>NC_044244.1:73918849-75118849 GCF_003957555.1 Calypte anna | reverse complement strand
AAGCAGCTCCAGTGTATGCAGGGCCAGGCAAATGTGGTGGCTGAGCAGACTTCAGTGTCCAGCACTTTCCTTTCACCCTTGATAGTATTCACTGCCTCCTTAGCACAGACAGAAAGCAGAAGTTTGTGCCAAACCAAGCCTGGAGATTCAAGTGATTACAGAGGCACACAACTGGGTTTTAATGTCAAGATGCCACTACTAACATACACACATAGCCTAAAGGGAAGACATGCAGGTAACACCAGCCCATGCTGTTACCCCTATCAGAAACCCCTTCCTAGTATCACTCATCTTCAGTAAAAGAGCTGTGCACTTCCAGAACAGGGAACAATATACAGCCTGAAAAAAACATCAACATCTACTACTTCAAGGACAGGACCTTGGATTGCATCTGTGGAAGCACTAAAAGCTCAAGGATTGCTCCTCCCAACTTCTTTGGCCCTCTTCCTCCCCAGCTTCTGTCACTTTGCCTGGGGGTGAAGCTTCCAGCAACAGGAATCTTATGCTTCTTTTTTCACAGTCACAATGATGTGTTGATATTTCAAACACAGGTACGTAGGTCAGGACTCCGTTCCTCAGACCTTCTTCCTGCGGCTGATTTGCCAGTCAGCAGCTTCAGTACAAGACCCAAGTTCTGCTCTTCCACCACTAGGCATCAAAAAAATGACAAGATGTTTGAGTCTGCACAAAGAAGTCCCAAGATTAACGTAGGCAGGAGCTCTGTTGTACAGGGACAGCAGAGAGAGGCAAGAGCACACAGAGTGAGAAAAGTATAACAGCTGAACAGAACAGTAATGATAAATAAGAAGACTAACTTTTAAAAACTGTTTTTTTCCTTGGTCAATTAACTGAACTCTTCTTTAATTAGTGAATTTTGCAGCTTATGCAACTTCTTATGCTGACTTCTATATGATTTGCATCCAGAAGCAATCCAAAGGGCTGAAGCAGAAACTTCCATAGGTAGATCATTATCTGTTCTCAGAGGCAGACATCCAAGCATTCCCTTGTAAACCTATTTTCCTTCCCCAGAGGATTTCTAGCACTGGGAGATCAACCAAGGGATATCCATCTTGTGCTTTTATATCAACCTTGTCTTTGACCATGCAAACTGTGTAAAAATTGTGGACACATATTGTAGTGTAACAAGGCAACCAGGTGCCCCTAATTTCCAGGGAGTGGGCATGAGCTTGTGTTAAGCCCACCTGTGCCTGATTAGGGTGGGCCCCCACTGCGCATGAGCAGGACCAGGGGGCCAATAAAAGGGCACAGGTGGGCTTAACACAAGCTCATGCCCACTCCCTGGCAATTAGGGGCACCTGGTTGCCTTGTTACACTACAACATATTGCCAGCCTTCCCTAAAGAACAAATGAAAATCACTACATTTACGAGGCCATTATGCAGGGCAAAATGACCTCGTGTACACCTTTACACCTCAGAGGGCTGTGATGATCTGACTGTAATGAGAAGAAGGAAAGCAGAATTTGTGCCCACTTTTGCCACGTTTTGTAAGGATTTATCTAGCACATAATGACAACTGGCACAAATCTAGGGAGGTGATAAGGAGGCTCATTTGGGGATTGTAAAGGACAAAGGCCTGCCCCGTCCTGGAAGCAATTGCTTAACTTCAATCAAAAAAGGAGAAGATAGAGATGTAGCAGCACTAATTCAGCCACACAAGACATATGTCAGACCTACAACATCACATATGGAGTAACTTCAAGCACGGAGTAACTTTAAGCAAAAAGTAGCATATTTTTCTAATATGTTTATGCATACACACATACATATATATGTGCCTGTATAAATATATATATATATTATCTATTCAAATATAATATACACATGAATATGTATATTTAGGCTTGAGACCAGGCAACAAGTAAAAGGTGTTAGCAGTGTTCACATATAAGGAAAAAAGGTTTGGGGTTAGGGTAAGTGTTAGGGTGAATGAACTAAAAGTTGTTGTAATGAAGGGAAATATGTATATTTAGGCTTGAGACCAGGCAATAAGTAAAAGGTGTTAGCAGTGTTCACATGTAAGGAAAAACCTGATTTGAATGAACTAAAACTTGTTAAATGAATGGCTCATACATGCTACAGAGGGGAGAGAAAGGTCTTGGTCTCCTACCTGTTACAACAACTTCATTACTTTTAAATCCCTGTCACAGTGTAGAGGTTATTTTTGCAGTTGCCATTCTCTCATGTGTGCCAGGGAAGGAGCAATGCAACCTCCGCCACTGCCCTTTGGCATGCCTTGCTATAAGCCTTCCCCTGCTTCTTGAAATGTGTTAAGGAAACACATTCCAGCTTCTGGGATGCCCAAATTCCTCTGGGAATTATGACACCACGATGGGTTTGTTTGTTATTTGGATCTATTGTTTTGAAGAAAATAGGGGTCCCTTGTGCCTGGTTAGGCTTCATTCTGAGATGTTTAAAAATGCAAAATAAGTTAATCTCTGCGATGCAGAGGGGTTAGGCTGGAAACAGTTACACACACAGAAAAGGCAGAGAAGCAGCACTAAGATCTTCGATATTCTTTTGCTTGCTACCAAGGTTTAGAGAGTTGTGGCATGCTGGAGGCAGCTGAGACTGGCGCCACAGAGGCATCTCTAAGAGTCAGCCCTCTGCATCAGGTGGGGGTTAGGCCAAAAGGGCCTTTTCTCCAGCAACATCTGAGTATGACCACAATATCAACACAATCAATTTTCAAGCACATTCCACATACTTTTTTCTGTTATTTAATTTTAGGGGAACATAACAGCAATTGTGATGAGCCTCATCTGTGAAGATGCAAAAAGAAATATTTTTCAGGCCTGTCTACAGGTTACAGAGAGACTTGACAGACTGATTTCTCATGCTACAGTGGAGAGAAAACTGAGCTGGAATTTTCCTGACTTTCCATGTCCCAGGCACCATGACTTTCATTCTTGCATTTTTCATAGATGGATTACAATTTATAAATATGCCAGATAAATCACTATCATTAAGATGCTGTGTTTCCACAGAGAACACAGACTTAAAAATAAACCAGTGATACATATTATTAAGTTGGCACATGGCATCTCCATTTTCCACTGCAACTTTGCAAGCTGGGGACCACTGTACTTCACACTTTTCTGCTTAATGTGAATCAGGTTAATAATTTTAAAATTTTTGATGATTAAAGCAGCAACAGATTAAACTAAAATTTATGGGTGAGAAAACCCCACTAGAAAACTAAACAAATGACTCCTAAATTTTCTCATTCCAGTGAGAATAATGAACAAGTCATGGCTCATTTTAAGGTGAAGGATTTTTGCTGCGCATCTCAATAACAGAGCTCCATTTTGAAGTTTGAAAAATGAGGAAAAAAAGGAGCAGATAAATTTCTCACTAAAAGGATCTGTTTTGTTTAATGTAAGATGACTAAAAATGAAATTTCACTTAAATGGACAAAAAGGAGGAAGCATTAACTAAAATTGGTCTTCACGCACAAAAGAAAGCCATAGTCAGCATGTATCTGCACTGTGTACCCAAAATGTAAACCCAACCATAGATATATCCTAGGGAAAAATTTTAAAAGCCATTTCTTCCTGAACTTAGAATAGTTGCTAACAGAACTACTAAAAAATTTCAGGGGCTATAAACTTGGAATTACGCATACATAACCATTTTATAGATGTGGAAAAAGAAAAAACAAAACTGTTGCCAGAAAAAGATTCTTACTAAAAAAGAAACCCAGTTACAAGAATATAGAGGCAATTAATATTTAAAGAAAGAAAAAACTGAAGGAATAGTTAAGAGGTGTGAGCATAGAATACAGAATTTTTAAAACTTGGTGAAATCTCAACAGGCAAAATAATAAAGGGCAATCAGGTGGAATTTTTAATAAGATCAAGTACTGGCTGATCAAGGATTAAATAAATTTCAAAATAGAGACAGGAGCCATAAACAACACCAGAGGAAATCTAAAATGTTTAGTAGATATTTACATTTTAAAATGAGAACTACAAAATGAGAATGTATCTATTCTAAATAACATTAAACAGGACAAAAGTTTCAAAGGGCCACATTTGACAAGATTAAATGTGGGCGTAAATAATCAACAAGTCTGATCAGCTTACCTGTGCCCCCACAAAGCATAAAATTGCTTACCTGAAGGGTTCTCCAGTTCATTACTGTTCATAAATTATTTTATTATGATAAATCATGGAAAACTGGAGCTGTTCCAACAGATGGGAGTACTGCCAAGAATACAAAAATCTGGGCCTGGAAAAGAAAACCTTACAACATGAGGCTTAAAAAATTCATACTGTCTCATTTTATTTAAGATTAACTCAAAATATGTTGATCGCTGTGCAAAATGATCTGACAATAGAAAGATTTTTATTCTGTAGTAAATTCTAGCAGGAAGATAAACACTGGAGCAGCTAACTGTAAGGACTGCAGGATGCTCTCAGCATGAAATTTTCTAGATGATATTTTTTTCTAAACCATTTTCTTTACTGCTACCTCTTAGGTAGGAGGTCTTTGCATTCAAATCTTCCAGCTAGGTGGTCAGTCTCTCAGACCTCAGATTTTGTGGAAAGGGCCTTTAGCATTTTCAAAAGCCTTTGAGACTGTTATGCCTATGAGTGCAGGTATTCAGTAATAATTCAAACAAACTATTGTCACACTCACCAGAACCATAAAAGTAGGATTTAGCCCATGGAGAGGAATGTTTCCAGATTCTTGTGATATCTCTCAGAACAAATGGAAAATCTGGAAAATAATTAAGAGAACAGCTTCACAGCTGAGACCTTGAAATGGCATTTCATCTGGAGCTAATGTTTATGAGAAGTTACTTTCTCCACACCTTGGAAAAAGGCTATAAATTTGCAATTAATAATTGTGCTGCTACTTATCTTTGAATGAAGTGGAACATTCAAATGGTAATTCAGTGGAGAAAGCCTTTCAAAAGTAGATGCATGTGGATGACTACAGAATCCTTTCAGAGGAGGAAATAAGAGGCAAGCAATGTTTCTAAAGGACTGTGACTAAAAACCTCCTATTCTGGTTGAGAATGAACATTTGAGACTCCCACAGATAAAACTTCTCGGAGTCAGCTTCAGAAGTATCTAACCTGCTCCTGGAGCCATGTCTGCTTTTCACTTATAGCAAACCAGAGCTCAGCATCATTGTTTCTGTTGTCTCCATCAGCAGCTCAAGCTCAGTCGTCTGGCATTTTCACGAGCAAATCATGAGGTACAGGATATTCCTGTTGTCAGTTGTTGAGGCTCAGGAAAAAGAGATAGGGGCAGGAGCAGATGTAGTCTGAAGCTAACTCTAGCACAATAGTCTGGCATCTTAGATTTTTCCTTATGGTGCTTTTGCTCCAGTGATTAAACAGCTTCAAGACAGGGTGAAGGATCACTGGGGAAACAGGCTCTATTCCCACCATCAAGGTGCAAAATGAAGATCAGTTTCCCAGAGACACTACCTAGATTATCTCCTTTCTCTGTATTTTCCCACTTTCTGCCACCAGCAAAACCAAAGAGGCATGAAACCCTCTGCCACAACTCTGCTAGCCCCTGCAACAGCTAGGAGCTCACAGAATTGTCTTCCCAGGAACCCAGGTTTGATGCAAAAGGCCCTCCCAACAGCTCTGGTGCAAAGCTTCAAATCCTGTCTTTCCTGGTATGCTCTTTTACTGCTTTTCAAAGTAACCCTCCATCTTCATGTCTTCATCATAATGTCTACAAGTATCAAAAACGGTGGGAGGGTACAAGGAAGATGGAGCTGGACTCTTCTCAGTAGTTCCCAGTGACAGGACAAGGGGCAATGGGCATAAGCTGGAACATAGGAAGTTCTTTTTAAACATAAGAAAAAACTAATTTATTATGAGGGTGAGAAGGCACTGGAACAGGCTGCCCAGGGAGGTTGTGGAGTCCCCTTCTCTGGAGATACTCAAAACCCACCAGTCTGTGTAATGTGCTCTAGGTGATTCTGCTTTAGTGGGAGAGTTGGACTAGATGATCTCTAGAGGTCCCTTCCAACTCTGATGATTCTGAGATCATGTATAAAATGTTTTAGTCATTCCCCAGTGAACATCACAAGTTATCCAAGAAATATCTGACAGGGGAAATTAATGAGGGACATATTTAGAAACCATGAAAACATGAAATTAACATTTAGTTTTGGTTAATTTTGTTGGGTAATACAAATGAGTCTTTTGCTTATGAGAGGATTATTTTTTTGATTCCACTCACTGTTGAAGACAGCATGATGGTATTTAGAGAATGCTATATCTGTGGCTATAAGCCCTATCATATCTTCAGAGAAAGCCTGTCTCTCTGTGTCCATGCTATATCTCTGTTGCCTGGGCTGTAACCATCTCTTCCTCCTATGGTAAATTGTATAACAGAGTAGGTAAAGACTAAGATATGCCTCTATGAAGGATTCAATTAAGTCATCCTTCCCAGTCCTTCTATAGAAAGATTATAACACATAAACAAACTGATTTTCCACCCCTTCACAAAAGGGCTTTTTCTGCCTGTTTCAAAAATTTTGGCAGCTGAAACAAGTGCATTCTGTTTTTACATACTCATTACTTCACGTGCATTTGTAGGCAGTTTAGAGTCATTAGACTGCGTTATGTCATTTAGAACTTTGAAAGGACATCTGCACAAGAGTTAGGCTGTTTTATTTCCCATTTGTTAAAATACAACAGAAGATTATTATGAAGATTGATGGAGATTATCCCCAGCTTAATTGTTATAACACGTTATTCTGCACATTGGTGCAGAAAATACAAGGTGTATCAAGTCAGAAAGTATGCACAGATTTTGCAAAGCCAGAGAAAATCCTACTAAAGGTGGAGAAGAAATTAATTATTCTCACAGCCAGTCTCATTTTATTAAAACTCAACTTTCACTTACATATAGCCCCACAGTGAGTAGAATTTTTCTGATTCCTATCCTGACTGGACTCTCTCAGCAAAAGGAGGAAGTAGGAATAAAAAAGATGAAAAAAAAACAAAACAAAACCAAGATAGAAACAACAGAAAGCTGGTCAATAAAACATGTAAATCAGCAAATCCAAACAAGTCCCTGTGGAAGACTGGGTAAACATGGTTAACTTCTAATACATGCTTCTGAGAAATGTAAGTAGAGAAGCCCAACAGAAGAGGACATAAAGAGGAAGTAGTTGGTTTGAAGGACTGAAAGTTCAGGTTATACATTTTTTGGTGAGGTTTTGATTTACTGTAGCTTGCTCCTGTGGACTAACCACCCACTAGCTGCTGGAGTGCATCCTCCGGTTAAGTTTCAGCTGACAGGAATTCAGCTTGTGTGCTGTCACACCACTTGGCAAGGGGAAACAATGCCTGGCAGACAGGGATGATGAAGTCATTCACCTTAAAGTGAACTTCTGATCCAAACCAAAATGCTAATGTGGATGGCAAGGGAGGTGATTGTCCCACTCTACTCAGCACTGGTACTCACCTCGGGTACTGTGTGCACTTTTGAGCACCACAGTATCAAAAGGACATCAAACTGTTGGAGATCATCCAAAGGAGAGCAGCAAGGATGGTGAAGGGTCTGGAGGGGATGTCTTTTGAGTAGCAGCTGAGGTCACTTGGATTGCTGAGTTTGGAGAAAAGGAGGCTGAGCAGTGACCTCATTGTAGTATATGGCTTCCTTGTGAGGGGGAGAGATGGGAATGGCACCAATTTCTTCACTCCTGTGACTGAAGAAAGGACTTGGGGGAATGGTAGAAAGCTGAATCAGGGGAGGTTTTGGTTAGATATCAGGAAAAGGTTTTTCAGCCAGAGGGCAGTTGAGCTGTGGAAAAGGCTCCTCAGGGAAGGTGTCACAGCACCAAGTCTGCCTGAGTTCCAGAAGTGTTTGGATAACACTCTCAGGCACATGGTTCAGGGGGTTCCCTACACAGGAACAGGAGTTGGACTTGATCCTGATGGGTCCCTTCCAACTTGGCATATTCTATGATTCTGTGTTCCTGGTGTTTCAATATAGAGACACTATGGACGGTGTAGCAGTACAATGATTATGCTGCACTTACAGTTATCCACAAACTACATTACTGTGATTTCCCCAGTGATGGTGACAGTAGTGTCTGTTCTACAACTTAATCTTTGCATCCACTCTGCTGGACACAGTGGGCATTAACACTGCATGGCCTTTCTCTTCCAGAAGGAGGAAGAGGGGGTGTTCAAAATTCACTGAGTTCTTATCACCTTTCCTTTCTGCCTCTCTATCAGGGGAACACCAGTAAAGCTTGCTGGCTTTGTGATGCTGTGGCACAGCTGCTGTTTGGGAGAGCCAGCTGAACTCTTGAAGGGAAACACCACCTGTGAGAAAGTTCCACACCTGAAGGACCCAAGAATGATTATTATCCAACTGCAAAAGCGAGCAAACATCACTCTTCTCACCCCAAACCTCTCTCCCCATGCAGGCTCCACAGAACCCAGCCAGTCCAGCAAAATACCCACCAGAACAGCACTGTGGCAATCCGTGGTCTTGTAGCCCGGGAGAGATGCAGGAATGTCAGTCATGGAAAAATTGCAGTGGCACTCTCCATCACTAGGGGACAGTCATTCTTCTCCAAGCAAGACAACTCGGCACAAAACACAAGCACTTTGTTACCATTGAGTAATGTGACTTTCTTACACAGAAGAAGAATATTTTTGACATAGAGTAATCTGGAGCAAGGACCATTTTTATCTAAGCCATGTGTTATGAACCACACAATATAACTAATATAGCTGGTTTCCATAGTGCACTTATCTGCAAAGCATTTAGGTAACTAGACTAATTGCAAGAAAGAGGGAAGTAAAATTTAATGCAGAATAGTTCAAAACTCACTATCAATTGTCCTTGATGCATATACCTTTATCTGATTAAAGAGTGGGAGGAGGATTTAAAAGCTATTTTATTAGAGATAAGTGGCTTTTTATTCCCACCTTCCTTTCTAAGCTTTCCTCTTGTTTGTAACACATGGCAGACACGGATGGGGACTGCTACCCATAAGACTTGTGTACACTGCCACACAAGTCTTACCTGGCCTTCCTACAGCATCCCCTAGATTTACACCCTGATGAATTCCACCTTCCACTCTGGGAGTCTGGACTAACCTTGGTGTTAGCCCTATTTTTAGGTATAGCCTTCTCCTTTTGAAAGAGAGGTGGAAGAAGATAGGGAACAGCACTTCATTAGGGTGGGCAGTGGACTCTGGGTTTCTAAACGACAGCTTATGTAGAGAAAAAATAAAGCCTCAATACACAGAAAATAACTATTGAAAAATATGTATCCTACATACCAATGTTATATTTCTTGATTCTGGTCACACTGGTAATGATATTTTTCTTCAGCAACACAGCCTGTAAATAGCCAAATGCACTGTCAAGCATGGATCTGATTTCCATGTAAACAAAATGTAATCACCTGTTCAGCTTCGAGATTCACCTGGTTGAAAATGGCAGCTTTGTTCAGCTATCCACAGTAAGCAGACTCATACGAGGTATTGCAACTAATGTTCATTTTTCATAATTTATAAGATACTACCTCACCAATTTACCACTTAAGTTTACAGTTCACTAAATCTAATGCAGATGTAAAAGTTATATCCGATAGAATCATCTACTGAATAAAATTAATGAAATTACTCTCACACAGAGTCTAGCACTGCTTCAGCTTTAAAATTTAATGTGAAATCCCACATATGAACTCTTTATACATTAATTTTTTGCCGCATATAACTTAAAAAAAATTCTTTCTGAGATATTTTAGGAAGAAGCATTTTCAGAATTGGTTGCAGTTCTTATGAAGGGCTTTGCAGTAAGTGATTAGTAGTCTGAAAGTCCTTTTTACCCCTTCCCTTCAAAATCAGGTACAGTGTGGGGGTATAAAGGTGCTGTCTCCCTGTACATAGCTTTCAAAATATTGATTCCCAGAAACTTTGCCCACCAAGTGGAGTATCAATTCAAGGCACAGGAAAATAGCTGGCTTCATCTCCTAGCACTTTCCTGCTCTTTTTGCTTGTAATGCCAAAAAGGTTATAAATAGTGATGGAGAGCATGTGACATGGACACCTGTGGGTTTAAGACCTCAAATTATTTCACAGGTTGCTGAACAGCTGCCTAAAATATCCTTTCTATCTCCCATTTTTTTTTCTCAGTCACTCCCCCAGAAAATTACATAGATGAGATGAGCTTAAACCAAAAATCTAGAAGAGATCTGAATCCTAATAAGCAAGAAGCAGCACTCCTTTTCCTTAGGTAGATCAATCTAGGAAGAGAAGATTTTTCTTTCCAGTTGGGAAAGCATATGGAGAAAGACACTACATTGGTTAAAGTCTGAAGGGAAAGGATGCTTTGCAAATGTATTTAATATATCATGATGGTGATGTTGCCAAGGGCAAAGAAATGTTCAGAGAAATCAGTGTCTACGGCAGCTGATACTGTCCACATGCTTGAGAGCTAAAAGATTCTACTGTGCAAGTGGGTGCTTCACAGGCTGAACTTCATCTTCCCCAAAGCTCCTCAGAGCCTTCAAGGACCTCCATGTAGCAATCTGTTAGTGACCCCACCAATATGCCACTCTACTCACCCTACAATGTGTCTTCTGGGCTGTGGCTTGGTGGCAGTGTGTAAAGTGGCAGTCAAGCTGTGTAGCCTGGATGAGAGTGAATGCTGAATGGTGAGTTCCTCAGGGCCATGTAGCAATTAGGTCTGTCTGAGGAAGTCTGCTGCAGAAAGAAGATTTAAAAGGAGAGAGTCACACACAGATGGGGGTGTGCAAGCAAAGCATTTCTCATACTGAAGAGCATCTGGCATACAATTAAGTTACACTTAAATAGCTAACAAGCTGAACAAAATTTTAAGTAGTGCATGATGCGTGTGTCTTGTGGAAGGACCTGAAATGTGACAGCTGAAGACAAGTCAGAGGATGTTTAACTACTGGAGATCAAAAGCTGTCCAAACAGATGCTTAAGCCATAGCTATCACCAAAGGAAAACAAACAAAAAACAAGCACAGAGACTCTTCAAGTCAAAGCAATGGATATGGTGGAGGACTGGGCCTGCTAATGTAAAGACAGACACGTAATTAACATAGTAAAGATGGCAGAACGCAAAGGAGATCAAGAAGGCTGAGTGAGCTTTATTTCATCATATTTTACCAGGTTTTAAATTTTACCCATCTGTAAGACCAGATGCAACTCTGCTTGTGCAGTACCAGACAATTTTGCCTCTGAGCAAAAAAGTTGGATAGCTACCCTGCAATAACTAGGTCTATAGTCCTTTAGGTCCTGCATAGGAGAACTGATTTTTATTCTGCTTCTCAGAAACAGACAGGTGAAACAGCTTTCATACAGCACTAGAATCCTTACCAATTTTGCATGTCTCACAGATCCTGAGGAATGAGCCTCTCTGGACTTCTTTTCTCATTTGTTAGAAAAATCCTAATACCTGTCTTTTTTTCTGGCATCTTTCATATTTACTTTCATTACCTTGCAAAATATAGCCACAAAAGGAACTGGACTGTGTTCCTTTTCCATGCACTACTGAATTAAGAGGAGTTTGGCTCGAAAAGATGGTCAGTGGACTTCATACTATCATAAGAAAGCCTGGTATCAGTTCAATTAATGCTAATAATAATTAAAACTCACACACACACATTTATCTGATGATAATTTGTAACTAGATGTATCTGTGCACTTGAAAAAGAGGTGCAGACAATGTGTTTTAGGACACTGCCAAAGGAGGGAAAGAGTATTTCCCAACTGCTTATGTTAGGTATAACACAGTTCTTAAACTTTTGGAGAGAAAGAATCTTTGGCTGTAGCCTGCACTTGGAAGACTGCTGTATTTCGACCCTGTTAAGCAGACTTGGTCACAGCTGGCTAAAGATTGTCACCCCAAAATACATCTGCTCTCCATCTGAAGATGTCCCAGTCTTGTTGCTTTGTGTTCGGTTCCCTCGTATTAATATTTATTTGGCTGTTATTAAGAGCTAAATTATAAATAAATATAGTAGTAAAAAATTGTCAACTAATATTTAATTTAATCTTTTATCATTTAACTTCTAGCTATTAGTTCCTGTGCTTTTCTTTGCTTAATCAAGGAGCTTTTATTGTATCAATTTGTTTTTATTATGAAGGATTTCTACGCTAATCAAATCACTTCCCAGTCTTCAGTATAAAGAACAACCTGATGTGCAATTGTCTCATTATAAAGCTTTTTCTTTTCCTCTTGAGTAATCAGTATTGCTTTCTTCCTCAAAATCTACAATTTTAGAGTGGTTTTTTTAAGGATGAAATGGAAACAATTTTCAGGTTCTGCCTCTTGTGCTTACACAGAAAATGACCTTGCTGCTTCCATGCATTCCTCCTTCTATACATAAAAGGCGCACACAAACTTTCCTGTCATCACAGGGACCCTCACACTGATTAAATGCCCCCTCTCTCTCTTTTCCAGAATCACTGGTTTCCTTTCCCCCTTATTCTGTTTATATTGTTCTGTGGTTCTAGTCACGTACTCTTGTTTCTTCTCATATTAAAATGCATTAAATTTAAATGGACCCTGTTTAATATTCCTGATCTCTCTGAAGGGCTGCCTCTTCTTCAGTCTTTGGCAGAGCACCTCTCCAATATGCTTGTAAATGTTCTAAGCAAGAATGTAACATTCATGAGTATCTTCCTTCACTGATTGCTCCATGCTGCATCGTATTTTTCAAAATTTGCCAATTTTTATTCAGTATTTTATTTATGCAAGATACTATCCATTGAAAAGAAGATGTTGTCTTCTCCCATGGCAAGACTGGCAGGGATAGTTTTAGCTGTCTCTTTTTGCCTTCCTCTATAGCGTTATGGATCACCCACTTACTAGAGATGATCCAGGAATTATCATCTAATGAAATCTCTCCTGTTGTGCTGAAGTGGGACGTGGCTGAAGCTTGGATTAAGTCTTTCTCTCCTCTCATACACGACTGTGGGCTTGAGATGTGTCACAAAGTGTCTAAAGACCACCTGCCTCCAAGCACAGGGACACAGCTCCACATTCTGAGTGGTTCCACGAGTCCTTTATCTCTGATTTAAGCCAGATTCATATAAACTGTCCTTAGATCTATATATTTACCTAGTTTGTATGGCTGAAGAGGAAAGAAGTGAGGGAGGATGAGAAGACCATGTGGCCACTCTGGACACCAAAGACAGAATTAAGCTCTGGCTTTCAAGAACTTTGCTACACCCTCCTTTGCTAGTCCTCTTTGAATACTTCAGAGGCTTTAAAATATCACTTCTAGAGGTCTCAATAATCCAAATTTTAAACATAGAGGGGAAAGAGCTTCTTAGTCAGTGCCTTTAGGATACCTGGCAGCAGCCTCTGTGAGCCTGCAGAGTATAAACTAGCATTTTAAGTTACTAATGACTTAGAAAATACATTTTCACCCTTAGGCAGTACAAGTATATCAGTCTGATACTTTCCAAAGAGAAAACAGAATGATTCATTGAATACATCTGATTTTTCTGCACAATCATTCTTATTATTCCCTTCTCCTGAGGACATGCATGTACAATTACCAAAATTCCTAATAGATTTATATATACAACAAATAAACTTCTTTGTGTTCTCAGTTTTGCAGGGCATTAAATTCCTCATCACTTTTCTATGTTCTACAACTTCAGAACAGTAACAATTGCTATTTATTTTCTTGTCCATTTTTTTACAGTGCTTTTTAATACCTAATTCCAACCTTTGTTATATTGCCAAAGCAAGCCAGGGGTTCCAGCAAAGCTGCTTTATATCTTGACAATGGAATACTGCATTTTTTTTGACTATTCATCTGAAATAAATCCTATTTTTCTTTATGCTTTCTTTCTGCATTTTTCCTTTGAATGATTTCTGTACTCGGTGTCCCTGTGGTGCTTGGAGGATTGCCTGGGTAGTGCCAAATATTTAGAGTGATATTAGGATAATTTTTACTTGCCCAGATTGAACATAATTAAATCCTTGTCACTGGTCACAATCCAGTTTTAATACCAAAACTATTAATCATTCACCAACCATCACAGACAGGCTCATCATCAAATACTTTTGTTGTATATTCACCTGTAACTCAGTTATAAATTCCTGGGTCTTAAGAATTATTATTAGTAATTTCTGTGTTTCTCTAAGTGGGAGAAATAGTATCAGGTGCAGAAACTCCCCATGGGCCAGGAGAACAAATTTGCTGTGTCCTAATTCTTTACCCAAGGCAGATCTGCTCTATGTGCTAGCTATACACACCCTCCCATTTTCTGCAGAAAGACAACCTAAGAACAGGACTGGACTTGGTCCCTTCACCTGTCTGGACACATAAAATCATAGAATGTCAGGTTGGAAGGGACCTCAAGGATCGTCTGGTCCATCCTCCTAATATTATTGTTTAGATGATATGTCCCAGCATCCTGTCGAGCTGGGACTTAAAGCTTTCCAAAGTGAGGGAGTCCACCACTTCCCCTGGGAGACCATTCCAACATCTGACTGATGTCACAGTGAAAAGCTTTCCTCTTGTGTTCAAATGGAATCTCACCAGAAGCAACTTGTGCCCATTGCCCATCGTTTTGTCTGTGCGACTCCTTGTATACATACTCCTATGACTTATCCTTTTCTACACTCCATTTCTCAAGCCTTTGAGAAAAACCTGGAAGGAGGCTTCTGCTTCCTCCACTTGTCTTGTCCTACCCCATGTGATAAAGTACTCCTCACCTCTTTCATTCCAATGCACATCTATTAATCATCTCCTGCATTTATCTCCCCCTCAGTGGTGTCATGGCACTTCTCTCCCTAACCTCATGTCTCCTCTTTCACTCTGTCATACATAGGAGGCACATTTTCCAGAATATTACTGCCTGTAATGGGCTCTGTATGCTTAGACTTCTATTAAAACCTTCAAAACAATACATTGGGAAGTCAACTCTTACGTCACGATATAATATTGATGAACAACCCAGCCTGAGGTTCCTCAATATATCACAACTCCATGGGAGGTGACTCATCCGAACACATCACTGCTCGCTTCAGCTCATCCATCAGAATTTCTCCTAGGAGGAAAGAAAAGGGGAAGTCAAGAGTGTCTCTGATGGCAATTACCACAGAAAGTATTCATGCGTCTCCCACCTGTAAGTCAGTGTTCAGTTTTGTTTGCTTAAAATGCAGCCTCAAGAGGTAAAGAGAGAACACTCAGTGACAAGTGAGTCCACCGTGGGCAAAGCTTAGCTCAGATGAAACAGGATTTTTCTCTTTGAAAAAGCTTAGACTGTCTTGTGCCTGCTTTCCAAAATGTAGAGCAAGCTTAGCATTAAAGCAAGACCCCTGTGCCCCCGCAGCACCTTGCTTGTTCCTGATGCCCCCCTCACCCCCACTGCCCCTGCCTAGTGGCACCTCTGCACCCACAGCCATGGCTGAGCACTTTCCCTTCTCTCCCCCCCTTCCCTCCTTCACTCAGAACAGCAGGAGCTATGTTAAGCTCTTTCAATAAACAATACTTCTAGTTCTTTTCATCTTCAAAGCTTTTTTTTTTTTCTTTTTGACCATTAACTAATTAATCCTCGCGAGAGCCCATGAGAGCTGATGGAGTTCTTCTAACCAGCAGTTAGCTCTCAGCATGCTTTCTTTAACTTGACCATTTATACAGGAGAAAAAAGATACATGTGTATCAATTTTACTTTTTTCCTTTCCTTTTTCCTTTTCTTTTTCCTTTTCCCTTTTCTTTCCTTTTTCCTTTCCTTTTTCCTTTCATTTCTTTTTTCCCTTCCTTTTTCCTTTGCCTTTTCCTTTTTCCTTTTTTCCTTTCCTTCTTTTCCCTTTCCTTTCCTTTTTCCTTTCTCCTTTCCTTTCCTTGTTCCTTTCTCCTTTCCTTTCCTTTTTCGTTTCTTTTTTTTCCTTTTCCCTTTTCTTTTTCCTTTCCTTTCTTTTTTCCTTTCCTTTTTCCTTTCCTTTTTCCTCTCATTTCTTTTTTCCCTTCCTTTTTCCTTTCCCTTCCTTTTTCCTTTCCCTTTTCCTTTTTTCCTTTCCTTTTTTGCTTTTTTCTTTCTTTTTTCTTTTCCTTTTTCCTTTTCCTTTTTCTTTCCTTTTTCCTTTCCTTTTTCTCTCCTCTCCTCTCCAAACCAGAGACTGGGCAACACAGGAACTGAAGCTATGGTGATGGTGGTTTCTGATTTCCATTTCTGGAACGGCTGAGCTGCAGCCCTCATAACCCCTTACCACTGTTCTCCCAACATAAACTGAAGCCTCTGCAATAAAATAAGATAGAAAAAAAAGTTTTTTCCTCAAAGTGATGCCCATCCTGCAGAACACTAAACTATTTCCTTGATCATCTCTGTCCCCAAACAAGGCACCGGTTACTTTTTAACCTTTACAGAAGCTGGAATTCAAACTTACCATGCACTGCACACTTGGAGATTTATTGAAATTTGATTACAAAAACTGAGAAAAAACATGCATTGCATCTTGAGCAGCTTTACAAAAAATGAGTCTAGACAACCCTTTATGAGTTATTCAGTCTCTGCATATCATGAAAAAAAATCATGCACCACTTCCCAACTCTCGTTTCTAATTAGACATAGATAGAATATATGTGTTCTTAAATAAAGAAAGCAGAAGTAACAGGAACATATTTTACAGGCAAAAAAACCCCACTAGAGCTAGATACATCCAGGAGTCATTGCAACAAGCAGATGAAAATTACTTTTTCAAACTTCAGGGATCACTTTGAAATGGTTTTCAATATTTCTAGTTCTCCCCAACCTCAAAGCAGCACAAAGCAAAAGAAAAAAGGTCTGCATTATTTTTTTTTTTTTTTTTTACCTTTATTTTGAGGCAAGGCTGTTACAAATCTTTACTCTCTTTCTCTTTTAAGATTTGTACATCTGGCAGATGGTTGGCAGGATGGCCTCCATGCCTGTCTCATGGCCAAGGGTTGGTGGCAGGACCAGCCACCCAGCACCACCTCCAGCAGCCCCGGTGGGGTGAGTGTAACTGGATCTCAAGTCCCCCCATGTCACCCGAGGTTTCCCCAGGAGCACAAGCTACAGATTGCATCAAGACTACCTCCAAGTTTATGGAAAAAAAGCAAGTGGTCAAAAATGTGCAAGCTATAGTGACAAGCAAGGACACATACATACCCCAGAAGGTTAATGGGAAGAAATAGTTATTAAGCTGAAAGCACCAAACATCCCAGAGAAAAAATCACAGCCTCACTGTCAGGGAGAGGGGGGAACCTCACCACTCACAGGGCAGGGGCAGCCCCTTCAAGACAGGGGCAGTGTCAGGGTCCCTCAGGGGCCCCAAGGTGTCACCCAGGGAGCACAGTGAGGGCAGCAGGGCCAGGGCACCATCACGGTGATGCTCAGGACACGGCTGGGGGCCTGGCTCATCCAAAATCACATTTCATCCCAGGAAAGGAAGTCCTAGGTCATGGTCTTGGAAAGAATGGATCAGGGAATTAGTGCTTACAGATGCCTCAATAATACCATCTGAGGAGGTTGGTGGCCAATTAAATCCTCCTTACCCACCTCTGATACAAACACAACCAGTCAAGAAGAGCATCTTGTAAAGGTTGTGCATGGCCTGGATTCATTCAGAGAGGGCTATTTTCTTGCACAGTGCATCCCCAGGAGTGATGACTGCAATAGAAACAAAGCAGTCAAAATTTAATTTGGTGAAATCATGAGGTGAATTTTGAGACGGAGAAGTAGCTATACTTGCTCTAAACCTCTCAGTGACCAGAATAAAACTTGCTCTTTATATTTTTTAGACCTAAGAAGCAAACAGAGCTTTAATCTGGCTCATAAACAAAGCCAAGACACAGCAACTCAACCAATGTTTGTGCTCTTAACAGGGAGCTGAAAGGTCAACAGCACCCTTTAATCATTTGGCACAATTTCAAAGACTTTAAGTCAGCCCAAGATGCACAGTGAACAGGTCAAGGGAACTAATCCATCTAAAAAATTAGTAATTTTTGTTCAGAGTTAATGTCTGGACAGTTCAGGTCCCTGCATTACCAGCACTAGTGAGAGCACTGGCCGAAAGTGGGGAGAGGACAGAACCACTCCAGCACCAATATGGGTCAGTGTGTGTTGCCATGAAACCATCTCCCCAGGAGCTGTACTACACCAGAGAATATCTACTGATGCTGTGCTCAAGGTCTGCTGTACCCCACCATCTAAAAGTCCAGCTTGGTCATGGCTGAACAGCTCTGAAAATAAACTTGATCACCATTAACTTCATATATAGAAGTCATGTATAAGTCATCTTAAACTGGGCTCAGGTCTGTCTTCCACTGGAGTCTTCCAATAACCAAGTGCATACATGCTGAAAGGTTCTTAATTTTCAGAGCCAAATCTGAGTGGTCCCATCCAGACTGTCACCAGCATATGAGGAACACCAGGAATGAGACAGATGCCTTGCCTGCCAGCAATCTTCTGCTCCCGGGTGACTCCCAGAGGGCTGTTAATGGCAGTGATAATTAAGAGTTAGTCACAGCCATTTCATCAATCTTGGGTATCCCTAAATTGTACCTAGGGATCCTCCCTCTGAGCTACAGGAACAAACCAAAACCACATAAACGTACACAGATGCTTTTTAATAGCTGAACATACCCATGGGAGGTAGATTCTGTCCTTGTAGCAACTTCCCAGAATAGCCCTATCTCTGCATTTTGGGAACATGCCAGTCCCTTATTTTTTAATCAGCTTGCTTTATTACCTGCCAGCTACCTAGTAAGTTTTGTACAACGTGGGAATAAACAACACATTAATGGTATAGCTACACAAACACTACTCTGGCAGCAAAGCTGGGTCAAGAAGTTCCCCTGTAGCTTGGTACAGCTCCAGCTTTAACATTTTTTCACCATATCAGTCTGCCTGTCTGAGACTCTGCACTCTCCATGAGACTATTGAAGTTACCAGAGTGAAAAACAAAAGAGAAAAACCTCTCCCATCACAGTTTTTAGCCCTCTCCAGCAATGAAAAGTGGGTGGAGAAGATCAACAAAATAGAAATTTGGAAAAGCTTTTTCTAAGTATTAAAATAGAAAAGGGTAGAAAATAGTTCAACTAATTTTACCACCTTACCAAGAACTCACATTTGTAGCTGCACATAGAGAAACAACATGTTATCAAGAGAAGAAACCATTCCCTCCCCTGTGCTAACACAGTCAGAAACCCTGCCAGAGACAGCCTAGAAGACAACACGCATTCAGACTGTAACAAAACTGCAATTTAAGATTCAGAGCAATTTAATTTGAGATTCTGATTAAAGTTTTCTTAACAGAAAGGGAAAGTACTATAGCTATAGGATGCCAGTTTAACTGAATTACTGGAACAACAGCCAGGATGAGAGAACTCCCCATCAATTCCTGCAGACACCACCAGCTCTTCTGGCACAAGGCAACCAGGAGCAACCAAGAACAAAATGATTGAGAATTATTTGACTTCATGGCACTACAATTCCTGCTCAGAGAAGTCAAATGGCATTAACTTAGTTTAGAGTCATGCAAGTGAACTGAATTAAAAATCTCTTAATTCAGAATAAATCCCCAGATGATTTTCACCCTGTTTACAGAAGCAAAGGTGAAGCGGGAGGAGCCCTTCTTGCTCCTAGGGCTGATCCTGAGGCCTCGGGGCTTAGCCCATTCCTGGACGATGTCCTAGGGCTGTTCCTGGGGCTCTGGGATCTACCCCTTCTTGCCTGCTCCTGGGGCTCCTTGAGCTGTGGGCTTCTCCATGCTCACTGAAGAGTGAGAGCTCTCTCCGTGGGTGTCAGCTGCTCTCTTATTGGCCCCGTGCTCCTGCACATGCTCAGGAGGGAGGCCAGACACAGGTGAACCCACACCCACTCATCAATAACTCAGGGCACCTGGTCCTGTCTCACTACATTTCCCCCTTTTTTTTTTTTTTTTTTTTTTTTTTTTTTACACAGACATTTACATAGACATTTACATATTTACATCTTTTTACATATACATCTTTAAGGGGAATTAAACATCACACAATTTACATATATTTTTAGGGAGAATTCTCAACCCTTACACATATTTTGGGGAGAATTCTCAACCTTCTTTCTTTAAGGGAAATTAAGCATACCCATATATTCGCTCGATGTCAGCCCCTTTCTGGCAAAGTCTCTGCAAGTTGTCTGAGCACTCTTCACAAAGTCTCTGCAAATTGTCCCAGGCACTTGCCCTCTGTTCCGGGGTTTCTTTCCTCATGGGCCTCGGGATTTAACCCTTCCTCATGGGATTTCCCTCTGCTCAAGGGCTTAGCCTAGGCATATTTCACAAAGTCTCTGCAAGTTGCACCAGGCACTTTTCACAGAGTCTCTGCAAGTTGTTCTTCTAGTTATTATTCTCCCTCCTGTATCTGCTCTTCTGGCTTGGTTTCCCTCTGTTCCGGGGTTTCTTTCCTCATGGGCCTCGGGATTTAACCCTTCCTCATGGGATTTTCCCCTCTGCTCTGGGGTTTCCTGTCCAGAGAGCTTGTTGATCATACCTTACAGGGAGAATGTTCTTGCAGTTTCTATGCCAGCTGGGTTTTCTGCAGGCTGCCCGCATTCTCCACCAGATGAAGCGGGAGGAGCCCTTCTTGCTCCTAGGGCTGATCCTGAGGCCTCGGGGCTTAGCCCATTCCTGGACGATGTCCTAGGGCTGTTCCTGGGGCTCTGGGATCTACCCCTTCTTGCCTGCTCCTGGGGCTCCTCGAGCTGTGGGCTTCTCCATGCTCACTGAAGAGTGAGAGCTCTCTCCGTGGGTGTCAGCTGCTCTCTTATTGGCCCCGTGCTCCTGCACATGCTCAGGAGGGAGGCCAGACACAGGTGAACCCACACCCACTCATCAATAACTCAGGGCACCTGGTCCTGTCTCACTACACAAAGGAGTAAAGGATTCCCTGATTCTTTTCATGTCATGCAACCTCATCAAAATTCCCAGCTTCACTGATCAAGTTCAGGTCAAAGATTTGTGACCCTACTGCTCTGCAACTTGCTAGAAATTTGCTTAATTTTCATCCCCAATTTATTCATGGCAAATTTATTCCAATCTATCCTCATAACAACACTGTCCTTTGGGTTAAATGGCTCTTCTCTTGCTCTGCTCCATGAATTCTAGGCAACATTTTCTTGCAGACATCATTTTGCTAAATGAAGAAGCCAAGCTTTTAAATTTTTATTTCCAAAGAAGAATAGTTTTCTATCAAACTTTTTTGAATTAAAGTTCAGCTTCCTTGGGCTTGGATGACCAGCACTGCACACCAGTTTTTCAGACACTGATGTCCAAGATGATAGAATCCATTTTAAAAATTAACTTAGGTTTGTGCATTTAATTTTTACTTTTCTTATCTACAGCAAGAAAGTTAAAAAAATAGCAAAAACATTTTCTGAGCTCATACCTCAATATTTTGACACAAACATGGGAAAATAAAGACTTAAGAAAACGTTATGCTTCACCATGGTCTGAATTGGAGACTTGAAAATCGCTATATACATGTATTGTTATGCCAGGATCAAATAATTTATGCCACATACCTTAAGTAATATAACTGACAAAGAAATAACATGCTTCTTAGTCTCAATAATCTCTTCTAAACAGCGCATTCAAGGTTATGGGCAGGTTATAAAGATTGTATCTGTTGTCAAGAAATTGAAAACCTGTGCTAAAAGCCATAAGGGTTATGGAATACAAGATAGTGTAACAGTCCTTAAAGCGTACTTGAGTTTATATTTAATTATTTTCAATTTATTTCTTTTCATTTTTTGTAGGCTGTCCAATTGTTGATGATTTTTTTCTCTTTAAAGTGGTTAAATAAGTCAACTTTTACTACTTTAAATTTTGTTAAGTAGCCCCAGGATGCTGTCAACCATTATGCAAAGCTTAACAAGCAGAATATATTTATTTACCTACTTTGTTTCTTGACTGCTATGAGTGTAACCTGCACTTGCTATCTAAGCAACAGTCTTGCAGACCATTTCCAATGGAACAGGGCTTTATGATTTTGATGGGGGGGCTTTAGTGTTGTTTTTGTTTTAAATTCTGCTTATTGTTTCCTTTACAGTAATATGTGGCTCCATATGACATACTGATTCATGTACGTGTGTGTATCTTTGGCTCAGATAGCAAGTTGTGAAAAAGCATGTTCATTTCAAGAAAGAAGGAGTGCTATTCTGATTTATACCATTATGAACTTAGAGGGACTACTGAAAAAGTCTTTGCACAGAAAAAACTTGTATCAGTTTGGCTGAACATTAATTCATTTGCTACGTGATCGAATGGTCACCTTTTGAAATCTGAGATGCTGAATCCCAGGGCTGCCATTTTAAAATTAGCAAAGCAACTTCTGTCCATGACCTAAATATTTTTCAAGTATTAGTTCTCAAAATACATATGTAAAAATTACTATCCCCACCACCAGAAAAATATTTTTCTCCTCCCAAAGAGGAAATGCATGCAGGTTCCACAAAGCATGTTCTAGCAGAGGTACGACAAGACTCCTGAGGACAAGTCTTGTCTCCCATAGAACCATCTACTCAGATGAAACTCCACCATATCACATATATGCAAGCAAATTTAAAGCCTAAAGTGCTTCAGATTTTTAGCAATTCAATTGTCTGAAGGACTGTTGGGGCTCTTGAGCTACCTGTTGGAATAAGCATCTTCAGTGATCTAAGTCAGTGAAAAGGGAAAGCAAAATAAAAAGGTATGTTCTTACAAGATGTTCTATGAAGATTCATATTTGTATGCAGCTGTCTCATCTTCAGCTCTGAGTGCATTCACTTATACAGTACAGCTGAATAAACCTTGGAAGTTAAAAAAAATCTTCAATTAAACATATTATATGCTAGATATAATATCTTCATAAATTAATATTTTTTTTGTTTGTTTTGCCTGTCTTCTTGAACCGGATTTAGGCTGCTGGAGAGCTAACAAGAAAGCTATCTGCACAAGGCACTGAAATTCAGATATATAAGCACCCTGAATAAAAAAAATTACATATTTCATTTTAGTTTTAAATCACAGCTTGTCAAAATGATCCACACAGAATAACAGGGACTCGTTTCTTCATGCTGAACAGTAATCACAGTAATCACTGTCACATTTCTATTTGTGTATACCCTGTGTGAAACAGAGAGGCAGATAACAGGACCTCTGTATTTCACAATGGAAAACTTTCTTTTCTAATTATTAGGTGCTCTAAATAAAGTATCTGAAATCCTGCAGTCGGTTCACATCACTGTCTTGGTTTGCAGGTGGGATGAAGCATTAGGCCCCATTTTGGTTGCCCTCCATACATGCAGTTACTGGAAGCTTTGATCTGAGAACTGAGATAACATACTGGACTAATGCCTAGCTTACTACACTTGGAAGAGTGGAATTTCAGCTAAGAGAGCAGAGAAATATATCTACTCCAAACACAATAGTCATCTTCTATTCAGTAGAACGGAACCTTTGCATCATCACTTAGAAGAAAATTCTAGCTACCCTTAATAAAAAGGAGATAGTATTGTTGCACCCCAAATATCTGCAGTTCTTAGAGAATGTAAGCTTAGAGAATGTAGCCAGCAGTGGGCAAACACTAACACTGTATTTCTTCCAAAAAATAAGCGTACTTGCCATATATATATATGTGTGTGTGTGTATGCCTATGTATCAAAGAAAACCCAGAAAGCTTTTTAAAAAATGTATTTTTTTTCCTTCCCCTCTTGTAAGCAGAATAAAGATGGTATAAACTGCTCCCCATGCCATCAATCATGGCTTCAGAACAGGAATGCTGCTGACAGCAGTTGCTATTCTTTTGATAGACCAGCTACATGCCTTGCATTCCCATGGCAGCTGACACCACAATTAGTCCTTGTATGGCCAAAAGGGGGGAAGGGAAAAGGGAGTTCTGGAGAACATTTGGTTTCCATGGATAAGCATAGCTGCTTCTGCTGCAGTACTGTCAGCCATCTGAATCATTAAGCCTTTATACTCTAATTTCATTCATACACATCTTTTGCCTTTTAGTGGAGATTTGTGAGAGGAACACTTAAGGAGTTTCAACCTTGTTTTGTGAAACTTTATGCCAGGGGAACGGATGCATGTGTGTAGTTTTCACAGAATCGAGTTGTACACTAGATGAAACAAATGCCTACTGAAAACTGGAAAAGTTTTGTCCAGTGGGTATTTTGGCTTTCTTTTTACATTTTTCTTGTTTGAAAATGATTTCTGACGATGGATAGTACAAAAACTTGGAGGTTTACTAAATACTTGATCTTTATAAAGCCACACAGGGCAGCAAAATCTGTGTAAAGAAATAATAGGTGTTGATTACTAATAGAACCTGACATACATTTTTTTCTTAACAAAATGACTCCACTGATCACAACTGGTTCATAATCTGCAATATCCAAAACTAATTAAAGGCTTTGTCTGTTTGTTCTCCAGTAACATGATTTGAAAATAAGTCATCCATAGACTTTAAAAAGGGATATGTATATCCTTATATATATATATTTAGATAAATCACAACTTGGTTCAAGAGTTCTATGTTAAAGACATAGAAATGTATGAAAATTCATGCAGGTTGTTCGGTTTTTTAAGAAGCAAAAAATTGCATGTTAGCACTCCTTTGGTTGTTTCTGATGCATCATGATGAATGGACAATTTGTGCTAGAGGTGAACACCTACAGGCCACAAAATTTTTGCTATTTTTGGAAGCCAAAAGGGAAGACAGTTCAATCTATTGGTTTGCCTCCAGCTCAGAGCTCAAGATGCATTGGGGTTTTAATGATTTCTGTGTTTTTCCTAACTGATATGTTTTAAATAAAAGTAATGTTCTGCTTCCCTGATTTAACTCATAATTTGATTATCCAAATCCAGATTTCCTAGGGGCTCTTGTTAGACATTCCAAACAAACATCTGACTCCTTTTCCTCTCATGCCTGCCTTTCTCTTGATATCTTATTCAAGACTAACATTTGCTGTGAGAACAACCATGAGAGAAGGCACCTTTCTGTCCAAGCTAAGAAAGAAATAATTTCTGCAGAATCCTCATCCTTCCATTGCAACCCCAGACCCTGTTATTGCTAGCTCTGTAAAATAATCACATACAGCTGCTAACATTTCTGTGTTAATTTCTCTGCCTTTACCTTTCATGTTTTAAGGTTGGAGGATAAACTAAGACAAAAATAACATTTATTTCTTCTTTGTCTCCTACTTCCCCTTTTTGCTCTTCCAGCTGACCTCGGTAAGAAAGAGTCAAGTTCTAAAACCGAGCATGCTGGTTTTGTTATTTCTCTTTTGCAGTCTTAAATTATCTTTATATCCTAGGCTCTCCATAAAAGGATATGCTTACCTGTGCATCACTCAAATACAGAAATGCACAGTAAAGATCAGATCTTCCATTCTCTGTTCCACTCCCTCGGGATTAATATATTAAGCAAAAATTATGATAAAGTCAGTATGATCAAATAGGTAGAGCTGTAGCTGACATGTGAGCAATCAGCCATCAGTTTACAGCTGCACTGGCAGTGTGCTCCACCACTGAGTAGTTTCTTCCAGGGGGGTGTTTTCCACTGAGATTTCTTTCTACCTGAGCATCTTAAGGTGCTTCACAGCCACAAAGACAGCTGGGGTTCTGCTCCTTCTCACTGAAAGAACATCAAAAGAGCTGAATAAATAAATTGAAAGGGTTTTTCAGAAGCACTGTATACAAATGTGGAAAAGTCAAAGCACCACTGCCCTGCCCAGCAAACCAGTGGCTGAACTAGAAGGGAATCTGACACCTTCACAGTCCCCTACCCTGGCAGCAGCACAGCCCATATAATCACTGCTATGAGCTCAGAGTGTGCCAGGCTCCCCTGACTGCACAGCAGAACTGGTGTGAAATTTACCTGTGGGGGAAAAAAAAAAAAAAAAGTACTTTGAGTGAAGCCCTGGGAGCTGCCCATAAGGCAGCAGCCAAACCAAATCCACACCTTCTCGGATGGAGCTCACTAGAGGGAGCACACACACCGCTGCCTCCCCTCGCTATCGCTGCAATCTGCTGGATGAGACCCCTGCTCAAATTTTCCAGACTCTGCTGCTAAAAGTGAAATGAAAATAATAAATCCTAATCGAACAGACATAAAAATCACCACTGCAATTTTCTGGGGAGGGTTTTCCTTTAAATAAATTTGATTTTAGAAGCAATTCTGATTGTTCTGATGTGAAAAATACAATATTAATAAAAAGATTATTTTGCTGATTAATAAATCCCATCTCCCTTTCTCGAAACACAAAGGTAGGTTTTTCACCCCCTCCCATTTTCAACAGTTGTGCTGGGATGATAAACTAACGTGTTACTGTACGAACTGACCAATGAAGAGGAACCCAGGAACCTTGACAGACTGTGAAATGAAGAATTGATACTTTCCCTCCACTTTTAATCAATTTATGTTCCTAATCCTGTATTGCTGATAGATACTTTTGTGAACAGTGGCATGGACAAATAATTAAATACTGTCACTGGGGACTGTTGGGCAACAGCAGCTCTTTTGGAAATGACTGCTACAAGCTCAGACTGAAGTCAGGAATGGGAGAGGATGTGCTATGGAATAGCTGTTTTCTGCTGCCACTTGTACCCACCTTTCCAAAACAGACCAGTGATGGGCTTAGGGCAATTTCTTTCAGAGCTGCATGTCAATGTACTGTGGATCCATTTAAAACACAAAGGGCTTGTGCTTTCTAATTACTATTTGTCCAACTAGGAACACACAGATCACCTGTACCTGATGCTGATGGTAGTTCCCTGTGGTCTAAACCAGCCCTTTGAAGTATGAGATGCACATCAACTCCTTCAGTCTGCATATTTGCACATCCACTCTCCATTTCCTCCATCCAGCTGCATGTGCTCTGGGTAATGTCTTTGGTTTGCCTGCTGATGTCTGCTCCTGAAAGAATTCTTGTACATCCCAAACTCAGCTCTTGGCTTCTGCCATACCCTTTTTTCTTTACTTTTGTTTTCTTGTGTTTAGTTGCTTTTGGGTTTTGTTTGTTTTGTTTTTTTGTTTCCCCCTTGGTTTTGCTCAAATAGTTAAGCAAGAAGTCTGCAAATGTCCTTCTAGACCCATCTATGCCCCCTTGGTGAAATTACCCCTGACTCTCACCTCGCTCTTCATTCTTCACTGTCTCTTTACATTTGCTACCTGTTTCACTGACACAGTTCCTCAGGGAACTGAGAAATCAAGGGATTTCTCTTCTGACCATTAGAGGTATGTATGCCACTCCTGATTCAAAGCAGTGGGAAGTCAGGACTCCTCAGGAGAAAGGTTGAAGCCACACTTAGTCACTCTTCCATGCAGATACACCCTAAGATTTGATGATCACTTCAGAAATGTCAGGAAGTTAACAGAGATCAGCTCTATTTACATAGGCATGTAAAAAACCACCACACTTTGTGACTGGGTGTGTGTTGGTAAAGAAAGGGAGAGAAGAAGAAGAAAGGCCTTTGCAAAAGGCTAAAACTAATCCCTTTGTCCTAAAGAGTTAGAGAGAAACACCAAGGCAGTAACCACAGCCCACAAAACCCAGTAACTTGGCAGTGTAAACCCAATGTTGCCAAAGAGACAACCTTTGAAAAGAAACTATTGTAGCCCTCTCTAGCAGAGTGCACCATTCCAGCCCTGTCAGATTGCTGTTGGTCATGAGTGGAACATATTGAGGGTTCCTTTCTCCAATAAAGGGAGTGATTCAGTTTCTTTGTATCTGAATTAGAGTGATCTTTCAGCAGCTGCCACAAAATCCTTGCTCTTGGTGGTAACTGGGAATTTTTCCCCACTGCTGCTCAGCAGTTCTAGCAGGAGCATGCGACATGCTTAGAGGAACAAATACAGATAAACAGTTTATATAAAAACAGAAAAATCCCTGGTCAGGATCAAAAAGAAAGGCAGTATTTTTTCAATACTGATGACAGTTTTCTTTAGGTGCATTTTCTCACTCTTTTTTCAGTGGTACTCTGACATTTTTAAATTGTCTTTGGTGCCAAGCCTTCATTCCAAACAGATCAATCCAAACTGAACATGATGAAAGAATCAATATGATTTAAGGAGAATTAAACCCATTTCTGCCCTGAGTCTTGAAGCCTCAAAGTGTCAAATATTTTTCCCATTAACTATACTGTAGCCTGTAGTGAGACAGGACCAGGTGCCCTGAGTCATTGATGAGTGGGTGTGGGTTCACCTGTGTCTGGCCTCCCTCCTGAGCATGTGCAGGAGCAGGGGGCCAATAAGAGAGCAGCTGACACCCACAGAGAGAGCTCTCACTCATCAGTAAGGATGGAGAAGCCCACAGCTCGAGGAGCCCCAGGAGCAGGCAAGAAGGGGTAGATCCCGAGGCTTCAGGAACAGCCCTAGGACATCGTCCAGGAATGGGCTAAACCCTGAGGCCTCAGGATCAGCCCTAGGAGCAAGAAGGGCTCCTTCCGCTTCAGTAGCCAACCTTCTGAAGAGCTGGAAGACGCTGTTGTTTTTTTTTAAGCATTGCTCTGATTTAGAGAAAGACTAATCTTAAAAGGTTACTAAGGGATGGCTACTAATGGTTACTAAGGGAATCTGACAAGACTCCTGCACAGACAGGACAGAGGGACCTGTGAGGGACCTTTATCCCAGGAATTTTGGATCTTCCACTTCTAGCCTTGTGGACTCCAAGACCTGATGGATGAGGGGCCTCTCTGTGGCAAAGATCTCACTTCTACTATGGTTGCAGGGAAAATAAAATTACCATCTAAATCACAACAGAAACAAATCTTTAAAAAAGACTTGTTGCTTTAGCACTCACACAATTCTTGCCAGTTTTGGTGAAACTGCAGAAATGTTTGTCTCAAGCACATTGACTACTGAGTTGGCAGCATGGGTTCACCAAGATGATTTTCTGGTGATTCCTCTCTGCAAGTATGACAGTTTACTAGAAGTGAAGTAGAGAACATGTGAGACATCAGCATGATTTTGGGAGAGAATTGGATAAATAAGCCTAAAATTAAGCAACACGATTTGGTCTTCATGAAAAGATGGTCTGAATAGTCATATGGCAGTACTCAAAGACTACATTGAAGGAAAGATAATACAGTAAGAAAACCCTTTGTCTGTTGGAACCAAATTTTGAATCAAAAATAACAGAGAAATTGAACAGGATAATGCAATATAATAAATAAGTGCGTATTTATATTTTTAAAAAATAACCATTGATCTACCACAATCAGGACCACAACCCCCCAAGGTAAATGGAGGCTTTTCCTCCACCATGTGCAACTCATTGCCCAGCAATGAAATAATATCATACTTCTACCTTCTACCTTTTGTCAATTTTTTTCCAGGCACAATATCAAGGATACCCAGACTCATCTCTGCATGCTGTTACAGGGTTCTCCATGTTTCATAAGAGTGACCTTAGCGAGCACCTTTCACTGCACCAAACTTTGGCAGCAACTCCATTTGAATCAACAGTAGCATTGTGCAAGCTGTTTGAAAGGCAAGACCTCACATTGTCAAAACTCACCTGCTGTTTCCTCTCCTCACATGAAGATGGATATTGACCTTGCAATTCCAGGATGTGTGGGCATATATGATGCTAAAGATTTAATAAACACTAGGAGCACCACTTTGAGTGAGAGCAAAGCTTTCTCATGTTGGGAGGGAGATGAGAAATACCTTAGGAAGTTATTTTGCTCCCATTCCATTAGTAAAAGGTCCAGATAATCTACTATATGAGTGCTATCTGGGCCACTGAAACGTCTTTAATTACAGCTCTCATAATTGAAGTTACTGCTATAATAAAAGGGCAAAAGCTTGATCTGGTCTGCTTAAAAAAATTAGGGGCCTATTAAAATTTAATTTGTATTAGAAAGCTTTGCTCTGATAAGGGCATATTTTTCCAGATGGATTTTATGCAGTACTGATATGTTTGCAGTGGAAGAATGGTCCTTCCCAGGGCTAATATTGCTGTGATGGGAGTAGAGAAGGTACTGCTTTGCTAAATCAGGACATGAGCAGCTGTATATTACAGTCTGTCACAGGCTCTTCTTTTACATTCAAGATGGTAAGTCTGGGAGCGTTTGGAATGGTTTTGCACAGTGTCTAATGCTTGTCTAGGTACTTTATTAAATTCAGAATAAGCCACCACATGTAAGTCACTTCCACAAAATACTTCCCTGAGTCAGAGACACTGCTATCATATCTGACCAACTAAAGAAATTTCCAGACTCACTCTACAGTTTGTGCCCTTTTTTTGGATTTTGTTTTGCTAGAAGACACCAACATTAAATTGAAAGCAGCAACAAAGAAAATTCCTTGTCTCAGAAATGTGTTTAGGGCTAGACAAATGTGTATTGGAAGTAAACCTAGTCAGGAAGCGTATGATAAGCAGACTTGATCAACATGAAACTTTTGTAGTTAAGGTATCATATTCCCAATGTCTCTGAACATTTTTTTACTCAGAAATTTATATACCCAACTTTACACTCCCAAAGTGAAAACTGATTCACAGATTGACAATGCAAAAGTGAAAACTGTCAGATTTTTAGTCAGAAATTGTGAGTTTTACCCCCTTGAAAATTAAGCTTGGCAAAAATTTTAATCAAGGTAAATATTTCTAGATGCCAGACCAGCAAATGTATTTCTGCATTGCCAGCTTTTAATAGGAAGCTGGAGACTTTAGTTACAAATTGTGAAGCAAACACAATACTTTTAAGCAAGTTGGTGTAAAATGTGCTGCACTGGAATGCATAAAAACTTTTAAACTCTTTTGCTATATCCATCTGTATGATCTGGCACTGAAAATACAAGGAGAGCTGTCAGTAGTGCCTAAGTTAATCTGAATGTGCAAAATAATTAACTCTACTATTCTGGCCTCCCCAAATAGAATGATTCAGCTTAAGAAGCAGAGTCCAGTAGCAATCAACAGAGTAGCTTGCACGAAGATACTTCACATAGATATCTTTAAATTAAGCTGCCTTCCACATCTGGTCACTGCACTTCCAGTGATGTGTTTTCAATGTCATTCTTGATTACAGATTTTCTGTGTGATTTTGGGCAAATTTTGGGGGTTTTTGTGTACATTAATTTCCCATATGTGGAATGGTACAGGTTTTTTGCTTAAGGAGAGTGTCCTGGGAATATGCAGGTTAAAGGATAAAGCCTGGCAGGTACTCTAGCAGAAAACATTGCACTAACAAAACACAGAGCATGCCAATCTGAAAGTTCTCACAACACTCTAAATGGCTAGCTCTTAATATTCAGGCAAGAGCTGAATGGGAGCCATGAGCCATGCACCACATTTTCTAGTTTGTCCTTTTCAGAAGCTAGGGCACCAAATTTCCTGGTCAACAAGTGTCCACTTAGACAGCTCGGGCTCCTCAACCAGAGCTGATACTTAGTAAAAACACGCCAGTGACATCAGTGACACAATCACAGAAGGCAAAGGGTGGTCAGATGTCACCATGTCACATTAATATCTAGACACGTAAAAAGGATTTTTAGGAAATGTTCATTTTCTGCAGCAAAAGCAGATTGCTGTCGGTCATGAGTGGAACATATTGAGGGTTCCTTTCTCCAAGCAAAGCTACTCTGGGAATGTTTTCTGACCTCAACTGTTTTATCTACTTGGTGACAGCAACAGCTGCTTTGGGGAAACATTAAACTAGACAACAAATACTGTCCTAGTAGAAATAGCTGCAGTGGAGGTCGTATGAAGGAAATAACTGGGTACCAATCAGTTGGGCCATTTTCAGAGCGTCAGATTTTGTAGCACCAGTCTCTTCACCCCAAAGTTTTGTATGACTGTCCCGATTCTTGCCTTAAAGCATAGCCCCTGGTTTTCTTCCCCACTGTTCATCATGCTCAATTTCCCTGTCCGGCAAACACTCATGGATTTACGCTTACTCATCCATCCCTCTTTGTCTGCACCTTGCTGCTCTGACTTTTTCTCCATCAATCTCCTGAAAAGCAGTCTATGGTGGATGTCAAACATGTATGCAGGCTTCCCATTAAATAAGAAGACCAATTTGACATGTCCATATTTTCACCAGCTTAGTAAACCACTGCTATCCCATTTCCCTTCTTTGTTGCTTAGCTTTGGCATTTTACTTTGTCATCTCCACATGCTGTCATTGCATCTGCTTAGGCTGTGAGTTCTTCTCAATAAAAGTATTGTTTTCCTGTACAGTACACATATAAAGTGTAAAGTTCTGTAAAATAATGATGATTTTTCTCCATTAATACACTGCTGATTTCAGAGCAGTTCCAAACAGACAGGCAGGCACATAAATGCCTGGCAAAAATTGGTGCTCTCAGCAAGGAGGTCAAGGACTGAAAAGGTCCTAAAGACTTCCCATTTCGACGCATTTCAGAATAGCTAGCATGAAATTTGTTCCATTCTCTTTCAAAGGATTAAAAAAAGCACCTAACAGCAGCCAAACTATGCTCCAATGGAAGCCAAAAGCTTTGCCATTCACATAAATGCAAACAATTGAACAAATGCCAAATGCTTTGCAAAGTCCTGTCCCATACACCTGGTTTATATTCAACATATGCATGAATGTATCTTAATGATAGCATTAGAACTAGCGTTACTAATAAAACCCACATAAACCTGCAGAAAAGACCAATATGTTTCACTTCATTTTTATGATGCTTAGTTATTAGCCATGCAGTCCTGTAGACTTGAAGTATTTCCCAGTGTGAAACAAAATTATAAAAAACCCATATACATAAATGAAACATAAAAGCGTAAAATAAACAAAACAAGTAAAAACACATTTTTAGCTACTGCTGAAATCAGAATGCCAAATCCATACGTGAAGGCATTAGCATTGCAGAAATATTGCTTGAGACATATATCAGAAGGCATGAAGCCACTTGTTTAAACCAAATTAGTGCTAGCAAATAAATGACCATTAATTTAGTATTTGTACACGTTGGGTTAGCAGAAAAACAGCCTCCCAATATCCTCACACATTCTCAATGTTTACCACAAGAGCACTTGTCAGGTTGGCAGAGCAGGAAGCTTTTGCATTAATGGTAGGTGGAAAATGCCCCAGGGGAGTGGAAGCAACAGTAGCACTGACTAGTGTAGACAGATGTGTACCTACTGGGGATGTTACCTACTTGTTTATTTCTTTCCAAAGTTATTTTTACTCTCAAGCTGCTCTTGCTCTTGAAGTAAAGCAAGACTTGCACTGCAGAGTGCCTCAGATTCACCACCTTTTTTTGGACAACAAAGAAATAAGAGAGACTTCCCAATACAAGCCAAAGGAAAAAAGTCTGCCTGATAACCTACTTTAGAGGCATTGGAGCATATTGAAATACAGAGAACCAAAGCAAAAGAGTGAGAGAGATTTGGGTGGCAGAGTTTAAAACAAGACGGTGGTTTAAAACAGAGTTTTTAAACAAGAGGTTTTTTTAACAAGTTTAAAACAAGACAAGAAAAAAAAACCCCCCCCCCCCCCCCCAAAAAAAAAAAAAAAAAAAAATTCCAAACTGAACCAAAGAAAAAAAAAAACAACCCCAAAACAACTAAGCCAAATAAATAAAGCATCCCCCTCAAATGCTAGCCCTGCAGGGCAGGGCTTTTCAGCAAGTGACAATGTAGCATCTAAAAAGGTGCTTTGTGAATATTTCCCCTTTCCTTAGCTTAAACTTTCAGGTAACTGTGTTCTAACATGGCATTTTATGCCTCCTAGGAAGATGTAGGCATTGCCCTCTAACAGTACCTGCTGGGAGAACATCATATTCTATCAACTAATCTTTTCTAACAGGGAGAAAATGACCTCTTGTGTAAAAGGTTTTCCAGATTTATGCCTCAGTTTATCCGGCAGTAAAAATATGATTGCCAGAGGAACTCTTAAAAACTGGTTTGAACTAAGAAACGACACCAGCTCAGATCTTTGCCCACTCAGCAAGAGCCAATGCAGGAAGTCTACAGAGGCTTTTGATGAAGGGTCATTAAGGTATTTCTACTGTAACCTGCTAAATTTTTATGTAGTGCAAGTAAGTGTGATAGTACAGAGTCACAGGGTACAACCCTCCTCTTAGCTTCCTATGGAACCTTAAATTTAGTAACTACTTTTAGGACAGGAGCAAAGCCATGCTGCCAGGAATTAACAACGATATCAAGGATTAGGTTCTATTGGAAAGGGCTCAATATATGACATGAATCCCAGTTTCACCTAGAAACAGATAAAAGCTACACTGAGCTTTCTGCCGCTTAATCAGCTCATTTTAACTGCTTGTAGACATCAATCAATTTATACCTAAGAACCAGGATTTCAAGAAAAGTTGAAAGATTCAAGTAAGACAGATGACCAAGCTGTAGTACCTCATTTTCAAAATTATTTCAAGATGTTTTGTTTTGTTTTTTTTCCGGTGAAGCAATGGCTGAGACAGGAGGCTGTTGCTCATCTTCTCCCCCAGTGACAGTGTCCCACAGTGATACCCTCCTCCCTGCAGAGCTGGCAGGATTTGCAAGGCAGCAGGGTGCAGCTCCAAGAGCTGCTGGCCCTGCAGGTGAACTGCTCCCCATTCCTTCCACTCCCACCCTGCTCCTTGCTGCTGGCTGCCCTTCACACTCTGCTCCTCCTTCCTCTGCTAGCCAATCTGTCTGGCTATTTCCCTCATGTCTTTGTTCTCTTGCCCTTTTCCTTTCAGAAATAATAAGGAAAACAAAAATTCTAGGCCTGCTCAGTGTCTGCTTGGAAACATCTGTCTTCCTCTCAATCAGATGTCCAAAGAAGCTTTCTCATCTGATTGGACTCTCTCACATGTAGTCCTCAGTATTCAGGTTTACAGAAGGCATCGCTTTCAAATAAGTATTTGAAGTATAGAGTAATAGAGTATTTTTGGGTATAGAGTCAAAGGACAGCCTGGTTTTTGGCTTTTTCCCCTCTATTATTATGTCCCTTAATTACTTCACTTCCTGAAACTCTTAAGGCAGAGTGGTATCCCAGGAAACACATCAGTGAAAGAAAGTCAAAGACTTGGCTAGGTAAAAGATTTCCATCAGATTGTCCAAAGCAGTCCCAAGTCTGCTGGGGAAGAAGTAACTAAGGAGAATTTCACAGCTATCCTTACTATAGAAGGGTGGGTAGAGAAGTAGAAATCCAAACTACATTAAAAAGATATAAAAAGAGTCTTAATTTTAGGAATTAATTACTGATTTCAAAATGATAAAACATTTTCTGGAGGCTGAGAATTATTCTGTATGTATGATGACCATTCATGAAAACTATCAACACCTTGTCTGTTTCCTACAGATTAGGAACCTACAAATACTTCAGCTTCCTGTGGTTTGGGATTGGTCAGGTGAAACATTCAGAACTCCTCAATTAGAATTGGATGGAGAGACATCACATACAATGTACATACAGGCTTGCAAACTTGTACAATATCAGTGTATGAAACTGATTAATTTTTTTCATTGGCAACCCCTCATATTATTGCAGATTTTAATGCTCTCAAGTGCTGAGGTAATGTAAAACTAACATCTTAAATTATTGCCTTATATATGAAGACAGCCTCACAATCTGCTTCTGGGGTACACTTCATAATAATTTAAGCAATTTCTCCTTATCAGAATTAGAAGATGGAAGCTTAATAGCCTAGCTGGCCCTAAGTAGAAAATACTTAAGCATTAACACCCTGTTAAAAAAATTGTTCCAAAGTTTTCAAAAACATTGCGTTTTTATTAAAACATGTTTTTCCGCATTTGTATGTATCATAGTTTGCCACAAAAAACCAGACCAGATACATTTTTCCTTTACTGTTCCCTGTTTTCACTCTCCTGATGCTGATGGGCCAAACCATGAGCAGATCTTCACTGTTCCCCCCACAATAGCTCTGCTGTTTTAAGACGTTACTGCTCCTGACCCCGTGCTGCTTTTTACTGCTCCATCACCAAAACTCACCTAAGAAAACCCAAGAACACACCTCAGCATGGATACCTTCTCCTTCTCTCCCACCAGGTCTTTGGTGTTGACTCACCAAGCTTTAGCCACACACCCTGTTGGAGGGACATCATCCAGGTACAGGGTAGTATCACCCACCTTTCCCATCCCTGCAGAAGCTTTGGCAGCACGCAGCCTCCCTTGGCTATAGGCAAGACTAAAACCCATCTTCTGCTATGAAAAAACAGCCCTTTTGGCAAATGTCTGTCACAGACCACTGGATATTGCCTTCAGTATTTCAATTAGTTGTTTGCTATCAGGGCACAATCTACTCCCAGTGTAACTACCAAGTGGCAAATATTCTGCCTAGGAATTGCCTTTCCTAGTGAATGTGTGTGCTAACAATTCCAGTAAATTGAAGTTCTTTCTTGAAATTTGGAGAGTCCTGTTCTTGACCCAAGAAAGACTGCATTTCACAGGGAGTATCAAAGGAATAAGAAACAACTCACTATGAGTGAAAAGAATAATAAAAAAGAAATGCATGCCTTTTTCCCATTTCTCTAACCCAGCTTCAAACCTCAACCCATGTACCTTGTTATGCTTTCTGTGTATTTGAACTGCAAAGGATACACAGCTTTTTTGAAGTTCTCATTCATATGCCATTTGTGCTAACCTAGACAGCTGGGGTTGTTTAGGTTCTCATAGAGATCCATTTCCCAGGTTTTTTGAGTGGCAAAATTTCCACTTGTTTTGAACATTTCAACTTTAACATCAAAAAGAATCACATTAATTCCAGGTGGATTTTACTTGTTTTACACCTTTCAGTCCTAAACTCAACATTTTTTGTCCTGTTGTTTAAGTGGCACCCAGATTTTCTATTTCACTTTGAAGTAACATATTGCAGTTTAATAAAGACATTGTAAATTGGCATTTGCCTTTTGTTTTTCAGAATCCCATGTGAAACTGACTGGTTTGTTAAACTTTGTTCATTATGTTTCTGATTTAGGAAGATGTGGACGTCAACAAACAGGTGAATCAATCTGATTGCCCCATATGACTTAACATCAGGGTAGGACATCACCCCTGAACAGTATGTTGGTTTGGGTGTGCTTCCAGACAACAGAGGGACCAGCATCCAGCATCATGAATTGCCCTGTTATATTGCAACTCCACAGATCTGCTAACAAGGGTTTCTCTGTGATGGTAGACAAGTTGCCTAAAGCATAACTTTTCATCAGTTCTTCCTGAATTTCAGGTGGTCCATTCTCCAGATAGCTCAGGTTTGATTTTTAAGACTGCTGAGAATGTCCAAGTCCTGCTGACATTTAGGTTGAATCTACTTAGAGTAAACATGGTACTACACAAGTAAAACACTCCAAGAACTCATTTTTTAAGTGTCTTACCTTTGCTAACCTGAAATATGTGGAAACTGTTGACTCCATACAGTGTCTTAGCTGTGAAACAGGAATGACTGCATCCACCACATGGGACAGCTGCTTCAGGAAAAGAATGAAGGGACCACTCAGGCACTTGCATGGAAAGCTACACTGCAGAGAGAGCACCTACCTTTTTTCTTTATATTAATAATGAGCAACAAAATAATGCAAAGGGCAAAAACTTTATTTGCTCTCTGGACTCTATGCTTGGTCTGTCAGAAAAGACTTTTCAGTATGATCTATTAAAACACTGGTAGCTTTTAAGGTGAGGTGGAAAGTTCATCCTCCACAGAGGGCAATTGTTCTTTGTCACCAGAGACCTCAGAAGGAAAAATTGTTACTCTCAGCTGAAAATTTAAGCTGAAGAAGAATCATGTCACCAGAAAGACTGTTTGCACAGTTCTGCTTTTATAGGTACCGTCTTTTGATATTTGAGTGAGACAGTATTAATGTGTCATGGTGCACAGGAGCCCTCTCCAATTTATCCACTTGATTTCTCACATTTCTTCTTCTCATCTGAACTCTTGTAACATTCTTAATCAAAGGTCACAGGAGACACTGACGAAGGCAAACCTCATATACAACAAGGCAAGGTTATCACACCTGATAAATCAGGCCCTAACATTTCAGAATCTCTCAGAAGAGAGAGGCTGGACTTGGGTACTTCTGCAGTTGTTTTTAAGAAATTCTTATATCTGCATATATTCACACCCCTATGTATGCTTATATAAATTTCTACATACATATTTGCATATTTTAGTTCAGTAGGTTCTAGGAAAAGCCCAAGTACCTGATTTTTTAAAGGAACTAAAAAGCCAGCATTGAAGAGTAAAAAAATAAAATTAATGCTTACTATTCGCAATATAAATAAAAAAAAAAAAATCCCCCCCTTTTACATCGTAAAACCTAATAATTAATTTTCAAAACAAAAAACATTGCAAGCATGTTTGGAAACATTCATGGGAAAGATCATATCATGCTGCTCTGGCTTTTCCTGTCTTGCTTGATATGACAAGTGTCACCAGCAAAAGAATTGGAATAAAATGCTGTCTCTTGGAGGATAAATCCTCTCGCATCATCGCTGTGAGCCATCTGCCATGCATTTTTAAGCATCTTGCCCCTAACATCAGTATTAAATGGCTGCACGAAGCATCTTTCAGAGACCACTCAGCATCCCAGGCTTTTATCAACAGATTGGACAAACTTCTGGAAAACACTACAGCCCCTTGCTGGGGTCAATCTAGAGACAATGGCTATGCAATTTGAGAAAGGTCATTTGAGGGGTTGTTTTTTTACAATGGTGCTGAATATGGCCTTCAATTATGTTTAGAATGTGAATAAGTTACATTTACTACCTGAGGGCTTAAAAATAATTTTAGCCCTAAGGGAAGTACTTAACTAATACAGAAAATGAGGCACAGAAAAGGTCAAAGAATCCCTCCAGCTTGCCTGCCTGATTCTGGTAGACCTGTGGAGAGGAAATAAGGCACACAGGACTATTTCCTTCACTCCCATGTACTGCATGGTTCAGTACATAACCCCCTACAGCCTTGAAGAGTCAGATGATGCTCCCAAAAGCTGGGGATGCTCTTAATGAATGACATTACTGGTGTGAGACTGCACAAGTCCTAGAGAAACCACACTATAAAAACCTCTTATGAACGGTAAAACAAAACTCCTTGCAGATGAAATATATAAATAATGGGGAAATAAGCTATTTCAGATCAATATTCTGACAGTGCCATGCCAACAGGGAAAGTAATAGAAAGCTTAAGAATAAGCAGTAATCTCCTCAGTCTTTGGATCTTTACACATCCCATCACACTGTTATCATGCACAGCTCCCCTGTTGCAGCCTTTCTCATTAAAGGTGAGCTGCTTTTGTGTTGTGGTTTGTTTGTGATATATTTACAGCACAGAAGCATGTTTATTTTTGTATGCAACACTATTTCACCACTGTGTCCTTTGTTGCTTTCCTGATGCCTCTTTTCCCCTCACGTGTTCTTTTACTCCCCTTTCCATCCCTTGTTTTTGGGCTTTTTCTAGTTTGAATTACAAAGAAATGATAAATCCTATTCAGAGTTGTTATAAAAAATGTTTCATCTTATTTTTTGAAGCACTGACCCCATTGTAGCTGAAGGCTTTTTTCAGATCTAAATGGCGAATTTCTTCCAATCTGACCTGCTGTCTCATGTGTGCCCTTTAGTAACATGATATTAGAGCAGAAAAGACATCAAGATCCACTGTGGGATGTAGAAAATACAATAACCTTACACAGCCAGTTTCTTTCAATTTCCTTTGATAAACTGTGATTTGGGGGACACTTCTTCCTTCACAGGAGTACCGAGTGTTGCATAAGGTCTCACCTCATGGGAAGAAGCACTTCCCAGTAACAAACAAGAATTTGCCCTCCCCTCCTGAAAGCAAATGACAAAGCTACAGCTGATATTGGCAGCAAAAGCAGGAGAATAAGATTTTGATACTTACACAAATATGTGCATATATAGAGGAAAAAAAGATGTGATTTTATTGGAAATTACATTAAGCATACTATAAAGCCCTGATATACTAACAGCTGAGTTGCTGGGTTCATTTGCACCCCATGATATAAAAATATGGTTTCATAAGCACATGTAATGGATGATCCAGGGGGACATTTGATTCTGGGAGCTCTCTCTCTCAGACACAAAGGATTTGTTTCCTTCTTTTCCACATTTGTCTCCAATTCCAGGAAGGGAAAAAAAAAAAAAGATTTCATTCAGTGGGATAAACTGCCCATCCTATATTCCTTTCCACTGGTAAATCACCTGCCTTCTGAGCATAAGTGAGTTTTCATTCTCTCCTGGCTCTAGCACCTCAGTATTCTAAGGCAGCTGCTCCTGCTTCAGGCGGGTACTCTTTATTTAAAATTTATTTGTTGACTCTTGAAAAGTCTTATGCTCAGAAAATGTTTAATGAGATAGTTTCTTTTTTGCTCTTGTTCAATTTTCTTGTAGTCAAATTATGTGTCCTCCATACAATAAAAAAAAATGCCATTTAAACAGTGAATAAGCATAATTCTTAAAATTGTCTGAAAGCCCAAATGAGTAATTTGGTCAAAATTACCATGTAGCAGCTTATTTCTGGCTACCCTGGGGAAATATTGTCCCTGGAGACCTATCTTAACCTTCCTGCACCAGAGTGCACCAGAATGCTCAAATTATCCAAAGTTTTGGCAAACATTACATTTTGCCCCAAGATGATAGTAACCCTTTTCTGTTCCAGCCTAGAGCCCAGGTACAAGCACACTGGAAAACCCACTTTCTTGGGCTAAAAACAAGGGAACTAGTAAATGTGTGAGAATCTTAACAGTTCCCTCGTCTTTCACAACAAAGACATATTAGTCAGAGACTGACAGACAGACAACCTTGATAAAATAATGTGATTTTCATTCAGGTTTGCAATACCTGACCAAACCGGGAGTCAGTGGATGAAAAAGCATTGGTGAGTTTATTTACTTGCTCCTATTTATTGTTACTGTGGGGAGTGACAGAGCTAATATGGTTAGGAGAAATCTATTTTCAGTCTGCAAAGCTTTGTCTCAAGGAACACACAAAGCATGACACCAGCTTCAGCCTAAATTCAGTAACTGATGTGAAATTCCCAGTGCAGATTATTGTTTCTTGTTATGGAGAAAATCATTGGGGGGCGAAAGAAGGAAACAAGTGAAAAGGAGAGGAGGGAAAGAAAAAGCTTAATTTTTTTCAACAACTTATTCTTGCTCTACTGAACAGCAACATCTCCAAGTATTTCCATTATCTGTGACTAGCTTTCAGAGTACAATCCACCATGACATTTCAAAGGTTATCACTGGATGACTTACACAGGCAAGACACAACAAGCCAGTCCCTGTTACCTATTCTTAAGATCAGTGAAATAAGTTCAGGGAAGAATATGAAGATCTACGCATAAACATCCCCATAAGCATAACACATCCCCAGATAAAATGAGATTAATTATGTATGTGTGAGAAAGAACACCTTCCTCCACTCCCTTACTTCCTGATCTACGTAATACTGATTAAAATACTGTAAATAGTTTCATCTGATGCTTTTGGATGCAGAGATACTGTCATTCAAAACCTCATTAATCAGCCAGTGGAAATCTGCATTGCAAGGAACAAATGAAGACATCATGAAAATCTGATAACTTGTCAAAGGAAAAGCATGCAAGACATGCAAGAAGAGTAGCTTCCTTCTCTGTGTTGAAGCATGACTTGTTATGTGCTCCTTCTTCCTTCACACACACACACACACACACACACACACTTATAGTCTTGAAAAGAAAGAACAACATGGGACAGAAGAAAATACCTGGAGAAAGAAACCAGATGAAAGAGACAAGACCTGGTAACATGAGCATATCTGTAGTAATGTACACACATTTTAATCAACCAGTAGTAAGCTCTAAAATTCAAAGATGGACCTGACAATGCGGATGGACACATGAATAATTCCCACTGCCCAACAAAATTGCATTGCAGAAGGTGGCAACCCAAGTCTCTTGGGACCAAGTAAGTGTGGGAGATGGAAATGGAATGTAAAAAGGAAAATAATATACAGTAATACTTTCCACACCCAATCAAAAACTCATGCCAAGTGCTTTGTAAATGAAAACTGCAGTGATGCAGTTTTCAATGTAAATTGCTCTTTATATAAAAATAAAAAAAAAAAAAGAAAAGAAAATAAGTTCAAGCTTCATACCTGCTTGTAACTTTTGCATGTGGTTTTTTTTTTTTGTGCATCTGTATATTGATATTAATATGAGTATATGCATTATGTGCATGCATTTATACATGAATACCTCTTCCTAACTGTTGATACCATGCACAAAAGAAAGCCTACGAAAACACAGTTGGGACAAAAGAAGTTACAGATGAAAAAACTGATATGCTGTGCATACTTCTTGTGTGACACATGGCCTGTGTGCCCACTGCTGAGCCCTGTGTCAGTGTTTCAAAATGCATATGTAAAACAACTCAGACAAAATCTTTGTACATCATGGTTGTTGGGGCAAACTGTGGAGCTGAGCCAGCAACGCTGTTGTTGTGTCATAGGCTGAGCTAGTAGAACTGTATTCCCAGTGTGGGAAAGATCTTCGTAATTCTGATTACATGTGTAGTGGCTTAACTGGTTTTACTGTTGCAGGCAAAGAGCAGTGAGCTTCTAGTGCTGTTTTCATTCCCGGTGTTCTCTAATTAACTCACTGAACTTTTTCTGAAGGAGATAAAACAATCCTCTTAGAACATACCTTGAAAGAACTGATTAACCTCTCTTCTATTTCAGGGTAGTAAGTAGCACTAAGAGAAGGCTGAAAGCTCCAAGACAGTTCCACTGGCAAGGAGGTGACTCGCTCCTTCTGTGCATTCAAAACTGAATGCCTGAGCTTGCAATATCCTCCCCTTCCTCTTTACTGAATGCCTCTGGTAATATTTTCCCAAAATAGGCTAAATTATAGTTACTGTGAAATCAAATGCTGAGTTATTTTATTTGTAAAAAGGTTTTTTTTCATTTGAAATATGAAGACAAAAGAACTTCCTTGAAGCAGAACCATTCTCTATAGCCACACATCAGTGAATCTGTCTGACTCACCATCAGCAAGGTGTTCTGAAGTGATGTTCATCAGCTCTTGAAAAGGTTATGAAGCAGCAGTTTGCAAAACTTGTGGAGAGTTCCACCAGCAAGGTAACATCATATTAGTCTAACTAATGCAGCTGGGGAAAACCAGGCAAACTTAGAGCCTGATGTCCATCTTCTATAACACTGCTTTTCTACATTAGAAACTAATGTGTATAATTCCTCCACAATCTGCAATCTGCCTCATAGCTTCACCATTAAACCATTCTAAGTACAGAGGTATCAAGACGGTGGGCTTTGCTTAGAAGTATCACAAGGAGCTTTCAGGACTGTCCCAGCAAAACCTTATTACTGAAAAAGTCATCATTCAAGTGTGACAGTGTGCCACCCTAGTGTGCATGGGAGAAAAGGCTAAGCAAAATAATTGAAGAAATTAAAAATTATTAGAAAGCAGGAGAGAGGAAGATGCAGAAAAGCAGCAACCAGTTGGCCAGTCAGCTATACACTGCTAATTAACAAAATCTGTCTTGCTTACCTCTTCCAGACTCAAACCCTCAGACTAGTTAACTACTTGCAGCCAAAGCAATTCTGGTTGTGCCCCTCTTATGTTTTCTTATAATGCTTATAGACCGAGAATCCAACACATTGGAACCTGCTAGCCTAAACCTCCATAAGTATATCTCAAACTACTTAATAACCAGCTTTTACAATAGAGCTGGGGATTTAAATGAGGGGATTTTTTTTTTTTTACAGAGACTCAAACATATATCAGGCAGAAGACTATTTACTTTCTTTTTTGTAGGGTTAATTTTCTGCTGCTTTAGTTCCCTGAATTATCTTCCAAAGGGCCAGGCCAGCATTAGTACCAGCACAAGGGAAAAAAAAAAGAAGTCTCTGGAGGAGATGAGAATGAGTTCAGTTCTTCAGAAGAGCCCCTTGAGCTCTGTGGCACTATCCAAACACATCATCACATTCGTCTTGGGATGATGGGAACTGATGTGGATGCACTCATTCATCCATCCACCCAAGCACCCCAGCTCTGTGTTCAGGGTAGCTGTTTTCATCTTCAAGGTGGCAAAGCAGTATTGTGGAGCCAAACCTCTGCTGTCTATTTCAGTAAAGAAACTGCATCACTGTGCCTCACAGGAAAGGACTTTTCCCTCTCACACACACACGTACACAGCCATGTGCTGGAGAAAAACTCACTGCCAAGTTCCACAGTTTGTGAGGAAAAATGAAACTGAAATGAGCAGACAAGAGGGAATAGAAACTTTTAGGTTTCTTCTTGTAATGACCTGCCACACTGCATATATTGGCAATGTAGGCCAAGACATTGTATTTGTAAAAAATTGATTAATTGGAACTGCTTATGACTTGAAGGCCTGTGCATTTCTGGTTTAGTTTTGTAGATAGGCACCTAAATAAGGTGCTTAGAAATATAGCCTTACAAAGGACAAGCATATGATTTCAGATTGCTCCCTGCTGCCAAAACGTACCCTTGACTCACATTTGCATCATAATGTTTAATATAATTGTAAGACCTTACAGTTGTAGTCTAGTCTGAGCCCTTGTTTCACAGGGCTTATCTGAGCTACATAATTTCTCATTTATACTAGAACCCCCAAAATATGTTTCCTATTGCACACTGTAATCTCACTCTGGCAAGTTATTAATAAAGGTATTCAGTGTTTTAACCCTGAGTAACCAAATCCAATTTTATGCCCTGGACAAAATGTTCCTCTGAAATGATTCAAGGAAAATTAATGTTATTTAGCCTGAGGCTGAGGAGCAACAAGAGAATTAACATTCGTGTCACTGTGTTCAAATCCTTACAAAAGTTGACAATTCTATTTGCAAGTATAATTCCAGACTGTCCAGGGAGATGACAGACAGGCAGGTGCAGACGAGTCCAAAGGGGAAGCTGCTCTGAAGCAGCACATGTAACAGGAACAGAAAGAAAGATTTTACCCTAGAAAGATTTTAGGGATATGCTTTAACTAATTATTTGACAAAAAACTGAGTATATTAAAGAAGAGAGGCAAAGGAAGGCAGCAAAATATATTAGCCTGTGCAACTTCTCTAAGATTTCTCTTTGCCAAGGCAGCAAAAGTCTTGTTGTCCCCACTGGAAAACTGGGGAACTGAACATTCATATTACAAAGCAATAAAAGAAGTGCTCTTACTATAATAGTTCAGGGAAAACACTGAAAGTACTGGAATACACTAGCAAGAAACAGCTTTTGTAGCTGGCTAAATGCAGGAGGGAGGTTTGACAGAAGCCATTTTGGCAGAAAATCTAGTTGTTACATTCAGTGTAGTGTATTCTGAATAAGTACTTGGCACACCAATAAACTCAGTTGAATGTATTCAAGAAGCAGCAAGCTGTGAAATTTGTATTTAGCTTAGCAGATTGGCAACAGTAGCTTCAGTCAAAGAAAGGACCACCTAGTTTCTCTGGGGAGTTTGCTCTGTTCAGACATCTTGCATGTTATAGTTTGTCACAGACAATTTATATGCAGTTCATATAGTTTATTTTCCTGTAATTTTCTCATTAATAAAGGCAAGGCTGATTTTCCAGGGAAACACTTGTATTACTCAGAAATTAATTAACTTAGTAAACTTCATTAAAAATTGACACTACACGACATGGAACATTTCTGCTTAGTCATCTGTCTAGCATTGCTGTTTACCCCTGAGAGAGTCACAGCTATGGCCACCATGGTTGAAAGGTGTCTGTGCTGTCCCTAGCACATATTCTCTGAAGATCTGGGAGCCAAGTATAAAGAATGCTTTACACACCAACTGCTGGCACTGAAACATGCCTCTAAGGAAGAGACAATTACAGATCCCGTGTTTCTCCAGCAATCTGATTTGTTTGGCTAGCAGTAGCTAATGGAACAAATTGTACATAAAAACAAATATTAGCTCCAGGCTATGACTTACAAAGAAGCTGAGTAGAGCCACAGACTGGTATGAGACTCCAGGAGCTCACACCCATACAATATACAGCCTGTACATCAGAGTGACTTTTGTTTAGAAGGGGAGTATACAGAGTGAAAATAACTTGATTCATGGAAGTGGACAGATACAGGGATACGTTTTTCCCAGGACTAATCCTTCATGCTTTCCTAACACAGCTAGACCAACATCTTTATTTCATCTTTTTTTTTTTTTTTTTTTACCCCTCTTTACATAAATGGAGATGCAGGTTTTGGGCTCAGTAATTTTTTTCAAAATCTCTACCCAATATACTCATAGCATAAGTTTGAGAAAATTATACTATTAGAACAATAAATAAACCAAGTATTTCTTATCTAATTGCACCTTTTTTTTTTTAAAAAGCAGCTCTGGAAATGATATTTTTTGTTGTTTATGTTAAAGAACTAAAACATTTTTCTTGAAACTTTTCCCTCAAATTCTCCACTGTTATCATTAGATGAATTTCTTCTATCAACCCCAAATTACTGGGAGCTGAAATCACTAGATTAACTACACTACAAGAACTAGCTAGAGCTCTACTTTAGGGGTAGGTATTCTTCTTCAGGTTAACATGTAACTCTTGCCCACTGATAAGCAAGAACATTGCATTTAAAATTTACGGTCATTGAAATACAGAATTTTCATATATCATAACAAGCTTGTAGACAGTTTTTTGTTTTAAATTACACCTTACTTACTTTTTTTGTTTGTTTTTTTCACCAGTTGGGAAGGGGGGGAAAGTTATTTTATGAAATTAAAAACATCACAAAAAGTTACACAAACTTGAGCTGTGCATTGGATTGATTTCTAATTTTCTCTTTACACTGTGCTTTCTATAAATTATTTTTACACAAAATCATAATTGAGCTCAGACTTCTTTACTCCCCCAGCAAAGCTTGGAAATACTGGCATAAAATCTGATAATGCTCACTGGATTTTGGGTTTTTTTTTTGAGGGTGCTTAACTTCTTCAAGCCCTGACATGTATCTGCATGGCCACTTACTTCAAAGATGTGCCACAATTTCTTCCTTTGTGACCCTGAAACCTGACTTTAAGAAAAATACCTGCTATTGAAAAATGTGATACTCAGTGGCTAGCAATGGTTGATTAAACACAGACCTGAATTCTAATGACTTTTAAGGAACAGGCACCTGTATTTAATGCTGAGACACTCACACAGCAGTCTTAGCAATTTGAATCTGGTGTCTGCATGAGAGTACCAGTCTTTCATATCCCCCAGACTAAATATTCAAATCTCTTCTGGGCTCCTTCAATAAGCCTCTAGCTTTTTAGTATGTAAATTAGGTGTATTGTACACTTATTGACCTGCTCTACTACTTAATGCTCAGTGGAGTTTATTCTGTCTTTACACAATATAACTTGTTTACTCATTCACTCTTTATTTAGGAGGTTGATTAGTACAGGTGGATCCATATAACAGTGAAAATGATGAAAAAAACCAGACACCACAAAAAGCAGTGCTGTTTGCAGATTTCTAATGCCAGTACAAAAGAATGCTTGTATTCAAGCAACAGGTACCATCTTATCACTTAAAATGCAATATATTAAGTACAGGACCAGAACACAAATACCAGAAAATATTCAGCTCAGTGCTTCTTCCCAGGAATTTGTTGGACCCCACTACTACTGTCATGTCATTTCATGAAACTAAGTTATTTAGCATTCACAACAGGTTAAGTGAAAATGGTAAAGAAGTTCAGCAACAAAACCCCATTCACTCCACTGAGCAGAAGTTCATCTCTTGCTTGAAATAGCTCAAACACAGCATTCAACGAAAAAACAAACCAGACTTTGCTACCTTAAAAAGCTGGTGCATTGGTGAAAATTGTCATGTTAAAGTCCTACAAAACCTGAGCCAATATTGGGACACTCACCCGTGGTGCAATTCCTTTGAGTTCAATGGAGTTGTGCCGGCAACCACCTCATCTCTGCTTGGCCCAGTGCCATTATTTGTGCAAGGCTGTGCTGTGTGTCTTCTCTTGATAAATGCCAGCACTGTAGAGCTCTCAAAAATAAAGAAAAAAACATTCTTCAGTAATCACAACAAGAGGAGAAATGCAGACACACAAACTGCAGCACAGCAGATAAACAAGAATTTACAGCTCTGCTATATAAAAGCACTCAGCAAAAGTCTTTTCTAGTATTTTAAAGAATAATTTAAATGCCATAAATAGAACGTGCTTCTTTTCAGTAAATGGACTGCAGTTTGAATGTTTCATCTTTGCTTTGAATCATAATTTTTCAATTAAAAATAGAAGCAATAGGGGGAGACGGATAATGACTGACTTAATACATGGAGCCCCTGGTCCTGATTTTAACAGATTTCAAGGGGTTTAGGACTTGCAAATATAGTGTTACATCTTTAAATTTTGAAATATTTACCACTGTTACATTAGGTATGGAGCACTGCAAAAGCTTCAAGGCTCAAAGAAATATGATTATCAGTTTACATTCAGGCAACCTGACCATCAATTACAGTTACTAAGGGCTTTAAAAAGCCTTTAAACACAAATGTGAAGACTTGAACCTACTATTTTACTGAACTGGTGTAAACGACCTCCATATATTTATAAAGTAGTAGAAGACACTAAGCAGCACCTACAAATCATACTATGGCACATGTCTCTCAGAAGTTGACCAATTTGAAAGGAACTACATGCCATGAAACAGTACTGCTTTCCTGACATGGCCACCTCTTTGTTGTGGTACATGGAAATCTGCCAGAGCTGTTTTCCAAAAATAGATTTTTTTTAAAGAGCACTCAAGTCACTGTATACTCAGTATTGTTCAATAACCCATAGATCAGTAAGCTGCAAAAAGTTGTCACAGTCACTTAAGACAAACACATTCTATAAGAATATATAAAGGCACATGTCAAACAAGGAAGAAGAGAGGCTTAAAGTAAATATTTACTGAAATCTGATGACACAAAATATCTTTATTGGCTTAGGCAGCCTGTTTAACTGATGCCTCAGCTTGCCTACTTGCAAACATGAGAAAACATCTCCTTATCTGAGTGGTCAATTTTCACAAGAAAGTAGACTAGTTAATGATGGCAGGGATCTTTGGAGGTTATCTAGTCTACTGCCCTGAAAAGAGCATGACCTACTTTGAAGATCTCAGACCCTCCTTCATACTAAGCCGCTCAGGACCTTACTCAGCCAAGCTTTGTGTATCTCCAGTGGTGGAGTTTCCTCAGCCTCTATGACCAACTTCCAGTTCTTTATGAACATTTATTTTCCCCAATTCCAAACGGAAATTTCCTGCACTGCAATTGCTTCCATTTCCTCATTCTGTCACCATGCCCCTCTGAAGAGGGTCTGGCTCTAGTTCCCCTACACCCTTCCAGCATGCAGCAAAAAGGGCTCCTTCCCTCCAGCCTTCCCTTCTCCAAGGCTGATCAAGCCCACCTCTTGCAGCCTCTCCTCACAAAATCTCTGTGTCCAACCTGACCAGTGCAGTGGCCCACTGCTGGGCTTGGTCCTGTTATGGTCTGAGCTAACATGAAAATTTATTTTTGTTTTGGATCCATGAAACGAAGTCCAACCGTAGAAGGGTCGGGGTGCAAGCAGAGTTTTATTTGACAGTGGACACAGGCAAAAATGTAGAGCCAGGTGAAAGAGGGAGAGAGGAAAAGAAGATATAAGCGAGTTGGAAAAGTGGAGAAAAAGGGTAAGAAAGTGGGAAGAAAAATGAAAAGCTGGAGAAAAAGGTTAAGAAAGTGGGAAGAAAGAATGAGAGAGAGAGAGAGTCACCATCAGGGCCCAGCTGTCCATGAGTTTCTTCAAGATGGCGCTGATCCTGGACAGGGCCCGATGAAGACAGGGGTAGGTCAAGAGACAACCCCACATCCACAGCCTGGACAGTCCCATATATACCCCTGAGTCCCTTTTGTTCCCAAGGGGCAGCTGACTGACACGGGAGCCATGGGCATTGGCAGCAGAGCCATTGCAGACAGGCTGCCTGCAGGGGGGAGCTTCCACAGAAGGGTGCAGCCCCCCCACCCACTCATCAGTTCTTATCTCCTGCCAGGTGCTACTCCCCACTCCATTCCAATGAAGGAATCAAGGAATCACAATCAAGGTGGCTTAGTCATGCCTGTAGGGGTGACCCAGCATTGCAGGCTGGCCCTCAGAGAAGAGGAGGAGTCTCCACCCAGTAGAGTGGAGTAGACTCTTCCTGGGTGTCACCCCCTGCGCAGCTCTGGCCAGGCCAGGTCCTCCAGCCTAGCCAGGGCTATTCACTTTAAAATTGTTCTTTTGAGACAATTGCAAATCAGTGAGGTCAGACTCTCACAGGTCCAATATCTCAAACTCTCTCTGGTACTGGGGCATGGTGGTCCAGGTGCAGTCTTGCCAATGCCAAATAGAGGAAAAGGAATAGGACTGCTGCCTTCAGCAGTTCAACAGCAGTGACCATCCCCCAGCTTAACTTCATGGTGCTGATTACAACCTGGTGGTCTTGCCAACTTTATCTTAACCAATCCAAGGCATATTGTAAAGTGCTCAAAGCCTCAAAATAACAGCATAATTTTTGACTGCTATTTATGTAAAAAAGAATAAAAATGTATTCTTTTTTTTTTTTTTTTAATTCTCCCCAGTAGATTTACTTAGACAAATTATCAAAAATTGAACTTTATCTGACAGAGTTCCTGTAGAGAGATTTCAGGGGCTTTTTAGAAAGAATTTATTTATTATCACAATGTACTTACATTGCTAACAGATGGGAGATTTAGGCAGGGAATAAAAAATGTAATTTCATCATCTGATGTGACATTAGAGTTGCTTCTTTCTACTTAAAAAGAATAAATGAAAAGATGGTAAATTTAGCTAAGGAGCAAATCAGCGTTTGTTATTTTCTTCAGTTAAAGCATAAGTCTCTTTCTTCCTTTCTTAATTTCTGTATTGCTATACTTCACCAGATCTTCCCCCTAAGCCATGGTTATTCATCATCCCGTTTACATAATCATGCTATCAGCACATGATCACTTCACTTTTTGATGCTTCATGGAGTGTGAAAGGGGCAAGTAAACGAGCCCAATGCTGCTACTTTGATATGAATATTTATTTCTTTTTCATGTGATGCTCTCCTAAAAATCTCAAGGTGGCGAAGATGATATTAAATTATAGGTGTTTTAATGCAGCCCAATAGAATTTAGGAACAGAACATTAGAAGTGGAAGACAGATAAAACAAATTCCATTGTCTATCCCACAAAGCTACTGAAGCAGCTCTTAAAAAGTAAGAATTAGCCTAAGAATTGGACTTTAGGAACTCTGACCTTCCAGCAGACAGTCTATGTAGCTGGGGCCTTTCTCCTAGGATCCAGAGCTCCCATCTGGCACCCACAAAGCACCACCTCCTCTTCCACTATCTTCCTTCCAGTAGCTTCAGCTCTAGTGATGTGCAGATATTATAAAAACAAATGTGTTTATTTTACCTGCTCTTTAATAAACTTCTGGAGCGCTGCCTTGCTGAGAATATTTCGGACACGTTTGCCATTCCCATTAGATCAAATACATGCACATTATTCTTCTCTATCTTCTGCAGACAAGAATGCACACCTGCATCCCCACAAGCTTTCTTTCCAATGGCAATCAAGGTCTTCATATCTGAACAACACCAGACATGTCACCCTAGCAAGTGAGTTGCTCTTCTAGCTGCTCAATACTATTCATCTACAGTAGCATAATACTCTATAATCAAACACACTTTTCTATTGCATGATTTTCTGGACAGACTAGGAAACTGTTTTTTTTATCTTCCCAGTGAATTTGACAGAAGTAGTTAAATGAACCTTTTATGCTTTGTCCAAATATGGTTTGGTTTTTTTTTTTGATGACTGTATGAATAGCGTATAGTTTAAAAACATAGTACTGATGTAAATCTGGTCTTCTGATTTTGTAAACAAGGTTGTCATATAATCATGTTCATTAATGTATCCAGTTTTATTTTACATATATTTAATTTTTAAAAAAATCTCCCCTTACCACTGAAAGGCATACCTGAATACATCTTCTTCTGTTCTCCAATGCAAATGTACTCGGAGTCAGTAAAAAAATAAATCTGTGTTTCTTGTACATCGTCCTTTCACTTATCTGGTTTTATTCTTCTCACTCAGTTCTTCCCATTCCATTTCCTCCTGTGTCAAGTGATATAAATATATAGGACTCTGAGCCTCTTTGCAGAGGGAGGCACTTCTCCCAGATCATCTCTCCATTTTTAGTGTTTTGTGGATCACTTGGTGTGACTGCAGATGATCAGGACTTTGTGATACATCTCAAATGCAGTCTTCTCCACAGCCAGGCAGAATGGTATTGATGACTCCCTAAGCCTTTTGCAAGTATTTTGCCTGATGCATGTGGCTTTTCAAAGGCCACGGCTTAACAGCAACAAACTTCTGTGTGTTATAGCTATAGTCAGACTACAGAACCCAATTCTGGTGAAAGAAGAAAGTCTATGCTCAGAAGAATCTGAAGCTAAGGAAAAGCTGCAGCTAGAGGGGGCTGAGGAGATTTTATCCCATTTCATCTGTTGAGATAATGCATTGAAGTAGTAGAATTATTTGTGACATGATATGGCTTTTTCCATGCTAAGGTTCTTATATTTCATGATAGCATTGCTACAAAATATTACAAATCAGTGCTGTGACTTCAAAACAACCACTGAATATTGTTACTTTCTGACAGATGCCAGTCCAGTGGCCTGAGTAAGGTGAATTGGTCTCAGCCCAGTTCTGACCTGAAAAGTCATCTTCATGAAAAGCTTCATACTATAAATTTGCACTAAGTGGTGATTGTAGAAGAGACAAAGATTGAATAGGTGTTCTGTGCCACATTTTTCATGCCTATAGGCAATCCCTCTTGGTCATGGCTGAGATATTTTGCTGAGAAGTAAAGACAGGGGTGTTTATCTTCCCTCCCTGTACCCAGCTGTCTTCTGGAGAGGAGCAAATAGAGATGAAATGCTTTCCAGACAGAACTTAGTCAGGTGAACTAATTTTCCGTCAAGTCTCTTTTATATGTTTATATCTCAGACTACGTTTGCAGAGAGATAGACACATTTTTCAGAATTTAAGGCTGTTACTGAAGGTGTCATGTGAAAATTTAACCATTTATATGTAAGATAACCAAACAGACAGCAGCAGGGGGAGAAAGGAGGGAAGGGTGCAAATATGTCAACACAAAGTAGTAGAAATCTCATTTACCTTTCCACTGAGGCTAATCCCGAAGTCCTGTCTTTCCAGTCTTTTCTTTCAGCACTCTTGAAACATTGTTCTGTTCCTGTCATCATACCTTTATGAGATGCATACTCTTTTCCGAGACTCACACCAAGGCATAGACATCTTAGCCTTGCAATTTGTTTTAAAATACCAATTCAATTAACATTTAATTTTTTTTTCAGCATTTTTTTTATGTCTCTACATATACACAATTAAAATGCATGAGAAAGGATGAAAGAAATGCAAAGGTTATTTGCTTGGGTTCCCTAGTAACATTACCCACAATACTTCATTTTAATATCATAAAGAAACCCTTCCTTTTCAAAATTTCATTTTTCCAAATTATACGTGTTCCAAAGACAAATATAATGAAAGAGGTACAAAAATGCTTACTGCTTAACTTTAACCCTTTGCTGCATCTTTTGTATATTTTCCTTCGATTCTTTTTTTTTTTTTTTACTAGCAATTGTTGGAACAGAAAATCCTAAAGATGGCATAACCTTCTGCTTCAAAGTAATTCATCTGAAGCATTCAGGATCCTAGCACAGGAGACAAGGATACAGCAGGTATCACGCAATATTGGTGCAAGGTTAGGACAAAACTTCATTTGAAAAGCAAGCAAGTTGCTCTGCAACCCTCTAGTGAAAGAGTTGCAGCAGATATACAGTGTGAGTGTGGAATTAGAAGAGAAAAACAAAAAGAACACAATAATTCAGTAGCGCTAGAAGAGCTGTAAAGAAAGACTAGTCCAAAACTAGGCTGAAATACAAAAAGAGCAGCAAGTACTGTGTTTACCAAGGAAAAAAAAACAACAAAACTTGTTGACAATTGTGGGAGTTAGACGAGAAAGAAAATAAAATAACATTGTGTCACGGTAACTGAAGTTAAAGGGAAAAAGTGACCTAGGAACAAAAAAAACAACCTACCAACACAAATTAAGGTGTTGACAAGGCTGCTACTCAAATGTGATTGTCTCATTCTTGGTCTGTAAAAGAATATCAGTATTAACAATGTAAGTTACATTTACAATGAATGGCAAAATTATATGCAGACTTCAAGGTGAACTTTTTGAATTACAGGGCTTCTAAGGAGCTGCAGCAAGTTGATGTGCCAAGCTTATTAGCATTCCATCATCCCTGCGTGGCAACATTCCCTTTTTTACTGTGCATTCAAACTTACGCAGCTCCTTGAATGATTTTATTCAGGGTGCTGGGGGGTTTATTTTTAATGGATAAAAGAAATTGAAAAGTAAAGGACTTGCAGTCTAAACAAAAGCTAGCTAACAGATTCCATGCTAAGAAATGCATGGTGCTATTTGTAAAGCCTGTTTAGAGAGTTAGGAGACAGAAATTTTCAACTTACAAGATCATTCTTAAATCTTTGTCAGATTGTACATTAATATATTTGCAAGGGGAAAGCACGCTGGTCCATATTAATAGATCATCCCGCATATATAAGAAAGGAAATCTATGTAGCAAGTGCCAACTATTAATGCAGGAAGCTCAATTTATTCCCTTTGGCACACAAAAAATTTTTAAAAAATCAATTCTTTTTGTGATTTCTTTTAAGAATTGGATGACCTTATCTGCTAGTAGAATTCTCTACTTCTTTTCCTTATAAACATGTTCTGATAAGACATGACAAAACAAGCTTATCACAATGTGAAAAGATTGAAAAAGTGCTAAAAAATGGTTTCAGCTACTTTTGTACAGCTGAATGATACAACAGTACACAAGTTATGAGACATGAAACCAGTCCTGCTTCTGCTCCAGCTATATCTATCTTGGATTTTACAAAAGGCCTCTTAAGGCTTAATGAATTTACTGAAAAAGGGAGGGGACAAAGGGGCAGGAAGGGGTTACACATTCCTTTAATTGCAACATCCAGTTTAGTCTGAACAATGGCAGCATCGAATATCTGCCAGTTCACTAACTCCTATTTTCAATGCTCTAAGCATCCTAAGGAATGCTGAGCACTGATCTTTAGGACATTTGTGTTCTGAACAGGACTTTGTTTGCTTGACAGGTCTTAGGAGGTTATATATAAGAACAGATTTACCACAGATTGTTTAGCAGGTTGTGGCAGGGCTGAGTTTGGTTTGGTTTGATTTTGCACTTACCCACACTGATGATGACTTAATACTTGTTATGAATCAAACCTGTGGGGTTAAGCCACTTGAACACTGTTAGTTTAAAGACGCATGGATTGTGGATTCTGTATTATCTTTGGATAACCTGAGAAGATTAGGGCCTGAGAGAAATATCTATTTCACTAATTCAGCAGATTAAATTCAGTTTAACTGGTATACCTTTGTCTCTAATTCACGCTGCAATTCATTACCTTAAATCATAGGGTGTAATAACCTATTGTGCCAATTATGCTTTTTTCATTTCTCTGCAATTCATCATTTTTATTTGATTTCATGTATAAATGAAAAGCACCAACCAACAAAATTGCTAAGAACCATAATGACCTAGTACAATGAATCCATTCATCATCACTACTAAGTCTTACTCTGCATAGAACCTACAAATAGTTTCAATTAATAGCTTTTTATAAGGACTGCTGTAAAACATACATTAAACACTGTGCCTGATCCTGAGGGCTGCTGAGCTTGAATTAATAACAGTTGGAATTCTTTTATGCCACTCAGTTTGGATCAGAAGTATCACTGCTTCAGCCTAATCAGACACATTTAGGAAAGTTTTGACTCCAAAAATCTTTATGGACAAAAATGCCTCACAAAATTTAGCATGAATACATTGAGTAACAGTGGCTCCCAAAGTCGAAATGCCAGATTTGGCATGCAGGGAGCTGAGAAGAAACACCAAAGAGAGGGAAGAAGTTGATACCAATCCTTAGATACCCTTTCATGATAGTATTTCCATACATGCATAACTATTTGTGGTTTACATTTATTTATAATAAGAAGCAACTATAAGCAAGAGGACAACCTTAAATATAGAAATGCCTACTGCACATCACAGAAAACCCTCCCCGTGGGTTTATTATAACAGTGTCATAGACATGTATCTAGTTTGTTATTTTTGGCAGCAATTTGATTTCTTAAATTACTCCTAATACCAGATCTCTTCAGAGTCCTTGTTCACAGTACAGACAACAAAACATTATTTTCCACTGAGTTGTGCATACAAATAATATGCAGAAGCCCCTAAAAGGAGATATCAAACAGAAGTAGTGACTGGCAACACTGTACATATGCATTTCATTGTTTCCATTTCCAAAGCATCCATTAAAACTTTTAACACTGCACCACTAAAAGTGAGTTGTCATTCCCAGATTTGTGCCAGTTAAAGTGTATTTCAGTTCACTGTCTGAAGCAACCAAACACATGTAGCACACTCCACAAATAGATTTTACTTTATAAATAAAATCTCTTGCAATAGCATTCTCATAAGTACGCTCAGAACATTAAACAAGTAGCTATATCAAACACTTTTTGTTTCTCTGTGGTTGAATTACTAAATTGAATTACTACACAACAGCAGTAGCAAAGAATGTATTTTTATTGCAATTGCTGACTGAAAAAACCCTAATCCCCCAAGATGTAGAGAAGGCTGAGACACTCCATGACTATTTTGCCTCTGTTTTCACTGGCAAGGCTCTGGTCACATCCTCCATGTAACAGAAGCAAAAAGCAGGGACTGGGAAAAGGAAGATCCTCTGACGGCAAATGAAAAGGAGATTTAAGACCACCTTAAGAACCTGAAGGTGAATAAGTCCATGGGACCTGATGGGATTCACCCACAGCTCCTGAAAGAACTGGCAGGTGAATGTGAAAACCACTGCCCATCATATTTGAAAAGTCATGGCAGTCTGGTGAACTTCCCACTGACTGGAAAAGGGGAAACATAACCCCCTTTTCAAAGATGGAAAAAAAAAAAAAGAAGGCCCAGGGAACTACAGGCCCATCAGTCTCACCTCTGTGCCTGGCAAGATCATGGAGCAGATCCTCCTGAGGGCTCTGCTAAGGCAGCAGATAACAACGGGGTGATCAGTGACAGCCAACACGGCTGCACTAAGGGCAAGTCCTGCCTGACCAGTCTGGTGGCCTCTTATGGTGGGGTCACAGCCTCAAGTGGCAGAGAAACAGACATCATCTACCTGGACACTGTCCCATTCTGATTTCTAAACTGGAATGATATGGATTTGATGGATGGGCCACTCATTGGATAAGGAACTGTCTGGATGGCCACACCCAAAGAGTTGTGATCAAAGGCTGTGTCCAAATGGAGATGTGTGATGAGTGATGCTCCTCAAGAGTCAGTGTTCAGACCAGTGCTGTTTAACATCTTTATCAGCAACATGGAGAGTGGAATGGAATACACCCTCAGCAAGTTTGCTGACACCAAACTGTGAGGTGAAACAAACACACTGGAGGGAAGAGATTCCATCCAGATGGACCCTGACAGCCTTGAGAAGTGGACTCATGCAAACTGCATGAAGATCAACAAGGCCAAGTGCAAGGTTCTGCACCTGGGTCAAGGCAATCCCATGCATGAATACAGGTTGGGAGGAGAAAGGACTGGGGACAGCCCTGAGGAGAAAAGGAACTGGGGGTGGTGGTGGACCAGAAGCTCAACATGAGCCATCAGCGTGCACTTACAGCCCAGAAAACCAACAGGGTCCTGGGCTGCATCACAAGCAGCACAGACAGCAGTCGAGGGAGGTGATTCTCCCCCTCTGCTCTGCTCTTGTGAGGCCCCACCTGGAGTACTGGGTCCAGCTCTGGAGCTCTCAGCATAATAAGGATGTAGAGCTCCTGAAACATGTCCAGAGGACACTAAAATGATCAGAGGGCTGGGGCACCTCCCCTATGAAGACTGGCTAAATAAGTTGGGGTTGTTCAGCCTGGAGAAAAGAAGACTCCAATGTGACATTACAGCAACTGTCCTATATCTGAAGGGAGTCAGCAGGAAAGCTGAGGTAGGGCTTTTCACATGGGTGCGTAGTGAGAGGACAAGGGCAAACAGTTTAAAATTTGAAGAGGGGAGATTTAGGTTAGACATTAGGAAGAAATTCTTTAATTTGAAGGTGGTGAGATGCTGGAACAGGCTACCCAAGGAAGTTGTGACTGCCCCGTCCTGGAAGTGTTCAAGGGCAGGCTGGTTAAATACCCCTGTAATCCAGCTGACCCTCAGATATTAGAGGAGCTGGAGACAGCTGGGCTTAGATACTGAGTGATACTCAATTAACCTTTAGTAGGCTGCAAAACAAGGGTCTGAGTGCACTACTACCACCACACAAGTAAAGAAATTGCTGGGAACATGTGCTGGAATTAGGTCATGCTAAATGAGGTTTCTTGCCACAAGATTACAAACAGTGTGATTTATTAAAGCAACAGTATACAAGTTGTTTTGGATTGCCAGTGAAAGATTCCTGTCTGCAAAATAAGCATGGGAAAAATACCCAGGCTATGAGTACTCCATTGAGATTTTCGGGGGAAGGGGGTGGAACCTGGCCAGAAACCACAGGTGTAGAGATTTATATTATTAAATAGATTCTATAAAAGTAAAGGGAAAAGAGGTACACTGTATACTAGCGTTCAAATCTTACCCAAATGTATCCTAGTGTGGGGAAAGAGAGGCTCATCCCATCGACTAGTCTTAGAGGCCAGAGGTGTCCCTGTGATGGTATCCTAACATCCATCCACCTGCTAACTATTTTTATACTGTTTTACCTGACATGTGGAGCCTAAATGACTCGAGTCAAGCCTATCTTTATTGTGGTTGGTGCAAAGTTCCCTCACTTTGCATTCAAAGGTTCAGGCTACAAAAAATTCAGTGCACAGCCTAAACGAGGGCTGGTTGCAGCTTGGAGGTGGGTGACTGTAAGGGTGGAGGTGTGTTTTGTCTGGGAAGAGCATTTGTCAAAGGGTGCATGGTTGTTGGCCCAGAGTTACCAGAAGTGCAGGTGGTTGGTGGTGTTGGCACAGAGCATACCCATGGTGTCTCCGCTCCGCTCCACCCTCCATGCAATTTCTCTTGGAGTTAGCACGTTGAGCACCCCTGACAGGGCCACGTCTCTGGTAGTCATGGTACACTGGTCACATTCCACTGGTTCCAAATGCTGTACCCTTGCTTAAAGAGCACAGATACAGTCTGGGTCATTTCTATCAATTCTAGCAATGATTCCATGGTTGAATGGGGCCTTGAGCAACCTGGTCTAGTAGAAGGTGTCCCTGACCATGCAGGGGATTAGGAATTAGATGGTCTTTAAGGTCCCTTCCAACCCTAGCCATTAATGATTCTGTGAAACTTTACCCTTTAGTAAATGTCCTCTGTAGAAACACTCTGATTTGTGTCAAATAACATAGTATTTCAAAGCCCACCAGTACATCATCTGTTGCACAAAATATCTCTATATCATTATGTAGCAGCATGATTTGTAACCAGCCAATTCAGATTTTGCAACTTCATTTACTAACATCTTCCACAGGTACTGAAAGACACAAGACAAAACAAGGTGTATTGGACTGTCACCACTTAATATGATGGCCAATAATTGACTCTCTAGTTGACTTAACATATTTTATTCTATTTTTGTGTAAGCTATTCTGTCTCTTTCTAGTGATATAAATTATCACAACCTTAATGTAAACACTGTGCTGTATTCAGGTTTCATTCAGGTAACTTAAACTTGGCCAGGAATTTTTTAGAGAGAAAGAAGAAAACAATAAGTCTCTTGTCACAAACTTCGAGTTTCAGCACTATAAGAACTGTTATAATTATTTCAGATACCACAGGTAAATTCAGAAGGACAAAAAGGAGGAGAAAGATGAGAGGGTGCCAAATAAACAGCCAGTGGTTAAGACAGTTGAACCACATTTTCCAACCCCAGGTATTTGACTTAATCTTTATCCCATATCCTCACAGAGGGAGTCTAATCCATGAAGCAATTCCCTATTCAGTGCTATACTGCACATTTTTTTTGAAGAAAAATCAAGAGCTAACTATTCTATCCCTTTACAGAGGGTGGCCAAGGAAAGAAATGTCTTAATTTATAAATGCAATTCTCATCTTCTCACCAGCCCAAGTGATTTCTAATACTATGATGAACTATTTCTAAAATCTACATATCAATGGAAAGTGATACTCTTCGGAAGGCTGCACTCACATACCTGTTCTATTGATATGCAGATTGTGCTAGGAAGGCAGCTTGATGGCATCCTTTTATTTGTAACATGACTATTCCCATTAATTTGACTGAAATGAGCAGTTTAGCTTTTTGTCTGTATGACCCTTAGGTCAGCACATCACAGTTTGCAAAGCACAATGCACTTGCCAGAGCTTGTAATATCAATATGTCATGCATCAGCATTTCACTACAGTCATCACTCATCAGCATTGTTTTTTCTCATGAGTTCTCACCCCAATTTTTTTTGCCTTTATGCATGTGCTTTATGTCACAGACTCTGTGATGGAAAGTGGCAGTGATGCACATCTTGTGGATTTTGGGGGGGAAAAAAACCCAGTCATCAAATTACATAGGAGGATTGCAAAAGAAATCCACAACTTGAATATTTTATGTACTTACAGGCAAATGCAGGACAAGCACAGTGGCACGACGTTCCTTTTACTTTGGTTAAACAGCATCATCTCTGGAGTTAACTATAAGAAAGTTTACATTAGAACCAATCACTTTAACCAGCTTCCATATACTATAAAAGTCCATATGGTAGTTCAGGATATGGTCTGTATGTTAGAATGCACTTTAAGCCTTTCTGAGATCTCTGCAACCATATCTAGCTAAGAAAAATGAGGCATGAAGGTTGTTTGCTGACAGAAGTTAGACAGCCAGAAAACAGAATTCACCTTCAGTCCTGCCACTCTCGGACAAGACAGGCTGATGCTCTGGGTCTGAATACGAGAGGAAAAAAAAAAAAGGCAGTTGTGTTTTCAGAATTAAATGTTTTCCTTAGTAGAGAACCCATCACAAGGAAGAAAATACACAAGTAATACTTGCTTTGAAAGTGACACTACATGTGCAACAACTCTGCTGCATCTTTAAATGCAGTTGGTGCCAATAACTAGAAAATGTCTTGTATCAAGAAGCTCTGATTTTGTTATCCTTTTTTTCCTATATGAGTTTTAAGAAAGAACTTAACTGCTTGATACAAACTGCTAATCTGTGCAGGAAGAGGATGCGAGATCTTCTGAGTGGCCTGAGCCTCACCATCCTTGTTTATGAGCAGGAGTGGATTGTTTCTGTATTTAACTAGAGCTCATAACTATTGCTCACATATAATAACAAACAAGCTCACCTGCTATACTGATAACCTCAGAAGAAGAGTAGAATGACTACATGAACCCATTTAAAATCCATTTGACTCTGGTGCTAGCTGTACACACCATAAATTTTTATCTGAGGTCAAACATCTCTGAGTTTGTATAGCTGTTGATATGGTTATAGCATCAGGAGTCTCTCCAAAGATGTATTTCTAACCCAGCACCCAGCTACACATTCAATGAAAATCAATACTAAAAGCAGGTGCTCATTTTCAGTGCAGAGCATTAGCATTATCACTGACCTGCCACCAATGTGAAGTAAAAGTACCACATTGAAATAGTGTTCATCTAAAATAAAGACATTCATAAAACTTTCATTTTCTTTGTACAGCTTACTGGGTAATGAGCCCTGCAGCTGAAACTATCTGAGCATTTATCGAGCAGGAACAAAACAGATACTGGTAGCATTTTGTTCTTAAATCTGTTCTACTCAGGTACAGTAATCTAAAAACCACAATATGAGGCTTTTAGCAAATTTATTTAGCCAATTATGTATGAAAAATTTCACTGGCAACAAGAACTAACAAATTTTTTTTTGCATTAGCCAAGGATTATTAATTATTTAATTGTGAATGAAAATAATCTATAATGTTCTAATTAAAAAAAAGAAAAAGATAAGTAATGATGACATATCTGTCAATATCAGATGCAAATGAGATTCAAATGCCCCTAAAACATGTGTGATACCATTCATGAATTTGAGTTTAGTGCTTTCAAAAGAGATAGTACGTAATCTTAACAGGCCTCAGTCTGTTATCTTCCTTATCTGTGGTGGTGAATTTTTGAATATAGTCCAGGTTAAACTCAGTTATTAGAAAATGCTTCACAAAACAAAGGATATGTATATAATGTTTTGTAAACTAGTAAAAACATATTGCAGAGTTTCCACACTTGAGAGCACTTAGAAACAATACAAAGTACATAAATTAACTATAAGTTTGGAAACACCCCAAACCCTGGCTTCATTCTATTTAATGAAGATCTGAAACACAAAGGAACTTGAAGATCTGAAACACAAAGGAACTTTACACATTTGTTCTCAGAGGTCAGTTTTCATCTCTCTCTCATTCAACTTGTTCTAGATGTACAGGCTGCCTAACTACCTTCAGCACCTTTAGTAGGTATCACTCAAGATAAGAGCAATCACAACTGATGTTTCAGGAAGCTGGCTGAGGAGTGTAGATAGCAGAAGGAGCCAAATGTCTATTCCCTTAGAGTGTATCTCAGCCTCTCAAAGGCATCACAGACTCTTCGCTTTCCTTTAAAGCTTTAAGCACAGTTTAATTTGAGAGACAGGACATTAGAGGTGATGGACTATTAGTGCTATTGAGTATGTAAAATTTGTGAAAGAAACACTCCATTAAAGCAAACAGAAGCAGCAAAAATAGAAGGCTTAGACCTTCAAACATTTAAATAGATGCACATTAAATCATTACACTAATTCAAATTTTTCAACCTGTTTCACTACATGAACTTATACTGGTTCTAATGACTGACTTTCCCACTTGGCAAGAAAGTTTCCAATAAAAACAACGGGGGGTTTCTTCAAGAGAGAAATGGTTGAAGAAGGTTTGAATAGATGAAGATGATCCTGTTTTGAATTCATGGTGGTGGAAAGCTGCATTTGAGGAATTCACTAGAGAAGAAAATTTGGTGAAAAGCTGTCATACTTGTATTACCAGCAGCATGATATACAGTGTCTGCATTGGTCTTCAAGATATTAAAACTATTCAATGGCAAGGCAATTGTGACGTAAAGAGTTGTTTGAGGCTCTTGACCTTATCCTTTATAGGTTTTAGTTTCTTTTGTTATTGCTGTTTTGATTTTTAATAGCAGGCAGGAAGTACTTGTTTAATTATTTACACATTTTAGTAATGCAAATGTTTCTATGTAAAGATAGATGCACAATATGTCTTGAAACAAAGAAAGACCCTGACAGGGTTAACTCCTGGTGGAATTAATTCCTGTAGCTTTCCATTAAAGCAGTGAGAACATCTCCTGTCTTGTAAGTACAGATCTTCCTTTTAAAAACAAGACACTGCCAAGGCCAGCTAGGCAGAGAAGGGATTAACTTCTGTAAAAGTGTAGGTCTTGTTCTCAAAACAAGGCACTGCCAAGGCTAGCTAGGCACTGGGGGAGTGCGAACACCTGCACGAAGACAGGATGAGGCTGCCATAACCAGCAGATAAGGCAAAGATTATCGCAAGGGTCCAATTTTGTCCTATAGCAAGAGGATGAAGTCATCGAAAACAGGAGAGATAAAGAGTTTGAGTTCTGAGAAAGAACATCCAAGGACTGCCCAGACTCTGCCTGACTCCACCTGTCATAAATATTATAATTCAAGCTTATGAATATGTATGTAACCTCTCCTGTAACTGTATAAATACCCTAACCCTTTCCCTCGGGGCCAGGAAGTCTTTGTCCAGCACAAGCTGGGAGTTCCCCGAATCCGAAAATAAATACCTTTGCTGTTTAAAGACTCAAAACTCTGTCTCTAAACAGTTTTGCTTGGCCTTTTTGGGCTTCAGTTTTAAGAAACCAATTATTCCATTGTTAAGGTGGTTTTTCATCTTATTTTGTCAAACTCACTGTGATCAGCATGGTCTACCTCATCCCCATCCTGAATGCTTTCCTAGATAATCAAACATTATTGTAGAAATTCCAGAGGAAGGATTTCTGATCTGCTGCTATCTAATTGCTTTGATCAGGGTTCATTTCTTTAAATATAAAAACATGAAAAAAATATCAATATAACTTGATTTGAGAGCACACAACTTGTGATAAGCAGCAAATAGCCACAGAGACACATGAAATTAATTTGAAGATGGCCTAAAATGTGCTTAAAAAATAGCTGTCTCAAAGCTTAGTAAAATGTTTGGCAAGCACATTGCTATAAATTACAGAATACGCAGCGAACGTTTGTGCTGTGACCTGGTTATGGGCTCCAGGGAGCCTTCCTCTGTTACTGAGATTGTTCACTTCTTTATTGTCACCTGTTTCAGATAACTGAAATAGATCTGAAAACTAGTTCCTGACTTCTCTGTAGGAGTATTTTCTTTCCTATATTCACATAGAATATACTATCTGACAGAGATAGCATTGTTCTGTGAGGTCTAAGGAAATATCTGGTGTCAGGCTAAACAGAGCTAGTCAGGAATATTCTACTAAATTATGTTGTTTGCTGTCCTATATTCTAGAGACAGATATGTCTCACTCCAAGCTTGTCTCTCAGGTGAGAACCATTCCTTAGTTCCACTGCTGCTTCATTCCATGTAGTGTTCCAGTCACTACATGGAAAAGCATTTTCACGAGTCCTGGAGGCTCAGGACAAGTATAAAGTCCTACATTGACCCCAGTAACTTTTATCTTATACTATTGTTATATAACTATGTTATACTATATTTATATTATAAATACACATACAGATATAACATTTATATTTAAACATCATTTTAACAAAAATTAACAAATACTTAGATATCGAGTGACATTTAAAGACACTCAAGCAGAAGTACATGGGAGAAAAAGAAACAGCCCCTAGCAGTCTAGGTGACTTATCCCTGTTTTGTCCTGGTAGATTAGACAGGATCTTCCATTACAGTAAAATAGCACCTGCCTGATCCCTCAAGAGACCATCTTCTTAAGCATGTTCCCAGTTTGATTTGGAGCAGCTTTGTTGAGTTCCTGCTTTTCAGACTCCTTAGTCTTGCATAAGAAACTAGATGAGAGAACAAGCTAGACCCTATTCCTTCTTGGACACTCAAATGCCCATTTAACAGAATGTGCAATGATTGCAATGCTTTTGACAGCAGCAGAATCATATGCCACCAAAAACATCAACCAAAAGTTCCAGCTGCTGGACAACACTCTGCAGAAAGGTACCCTGAAGTTCAGATTAGACATCAACATGGATTATGATTAGTAGCATGTTGTTATTGTCCCAAAAAAGCAAATGATTACTGAGCTTGAAGCCTCTGAGTTCATTCCTGAGCTGGGATTTGAAAGAGCAGCAAAAGCAGAAAGTTCTTGCTTGGTTGGAACCATTCCCTGAAATTAAAATACTGAAAAAGTCACTCCCCAGGATTTTTCCAAGTGAGATCTTCACAGTTGAACTCACAAGCCTAGAAACGTGAAGGAATGATCATTTGTTTCCTTAATATAATTCTTTTTTTCAGCCATGCATTCTCAGGGTAGAACTGTAGGCAGCATGAAATAATGTTTCACCTGGTTCTAAAATACCATTTAAAGTTTCTCCAGTTTCCTTTTTGTTAGCCATTTTAATGCACAAGAGAATAAACAATACTGTAAATGGCCATTGGACAGTAATTTGCACCTTATAGGACAAACCAAAGAAAATAAAATGTAGCATTCAGATATATTATAGTATCAAGACATAGTATAAAAACTTGGATGATGTATACCTCAAGTTTTTATTAAGCAAGAAATTCTGTTTTTTGAAGAAACTAGGAAATATTAAGTATAAAAAGTTTGCTTTGAAAGTATTTCATAGGAGGCTGAGTAAGAGAGATAGAAATTTCTGAAAGAAATCAGGAACTAGTAGATACAAAAGATACCGTAGATAAATGTTAACACCATTTACAATCTATATTTCAGTAAAATAAAAACTATATGAAATAATTTCAAATTATGGAGGCAGAAAAGGGCTTTAATTAGCTGAACACAGATACTTTATTTTTGTTTTTCTTCTTCTGGTTTAGGTTTACCATTACTGACTTGAGGGATGTTAACTATATAAAGAAAGCTTGTGTAGAACTGCTTCTATTAGGAATCTAAATTTCGTATACACACACTGGAAGATGATAAAGATCTCATTCTATAGATGAGATACTTTCTGATTCAAGTATGTAGTCTCCCCCTATTTTTGCATTGCTATTTCTGGCTACTTGAGTATTTTTAGAAAATTGGGTCTGAACTGTTACTGATTTGGGATATGTCAAGTAAAATAAGGACAGACTAGAACCAAAAGTCTATGACATCCAATTTATAGAGCCTGTGGTAGAACACTTTTCCCCTTCTGTTTTCATTTTCTCAGCTTAAATGCAGCCATTGCCGACAGCTGAGAAGGTTCATGTTTTTCTGGTATCTTCAGGACAATATTCAAGTGCGACGTGATTATTAATAAAATGTCAGAGAAAATATCTTTGCCCTTTAAGTATTTATAGCTAGGGAGACAGACTTGGTGTGCCAGAGACAGAATGCATTGATGGGACCAGCTGGAAGAAACAGCCATGCTCTCAGGCTCCAGCATATCTGTTAAGCAAAAATTTCCAGCAAAATATAGGTAAATTACAAGTACTTTTCACTAGGTTTTAGGTTCAGTTATGCTGCTTTTACTCTGTTGTGAGACCAAAAAACTGGTGTGGTTTTTTTTTCCTCCTAGACAGGCTAATAAGAGGTATTAATCGTTCCTGTGTAGTGGATGTTGTTACATCTTCAGGCCATTATCACAGCTACAAGATAAGTGACTTTTACATATTCATCATCTACATGAGTCTGATTAGAAATTCTGATGGAGATGCCTAAAAATCAGCAAAGGATAAACAAAAAGATAGATGACTCTGTGTCTCATTTAATTTCAAAACAGATGTGCCAAGTTATTGTCCTGTGCCTAGGTTTTGATTAAACACTGAGTACCTGATGTTTTCCTCAACCTGCCCTCTAGCAAATAGCAGATTAAATCTTCAAATTAACTTAGCATTTTATGAGAGCTTTGTTTTTTCTCTGTGTGTGGTTCATTTTAAGGGTAAACCCCAGTCCTCTTCTGATTAGCTAATATAGCTTCTTTACATTAGACTTAAAAAACCCAAACAAACCCATATAATGAATAAAAATCCCTCTTACGTATACAACTGGAGAGAGCAAGAAGTCCATTCTAAGTGTTCCTTCCAGCATTATTACTGCAAAACAAAGACTTTTCTATGATCAGTTTAAAATTGTTTATAACAAACATTTAAGACATTTGTCCTGCAGTGAGATGTTCCACTTATTTCCCTTACCCCCTCTTATTTTTATTAAAAGGATGAGCTTGCATCACAGGAGGAAATGTGCTTGTCTGTGTTTTTTCCTGCCACATTTTTTATTCTCAAGCTGATTTATTCTACTGGAGGGCAAACACATTGTGTACAGCTACTTGTGATGCTGTGCCACTGAGATGTTTTGCTTCTGAGCATGTTATAAAGTTCTTAATGCTGCCCTAAGGGTCAATGCTTGCCCTCCAAACAGAAAGTGTTGTGCGCTTCTTTCTTTATTTCAGATCAGTTATGGCTGATTTCCTTAAATTTCCTGCACTTTTGCTCCTAATTTACTGAGGCGCTGGACCACTTAAGGTGTCACTTATAAGGTCAAGCTGAATTATATGAAGAGTTTTATTCCACTTTGTAAATGGAATTCCCGTGACTGTTCTTGCATTTAGGCTATTTTTATGCACATATATGTACCTACATACAAAAAGGTCTATGCATATACGTTTGTATGTGGGCATGTATAATTTCATTTTTAACTATAAGAATAATGTATATTCAGGAAAGAGCCTGTATACTGCTGTGCTTGAACTGAACCATTCTAGCTAGTATTTTGTAACTTTCTTCATGCATTTTGTTCCAGCAAACTGTACAGAAGCTGCTATGTCAGTGATGTTCTTAGTTAAGGTAAAATGAATCCAGTCTGCATCATCTAAACAAGTACATCCCATCAGCATAAAGACAAATTACTAAAAATTAGATTAGAATTCTGGCAAGATGAGACATTCCCATACATACCTCCAATGGCTAATGTTCATAATCTCTTTAATAAACATCTGGAGAAACAAACCCATAACAGCTATAAAGCTTTCAGAGTTCCACTATGCTTATGTTTGTTTCCTCAGAGGGGTACCTTTTTGTTCCCAGCACAACAGCTAAAGGGTCCCAGGCCATTTGTGAGGCTTCTGGATGCTAATGGGATACGATCTACTAGGAGAGCAAGAAGAGAAGAGATTTTCATCTGTAAGCAGACACAAGCACCCAGAGCACAAGATCTTACAATGCTTGTCATAAACAAATAATTTTAAAATGTGCTAATTGCTCAGTACTATCAATATATTTTCTTCTCATACATGAACATCTGTGAATCATGAAGCCTATTGATGTTGAAGACATGACCTGATAAACTGGTAGACATAATTTAGGTTTCTAAAAGAAAAGCTCTCAGAAAAAACTACTTATTTGCATGCTGAATGCAGAACCGTACAAGAAATGAGAAATCTAAGTAAGGGAGCACAACATGGTTAGGGAAAAGGTGTTATAATTTTAGGGCTTAACTGTATGCCAAGATTCAGAAAAGGAGCTAGGAGGCAGCAGGAGGGGGGAATGGGAAGAAAGAAGGGTTTAACAACTTCTGCTTTATATTCATAAAATGAAGCTCTTTGGAAATGCCTACCCAGTTGGAGAAGCTAACTGTCTGCCCTGAAATTGGGTTATGGTAATTTCAGCATGGGCGGATGGGTCAAGGGAGGGCAGGAGACTGAAGCTGGGCAGAAGGCATGTGCAACCATATCTGTATTCTGCTTTCAAGCCTGCTGCTGGCAGTTCTGCTGCTTCTCTCTCTCTCTTGGCATTGCTTCTCTCTCAAACTGAGCTGCCTGCTTGCCTCTATCCTCTGATGCTCCCACTCTTGTTGCCAGTGCATAGGCCAGGACACTTTGTCTGCTCTTACCATGGTCCTGGAGTTATAAGTTCTCCTCAGAGTGAGAGATGGCCCAGGATACATGGTAGGATTTCAACTCTAGGTGGTAGTCTGACATTTATTGGTAGGTATACTTTTAAAATACTTTAAACAGGAACCAGTAGCATGTGAAGACATAAGCATTTATGAATTTATAGCAAATATGGAGACTATTTCCCTGTTCCACAACTAAGGGAAGAAAACTCAGAAAATAATTTTTTTAAGTAGGCAAAAAGAAAAAAGGGGACTTCTGTCAATTCTAAAGACATTTTTACATAGAAAAGCGAATTTCTGACTTACATCTTGCTCCTCATAAGCTCAAATAATACCCAAATATACTACTTGCACTGCCAATAACACTAATAAAGCTGATTCTAGTAAGGAGATTCTTAATTGATTTTAAATTACAACATTTATATTTGACTTTATCATGTCAAGCAATATCTTTATGAAAAGTCTATTATCACATTTACCCTGGTTTAAGTGAGGCTAACACCTTCAGGTGATGGTTTTTCCACTAGAGTGTTGCCTCTGATTTCTCACAGCAAACTGAAAGTTCTTGGCTTCCTTCTGATGTAGTATAAGAGCATTTTTGAAAGCTCAGATTTTTTCATCAGGTTGGCAGCCCTTTCACTCTGGTTTCCCAGCCAATGCATTTCATTGTGAAGCAGAAAGGAAGGAGAAAATGAGAATCTCTGACTCCTCAGTGTCAACCCATAATGAACACAAAGCTGCACACTGTCAAACAGAGGAAAAAAGTAGTACTGTCCTTGTGAGTACTGGCCTAGTTTTTTTATTCTAATTACTCAAGTGGGTTTGATGGGGTACTCGCAGGTGAAACGTGGGATCTGAATTTAGTCAACTAATCAGACAGACATTCTAAGTCACATACTGATAGGTCTAAGAAAAAAGCTTTTACTAGTGTGCTGGAAAAAAAAAAGTACCTTGAACTTTAAAAGCAGATTCTTTGATGGATAGGGTGGGGGACAAAGGAAAGGTTCATACAACACTGTCATCAAGACTAACAGAACAGTGCCAGTCTGGGGGATCTTTGGGAAAAAACCAAAGCTTTCTTTATGAGACTTTTACTACCCATCAGCAACACACCAAAAGAGCACCCATCATATGTACTTTGTCACTTTCTTCTTATATTCCCAGCAGAACTGTAAGGATTTCAAGTCACACACCAGATTTCTACTCTGAGAATACTCACTGCCTATCACCTCTATATGGAAATTACTTTGAAAATTTCAAATGAGGGATACCACATTTTGTGGATATGCAACTTGCTCATAGACACCAAGAAAGGAAGCTGTGAGATAAAACCACTAACTTGGTCTATACTTGCGTTTTTGCAATTGATGTGACATCAAGGGCCAGGTCAGAAATTACTTTGATGCATTAACACATTGCTATACCAATGTTAATAAATCTAAATTATAAAATGTCTAATATGCTGGAATTATTTCTCAATGACAATTATCTCATCTGAAACTGTACTGAGTCAATGCATGGATGTCCACAGCTGGCAAAAGCTCCTTCCAATCTCATACCAGTACTTCATCTACACAGACAGTGCCTTGTAAAAAAGGTTCACCCAAGGAGATCTGTCAAGCACGAAGTTTTACTCAATCTAATAAATATTTGTATCTCGGCCATCAATCCTTCATAGGTAAGAGCAGCATTAATGTTGAGGGAGCCCTTAAACCATGCACTTTCCATTTGCCAGTTTCCCTTCCTCAGTCAAAATGATAGTATACCCTACCTCATAATGCTTTTGTGAAGATATGTACATTAACGTTTGAATATCCTCGGATGTTAGAGCAAGGAGTAAACACAGAAATTTCTCTAGAACTGCAAGCCTAACATAACATCTTTATAGATTCAAATCAAATGTCACTGACAACTCTTGTGCTCACAGATCTGCTCTGTAAAAGTAACTAAATTCATCTCACAACATGCACATAAAAATATCGTCACAACAAAAATATTACTACAGTACACTAAAATTTGAGTTTTCCACCATGAGAAATCTATGTTTTAACAATATTTTCATTATTTTTGTCCTACCATGCATTTGCAATTTGTACCACCCATGCTTTTTAAATTTGAAAATATGCAAAAGCCATGCTCCTCTGAAAATCCACTGTTCCATGGGCAGAAAAACACAGATTCACATACATTTAAAACCCTGAACCAAAAAAGTTCAGTTGCAGAAGGAGCACACTTGCACAAAGTTCCAGAAATTAAGTTTTACAAGCATTTTTGCTTTGTTTGTCTCTTGATAGATATATTTAACTTTACAAAAGATACTTTGACAATGCAGAATTTCAAATACATGCTTCAAAATCTCCAAATTACAAATCTCCTGTAGCAAGACAAACCTCTTTTAGGGAACAGCACTTCAAGGTCCAACCAGGTGTTCCAGCAGAGACTCACAAGCAATGCTCTAAGCCTACGGCTCTCAGAGTTGGCTAGCCAGGATCAGTGCTGTTGCTTCAAGAGCGACTGACCTCTCTGCTGGCTTGCTCAGGACTGAGCTGAGCCTGTGCTTCAAGCCTCACCTTTTATTGGCCCCCTAATCCTGCTCATGTGCAGTTGGGGCCCACCCTAATTAGGCACAGGTGGGCTTAACACAAGATCATGCTCACTCCCTGGCAATTAGTGCACCTGGTTGCCTCATTTCCCTACAATCTCCCTAAAATTAGATTTTATCTTGATCTGAATTTTAACTTTAACAATATTCTTCAGACATATTTCAAATATTTCCCCTGCAATTTTGATGACTGGGAAGAATTTTTTCATTACAAGTTCTTATAAAAGTTTAGCAAAGCTTGATTCTGAAGAGGGCAAATTTCAAAAGAGCCCCTGATGGGATGCTTCTGATGAAATTTCAGAACTACACACTCTCAGGCTTGTTTTCGAGTTCTGAAATTTCTTGAACCTTTGACCAAAACAAAACCTCTTAGGAAGAGAATGTAAAAAGCAAAGGAAAGGCAAATAAATGTTTACATCAAATATTTCCTGGTTCCAGTGATGACTAACTCTTCTTGGGATCCAGACTTAGTGTTTTCTGACCAAGCTTTGCCATAAGCTACACATTTCCATGAGACATACTTTTTCTGAAACGAAAACATCCATTTTGTGAGCTAAAAGCTTATGTAAGTTAGATTAAAATAAGTGGTGAAATCAGACCTCAGATTTCTGTGCACAGCCAAGCTTGACAGTCATACGTCAAGAGTAATAGCATTTTCCAGCTCTTCTAGTTAATGACAGACAATATGATGAGAATACAGCCTATCTAGAGGAAGTGACTCATCAAAACATCAACATATATATCTTTTCTCCTTCCAGAAAGTGTCAAACAAAGGTGAAGAGAGACGTCATACTCTACAGCAATAGAGCAGGACATCACAGAGCATGCAGTGTTCTTTGTGGCATTGGGGTTTTTTTTGCTTGTTTGGATTTTTGCTGTTTTTTCTCTTGTTTGTTTCTTCATTTTGTGGGGGTTTTTGTTTTGTTTTTGTTTTTTTAAATTAGTTTAGTATATATAAGTAATCATAGATTTTCCCTCCTTTTGTTTCCCTGGGAAAAAAACATAGCTTTATCTGTTTGGGTCTCTACACTGGCATTATTACTTAGCACTTTCAAAAGTCAATTTGGTCAATTGACCATTTTCTCAATTAATCTTAAGTTTATCAGTGACAAGCTGACTAAAAATACCTCATTGTTTTGATGAAGTGCTTCCTTTAGAGTTACAATTAAAAGAAATAACTCTAGAAGTGCCATCATCATTTGCTTGCCTGTAATTCTGACTTGTTCATGTGCTCCCATGAGGGTAAATAACTTTAAACATGACAAGTTTCAACGGATTATATTTATTGTTCATGGAACAATCTTGTCAGAAGATTTTATTGTGCTTATTCAAAGCCACTTGCCAATGAAAAGCAGATAAACTAGACTTACATTCTATTTAGTATAGCTAAAATAATTTACCACTGCAGCTGAGAATGTAATAACCCTCAGAGATAAATTTACTTTTTTCCCTAAAGTAGCTAACCCTCTTGAGGTGTATATACTTGTATCCAAAGAGAGGGTTTTGATCATACTATGCAAAACATTAAGTCTGAGTGTTATAAGTGATCAATTAAAGCATTTATAAATGAATAACTATCATCATTAAACCATATGTGTAATTAGGGTTCGGCAAAATTCTGACTTTCCATCCTGAAGAATTATCTTCAAACTAGGTTAATCCTAAAACTAGATGATAAAGTAAACATATATACTGAGTAAAACCACTTGTTTTCAACCCTGCTGTTTTTATAAAGTCTTGCAACAGTATGTTAGCAACACACAATGGTTGAAACAAGTGAAAGACTGCCCCAAAACTTAGGTAGAACTGGCTTCCCTTCACAACACAGCAGGATTAATTAGACACACTTCTGGTGATGGGTTGCTCTATTGAGCAGATGTTTGACCCCCTACTGAACCATTCCACTATAAACATTGTGGTATAATCTCCATTTCTTACTCACGAGGAGGAAAAGTAATTTTTCTCAGCACAACTCAGAAGATACTTCTCTCTTCTGGAGACTCTACAAAGAACCTCTATTTTCTACTGATTTCAAGCCTGTATTCTGTTAATGTCAGCTCAACCCAAAACAGGTTGAAGAGGTACCTATAAGCTAAATGCAAGTGCTTGTCTCTCAAGCAGCTGAAAGAGTCTGAGACACCTGTAGAAAGGGGTGGTGCTGTGAGGTGGCATTACCCCTTTTCATTCTTGCAACACAGCTTTGGGGAAAGCAGTGCAGTCTTGGAGATCAAGATGTTGAGCAGAACTAACCCCTGCCTGAGGTAAACTCCATGCTGGGGGCTTGGAGTTTACAATTACAGCATCACCCCCTGATGCTACCTAATACCTCCAGTCCCAAGCTGCCTGTCCCCAAGCAGAGAGCTGCCAGCCAGGATACCTATTCTGGCTCACTGAAGGGCAGGATAGCCCTGTATGCCTCCAAAAAAAGAGACAGGTTTCACAGCTTGGAACTCATGCTTTTAATCCTGGTTCTACTGATTTTTTTCAATTTCAGATCCAAGCCATTTTAATCTTTTGTCTCTCTTTGGTGAATTCAGATGTACAGTTTAGAAATGAGGCACAGTTCTTTGGAAAAACATCTTTGCAACTAACCATTCCTGTGCAGAAGAAATTATGCCACTGCATCACATTTGCTTAGAAAAACCACAGCCTCCAATGGATAGTTTGTTAAAATAATACGATTAGCTTTGTTTTGTTTTATATATATATATATAAAAGGATACTTTCATGTTCAGGAACACCGCTGTGTTCATATTGATACAGATCTCTTTATTTTTGTCACTTCTGATTCCAATGAGAGAAGAGCAAGGCATTTCAGATTTTATTACCAAGGTCACTGCTGAAATGTGTATTAAATTAGAAATGTGCCAGCGCTGGAGTTTTAACAGTAATTCAGACAGCTATGAAACCACTACAGACATGTCAGTCCCTTCTCTCTGCTTAACATCTGCTTCAGTAAATCCAAATCAGATGCTGGCTCACCAAGTCCACAGCAAAGCCTTTTTAATTTAAACCTTTCTAAGATACCTCTTATTAAGGACAGACATCTATAAATGCAGATATGTTAATAGGAAACTAAGCTTTCCAGACCAAGCAGTGCTCACAATTGCACACTGTTATTTACAAGAGCCGAGTGTCTGGATTTCTGAGTCATTCAAATTTACAGAAGAGGATGACAAATAAACAGACAAAAGAGTTGTATTTTCCTGTTAAAGTAGGAGCAGAGTTTGAATGTCTTTGGGTGAATACACAAATGTTTGCACCCTGCACCCCCTCCTACACCTACTTTAATTTTTTTGTGAGTAGGATATCATACAGTCTGACTAGCCCCTCCCTACCAAAGGTAGGATAAACCAGAATTTTCAATGTCAGACCACAAGACATCACTTGTAAGGAAACTTCAGAAAGAAGGGAGGAAAATGCTCACTGCACAGTATCAGGATGAAGCTATTTAAGTTTATTTGATTTGCTGTCATTAGCTATGTATTTTAATAAAGAATAGGCAAGGGGTATAACTATGTACTTTGTATGTAGCATTCTTTTTTTATTCCTTTTCATGAGAATTAAATCTCTGTGAGAGGTGAAAATGATCAAAGCTTTATGCACCAGAAATTCACTAAAACACTTAGATAAGGTAGGTACAACAGTGAAATGTCCTTGTGACCTAAAGTAAAGGAAAAAAAGTCAGAGTGCTATTGACAGGCAGAGGCAAGCAGCGGAGGCAACAGAGATTGATGATACCAAGCAATTCCTAAAAAATCATTGTGCAACCAGAAGGCTGTGCTGCCATTCAGCGAAACCTGGAGAGGCTGAAGGGTTGGGTGGGGGAAAGATTAGTGAAATACAACAAGGGCAAGTGTAGAGTCTTGCATTTGGGAAAGAACAATGCGTAATGTACCAGTAAAGTTTGGGGACTGAGTTGTTAGCAGCACAGAGGAAAGGGATGTGGGGGTTCCAGTCAACAAAAGGATGCCAGCAGTGTGCCCTTGTGGCCAAGAAGGCCAATGGCATACTGGGGTGCATTAGAAGGGAGTTTGTTGCAAGACGAACCTCTCTTAGGCCACGGTGCTCCAAGGTCCTACCAGGTGTTCCAGCAGAAACCCACGAATAGTGCTCTGAGTCTGTTGCCCTCAGGGTTGACCAGCCTGGATCTGTGCTATTGCTCCAAAAGCAGCTGACATCTCCGCTTGCTTGCTCAGGACTGAGCTGAGCTTATGTCCCAGGCCTCACCTTTTATTGGCCCCCTAATCCTGCTCATGTGCAGTGGGGGCCCACCCTAATCAGGCACAGGTGGGCTTAACACAAGCTCATGCCCACTGCCTGGCAATTAGTGGTACCTAGTTGCCTCATTTCACTACAGGGGGTGGTTAGAGGGTCGAGAGAGGTTCTCCTCCCCCTCTACTCTGCCCTGGTGAGGCCACATCTGGAATATTGTGTCCAGTTCTGGGCCCCTCAGTTTCAGAAGGACAGGGAACTGCTTGAGAGAGTCCAGTGCAGAGACACGAAGATGATGAAGGGAGTGGAACATCTCCTTTATGAGGAAAGGCTGAGGGACCTGGGGCTCTTCAGCTTGGAGAAGAGGAAAATGAGGGGGGGACCTCATTAATGGTTATAAATATGTAAAAGGTTGAGTGTCAGGAGGACAGAGCCAGGCTCTTCTCAGTGATGACCAGTGACAGGACAAAGGGGAACAGGTGCAAGCTGGAGCATAGGAGGTTCCACATAAACTAAGAAAAAGATTTTTCACTGTGAGGGTGACAGCACTGGCACAGGCTGCCCAATGAGGTTGTGGAGTCTCCTTTTCGGAAGAAATTCAAAACTCACCTGGATGTGTTCCTGTGTGACCTGCTATAGGTGACCCTGCTCTGGCAAGGGGGTTTGACTTAACCTTTCAAGGTCCCTCCCAACCCCTAACATTCTCTGATTCTGTGAAGAGTCACAGCCATAGTAAGTGACACAGCAGTAAATTCATCTGTGATGGCAACAGGAGCTCAGACCCACTGTGAAAGCCCAACCTCTGTTTCAGAGGCAGCAGATGCATATTCCCTCCTGCCAGTTGGGGAGGGGGGGATGGAGGGGTGGGGAGAAGCAGAAGGCAGCTGGGCTAAGCTTGGGAAGGTAGCAGCCTTCAGCAGGGGCAGCCACCAGAAAGGACTCTGCTGTGACTCCACAAGGGAAAATGCAACATGATGCTTTGCCCCAACAGATTGGGTAGGAGTTTGCCTTAGCATTACTTTCCTGGCAAACACGAGGGTAACTATGGTTACTGTGTGCTAGTAAATAGCAACTATACTCAGAAATACAAAATCTTTTTTAGGCCAAGTATCTGAAGGGAAGCTCCCCCAAACTGCACTGCCATTTGAATTCAGAGAGTTCTCCTCCCTGCATAACTGACTACACATTTTTAATTTAAGTATTACATATCAATCTACGGTTTTATATAGTGACCATAATTTTTTCTAATCAGAGTCTGATTTATCCCTTCTTTTAATATGTGCTTCACACTTGACATCCTTGTAAAGGTTGGTGGCAAATCACTGCAGTTAGAAAAATACATTACCATAAATCTTCAGCAAGAGCAAAGAAATGTTAGCAACAGTTCTGTGGTACTATAAATGCTCACTTTTACCTGCTTTGAATATAACAAAAGGGTAGAAGAGATCATTTTGATCCAGGGAATGATTTATGAGAACTGAGAGGTCTGTAAGCATTTCCGACATTTCTCCCTCTGATGCCCAAGTAACAGCCAGGCTCATGTGTTTTCAGTAACACAACTAACAATTACAGGACATTTTTCAACAAGCAGCATGGTGAGATTTTGAAGGCACCCCACGTGGGAGCACATAGTGCAGGAGGTCCCCAGAGCCATTACTCTGGTGGGTGCCGAGCTGTGCCAAGCAGTCCAAGAATGGCACTCTGGTGAACTGGCTGGTTTTCCCCTCCCTCCTGCACTGCACAGGGCAAGGGTCCATCCAGTGTTACCCACTGACCTAAGCTACCCAAATGCCTCCTCCAAATTTTGTGTTACTCCAAGTGTTTTTTATGCTGTGATGAGTGTGGAAATACTCAACCCTTTTTAAATTTTTCTAAGTGAAATATGGGAAGAGGGAAATACTTTCTTTTTAAAAACATTCTGTGAAACCCAAAAACAGCTTTCCAGAAGACAGTTTTTTGAGAAAATTGCTCAGGTCTGGAAGACCTGGGCATGAAGAAGACAACAGTCAGGACGCAGCATCAGGGCTTGGCTGCATGAGGAAGCCCCAGTGCCTAACCACAAATCTATTCCTCGCATCCTATGTGAGTAACCCAGCCATCAAACTGTTAAATAATCTAGCAGAGCCTCCTTCTGCCAGCAGAAACCTTTTAAATAACCTGGTTTACTTCTGCTTTGGATAGGAAAGCTTCCCAGCACCCTCAGTAATCCCACCCACCTCCATTGATGGAAGCGATCTCTAGGAAGTCATATGACTAAACTGGACATTAAGTTGCTTTGGTTTTAACTCCTAATGGGACTGTATTGAAAGAACACTACTGCATTGTACAGCCTACAGACATTTAATAGACAGAGGGAAGACAGAAGAAGACAAAGTAGAGAAAGGAGAAAAGAAAAGGAGAAAAGAAAATCTTCCTCTCTCCCCTGCTAAAATCCTGTGTCAAAATGAAGCAGGAAAAAATATAGGAATAACTTGGTGGCAAAAAGTATCAAAGCAGCTCAAACATTTTAAGTTTCTCATGTTGGTAAGCCCTACCTGACTAACACTTCTGTAAGGTGTTACAAGGTGTTTCACAGCCACTTATAGGGATAACCATTCTTACCTTCAGAAATGAAAGACTTTCCAGAAGTTTATTTCACTTTCTTCCATATGGCTCCATAGCTTGCTGATCAGAGGTTATACCACCTTTCAGGGTGGAAGCGATGCTTATAGTCATTTAATGGTTTTTTTTTTGGCTTTCGCCTTCCAACTCTGTATTTTGAGAAACAGCTGCTAAAGGAACTCTTGAAATCTGCATGCTAAAAATCGTACAAGGCAACTTTTCAACAATGGTTTCAATCACGTGAAAAAGATAAAGTAAAATGTTAGTGCTACAAGCACAAAGCCAAAGCATCCCTTTGCACTTTCTCTGGACCTTATCTCCTCAAATAGACTCCTGAAAAGTCATGTAAGAAAGAAAGCAAGTGTAACAAAAAAGGCAATATGATGTGTCATTTGAAAAATGTTACAATGGGTAAAGAGCAGTTGATGGGCATATTCAAATATTCACGTTCTCCTGCAGCTATTACTTCTGAAATCCTCCTCTGTAAAAGCAGAAGCTCTCCCCAAAAGTCAAAAATAAAAACCACTTTTTCCTGGACTGCATCTGTGGAAGTAGCAATGTTTATGCATGTGAGCTAATGGTATATACTTTAATTATCCAATCTCTCCCACAGATTAAATGCTCAAAATAACACACAGATTACCAAACTAGTCAGAAACCAACCATCTGAATTTCAGTTTTGTTTTTTTTTTTTCTGTGGGATAGGATGGAATGTAGGGTAGAACCATCTGTAAACGCACTTGGGATTCAGTACAGAATCAGAATTCATTAAAGGATATTTTAAACATATTAACGTCATCTTGCATTCCTCTATAAAAAAACATTTTACAGAGGTTCCTAGACTAACTCTACAATGCAGCAAACTTCCACTGCATCAGGATCCTTCATTTGAGCAAGGAGTTCAATTGTACTTCTTACTTCCATATCAACGTGGATGAAAATGTGAAATAGTCCATTCTGATCAGGATATAAGATATCCATACATTTTGGTGATAGGTCCTACATACATATATATGTAAGTGAGCATAACTGTGTTTGTACATCTGGAATGGTTAGTATGTGTATATGTACAGACAAAGGTAAAATCAAATTTGTTTATACACATACTTGTGCTTTTGTCTTGAATCCAGGTAGAGTACTAAAGAAACTGAAGAAGGTGGTAAGCCAAGGTCTTGGACAGTTGTATACATTTTAATTTCTGTTGCTAGGCCACCACAGCCATAGTTTTAAGCTGTTCTAATTTAGAGGTCTGTGCAATGTACTGCCAGTCCCAGAGACCTCACCTTCACACTGTCAGTCTGGGCTCCAGACCTGTCCACTCATCCCATACTTAACTTCAGGCTTGTTGAATTGCTGCAGGCATTATTTCATGGATGTTGCTTTGCTTGTCTCTGGAATAAACAAGAAAAAAATTATGCTAGGAGGAAACATTTTATGAGTCTAGAACCTTCAGTGACTACAATTTTTTTATACCTTGAAAAAGTGGTAATTGTGTTTTCCAGGCAGTATACAACTAGTAACATAGTAATGAGAATATTGAGAGAGTATTAGTTAATTCTAAAGTTTTAAAATAATATTGAAAAAACCCATAAAACCCAAATTTGTCACTGAAAAATAATTTTCTACTTGACCTTTCTTACTCAAGCTTTGGTAAACAGCTTCTGAACAGTATAAAAGCCCCCTATAACACAATTTTTTCACACTGAGCACCGTAGTCCAATAAATACTCCATGGGCTGTGTCTTAGGTTAGTGCAGTGATGTTCTGGGAGCAGGGGGGCTGCAGGGGTGGTTCCTGTGAGAAGCTGCTGGAAGCTCCTCTGGTTTCACTGCTGCCCCCACCTCTGTCCAGGGCTCAGGTGATATGGGAGGCTGGATGTGCCTCTGTGAGTGATATATTCTAGAAGGAGACAGTGAAACTGGAAAAAGGACCCGCAGAGCAGAGGAGATGGGGAGGTGAGAGCAATGGCAGAGCAGAGACACCGTGGTCAGTGAGGAAGGAGGCAGAGAAGGTGCCAGAGCAGAGATTTCCCTGCAGCTCATGGTCAGGATAACTCCATGTAATCCGTGCAGGAGCCTGGTGGAGCAGTCCCTGAAAGGTTACAGAGAGGGGCAGATGTGGATTTGTGGTCCTTGAAGGATCAAGGTGGGGAGAGGTGAAGCAGCAACCCGTGCAGGATCATGGAGAGGGGCAGATGTGGATCTGCAGCCATGGAGGACCACCATGGAGGAGGAGGTGACTCAGGGGCACCCAGCACAGTCTGTGCCTGAGGGACTGCACCTGTGGGAGGGACTCGTGTCCCAGGGGTTCCTGAAGGACTCTCCCATGGGAGGGACCCCAAGTTGGAGTGGGGTGAGGCTGTGAGGAGACCTCCCCCTGAGGAGGAAGGGGTGGCAGAAACACCGTGTGGGGAACTGATCCTAAACCCCCCCTGCCCTTCCCCTGTGCACTGAGGGGGAGGCAGCAGGGAAGAGATCGGAGACCAGGAAGAGGGGAGGGCTGGGGGAAGCTATGCTGAACTGATCATGTTTCCTCTTTTTCCTGATAGATTAATTATTTTATCTTAATTGTGTGGTCTTGCCCATTACTGTAACTGGGGAGTGAAAATCTTCCTCTCATTGTCTCCATTCATGAGCCTTAAGATAGATTTTTTGCTCCCTATCCCATGGTGGGGATGGGGGTGCATGAGCCTCTGAGCGCTGGTTGGTACCAGCTGGGCCTAAACTGCAAAGTGTGAGTTGTGGCCTAATTTGGTTTATGCTCTACCTAATCCACTAAGCGCGTGGTACACGACAGTTGTCAAATTTTACGGTACTGGGATCACTGTAAAATGACCCATACGCTAGCACTGTACATTGCTGGTGCTTCTTACTGGGAACAAGGCCAAACTTTTTGGCCTTAATTGAATCTGTAGTATTCAGACCCTCTGTGTCAACACTAAACTATTTTGAGCAGTATGCCTAGCTGGCTGAGGTTTCCTTTTATTGCCTGAACCACATCTGGATCTGTGAAGCAATGGTTTCATTATGAGGTAGAGGCTAAGGGTATAAAGTCTGGCTACATAAATACAGCTGCCATGAAACTGTCATATCTGGAACTTTTTTTTTTTTTTTTTTTTTTAAATTCCATTCCTTTTTTGGTCTGCTCAGAAATTTGCACTTGAGTACAAAAGGCTTTAGGAAAATCATGGCTGCCAGACTGAATTAGTTGTTGTTGTTGTGCCATGATAAGCATTGAAGTCAATCATTTCACCACAGTCATCTCTAGTAATCTCTGCATTTGTCAAAATCCAAAAATGAAGCATTTAAGATGGAGTAATTTCAAGATTTTAATAAATGCCTCTATATAAATTACTTCCTTCAGTCTGCGAAAGCGAGCCACTCATTCCAACACAGCAGCTGAGATAAGGCAATTCAGCTCATACTTTATTTCATATACTTGTTTCTTATCTCAGTGTGGCAGGCCTCCTTGTACTGGATACTTGCAGTGCCTAAAGAGACGTGATCACTGTTCTATAGGAATTGCTTATAAACACAACACCTTGAACATGCATTTAAAGAAGAGTCACTAAGGCTCAGGGCACAGCACCCTGGTGCTGTGGTTGTTTCTGTTTACCTAAATTCCAGGATCCTCATTTCCAGAGTTTTCTGCTTCAGTGACTCCAAAAGAAAGACTGACATAAATTATCCAAGTGCCCATGCTCCTCCCATTCAACAAAACCTCGTGCTGCAGATGATGCAAATGGCATGGCATATGCAAAATCCAGTGTATTTTTCTCTCAAGACTGGCAAAGGCAGCAGAGAATTCATGCATATGGTGGCTGTCAGAGTTTGCCCATTTATAGCATGTCTGACTTCAGACAGGGCTATCAGCTCCCCACTTGTACAGGAGCTGTAAGTGCAACTCTTTGTACCTTATTACCTGACCAACTCTGAGAGTCAAGGCCAGGAAGACTGCCTGAAAATAAGTTTCAAGGTGGAGTTTCAGGAACACGGTCTGATACAAGCATTAGCCTGATGCAGCCTTCATTTTTTCAACGTTCTTTGGTATAATTTTGAGGAAAAAAAAAAGTGTTTAGAAATTACTACCAAGTAAACCACACAATTACCATTTTTCCTTTGTCAGCAATTTACTCCTTTAAAGATTTAGATCTTTTAAGTAAAAGTAACTAACAATTGTCTGTGAGACACCACAGTTACAAATCACAGTGCTTGGCTATACTGAAACATACATGATGGAAGTTCCCTTCTCCTGTTCACCTTAGGAAAACATAGGAGTTAAATTAAAAGGGTGAGATATTCTGAGAATCTCAACCTTACCCATGTCCCTTTATCAAGGCTTAATACTGCAAATTCTATTTTTCTTCAGGTATTGACATATTTTCCTGAATGCATATAGAGCTGAGGCATGCTGCACAGCTCATATAAGCTATTAAAACCCAGGACTGTTGAAGCAGAACAGAGAATCTGTATAATTGTACCCTTTTGATGCAGCACCAGCTTCACAAAGAGACATTGAGAGACCAGTACTACGAGCAAGAATTTTTTTCATGGCTTCAGTGGCTCAGTCTCAGCCACTCTAGGCTGAATGTTTCATATTTACGAATAGTTAGTAAAGAGCAAGTGCTGGTATTACAATAGAAATGGAAAAAATATAGCCAAATCTTAACAATAATTTTCTTCCTTTTCATATACATGAATCCCAAGAGATCATTTCTCAGCAATGTGAAAAGGCAAATTAAACAAAAATTTTATAGTGGGTACAACCATACAATTTAGCTATTTGTATAAAAGACCAAAGAGAAAAAAATGTGGAGACAAACTTAAGCTTTATGAGGGATAAGAAAATATTATGAGAAAGAATGGAACAATATGTATGCACTTGAGGAAAACAATATGAAGAAAAATATGGATTCAAAGAAGAAAGGAGACACAGTGAGACTCTGGTCTGCAACTCCCTTTTCCATTGTGCGTTTGTAGAGAGAAGACAATACTCTGAACAAAGAATTCTCTGAACTATCCAGAGGGACCTTGAAAGGCTGGAGAAGTGGGCTGACACCAAACCTCATAAAGTTCAACAAGACCAAGGGCAAGGTCTTGCATCTGGGTCAGGACAATCCCAAGCATCATTATAGGCTGGGCAGTGACTGGCTTGAGGGCAGCCCTGAAGAAAAGGACCTGCAGCAGCTAGGGGATGAGAAGCTCAACATGAGCCATCAGTGTACACTTGCAGCCCAAAAAACCAATGAGAACCTGGGCTGTATCAAGAGGAGTGTGGCCAGCAGGTCGAGGGAGGTGATTCTTCCCCTCTACTCCACTCTCATGAGACCCCACCTGGAGTGCAGCGTCCAGTTCTAGAGCCCCTATTCCATGAAAGATATGGAAGTACTAGAATGTGTCCAGAGAAGGGCCATGAGGATGATCAGAGGGCTGGAGTACCTCTGCTGTGAAGACAGAGTGAGAGAGTTGGGGTTGTTCACTCTAGAGAACAGAAGACTCCAAGGACACCTTATTGTGGTCTTCCAGTATCTTAAAAAGGCCTACAAGAAAGTGGGAGAGGGACTCTATAGGATCTTGCTTAGTGCTAGGAGGGAATGGGTTAAAACTAGAGTTAGTTAGATACAGATTAGGAAAAGGTTCTTCACCCTGAGGGTGGTGAAACACTGTAACAGGCTGCCCAGGGAGGTGGTGGAAGCCCCATCTCTGGAAGTTTTTAGGGCCAGGCTGGATGGGACTCTGAGCAACCTGATTTAGTGGGAGGTGTCCCTGTCCATGGCAGGGGAGTTGGACCTAAATGATCTTAAAGGTGTCTTCTGACCCTGACAATTCTATGATTCTTTGCTTATTTAAAGTAAATCAGACATTTGATTTTAAAACATATGTTGATTAGAAAATGTATATGTTGGCTCCCCTATGGAACCCTCACAGCTGCTGTCATCAATAACCATTGTTAAGGACCATTAAAAACTCAGAAGAATGAGAAAAAGAATGTGACACTGTTCCCCACACTACTTTTTTGACTCATTTTGTAATACTGGGAAGCTCAGCTGAAGCCCATGCTTCTCCATTTCTGTAGGACTGACACCCACGTAAATCTTCAAAATACATGGAAAAATTATAACTACCAAAATATAAATCTATCTTAAAAATAGTATTCCCACCCTACTACGAAAGCTGCTAAAGAATAGCCCACATAAATATTTTGCAAATTATTATTGTGAGGAGCATGGTGACACAAAGCAGGTGTTTGCTCCCTGAAAAGCAGTGCATTCATCATGATCAGGGAACATGTACTGGACAATACAAAAACAATACAAAACAAAATGAATATTTGAAGTGAGAGACAATTTCAGAATGGCCACTGCCTGGGCAACACAATGCATTTCACAGTTATGGTACATAGCATAAATAATATCATTGGCTGATAACAAATAGACTCTGCTTTAATTTATATAACAGATAAAACCACTCTTCTGTCAAATTAAACTTTGGAAAATGAGTCCATAAGCCCTTTTAAAATATAGCCTTTGAAGATTAAAGTTCGTGTTCCAGATGGTCCAAAAATAACCACTAAAAGCTTCCAGCTATGTCTGAATTAACAAGCCACTATATATGATTCACAAATTTGACATATTATGAATTAGGCATAATGATGGGAAAGGGAAAAAAGAAAATGAAGACAAAATGAGGAATATTCCCTTAGCTTTAGATATCCAGTTTAGATATCCAAAATCACAGAATCAATCCATATAGGAAAGATGTTCAAGATCATCGAATTCAACCATAATCTAATTCTACCAACTGTTAACCTAACTCTACCAAGTCCAATGTTTAAAGCATATTCCCAGGCACCACATCTGTGTCTTTTAAACACCCCCAGAGATGGTGTTTTAGCTACCTCCCTGGGCAGCCTATTTCAGTGTTTGATTACCTTTTCCATGTAGAATTTTCTTCTAATATCTTGTCTAAACCTCCTGTGGTGCAACTTGAATCCATACCTCATTTCATGATGTTTGTTACATGGACTGACCTTCACCTCACTACAACTTCCTTTCAGGTAGTTGTAGAGAGAGATAGCCCTCAGCCTACTTTTCTCCAACTAAACAACCTCCGTTCCCTCAGATACTCCTCATAAAGCTTGTGCTTTAGACCCTTCACCATCTTTGTTGTCCTTCTCAAAGTACAAGGTTAATTCCCCTGGGTTTGTTATCAGGAAAACAGAAATTAGCCCTACCAGCCTTCTGGCAGAGCTGTTTTCTTGAGGAATCCATACTGTTCTCTCTCCAGAACACCACCTGCTCTGGAAGCTTAATCTAACACTTTCATATTAAACAGCACAAATAATACCCTAAAACTTGCAAGAATCGTCACTAGCAATGATTGGTTTAGATCATCAAATGTGCTGCTGGTGGATATTATGGAAATTTAGGCAATTGGGTTTGTTATTCCATGCCATTATAATGCTTTGTATTTCTTCAGAATAAAACACGGAATCCCCAACAAAAAAAATTTTTTTTTATTATTTTCCCCCAGATAACTGAAAACAACAGATGAAGGCACCACTATTATTACATGAGTTTTTAGACTCCTGGTTGGGGGAAGTAGACAGAGTTTATTGCAAGTGGTTTGCACAAGATTTCCACTCCCAATTAATGAACCAAAACTGTTGATTTTTGCCCTGGTTAGCTCAGTTGTCACAGAACTACCATCCAGATTTAAAAGGAGAGAGAGAAGGGTCAGATTTGTATTTTATAAGACAATAGGAAAAGAAAAGACAAGCTTAAAAGATTTTACAATTTAGCACACCCTGCTGTTTAGAGTATGAAATACAGTCAAAGGAACAAGAAGATAAACACAGAGATGACACATGACATGGATTTCTACAGCTGTGGTATGAAATGATCACCAGTGATTCCTCAATCACTGATGATTAATGCCTAGGTAACAAATAAAAACTTTATCCCAAGCTGCATCCCTGATACATTTCTTCTGTAAGCCTGCACCTGATGGCAGACAGAAGCTCTATTGTTCAAGAGTCAGATCTCAGAGATCTGACTTGGATTAGATCAAGGATTCTTCATTTGCACAGATAGCAACCCAGTCTTCCCAAGGTCTAAGAACAAAAGTGGTCACAGTAATGCATTCTGAGTTAACCAACACAACCTCTCCCGAGAAGACAATAAAATGAGGAAAGGCAATCAGAAAATTATCAAAAGGGAGACATGCTACATTTTGCAGGTTATTAATAGCAATTTGGAGAATATTTAAAAGTAATGTTCTTATATTTTGAGAAAAACTTGGGTAAAGAACTGTCATGAAAGAATATTTAAAATGTCATATTGAGGAGAGGGTGAAAAAGCAAAATAATCTCTGAGAAACTGTGGAGGAAAATGGTCTTAAAATTAAAAATAGGGTCCAATATAAATCAAAAGGAAAAAAAGACCATGGAAGACACTAGTTGTAAACAACTCCTAGCAGGGAGCCAGGGTTTCACAAAGAGTCTTCTTTCTACAGACAGAAGATAAGAAACAAGCTGAGAAAAATCAAGCATAGTAAACATCTAGATTAGGCAAGTATTTATTCATGTTTCTGCTCTGAAGGAAAAAAGGATGAAATAGAAAATGAAGACAAAACACCAAACCACAGATATTTCCAAATACATAAACCTGCTAACATAACATCAATTTCTCATCCTGAAGACCAGATTAATGTAGTAAGAATACAAAAGCTTTACCACAGAAACTGATAGACATTTTATGGTACAGCACAAAGAGAAACAGAATTTGATCTGGTCACATCATCATGGTTTTTTTTTTGTTGTTGTTCAGACTTGCTAGGAAGTCAAACCAGCATGTTTTAATGATACTAGATATTTAAACACGTCCACGTGAGAGACCATAGTGTAGACTAAGATGACACAAATATTGGAGTGAACTGGAAGGCAGAGTTAAATGAACTCAGAGCTGACAAAGGTGATAAACAGTGTGCCTGCAGAATTAGTTCTTTACAACATCTATTTTGCATATGAGCTACCAGGAAAGGCAAGGGCAATGTGGGAAATTTTTTTGATGAATCACAGTCATTTTTTGCTTAAAAAAAATGGAAGAAGAACCTCTCCCTGCTCATGAGCACCTTGCAAAATGTCACCATGCAGCTTTCCTTAGCAGGAAGATTTATGAGAATTTCAGACTGAGGAAGAATATCAACATAATGAGAAAGTTAAAAAACATGCCTTTTTTTAAGGTAGGAGATTATTTGGGTAACTCTTAATGGTACCTAGCAGAAGGTGGAGACTGAAGAACAGAATAGTTCCAAAAAGTTGATGGAATTCACAGATAAATTTTCCTCTGTTTCCCTGTGCACAGTATTTAGTGAAAATAAATTCCCTTGCACCACACAACTAAGTAAAGTGATACCAGTGTCCTATTTCTCGTGCTGAGAACATTAGACATCAAGCAGATAACCAGTAGTCAATGAATTGTGCTGTTATTTGAGAAGCTTTTATGCTATCATCAGAAAAAATCACATTTTAAGGAAGGCAGCCACAAAGCTACTCATAAAAGCTTAAAGAGAACAGAAAAGTATGCCAAAAATGGGTTTAAAGCCCCAAAACTATTTATCCTAGGAAGAAGAAAAATAGGTAGGTTTCCTTTGTGAGGCATTACAGTTTTCCTATGACAACCAGTCTTTTTTTTTTTTTTTTTCCTTTCAGAAGTGCAAGAATGACACTGTGAAAAGAACAGCAGTGGAATTTAAAACCAAGAAAAGAGAATGTTGCTTCCAAATCATAATCTGTGAAATTTATGGCTCAAGAAGACAGCATTGAAATGAACTATCTCTCCTTTAAATTGATCTCAGAGTTTTAAAATCCATGTAAAAACTTTTTGAGTTTTAATATTAAAACAGAGGCAATCAAAAATTATAGATGAGGATACCACATTAGCAAAAGTTTTGATATTTTTTTTCTTTCTTGAGTTGTAAGGATTAGACTTTGGCACGAGGGGAAGTTTTTTCCTGGCAAACCTCAATTTTTGTTGTTTTTTGTTTTGTTTTTTTGACTCTGGCATCATATTCCCTTATTTTACAAAAACAAAGAAAAACTAAAAGCAAAGAAGAGAGATAAAATTTAAAAGTTCTAAACTAATTTATTTTATTTTACAACAGGAACTTGCCATGCACATGCTTCCATGACCTAGCAACATCATATCTGGAGAGCAGAATGGCTGCTTTCACACATGACACTGACAAACTGCATATGCTAAGTCGGCCAAGGCTGTTGAAGTCAGATAGCTTTGGAATAAGAAATGAATTTGGTCTGATGACAAAAAGATGAAGCAGTCTATTAGCTCTATATAGCCCATTAGTGCTAAATTTTAACTGAATTTTCAGTTGCAATGTAAAAATTACAGCCAAAAGCCCATTGACATCACAGCCAGCAAACATAATTTAGGAAATCAGAAGTTTTCATTTATTTTACAGGCACTGTTTTTTTACCCATAATGTGCAAAAGTGGTACTTCTAATGGCTTTTTTCTTAAATATGCAGTGGTAGGGAGGGGAAATATAAGACTGAGTCCAGTCTTAATGAAAGAACTATTAAACCATAGCTATGCTCTTACCTTAATCTGAAGGCAAGAGAGATTATAGGCTACCAAAGCATGGAAGAGAATAAAGTATAGGTAAAGAAAGAATGTGGACATAAAAGGGGCAAGCTGAAACTTTAGTAACAGCTGTCAAGTAGTAAGTAAGATCAAAGATTCAGCAAAGGCAGCAGTGTGACAAAATAAACTGAGACAAAAAACAGAGAGGGGGAAAGGGCAGATGATAAAAAAATGTGGATTGTAGAGTTTTACTTTTCCATGTCTGTCTGGAAACTGTTTGGATTGTGGGAAAACACCAGACACAGTGAACCTAAAATCTCCACCTAACAGTGCGTTAGCTTCAGCATCTTACTCTCAGACAATTGTGTGAGAGTATTTTCACAATTCTACCTGTTGTGCCTATGATTTTTGTATTGGCACAACATAAGACGCCTTCATAGCAGTGATCCAAGGAGCTGAGTACTACAGCAAATGGAGCAGGAAGCTATGATTTTAATTAAGAAATTAAATCAGCTTAATATCTTCAAAAGCTGTCTTAGAAGTCATTTGTATTCTACTACTGACTTTAAGTGCTTTGGTACAAACATGGTGGTGCAAGCTTTTGAAAGAAAATGTTGAACCTAGTGCTGAGGATACCTGGACACAAAGGGAAACATTGGCCTACTAGGTTTACTCTAGCTAATCCTTGGACAACTTCATTTATCACTATCAAAATTTTTACTGAGATTCCTTTTAATTCTTCCTCCAAGAAATTTATAAAAAGAAATGAACAAACCAAACCAAAACACCCCTCCATTCACACAAGTTATACTGAGACAAAAAAACTATGTACAAGACTGAGTCATATAGTTCCTAGAATAAGGAACAAATCATTGATAGCTCTAAGTTTTCTACTTTTCCTGATGGCTGAATATTAAATGAGAGGAAACAGAGGGAGAAAAGCTAGCAATTAAACCTTGAACCACTTTTACAGAAAGGCTGCCCTAAACACAGTATAGGGAGTATCTCCTGACCTCTTAATACTATGCTGACTAGCTCCACAGTGGGCTTCTGCATCCAAAGATGCTTCTTTCTGGGAATAAAAGAGATGTCAACATACACAGTTTGCAAAATACTATCTATTTACAAAGTTATCAATTGCAGCAGGGCATTTTCTAACTCTCCTGTACCGGCGTCAACGAAATTCATCTATTATTGCAGGTGTGGACACCTCACAAGGAATAAAGCAGAAAGAACCAAAACTTGCAAATTCTAAGATTTTAAGTTTTGGAAGCAATTGTACTTTTCTGCCTTTCTAGATCAACATCTGAAGGAAGGCTGACATCTGCCTCCTGCTCAAGGCTCACCATCTCAGGAAGGCAGACATGATCTCCTCAAAGCCACTTCAGCCTTTGACTGACCTCATTGAACCCACAGTGGAACCCACATAAATACCCTTCCACTATTTTGTCTACTGCTTCTTTACTCTGAGGGTGATCAGACCTTACGGTTTTGGGGTTTCAGGACAGGAGGGGTGTTGTTTTTGTTTTGGTCAGGAGTGGGAGTAAGAGAGTTTCATTGTTTTTCTGTTTTCCAGGTCAGGATAACAAATACTGAAATTGCTGTGGTTAACCACTGTCTCAAGATGGATTATTTTAGGTATGCTAAGAAAACAGAGACAGTCCCATATAATTAAGCAAAAAAAGTGGGATCCTTTTCTCAGAAAAAAGTTTTTGTTTCTTCAGGTCTCCTGGCTGGTTAAAGAAAGCCCTCAGGACTCTCATGTTTTCTGGTAGCCACTCTATCATAGAATCTTAGAACTGGCTGGGTTGGAAGGGACCTCGGAGATCATCAAGTCCAACGCTTGAACCACCGTTGCGGTTGCTAGACCATGGCACTGAGTGCCACATCCAGTCTCTTTTTAAATAGCTCCAGGGATGGAGAATCCACTACTTCCCTGGGCAGCCCATTCCAATGTCTGATCACCCTCTCCGTACAGAAATTCTTTCTAATATCTAACCTAAACCTCCCCTGGCACAACTTAAGACCATGGACCATCTCCATGCTTCTTCTCAGCTAGAACTCTTCTCCTTGTCCTTTACTGAGAAGGCAGAACTATCATATTTTTTTTCCAACAGACCAGATTCAGCTGCTCTCCTGGGCCATCAAGGAGCCCTTTCACTTTGCTGCAGTATTCAAGCCTACCAATTCATAAGGCAAAAGTAGAAGAAAGTTTTCTAGTTTAAAAAGCCATAACAATTGGCACACCACTTCTCATTAAAACATACTTTCTGCATGGAAATCCTGATAAATCTGAACCTACTTAGTAACTAAATTCCCTGGTTCCTACTTATCAGGAGTCCTCTGTTACATCTGCATTACATCAGGGTTCTGGTAGGCTGGCAAGCAGCACCTCTCAAGTGAAAGAGATAAGCTCTACAGTTCACTTTTTGGTTACTAGTGCTACCTGCAGAGTATTTCAAACTGGATGGTAACTTGCTAGTTTCTCTCTGAATGTGCAATGATTACAAAACTGCATGATTCAAACTAAGATTAAGACCAACAAGTTGGTTTGACAATGGAACTCATTTAACTCATTTAATGAGGTATTAAAAAAATTTCCTATGGCAGTACTAGCTTTTTTTTTTCTTTTTTGTTAATTAATTTGTTAAGAACTATACAAATAAGATGCCAAGACATTAATTTTTCATTATTTTCAGTATATATTAATAATTTTCAGTATTTTCATTAACCAGTTTAATTTTTCAACCCAGTTGTCAGACAAAGGATAATCTCTGACTAGTTTTTCCCAACAACTATTTTTCAAAATTACAAAACAAAACCAAAAAACAAACAAAAAAACAAACAAAAAACCCCCTGAACCACTACACCCAAAAAATACCCAGAGGAACATAACATACTACTAGTAAATTTTTACCCTTTATTTGACATACTACAAACCTGAAACAAGGTCAAACTGTAGATATACTTGACTTAATCTTGAATGATAACTTCTCAAGAAAGAAAAGGCCAGTATTTAGAAGACAGTATTATTCAACCCTCCATAAATTTAATTGCACTCACAGTTTGATTGAGTTGATTGAATAAATTATTATTTTTAGCTCTTCATTCATGCAGCTTCCTACTTTATTTCTTTAAACAATTACACACTTACTTTAATTCTACAACATCATCAACAGTTACCTCTTAATCTGCCAGATAAATCCTTTCTTAGGAAATGTTTTCACTTTCTCTATGTGCTTCCCTCACAGATTTCCAGCAGTATCACAGATTAAGTAGCTACTAACAGATGCCATCAGCTACTGAAACAGAAACACCTTGTTGTTACAGCCCTTTCAAGTGCATTCAGTTTTCATACAAAAACTCAGAGTATCAAAATGAGAAATACTGAAAAAGGAAGTGATTATTAAAAAACCTGAGACCTCCATTTCTTCCTCTTGAAAACAGATTATATGGGTAATGTAGATTCTCATCCAGCAATAAAGTATAAACTATGATTACTGGTAGTAAACTCACAAAGGTGTACTGAAGTACCACTTATAACCTTTGAATAATTTCAGGCTTTCAGAAATATTGCTATCTTAAAAAAAAAAGGGTTTCAAAAACCTATCAAAGTAGATTTGATCTTTGGCCTTCCATATTCAATGCTGAGACAGAAACAATCTGCTTAAGTAACTACAGAAAATGAAACATTATACAACGTGAAACACAAGGAAAAACATTTGAAACTATTTTTAATTTTTCTTTCTCTCCTGTTTGTGCAAAGTCTGCTTGTCTTTGTTTTCTCCAATAGGGGAAGTTACTTGCCAAAAAATTTTTACCTGATTTATTAGTCTTGTGTAATATAAACCACACAGTTGAATCATTTTGATATTCATCTCATGCAGAGACTTGGTTGCATTGATCTGCTTTTTTGGTAGGCTAAGTACCAACATAGTTCTTAAAATGGCCAAGTGCACCATGCCTCTCTCTCAAAAAAATATTGATCCCACCAGTAATGTGAACTGAAAAACCAAGCTGACCTCAGAGCAGAGCTGTTTCTTATACTTTTCTAAAGCATCTGAGAGAGGGAGTCTCTGAAAGCTGAAGGTTTAAGCAACTCTGTTGTCAGCTTCACAGAGTCAAAACAGCTCTTCAGCTACTTCTGCATTTCCAAATCCCTGGTCAGTGCATCTCCAGCTGTTTCCCAGTGTGTTCTAACAACACTTCACTCATTCACAAACCTGTACCCAAAGCAATACCTGACTCCTCTGCCCTGACACTTTGCACACTGGGAAAAAAATTGCCACTGTTGAGAAATCTGCAGCTTTACTATGATAGCTGCTATATCAGCTGTTATCTGCCCATACTAAATTTTGTACTTCTGACTTTGACAGTTTCCCAGGAAAACCTGTAACTGGCTTGCTAGATTTCTTTGTTGACCTCTATTTCACGACATCTTTATTGTATATTTTGTTCCACATTGTGAGAAAGCAGAAGAATTATAGCTCACTGCATATTTTTATTTTTGAAGCTGAAGAACATATCTATAGAACAGATTTGAGGCTTGATTCCCCATCCTTTTAGATGCTGAATTTCATCTAAGAAATAGAGATTCCTATCATTGCCCATTTTACAGAATGATAAAAATTACAAACTGCAACTTTGTCTGCTTATTTATACAAGAAAATACAGACTTTCACAGCTTAGGTTAATAGCAAAATATAGTGCATTTTGAAACAGTCTTCTATAGGAAAATAGAGAAGTACCTTGGAAATATACTACTAGGAAATACTACTAATAAAAAAGGATAACAGGACTATAGAGGTTTATTGCAGTCTGAATACTGAGAAGTATATGTGACCCTAATAGGAGTTTTCCTTTCTAGGTTTGCATAATTCAGGTGTTTCAGTTTCACAATAGAACCATCCAAGATCTACAGCCTATGGGACAGGTAGCTTTGCAGGTGCAGACATACCTCGTGAGATAGTGATTTTTTTTTTTCTCCTTTAAACACACACTTTTGAATTCTTGCTGCCTTCAGAAAGAGTGAAGCAAGGCTCTTTTCAGAGAGGAAGAAGCTACTATTGAGATGCTCCTCAAATGTAACTTTAGAGTCAACAGGGGAGCTCTTAGGCTAATGAATTCTACTGGGAAATAAGGTCATTTTTAATGATGCCAGAAATGCTTTGCAAGCTCCTGCTGGCTTTTATGCAGGCAGATTATATGTTTTTAATTTATCATGGTTTTACTGTGGTTCTTCAACAACAAATGCCCTTCCCCACCATCCAGCATGTTTGCGAATCCATGTTTAAACCACTTAATTTCCAAATTGCTCTGTTCTTCATTGTTACAGGACTGCTGAGTTGATGGCACAGGAAATTAACTGACTGGAAAACTAAATTTTATGCTCACTAGTTTTTACTTTTGTAGCTTATTTGAACTGCTTTGCATATCAAGAAATCATATAGTTTCACACCAGACATTGAAAACATGAAAGAATTTAGGATCAAAAGGTGAAAAAAACGAGTTTTAGGATCAACGGTTATGCCTAAAGTTTCCAGTCACTAGCCTTAAATTTTAAGACTCTGCAACTGGATGTGTACACCTGAAATGTTGGTAAATATCAGAACTTACAAGCTTTCACCTTTATTGTTTTCTCTGCAGACATCTTGAATTTGATTGCTTTAACAGTGCAGACCTCCCAGCTGGGACAACTGCATCTTTCACTGTCACCTCTCCAATAAAAGCTGTATATTTAACTGCACCCCCTAACTGCCTACTGGTGGTAGATTTCTATTAGGCAATTTGGTCTGGATTTAGGAAAGACATCAGACATCAGATATTCTGTCTCCTAATAAAACTCCTCTAAGCCATCCACCTTCCTTGCCTTTTAAGTTGTTTACTAACCAAGATAAATGAGCTTGCCTAGACAGCACAATGACAATAGTGGGCAGATGCATTGCTGACCCTACTCAGTTTTAAAACAAAATAAATCTGTGCTGCTTTTTTTTATGTATGACTTATTAAATTACTGATATATAACTTGTCTGCTCTGGATTGCAGGGCACAGCTAATGCACTGAGCTGCAGACACTATGTAACCTTAAAAGAAAACAAACACTCAAAAAACCTCAACAAACCAAAAAAGGTTTATATTAAAATTAACATGAAAAAGAGTTCAGATGGAATGAAAGATAAGGGGAAATAAAGAAGGGCTTGTGTAATTATCTTCTGGGACCCTGGTATGCCATCAACTGCCATGATTTACAAAGAAACTAATGACTGGGAAAGACACTAAAGTCATTAGTTCAGAAGGTTTAGGTGCTTCAGAAACTTCTGATGTATCCAATGATCATCAGTTGAACATCCATAGCTGGAAGCACAGAGAACTGTCCCACAAAAGCATTACAGTTTTTGCTGATTTGAGAAAGACCCAAAAAACCCCTGCTAGGCTGAGGCTAAATATTTTCAGCTAGAACAAGGAATTTAGGAAATACTGGGTATTGAGTTCCCTTTGCTGCTGCTTATGAAACATGCAACATGCTGGTCAACAAAACAAGACCGTGGTTAACTAATACAACTCTTATTCTAATCCAGTTCATGGGGAAGTCACAAAAATTAATTAAGAGCTTGCAAAACAGCCCTAAAACTATCTCCTATGTCACTTTCAGGTGGGGTGGCCGTTTGTTCCATCACGTGTCACCATACTCTTTGTCCCTTTCTTTACAGGAGCATGAAATAGAAAAGGTCAGAATGGACCCAATCAGGTAAGGTCTATATGACATGGAGATTTATTTATTCAGGAAAAACTGGGCAAAGTAAAAAACTGAAAAGAGGCCTCCTTAGAATATTCTTGGAAAATATTACCAACATCCAGGACACCCAAAGGGACTTGAGACTTTGCTGTCTTCTTCAAGCTTTTTTCCTACATTTCTAATATAAATCAATGAATGTGGTTTTTATTGTACTATAAGAGAATGTTGTGTAAATATGAAATTAGAGAGACTAAGACATAAAATACCCATTGCTCAGTGGGTTGCTTCACAGAAGACAAAATGGCATCCAGGCATTAAAAAAAAAAAAAAAAAAAGAAACAAACCACCTTACTTGCAGAAACTTAAAAACTATGTTCTACTGATATTTGGCCAGGTCAGCAATTAACTATGCTCATTGTAAAGGAGAGATACAATTCCCTCTCTCCATATAAACAAAGAGATATTTCACTCTTTAGTCTTCAGATATCTGTTGTTTGTTTGAGGTTTTTTGTGCTGGTTTTTTCCCCTATGAAGTAACTCCTACTTACACACTGGGCTCTGACTTGGACTTTACATACTACCCAGATTTTTTTCTTCTCATGGGAGTTCATTGTGTTTGTGGATACTCCAGTGCATGAAATAATTTCCATTGTTCTTCACATTCTGTTAGCAAGAATACTGGCCATTTATAAATAACTAACATATTGGATGGATATAATGTAAATCACCGTACTAGTCAGAAAACACTTCAACATGGCCTGTGGTCCTAATCCTACCCCATTGCTCCCCCCAGCCTGCTCCCTACTAGTTTGAGAGTAGCTTTTTAAAATAGCACTTGAAGAACAATTTAAGTATAACACAACAACATAATTTTTAAGTGTTGGATGAGGCTGGACAGAACTGTAGAAGTGGAAAAACATTCTGCAGTTTCTCCATTTTTCTAAAAGAAAAACAACTAGATTAATTCCCTTAATTCCAGTTTCTCTCCATCTGTTTTTGCACGGACCTCTCAAGTACATTGGAAAAACTGTGTAGGAGAGGTGTCAGATGCTTCTGCTGAAGTCAACTATAAAAGTTCAAGTTCTCATTTTTTATAGGAAAAGAAGACGTGGTTTTTTAACTTCAGACTGAAGAAAGACAATGGATTCTGCTCCATGAGTGATTTGAGAGTAGGGGCTCAAGCATACCTTGGAACTCAAAACTAAAAACACAGTTTAAATCAGTCTCATGATCTCAGTCATAAAGTCACACAAAACACAAAAATCAAAAAGGCATCTAACTTGCAGTCAGAGCCTAGCTAGAATCACAGGGACAGGAGTCCAGAATGAACACAACTATCATAACCCAAGATATTTTTACCAAGCACTTCCTCATGTAATGATCAGTTATATCAAATGCTACATAGTTTTGCTAAATGATTTGAAGTATCTTTAAGTACCAACCAGAAAAAATCCCAAACTCTTGGATTTGCTTGCCTTTTGCCTCCATTGTTTTAGCAGATAATCCCCAGCAAGATCTTAGTCACTTCCTTTACCTCCTTTCGGAGGCAATAGTTAATTCTAAGAGACACTATAATAAATCTAATTAAATACCAGTCCAATAAATATTCCCACTGCATCATCTTGGATTGAAAGATCCTAAGATCCTTTCTTCTCTGTTTTCAAAATTAGAGGCTTTCAATTTTTTTTTTTTTTTTTTTTTTTTGTCTCATGACACCAGACTTCATCAAGCAGAAGATAAAATGTATAAAGACACAGAAATGTATACAGGAAAGAAACTCTTTTAATTCATCTTTTGGTAGTTGTAACATGCTGCATGTTGACACCAGGCACCTTAATATTTCTCTAGGATGTTATTAGTCTGTGTTTTAACAAATGAAATGCCACCAGCTGTAACAATTGATTACAAAAGCCATTGGTAATTACAAATGGGGGCAGAGAGCCGCGGGTAGCTCCAGTATTTTATTATTATATGTGACTAAAGTCTCTCAATATTTTTGAGATAGGCTGAATTCTCCATCTCATCCAGCTATGTCATGTAACATTACTTTAAGCACTACTGTCTTAGCAAGAAAAAAACAGTAATACATTCTGTTTCATTTCAGGTAGTTCAAAGGACAGTCTGAGCTGAAACAAGTAGTATACATCATACATTTGCAAATGGTGACTTACCCTTGATTTATTTTATATACTTGTAGATAAAGGTGTCAAGCAAGGTTAGAAAAAACCCGCACCAAACAAGACAAATACTACCAGGATTTCCAGACACCTCTAGTCTCACCGCAACTTTTTTTTTTCCTATTTTCACCCTCCCTGTGTTTATTGTACTATCAATAATCCAAACCTCAGAACTTGTCTTGCCCATCAAGAAAAATAGTGAAAGACACAGCAGTACGAACACACACTGAATCACCAGCACTTCCCCCAAGTGCTCCAACTGGTTTAAGAGGAATAGAAAACAACTGTGTGGAATGGAGAGGAGACAGACTATGACTGGAAAGCAAGAGAGAAATGAAGCCTCCACCTCAAGAGCTCCTTGATAACAACTCACTTTTTAATTAACCAGTAACTTCCTTTCTGTGGCTAATATAAAGGTTAAAACCACTCTAGACATCAGTAAGTATATTTTCCTAATTGGCACATAAATTATGCTCCTGGTTTCTGCTTTCCTATTTGCATTGAAGTCCCAATCTTGCTTTGTGGTAGCTTTATTGGGAATGTCAACATTCTGCTTTCCCAGTCCCACAGTTAATCCTATATCATTCTATGAACATGCAACATAGTACACTTCTGAGACCCATGATTTTAAACTAGTCCCCCAAAATCTTAGCCCCAAATACTAAACCAAGTAATCTTCTTTCATGAAAGTTTTTCTTTCTTAAAGGAAGTGATCATAAAAGTTACTCTGATAGGTTGAGTTTTGTGTAAAAAATGAAATAAGATCAAGATTGGCCTACTAAAAAAGAATTATATAAGAGCAGGAAAGGGACATAGATTCAGACACTGCCAAACTATATTTAATACTTCTGAAACTCACAGCCTAGAAACTTAGCTTGTTTTGTTTATACAATATATTTAGTATATTAATTTCTTACCTGGCTTCTGCACATAAAGCATTTCCTCAGGCAGTAAGACTCAGAGTTTGCCAGGGGTAACACAAGCAGTGTAAATGATAACTTATATATAAATTCCATTTATTCCCAAAGCAAGTGAGACAATCATTTCAAATGCACACTTTTAATCTTAAGTTAAATTTTCAATTAATGCAAGAGTTACAACGGGCAGCGTGCAAGATTATGACTGCTCACCAAAATGGAGCTTAAGGAGTGACAGAGTTCTCTAGGAGATTTCCATTTAGTCTGAAAATCCCTCCAGGCTGGAAATATGGCACAAGTCAGAGTCAGTGCTCAGAACAGGATGTCTCCATTCAGCTCTGAGACTATACTAAAAAGCAGATAGTTGAGTATTTTTAAGTGCTATCCACTCTGGTCTATCCTTTCACCTTTTCTCTCAAGAACAAATGCAAAAAAAAAAAAAAGTAGTTTTTGAAAGATCCTGACACCATAGCCAGCGGGTAAGACAATTCATAATCTTACAACTCTTTCCCCTTGTCTCTCTATTCTCTCTAAACAGGCCAATATTTCTTGCATGGGAAGACCATCCATTACCATGGTGACAGTTATTGATTTTAATTAAAGTAGCAGAAAGAAGCTGAAAATATTAAGCCCTGTTCTTCCACATTCCAGGTATCAAAATAAATGGTACTGAGAATTTATACTGACACAATTGGGTATTTATGCCTATGTCCAAAGCTACAGCCAATCTGCATAAGAGTTGCCAACAGAGCACTGCAGCAGCTTTAATTAGTCTATAAAGCTGATTCCATGAGAGGGACAACATGTAATAGGCTTGGCACCAGCAGCTCACCAGGAAAAGGGAGTCCCTGTTGCAGAGTAAAACTTGATGGGCAGCAGTAGTCTCTTGATTTGTTCATACAACTAAGCAAGCTGGATTTGCCCTTTTGTTTTTTCTGCCTACTGCTGATTTCATCTCTGCAAAGAGAGCAAGTGTTTGGGTTAACATCCAGCTACTCACAGTTACAACTTGAAATGCCTGCCAACTGCATAAGTCTCACTAGCCATGAAAAGGAAAAGAGTTCCTCGTAGTATAAGAGACCTAGAAATGCACACAGAAAGCAGGCAAACAGTCTGCTCTTAAGCTATGTCAAAGATACAAATCTGTCAAAGATTACCAATATCATTCACAAGCAATAGCAAAATCCTGACATCACAGATCTGCAGAAAAGTACTTCAGTCACCGACTTCAGAGAAGTAAACTGACTGAGAAAGGTTGTGTTTCATTTAAACTTGCACCATGTGCTTTTGTTGAGGGTTTGGTGTTTTTTTTTTCTGTCGTGTCAGAAAAAGCACCATGTAATACAGCTTTCCTGCCCTGCAAGAACTGACAAAGTGATGCTCACAGGGCACACCATTTGGTAAACGTCAAAGGACTGCTACTCTAATGATTTTAAAAAATAAATAAATCCATTGATCTCTCAACCTCTATTTGATTAATGGGACCAAATTGGTTTTAAATGTGACCTCTCTATATTGTAGAGTAAGCTGACTGATGGTCAGACTGATGCAGTCTATCTTCCTTCTTTTGGACATACAGGGTTTCCAATGTTTTGTGCATGGATTGGCAGAATCTCTTCTGTGTATTACATTTTCTATGTATAAACCCTGCAGAAAAATAAAGTGGTTGCCTTTTCCCAATGATTGCAGACTCTAAGTGCTTAGATATTAATTGGCAATTTTACTTATTAGGGCAATTTTTCCCACCCTCTCTTAAACAAAACAAAAAAAGATTATACAAAACCCGTAGCAGCCTTGTTCCATCTGTAAATCCATCTGGCTTCTAGTATGTGCCCTTGAAGCACTGATGCGTTTGGGGAAAAACACATTTGCAAATAAACAAGTTTAATATACAGCATTACAGTTCTGGAATGCAAAAATTCATCATGCCTTGCAAGGTGAAATTCCACTGCATTCCTGTAACAGTTATCACTTTCTTGCAGGTTTTAATTCATTGTTGTTATTTGAATGTTCATTCTTTTCTCCACAGTGTCATTTGAACAGGCACCTCACTTCAATAAATCAAAGATGTAATAGAAGAACTGCTCCGAAGCCTGACACTTGTCCATGTCTTTTCACAAACATCTGTGGTTTTGTCCATTTGCTTGATAACTCCTCCTCTGCTTGATTATCTGCCTGTATCTTACAGGCACAGAGATCACAGGGGACTTGATATGACTGTGGCTTCCATTTGGAACAATATGCTGAGCCACCCTTTCAGGCAGCGCTGGCTGAGTGACAGGTATTGAGCCCAGGTATGACTCTCTGATCAGGGTCATAGAGGAGAACCAGCTGCTTCTGATGCAGTTCTGTAGTAAAATAAAAGCAATTCTGTGCTAGTCAGTAGCATTAACAGAACCAGTGACTGTTGTTCTCAGACAGCAGCAGTATAAAATTCACCACATGCAACAATTTTCTGTGCCACCTAGAGAGAGACCTAGTGGTAAGAAATTCACAACTGTCACTTACTTAATTTGCACAGAAAAAAAAAAAAATTTTTTTTGCATTCATTTTGAGCTTTGACAAGGGAAAAAAGATGCTAATGATTCCAGCATGCGTTGTCTGGGCTAGACTGCAGCATAAACAAACATCAATCCTGCAACTAATTACTCTTCTTCTAATGTCCGTCACAGCAGATGTCATTTTCTGTGTATGAATATTCATTAATCAGACCACTACACATTGCAGATAAGTTCAAGGAGGCTGTTTCACAATATGAAGGCTAAAACTACTACTTCTGCTAATGTAGAAATACATTATAATATACATAGTTGAATTTTGCCAGTATGTTACAGTTCACTCACTGGAAATCCTCTAGTTTTGTCACTTTTTGGCTTAGTCTGAGTTAATAACTGAAGGAGCACACACAGAGGATTTGGGGACAGTGTGCAAGCATTTATGCACCAGCAGATATTCTGTCCTTGTCTTCTTTCAGGGAATGACCCTTGAATCACGGTGTTAACTGGAGAGAACAAGTATTTCAGAAATCTTAAGCAGGTAAGAGATGAGTATACCAAAAAGTGGAAAGAATGAGGATTGCTTGAATTTCATGCTGCTCCGGGGCGTAATGAAAAAAAATCAATTTTTTTTCCTCAAGATGTGAAACTTTCAGGGTTTTCAAGAGCTCCACATCTCACTCTTAGCTGACAGAATACAGTCACCTTGGGGTTATATTGAACAGAAGCAGCTATCGATTAGAAAAGCGTTTGCAGATTAGGAGCCTTGCAAAAGGGTTACTCAGCAATCTCTATTAATTGGATATGTTCAGCACTTGAAACTTAATTTCTATCTCCATTTAAGTGAGTCAATATTGTGGAAGCAGCTAGAAAACAGGTCTGATACAATAAAACTGCAGTTCTGTTCCTATTTGCTTGGATCAGTCTAGTCAAAGGCAACAGTGTCTGCCTTTACTACAGGTCAAATAACCACTGGCCTTATACTCTGCAGAGGCTGTAATGGTGCCAAGGAGTCACAGTCTTTATCAAGTTTACAGAATCACAACCTATCTAGGAAGGGATCTCTTGTGATTGCCTAGTACAAATCCCACTGCCCAAGCAGGATCAACTACAGCAGGCTGTGCAGAATCATGTTCAGTGGGATTTTGAATATCTCAAAGGATGGAGACTCTAAAACCTCTCCAGGTAGTGTGTTCAAATGTTTTGACTCTCCCTGCAGCGACATTTTGGCTTATGCCAAGTCTCATCTTCATGGTTAAAAAATAAATAAATAAATAAATAAATCACATCTTTCTCAGCATCTTCCTGCATGTCCCCATACATACTCCTTTAGGTATCTTTGTCACCTGTGCTTGAGAATTTCCATCTCTCCTGTCATACTGGAGAAGCCAGATCTGGACACAGCACTGCAGATGTTGTCTCACTATGTGTGAATAGAGGACAAGGATCACTTCTCTCAACCTGCTGGCAATGTTCTTCCCAATACAGTGTTCCTTGCCACAGAGGTTCATTACTGAGTTATGTTCAGCAATTTTTGGTCCATCAGGACCCCCAGGGGCCCCCAAAGCTCCTTCTCATCCCCCAGTCTGTATTTGTGCAGGGGCTTATTCCTCACCAGTTGCAGGACTGTGTGCAAACCTTTGTTGAACTTTGTGTGTTTCCAAAGCCACTTTGGCAACACAGCCATTTATTTTATCAATCTCCCAGGTCTGCATTTTCTGCAAACTTGCTGAGGGTGCACTCTGCTCTGTTGTGTAAGTCTGGCCCTGGGTTCCACCACTACTGACTGGACTCCAGCTGGACTTCTTGCTGCTACACAACCTTCTGAGCACAGCTGAACCTTCTGGATCAGCTACTTTTCAGTCCATCTCCCTCCCTGCCCACTGAACTAACAAAGCTTCATCAGTTTGTATACTATAAGAATCTTTTGGAGATCACTAACTCTGGAGAAAACAGGTTGTATTAAATTCTCTTTCCAGTATTATCAAGCTATTAAGACTTAAAGCCTGTTACATGAACAGATAGGTATTGTCTGTGCCTAAACAAAGTGGTTAAAGTAAAATTGTCAGTTCTGTTCCTGAATGATGCAGAAGATGAGATGGCATACTGAAAAAGATCAAAAGCCATTACAAAATCAAAGGAAGCTCACTGTATTTTTCTCCTATAATGCTGATGTGTCTAAAGGAGAAATACTAAGCACATTTTCTGAAAAAGAGCATGACATTTCACAGGAAAAGAAAGAAGTCTGCTTTTCCATCTGCTGCACGAAACAGAGGTCTCCTGATTGAAAATTCATCAAATCTGAGTCTTAAGCTAACATCTGGAGTCATGAGCATATGTAGCTTAAACAACTCAGAGGCAGAATATTTTTGTTAAGTAACTTTCAATACTTATGTTTATGCAACACTGAATAGAAAGAGGTAAAATTTTACAGTATTAGAAAAGACGTGATGGAGATACTAAAATCAAAATTATGATTTTAGAGGGTTGATCCACTTACTCATTTTCCAGGTTTGTCAACTTTTTGAATTTTTAGAATCACAGCACTTATTTGATTCTTTGAAAGATCTGAACTGTCCATGACAATTCTGCTAGGAAAAAAATAATTATAACTCTTCTAAATGTACTTAACACCAGGAATAAAAAGTTTACCACAACCAAAAAATGTGGGCACAAACTCCCAGAATTCAGGTCTTTCCGACTGTTGGGTTTCCAGAGAGCAAGATGCCCCTTCAGAAGTCAGAAACGTGCCAAGTGTTTGTAGACACTGGGGTATACAGTTCTGCAGGAGCATAGAAAATATCTATGTTCTTTCATTTTGTATTGCTGCTGTAAATTTTGGTGCTTTGCTCATCCATGTCTCACTGCACAGCTGAAGTTACCAAAAGAAAGTATCCATACCAGGCAAAGTTAAGGCTCTCCTAAAACTGGCTTATGAGGGGTTCCTGTGTTCTTTCTTGACACATTTGATATTTTCATCCATACTCCCTGTCTGCAGGGAGAAAACCAGACTTTGTGAATGTTTCTTGCTAATTTCCCTAATCCATTTTTTCTCTGAACAAAGATTTCATCATGCCATATTTTACTGTTATAATTCAATATGTCCCAATAACTTTCTGATTTGGTGTCACTAAGTGTCTCAGCAATTGTTTTTTCACCATGGAGCTCTCTTGTGAAGATTGTCGCTGCCAAGGGTGGCAATAAAGCTGCCAAGTTTTGTTGTTAATGGTTAATAAACCATTTTTCTTGACTTAATTTATACCAAAAGTTAAACTCTAAAGGTTATGCTAGATGTTCCTGATTTTAAAGTCCAAGTCTAAAGATGCAAGTATTACAAAGGTGAGAAGCATGAAAGCAGCTTAGCTATTCTTGGGCAAGTATTAATAATTAGATAAAACTTTGGGGAAAGGGCAATGCTTCATCTGAAGATGAACTATTATCTTTGATATCTTTTTGTGCAGCCGGTGGAACATTCCCTCTGATTGTGCTTCTAATCTCAAAATAAGCTGGCAGCTTTGCCCTTTTCTAGCTGAAATATAGTCTCTTCTGGGAAACCTTTACTAACACATCCTGAGAATTGCTATGTCCTATTAAAGGTTGTTCACTGATATTTGCAGCATCTTAAATACATAATGCATTATTACAGGTGAAGTCTTCGTTTGCTTAGAGTAATGATTACACTGAAAACAAAAGCCAGATAACCAGAGGGCTACCTTTTTAAGAAAGCAGACTCATTACTGTGCTAGACTATTGTGGTGCCCTATGGAGCTGCTTCAGGAAGAGCAAAGTCAACAGGGGATAAGAACCAGGCAGTTGTTGAAGCCTGAGGAAAATGGGGTCATTTATGATCTGTTCTCTAAGAACAAGAGGGTTCCACAGACATTTTAGATAGAAAAGGCAAAAAATCTGAATTACTGAAAATTACATCAGAGTGATATTAAAAGCTACTCTAAATATTATTCAATCTTTACCCACACGGCAGTAGGAACTTCTCCTGCATATGGCAGGAGGGTTGTTTTGCTTTTTTTGAAAAAAAGTTGATCACATGAGAAAACAGAATATTTCATTGTTTTCACAAAGAAGGAAAATGCATGTTAGCCTCATTTTAAGGTTGAGAAAATTTACCTTGGCTTACATAAGGTAATTTTTAAAAAATTTGCTTGCTTGCAATAATGAAGAAACTATGCCAGAAACTAATGGATTCATTAAATTATCCCTTTAGGGCTGGCAAAGCTGTCTGCACTCCATTTCAATCAGAAATCTACCCTGGAACCTACGATGTCAAGACAAATTAGCTTTTATGTTTGCAGCATTTTGAAGATACCCATTTGTGTTTACCACAGTAGCAAAGGACCGCAATAGTTAGAGAAAAGGACAAAAAGAAAGGAAAAAAAAAAAAAAAAAAAAAAAAAAAAAAAAAAAAAAGAGAAGAAAAAGAAGAAAATACCTTTATCTTCAAATCCTTATTAGAATCAAAAGTTGAAGTTCAGTGAAGTAATTCTACTAGGTTAATCATTGAACAGTGCTACAATATGGGTTAACAAGCAACATACTGATAGCACCCAAATGCGACGATTTAGAATTAAAACCAAACCAAAACGCAAACAAACAACAACCAAAACCTAAAAGATAAATTATCACAAAGGCAGATTATGATATTGCCCATTCAGCTTCCTAAAATATGGATCACATTTTTTTTTGCTCTGCTTCTGAACCTGTGCAGAGGTACCAAGAAGGTAACCATATGATTTTTCCCGAATTATTTAAAATGTCCATATGAGTAACTGCTGACATCTGTTAAGCATTCCTGGGCTAAAAGACAAGTGTCACTAGAAGGTAATTGCATATAAAGTGCTGTAGCATATAATTATTGAATCCCTTTTATGTTAATAGCCACATTTAATCAGTAAGGCTGGTCAAAATGGTTCCATCAAACATCTTTTGGCTAACTGTAATCTCAGTAGACATATTCAGAAGACAATGCTTGCATGAAGAAAAGAAAGTAATTTGGCCTTGTATGCAATTGCATAGATAGATTTGGAAACAGCACCAACCTGTCTCAAATCAGTCATACTCAGAGTGCCTCATCTCTCAGTGTGAGCAGTGCCTCCTGCTGAAGTGGGCATCCTGTGCTCATGCAGCTCCCTAGCAGCAAGATCCACGTGCTTAGGAATCCAGTAAGCAAAACAACAAAAGGGCATTTTCAGTCTGTGAGTCTTAAAGAATAAAAAAATAAAAAAAAAGACATAGTAAGTTTAGCTAGTTTGTAATTTCTTATTAGTTTGCCCATCACAAAATAGTTCCCAACATTTATTGCAAAAGACACAGTCTTAATTAGTGATCCAGCCATAACTTATGTAAATCAAAACCTTTATTTACAATTATGCACATGCAAAGAGTTAACAAATCCTAACAAGGATTAGAATTTTGACCTTCAAGTATAAACTTACAATAGTGACATTTATAAATGAATCTTTAAAGGTAATTTAATGACACGAGGTTGAGCACACTGTTAACCTCAGTTGAATAAAGTTTCTCTTTCAGTGTTACAAGTAGTTACTTCTTTGATACCATTCTTCCTCCTGATTTTTTTGCATGCCCCATGTGTTCTGTGACTGCTTCTCAGAGCAAACTGACAGTTTGAATCAGTATTTCCTACACGGAAAAGAAAGCATCCATATTGCATACAATCTGTATGCAAAAACAAGGAAGAAAGGAGCAGCAGTGGCTCTAGAAATGCAGCTGGAAATCCGCCTTCAAAGAAACAATTTGGGTCATGGTTTTGCTATGGCTGGTTCTGTATCCTGTTGCACACTTTTCTGTTTATGACTTGCAGGTATGCGTGTGTGAGGCCTTTAAAAAACATATTTATGACCTCCAGCTACTCCCTTCTGCCATCTATCCCAGCATAGATGCCAGGAGTCCCACTATTAATTGCCAGAGGATTGAAGAGATTCATCTACCATTTTGCATTGAGGAAGCCGAGTTCAGGTCATGCTGCCCTTGCATTCAAGTGATCAGGTAAAAAAAAAGGTTGGACTCCCTCAAGGATTGACTTTCCAGGATCACACCTGAATGTTCAGAACTAGAAAAATGTACCACTCCTTTGTTTTCACTTTAATTGAAAATCATTTTAGCTTCCTTTCTAAAACTAAGAACTGGAAAGGCATGTAATTCCCCACAGAAATCACTGGCCAAAGATAATATTTTCTAGCTTGTAGCTATACTGCATATTATAATGTTAAAAAAACAACCCACACTGAACAAGAGGCTGCTTACCAGACATCCTTCAGCTTTCTGGAAGCAGTGAAATGCTGTTGCTGAAGGCATGGAATAATTCTAAGAAAAGTAAAAAAGGCTTTTCATAACTCTAGGATTAATGGAAAAAGGTAGCCTGTCACTAATTGCTCATTAGAGAACAAGCTCAGATCAGCAGTGACTAAAAGTTATTAACTTCTGGCAGCAGCTCAATGACATATAGAAAGAACTGGTTGCCTGTGCTCACTTCTTAGAGCATTTAACACTTCTCAGTCTCAGGAGAAAGGCCACAGATTGAATGCAGGCTGAAGAGCTTCTTTCTACACCCCAGCTATTCCAGTTCCTGGAATTTGGAAACTCCATGGAGAGCAACACCTGTGACTGCTGGGAGCTGTGCTTCCTGAGTAGAACACAGCAGTTTCAAATTGGGTGATCTGGCATCTGCTGTGGGGACTGACTTCAGGGAAAAAGGGTTTTAAAAAACCCAAACAATCCCCCAAACCAATAGACTCCTGCACCAGTCACGGGAACTCGGTTCCTTATTTCCCTGTTACTCTCCTTCTCTCAAATCCTGGCTCTTCAGTTTATTCCTTTGTCTTCTGTTTTGAAGAGCAGCACAAATATGGCACAGCATTTTTTTTCATCACGGCTGTACCTGGAAGAAAGTTGGAATTTCTAACTCTTGGAATTTACCAAATAGTGCTAATACACAACTCTCTTGAAATACTTTAACAAAAATATGCAGGCAAATGGAGAAAGTTATACTAAGGGTTTTTTTCAGTCATAGGAAATACCCATTAAAAATATAGTAGTTTCAACACAAAACTTGTAGTTTGGGCAATGCCTTGATTTATTCAGTGGTGAAGTATGGTTCTTTCTTCAGAGTGAGCAGCAACATTCTCAGATCTTTGGAAGTTACTTGAAAGAGACAATATATACCTAGAGAGACAGTATCTTCTGCTAAACTAAGCCAGTATACTGAGAGAGAGAGGAAAATGGACACCAAAAATGCTGACAAGATTGCTTAGGCATGCAAACTCTTCTTCCATTATGCACTGACAAATATAAGTTCTTGAGGACCTTCTTCACAAAAGCTGCTATTATATTTTATGTTAATTAAGTAGTATAGGCTGAATCCAGATCCAAATTACCAAGCAGTCCCTGTGAAATTCCAGTACACACATAAATAACCCCAACCTATGTGTCATCTTTCTCATCAGAACAGATAAATCAAAAGCTTTATAGTTACATTTAGTCATAAGAAACTATTCTGGCTGCCAGCTTCAACCAGTTTTGTACCGAGTATATAACCAGTATTAAATTCTTCTGCCCTACACTGTACCTGGTGCCATTTGCATGCCTGCATTTATTCCAAGTAGAAACAAAAAAATAAAACCAAACAATTTAACTAAGTTCCCTTGCCTTGGGGCATGCAGTTGCTTTTCTTCAACATTTTTTCTCTAAATAGCTCTGCTGCTTCGAGAATCAAAACAGCCAGTGACAGAGAAGTTGCCTCAACACTTGGCTCATGTTGTTACTCTTGAACTAAAGTCAAGAGGCTTGTGAACAAAAATACATGGTTTCTCTGTTTTTTTTGCTGTGAAATACTTATTATGGAAAGTGTTTCACTTCCACTACTGTTCCTTACCACCAGTCTTTTAGCCACTGAGTAATTCACTGCTGCCTACACCATGGCAGCTAGCAAGCCTGACTTGCACAGCTTTGTTTCTCTGTGTTTTAATACACTGCCACTGAAGATCCTGTACTCAGTCCAAGTAGTACAGTGTGAAATCAGGACAAGTATTTCTCTATAAATTCAGGACCCATTACCAGCAGTTTAGAACAATACTATTTTCAGGTATCAGAGAAGATGTTTAGACATCATGCACTTCTACCATTGAAAATCTATGTTCCTATAGCTTAACGGTATAAGAAAAGGTCAGCTGTTTCAAATACAGTTACGTGGAGGTGCAAATATAAAAACTAGAAGAAAAAAATAGTGAACAAGCTTTAGCAAAGAGCTTTCAGCTTCTGTTTCATTCTGTTAACTCTAAGACACATTGATCAAAGGAAGTGGACCCAGACATCTAGACAGGGTAAAGTGGTAGCTTAGTGGCACACTGAAAATGTTTGCTGTCAGAGAAGAGCCTGAGATAGAATGGGCTGCTTCAAAGGACAAGAGATGCATTTTCAGGAACAGAAACAAACCTCAATGCTGCCTCAGACACTGGAAAGTGAAGAGCAGTGCCACGTATAATTAAAAGCTAATTAGAGAATCATGCTGATACCGATGAAAATTTTGTTCATTTGATGGGACAGAAAGTCATAGACCTTTCAGCCTAAGACCTGACATTAGTTACAATAGTTCACATGCAGACAATTACAGAGTCAGAAATTTACTGTTAAAAAAACCACAAAGCTGTACTACAAAGTAACTACTCTTGAAGGGGGCACGCATAGCAGCTCACTTAAACCTCCGAATATTAATAAATTACTCCCTTGTACAATGATGGCAATATAATTATGCCCTTTGCGATGCTTTTGTAGAGAGCTTACTTACCCTTTTAACTTATCAAAAGGGTCCTTTTGGTTTCAGATACAGTATGAAGCCTCAAAATAAAAATCTAAGACCACCATGAAGATTATGTTCAATGTCTTGCTAGCCTCCTGAAAAGTATTTTCAAATACAGCATTCAGAAAATGTTACCAAACTGCAATAAGAAGATAATTCTCTGGGAAGGTGTTAATTATACAAAAGCTTTGAAACCTAAGACCACCTTCTTGCAGTCTCTTTTCCTCACTTTATTTTAATAGACTCGTCAGCATCACTTCTTTGTTCCTTGACTGCCCTGCAACCGTATTTCCTTCTTACCTCCCTTTTCCTACACCTTTATTCTTCACTCAGAATCATCCTGCCTGCTCCACTAGATGGGGTGCTAAGTTAAAAGTGGCTTTTGCTAGTTGAACACCTGAAAAAATACACATAACTACACCTCCAGGGACATCCAAAGCCATTATAGCATTTAAGGAGAGGAAACACAGGTTTATGTAGAAAGAAAGCAGCTGTGAAAAAAACAAATTCTTAGTTATAACAATGAGCTTTGCATTTCTTCTTTTGCACCACCAGTGAAAAACTTGGTAAGATACTAAAAATTACAAGGAATGACAGAAGGACACATGCCATACTTCAGTTTTGAGGGTAAGGAGGAACATTTCAACCTCCAGCAGCAGCAGTAAATCAACACAAATCCTAATATTCTGCAAGAGCAACGCCACTCATCCCTTCCCCATATCCTAAATCACCATCAGTATGGACAGGTGGGTAAGAATGGAGACCTTCAAAGGAATAGCAATATTAAATTCCCACTGAGTTTAGAAATAACATGGTCAAGCACACTCTTTAAATCTACAGTTATGGTTGGTGGTTTCTTGCTCCATGGAGAAAGTCCAAAGACCTTTGGGTCTGCAAGACTTTTTAAAGTATCACATACCAGGACTCACACTGTCCTCAACAACTGCAAGAAGAGAGAACTAAATAATGCTGCTTTTTCTGAGGGCAGGAGAGTGATAAAAAAATTAATACCTATATTGGCAAAATGCAATAAAATTGTTCTGCCAAATTATTTGGAAATCTAGAATAAAAATGTTTCAGCAGCTCTGTAATTTAATCCCACACATCTCCATCTGATGCTTTATTCCAACATTTTTGAAGAGGGTTGCCAAAAGCAATTGATCCAAGATGTTAATGCACTCCAATTTTATATGATTGTGATCTGATATCAAAAAGAAAAGAGCAGTTAAAACAGAATTACTTTGGATTTACTAAAGATCTTCAGAACAGAAGCAAGTGGTCCCCAGAAACTTCTCTCAAGGAAAATGAAAAGAAATCATTTATTTCCTAGTTAGCTACTTGTTTTCTTCTACTCATAGCTTCAAGTTTGATGTTTGTAAGCTGTGTCTGCACTCATCAAATCGAGAACCTGATTTTCAAATGAGACCTGAGCCCCTGATGCATTTAGCTGACAATAAGTGCAAGCTAATGAATGAGAAAAACTGGTAGTGAGTCAGTGGCAGTGCTATGTCATAAATCAACTCAGGCACCAGTTGAAACCCACCATGATTTTATAAAATCCAAAAGGATCTAGAGTCTTTTGAATTACAGCTACTGATGGTATATGAGGCCTAATTGTAGCATTGTCCCATACTTCATATTTATTGGTCAAAAAAAGAGTAAACCTTCTCTTTCTCCCCAGTATACCCATGCATGTAACTGCTTCCTTTAGGGTATAAAGCCAAGATACTTTATAATTCCTTTGAGGCATAAATCTATAAAGAAGAAACCCATTAGGATAAAAAAAAAAGCTGGAAAGGCAGTGTGAAGTAGACTTTATTGCATTTTTAGACAGAAAGCAAGGAGTTAGTATTAAGACAGCAAAGCTGTTCTTCCCAATTTAGCAATAAGAGCATTATTAGTTTATCTCAACTCTTAAGTATTTTGGGAGACATTCTATATCTACAGCTAAACAATTATTAAAAGGTATTTATTTGTAACTCAAAACTGGTCTCATTATCTTTATATTGTTTAGAATGCTTTATAGAACACTATTAAAGGAAATGAGTATTTTAGTGTTTAATATTAAAAACCTATGTTATAATAATCTACCTTTTGTGATGGGAAAACAATTAATATTGTTTGGACTACTTGTGAAACAGTCCCTCCCTAAAGTGAGTCTTAAAACAATTAAACTAATTTTATTATACTATCCTTCTGCAGATGTTTGGTTTTACTCCATTAAATGGATTACTAGGGTTACTAGGATTAATTGTGATCCCTTTAGTAAAGCAAGTGGTAGCACTGATTTACAGAGTATGAAGGGATGGACAACACTTATCCCTCTTACCTACCCTCAGATTTTCTAGCAGTGAAGTCCTGGCTGTGAGAATACAGGAGAAAGAGATAAGCAGCCAAATCACATTCTAGTCAATAAACATCCTGCAAGCTTCCAATAAGCACCTCACATAGGACAAGGCAACATTTGTTATTGAGTAGTTTAGCTGAAACACAAATTAAAAAAGAAGAAAATGAAATTCATGAAACAGCCATGATGTTCATCATCATATTCTCTCTAGCCCAGAGCTGATTTCCAGCAGAAGATCTGTCAGCCAAAGATTTTAATTTGCTCAAGATACTGATACTGCATTCCAAAGAAATACAAGTAGTAAATCCCTTCATCCTGGGAGCTGCCAGCTACTTTTCCCCACAGCGTGCCTTCCACTTCTCAACTGATTGAGTGTCAAGAGATTTTCACTGCCCACATTTACAAAAGGAGGAAGAAATATTAAAAAAAAAAAACAACCAATAAAAAAAACTAAAAAAAAAAACCAAACAATGGACAACCTCTCTAACTGTCTTTCTCTGGGGCCATATTTTAACATATAAAACAACACCTACTCACCAACCCAGAACTAGAGTCCATACTCAAGCACCCTGGTATTTTTTTCCCATAGCTACAGAAGGAAGTCCACAGTGACAGCTTCAGCTGGAAGGCCCTGTCCTCGTGTCAACAGGCCTGAGAATATCTGCAAAATAGGTATGGGATGATACAGATATAAATTGGATGATCCTACAGAAAGCTAAGAGCATTGTGAATGCCTTGATACAGGCACTTGTCGTTTTATGAGAGTTTATTCCATCATTAAAGATAGAGATGAGCACTCAAAAAGTGACAGGCCTCAATCAAAGCCAAGATAATTTTACTTTCCTCCTGATTTCAATTTGAAACCCTTTATAAAAATATACTATAAAGATGAAACTTAAATCAATACTTCCTGGCTAACATACAAAACACATCTCCCTGCCAAGTGTTTTCAGCTGTACAATAGTTTTGCCAGAATTTATCCATCCTGAATGCTTGCCACACCATAAGCAGCTTTAATCGGAGCGCTTAATCCACAAAAAGCCTTATAAAAAAAAATTAAAATCCCTAGATGCTTCTTTGTTTCCTCTTTCCTTCCACCTTCCACTATATCTCCTGTTCTTACTGAAGCTCAGAGTCACTGCTGCCTTTGTGGTGTGTCAGCAATTTGGTACTAAGCTGCTGTTGTCACATTACTACTTTGGTTTTCAGCCACAGTAAACATACAAGTGGCAGCACATTAAAACTAAAAATTTATAGCTCTAAGAAATTATAGTTTAAGTTGCTATTCATCAGCATAATTGGATGTTAATAATAGGGCCTACAGTGCTAGCATTCATATCAGGTACACATGCTATACATTTATTTAGTATAATTCATTCTCCTCAAGTTCTAATGAGGGCTGCTTAATTCTAGCTTTAATTGAATGTCAGATGAGCCAGAAACCCAAGCAGAGGCTGTTTTTCATAGGTGGCATTTTGTGAATAAGTCAAATAGAGTTTTTTTAGCATTAAGTGTGGTTACGCTTGGCTTTGTCTCCACCTACATATATTCTCTTCCCTATTTGAATTTATTTCTCTTTCAGCTTGTAACTGAAAATGAATGGAACTGAATCCTATGTTCTAATCATCTGCTTGTTCAAGTGACTACTCTGCACTGTATGACAACCTCTAGTGGATATATAATATATATATGACTACCTCTAATAGATATATATTATTTTAAGATGTGGGGAAAGAAAAGTAACTTGGTTAAAACATTGTTGAGGGATATTTTTGAGGTACATATTATGTGAGATTTTTCAACTGTGTATGAATGAGGCGATCCATGCTTTTGAGATATTATGCTCAGTGCTGTGATCAGGCTAAGTACTTTTGTCAGCAAGCTCTGCCATTGGCACAAGATTCATATAGTAAGGGAAACTAATAACAATTCATGATATTTTCTAATCTCTGTCATGCACCACTCCTGTCAGTCACAATCTTAATGCAAACTGATACATTAACATGTTCATAATAAGAATGTAAATTCATTGATCATGGAATTACTGCATCCTATCCCCTAGAGAGGATGGTTCTAATCCCTCTATTCTTTAAAACATTCTATTAACAAATTCGAACTGGATATGATAACATCATATGAACATCAAGCTATGAACATCAAGACCTAAAATATAGCCATCTTTTCAGCGCCTTCTTTTGAGAAAAAGTTTTGCATCTATATGTTAGTAAACATAAGGCATTCAAGTGACATTCTGATTACCTTCACAAGAAACCTGTGTACTAACGTTGATTTCTCTTCCAAATTTAGAAAATCTTCTGATTGAGCAAATTTGGAATACTCCTTTAATTTCTTATGTAGCATGATGAGCCACCAGAATGGTTGCTTAGAAGGAACAATATACCCTAAAAAATTAAAATCCCCAAAGCTAAGTATACATCTATTCCTCTTAAAAAAAAAAAAGTAAGCATCTGAAAAATCCTCAAAAACAATCTCTTCCATAACTGAACCATCAGACTTCATTTTGTTCTGAGAAGAAGATACCCTCTCTGTAACCAAGAGGGTGTTTACACAGCGGGACACTTATTGAAGGAATTAAGTCAGATTTTGAAAGAAGTATCCAAACACTATTCAAGAGTCTCAGTAAAAGCCTCTGCTCTCACCCTGTGTTTGCTCCATGTTGTTCAGAACTAACACCTATACAGAAAAATCAACAACTAATTGCAACATATGCTTTCTTGAAATAAGTCCCCCTAGAACCAGCTATTCTAAACAAATGCTTCCATATCCCTACCGCATAAGGAGATGAAGTCTATCCTGAAAGGAGAACTCCAAAGGCATTAAAAAAATCCAGAGCAAACCCGACCAAGTATAAAACTTGCCATCTCTCTGATACTGACACAGTAAAATCTCCCTACAACAGAGCATTCAACATCTTATCTTTGCATTTCTGGGAGTGTAACGTTTCATCCACTGTCCTAGGTGCCCTTTCATTATCTACACTGATCAATCTGAACAAACATTTCAAAGCAAAATAAAGTCATACAGACAAAGCCACCAAGTTCCCAGTAAGAGAATGAAAATAATCGTTCAATTTTCTGATCTTTCATTCCTGAGTGATAAATCATAACTCTACTGAGCATTTAAAATCATAGCTCTGTCCTTCCCATATAACTACTTTATCTCCTTTTCCAACAACTTTACCTTTCAATCAATATCTTTGCCTACATACTTGAAGTAATAAAAGTTGTTTTCAACATGTATTTAGTTTTGAAGTTTGCTACTATTTTCTGATTTGAACACTTTGTCTTGAACACTTGATAGCTTGTATGTTGTTTCCAAAATAATTTATGATATTTAAGAAAGATCAGTTCTTCCTTCACAGCTCATGTATCTAATTATCCCTAGATCATAATGAGTACAACAAATCTTCCACTGGAATCTAGACTATACGTCCATCAGGGAAGATCAAATTTTTGCTATGGTAATAAGCATACAATCATAGAATGATTTGGGTAGGAAGGGACTTTAAAGATCATCTAGTGTCAGCCATCCTGCCATGGGTAGGGACACTTTCCACTAGACCAGCCTGCACAAAGTCCTATCCATCCTGGCCTTGAACACTTCCAGGAAGGGGGCATACACAGCTCTTCTGGGCAACATGTTATAGTACAGAATGTTTCCTTAATATTTAATGTAAATCTGCCCTTTTTCAGTTTGAAACTCTTACTCTCCATCTTATTGCTACACTCTTTTGTAAAAAGTCCCTCCCCAGCTTTCCTGTAGGGCCCCTTCAGGTACTGTAAGGCTGCTATAAGGTCTCCCCAGAGCTTTCTCTTCTCCAGACTGAACAACCCCAACTCTCTCAGCCTGGTGCTCCATCCCTCTGATCATCTTTGTGGCCCTCTTCTGGAGTCACTCCAATAGCTCCATGTCCCTCCTATGTCAGGGCTCCAGAACTGGGCACAGTACTCCAGGTGGAGTCTCACAAGAGCTTGCCCCAGCCCAGGTGCAAGGCTTATCAAACTTTATGAGGTTGCCATGGGCCTCACCTGCCAAGCCTGTCAGAGTTCCTCTGGATGGATTTCCTTCCCTTCCCTCCAGTGTGCTGACCATACCACACAGCTCGGTGTCATCAGCAAACTTGCTGAAAGTGCAATTAATCCCACTGGCCATGTGACCAAAAAAGATGCTAAACAGAACCTGTCACAATACCATCCCCTGAGGAATGCCACTCATCACTGATGTCTGCTTAGATATTGTGCCACTGGCTGCAATTCTTTGCATGTGACTATCCAGGCAATTCCTTATCAACTGAGTGGTCCATCTGTCAAGCCTGTGTCTCTCCAATTTAGATACCAGGACACTGTGCAGGAGACTGTCAAATGCTTTGCAGAAGTCTAGGTGGGTGATGTCAGCTAGTTTTCCCTTGCCCACAATTTCTGCTACCATGATGAAAAAGGCCACCAAATTTGTCATGCACGACTTGCTCTCAGTGAAGCCATGTTGGCTGTTACAAGTCACATCCTTATTCCCATCTGTGTTTCCAGGAGGATCTGCTCCATGATCTTGCCAGACACAGAGGTGATAATGACTGGCATGTAGTTCCCTGGGAATTTCTATACTAGTTTTAAGAAAATACTGAAATATGCTATCAAGATTTTTGAAATAAGCAGAAGGATTTGTCAAAGGTGTAATATACTGGTATGCAAATACTACTCACATCGTAAGTACTACTGATACTTTTTGGTTCTCTGCTATTCATTTATTTTTTAAATGCTAGAATTCTAACCTACTTTATTAAAATCAGACACTACATAAATGTCATATAAATACATACATACATATAAATACATACATACTGTCATATAAATAATTTCTGCACGTTAGCCTTAGTAACTCGTCATTGGGTTCACAGCGATGCAGGGCTACAAGATCTGCACTTGAGAATATAGTATCTCTTGGGGAGAACTGATACATAAGGTGATGAAAAATTATGCCTTTTTAGCAATCACTGGTTGCATATATACACTGTGCAATCCTAGCATGAGCTTAAAGGAGCTAAGAAACAGATACATAAAGCAACATCATGGTAACTTTATGTAGCATCTTTATAACTAAGTGCCACAGTTATTAAAAGCCTAAACTGCCATTTAAAATTTAATGCACCTCTCATACAAAAAGCATCTGAGGATGTGATAATCTTGGAGAATGAGTGCTTTTTTACCAAGATGTATTTGACACCTGTTGTACAGTATTTAACCACCAAGATATTCAAGAAGCAAAGTGATTTTTCTTGTTGTTACAATAGCAATGTGGCATCAATCATCTAGTTCGTATCTTTTCCTTGAAGAGGCTACACACTCTGTATTCCTTGTACCTTTAAAGTAACTCTGAAAACTTTTTGTACAGTTTACAACAACTTTGCATTTGCTTTCACACAGACATTAGATTTTTTTTCCCTTCTGGTAATCCTATAGCTTGCAAATCTGGAAAATTCTGCTGACTCTCAGCATTCCACAGTAGGTTTTAGATTTGGTTCCAAAACCAGCACTTAAACTTTTATCTGCTATTTCTGTGTGTCACAGTCTCCTGTAATAAATCATATGTTTTATGAGGCAGAGAAAAAACAATAATCAGTAAGTCTTTAAGACTTTAATCAACACAGGGAATTAGTTCCAGGACCTGAGGCTGGCAGACAAACAAAGATTCAGTGTAGCAGCTGCTAAGGAAACTTGTTTGTGTTTTTGTTGTTGTGGTTGTTTGGTTTGGGTTTTTTGTTTTGTTTTGTTTTTATTTTGAGTGGCTTTTTTTTAATTTTGGGGTTTTTTTTAAAATAATCAAAGTTGCTAACAAACTCAAAGCAAATTAAAAAAAATAATATGCATAATGCATAGGAGAACTTAGAAGAAGCAGTCAAACACAGGCTGTATAATAGGTGCAGTGGCACTAAAGTTAAGGTAGAAGAGAACTTAATGCAGAGAACACACCAGGAAACCAGCCATATGCTGTTCAAACATGGGAAAAAACATGCTGGACTGCAGGAATCCTGGGCCTGTCATCCCATGATTATTCTTCACCCCCCCTAGCAAAGAAAGAAATACCCAAACAACCATAGGCAGAAGGGAAAAGTTGTTTCTCCTGTCTATAAAAGCTTCACTACTTGTATGTAGATACTCCTTGAGAGCAAACCCCAGGCACAGTAGGCCTGCAGGATGCTTCTGGCTCTTTGTACATGCAATATATCACAGCAGGGTCAGAACAGCAGAGTCCTCCCAGAGAGCTCAGCTATGCTCAGCCACCTGTTGCACAGCCTGGGGAGGGTGAACCCAGAGCAGCTGCAGTCATAAAAGTCAAATGAATTGCCTTCTCATTAGAGTCAATTGTACATAACCTAATTCAGCTTCCAAGCCCTCAAGAAGTAATCTACCTCTAAACAAAAATCCCAAAGGCTGGAAAATCAGCTGTAACAGGTGTCAGATGTTGTTATCAGCCAAGGAGAGCCATAGAAATAGGTAAATACAAACATGATGTTTCCCATTCCCTATGTTGAGATGAAAAGAACATTTTAAGGACTCTGTTGCTTCCAGTAGCATCTTGTCTGGCTGTGCTTAGCACTTAAATATTTTATTGACTGAACAGAATTAGCTGCTTTACATTTTGATGAACACTCTATACGGAGACAGAAAGAAGGAAGACCTGTTACAGAAAAATTAGCATCAGCAAAACTACAATAAGCTCAATAAACTTAAATGTCAAGTTTAAACCAGAAGATGTCAAGTGTCAACCAGACCAGGGTTTAGCAGAACTAGGAGGAAAGAAAATAAGGTTCCATCACTTTATGTGTTAGGTCAGCTTATCTATACAAACTGAATCAGGACCATTTCTGTGGAACAATCATTTGGTCCAGTACTGAGTGATTCTGAAATCGGTGCAAAAGCTTCACAGGAGCAACTGAAGTCTGGGAACTGTTTGCAAGCCAATTTACAGGTGAAGCCTTCCTGTCAAATTTTCATTGTGTACCAGCAAAAAGCTCAAGGGGACACATTCCTTGACAGAACCCCCAGCATACAGTAGACCCATCTAGCACAAAAAGTGCCCATTTCACCACTGCTCTGTTCTGTGGGTCAGCTGAGGTGGAAACTGTGCCCAAACACGAACCTGGTGTTGTGTAAACTCAGTATTTTAGAGGTGCATCTGTGACTACTATCACACAAGCCTGCATTCAGAACTGCTATCAAGAGAGAGTTTAAACTGCTACTGACATACAGTATATTTTATCTGAAGAATTTTGGGTTTTAGTGTTTTAGGAAACTTACAGCCCAGAGGGCCATTAGCTGCAGTTAATGACAAGTGCACTGGATACTACTAAACATGCATTCTCTAGAGGCTTAAATGGAAGAATGTCATCAAGCCTCTTATGTGGTTGTTCATGTTCTTTGGAGAAAACACTATTTGTATTTTGAATCCCTGTTCCACTTTAAGAATTCTGGCCCCCAGCTCTGCTCCCTGCCTTCTTTTGCTTTCTCCTCTTGTTCTGTAATACTTGGTTTAAGGAAAGATAAAGAACTTTGTCAGTTCATAGCACCATTGCTGTTATAGCTGTTTTAAAGGTAGGGTACTCTGGTGAACAAACCATCAAATTACATCTTCATTTTATATTAATTCCCTTAAAAGTTATATCATCAGAAGCAGGATATTTGGGAGATGATAAGCCACGAGCCCAGGAAACAGGTTTTCTAAATGAATCAGAGGAGTGTTAATTTGACGAAAGCAGTACTGTCTGAATCTCAGAGCACCCAGGTTACTGATCAGGATCTTGGATAGTATCCAAATAACCCTTTAAAGCAAAAAAATTACTTTGGAAAAAAAGTGGATAAGTCTGATTTCCTGTTGTGGTGCTAAAGCCTTTCACATAGAACTAAAATGTTTATGGTTTAGATTATTTTTAAGGACATTACAGAAAGTAGAGCTGAACTACACATGAAAGTTCTTTTTAGCAACATATATTTCCTACAAAAAATAAGTAGGTCTCTGGTAAAAGCTGTAATTTCAATAGTCAGCAGATGAGTTAGCAAAATAGAACAAGGGAAGCACATCACAGAAAGCATGGTCCTTTTCTTTATCCCAGTGTTCAGCCCTGTGGTTCTGCTTCTGGGAACATAAGAGTTGAGGACATTCATAGAGCATTCCTTATTCCTTAAATCAGATTGGAAATCTGATATCCACAACTGAAAAAAAAAAAAATTTGAGAGTTGTTAGATGACCCCAGTTTACCTATGTGTATACATGCTGGATGCTCTTTGCTCTGCACCATCCATGAAAGAGTAATATAAGCAGGCACATTGCCACACAGCTGACTTTAAAAAAGTGAACAATGCATTTGTCTCAGTGTTAAAATATCACAGTTCAGAGGAGCTTCGGTTAAAACTGCATTACTTGGAGTCTTCTCTATTTATCCTGGAACTATTCCCATTTTAAGATTAAATCACCTCATTAAGACACTCATTGTCCCACCTAATACCTCAGCATCTAAAGCCAGAGATCGAGTCTGTCAGTGCCCACAGATATTCACAATAAAAATACAGTGACATTTCAAAAATCTGAAAGCATTATTGCATGTACAGTATCTGATAAGCTGATAAAATAGAGACCTTCATTCTGAAGTGCAGACAACTTGACACGTGTCAGCAGTACTAAAGAGTGCTGCTAACAGAAATAAATTAATCTTCTTTACGATGTTGAAGATAGGAATTTATCCTCCATTGAAAACTTTCTTGTCAAGTTCTGAAGACAGACATTGCATGGATGAAGGGCCCTGAATGAAAAATAAAATCTGTAAAATAACCAAGGAATCTAAGCTTTTTCATTTTTTTGCCAATGAAAACACAGCCTTACTAACATTTTCAGAATTTGTCCAGACACATGTTTACATCAGATAAAACAAAAGTTTTTTCAAGAGAAATCTCAAGTTATTTTACCAAAACCAAACCTAATTTCCAAACTGGAAAACTGAGATATATTTCAGACCAAAATAAAAGAACAGATCCATATCTGTTGAAGTGGAATATTTTTAATTCAGTATTTCATTTAGAACACTTCAGTGGCCCATATGGAATACATGACTAAGTTTACTCATCCTTTGTGGAACAAGAGAAAATCCTTCATATCCAGCACTGTTATCCTCATAGCAAGTCTTAGCAGGAAGGAGAGACTTAAACAACACCCTTATTCTCAGAAGTAAACTCTCCGAAATTTAAAAAAAAAACCCAAAACAAAAATAGAGAGGAGTTTAAGTTCACTGCATGAACAAGAACCTTATCACACTGGAACACGTTGTTTTCTGTAGCAATTGGCCAAGGACCCTTCACCATCCTTTTCGCAGAAAGACAACATCAGAGCAGAATCATTTGAGGAAGAAACAAGCTGCACAGCAGATCTATTTTTAGCCTGGTCTTTATCAGACTTAAAATATGGTAGTCTGCTCCAAAATACTGCAGCTGCCAGGATAAAGTCCCTGATCAGCCTGCATGAAAGAAAAGTCAGTATCCCAGAGCTGTATAAAACACCCAGTAAGAATCAGTGCCCACTGACTGCAGCAAAGCCAGAAGCACAAGGTCCCACAAGAAGCATCCCCACAAAACCTGAGGGAAGAAGTGGCCTGGGCTGGACCAGCTTTAAGCACCTGAGCTTCTCAGATTTTTCAGGTATTTCAGGCTTGTTATAGAGTTAAGAGAGGTATTCCCAGGATTCCCAGTTCAAAACTTCAGAAAGGTTGACCTACCCTCCAAGGATCCTTCTTACTCTCTGCATTACAGGAGGATAAAGATTAGGGAGTCTACAATCCTAAAATTACAGCAGTGTGAAGTGAGGTTGCTCAGGATTTAACTAAGAACACAGAATTGATATAGTTCAAATCTATAAGAAAATTAAATTATAGTGAGAGCCACTGAATTTACTACAACTTGAATGCTTTGTGGAATCATGTTAAAATATCTGTGAGAGAACCAGTTAATGTTGTCACTGACCACAGCCTACAGAGCATACAGCAATAAAGAACTATGAATATACAACAGTTAGTGACAAAAGGCAGTAGAAAAATATCAATTTAAGAGAGAAAAGCAAGAAGTCTACCTTTCTTCACTGAGGAAATAAACATTTTCACATGTTCCTAGTTCCCAAAGACCATTTAAGTGCTTTGTAATGTTCCAAAAGCACAAGGCTGCAAGGAAAATAAAGGGAATCAGATAAAGGACGGAAAGGTTCTTCTAAGGAATACGCTGAAACTTGATAATTTTAAATCCTAAAAGGTGTTGAAGATAGGCCTTTTCTCATATTATCTTAGAATATGAGAAACCAGAGAACTGAATACTTACAGAAAAAGTGAGGGAATCTCAGGTGTGAAGAACAAGTCTTGGCTTTAGTTTAATTCACTACATTATTATCAGAAGGGTAACATTGCATCACAGCCTCTGCTTATGTAATGCTGTTGAAGTGCTTTTCAGAACAAGGCACTTAAAACCCCATTCATAAAAATTAAAACTATCACTTGAGTAAAATTAATGATTTTAGTAATTGATACACCAGTAACACACGATACCGACATACCAATTTCAAGTTTTCAACTCTGAAAGAACTGCACAAACACTAATTGGTAGCTTTTCACTGAGGAAGTGTTTTGCTCTAGCATAGTGGGGGGGAAAAAGATAAAAACAGATGGAGAAAATACATAAAGCACTATTTCTCACTCCTGAGCTCTCTCCAGCCTAGAATCCCATGCTGCTTCATAAAAATTTGTGATGAGATATACTAGAAACTGAACAGTTTATGTTCGAGTCAAAGGATTCACAGATCAGAAGCGCAGTGTGCAAGCTCACGGTTTTTGACAGCCTGTCAGTGGTGGTACCAGAAGTGACTGTACCCAGCTGCTTGCCCCATCCCCACTTCAACATAGCCCCAGTGCCTAATGCAGCAGTCCCTGCAGTGTAACCACTGCTGTGATAACATATTTCATAGCTGTTTGCTGTTAGCTTCAAATACCATCTATTTCGGGCAGGATCTGAGCTCAGCAGATGAGGGCACACTGACAATCTGCTCTGGTAAGGCGGTGACTCCACCAGTAGTGGGCAGATGGCAGGCACAAGAGCCTCTTAACTCCTTGCAATCACAACACAGATCAGACACAGTTTTAGATTGTAGTGAAATCTTGCACGCTGAAAATAGGAATGCTTCAACATCAGGCAACCGGGTTACAGGATGGGAACTGGAAAAAAGCAAAGCCAAAAAATATTGCTGTCTCCATGCTGCTTAGTCCTACTTGGCCTTAGCTGGAGACCCACGGAACTTGCTTATCTTGGTATAGAATAAAGTCAGAGCAGGCACAGGTTTCAGCATCTCTGTATGACAAGATGACTTAGATTTTTATTGGTGAGGAATACATATTGGTCTACCAGAATCAGCTTAGGTTGTATTCCATGAGCTATGTGCTTGAGGTAAACAAGAACCTTGGGTTTGAAGGGCAAGTGAGTGGCTACAAATCGTTTTCCTACACAAAACCAAGATGATTTAATTGAACTCTCCCTGCTGCTAACACTGTTTCCAGACATATTGAACAGCAGTCTGGGTTTTCCAGACAATTATTTGCCCTCTGTTCCATTACCTACAACTCTCTGCCTGTTCTTGCAGCCATATGGGCTACTGTAAAATTACCAAAGTCACCAACATCTTTAGTTATGAATAATCCTAGGATTAGGTAATGCAAGTTTCAGGTCCAGCAGGTGTTAAAATTACAAGCATCTGGGAAGAAAACCACATTCTGTAACACCCTCAGATAAGGCTGGGATGCATATTAGCAAACACTTGCCACACTTCCTTTAGTACATTTAATTTAATTTAACATTATTAAAACTATGGAAACTGAAGGGAAGGATGAAGACCTCTATAAACCTATGAACAGCTTCCCCTTGCCTCTTGAGATATAGCTACTACCATTTTCCCCTAAAACTGTGATCTTTGGTAAAACTATCCTTTTATGCTAATGTAACAAGTTATTAGTATTCAGCAGTGGAAGCTCTGGAGAGCTATTTCTAACAGTTTAAAAATAGAATTAAAAAATGTTCCTTTAAACATCACCAAGGGAAATTGCACAGTCAGGAGAGAAATTGCTTACAGTTATGCACAAACCCGTGGTACTTAAGAGGAAATAAAGGCCTTCAGTCACAGAGCATCCATTTGTGTCCTTGGGAACAGGAGGAGAGGGGAAAGAAAACTTAAAGCTGAGCTCATGCAATGTCTTATTGAGAGTGGGTTTGAAGGAGATTCTGCAAAACAGATGTTGAGATATAGTAAAAAGAGTACAGAGCTGTGTGACAGTGATGAACAACTGACAACCAAAGGCCATCTCCTCTGGATGCATGAGAAAGTCAGGAAACCCCTCAGTTCTGGTCATTCAAAAGAAAAAATTATTTTTTAAAAGCATTTTTTACCTTCCAGACCATAGGAAGCTTCCAGGTAACTAAGGTGACCACAGGTCTCTCCTGAGTATCTCTGCCTTTTCTGGGCATTTTTCAAAGTCACGAAGAAACAGTGCAGCATAAAGATACAGGGACTCATGGCTCAAAATTCATATTCAGTGATCAGCATGATCTGATAGACCACATTCTCTCATCCCACAAAGTTTTAAAATGTTCCTTAAGATCCCATGAATGTAAGAAGAGGAATATATAGATCAAATCATGATGTGATGGGTACTGAAATCCATGGGAGTCCCTAACTCCCTGTTCACAAAAATCATGAGTATTTACAGACCAGAATGAGCTATGTAGAGTGACATTTTAAGAAATTAAAGGATACTTCTCTATAAAATACAGTTCAGAAAAGAGGATTTTTCCTTGTGGTTTTTAATGGCACAGGACAAATGATACTTTCTGTGTCCAAAGTGACAGATGAAAAATGCTGTCACAGCTACACTCTAACTAGACTCAATGGGGGCAAAAACTTAATCTGGATAATACAGAATTTCTTTCCTCCTCAACCCCTTCTTTTTATCCCCTAAGGCCTTAGATCACAGTTTAATGACAAATTACAATAATAATTTTTTTTCACGTAGCCACTTAAAAGGATTTATAGTAGTTCCACACAATACTACATGTTTATTTCTCTTCTGAAATTGTTTTCTCTCTGTTAAGCTGAAGGTAATAGCTGTTGAATACTGATTAGGGTTTTCCGTATTTGATTACTGTTAATTAGAGTCAAGCATGTAGTGCATCAGACAGAAGGGCTGCAGATCATGGTGACACTTCAAACAGCCTGTTTAACTTCAGCTGAGCCTGCTGGAAGTTTGGAGTCAGGCTAAGTCTTCAGCAGAGCTGTTTATGCATAGTTGTGTAACATTACACAGCATGGGGTACTGGACTCTTTGGTTAATTAGTTTAAGAGCCTGTCAGTGGCAGATCACCTCCAGGTTTACAATTGGAAATTGCAATTAGCATGAAAGAAGTTTTTTTTCTTTTTTGTGGTCCAATTTCTCCCACACAAATCATTCTCACAGACATCTTGCCTAAGAAACTCAGGACCTTCACCAGTCAGCATTCACTCACTGCCTTCAACTGGTGTCTCCATGGGACGTCTAGAGTAACATCAAAGGGCTAGAGCCTAATCCTGACTGATCTTGGAAAAAGTCCAGGGTTTCCTGAGGCTTTAAGGCTGTGATTAAAGAATACACCTGTCTGCCCCAGTAATAAGGTCAGACTATCTTGGCCAACAACAGACTGCTTTTTATCCTGTGTGACACACCTCCAGGAGGAACTGTCAGGAAAAGGTGCAAATATGAAGCAGTCAAACAACCACTCAGCATCATGTAACAGTGCTCTGCAAAGCCACATCCACTGCAGACCTCCCCATCACCCAGACCCTGAACTCCTTTTTTTCATATGGCAAATAAACCACAAATTCACCACACAATGCTGAATTTTTTTGCACACAGTGCTGGAATTTTGTTGCTTTCATCTGGGTTGGCTGTAGGCAGTATAACCTATACATATCACCAAAATGAGAACAACTTAAAATTTACTTGAACTCCAAAATTAAAAATAAATAGTATGCCTTCTGTACTCAGGAATACAGACATTTAGCTGTTATTCAATAACTATGCAGAGAGTCAACCATAAAGTTTATATTTCAGTTTACATTTCAGTGACATCTTCATCTGTGTTTTCAGTACTAAACAGTAATTTATTTTAAAGCCTCATCAGCTAAGCTTACCAGATTACAGGTCTTAAACAAATAAATCACTACCCCTCTCATTAGCCAGCCATGATGCCAAAAGGGAGTGAAATGGGCTGGAAAGAGAAATGAATCATTCTAATAAAGACCACAGTTTCTTACATAATACATTCTACTGACTGCATTAGTAGCCTCTTCTAGTAGCTCATATCAGACTCACTGTCTGCTCAGGCCCATTATCTTGTGCTAATTTTAGGGTCAAGGGAAAAAAGACAGAAGAGTTTTCCACATATATGAATCACAGTTATTCAGGGGAATGGCTGGTATTTATTAGTCATAAAATCAAATACATTGTACCCCAGAGAGAAGAAGGCCCACCACATGACATTGAAAATAAAATCCTTTTGTTCCAAAGTATTCACCAGTTATTATAAAAATATATTTAATAAGAGATGGGATTAAAAGCAAAATCACATTCTTTGAAGAGAACAGTTTCAATTCTTTAAACTGGCATTTCTTTTATATTTATATAAAACAGAGTTTCAGCCATCAGAAGGAATTGTTCTCTTCTGATAATTTTATTGAAACTCCAAAAGGTAACAGGGTTATATTGATGTTGCAGATATAACTGAGACCACTGTTTCCAGCACCCTGTCAGCGTTGTGGCACTAATGATATTCCCAGTGCTCTAGAAAGGTTGTCACCTTCTCCTACTGGGGAGGAAAAGGACCTGTGCTGAACATCAGCATAAGATGCTTCATTCCTTAGAGCATTCAGGAGGCTGTCAATGCCTAACCAGTTGCTTGTTCAAAAGAGTTCTTCATCTACCCCTGTCCAGAAAACATGGCATGCTGCTTATCCACACAGCCAAAGGGAAGGGCTAGGGGACTTGAGATGAAAAAAATGCTTTATTTTTCTGTGGTATTTGTGGTTTGTTTGCTATTGCATCAAACCAAATGTTTCATGTGCTGCTTTTAAAAATATGCATGCAACATAAGAGAAAGCGAGGCAACTGCTCATTGTTTGTTTCAAAGGGTTTTATGATTTGTTAGGCCTTCATGTTATATTAAACACTTCAACTACTGTATAAAGTTTATAGATCTTGATCAATTTATAACTTTCTTGATAAGTAAATACATAAAAGAAGCTTCTCCAAGTTTGCTTTTTTCACACTTCTCTTGCAACTCTCAATGTTGTCTTAAGACTATACTGAAAAATTCATTTTTATGTTAAATTAACACAACAATCCCAAAATCTTAAAGTTATCTAGTTATTGCAAAACAAAAAACCAAAAGTCACCATTCTTTTCTTTTTTTTTCTAGAATAATTAAACCACTTAACTATGGGACTAAAGACACTGCTCATTATTCTCACCTTTAATGAATATAAGATTCTGCTATACTACACCTTCCTCTTTTCAAGTGCACTACTTGTTTTTCTTCCTCCTTCTGCTACTTATCACTTCACAAAAACACCCTTGCTTCTTCCATGCCAGCAGCCATTGACAGGTATTTGTGTTCTAGGAGAGAGTTTGCAAGCAAATCTAATCCCAGCCATGAACTCAAGGGTGAACACAACCAAACCAAAGTGGTGGTTCAGACTTAAGACTGGAGACATTCTGAGTTTGAGAAAGAAAGGTTTTTTCTTTGTCTTATCATTTGATATAGAGTGATGGCAGGGGAACATAGCTTTACAACCAAAGGTAACATGAAAGCCAACAGGTGAAATGGAAGAGCACAAATTTTTAGTTTTATGCGTATGGTTTTTATTGCTTTTTTCCCTAAGTATAATTGCAAGTAGATTTTTTAATGGAAAATACATATGGTTTGCACTTGTTCTAATAGTGTAATAAAACAGTTACTCTAAGTTAGGGTGGTGGTTCAGTAATCAAAGATATCCCAAAGGGTAATAAATTGGCCCTATATATAATTTAAAAAAATAGATGTTCCATTAGTATTAATATTTCATTCATAATTTCAGAGAGAAAACTCCTTTTTCATCAGATGCCTTTTTCATATCTACTAATGAACTTGCTCCTAATTTGTAATAAGTTAATGTCTTTACTGTTTGAATCTCCAGTTATGTTTTGACTGCATTAACAACAAGCGTGTGAAACACTGCTGAATTTATTTTAGCAAATTTCTTCAGTCAGCTTCTGTGACTGTCCCACATGAAATGCATTAACTGTCTGTGTATGGTGATTTCTATGTAGCTTTGGATGATCTTTCTCACACCAGTCTCAGGGAGCACCATGTGGTAGCACATATAGCTAGGGCACTTCTGGCATAAGCTTCTTCCAGCTTGTGATCAAGGGACCATGAGATGAATTTTTGTGGACTTTCCTTACAGATGCAAGAAATGGGTAGGAGAGCAGGACAAAAAACAGCTTTAAGGAAGTCACTTCATACAGGATCCTCAAAAAGTTCATTGTCACACCCTCTTCTGCTTCCTACTTAGCAAACTTCTTACTGACTGCCATAACTTTTGTGGGTAATCTGTTTCAGTGCATTACATCTACATGATAAAAGTAGTTTTCTTAATGAGTAATGGAAATCTTGCTGCACTTTGGGACTACTGGTACTGACTAGAGAAAATGAAAATCTCAGTTCACACAGGTGGAGATGTTTTCCTTTTCCACACCAGCACAAGACTGCTCATTGCCTTTCAGATTGTCAGTCTCCCAGATGATGCTGTGCAGTTAATCATTCCATTTGCTACAAAGAAATTGCTCTCCCTCTTGAATAACATCTTATTTGTTATAGCTAGTTTTTCTGTTTTGTAGAAACAATTTTCAATTCTAACCTTGTCTTCTGACATTCTTGCAGTCCATCCCAGTTTCAAATCTTATAAGCACACATGCTATCCCATCATCTGAGTCACTAATAAATATGTTGAGCTGTATTAGATCTTAGACAGGTCTGTGCAGAATCCCAGTCAGTTCTTCCTTTCATTTTGACAATTGATCATTGACAGTACTCTAAATACAATTTTCAAAACAGCCTTGCAGCCTTGTTAATAATTTCTTCTACATTATGTTTCCCGGGCCTGCTTATGAGACTGTCATATAGGACCATGTAAAAAGCTTTAACAAAGTCAGGGTATGTGACACCTATCATCTCTTCTCTAACCACAAGGGCTATTACCCTGGGAAAGATTTGAGAAGGGAATTAGATTGGTTTGACATCATTTGCTCTAAACAATGTTATGCTGATGGCTGATGATTTTCCTGTGTTCTTTTCAGGGCTGTCTGCTTTGACTTTGAAGCTCTTGGCAAAAATAACTGATAATAATACTGATAATAATAACAGGATCCATGCCAGACTTGATAACAGATTTTGTCCTAAGTTCCTTTATTAAAATTTTACAGAATGGGAAAACTGACATTTTTTCAGCTATTAAAAACCATAAACACAGAGACATTCAGTTATCTGTAACTTTTAAATTAGACAGCTATGAAGGCAAACAAATAATAGATCTCAAGTGTCTTAGAAGAGAACAAAATAATTGGACTAATAATTTCAGTTGTCATAATTACAAAATCAGAATATTAAAAAAATAACTTGCCAGACATGGTATTAAATCACATTGCATGCCTCACACTGAAATGTAATTAAGTGAAAAGGCTCATTGTAAGTGGACTAAACAGAGCTGTCCCAACTATCTTCACTCAGTGCTTGCTATTTAAATGCTTACTTACTGCAATCTGAATCCCAGTTTCAGGATATCAGCAATGCCAAGTAAAAGCACACTATCTGTTTTACTTTATCAGAAGCCCTCCACAGAATGTAGCCCATAGATCTCACGTGGAGGCCTATTCAGCAACAAGTTCCTACATGGCTCTTTGACAAAGCTTCCCACTTGTTCTATGGAATGCATCCTCGTGGGTCCATGTTCTAGATCCAGCCTGCAGAACAGCTCACTCAGATTACAGCTCTCTTTTGCACTCCATCAGATGTAAAGGATAATTAGGCTGTGGATGCATGAAGAATTCTGGCAAATTGCTTCCTGATGACCTGTTCCCCAAGAACCCTGGCCACCAGGCCAAGACACAGGCATATCAACAGGTAAAACAAGCACACATCAAGTCATAAGTGAATATATGTCAAATGAAGTTACTGGGTTCCATAAATGCTGGAAATAGATGATTTTGCTCTTCAAATTCCTGATGTCCTTTTCAGTCATGGGAAAAGTGTGAATTCAATAAGATGATGAGATTAACACCAAACTACTTCCGAGATGTTCTATTGCATTTCTAGCTTGAAAAGCTAGAGTTTATCAGTGATAACTGAATATGTCAGTAAGAACCAAGAATGTAATCTCAATAGAACCATCAAACTACCATGACAACTTGCACTGTGCAATAACTGGATTTTAGCCCAGCATCCAAATCAATTCAAAGTCCTTCACAGCTAAAGTCCTGCCCATTGGTATTTTCACACTTCCTTTTTCTCATCTAGAAAGACCCTGGAGGAAAGCAGAGTTCTCTGTGAATGCTAAGAATCATGAAGTCCTAAAATAAAATTCCCACTATGTAGAGAGGTAAGCTCCACACTTGACAAGAACAGTTTTGATTGATTTGTATATAAATAGAGAGACTGAAAATAGTTGAAAGATGCAATCTCAAAGGAAGGACTTGATGTAGACATTGTAAAAGAAGGCTGCAGGGCTTTATTTGCATTTACATTCAAAGGCAATCTCATCCTACTTTTAAGTATCTTATCGGAACAATTTGTTCCTTTACCTCTTCAGCTTTTACTGTTTCCTCCAGCTACTATTCTAAAAAATCTCATGTTTGAAATCTAATCAAGCCTTAAAGTATCCAGCTCACAGCTTGTGTTTTTACTACTTAGTCTAAGAAATGAAAGAAAAATGACTGAAGTTTTCCCTTTAGACAGTTCTGATCTTATAGAATAAAGAAAGGTGTTGAAGGAAGAAGGGGGAGACATCATTCAAAGAGGCAATGACAATGAAGGAAGATGATCTTAAGAATTAAATTTAAATTAAAGACTGAGCTTTGAATTGTCCTCACTGTCAAAGATACGACCTTCAATAAGAGAAAAAAATGAGCCCCAAAATAAGCACTCACCCCTTTAAAAGGAAGGTTGCAATCAACAATGGCAGTGTGTGAAGAGGTTTGGTTTGACTGCAAGGCCAGAAATACAAAAGGGGGCAGAAAAATACAACTATAATACATGCCATGTCTCATAAAATTCACCCAGAAATTATGAGTGGTAGGCAGTCTCCCACAAAGACAAATGGGGGGCTCTTGTTTCTAAAGCATACAAACTCCCATAAAGCCCCACAGGATCACAAAGTGGATATTATCTAAGATTTAAGAGCTCAGTCATTCAGCTCAGATTCAGTCTTTAAAGCAGATCTTGTAGATCAAGATCAGCTGTACATGATAAACATAAGATTAAATACAACAAACAGAGCATGAACCTCTTTGAAATAGAATTTAAAAATTTTACAAAAAGCACTTAGGTTCCTGCCTCTATCCCTATACAAACAAAATGCCAGTACTTATTTGGCATGTTTATCTATAATTCTCAGGGCTACATCCCTTGAAAAGGAAATCCAATCATTCTAGCCAGTGCTCAACAGGCTGGGGATTGATACCTCATTTCAGTAGTTGATTTTCATCTATGTTTACAGCACCCAAATGCTGCTGAACATACTCTGAAGTTTCACACTAGTCTATAAGAACTGCACAGCTAAAATAATGTTACACTAAGCATCAGTTTCCAATGATCAAAGTGATTTTGTTAAATAACTCTATCATGAAAATTGGCAGAATCTCCCTCATAGACAAGAAGTGTAGCAGAAGAGCCAATATTCTCAGTCTGCAAGAGTAGAGGCCTTTGGCTGTGTCTTATTAAGCTTCTCAGAAAACAAATTATTTCATAGCACACACTTTTAACACAGTTGTTTGTCATTTTTTTGGTTTGTTTGGTTTGGGTTTTGAGCAGGCTAGAGCACAAGGGATACTTTCCTCCAATACAACTCAGCCCCTTTCAAGCAGCAGTTCCTTCCAAGTTATCACTGGACCTCCCCTGGCTCAAACCCACCCTCCCTAATCTATAAGCAGGCAGATGGTTTTGATACAAGTTTTGTAGGTCCTGTGCCAGGCCTTGTGGGCCCTGTTGCATGGGAGGAGCAGGACCTCCCTACACTGGAGCTTTGGCCAAGAAGGGCCTCCCCGAGATGGGCACAGCCCTCTAGAACCCTGAGGTGATGCCCAAGGAGCCCAACCAAGGCATCAGGGCAGGGGCTCCTGGCTCCAGTCAGGGCAGGACTAGGACCCTGGCAGAGTTGAAATGTGTCCCTGAGCCTCCCAGGAGAGGCTGCTCTAAGAAATTAGCCTCCAGGGTCCAGCAGTTCCTGGCAACTGGGTTTCTGATGTCTTCTCAGCGTGACTAACAGGAGCCATAGACCATTTCAGTCAGAAACTGAAGTCAGGTCTTGAATAGCTCATTTTAACCAAATCTCTCTGCCTTCCTCTCCTTCCCAAATCTAAGTTTGTGAGGTAATCCAAAAGTAAACAGGAATTAAATTAAAACAAAATTCAAGCTTTTCTTCCTCCAAACTGAAGTGAAAATTTGAAGTTGCCAGTGAACCAAAATTCTGAATTAATTCTGCTTTTAACTGAACAATAACAATGCCTTAGGTGATGTCCATAGGCAATGACACAGAATCTTCTGTGGCAGAATCTTATTCTGCCACTCAGGAAACTTCTCCCTGATTAATGCATGAAGCCTAAGGCTGAGAAAATCCCAAGTTTCTATGTCTCCTTATCCCATGCTCCTTTTTCCATGTCCTCTCAGGCAAGCTTTATGATGAATCTTTATTCTTTTATGTACTCAGTAGTGTAAGAAAGAATTAAGAAATTTTACTCTCAAAAGGCCTGAAAAATGACTGAATCCCCTTCACAAGGGAAAAGTGACCACATTTCAGCAGAAACCTACCACCCCCAGGTTTCCAAAGAGGCTCTTCAACCAAACCTTTAACTGTAAATTAGTTTTGTAAGAGACAAAAATATTGTATTCACCTAGCTGCAAAATTAGTTCAAACAGCTAAATTTATCTCTACTATTTTATAAACCAAATAGCCACATCAATTGAGAAGGAACGGATATCAAACATAGCTTTCAGTGGAGAACTGTAAGTTAAAGATACTTCACTTGTTGGCTGGAGATTAAAAAAATCATACTTTTATCCTTAACACACGTAGAAATATGAATACTTTTCCCATCCTAAAACAGGTTACACACAGATTTGTTTCTAAACTGACACTTCACACAAACATAAGCAATTACATTGTCATTATTCTACTAGTGCTTAATTAGCTTCTCACTTTAGAAATACCTTAAGATTTCTCTTAAGGGTCTGACCCTCTGTGTGAGGGTCTGTAATTAGTGTACTTAAGATAATATTTTCATTACATGGCTTCAGTCTTCTAGGTCATATAGTGGGAAACTGAGCACATTTTAGAGGGACTGTCCTTTGAAAAAAACAGAGGCAAACCAGTCTGATGGAGTCATTTGTTCTGCATCACCACACTGGCCCCTCACACACACCACATCACCACTGCCTGGTGGGCTGCATGCAGCTGCTAAAGAAGGACAAATAGGAGCTGGGTAGAAAGATCACCTCTTGTGTGGAGCAGTTGGCTTCCTGCCAAAGTCTATTAGATCAGAAAAATTAAAGATTAGCTTACTTACAGACTCATCCTGACAATTAAAAGTGTTTTCATCAACTTGCTGAAGGTACTATGCAGTAGATGAAATGAGCTCCCCATGTTTTTATTCTTGACTATATTCTCACTTCCAAGCTTGGTCCTTGACATAAAGTACTCACCATCTCTCTCTCACTTTCATTTTTGTCTTTATCCCCAGTTTTACTAAGAAATACAGCCCACTTACAGAAACTGAAAGCCAGAGAAGCCTCAGAGGAGAAACATGCAACAAAAGAGATGAGATATGGCATCCTCCATTTGTTCTTTGGCCTTACTTATAGCTTGTACACTCCTTAGAGGAGATATCAAGGCAAAGTTTTGTTCCTTCTTGACTGCCATTTTTCTGGTTTAGATTGCTGACCATGTCTGGAAAACTGCTGTCAGCTCAGGAAAACTGCAGAACTCTCAAACTTGAATTAGGGATGATACATCTCTTTTCTTCTCCAAATCTGAGAGATGTTTTCCTCTTTTCCCTAGCTTCTCATTTTAAAAATGACACCTCAATCTATTATATAAAACAAAGACTCTGGCTAAAACATAGAGTGGTAAAACAAGTGGTAGCTAATTCAAAAATGGATAGTAACCTGCACTTGGACTTCAGCTGAGGTCTTCCTTACTCTGAGGGTTAATTCAGCACTGCATCACACAGCTCTTCAAATGTTGCTCTTCAAATAGCACCAGTAAACAAAAAATAAATAAACAAAGAGATAAATGCTTAAATTCCTTAACTTTTTAAAGATTTAATATTGCTCAGAAATTAGGAAGCATCAGTGAAGAAGAAATTAAGATCTTTAATTCAAATTCTTGGAGGTCTGAACTTTGAAGAATTAAAATCCAGCCTAAACTATAGGATAAGAGATTGCAGTTCTTGATATCTTGCCTGGTTCAGTCCCCAAGATCACAAAAGCACTTCTGATTAAAAGTTTCAGCAATCCAGATGATTAAGATTCCACTGAATGGACTGACCTGGGGGTTTAATTTCTGATCTTCAGGTTTAAAAGTAACCAGTAAAACCAGAACAAGCAGAAAATTAAAACCCATTGAGAAGTGCAAGATGCACACGAGCTCTGTGTAGATTTCTGTAACTGTGCTTTCCTCTCCAGCCCATCAGGCTGGAGACATGCAGACCAGAAAGCCTCTGGATGGAAGAAAACTTTCTTTCATGTCTTAATTTTCACCGGCCTGACTCTTAGCACAGTTGTCCCAGCTCTCATCTCTAGCTTCACAAAACTACTTCTGCAAAGTAGAGAGAAAATCAGCATAGAACTGTCAAGCACTCTTAAAGTTATGGATACATTAAGCTATTTCTTCTGTGGAATTTATTTCTTTCAATACAGGAGAACTTAAAAGAGTTTTTATAACTCTAAAGCACAGCAGCAAAGATGTCTTTCTCAAACTTCTATGCTCTAAATCACTTGCAGAAGCAATTAATTGCATCAGGCACTCCCATACTAGCTAGTTACACCCCACAATTCTTATTATAGTCTTTTGTCACATGAATACACCTCACACCATTTTTATGCTCCTAGAGTGATTAATTAAGTGCTATCATCACATACACCAAAAAAGCCTGAGATTTGAATTATAATTCTGTGTATCTCAGTATGGGGGAAAGTGGACAGGAAGAGGTTAATTTGGTCCATTCCAAATACAAAGGTTACACTTCAAATCATCTACCATTCCAAAAAAGTGATTAGATATATTCCATTACCTCTATATACAATTAGAACCAGATTTGAATAAAGGCTTCCTAAAGGATACACTGCCTCTAAGATATCCCTCATAAGCTTAATAAGAAGTGGTGTTAGAGAATTCCTGAAGGGAGATACAATTCTTTCACCAGCTCTTTTAATTAAAGACCAGTTACTTGTAGGCAATTGATTCTGCTACTCCCACAGGTCTGACATTTTTATCAGCCTGGGATAACACATTCACTGTGTCATGGGACAGAAAGAATGGCAATTTATGTACCTGCCTTGAGTAATTTAGCAGTGGCAGTCTGTCAGATACCTCTGACATATAACAGCCAAGTATTTAGTCCAGCTGTCCTTACAGAAACTCATATAGCAATAGTAAGAATTTTCATATTCTGGGTGGCAGGTTCAAAGGCCTTAGGAAATCCTGGAAAATGGAGGCCAGCCTAGTACCCAGAAACTCATCTGCATGTTTTCCCTTAAAGGTCTTTAGAAAGGATGTATCTAACAAAGAAGATTCCATCCTCATGAAGGAATAACATACACGTTATTCTGCAACTGGTTTCTCTCAAGCTGTTGAAAGTTGAAGAGGTGAGTACAAAAGTATGAAAAGCAAACACCCTGCCATAGTGCCAGTGGAGAAAGGTGCTATCACAAAGCAAACATAAGAAATCCTCAGAATACATGGATTTGTCAGTCAGATTATTCATCCATCTGCTACTTGATTTTAGCTCTCAGACTGCAGAACAAACCCATCCTGCACATCCTTTGTGAACTGAAGTTAGTTAGTATGCAGCATAGCTGCCCTTCAGGTAGTGTTTGACTATGAAATTTTTACTCCCATCAGTGTTTGTCTTTCCTACAAATAAGATGCACCACATGCCTTTGCTCCATGCAGCAGAGACCCATATTTTCATGCCTGCCAGGCACATTGGTTGCAGTTCTTTTCTAGATCAGACAGCTTTGTCCATTCTTTGACAGTGCAAAACATCTGGCTACATGAGCAACTCATGCACACAATGTTCATAAAGATTTTCTTTTGTCCATCAAATATCCACATATATATATATCCTTATTTATTTATCAAGCAAATCACTATACTCAGCCCACTTGCTTGGTTTCAGCCTGTCCCATTATCATCATTTCTCTCCAATACAGTAATCATGCATGCTAGGAGCCAACACTTAACACCCACTCTGAATACAAAAGCATTTCCTTACTGCTCCTCTAAGACTTCTAGTTCACACCATGCCTAAACAGATGATAAAGCATTCTGAAGTATCTGCTAAACAAATGAATATTTGCCGGATGCATGAGAAGACCATTAAGAGAGACTTTGAGCTTACAGGAACCGTTGTGCCTAAAATGCACCTTTGATAATACAAGACTACTTTAAGTACCACTTAGATACAAAACATTATGCATAAGCAATATTACTGCTCTTCTTTTACTGCCTTCAGTGACAGTACACAACAAATAGTCAGCAAGAAGTAGCAGTGCCACCTCCCCTACATGCTTTAACTCATACAGCTCTTCTATGTTGTTATAAGCGAAGGTAAGAACTCCCAAGCTAAATGCTTGCTGCTGTTTTACTAACAGAGCACCCTAGATCATAGAATCATATAATTGGCTGGGTTGGAAGGGACCTCTGAGATCATCAAGTCCAACCCTTGAACCACCTTTGCAGGTACCAGACCATGGCACTGAGTGCCACATCCAGTCTCTTTTTAAATATCTCCAGGGACAGAGAATCCACTACTTCCCTGGGCAGCCCATTCCAATGCCTGATCACCCTCTCTGTAAAGAAATTCTTTCTAATATCCAACCTAAACCTCCCCTGGCACAACTTGAGACCGTGCCCTCTTGTCTTGCTGAGAGTTGCCTGGGAAAAGAGACCGACCCCCCACCTGGCTACACCCTCCTTTCAGGGAGTTGTAGAGAGTGATGAGGTCTCCCCTGAGCCTCCTCTTCTCCAGGCTGAACAGCCCCAGCTCCCTCAGCCTCTCCTCATAGGGTCTGTGCTCAAGTCCCTTCACCAGCCTGGCTGCCCCAACCTTGTAAGGGTGCTGGTGTGTTGAGGCACTGCAAAGTGCACATGGTGCATTTGCCCAGCCTAAGATCTTTGATAAATATGGCAGCAGAAGAAAGTAAAAATTGTCCTTCTTTAATAAATGACTGATTTTACACACATAAATAGTTAAGTTGCCAATTTGGATCTATTTGTAATAGCATATTTTCCCTAAGCAGAGGTCAAAATGCCCTCTTTTGTGTAGTTATGAATAATGTAAATACTAGACTCTTATTTAGTAGCAAGATAGTAACATGACTGTAAATAATATTTCCATGGGGGAACTTGCTTTTTAAGAGCTCCCTCAAAGAACAATACTTAAGTAAAGCATTAACATTTTTCCTATATTCATTCAGAAATAGAGAAGCAGTGCTTCCTCTTCCTCTATATCACTTAAAATGGGAATAATGACTTAAAAAATAAATAATAATAATTTTTTAAAAAGGTTAAAAATTTAATGACAAAATCATGTTTTCCTCTGTACAATCTATATCCAAAAAGATAAAATCCTCTGGGGCTAATGACACTTTATAGAGACCAACCTAAAATTACATGTCTGTTCTGTTATCCACAAGATGCCAATTGCTGTAGCAAGAACAAGTAAATGGAAGCACAAAGGCTGACCAAAATCTACTGAACCTCCAAATGCCTTACATACTTTTTTTTTTTTTTTTTTTTTAATTGAAAGAGAAGTTGAGAAAGCATTGCCTCCTCATACAGAAACTGAAATAGCCAAGCAATTTCATTCCTTCTCTAAAGTAGTTTAATATCCATGATAAACACTTTCTTCTGATCTACTCCTGCCCCTGTGACTCCTGGTAGAAATAAAAAGAAAGGAAGCTGTCAGGGAAAGTCTATTGACCCAAATATCCAGCCAGGGACTGGGCCTTTTTACTCTGTTCCAGTAAAGAAACTCAATTGACTGATACTGTGCTATTGAAGAATACCACCTTCAGTTTTTCTTTTAAATCAAGATGTACATCAGAATGGTTCCTATTCTTTCACCTTCCCTTCCTGGAACTGCAGTAACAGAAATAACACCACCACCAAACTCACACATTGTAAATACAGTGTGGATGGATGCAAAGTCTTTCATTACTGAATGAAAGTATGGAGCCGCCTAAACCGACATAAACCGACAAACTTTCTGTTTTACTTTCAAAACCATTTGAAAACTGAAATTAATCCTTTCCCAGTAAGCATTTATCATCCTATTATATTCACCTGGGTGTTGTTAATGATTTTGGACTACTGCCTCCAGCCTTTTCCTCAGCAGAAAGTGGGTATTATATGATGGCAGCGCACATTTCATAAAGATGTATTGCTGATCATATTTCCATTAAAGAATATAGCCAAGTCTGACTTCTAATTTTCCCAGACTAATCTGCCACTGAGAGCTTTCCTGTATTGATGAGCTCATTGCAGAGAAAGGATTCTTTTCTTCTCCTCTTGCAATTTGCATTAATACATGTCCAGAGTGTGAATGTAAGCTAATAAGGTTTGTCCACAATAATTAAAACATTGAAACAACCATTTTAATTTAGCAACGTGTTCTTCATTCAATTACTCTCTTTGCTTCACAAGACCTCAATCCCCCTTTTAGCAAAAAACCTCAAAATGAATAAAATTTTAGACTAGGGGGTACTTGTCTCTCCCTAAAGGCATCTAAGAATTCATTTGAAAATGCTACACAGATATTGCTGAAAAATTATAGGCTTACACCGAGTCAAGATAACAACTTCATGTTGTATGTACATTATTTTCCTTTATAACAGCACTAGGCTAACCTGTAAGAAATACAGTAGAGAATTACATTATTTAGAAAGCATCACACTTGTCAATCAGATATTGAATTCAAGCATGTATGTGTTAAGATTTGCACAAGGAGCAGATTTTCTTATCCAAATGATGGTCTTGAAAGAGGCAAAGACATTTGCCTTTCAGTTCTGCTTCTCAAATGTTCTAGTACAAAATAATAACCTGTTGAGCATCCTACTGCCTCCAGTTTGGCTGTAAAGATAAGCTTGCTTGCTCTGGACTGTGTTTATTCTCTTCCCAGACCTAGTTATATAATTTAACGATTAGATCTGGTTTTATGTAGTTTGATTACTGACTTCTATGAAGGGAGATTCATACTTGTGCTGTTTATGAGGAATATGAGACATATTTCCTATTGCTGGACTTGAAAAGAAGTTTCTAGGACATACTGGGATATACAAAAGTGAGGGCATGCTTGGAAAAGCAGAGAATTCTGAAGCACACTTAGACCAAAGAAAGTAAGAGGTGCTTATTGCATGAGTCACACTGGTTGCATATGGTGGCAGCTCCCGAGTTATGTTCTAGTATTTGTTTTTAATTAATAATGTGTTTTGCTCTGTTTATTTTTTTTTTTTTTTCACAGATCCTTAAAGATCCTCTCACATTATCAGCAGAGATTTCTTGTCAAGTCTGTTCTTCATTCCCTGATATTTGGAACATTAATATTGAGGTGAAACATCTGTGTTTGACCCACTCTATAGTTTCCTAGAAATATAAATCTGTTACTGTAATTGCCTTTACCAAGTGTTATGAAGTTGAGTAATGGAAAAAGCCACATTGTATATAATGAAATACAAAGCCAACAAGTATGCAGTCCAAAGCCAGGAACATGGGGCACATGCTAATTTCCACAGGGAAAGATACATTAAACATCACTTTGACTTTATATATATATATATGTATGTATGTTTTCTCTATAGGCATGAACTCATGTTCATCCAAAATACCATATCAAGCCCTAAAATATGCTTTCTTGTAAGCAAAACGGTATACAACATCCTCATGCAAATAACACTTCAAGAAACTAGCTGATTGCTGGTACAAACATGGATAAGTTAAGGAACTGGGAATGTTCTTCCTAAGCAGAGTGCCCACACTGGTTGACCACTGGATTCATTTGAAAGAGAATTTGGAAACTTTGATCTCCTTGTACCTGCTAAATGCTATTGGTTTCTACCAAGCTCTGTGTCTCAGTTTTCTCACTTGTAATATACTGATACTGCCTCTCTGCTTTTAGTATTTGAGGATATTGCTCAAAAAAAAAAAAAAAAAAAAAAAAAAAAAAAAAAAAAAAAAATCAACCAAACCAAAAAGAATCTAAATGAGAGGGATATGTATGAAGTGGAGAAACAGAATAATATTTCTTTTTGACTATAAAGCCCTGAAAAACAGAGCATTACCCTTTGCCAATTAGAGCTGACACTTCAGCCAGAATTGTATAGTTGACTGAAGCCAAAGTGAAACACACAACAGATGTGCTCTTCATTTTCCAAGTTATGCATTATTACTAGGTGATTAAGTATTTTACTTTTCAATCCTGGTAGCATTACAGAGCCATTTAAAAGAATCACAGATCTCCAATCAGTCAAGGAAATTGTCTATCAGAAAAAAAAGAGAAGAAATTAGCAGGTGTCGAGTCTGAATATCCATCACATCTTCCAATAAACACCATCAAGGTTTAAGAATTGGAAGAAGGAGTATTAGTGCTGAACAATGCTCTATCCATATTATTTGTGGAGTTTCAAGGGAAAGAAACAGGGGAAATGACCAGGAACAGAAGTACATAAGCCCCATTAAAAAACACTCAGCTTTGTAAATAATTAAAAACTATCACATTAGAGACCTGCCTTCCATTTCATTCTTCCTGGAATCATAGCATATACAATGAAGTTTGTGGTCACAGAGGGAAGTTCTCTATGTGGTCTTAACTCTTTACAAACTTTCACTTCTAAGAAAAAATATCACATAATGCAGTGCTGACTCCATCTCAAGAAGAGGATTCTTTGTCCTTTAGAGACCAAAGAACCTCTCAGCTACAGGAAAGGCCAGGTAGTGCAGTGAACCAAAAACCAGCATCCACTCACAGAGCATCCAGCATAGGGGAATTAAGCTTTGAACTCTCAAGGGTTAATTTTTTTACCTGCCTGACCAGGAGAGGAACATCAGAGAACTGAAAACTGAACAAAACCAATCTGTTTTTATTCTGATACAAAGTAGTGTAACCCAATATATAAAAAAAAAAGAGGACTAGGACATAGACTTTCTATAAACAGTTACAATTTTTATTTTTGACAAAATGGAAATGAAGATAATAAACTACAGGAATAAAATTTTAAGGGGAGTTTTAAGGTTTCTTTACTAAAGGAAGCCATGCAATAGGATTTATGCAAATATTATTAAAAGAACACACAGATCCAGTATCTTCTGTTGACTTCAAGTTTTTCCTAGAGTTCTCAAGTACGTAATATTTTTTCAATTAAAGTCTGGATTTGGCAAAGCACTAATAACATGCTTAACTGCATGTGATCTAGATTTTCCCACATACACAAGCTCTAGGCTGCTAAAAAAGCAACTCATCCATTTTGCTGTTTAGGCTGTAAAGGTGAGAACAGTTTACTGAAGAACAGAAGAGCATCTAGCATAATTAGGTCACTCTTTACATAAGCTTCTGCATAAGTTCAGTATTCATATTTCACTCATCCAGCTAAATCTTGGGAGTCACTTTCTTTTCAGCAGGGTAGTAGTATGGAACAATTACAGCATTTTTCTGGGACTAGAATGCCAACAGAAAATTACTTGGCTAGTTAGCTGCACACTGCATTAAAAGGATAAATCACTTTTTCCAGGCCCTTTCTTATGAACCACAATACAAAGTAGATCTCTGATGACCTTCTTGTGTATAGCATTATGAAAGCCATCTTTAAACTGATTACCCAAGATATCACCATCCATACATCACCTAGTACATAGGTGAGACTTGAAAAGTGTTATTCATTTACAGTTTGAGAACCTTAAATAAGGTTGAGTCCATTTAAGGGGATGTTTAAAGAAAAAAAGGAAAAAACGAACCTACTGACCAGCCTTTCTTTTCCCTGCAATCATTAGTAGCTACATCTCTGGCATTAAAGAATTAAAGAACTAAAGCAAGATGACACTGTAAGCACAGAAGTCATGACTAGCTGTGTCCCCATCTTTTGGGCTGTCCCCAAAGACAATACCAGTGAAACTGAACTGTTGTGAACTGTTCTATCTCCAGACTCTGATGATGTAATTCCCATCCTGCATCTAGGAGTATAACGTGCTATTCTTCATCAATAACACTCTGCTGCTGCCTGGTATTCAAGATGTGAACCATGTACTGGCAAGTAACAGTCAGGATACTGATGCCTATTTTCCAGTTCTTTTGAATCCCAGTCAGCACTAGGGAGTCCTGGAATATGGATAAGGTCACTGGAATCAGACCACCATGACCAGGATGGAGAAGCCATCACCATGTCATGCAACCTAGACAGCAAAATAATATCTGCAGAAGGTGTTTCACGTGGAACTAATGACAGGGGTGCTATGAATATTCATGATGGTATGTTGCTTTATATTAAAGCTCTGCATTACATCTTTAGCCACTTGTTGCCAGCCATATTTTTCTTTACTTCACCTTCACCACATACTGCAACCTCTGGTCCATCTCCCCAAGAAGCACTGCCAGTACCAAGCAGCCTGCCTCTAAAACTGCCCAAGTGCACTCTCATGACAGAAATCTTCCAGCACTGGCACTTGAGTACAGCCACAACACATCAATCTTTTCTTAATGGTTTGGGCTCTTGTTTGTGGCATCTGGAAGCATCACCAGGGTTCCACATTGCACATCAGGTGAGTTACAGCCTGACTACAACTATCAGACATCAACCCAAACTTTTTTTTTTTTTTTTAAATGCATTCAAGAATAATTTATTTTTCATCAGTGAGTGGATACAAGGTTGATCTAAGAGTTGAGTAACACCTCAGTTTGTGGCTGCAAAACACTTCTGTAGATTTCAGCCATGAGAGATGTAGATATTTGTTTTTCAGTGGGCAGTTTAGAATACAAATACCTACCACCTTTAGTCTGTATTTCAAAAAACATTTAAAGAGAAAATTTGGTTCTAAAAGCCAAAATTTAATCTAGAAAACACTGTGCTGACTAAATGTGGGGTTTTGGTCACAAAACAGTGCTGTGATGTTGTTTTGAAATAAGTTTCCAAATATTTTTAAGACAGTGATTCTTTTCTGTCAGCAGAATTTTGATAACTGACACATGTCAGCAGGAACACTCCAAATGCAATGTGTGCATCCTAGCACTGATATTCATTAACAGAACAGATATCTTTCAACTAAACAATTAAAGCCATTTACATTATTGGTAGTAAAAGCAAGTAATGTCCAAGCAAATTGATTGTTTTAAGTATCAGAATAGACAGTAAAATTTGCTTATTCATTTTTTAATGGTTTTGACTAATATTTTTCACTACTCGAATTCTCAACAGCAAATTTGGTGTTTAAAGTACTAAGAACTTATGGTAGTAACTTTGGTGTTAATTGCTACAGAGCCATTAAGATTTAGATGACCACTGCTTTAATTCAGATGGAGAAATGTGAAAAACACCACAAAACACTAGAGGAACTAAAAAGGTCATATACACAGTATCTAAACACTAGGCTGAAATATCAACTAAGCTATTAGCAAATGTTAATATATTAATTGTCCGTGACAAAGGGCATTGGGATTAGAAAAGGGCATGTTTTTTTAAAAGCCAGTAGATATGGCCAGACCACCAGCTACTTCAAAGTAAGCTTTCTCTGTGACTATAAACACCACATACTTTAAGTCCAAGACTTCAGTCAAATCAAATAAAAACCAAATAATAAAGTGAACAACAAACAAATAAGAAACATTTCTGTATTTTCCTTGGGTAGTGCATTTGGCAAGCAATACAAAGATTGGTTGTCATTGCACCAAGCAGAATGTGATGAACTTTTAAAACATTACCTTTTGCCATTCATGCAGAGCACAATTCAGATTAATATGCAAATGTCTATTTGCTTAGGATCAGTTTTTATAGATGGGTAGCTATTACTGCAAAACTTTTGGCAATAGAGATAAAGGGAGCTTTTGTAGGTATCTCTGAGCACATAAATCAGGTTAATCTTGATGATATTTGCATAACAAAATGCTATTTCCTCCTAAGGTAAGCTTAGATTTAGAACTTGATCTTTAAATTAAAGTTTGTCCATGACTTTCCATTCAATAACAGTGTCTCAGGTACCAAGTTTAGTCAGTATCTCACCAATAAGTTGATATTAAATCAGCATTTCTACTCTAACCAATAAAGAAGTTGGAAACTTAAAGTATTAGTAGACTGTGAGGCTGCTTCATGGCTCTGAGAAACAACTTGGCTGACTTTGGATCACTTTGGAGGCCAGGTGGTCTCTGTTGGCATATATATAACAAAAGATGACAAGAAATACAAAGTACTCTACCCAACTGAAAATTCAAGGGGAGTTACAAGTAGTGTTTCTTCTTTCTATGTTCAGCCCTTTTTCCAAAGCTCCATGATTAGGGGAGAGCAGAGATTATAACTGGGAAACTTGCTCTACTAGAATCCTCAGACACAGAGGGGAAAAAAAGGAAGCTTTTCCTCACTTCTGAAATGAGTATTTACCTCTAACAAATTTATGCTTTTCCCTCAAGACCATAAGACTGTACCACATAAGACATACCATAGAAATTATCACACTGAGCTAAACCAGTATTTCCACCTTTTACATGACAGAAAGAACTATTTCTGTGCAGTCTTCGTGAACTGAGTACCATACCAGTGCTACAGAAGCACAAAACTTGCAACTCAGCAATTGTCAGAAAGCATGACAGTAATCAAATATTTCCAATGAAGAATGCACAATGCTTATTTCAATTCTGAGAGTGCAAAATTAGACCAAACAGGTCAGCTACTTATTTTATGCAAGGTCAACAAAAATGTTAATTCAGAAAATAAAAGATAAAAGCTGTATCAAACTATGATCTCAGTCATAAGATGATTATTAATATAGAATAAGAGAATTAATTCTATACGAAGTCAAGGTCTCTCAAAAATAGAAATAAAACCAAATTTCAGCTTAACAAGTATTGATGAAAAAATTGTGAGGCTCACAGACTCAAAGTATGCAGATGGCAGCATCTCAGACCAAATAACCTGTACTGCCAAGCTTAATGCCTGTTGCTTCCATGGAGGAATTTTCTTGGTACTTGTTCACAACCATGGCTGAAATGTGAAAGACCTGAGCTCCTTTAAAACAAAACAGAAATTTCTAAGTGTCAGAACCCTTGCATGTGTGTTACAATGTGTTAGTCATGTCAACAAAAAGCAAGCTCTGTTGGTGTGGTATTTTTCAAGTCAGAAGGCAAGAGGTTCACAGAAATAACAGAGGGGAGAAAAAACAACTCAATCAAAGCACAGTCTGTATCATGCCCCTTTGAGGGGGTTCCTTGCAGCTTGTGTTTGTTTTCCTTAGGTTTTTTTCCCCCTCACTACCTTTTTTTTGTTTACCTATGACATATAATATTCAACTAAGTACCAAGCCACATGTCATTTTGATCACTGGAAAATAAAAAGAATGGAACAACTACACAGAAATATCTAACACCAGCAGGGAAGGGATCTCAAGTGCAACTGCAAGAAACTCTACAGCAAGCAGTAAAGTGAATAGGGCCTTAAAAATATCTCAGACAGTTGTTGAAGATCAGAGCTTTTATATTGTTGCTACATGTTGCTGTCTCTTTTATATACTAGCAGATCTACTGTGGAGCTCCTCTACTGAGACACCTCTCTCTTATGCTTCTGTGTGTAATAACTCACTTGTAATCAGCTATTTTGTTTCAAATTATGATCTCAAACAAGGTCCTTTGTCTGTGGAATCTAATGGAAGAAAATTTATCTAGGGCAATATAGAGCTTTATTTGTATGAAAAATGTCTAGTTACTGTCTTTATCATTTCTTGAGCAGAATCTAATACAGGAACTCAGTCCTCAAGTCAGAGCTTTCCTTCTTAATAAATGTCAAATCCTGATTTTCTTTAAAGTTTAAAGCAAGTGTTAGTCCTAACACACATGCTTCTGTGAAATACCTAGTTATGACTTGCACTGAGACAAAGTGAATGGGATTATTATTTCAAGTACAGGTTGTTGGCTAGGTCAGTGAATTGCCATGCTGTGAGTCTTGCAAGGCTTTGTGTGTTGTCCCTATCCAGAATTTCAGCATTATGAGTTCAGGGAAAGGCTCAGATGGGTTTTTTTCCCCTGTTCTGATTTATCAGCTCTTTGACACACTAGCAAGATTTAGAACAATAATTCTCTAAAACCCAGTAGAGTTATACATACAAGAGAGAATTTGCACAGTGCTTGTAGTTTTAAAGATCACTTTTAAGTTTAGCCACAAATCTCTGAAAACTTCAGATAAGGTGTGGACTCCCATGCTCATCAGCTGAAGTTGTATATCTTCACAGACACAGCTTTGCCTTAGAAGTGACAAAATAAGCTTCCCTGACACCATGGGACATATATACATTACATACATATATACACATGGAGTCCTATGTTTATTTGCCATTCTAAATAACAAGAATAATTGTGCACACAAAAATATGCAGCTTTGTGGACATCTATTGAAGTTTACAGGCAAAGACCTTCGAACATCAGTGTTTTTTTGTCATATGTGGACAACTGTTCATCAGCAACTGGACTGAAATAACCAGTTTTGGTCTCATGTGCGGTGCATTTCACAATTGAATAGACAATGGCTGAACAGTTTTCAGCTCTTACTGTGGTAATCTATTTGAAACAGATGGTTCATGAAATAAAGTCTTTCTCATCCATGCTCTTTTGGTCTTCTGTCACAAACGAATCAGTTTCAGTATTTGGCTGACAAAAGCAGCTGTTGATCATCCGATCTATCCAGTCAGAAGGTAGAGCTCATCCACAAAACTGAGTTCATTTGCAGCAATTTGGCTGGTGGGGCAAGGTTGTGGTAGGGGTGGGGGAAGGGAGAGGCTACAAGGGGTGGAAAAAAATCTCCTGCACAACTGCAGCAGTAGAGAAAAGTGAGAGAAGCCACTCTGTAGACACCAAGATCAGTGAAGAAGGAAGGTGAGGCGATGCTCCAGGTATCAGAGCAGAGATCCCTCTGCAGGCAGTGGTGAAGACCATGGTGAGGAAGGCTTTCCCCCTGCAACTCCTGGAGGTCCACGTTGGAGCAGATATCCACCTGGACTGCATGGAGGATATTATGCCAGAGTAGGTGGATGCCTGAAGGAAGCTGTGACCCCATCGGAAGCTCGCATTGGAGTAGGCTCCTGGCAGGTCCTGTGACCCCATGAAGGAACCACAGGGCAGAACTTGTGAGTCCATGAATGATCCATACTGGACGAGTCTGTTCCTGAAGAACTGCACCCCATGGAAGGGACTCATGTTGAAGCAGTTTATGAAGAACTGCAGCCTGTGGGAGGGACTCACATAGAAGAAGTTTGTGAAGGATTGTCCCCTGTGGGAGGGACCCCACACTGGATAAGGGGAAGAGTGTGAAGAAGAAGGAGTATCAGACACAATGTGTGGTTCACTGCCTTCAACACATTCCCTGTCCCCCTTTGCCACTGGTGTGTAGGGGGTCAAGCAAATTGGGAACGAAGTTAAGCTGGGAACTCAGGAGGAGGGAAGGTGTTATAAGATTTATTTTTATTTCTCATGCTATTCTGATTTGCTTGGTAATAAATTAAAGTCAAGTCTGTTTTGCCCATAACAGTAATTGGTGAGTGATCTCTCTCCTTATCTCAAATGCAAGCCTTTCATCATATTTTTTCTCACTCTGTCCAGCTGAGAAGAGAGAGTGACAGAGTGGCACGGGGGGGGCACCTGTTGCCCAACCAGAGCCAACCCATCTCACCAATGCATCCATTTCCCTAATATTTGCTACCTTTTTTTGTATTCCATGAGCCTTAAACACCTCTGGATTCAGTAGAAATAATTAAATAAAGTGAATTGGAAATAAAATAAGTCTCACAGACCTGCATGCTCTTCTATTAAGAATACCTGGGTTGTGCAATTGAAATCTCACTAGCAAAAGGCCTTCAAAATGGTCAATGTAGGAATGTTCTGTACTTGTCAGAAGTTTTAGTAAGCCAGCTGCAAACAGCCCACTCTCTATCCAAACTTCAGATACTATTTATAATACAGTTCCACCAGTGTTGCCACAGACTATGGGTCATATTTAGTCTACTGGCTCTTAAACAGCAATAACTGAAGAGGAAGGCAAAAGACAATTTTGTTCCTCCTATAGCTGACAGTTTTATGTGCTCTCAGGCTTTTGATGAACAATAGAATTTCCTCTTTTCCTCCTTTCATCTCTATTCACGTATCAACTTTTTGAGCTCAATTCTGAAAAATGTCACTTGTCATATACAGACTCTACTAATACTTTAATATTGACTTTCAGACAGTCACTGCAATGTATATTGACTGACTTGTAACAAAGAAGCAGCTTTCAGTTTCTCCACAGTTTTGCACTCTCTTATGACACTATGCACTGCTTAAAGTCTTAAGTCATCAGTCAAAAGCACATTACACAGATATGGCAGCTGAAGATAGATGTTTAGTGCAAAAATCCCTTGGCTTGAATGATGCTCTTCATCTTAAAATCTCAAGCTGTTTTATCATATATTAAATGGTTTAGGCAGTAAGAAAAAAAAAATCCCCTATTTTTTCCTTTTTTAAAAGAAAAAAAAAAGAAAATTTTCAACCCATAACCTGACACGATAAAGAAAGGTACTTAACATCACAGACATCATACTTCACCTCATATGGTCACAACCATTTTTCTGACTCAAAGAAGAACATACAAGTGGGCAGACACTCCATTCAACTCCCATTGCTCCTGGAGGAAGTCCCCTCTCTCACTGAAACACCTTTCAACTGCACTCATGATTGTAGGTTTTTTTGTTATGGGTTGCTGGTTTGTTGGGGTTTTTTTCCCAGTAAGTTACCTGGGAAAGTTGCTTTTGATATGATTTGTCAGGTTTCTATTCTCTCTTAACAAAAGCAGAACACATCTATTTTTTTTCAGGACCTTAAGATACTACAACATACTCAGCTAGTGAAATTCATAGTGGAGCTGGCAACTATATTATTCCTCATTTATCATGCTATTTTTTCAGGTAATAATGTATTGTTTCAGTTATGATTCTGAGATAAACTTCATTTTTGGAGGCAGGAAAATTAAGGAGCAGCAGCCAATAGCAAAGGCAGCTTTCACAGGTGCGTTTGTAAAGTTAGCACACACCATGCCTTTGCACAGGGGTACATGCACTTCAAGAAGGGCTACACAGCTTCCCACTTATTCTTTCAGCTCCACCATCCCACATCATTTCATATCATTATATAATCCACAGCACTAAGTATTAAAGCTTTTTAATAAATATTCCTGAAGACCTTGGTGACAACAATCTATAAGAAACCTTTTCTGGCATGTTTGGTTTGCTCAAAACAGCTACACACATATATCTCTACCCATTTGGTACCCAATACACACCAGTGTGCAAAATAAAATACAGATCATTCCCACATAAAGTACATCCGCTTTGCAGTATCACCAAATTCTACCACATGCTAAGCTCCAATCTGTAGAGAAACAAGATAAACCAGGTGCCTTGAGTTGCCAAAGAGTGGGTGTGAGTCCACCTGTGCCTGATTAGGACAGGCTCCTATTGGGCATGAGCAAGACCAGGGGGCCAATAAAGGTGGGACACACACCCACAGAGCTCAGCTCACTCTGGTGCGAGGCATGGAGAGGCCAGCAGCTTGTCAAGCCTCAGGAGCAAGAAAGGCTCTTCCTGCTACACCAATCAGTCACAATTATCTTTCTTTTATTAGTCTAATAGTTAGCCTCAAATAGTCTTTTCATTACTCAGACTGTCACAGTCCTTTCAAGATCACAGGTGATTCTCTTTCATGTGCAGAGCAATTACATTGAAAGCAATAAATTTGACAACCAACACTCAGAATTTACCTTCTAAAGCAATACAGCAAATTCACTTAAGTTTTTCTATACCACGTTTCATAAGCAGAATGTAAGTTCAGCTATATTCTCCCATCATTATATGAACATGGATTTCAAAAGTATCATATAAATTAGTTGTTCTTTTAATTAAAATAAAATAAAGTTCTCTTTGCAAAATGCCTCCCGCTTCATTGAGAATTATATTTGGCATCCCAAGAAGATGGCTTTTTATAGAGGTCACTGTGTTGACATAGAGACAAATTGGCCTTTAATATATATTAAATATCAGCCCTTATCAGTCCTTAATTTTATAATTAAATCAATAAAATGCATTGTCATACAAATTGGTTTCTATGATATTCCAGATACCTTTCTAGAACTTGCTCGAAAAGTTATTTTTGTATTTTTAGAATGTAGCAGGCAATTTTGATTATAAAAACAACCTTTGCAAAGCTACAAGGTCTTTTTTTTTTTTTTTTTGACTCCTACTTCAAATCCCTGGGGTCTTACTGCTGTAAGATACTTTGATTAACTTTAATGGCAATTTTGCACAGTTTGAGTTTTCATTACAACAATTGCTTAGGCTAAAAAAATAATTAATATAAAATTAAGTCCATATGCCTTTCCAGCTAATACAGTAGTGTTCTTGGCACAAGAAAAATGTGCTAAAAGGGCTGCCCGTGCTGCCATTATCTCTGTGAATGCTCCTGAGTTTTCCAGGTAGCAACAGTTCCCATACTGACAATTACTAATGACATCTTGAAGAATTCTACAGCTATTCCATTAGGGAAAATCAAGTATCATCAAAGGATTGCTAGTTCTTCTTTTTCCATGATGCAAAGATGCCTGTCAGCATCAATAGAGATACATTCAGGACTTTCACAGTCAAAGGATAGGAGTTAATATAGGGACATCTTTATGATGAGGGAAGAAGAGGAAGAAGAAAGAGGTTGGACAGACTTTTTATTTTATTCTGTGTTAAACACCAGGGAAATTAATACTTTTTCTTTTCTTTTTCCTAAGGGAGAGGAAAAAAACCCAAACTATATTAAAACACATAAAGGGCTTTTCTCTGTCAGTTCTAGAATACACCTCTGTCAGCTTGAAGAATATCTTTATAAAATTTCCTTATGAAGTCCTGAAGGTGTAAAGAATAGCTGGGAAATATAGCAAATAGAACATCAGAATATATGATTGCAGACAGGAAAGATGTGAGCAGCTCTCTAACCTTCCTTTTTACACTAGTTACATACTCATACCAGAATAACCATTTCTTTTGAATGATCTTGTCATCTTCAAGTTGAAGCAGAAGACTGAATAATGTCACCCTCAGAATACAGATGTTGGAAACCTGACTATGACATGAAATAAACCCACACTGAAATTGTCTAACTTTAAATGTTATTTCCTTAAATATAAGCAGTGAAATTTTGAGGAGAGATGTGCAGTATGTTACAGTACAAATATTAATTTTTACACAATATTACCATTTAAAATAAAACTTCCTGATTAGTTATTGGAAGATATGAGTGGAATAATTTAATTAACTGAAACAAGCCCTTTGAGAGATTTTTTTAAAAAATTACAGTCCTCAGAAGTCTGTATTTTGACACTTTATTCTATCCTTTTATACTATCCTTTATATACTTTTATATATCCTTTTATACCCTTTTATACCTGCTTCTAAAAGGAAAAAAATTGCAGAACGTAAATTATCAATTCCTACCCTACATCCAGCCTATCAAAACCACTAAGTAAACAATGGATGTCCTCTGGCTTTCTTCATGAGTGGAGTCTATTTTTTGCATTTCAGCATATTTTCATCTATCCTCAGATTAATACAGATGAATTTTTGTAGGGGAGAGGGGCAGAAAAAAAGTTGGTCTGACGACAGAGAAATACAAAAGTGTGATTTTAATTATTTTTTAATGTAAGAAAACAGGGGGGGAAATGTGAGGATTAACATAGCTTGGGTTTTATCATAGAACCTATAGGCACAGGATGAATAATCAGGTTGTAAAGAATTCTGCCCAGAAACTCCAGTGCATCAGCAGTCTCCCAATTGTAGGTATACCAAGAGGACTCAAGATTAGATCTTCTATGATGATTTTCAAGATCATTGATTTTGTCCAGGAGGTTTTTTTCTGTTGGTGTCAGCACTGTCTGCTAAAAAGGAGTTTAGATTGTCCTTGGCTTTGTAATAATTCTTTCCTCTCTTGCAGTTATTCTGGCTGCCATGCTAGCCAAGGTCACATTAGCTGTTTATACATCTGCTTTAGCTGAAGGCACAACACACCTTAAATGGGAGCCCTTACCTGTTTTCATTTCACCTAAGATCACTTGAAGGTCCATGTTTATAATATAGGTCTTAGATTCATTTCTAAGTAAGCTGCCAAGTACATTAAGATCACAACTGATACAGACCCCTTGTATGCGAAAGAAAATATCCTATTTACAATATCTGAGTCCTGAAATCAATTCTCAGGATAAGGACCTCAGTGTCAAGCATTCAGCAAAGGGTTGATTACTAGAACTCTATAGAAAAAGAAAAAATAAATACAGCTCCTTCTTCTTCATTTCTATATACTAATGTTACCTAATTGCACACTGATGTAAGATACCTGGATTTAGCTTGATAAACACTGACTGAAGCAAGAATTTTGGCAGCCATATATATGGGGCTGCAGCACGCCATAACTCCATCTTCTCCTCAACATGGCACAATAAGCTCTAGTTTTTCTGTTATTTTATTCCATGGACTCGTATTCCCTGAGTCAGGAAATAGCTTGAGAAAGAACTTGGATGTTTCTATTTCGTCCATTAAACAAAAGACTCAATAAGCGAAATTAATGAAAACATTTTAAATAATTAAGAGCTAAAAAATACAGTTAGAGGTCTCCGATTTTACAAATTAAGTTATCTTTGAGAAAGTGAAAGGAGAATTGTCGATTTTCTAAAAAATGGAATATTTTATGGGAAAAAATATGAGTTTTGCTGTAAATGTCTTCTATCTCTTTCTGTATGGGTAAAGTACTATCAAGATACTTGAGACAGGTAATGTCTGACAAAAGGTTTCGTTTTTAATCTCTTAATCATTGCATTACTTGTTGCTATAAACATGCTGATGATCCTCTGAATAAAATACTACCTACCTATCAAGAGCCCATATTCCTTTCTCCCCTCACATATACAGAAAATAAAGAGTAAAAAAATAAAACACCAAGAAAAAAAAGTCCTTGCACATATCTAGTGAGGCCAAAAATCCATCTATTTAAAAAAATATATTTTTCCTTTGCAACAGTCCACTTCCAAAACAAGAATTCATTGACAGAAATATTAATTCCATGTTCAGTATACTTGATATTGATAGATGCATGACCATAACACAACACTGCATTGTACTCTCCCCTCCCCAAAAATCCCAGTACCTTATTCAATAAACACTGGCCCACACTCAGTGGTAAAGTTAAAAATAAAAAAAAACCACTTATGTTCTAATCTATTAACATCTGGTCTTGCTGAGAAATTCAGCTCCTTCTTTTACTGGCTTGCATGTTTTACGTGGGCATTCAGGTCCCTGTGTAAAGTTAAAAGCTGAAAAAAGATTGGTTAAAACTACACAGCATTCATTGTTATAGAACTAATCTCTGGAATAGAAAAATTATAGAAAAAAAACTTTTATTAGATAGGACAAGCTTCAAAAAGGTGGTAAGTTCCACTTGAAAAGAGGCTATGAATACAAGCACCCCCCTCACCCTATCCTTATATAGCACATGGTGCCACTTGTTGATATTCCTGCACCTGTCACCTACTTGGGTATCCTGTATAGAGGAAGGTCAGTTTTCATCAGCTGACATATACCTTAACTTTTTCAAAATTAAAGATTCTGACACTTAAGGAAGGAGGGCAAAGCACTAAAGAAATTAATGCACTTGCAACCCCAACCTTCAGAAAAACACCACAATATTTATCTTATCATACACTGCAAAGAATATTAAATAGTTCTCATGCCTACAGAGTTCTCAGAAAAATCTGATTTCCCTATACAATAATCCTGGAGTTTACCATGCTGTTTCCTAAACTGAGATGTTCGTGTTCTTTCAGCACTCAGTAAATATTTCAGAGAAGCCTAGAGGGGATATTATTTAAGAAAGAAAAAAAAGATGTGACAGTCGTGGAACTAGATGTACAGAAATGATGTCCTACCACAGGCACATATTGCAAGACTGTTTTCACAGAGCCCACTATACCCCGTACAGCTTTGATCATGTTCTCTTCACAGAGCAAAGACTGCCTGTGTACACTGGCAGCACCTCTTTTTGTAAACTCTAGTGTGGTGTATGCACCCTCAACTCAGCTCTCAAGCAAGTAATCTACAAAGTGGCAGCAGTCTGTGCTGAACTGTGGGGAGCTCAGCAGGAACTGAGAAATCCTCCAGAGAAGTGAGGCAACACTGGCAGAGTTCACCTCTGAAGAGTCCTTGTTAACACACCCAGGCTACTGCACACTTTGCAGACTGCTGCATCTTCTGCTCGACAGAGATATCACTGTGGTTGAGTTTTATTTAGTTTTAATCTGAAAAGTGGTCTGAAAATATCTGATAAGAAGGTATACATACCACCTATGTGTACTGACAAATAATTGTGATTTCTTGGAAGTTAATTGCAAATAAATTTTGGAACACCATAGAATCATTTGGGTTGGAAAGGGCCTTTACAGATCATCAAGTCTAACCCCTCTGCAGCAAGCAGGGTTGTCTTTAATTAGATCATGTTACTCAGCTACCCATCCAACCTGACCCTGAACACTTCCAGGGAAGGAGCATCTACCACAATTCTGGGCAACATGTCCTAATGTTTTACCACTAGCGTAGTTAAAATGTCTTCCTTATATCTAGTCTGACTCTACTGTCTCTTTAAAAATCTTGTCCTATCACAATAGGCCCTCCTAAGAAGTCTGTCCTCATCTTTCTTAGGTGCCCCCTTGAAGTATTGAAAGGCTGCAATAAGGTCTCCTCAAATCCTTCTCTTCTCCAGGCCATACAACCACAAGTGTTTCAGTCATTCTTCATAGAAAGTAGGAGAGGTGCTCCATCCCAGTCATCATTTCCATGGCCCTCCTCTGCACCCACTCCAACAGATCTGTCTTTCCACTGCTGAGCACTCCAGAACTGGACACAGCACTCCAGGTGGGGCCTCAAGAGAGGGATGCTGAGGGGGAGAATCACTTCTCTTTACCTGCTGGCTGTGCTTTTTTTGACGCAGCCCAGGACACAGTTGGCTTTCTGGGCTGCAAGAGCCCATTGCTGGCCCATCTCCAGCTCTTCATCCACCAGTACCCCCAAGTCACTACAGGGCTGCTCTCAATCCTTTCATCCCCCAGCCTGTACCAATATGGGGAAAAGTGGCATATTGAGGTTTGAATGCTTCATTGTGGACATCAAAAGTCATCATAAATGATTGTATCTGCTCACTTCAAGCTACTTCTTTCCTGATTTATTCCTCCTGTCATTCCTAGTCTGATCTAAGAGAGGCATCAAGAAAAGCAGAAATATGATTAAGGACATTAAGCCAGAGAAATTTAGTTCACTTTAAAGTGTAACCACAGGAAACAAGTATTTTAATTCATAACATCCATTTATCATGATGCTAGGAGAGGGACACAAATTATGTTCCTGATTAGGCTTCAGCAATTCCTCCAATCTGGAAGAATCGTTGAAGGTGGAAAAAAGTGTGATTCTTGTTCTAATACCTTTGACCCCTGGATGCAACCATAAACTGCTACACAGATTCACTGTTTTGCTGCAGGTTTGTTAATGCATAAGTAGTAAAACTTGCATCAGTTTATTCAAGTGTTAAATGATCTCTCATCAGGAATTACAAAGTTTTGTCAGGATGAAAACAGCTGAGGTCTCATATATACGCAGCTCATATTTATTCAAGATAGTGTACTTCATCATCACAAGGCATTTAGGGACTGGAGCTTGCTGTGCAGGAAGACTTTGGCACAGTATTTTCTCTTTGGAAAGCTTTATGCCTGGAGCCATGAGGGATCTTGGGCTGGAAGAAAATCAGGTCATTGACAGAGAAGGATGGCTTGACATAGTGTGAATAGCAGAAATATGTGGTCTTTAGAGACAGATGCTGAGAATTGTTGAGGGTTTTTTTAATGGTAGAAGAAACAACCAGTCAAGGAGAGAAATTCATCTCATGCATGAAAAGCTTTGTTTCTTCTCTCTCTTCCACACAAGCAAAGCCAACTGCAATCAGATGAAGTAGTGCAGAAGACTACACATTCAGTTAGCCACGTAGAGAATAAAAGCTACAAGCTAAATCAAACTCCTGGTGTCAAAGTTCATCGCCTATTCCCATTTGCTTGTTTCTTCTCTTCATGTAGATGTAGTGGGAAGAGCCTTTCTTGCTCCAGAGGCTCGACAAGCTGCTGGCCTCTCCATTGCCTAGCACAAGAGTGAGCTTCTCTCTGTGGGTGTGTGTCCCACCTTTATTGGCCCCCTGGTCTTGCTCATGCCCAATAGGGGCCTGTCCTAACCAGGCACAGGTGGACTCACACCCACTCTTTGGCAACTCGAGGCACCTGATTGTCTTGTTTCTCTACATGTAGAACCAACTATTTCAGAGGAATGTTTTGAAACTACACAATCATAAACAGGCACATGATGCTTTTGTCTTTGGGAAAGTCCTTTCCTAACCTCAAAACCTTGAGTGAAAACTGATGCCAGGGCAGAGAAATCTGAGTATCTACTTTTTTTTCTTTTTGACAAAAAGTTGAGTTGTTAAATCAAGCTGTAGCTATGTTCATTCCATCTTATTTTAATGCTATTAAGACTGTACCATTAGCTGGGTACCAAAAAAATTCCTGTTAACAACAGTTAAATAGTTCTTCAGTTATTAATTTAATTGACACAGATGACCCATCTTTTTGTTTATGTATAAGAATAAAGTCCTGGCTGACCTTTATGCTGTTACTATTGCTCATGTTATAAGGAATTCATGAGGTGGGGTTCATAAACCACTTTGGGAACTCTTGTGTTCTGCTGGTATTCATTATTTAGACATGGGGACTTCCCATCTGGGCTCCAGCAGGCCTTCTGCTTCTACACCTCTGCTTTTTTGTTAGACAAAAACCTCTGTGACTCCCAGTGCTAACTCAGAAGGTTTCTTTCAGAAAATCTGTAAACCAAGGGAGGTAATTAATCACTATTAAAACGGTTAGGATTCTTTCATTTTGGATTTTGGCAGTTTGCACACACCAAATCCCAGTATGTTACTTGAGCTGTTTGCCAAGAGAAACTTCTGGAAAGATACTCCACAATGTCAGCTCAGTTGCCTCTTCCCTTTTGCTCTTTGCCAGGTCTGGAACTCTGGTTTGGGTTTACAGCAAAGCCTGGTGAGATCTGTACTGTGGACAGTTAGATACTAGAAGAGGCATAGAAATTGCTTCCTTATCCATCACAGAGTTGTTTCAGCTGGTACTTTGCAAGATTGCCAGGATATTCTTGGGATGAGCTGCCACAGATCTCTCTCCTGAACTTTCAGAGTTATTGACTCTGATAAAATGGTATCTCTCAATAATAAGTCATGTTGGATCAAACTTTTCAAAAAGATCCATCTCTCCTAGACTGTGTGTCCCCTTGGTGCTTTCATGACTTCATTAAGGTGAGGAGCAGCTTTTGCAGAAAGAAGGAAGGACTGTATATTATCACTAGTAATTTCTGTGTATTTTATCACCTATAGGATTTTCTAAAATTTCTCTATAGCATTTGAGAAATACACCATCATGTAGGCATTCTCCTCCTCACCCCTAGCTTTCTGAAACTTCTAAGCTGGGTTTCCCAGGCCAGTTTTTTTGCTTAAAATTAGTTCCATCCTCAAATACTGAATGAAAATATACAGCAATTTAAAGAAACTGTTATAATACTAAATTTTGTATTTCTGAATACAAAAACTGAATTCTTGAACCCTGGAAACATGAAATAATCACTTTAACCATTTTCTTATGATTTTTCACATTTTTCTCTATTAAAAATATCAACATACGTTGATTTTCCATTTCTGTATGACAAGCCTTTCTTTCATCCGCACTATTGCTCTTCCCACCTACACTAGTGTGGCTTTACTACAGTCCTAGAAAATGGTTCCACTACATCACAACAGAAAGAGCAAACACCAAAAAACCTGGGTGTACTCATTCTCCAGGTAAACCATTGCATGAGTGTTCAATCTTCTTCTGGATTTGGCTGTCTGCCTTTAAATGCATCAGTTTTCTATCCTGCATAAAACTGATTTAGTCCCAGTTCTTAATCATTCATGATAATATCTAATCTGTTATATCATAGCTCTCTTATTGCATAGTTTGTTCTACTGCTAATCATCTCTCATATACCAGTATAGCTGAGAGAAACCAGAAGGTTTTCTAATACATAGATTTTACTTTTTGCATTGAATCTGAGATTTCTCAGAACTCCAATCTGAAATTCACAGTTCAATTAATTTTTTATTTTATCTTATTGGCCTTTCTGCAAAGGAACTAACTAACACTTATTATTATTAGCAACTTTCAATGCATGGCTTCCCCATTCAAAGCACATGACAAGAAATTTTTTCTCTCCATAATTTAGATATGGTTAAATGACAATAAAAGAAACATTATGAGAGCTCTTCTTCTCAATAAACATATGAGATTCTTAAGAGATGCAGAGGCAGAAAACATTTTCAACTCTATCAGTTACTTTAATGGATTTGCATTCACAAGGTCCCAGTTCCATGCAACAAAATCTATGGCACACATGAAAGCAGCTAAAAATTAGTTAATAACTCAGGATGCTACCATTCTTGTGAGCAAAAATTAAAAAAGCAGAATTTCTCCATACCTTAATTTCATTAGTTTCCAAATGTTTTTTAGGAATTAATGAGTCCCTCCCCAAAAAAAGGGTCTACATACCAACATAGAATCAATTGCAGGAGGCAAAACTTCTGACTTTCAACTTGATTTTTCAGTCTTTAAAAATTCTCCACCTACAAAAAGCTCCTTGTGGATATTGAACGGATGTGATGTCTATTGGGAATGAACAACTGCAATGCAAAGATGAGCTTAAAGTAAAATTCCTTCAATTTGAAAATCCACTGCATGGGAACACTTAGAGTGCAATCTGATTCTGGGCAGCTCGAGGTGCTCTTGAATCTGAAGGCAGCAAGTAGTTGTGTGTTTATCTACAGAACAAAAGGTTCCATTTGACAGCAACTGAAGTTAGTTGCTATTACTCTGGTTGTGTTGATGGAGTCAGTAATATTTGGCTTGCACAGCCACAATAGGACATCCAACAGGACTAGTTTTAGGAAGGAAAAAGACAGGCATCCATAGATGAAGCAGCTTTCAGACAACACAAAAAAGGACTGTAGTCACATCCCTCCTGACAAGCTTTCTGGATGTACTTTGTAGGTTTGCTGTCTTCTGAAAGACATTGAGAACACTTACTAAATGATTCATGCAGAAGTAAAACACAACTCTAGTCCTTTCCAAACAGCATTATCCTTATTGAAGCTCCAAGACAATAATGTTTAAATCAGAAATGATTGAATGGGAGAGCTCCTATGGAATGAAACAGAGATGCACATATACAAGTTAATGGTTTTTATAGTAGCTTGTAGTCAATTAACTAAAAAGGCAGCCCAATAAAACCGTCTCTAAGAGAATTTATGGAACTGGCAAAGATCGCTGCGCCCTTGAGTAAGAGACAGAGTAAAGCTATGCAATGCGTATTTGAATGGCTATGGAGGTCACAGCTGTAATGAAAGGGCAGCATTTCCCCACCAGCACTCAGCTCCTTTCTGCCTTCAGAAGAGACCAGGTTGCAAGATTCTCTTCGTCCCAAGGAGTAAAAGGGGTGAAAGTGTCTAACTTTCCATTCCCACCCTATCACTCTCTTTAAAGAGCGCATTGTAGCTCCTAAAGTACTTGAAAGATAAATGTAACTCTCAAGAAAGTGTAAAGTTTGTAGTTAGTAACATTGGAAAGTAGAAAAAGACTTTATTGTTTATGGGCCCAAACATATCCAGGCTCTTAACAGAGATAGCAGGAGAAACTCAGCTGAGGAGCCCTCCTCTTCAGCTATGAGCATGACAAGCATATTATGTACCCTACCTATTTTACATGCTCTCTGCAGGTGAAACCAAGTGGACCAGAGCATTAGCTAGGACTGCAGAATAAGGTTGCTTACACAGACAGATGTTAATTTCTTCAAATGTTAATTTCTTCAAATTTCTTCAAATTCCTTCAGAAAGAATTTCTTCTCATACCAAGTTATGAGAATATTCTGAGTTGTTTGAAGTGTAACTCTCCAACTGAATAAGAGCGGAATCTAAATTCTGCAATTCTTCTCTTAAGCTGTGGGTACCTAAGATTTCAGCTACAGATTTTCCCTCATAAATTCAACATTCTCTTGGAACAAATGAGGCATAAAACAAAACTAAGAGAGAAGATTTAGCTTCACATATATGGTCATCACGACTTTATATACACCTGAACTATTAATCCTCACAGTCAAGCCTGAACTGGAAAGAAAATGGAAACACCCAAACTAATTTCCATGCACAGACATCAGGGAAGAAATTCTAAGCAGATGAAAACCACAGCTGTTCACCACAGGTTTAACTCTAGATTTCTGTTTATCCATATATCAAGTACTATAGCAAGATCAAACATTTAAGCTGCTGTTTAGTATCTATCTCCAGATTCCAAATCTTAGTGATAACATTTGTTTCCTACATGCAGAAAAATCTCTTTCATTTATAGCTACTTTAAAATGCCTTACACAGGACCTCATGTGTAATAATTGGGGGTTGACTTGTTTGCTGTTTTTTTTTTCCCAGCTGGCATGTTCTCTTGCTTTGGTGGTTTTGTTAAAGCACTAGGAATTACGTGTAAATACATTGTACTTATGAGAAACGTAAGGGTTAATTATTTAAAAAAAAAGAGTGTTTGCTTTGATCAATTTGCTAGAAAATTGCATGTTGAAGGAATTTTCCAGGTTTAGCAGAGTTAACACACAAATCAATACACTTTTCTACTTGCACAGGTCTTTCTCGTGTCACATTCAGTCATTATCTAAGATAATAGATTTTAAAGATTAAGAGTTCTGTTCCTTGTGAACCTGCCCTTCTTTCCAGGCTTGCTTTTTCCATGAAGCCATAATGATGCACCCAATTTCTACAGAAATCTACACTGAGGTTAAGACATAGCATTGCAACTTCTTTATAGTATAAATCAGGTTTACTGAAGGAATAAAGTCTTCAGAGATCTATTCCTCTTGTTAAAAATAAATAAACCTAAATAAAAAATAGAGTATATAGCTCTGCATATACTTTCTCCCTGAAAGTCATGACCTAATAGGTTTTTTTATGAGATTTAGACACTAAACTCAAATGAATAAGCAAGAATCCTGCAAAACAACATGCATGTAGGAGAACTAGAAAGTATTTCAGTATTCCTGGCATTTGAGAAACTGATATGATAGATAAAGATCAATGTGGATGATTCTTCCACTAACAACTGGATATTTCCTTCCACATGATAGAGGCTGAGTGATGAATACACCTACTAATCCACTCAGGGTACTCTGATAGAACATCAAGTATATAGATTGAGAAGAGATACTAGAAGGTAAACCAGGACATAATTGCTACTATCAGGCTGAAATATGTGAAATAAGATCATCAAGGTGATCCAAAATCTTCATTTTAAACAACCACAGAGGCCACCTTCATTCTGAGGAAAGAACACAACCAGTATTGCCTCAAGGGCCTTTGTTCATATAAGCCAAAAAAGACCTGCCCATTCTTGTCTAGATGCTTTTCTATTTGGTTTTTGTTTTAAATAAACCCATTTTCATGTTATCCTAATAACCAAGAGAGGCTAAAAGTGAAATCTGAATGAAACCAACTCAGGAAAAATTCTACAGGGGTGCCAAGAAAAAAAGAACATGAGTTTTTGAGACTGGGATTCTGTTTTGAAAAGTAGGTTTTCCTGCTTATAGTAATTCTGTGCCATACTAGGTCCTACAAAAATAGAAAAATTTCATAAGAGCAGCATCTAAATGTCGCTCAAGAAGATGCCTCAAAATATTGCTTTTTAACATTTAGTTCACTGAGTTTTGTGTTTACACAATAGTCCAAGAGAAAATATGTCAACAAATAAGGCAATATAAGTATCATAAATATAAGTATCATTCTTTTTGGAAAATATAGCCATGATTTTGACAAAAATTGACTTCTGATGGCAAGTCTAATTAAAATTCCAGTTTTATCCAGAACAATGGCTGCCCTTTTCTCTCATGGTAACAAATAAAAGCAAATGCGTGGTACTATTATTAAGCAGTTAAGTTTACTGAAATAAGAGTCAGGTCTATTTCCACTTGTACAAAACTCATTCATAAAATAGCATAAAGGCAAATAAATACAAAAAACACAGCCACAAAAAGTTAAATGCTTCATGAAGATGACAGATGTATCTAATGTTATTAGGCACACAGACACTATTTTAACAGTTGCATTAACAGATGTACAAAACACAGTTCTGCTAGAACGTTATTAATTTTGCCTGCCTGTTATAAAGAGACCAAGTAGTTCTCTTCTTCACCTTCAAGAAGAATTTAAATTCTCATTCTGGAAAGAATCATCACCTTAAATCAGCACCTCTTCTTTGCTACACTACTGTCTGAGCAGGTATTCCAAGACAATATCCTACCCGTGTCTGGAGAGCTTTCTTCCCAAAGGAAGAAGTCATGATGTCAAACTCTCATAAGAGGGAGATTGCAGCTCTTGAGCAATCCTGGCTTAGAAATAGGAATTCCAACAGTACTTGCCCCAGTCTCAATCAGGATGTAAAATTTCATCCCACAATCAGGATATAAAACTTTATGTGTTCAGTAGAATATTTAAATGCATATTAAAGAAGCCTGTGGGAATGACATTACAGCACTTGAAGACACTTCGCAGATTTTCTGTTTTCAGATATATCCAATTTTAGAACCTGATGCAGAAACATGGACAATAAATTATTTTATTCTTCCTTATCCACACAAAAGGAGTTCTTTCTGATTTAAACACAATCTCAGAGCCTAATTCAACCATAGCAGAAGTCTTTATTACACAATATAAATGGCAAATTGTCAAATGGGCACAGGCTTTGCCTTGTCTCTGACAGAATAAGAGTACCTCATCTGATAAACTAGCTTTTAATAACCTTCAGTCTACATATTAATAGTTCAAGGCAATCATTCAAGGAACTTCAGAGAGCAATGAAAACAGGAAAAAAAAGGTGAATTTCATTCAAAGCAAAATAAGTTTAGTTAGTTTGGCAAAAGCAACACTTTCCTTAGGAGAGAAAAAAAAATTACTTGCTCAGTTGCTGAATCACTATCGACTACCCTACAATTTAGAACTTAAATTTGCTTATACTCCTGATGACACTGGAAAAGAGACCATTATTTTATGAGATGTAAAAATAATATTAAATTACCACAAAACCAATAACTACTTTACATTAGTTCAAGTAAACTGATATTCACCATGCTTCAGAAGTATAAAGAAATTAATCATTTATCTGGTACTAGGTTTTGCAGAATTTAAAGTCCTCACTCAATAAGTAAAAACTCCTCTCCTTTCTGTTGAATAAAAATAAGCCACTAACAAACACAGTAATATGCTTTTAAGAGGTAGTAGTCCCATATAGATGGGTGAATAAATAGAGGAGTAGGGAGAGTGAGAAAACTGAATGCCCTGAACTTCCATATTTCATAAGAAAACCACAAGTCAAACACTATGAAAACCCATTAAGACTAATCCACCTGCCTTAAATAATTTTTAATTGTTTTTTGACATGTGAACAGCTTTTTTTGGCTGATGAGATGAAGTACTTGTTTCTGAATTGCATTCAAATATTTGTATAGAAAAATCACATCTATGATAACTGATGCTAATTTCCACTGGAGTAAAATGTGTGAATCCAGTTGCCAGTGACCACGTTCCCAGGAGTCCTGTCACAAAGCAGCAGTTTAACTGCTTTGCACTCACAAGTGAAAAAAGATGGCAAAAATATGAGAGAACAGTGGTCTTCCCAGTGAAACAGCTGCTTTGCTCTCATCAAAAACTGAAAATAAGGTGGTTTGAGAAGAAAAAAATGCCACATCCTTTCTGCCAACCAGAACTTCTCATGCTTAGTGAGAGAGACTTGATTCTTCTTTGTCAAATGAGTCCAGTAAAATCAGACCTTATTCAGCCACAGGAAGAAAGTACAAGAGCAAATAACAGAACTACACTAGCTGATACTTCCCCTTGACAATATAATTTTAAAGCACCACTTCCAGGTACACAACTGCAAGTTAAGAAAATGCCAGTGGTGGTTTTTTATCACTGACTGTATGTCAAATAGTGCCGAGTCCCTTTAGATCCACTATGCAGTGTTGGGCTGCATAATTTTTGCATCTTAATTTCAGTTTTCCTTTTGGTTTGTCAGCATTCAAAACAAGCTCAAATCAATCAAAGTAAATCCAGCAAATCAGGTGTAAGTTTCAAGCACAAGAGAGATGATGTGTCCACTAGTACTAGTTAAATTGGAATGTCTGAAAAGAAAAACAAAGCAAATTGCTCCTCTACCCATGTACTCATCCTGAAAGAAAAAAAAAGTTGCCTTTTTAAATAATTTAAGCTTTACTGTATTATTATAATATGAGGAGGAAGACATACTGGCTTTGATTAACAAGAAAACACTTGGATCAAAACACCAACAGTTAACAGGTTTCAAAAACCTTGGCCTTTGGTTGCTCTGAAGATTTTCTTATCCTTCTGTCAATCACACGTAATTCAGCTGTTCACACTCTTCAGCACCTGACGCTATATTTTGAATTCCCTTCCCTGCGGTCTTCCTTTTTCCCTTGATTCTGAGTCTCACCTTCTCATAAAAATGAAACTAACACCTGTCCTAGACAGACTTAAATTCAATGCTAAATGACTGTCCTTCAGAGAGAGCAAAAGAGAAACAGAGTTGTACCCCTGACTGGAACAGAAGATGCCAAATTAAAAGCTCTGCAGGACCAAGTCTTAAATTCAGACAGACTGGAAGATCAGGAAAATACTGTGATGCAAGTAGGAAACAATATTGGGAGGTAACATATGAAATTATCTAACTAGCATTTAGAAAGATACACAAAGAATTATGTAAAAGAATCTCATCACAATCAAGAAGTACAAAAAAAAAATCAAGAAAAAAAAACCCACAAAAAAACCCCACCAGTTTTTAAATACTGCAAAAATTAGCCTAGAGTCCCAGCAAATGGCAAATTTTCTCATGGTCCAAGTCATATGTAATAACTCAAGAATCAGAAACAGAGGCCAGCTGGAGGTAGCTGGCATCAATTACATAACTTTTAAAATACAGTCCATTTGAGTTTAAATTTACAAACACAGTGTTCTTCCTGATGGTCCAGATTTTGCAATGCTTGTGGTGTGTGACTTCACAAAATGAGGGCAACACAAAGCTCTTCTCACATTCACTCACTGTCTTACCATCAGTGAAGGAGTAAAACCTTCTTGGTACAACTAGAATGCATTGTCCCAGCTTTCTATAAAAGCTGAGGCACTAGAAAAAGTTGTATGCCATAAACAGGAAAGTACTGCTAAACATATAAAAATGTGGAGAACAAGCATTGGGGACTAGAGAGAAAAAAAGCAGAATTCATGGCACAATGAAACAGTACAAGAGCAGTAAAAACAAAGAGTTAGATACCTGTTGCAAGACGAACCTCTCTTAGAGTATGATGCTCCAAGATCCAACCAGGTGTTCCAGCTGAAACTCACGAATAGTGCTCTGAGTCTGTTGCCCTCAGGGTTGGCTAGCCTGGATCGGTGCTGTTACTCCCAGAGCAACTGAACTCTCTGCTGGCTTGCTCAGGACTGAGCTGAGCCTGTGTCTCAGGCCTCACCTCTCATTGGCCCCCTAATCCTGCTCATGGTCAGTGGGGGCCCACCCTGATCAGGCACAGGTGGGCTTAACACAAGCTCATGCACACTGCCTGGCAATTAGTGGCACCTGGTTGCCTCATTTCACTACATTTCCCCCCCCCCCCCCCCCTCCTTTTTTTTTTTTTTTTTTTTTTTGTTTTTGTTTTTGTTTTTTGTTTTTTTTTTGTTTCTGAAGAACTCCCATTTATTACAATGACAATTAGAATATGTTCTAGTATACACAAACACAACAAAAATGACAATTTCTCTTTTTTTTTGTTGGTTTTATTCTTTTTGTTATTTTGGGTTTCATTTGTTTTGTTGCCTTGCCTTGCCTCTTGCCTGAGCAGCCAATCTCTCTGCTGGCTTGCTCATGACTGAGCTGAGCCTGTGTCTGGAAGCCTCACCTTTTATTGGCCCCCTAATCCTGCTCATGCGCAGTGGGGGCCCGCCCTAATCAGGCACAGGTGGGCTTAACACAAGCTCATGCCCACTACCTGGCAATTAGTGGCACCTGGTTGCCTCATTTCACTACATTTCCCCATCTCTTTTTTTTTTTTTTTTTTTTTTTTTTTTTGTGAAGAACTACCTTTTATTTCAATGACATTTGTTATATATTCTAATATACACAAATACAACAAAAATTACAATTCCTCTCACTTTTTTTTTGTGGTTTTTTTTGGTTTTTTTCTTTGTGTTATTTTGGGTTTTTTGGATTTTTTCTCATTTTTTGTGGTTTTCATTTTTTTGGTTTTTTGTTTTTGCTTTTTTGGGGGTTTTTTTTTGTTTTTTTGTATTTTTGTTTTTTGGATTTTTTAGTTTTTGTGGTTTTTTGGTTTTTGTTTTTTTGGGTTTTTTTGGTGTTTTTTCCTGACCCTGTAAGCTTCTCCTGGTATCTTCATTCCACATTGCCTTGCCTTATCTTGTCAGTAAAATCATAGAAAGAAACCAATCTACAAATTCCATAATTTCAAGCACTGAGTTTCAATAGGCAGCTGTTCAGGTTGTCATTTTTTTTTACCCTCTGCATAATTTCCATGGCTTTAAACCAGAAAGCATTTACAAATAAAAACTGCTAGTCACATTTTTACTAGCTGATGTGCTAGTACCATCAATATTCCTTATCATCTGATATTTATCAGCACATAGTGTCAGAGCTGTCAAGATACAGTTCCCTGGCTCTTGTCCTGTTTACACACCAATTCAAACACATGGCAGATCAGCTTTCATGGCTGTGGCAGAGAGGCTGAACCTGTATTTCTAAAAAAAATATTTCTGGCAAAAAATTGTAAGCTTAGATGTTGCTGGATAAAACTCACTGGAAGATAACCACAGCTAGGAAAGAAAAATAATGAATGTAAAAAAGGAATAAAAGTGTGTCATTCTCAAAGCCACAGCAAATTCCATACTATCTGTGGCCATGTTTGAGCTAGAGTAGGAAGTGATTATTTTTTAGACAGTTTACACGCTTGTGTTTTATTCCTGTTCTCAGCCTTCCAGAATACTACTTAGGAAAAAAAAGCAAGATTTACTTACACCAACAGAATTGCTTTCGTGGTGTGTTTAAATTTCAATGGCCCCACTAAAATTCCTTTTTTCAACTTCTTAAGAAAATCTCTACTTCGTTAAGTGATGCTCTGGAGTCAGTGTTTGGATTCAAGTTGCCACTTGTGTACATTTGTAAATTTAAGCTCTGTATCAATCCCCTTTACTATTTACTAAAATGATCCTTTAGTCATTTCAGAGATATTGTACCTTTAGTGCTCTTTATTTTAACCAAATTCCAAGAACAACAGCAATGCAGTGTCTTCTAGTCATACTGTTTTTTTCCTCTTCCAACAATGTCAAGAGCAGAGGAGGCAGAACTCCTGAAAGGAGACAGAATCCCTTAAAGAAACCCCTCAGATTGATAGATTCTTCCTTGCCAGCATCCACCCATGTACATCACTGGTCAGACCAATGGAACTTGTTACATCTTGCTATGCCTCTGTTTATGTTTTAAGCACCCCATCACTGTCTGTGGCAATTCTGTCTGTCAGCCTCTTTCTGCCATCTGAAAGCAAGACACCTCCATTCCCTGCTTTTTTTTTTTTTTTTAAAAACACCTCCAGAGGACAGTTTGGATACTCTAAATGAAAGATACCATATAAAAAATTACATTCAAGTGCACTTTAAGGATAAAATCCTCCCAGAATAATCCTTCAATAGCCTAATACATCTCTGTTAAGACAATTTTTTGGACGACTGGGAATGGTTATATTTCTTACGGTTAGGTCACAAATATCGCATTATCCATTAGAAAACCACTTTAGCTTATGCTTAAACTACTAACAAATAAAATGCCTCTGAAGAGGACTTCAAACAGTAATCACATTTACTTTATTTGCTCCAGCCTTCTGTGTGTAATTTTATTTGCTCCAAAAGCATCATCATAGTTATTGTTCAGAATCAATGACTTACACAGTCATTTATTAATAAATAAATAAATAAAAAAGTCAAGTGTGCCACACATCACTGGTTTTCTTAGTAGCTTTTTCCTTTAAATAGCTTTAATGTCACCTCAAGACCTTCCCATCTGTCTTTGTCAGGTGTCCCTTAACCACCTCATTTTAAAATCACTTTTATACCTCTGTAACCTTCCAGAGTTAGTCTGTCATTATATTTTGGGACTGACAGAGAGCACTGCCATTGAATCCCAGGATTTCAGCAACCCACTGTCAGGAGCCAGTAACACCAGTATGATATAGCAGCTTATGATACCACAACAATCCAATTAATATTTTTCATTTATTTTCAGATCCTACCAAAGAAATAAAGAAACCTACATAGTGGTAAACTGTTAATTGAACATATTAATGAAAGACACAAGTTGATTTGACTGACTTTTTTGCATGCATCTGCCTACAAACTGGGCTATTATATTCATCAGAGAAAGAAAACTCCTGAGCTCTTAGGCACCTGCCAGTCTCACAGAGCAAGGAAATTCAGACTGCCAGTGAGATATGAAACTGCTTTGACTGGTGGTTTCTTCACTGGCAGCTGCTGGAAAGTCACAGTGAGAGCAGCCAGGTTCTTGGCTCCTTGCTGGTTAGCCTTTGTAAGTAACTGGGGAATCTGGTTCCCAAGGAAGCTCCATATACTGGGTGTCTCTAAACTGGCCGGGACTCAGAGCTTCCCTGAAACCTCAAGCTCTCATGAAACAAAAATAGCATTTCCCTGCCAATTCTGCATGCTGACTTGAACTGATGTTAGGGTACACTTTAAAAGTATTTGAAAGAAAACAAACAAAACAAACAAACAAACAACCTCACAGAAAAATAAATAAAAGTCCTCTTTTAGAAATTTTGCTCATTTCTGGGTACTAAATCTCTGACTAAAACATTGTTCTGTGAATTAAGTTTTCTACCAAAGAGTTTAGATAAAACTGTGAAGCTTTCATCCATTTCTAAAAGCAGTGAAAACTGATGCTCCACTTGATTCTAACAACTGCAAGAAGGGGATGAAAGGAAATGGGTTGTGCTTGGTCTCAATCATTAATTAATATGGTCATTCAAAAGCCACTTTTGAAATTTCACAGCATGTTTTCTGACTTATTTGTTAAACTGCTTCTAATTATGTTATTTATTTTCCTATTCTTGAGTTATTTTTTCTGCTTCCTTTACACAGTTTATCAGTACACTCAGTGGAGAAGAGACTTAGGTAACACTCTAAAAAAATTTTCGTAGAAACAAAGTTGAACACCCAGAGGAAGCATTTTTGGAAATTATATGACAATATATTGCATGTACTATTCATAACTGAAGACTTACTTTGTTTGGCAACCTCAACACTGTTTATTTTTGAAGACCCTCCAATACCTGTCAGAAAGGTATTGATGCTGAATCTTCTGCCACGCTGCAGTTCACATGGACAGAGAGACAATCATTGACTACACCCTCTTGGACATGCTTTTACCTTTGAGCTCAAAATCTGGGATCAAAACCTAAAAATTTTGTATCTATCCCAAATCTTTGTTCAAAAAACAAGCCCTTACATGTTGCGGGAAGAGCCTTTCCTGCTCCTGAGGCTCGACGAGCTGCTGGCCTCTCCATGCCTCACACCAGAGTGAGCTTCCTCTCTGTGGGTGTGTGTCCCACCCTTATTGGCCCCCTGGTAATAGGGGGCCTGCCCTAACCAGGCACAGGTGGACTCACACCCACTCTTTGGCAACTTGAGGAACCTGGTTTATCTTGTTTCTCTACACTTACACATCACAGATTCTCTTAAAAACATACCTATCTCACTAAAAACATACCTATCCCCTCTGCCTTCAGAATAATTTACTGACCATTCTTCTCTACAGCCTTCAGAAAATAGGATCATACAAACTATTTTAAAACAAGTCCTCTAGAAAATATTGGTATCTCTTACACTGATGCAGAAAACAAATTCAGTTTACTGTGAAATTGTGCTGTTTGTAAGCTATTTTCAGTCGGCAGCTACACCAATCCCTGGCCAGGGGAGAGGCACCAGAGAGCTATTCAAAAGCAGTTTAGTTCACTGCTCCTGGGAAACGTGAAAGCCCCAGCTATCAACCTGACTTGCTTGAAAAGAAATCAAATAGGAAAATCCCTTTCTCTCATCTCAGCCCTGGCTGGTCTTTATGCTTGCATGGTGATCTGAGAAGCACTGGGACCCTGCACTAGACATGCCCAAAATGCCAGAACTCAAGCACTGACCTCAAGCACTAGGACTTGACACACATATTGAAGACAGCCTAAGGCTCTTTGGGAAGTTCAGTGCTACAAATGTTGGCAAGGGTAGGCTTAATTTATACAACAGCAAAGCAAGAACACTGAATTACAAACATAAGTACTCCTTCTGATCTAACCCACCTAATTTTATACTTCATTTTGTACATGTACTTAAGGATGTTGAAAAAAAAAATAAATCCCTAGTTAAATCATTTCCTAAGAGCTTGGCATAAGTCTCCCCATTCATCAGCTTGTGCTTTAAGTTTGCTTCAAGCTTGCTGTTGACTGCCAAAGTTACTGCTGTTAAATGTGCCCATCTCCTCCTCCAAATGTCACATCTTATTGCCCAACTTCTGCTCATGAAGAGTAATTTCTATGGATGACATGGCTACATCTGCACAACATCAACATTTTGTTGCAAGAACAGATGGATTTGATCATGCTTTGTTCATTGCTTTTAACAAAGATTTGTATTGTTAAATCATGCTGCTAGACAAAGAATTTTGCACATGCATGTGTGGACAGAAACGCAGTTCCAGGAGAACTTAGGACTCAGAAAGGAAACACCATCAGCCTTAGACTGCTTTTAATATTTGTCTTCTGTGGTTCAATCTTGAGCTTCCAGTTTTTCTTTACAGGCTAACATATCCTACCAGTATCCTATAGTACCAGAGAAGTAATTTAATTAACAGAAAAAGCACCAGCATCATGTGAATGAGTAAGGATTAGTCATGTTAATAAAAGCGGTGAAAAGAGAGCATTCCACTCCTTCATTACTCAAAATTTATTAAATTATCCTACTAACTGAATTTAATACATTATCATAATCCTTCCTTAATTCGCATTGCATATTCAATTTTTCCGATACATTTGTAAGTTTCTTGGAAGAAATCCAACTATTTCATTCAGTTCTGGTTTATTTTACATTTGCAGTTCGTTCACATGACCAACAATTTTCTTCGGGGTAAGTATTTTCAAGTAAATACTAGGAATGTGCTTTATGTAAATTTGGCTTCCCAAATGAAAATCGTTGCTGTTTATTAAATGTATATAGAATTATCATTGATGTCAGATTTATTTTATTAAGCATGTGCTGAACAAGTTGGTACCTAAACACCACTTCAGTTCGCTTCACATTCATACTTTTAAAGCCGGGCACCTGAACTCCAGCACCCTACTGTCAAAGGTTTGACACCTCGAGGCCAAAGGCCTCTCTAACCTAGTTTGAAAAAACATCATAAGGAAAGTATCCTTATTCCTCTTCCAGTTATTAACTTCCTCACATTAATGGACCCTGTTAAACTTTCTAGATGCATCAAAAACTCTTTTCAAACTGCATGCACAAACACAAAATTATGTAAGAAACAGTAAGATGACAACATAAAAGCAAAGCTTCGGTCTCTGCCAGCATCTGGGTTAGTTTAAATAACTAATAACTCAACTGCAATTATATTTGCAATATTACCTGAAATTTTTTTTTCTGTAATTCCAGTAAAAGCATGTATTCATAACACTGGCTTAATGGGAACCCTTGAGCCCAACCAGATTTATTGTAAAAAGCAGACAAACAAGCCTCATGAACCCTCTGGGGAGTTTTTCAGAGTGAAATGCCTTTATGGTGTTGTTCCAGATAAACATCATTCCCTAAAGCCAGTTCTTTTTACAGTCAATGAGTCTTTTCTTTTCTGCAGCTGAATCCAAATGCTTTATAATTCAAGTGAAATTTTCATTCATTTAGCTGTTTGGGTAGGTTGGCATCCTATAATTGTGTTTTAATTAAATAATTGCACAAGCTAATGTGCAGTATACAGCACAATGTGTAATGTATGAACGAATTATTGTCTGACAATACCTAGAGCAACATTTTAATAGCCTCAGTAAAGGAGAAAAATGAGAAGCTAGTATCAGAAACAGACTAAACAATAATCAAAAAGCCTAAAATAAAATTAAGAAAAAAAGCCCCATGAGAAATACTGGCAGTCTTCTTAGTGAAATCTTGTAACAGTCTTCACAAAGAAAGAAGAGCAAAACAAGAAATACACAAGTGCACTCTTGCATGTTTTCCACTCTCAATGAATTTTGCACCTGTGTGCTCAAACTGGTGGGGGGTCGGAACAACTTCATTTTGGAGTAGAAATGGGCTAGGTATTTTTAAATCTCTTTTTACATGTTAAGCTCTTCAGTTAAAACAGACAAACTTCTACCCAGAGCATATCAGACACAAGAACTCTCCATTAGACACAAAAATTTTCTTATGCTGAGGTGATTGTTTCCTGTTGGCAGCAAGAGCTCATCTGATAATATAGATGTATCACCAACTTGGCACTATTTTAATTACAAAAGTAAGAACATGAATAATGAAATAAAGAACAGTTTTGTTTTATTTTTAAACCTTTAGTGCATCTGGAAAACTTATCCTGATGACTGACACTGTTAGCGCCACAGCCCTACGTCACATTACTTATTGCCATATCCAAACACCAGAATTAGATCCAAAGATTCTTGTCATGACTATATCAAGCAATAATTTTGGCAATGACATCCTAAATAAGAGGTACAGAGACAGCCCAACAACTACATTCTACTGATTTTACGCTCAGTAACCAGCAGTTTCCTCACAATACCTTCATATATAAGCTACATGTACTCAACAGAATTTTTTTAAGGTACAAAATAATAGCTTAGGGGGTTTTGTTTGCTTGGGGTTTTGAATGTGTTGGGTTTTTGCTATTAACTTTTTCACATAGGCTGATAATGTATGTCAGTTTACAACTGTGCTGGGTTATGGGAATGTACACAGTTACTTAGGGTGTCAGCTGGCAGATGGTAACTTGGGAAACCATTTTAAGAGTCATGTTCTGCCACATATCCATGCAAGTGCCTGAATAATCAAAGCAAACAGTAGAGTAACCAGGCTGCAACAGCCAAATATGCCAGCTCCAAAGAAAAAAGTAGATAATACATAATGAAAGAAAAATTAAAACCCTCACACATTTTACATCTTTGCAATTCATGATAAAGTCATCAGTTTATTTACATATTATTTTGTATTTAGACATTTGCATCTCTATAATAAGGATAGGGTTGAACACAAATGTTTAGCCTGTGAAGTCTGAGAGCTACCATTAATTCTGACACACTGGTTTTTACACTCATCATCTCTGAAAACCTCTCAACCCCCCCAAGCATTGGTACAGGCTTGGAGAGGAATGGCTGGAAAGCAGCCCGATGGAGAAGGATCTGGGAGAACCAGTGGATGGATGGTTGAATACCAGCCAGCAGTGTGCTCAGGTGGCCAAGAAAGCCAACAGCATCCTGGCCTGTATCAAAAACAGGGGGTCCAGAAGGAGGAGAGAAGTGACTGTGCTGTGACTCAGCCCTGGTGAGGCCACAGCCTGAGTGAGGCCACAATTCTGGGCACCAGACTATAAGAAAGACATTGAGGTCCTGGATCATGTCCAGAGAAGAGCTACGAGGCTGGTGATGGGTTTGGAGAGCATGACATACAAGGAGCAGCTGAGGGAACTGGGATTATTTAGTCTGAAGAAGAGACTCAGAGGAGATCTTATTGCTCTCTACAACTTAGTGAAGGGTAATTATAGATAAGCTGATGTTGGTCTTGTCTCCCATGTAACTAGCGATAGGAAGAGAGAAAATGAGTTTAAGTTGTGCCAGGAGAGGTTTTGGTTAGATATTAAGGAAAATGCTAGTGAAAAAATGGTGAGGTATTGGAATGGTCTGCCCAGGAGGTGTTCAGGAAGAGTGTAGATATGGCACTTCAGGATATGGTTTAGTGGTTGTGATAGTTGTATTATTGTTTGGAATTGATGACATTGAAGGTCTCTTCCAACCTCAATGATTTTATGATTCTATCTCTTTGTTCTGCTGTAACGAAATTTGAAATCTCTTATACTGTACAGGTAGTATATAAAACTACAAGTATTATTAAAGTGTGAGTTACATGTAGATACAGAAAAGCAGCAGAAATACAAATTTCTTTCCTTGCAGAACCACAGAAAGTACCAAGGAACTTACTGGTCTGACATAATTGAGAACACCTGATATTTTTGTAATTTAATGTTACACTTGATGTTTCCTGGAACCTTGCTGTAAGTATCCAAAGCAGCATTTGGCCAGCTTAGCCAATGCTACCGAATTCTCACAATATCTCAAAAATTATTAATGGAAATATATAAAAGGAATGGAAATCTTTACTCAGTGCAATCAGTAACTCTAGCTTTGACTAAATCCACTTCCCAAGCACCAGAAGTAACTAAGCAGTACAGCAGTGGTTTTACTTCTATACTTCTTCTCATGTACTCCAAAATGTACTGTCAGGACATGGTGGTAACTCTGTCATAAATTTAGAAATTCAGTCCTCCCTTCTCCTTCACTCAGTGGCTGTATTTTGGGATCTATCAAGTGCCTTAAAGATTTATGCTAAGTATGACTTCAATTCATTTCCACACAATTATCATGACCCTTCATTTGTGATACACAGTCATCTTCCACTACTTTAAAAACTGAAATCTGGGGAAAGAACAGAGATACTACTAAATGAAATATTGGCCCAAACTCAGATCACTGATTTCATGTACTCTTCAGTTCTAAAGTATAACCCAGACCACATGCAACCATCTAGTAATACCAAATTCAGAAATCACTGCATAGAGGCCTAGAAATATTTTTGGAGGATCTTTCCCAGAATAGAAATTGCTGCATTTCAGTCCTCAGATTTATCTGCCATGTAGAATATTAATTGCTAGAAAATAGTGGACTAGGGAACATCAAAATCACAAGAGATCTTTATCATTTTGTCTCTTTACCTTCAGGAGAGTACTCTTGTCCTTAAGTGGTTAAAGGGATCCTCAAGTTAATCTACTCTCTCCCCCTATCTGTAAGATTTGAGTTTTACAGTTTCATAGGGCATTGTCTGGCACAGCACCAAATTTGACTTTTAGTCATGACAGCCAATATTAGGGTCACATTCTCCAGTATGCACATCCTACAAAATTTCACAGGTCATGTATAAACACTCTGCCTCGTTTCAGGGCTTTAATAAGGTACTACACATCCCCTCATGCAACTGGTTAAATGTCAAAAGGCCAAGCTTGTTATATAATGTATTCTCAGACTATTTCTTACTAAATGTTTAGTATAGTTTTCACTAAAAAACCAAACCAAACCAAACCAAACCACAAAAAAAAAAAAATCCCCCAAAACCATAAAAGCAAACAAGCACACTGACACAAGAGCAGAAATATTTAATTTTTAAAAATTAAACAGCTACTTTATTGTGTATTTCTGACACTCTTCTTCAAGAACCAGAAGGACAATCCTGGCAGACAAAACATTAAAATCTGGGTTGGTTTTTAGGCATAAAATTTTAGTCAGACATTTACGGTGCAAATTTCTATTCCTGGGACATTTGAGAAGAATTTGACAAGATGCATAGGGTTTGGAGATATTTTGAATATAATGTGCAGCAGTTCATATCGAATGGCTTTTATTTGTGACAGATATTCTTGTCCCAGTTTGTTTTTATGTGGCAGGAAATACACCAAAAGAACTTGGTGTTGTGCTTTCTTACTTCTCTACCTCTCCTTCATAATCTTTGCAATTACTGCTTCATTGTAGAGTAACAAGGCAACCAGGTGCCTCTAATTGCCAAGGAGTGGGTGTGAGCTTGTATCAAGTCCACCTGTGCCTGGTTAGGGCAGGCCCCCTACTGAGCATGAGCAAGACCAGGGGGCCAATAAAAAGTGAGGCTCACACCCACAGGGCAGCTCACTCTTGGGCTAGGCAACAGAGAGGTCAGTAGCTCTTCAAGCCACAGGACCGATCTAGGCTAGTTCCACTCTGTGAGCTATAGACTTAGAGCACCGCTCGCAAGTCTCTATTATGACTCCTGGTTAGACCTTGAAGCGCTGATCCCTAAGAAAGGTTCGTCTAGCTACACTTCATCTCTATGCTGATTAAGCTGTAAGACTTAGACTGTACAGGTTAGGGAAATATGAAAGGGTACCAAAGCTAGCAAATCCCAATGGACACTGGGGGACACACACAGTCCTGTACACACACACGAAATACACTGATGACACACTCCCAAGCAGAGATTCAAATATATTTGTTTTAATTTAAATTAAAACTGTATATTCACAGCTACCATCATTTTGGTAAAAACAGTGAACTGGTAAAACTGGTAAAACTAGTCCTCAGGTCATACAGAAAGTATTATGTACTCGTTTTAGTGTTCAAAACATATGAACAAAGTAACAGGGGATACTGAGTAACAAATTTCTCTTCACCTCCTACTTGTGTTATTCTTTCAGTCTTCCACTCACAGAAGGTTACAGAGTCATCACTTTGTGGTACACCTTAAAAGCAGGTATGTCAGATGAATGGACCACTGTCAATACTTGAGCTGCCTATACAGCAACACCTGTACTTGATGCAATTTTAAAAGGAAGTTTTTACAGAGGTGATTAGCAGAACAACCCTCATTCCTCCGTGTCATTCTCATTTCTTGCAGAAGTCTATCATTTACTCATTTAAACTGAAAAGGAAAAATGAACAGGTCAGCTAAATTAATTAGGGAAGGAGAACAGTTTTAACTTGGCACCCTGCAAAACTATCAAAGAACAAGCTCTCCTTCTTGCTTTCATTTGCTCTGTTCCCACAAGCATCTCTTGCTATCTCCCTGTCCTTAAGGGAAAATCCTTATACCCCTTCAACCCACCTTCATTCTAACTAAAAATATCTTCTGCCATCAGCAAACTGTGGACCTAAAAATCAGCCTCAGTAGACAACTGCTGGCATTGCAGAAACTGAGACATCTCCCTATAGCTTTACTATTATATGCTCAAGTGCCTTTCCCACAGACTTCACCAGAAAGCAATCATATAATCTGCTTGCTGGCAACTATGTAAGAGAGCACAGCTTGTCTCTAGAGTAGGCACCAAGCAAAGAGCCTGAGCCATGCAGTGAGTAGTGCCCCATCACTACAGAACACAAGTCTAAGACTAAGGTAAATCTGAAACTCCAATTTAAAGAGCTGAACTGATGTTAAATTCAACATATTAACAGTCCAGTTTCTGTTAGCAGCTATGGGCAAAGTGTAATGCTGGGCAAATAGAGGTAAAATCCAGCAGGAACAACAGAATACTAAAGCCCAACTTAATTCAGTGTTAAAAGAAACCTGCCAAAGTCACTGTATCAGCAGGTAACTCTGAACTGACTGCAGGAAAGGCACTGATTACAACAAAGCAATCCCTTGGGCCAGCAACATCCCAAGATACTGTCTCAAGATCCCAACATTTCTAAAACTGATATAATAGTTTAGGTCATGAACACACGGACCTAGCACAGGAGAAAGGTTCCAGATGTGCCACGAAGCCTGAGATGGACCCAAGTTCTGATGGAGAACCAAGTTCTTAAGGCTACTCAGCTGACTTAGAATATTAAATACCACATACCTGCACTGGGAGAACATATTGCTAACATGCATGGGTGGCTGGGCCAGCTACCTATTGTATGTGTTTAGGTCACTCATTCATATCATACTGTGCAAAAGTGTGTGTTGATATTTATAGGTTACTGGGTCAACTGCATCCTGTGCCTAGGAAAGCAAATCATCTATAGCAGGTTTTATGCCAAGAGACATTGAAATCTGTCATTTCAGTAGTTCTAGCAAAGTATGTATCTGCACACTGACAGGACCTATGGCTGGCTGCTACTTCCATCTGGAAATGGTATCACCTTCAAAAATATTAAAATGCAGAGTGTTCACATATTATGTAAACAAATGCTAACGTTATACATTTCATATTAGCCAAATATAAAAAAAACTATTTCATCTCAAATAATAATCTTTGGAAGATGAGAAATTCGCATTCTCTTTAATGAAAAATCTGAGGTTTTTTTGCTTTCTTCTGCTTTTTTCTTCTGTTTCTAGAATAATCTGAAGGCTTTTTCACCTTTGTTGAAAAGTGTCCTGCACTTGGGTCACAACAACCCCCAGAAACATTACAAGCTTGAGAAAGAGTATCTGGAAAGCTGCCCAGAGGAAAAGGACCTAGAGGTGATGGCTGATACCCAGCTGAACATGAGCCAGCAGTGTGCCCCAGTGGCCAAGACCAGCAGCATCCTGGCTTGTATTGGGAATAATGTGGCCAGCAGGAGAAGGGAAGTGATTGTGCTCCTGTACTTGGCACTGGTGAGGTTGCACCTGGAGTGCTGTGTTGAGTTCTGGGCCCCTCACTACAAGAAGGGCATTGAGGTGCTGGAGAGTGTCCAAGGAGAGACAACAAAGCTGGTGGAGAGGCTAAAGAACAAGTCTGATGAGAAGCAGATGAGGGAACTGAGTGTGTTTAGTCTGGAGAAAAGGAGGCTAAGGAGACACTTGATTGCTCTCTACAGCTACCTGAAAGGAGATTGTAGCAGGGTGGGGGTTGGTTTCTTCTCCCAAGTAATAAGTAACAGTACAAAGAGGAAATGGCATCGAGTTGTGCCAGGGGACGTATAGGTTGTTTATCAAGAAAAAATTCAAGAATGTTAGGAAAAATTTTAGAAATGTTAAGTTTTAGCGACTATTTAGAAATATTTCCTGATATTTAGAAAAATATTAGGAGAGGGCTGTCAGGCACTGAAGCAGGCTGCCTAGGGAAGAGGGTAAATTGCCATCCCCAGGGTTATTTGAAATATATGATGTGTTGCTGAGGAACATAGTTTAGTGATAGACTTGGCAGCATGCTAAGTTACTGGTTGGACTTGTTGATCTTTAAGACCTTTATCAACAAAAATTATTCTGTGACTCAATGAAAACAGTTTTTCAGATGGATCTTCAAACTCTTATAGACTTCCTGGTTTATTTTATGAAGTGATCCATCAATAATCTATTAGCAACAATCAACTTCCAATAAAATCATCCAATCCAACTACTTTTCCCAGGGCTTATAAGAAAAAAAAACCAAAACAGTAGGCATACAATGAATCATTCCAGTTAATCCTTATTTGTTTCAAAATGAAAACTGAAAATCTAAACAAAGAAAACCTAAGCTCCTGTGAAAAATATAGACCTTGTTTAACTTCATGCCTACTCTGGCCTCTCCTGAGTAAATCTACCTGAAGACACATCCATTGAGAAAGTACACCAGCACTATTCAACAAATAACATCACTTAGCAACCAGTAATGCTAAGAGAAAAAGCAAAATACTGAATGAGCACTAAATATTATTGAACTTCAGAAGGAACAGTAAGTATTTGGAGATATTAACTTTTATAAATTTATAAAGTAGCAGCCTCTACCTGAAACCTGACCATGTCTTAAATTAGCGAGGAAACAGAATCATAGAGTCTTTGTTGTTGGAAAAGATTTAAGATCATCAGGTTCTGTTGTTAAGCTAGCACTATGCAGCAACAAGGTCAGAAGGACATGCCTGTAGTTCCCTGGATCATTCAGCCCTTCTTGTAGATGGGCACCACTTTTTCTAACCTCTAGTCAACTGAGACCTCCCTAGTTAGCCAAGACCACTGGCAAATGAAGTGGCTTGGTGAGCATTTCCACCAGCTCCCTTCTCAGTATTGTTTGGTGGATCCCATCTGGCCTCACAGATATGTGTGTGTCTAAATATATCCATAATTATACCAGTGTCTAAATATACCTGTCAGAGAATGCATCACATGTATTCTTCATAGAAGAGGTTAATATGCTACAGAAAAACATGAGCAGACTTGCTTTAGGATACCCACTCACTATTAACACGAAGTTTACACCATCTCTATTACCATCACAGAGCAAGCAAAACTTTATGGTGCCTAAAAAATACTTTTAAATACCTTTCCAAGCTGTTAGAAGGCACAGCTCTCCACAGCCAAAAGCTTCACTGCAAAATGTTATTTCAGTGGGTGGTCCATAAGTCACGGCTAACAATTACACTGTGGAATAAAAATCAAAGCCATTTCATTCATATAAAATGGACTTGCATATTGAGAGAAGCTCCTCAAAGCATTTTCTCTACATATTTTCTCTGATACTTGAGCAATGAAATTGTTGAGACAGGGTAGATTTGCTTATTTGTGTGAGCAAAATAATGTGTATGACACCAGGCAGAAATGCACAGAAAATTCTGAAGGGAAATGCCAGCTGTAAAGACAGGTTTTTGTTTTTCCCCCACTACATTACTACCAGTTTTAATCACTTTAAAGAAAGTCCGTGTAGACATAACAAAATTAACTTTTATGTCAATATAGAAATAAAGGGCATTGCTATGAAAAACATCTCAAAAAAGAGCCCAAGCAATGCACAATTAACTTGAAATATTTTTTTGTGTTTTTAGGATACTGACGTGCTGCCAAATAACAATTCAGAGCAAACAACAACCTGACAGAACAAGCAAGCTATTTAGCTGGCAAATCTGATTTAGGAGAGGGAAACAATTTATTGTTCACTAGTCTCCAAAATTACCTAAACTGCAGACCTGTGATTCTGTGTGAAATGCTACTGAAGAATGAATAACACAATGAATATTCATCCAAAACCATAAATGAGTTTGTTTCATACCCACATTCCTTTTGTTTGCTTCATACAAGCGTAAAAGAATGTCAAGCATCCCCCAGCACATAGTTGATGAAAGCAAATTGCAACTTTTTCTGTGTGAATTCCTAGGGAAGTTACTATGTTTTAAAAATAGTATGTATGCAACTCTTCCCTACAAGAGACTTTTGGATGACCTTTTTCTATTGTATCACAAATAGGTAATAGTTTAAAATTTGAATAATAACCTACATACGACATGCCTATTTTTTAAGAATTACCTGCTCAATGAACTCAATCAGCTGAGGATGATGCCAGCTCTTTGTACACAGCTCTACAGGGACAAGATAAAGAAGAAATTTTTTTCTGCCAGTTCTTTTCTTTTCTAAAATGAAGGGGGAGTATACCTGGACATAATCTTACCACTTGAGAGAGATGAGTGAGGTAACATAGCTGAATTTTGCAAGACTCAATATTAGGATAGTGGCTTTTATGATTTATGACAATTTCCAAGTAGAAAGAGAGTGCTCAATACAAAAGAATGTGCAAGTAAAACTCCCTGATCGTCTTGATTAGTTCACCTGCCTCTGAACTGTTCATATTTCTTCAGGCAGAAATAGTTTTGGAAATTGAGTTAAAATGGGGCTTGTTGTGCAGAGGTCCTAACCCTGGTACTGATAAGAGCAGCTCTGATCAGCATCACTGAAGGACACCTGGGTGCTTCCTTTTGCCAACATTCCAATACTGGCCTTGGACTTAAACTGGAAATCAGTGAAAAGAAATACAAGTAAGTAAAAAATTGTTACTTTCATTGGTTCCTGACCAGAGCTAAGGTTAGACTATCTGTTGAATAGCTTGGAAGACACATAACCACTTTCTCCTCTTCTGATCATGATGATCTGTGCATGACCAGAGGAGCCAAAGCATTCCTTATCATAGCTGGCACTGGATACAACTTTCTAATATATACACCCAATCTAGAGGCTTTGCAAAGAGAGTACTAACACACAGCTGCATATTGTTATTTCTGAATCTATTCTTTTTTCTTCTGCTTTGTTCTAAGGCATCAGAAATGTTAATTTAGGTCAATAACCATTTATGCTAGGGCAAAGTCCCAATACACCAAAGTTTATCAAGTGCATACTTCTATGCTAACATTGTGATTATGCTGTTTTAACACTTATCCATGTCCTTTCAACTTTTAAGTTGAACATTTTTACGATTTCATCATTTATAAACTTCTTGAACTGAGTACTATCTAGCTACACTTAATTTCCAACCTCTCTCCAAGTTACCTGCAGCCACAAACCATTTCAGAAACAACTGAAAAAAACCCAGCTGATACATTTGACGTCTTTCTTAAGTGTGCTGATAAAACATGTGCTAGCACATCTGCACACAGGGCAAGGTATAAAAATCTTTTCCACAGGATGTCTAATGACAAGATGGTAATAAGTAAGAGAAGTATTCTGAACTCCATAGGTGCCCTTTCCATATGCTGGTAATAAGGCAACTGACAACTCACACAGCTCTGACTTAGGATAGCACAGAGACTTCCTCTCTTCAGGAGATTTTCACTTAGCACGTTGCTAACCATCAAGCAGGCTTCATGACATGAACTGGAAGGTTTAATTCTACATGATGGAGAAAAGACAGACATGCAGTGGAGGACACTCCTTTGTAATTAACCTTTGTAATGCTAAGGCTTGGATAATAGGGCCAAGCCAGAGTTGACCTATAGATGAATCCTGTCCTTGTAGAGTAGTGCTGAGGCTTGGACAATGGGCCCAGGCCACAGTTGCCTTGTATGGAAATACCAAAAATAATAACTGAGCTTTTCCCCTTGTAGACCAAATAGAATTGACATTTTATCCTTGTATTAATCATTAAAAATATAATTTATCAAAAATTGGCTTGATGCCTCAAAAGAGAGGATGTTAAAGAAACCCTGCCAGCCATGCTCTGGACTCTGTCCCAGACCTGGTCATGGGTGGTCAGGAGATGAACCAAGTGTTCCGCATAGCGTGATACGCAAAGTCACCCTGACTTGCAGGTTGTTTAGTATATAGGGCTGGACCCCCTTGCAGTGACTTTGTGTGTCTCACCTACAGGTGGATGCACTGCATGGGATTTTCCCACTTGCCAGGAAGGGTTTTCCAAATCAACCAGGGCTCCCCAGTGACTGCAGACTGGGTGATGGTAATGTACACAAGGGGTGATGTATCTCTCAGTCACTCTCCTTTCTCTTACACTATCTTTTCTATCTGTCTGCTTTGGGTACTTTGTTCTGTATTTTTCTTATTTGGTTGTATTATCCAGTTATCACCAGTCAAATACATTTACACTTTCCACTCTGGTGTCCAAGTTTCATTACCATCCTCAATCAGCAAAACAACCTCATACTGAGTGCCTCCACCTCTTGCTCCAGGGCTGTGGTGCAGAGACCGTGGTAGCGCTCAGCAGATGTATGCTTACAGTTTCAAGAGCAGATCTATGAGCAACGAACATCAGCCTCACCTGGCTCTTCTTTTGAAAGTTTTTTGTCTGTCCCGATCATGTAACACTTACATCAGACTGATTTTTAAATGGAAGGAGAAACATTACTTCTAAATGAGTAAAGAACAGAAATTTAAGCCTGGTGCTTAAGTTTAAGCCTTTGTCTAGGCTACGGGGGAAGAAAATAAACAAACAGACAAACAAAACCCAAAACCCAATAAAAAAAAAAACAAAAACAAACCAGCAAAAAAACAAAAAAAGCAAAAACCAAACAAACCAACACACACAAAAAAGAAAAAGGAAAAGCACCAAGAAGCCGAACCAACCGAAGAAACCGAAGTAAAATGGAGATGGAATTAGGATTGCTGCATAAAAGGTGAATGATATAGGGGTGGTTTTGAACTTCACCAAACAAGGCCAGACAATTTAACCTTTTCTTTCCCTCATGTATCAGACTTTTTCCCTGTACACATGTGAGAACATTTAGGAGGATGCTTTTGACAGAGGACACATCGATGTGTGTTCTGGACACTTGTTCCCTGGCAACGGGGCTTTTTCTCTTAGCAACAGAAAGAGAAGAGCAAAGCTTTTCCTGAGAGAAAAGAGTACAGACATGAAAAGTCAAAACAGCATCATCCAGTGTTAGTAGATCCTTTATTCTGAATGATGAAAAAAATATATCTTAAACAACAAACATAAGCTTTATAGTACAGCTCTTTGTAGAAAAGATGAATGCTTTAGATATCCACACCACTGGCAAGTTAGGGACCCCGAGTCCATATGTGGACATCAACATAAAAAAAAATATGTCAAAAATATACTTACTACTAACTATTTAATTAGTGGATTTCATCGGCAGCTCTAATTAGCCTTTGGTTTCAGGAACAGTTGCATGTGTCATAAATACTTATTCTGGGCATCTGAAATGTTATTTTTCCTATTTCTCTGCTCCCAAAAGTTTAAAGTTCTAATACCGTACCTGTCCATCTGCTTGACAACATTTCCCAGCCTGAGCAAAACAATTCAGACACGTACTCAGATAATTTTAGAAATACTTTTTAAATGGAACACCATAAATGATGAAGAAACATTGAATTATCCTTTCAACAATTTTTCCCCTTTCATTCATCCCCTCAGTACACCTTGCTTCTTCTTGTAACACTCTCTAGAGAAAAGTAAATTCTGCTACACTTAGGGTGCAAATTTTGCCTGCACTGGGGATCTTCATGCCAGAGAACAGCCCTGCCCCTTACACTATTCCTCGTGCATGGTCCTAAAGTGACTTGCACATAAGCTCCTGGCCACCTTGGTTTTGATTTGAACTTCATTTTCAGATCTAATTTGTGTGCTAATTAAATGTGTTCCTGCAGTGCTAATGACTATCTCAGCTTCGTTTAGGTGATTTGCCAGGGGGTCCTTAGGATCTGTCAAAGGGCTTGTTTATTCAGTTGTCCTTCAGCCCTGCCTTGGAGATCATTAGAGCAACCTGCTAAAACCCTGAGAAGCTGTGTGGCCTTTCAGAGCAACAGAAGAGGATCCAGGAGCTTCCCAGGACACAGAGGTTACAAAAGCAAGGAGAAGCAAAAAGTCCTTCTCTGTCTTTTACTGCTTCAGACTCTGCAAACTGCCAGAGGCAGCTGCAACAAGAATTAAGAAAAGTCAAACCTTTATTAAGCCCAGTCTCTTAGAAACTAATGCCCAGGCAGTCAGACTGCCTCTGTTTTACTCTCCCCAGACATTTCTAATTTCATTGCTAAATTTAATTCACGCTGGCCAAATAACACTTACAAGTAGTAAATGGTTATATTCTGGCAGCTTTTTGCAAAATAGGTACCTAAGAAGTAAAAGGTGACTTCACAGGACACAGCCCAAAGTCAGCTTTCCCACGGTACCAGAAATATTTCTTCAAAGTCAGGGGAAAATAATTTATACAGAAAATGCCTATTCAGACAACAGAAAACCTATCCATGAGACACAAATATATGGGAACTAAGATGCTTTGCTATTGTAATGAGGTTTTAAGATCATTTCTGCTGCACAGACAGATCACAAATATTTCACAGAAGTGGGGGGAGGGAGAGGAATTTCAATTAGTATATAAGTGCCAGAGGAGGGTATCTAGAAAAACAGACAATAAAAAAAGAATATTTTAAAAAACAGAGGCAAAGAATCTCTAAAATGAGGATAAAGAAAAAAACAAACAAAAAAATCAAGCCAATCACATAAAACTAAAACAAACTAAACCCAAAAATAAAGAACAAAAAAACTCTCATAACACTCTCCAAAGCTCTTCTTTGCAATCGGGCTGAAGTAGCAGCCACTGCAAAGTGTTGCCCCTGGCATTTTCTCTTCTGTCTAAGGAATAATTGCTTGCACAAATTCTGAGAAAGTAAATGGAACTACCTGCTAAAATTACCTGTAAGTCCATTACTGATACCTGGGAATAGATACAAAAGCTGAGAATTTTAGCAAGAATGTGACTGTTTTTACAAGTTTACTTTCTTACCTATTCTGTGGATGCAATTTGTACAGCTAGATCCCTTTGTCAGGCAAAATGGCAGAAAAACTTGGAAGTACATTGTAGTTCATCCTAAATTTATTCCATTTCAGATGTACCACTGCCACTTTTATTCTCTGGACCTGCATTTTCATTTGTGATCAAGTCTCCCAACCTCACAGCAAGTAAGGGGAGCCTCTGCACAGTAAACAAGAATGAGTCAGAGGACAAGGATGAGCATCACTGCCCCATCCAGAAAAGCCAGCAGTAGGTAACAGGCTGATGCTGCAGCGTGGTTACCTGTCAGAGGAAACTAAGAGTGGAAAGAGACACAAATAAAACAAAAAAAAAAACTCTTTAAAACCTAAAGAGTTGCAGAAAAGTGCTGTTCAGAAGTGCCAGGAGGTAGGTATTTGGGACTTCTGGATTTTGTAGATGGCAGGAAAAATGTTAAGTCAGTGAGACCACCCCAGAAACTACAAGACGTTCTGACCTGAAAGATATGACTGCTTACACTTAAACTTTTCTTTATTTTCCCCTTTATCTGATATGATCCCCTTCAATGCCTTAGTATTATCTCAGGATCTGATATTAAACAGGGTTTATGGACATTGGTGTGGTCTGCAGATCACATCATCAGCTTCTGTCGTACATGCTGAAGTCTCTTATCTTTTGTCCTGTAAGATCCAGTGGGCAGGACAGAAAAAGCAATGCAGGAGTAAGACATAGAAGAAGAAATATGAACAGATACAAATTTGCAGCTTAATATGTTTGTGATACAGAGCTCAGCACAACTATTTAAGTTATTATACTCTGAATATATCCTTGCTTCATGTACATTGTTTAAAATGCATTAACAGATACAGAGAGATTACTGGGGAAATATTTCCTGAGGACAAAGGTTTAACAAGTTTCACAAAATATTTTATATATTTTATAAATACTGATAACATATCTGGGCCTAAAGATACAGCAGCGGTAGGTTTTCTGTCTGATATGATTACCAAAAAAAAAAGAAATAGAAAAAAAAAAACAAACAACCAAGCCTTGAGACAACAGGATTAGAGAACATATGCAGAACATGTATAGTTAGTAAGTAGATATATATGCAGATGTACTGTCCATGTCAGGGTGTCTCTATCAAAAACAAAGTAGGATTAGCTAAAATTTTAAATTTTGCTCCAGTTTTCTCATCTGCTAAATAAGGATAATTACACTCATTTCTTTTGGAAAGAACTAGGGTATGCAATAATTTCATATCCACCTAAGATCTGGACTGCATTACTGCTATGGTAATCTCATGTTTTGCCTGAAGAAGTGCAGAAAAGGGAACCTGACACCTTTTTTTTTAAAAAAAAAAAAAAAAAAAAAGAAAAAAAAAAAAAAAATTCTAAAGGCATCTTTTGATACTCTTTTTACCTTATTGAAGCACTACGAAGAGACCCATAAAAGAGATCTTATCTGTTTTCATTCTGCTGCTTCTCATCAAATCTGGTTTTTTATCAGGTCAGTAAGCCACAGGACATTTTCTATCTTATCTCTTACGACAAAGATTACAGACACGGTGTGAATTAATGTCAGCCAGCTTCATTAATTGGCCAGCTTCAAGCTAGATAACATTACAGTTCTGTAAATGAGTTCTTTCTCTCTTTTTATTAATTAAATTTGTCATACTAAGGAATAGCGTATGTCTACATTTTACTGTGAGACATGCAGTTATGTATCTTCATATCTAGGATATTTTGTAAGAAAATTCTTGCTTAATAAGAAAAAAAATCTTTAGAAAACCTTCTCAGTAATCATCTAGTTAATGTAGGAATCTGTAGGAATCCATAGCTTATTACTTCAAGTTACATTTAGAAAGTTTCACTCTAGTAGAAACTAGAGTTTAATGTACATTTAAATCAATGAGGTTCCATGGTTTTTACAGGTTTACTTTTTTTTTCCATTTTATAAATTGCAAATCCCAATTCCCAATAATATATATAAACCAACTTCTAAATATAACTTGAATTCCTGATTCTTTTTCATTTTAAGCTCATCCTAGAGAAGTGTCCAAGCTGTTCAGCTGTTTTAGAGCACTATAACAAAATAAAAACAGAATAAATCACTTTTTCTTCAGGAAACATAATGGGACAGTCTAACGTATCATGAAAACAGATGATGGCTATCAAATGAAGAACACAACCTAAGCTCTATTTCCATATTTAATAAAAAGCAGGCCTTTGTAATACTTGCCAAGGTAATGTCTGGTAAACTAATGATAAAAGCGATAAGGGAAAACCACACCTATCCAGCCTTTAATGTCCAACAGAGTGAAGTCAGAGGAAAAAAGTAACAGCATCCAGAAAGATTAAAAAAAGAAAAATAAACCTGCCTTTCCACTTGCAGCAGCCCTTTGAAGTCCTACCAAGTTATTGGTTTATTTTTTTAAGGATATTTTCCTGTTATACCAAATCAATGGATGATAAAGCAATTAATCTCTCCATGTGTGCACAATGTTTCCAAGACAAAAGAGGTGATTTTTACATGCAAATGACTCACTGATACACTGTGCTTCTTTAATTAATCAATATCTTAGCAATGCCCCCACCTGGTGGCCAGGTGGGAGATTTTGCTCACCCAGGTAAGAGATGCAGAAGGGGCAAGTGTACACCTGTAAAGAAGTGCCCTTATTCTTTACTTTTCTACCTGGAGGCTTTGATGAAAGATGATTTGGCAAGGAGGTGAGTGTGTGCTTCTAAAACTACCTGCAGAGGATAACCACCAGGCAGAGATCCATGTGATCTCATCACCTATAGATCTGACAGCCCCTCTCACCAAAAAGAGAAAATAAAGCATAATACAGGCAGGGAAACCTCTTTTTTTTTTTTTTTTTGTGAGGCTTGGCAGACTAGGTCTCAGGTCTTCACTCCAAATGGACTAAAATAGGTTGGTGACACCCAGCTGTTGAGTCAAGGGATGATCACCATTTTTGCTTAAGAACAACTTAAGTAAGCAAGGGCCTACGTAATTTTTTTTTGTGTGTGTGAAACTGAGTCAGCATGGAAAGAAGAACACACCAATTCCAAACTCTTTAGAAAGTAGATTTGTTCCTACTCATTTCAAGGCCATTAATTTAAAACTTTCACAAAAGACACATAAAGTCATGTGCCAGCTATCTCTGAGAAAGATAAGGAAGGATATAACTCTTACCACATATCATTGTAAAGACACAGTTACATTAGCATCAACATTTCTTAAATTGCCTGTACTGGATACTTAGCTCCAAAGCCCTTAAATTTGCTGCTTACCTTTATCTCTCATTATTTCTGTTTCTTTATTCTATTATTTTTTTGTCATTATTTTCTTTTTTTTAATTTCTTTTGATGGTCAGCTTAAAATTGCAAACCCAGGGTTTACTTACATGGGGTGATTATAAATAGGGAGCCCAGATAAGTGGCAACCTTTGCAAAAGGGAAGGATTCTGGCAAAATTTATTTTGTAATTGTTTCTGACTCACAGTCTTTTTCAAGACTTGCAAGGATTTGAGACACATGGCAACTGTTCGAATAAAATGCCTCCCAGCATTGCAAATAAGAGTGGCTCCAGGCACTGTCTGACCTTGGATTAGATGTTTATTATACTAAAATAAATAAAATTACCTAGATTGCAAGGCTTCTGGCAAAAAGATGTTTTACTGGTTCTAATGCTGTACTGAAGATGTTACCCACCTGCCAGACCGAATAAATGAACAGAATTAAAGTTGGTTTATAGCAGGAAACAAACATGAAAAGAAATGCCAGTGAGAGGTTATGATTACTCAGTCTCTGTTTACTGAGGTTGGAAACTAAAATTGCAGCAAGTGAAAAGGACCTGGCAAGCTGAGACTTTCAGCTGCACACAGCACTATACATCCTTCTTCAACTGCTTAAACTAATCTCTATATTGTTTTTAATACTAAAGGAGAATAAGAAAGAGAAGCACTAGTAATACAACACTGAGAAAGAATTAGTTATCCTTAGCTGCATTTGTGTTGCACAACTTCAGCTGCATTTTGAAAGATGTTTTGTCATTAATTTGTAGTTAGTTGTCCATACATCTCAATGGCAAAGTTCTGCCTCCCATCAATTAACCAGTTTAAAAAAGAAAAAAAAAAACAACAACCAAACAAGTTTCAAACACTGACACTGATCTTCACAGCATATGCTTGGCTACCAATAGGTTTCTAAGGGAAAACATTTTTTCAAGGTTTTTAATTTGGGTCTTTTTCTTGTGCCCAAAACATTTTAACTGCCATAACATTAGGTTATAGGAACCTGATGGTTAGAAGTAGTATGGTTTTAGTAATCAGGTTGCTATAAACTGATGCTATTGCAGATACAGACCTTTCTAGTACCATCTGGCATAAAAAATCCCCAACTTACATGTTTTATAAATATTCCAGCTTTAAAGTTGATGTTTTGAAAGCTGGCGTATTAATAAAACTCAAATTCACAGAAGAGACAAAACAGTATTATCTACATTATGGTAATGGTGCATTGCTTATTCAACTCATTTTTTCAAGGAAAAACAAAATTAAAAAAAACATGCACAAGTGGTTTAGAAATAGTCACCAGACAACAGGAATACCAAAAAAAAAAAAAAAAAAAAAAGTTATTAAAAGATTGAAAGCTTTTGGTTAACCTATATAATCCTTTCCTGAATCATTGTAAAAGCAGTACTGAAACTACAGAGAAAATGCAGCAGAGAGGTTTCAATAGATGACTGACTACTTGGCTTTGTGAGATACAAAATACTTTATATCATCATTGATTCACCAACATTTGTCAGGACTGATAGAAGTTTGATAAGAAATGCATTCATTTAGAGGGATTTTTAGGTCAATTTCCAATGGGTTATTTATTTTTAAGGAAATTATGCCAACGGAAAATTTCTAATTCTTAAAAGAAAGCAGTTCTGGTTAGCTCCTCCAAAACACAGAATTATGCCAACTGTTGCAATTATGCCAGGAAATCCAGGGAGTCTATCTCCACAAAGACAGACAACATAATACCAAGCCACAGTGCCCTGATTAAGGCTCCATCCCCAGCTGCAAGCACCAAGCTGCCAAAGCTCTGGACTCTCCCTAGCACATATTGCTGCAGAGGAGCCCAAGCTAACATCTCCACCTTCAATATAGGATCCTGATGCTCCCATGCTTCCTGGTGTAAACTTAAATCCAAGAGAGGATTATAGGATTAAAGAATAAATTGGGTTGGAAAACATCTCCAAAGAGCATCTAATCCAGCCTTCTGCACAAATAAGCACCCACCACAATGTCAGATTAGGCTGCTCAGGGCCATACCCATTACAGCTCTGGTTGTGTCCAAGGATATTTGTTTATACCACGGGGTGGGTGTTCCATCAAGCTAATGATGGACCCTGGAGTTAATCTAACTCAAATTTCCACAATACAATGCCTGGAAACAACCAAAGTCATATGTTAGGGGAAACACAAGTGGACAGGACATCTAACCCTGGAGGCTTCTGAGCCCCAATGCAGACCTGAACACAGAGCTGCCTAGAACATGGGTTCACAAACCAGCAGTCATGGAAACTGAAATCTGGATGAGTTTCAGAGGTGCAGGAAAGCCAGAAGATGTGGAGGTTTAGGATCTTACTATCTGTAACTTCATAGTTTTACACATAGTTTTACACAAAACCTTGAGCTGCTAGAACTCACGAACACATATATTGCCTTCTGATAAAGGAAAATTTTTCCAGTAGACATGTCTGAGTAATTATTAATTGAATTTAAAGTAAATGTGCATTTATAGATCTACAAATTGTCCTTAGAAGGAATGTTAACATTTGCTGTACAAAAAATACTTTATTTATTGAATAGAGACATATAGAAATGACAAATCCTGACTCAGTTGCTAGCAAAACCCAACTATGATTCCAGTCTATTGTAACTGTTCTCTAAACATTTCATAGAAAACATGTAATCTACTGGATCCAGGACATGTTAGTTCTTACATCTAGTTTACAGACAGTAATTCCAGGCTTTAACGTGTAAAGTGCACACACAGGGAAAACCAGCTTCAAAGTCCACAGAGTTTTCATAACTCATCAGCTACAACAGTTAGTATGGAAGCTCAGAATCTGGGATAAAGTAACATCTATATTTATACATTCAATATTGTCATTAGTTGTTGGTTTGGGTTTAAAAATGGAACATGGATCTTCTACAAGGAGCTACAAAACTGAAAGAAAAAAATAATCACCTTCCAAAAATTCAAAGCCAATGAAGCCAAGGAAATGGAACCATTAGGCTAAATCTCCCCCAGAGTGTGGTGTGCTTAGGTCATATAACCATGACATCTTACCAGACAAGGAAAAAAAAAAACCCTTACTTACTATAGCTTAAAAAATGGTGTTAAACTTCTCATAAAATATATGTAAACTCTAGCAAATTTTTTCTTTTGTAGAAACAACAAAACCACCAAGACTTTAACTGAATTCATACTATCCACTCCATTATTAGGCCACCTTTTTGTACATAATGATGAATTGAATCATATGGTATTGCTTCACTTTTGACCTCCAAATCTCTCCCCTCCCAGCTTTAAGATTAATCTTCCAATTTTCAGGTTTATGCAGTCATTCAAGCATTTCATAGGCTGACTCACTCTCTTGCCAAGAAAAGACGTAAGGTTTGCAAATATTCTGGTTAGTGTTTAATTTGTTCAGATCAGCATTCCTTTGTCCTCAGAACTAAGCAGTGTGGATTCATGCAGGATTCTTCACAAGTATTTAGGCAGCTTGAATATGAAGAAGCTTCATAATTCTGTTAATTTAAGACTCTGTTCCTAAATTGGAATTTGAAAATATATTTACTGCAGCAATTAATACTCTTCCCTATTAATGGGAAGTATTCTTTTGGAACTGAAAAAGCTGCCTCTAGCATCCTCAAATACAATTGAAATCCAAAGGTCACATAGTTTAGGTTACACAGAACACTCCATGTCCAAACACACTTAAGCCCTGGTAAGTTTTCTTCTAAAACTTGGCACTAAACTAAACTTCTACAGTGCCATGCATTTTTGACCCACACATAGTAAATGGTTAAAGGCCAGAAACTTAACTGCCTTCTTTCCCTCCTCTCACCCCAACCCATTAAGTGTGAAACATGTTGAATACCTTCCAAACCACTTGAAAACTCTTCATCTGGGTTAAAACCTTCCAAGCAATTCTCAGCATTATACAGGCACCCAGTGGCTACATAATGTGACTGAAAGATGAGAAATTCAGAGGGAATTTCAAGTTAAGAAGTTTTGTTTGTGTTTTTTTCTTTGTGTTTTGGCTTGGTTTTAGTTTGTGAGGTTTTTGGTGCTTTATGTTTCTTTGGTTTTTGTTCAATCTGTGTCAGCTGATTTCAGAACTATCCAAGCTTTACCAGTACGTGCTGACTCAGACTCATTCCACTTGAGAACCTCTGCAAGGCTCAGAGGAAGGTGTTTTATCAGCTGGATACAAAACTCTTACTAAACACTCTGTGACCCGTTGTCACACTTCTGCATGAGAACAATTTAACTGACTTGTATGAAGCTCTTGTGCGTTAGTCAAAGAAAGGTTTTCCTTATGATCCAACTCATGATTCTTTTGACTGTGCTTTTCAACCAGAACTATACAAGAACTATACTAGAAAATAGAGGATTTCTATACTTTGTCAAAGGAGCAGTAAACTGGGAAAAGATTGGGAATGTGATAGGAAGGCAGATTAGAGACCAGTGCAGAAAAAGGTTATGCTCTTTGATATTTAACACCACACCATTTCAAACGAGATTGACACGTCAAGGTTTACAGGTTCCCCAAAGGAAAAAGACATCATTGCAGATGAGAGCAGCAAGACAGAAAGCTGGGGCTTCCTAGGGAAAAGTACTTTTACCAGTGTTTCTATCTGCTTTTTTCCAACTGCTTATTCCCAACCCTCCCCCATAGCCTGCATGTAGTTATTTCTTTGCATCCTTATTGCCCTGTTAACTTCTAGTTTCACTGTCATTCATAATGACCAATGATGCTTGTCTAGTCAATGTTTTACATTTTTAGCAGTCTTTTCCACAGACCTTGAGAATAAAACAAATCACCGGATATAATGAAGATAATGACACTCTTCAGTTAACTTCTGATTACTATGCAAAAAGAAATATTGAGTTAAGGAACCATTACTCTTATTTTTTTAAGTAGTTATCACATGCAGCTGCTCAGCCTCATTTTACCACACGATTTCCCACTCCCACACCAGATCACTATATGTTTAGTAATTAATCAGGTAGTACACCCATATTTAGCCTTCATTAGTAAACATGGAATAGTAAGCAACAGCCCAAACCATTAACAGCATTTCTCTTGTGTCTGTACTTCTGCAACAAAGGAATTCCAAACGTAGTCTTTCCCATTGCAAGGAAGAGATGCAGCATCTTTTCACCTGGACCGCTGCATATTTTATGTTAAAGACAGTGGAGCACGTATTACTCTCAGTAATATCAGCTAGGCATTAAACAGTGTGTAGTACTATAACAACAGCACAAATTCATCACCAAAATAAAATCCAACATTTGACACTAAGCAAAATGTCTGTCAGATCCTTTCAGATACCATTACTGCCAGTTTCCTGCTCATCAGCCAAGTGTGTGTCTCTTAGCTCAGTGGGGCATCATTAAAGCTTATCTATTTTCCCAGGCTTTTGGAACTGCCTACTTTGAAACTTAAGACAGCTGCAATCACAGCTTAAAAGACTTATTTATCTTCAGACTTCTGCCCTTTCCCAGATACAAGGCCCTTCCTAGTGTGTACACTACAGATTTTTTTCTGTAGCTTCTCTATATATTTCACAGCAGATAAAAGGGATTACAGTGAAGTGCAAGTAATCTGCTGACCATATTGAGCTCTGATATATTTTAGCCTCTATTCCCTGCCTCCACACTATCTTACCTAGAAAGACAGGGGCAGCTAGGGTAAACTCTGGTGTAACCTTACAGTGAAAGCAGATGAATAGCAGTAATCTGAAGCAGGCAAGTGTCATTCTTCTTTCTCCAAGTTTGATGGTTACTTATATACTGAGTTTTGGCCAAACTGTCCCTATTAGAGAAAGCATCAAATGATGCCAGAGGACTTTTAGCATGAGACCTAAGGGCAAGGGCCAGCCTTGTCAATCAGGAAATACCTTCTGTGTTTATACACTTTACAGTGAGACTTTATGAAAACAAATCAGGCACTTTTTTTTGAAGATTCAGTTAATACACCGTATTTTAATGTAATACAGCCAGAAAACACCTAGAAACCTGAAAATTGTCCATTAAACAATACTAGACAAATTGTCCATTAAACATGTTTGGCATCAGCACAATCACAAAAATTAAAAGATGAAGAGTACAAATACAAGGTAATTAATTTCTACAGTGATGGAAACAGGAGACCTCAGCTCAAGCATTAAAAACATCTTTAGGACCAAAATTGATATTAATTGCTTTTATTAAGCCCACTGTAACCTACAGAAAATAATTTGTTTTCCATATTTTATTTTCCTCTGATTTTAATTTTTGGTCTTTGGTAACAGCCTGTAGAAGATTTACAGAAAAAGACACACAACCCTGTTAGCAATAAATTTAACAGGAGTGTTTCAATATTGTTCCGTATGATTATATACCTGATACACTTCTTAGAGAAAAAAAAGAAACAAAACTAAGTGGCACTCAATACTACATTCAAGTAGTCTAGGCTCTTGAATACTTGGTGACAGAAGAATACTTTAAAAAAAAAAATAAATGGTAGAAGTGCTTAGTTACAAACACAATGTATTCATTTTAATTGTGTGATACAGGCCAAAAATAAACTACAAACCCAGAAAGCAATTGGAAGTACAAAAATAAGCAAGGAAACATACCCATTCAAGATAATCTGGCATTTTACTCTCTTGATGAAAATGTGTGAATTTGGTAGTCCCAAGTATTGTTTTTCTCTAGCACAGGGAAGAGATGCAAAGACATCTGTATGTGGGCCTCCTCCATTAACTAACATATGGTCACCACATGGGACACTGACAATTTTATACAGTTGGTCTTTGCACTTTGCTAATTTATCTGAAAACAAAATTACTCAGATAAGCAGGAATTTTGAGCATTATTCCTATGCTTTCTCCAAAAAGCTGGGTAAAAGCTGGGTTTATGTACTCTGGAAAAATTCAGAATGATAAAGTTCTGAGAACATCTTGAACATACTGTCCCTCTCAAAACACAGTATTTGTATCAAAAAAATTAAAAAGCACAGACTTTTAGGTAATGAAGTGAAAATACTGTATATTTATTGGAGGACAGTTGTCTTCTGCTCGTATTCTCTGAGGAGAACTCAGCCCAAGAGGAAAGAAAAATATTTCACATCCATCTACCAACAGCTTTATAGACTCTGGAACCACAATACACACCCATCAGGAAAGAAGGCTCTTCTGCAATGCTCCCATGACATATTAAAGTGAGATTTTTTTTTTTATTATTTTTATTTTTTTATTTTTTTTTTTTTAGGGAAGAGGGGATAATAAAAAAATAAGGGTCTATTTGGGCCTACTTGTCCACTACGAACACTTATCCCAAAGATGAAATGACCAAGAAAGGTGAGAGAGCCCTTGCTATCAAACAGGAAAGCGAACATCACTAAATTCCCAGCTCAACAAGTTTGGGTTTTTCCTAGTAAGCACAGCAGTTATTTTGAAGCCACTTTGGCATTGCCTTCTTGCAAAGCCCTTAAAGGCAATATTTTCTTTAAGATTTTTAAATCAATAGCATGGACAATCACTCTTGCAAAATTCCTCTGGAGCACCTCCAGTCTGGTCCAAGTGATTCCTAGCATTTCTTATTTTTATAAACCAAGCACTTACCCTTACTCAGGGAGAATGGAGGAAGAACTTAAGTTACCTCAGTTAACTGAAATTAATCTAGAGCAAATTGACCTATTGAAGCCAACACAGTTTGTCATTATCAGATTACTGTAGCAGGGCAAAACTGACACAAGGTCATACAGCCCTTCTTACCCTCCTTGGACATATAGCGACTACTTTCTACAATGTCTTCACTAAGATTTTATGTTCTATTAAACTGAATTAACTAATTCAAGTTAAAAGCTTTCCCCTTTATTTTTTTCTAGTTACAAGGAAGCTGAGACACATTTCTAGCAGAGATATTAAAGACTGGCTGCTTTCCCTCTGTCATGCAAGTCCAATTTAAACAGCATTTTTAAATGTAGTTTTTAACTGAATTTCATCAGCCTTCTCTTATACAGTTAATATATGAAATTTTAACAGATCAACTAATTTAATTCACAGTCCTGCAGCTTTTCCTAGCCTAGATTAATCCTTAATCTATTCAGATCAAAATTTATGCCCAATGTTTTCTACATTTTTCTACAAAGTCGTCAGATGAATTTTTTTAAATTAGTGTTAACATACTTATTTGTATGTATTTGCCTAGCAAAAAGCTGATCACAAACTGCCTCTAGTTAAAAGGTCCACATTTGTAGAAGATTCCATTAAAAATAGAGGGGGAAAATCACCTTTCTGGAAAAAAAAAAAAAAAAGAAAGCAAAGCAATAAGAATGTGTGGTTGCATTTTTTTATCAAAATAAATATGTACTTTGAAGTAAGAACATTGAGTGCTTTTTATTCAGCTTCTGCTTCCTAAGCTCTTGGGTTGTGCTTCTCATCTCATTATCCCATTGCTCTTCACAAGGTTTTATAGGTTTATAGAAAACTTCTCACTGAGAGCCAGGTGTTTTCATATTCTTTCTTTTTTCCCCCTGTATCTCTGAATATTCCAATCAAAAGGTTTTTATAATCTCTCCTAATATTTCTTCTGCAGTCTACCTGCTCAAAAATACTTCTTGGACTGGCTTGAAAAGTTCGCTATAAAGTTAGAAACAGGTGAAGAGTAAATGAAGTACCTGTTACCAAGTCAGATATTAAACATAAGAAATCTAAATTTTTCCCATTTTGAAAAGAACAAATGACAACAAAACAGAGTTATTTCTCTTCCAGCTAGGACAGAATAATAAGCGTAACACTTCCAGGAGATTTAAGAGCTCTGGGAAACCTTTTTAGGAAGAACTGAGAGTTTCCAACTTTTTTTTAGTTTCCAAGATCAATTAAAGCTAAAATGTAACTGGAAATGAAAGCAAACTCAACAAACAAACAAAAAAGAGTATTTTCTTATTTTCTTATTTTCTAACTTCTTCTTATTCTGACTTATTTTCCAGCCTTCAGACTAGAGAATGTAGAAGAGAAGACGAATTTGAAGAAAATTAGACCAAACCATACACCTACTAAATAGGATTAACCTTCATCTAAAAACATGAACAATTATATAAATTATAGTGAATTTTCTCAGCAAAAGAAATAGAAAAATCAGCTACTCTGTCCTACCTCATTCAAAGTAAACAACAACAGGGAAAAAAACCCTTTACATAAAGAAAATGCATCACTTGGTCAACACTACAAATCTGCATTTAGTTCTCATACTTGTGGAAGTGCACAGCACACAAAAGAACAAAATAATTATTTTCAAGCACAAAGCAATTACAGAATACATTTACTGAAAGGCCTTAAAATTTTCTAATTTTGGAAAAAATGAAATTAGAACCAATACTAATATAAAAGGCTTTCCAGTGAAAATAATCCTCAAATTTAGTAGTTCTCTCAACCAAAACAGATTCCAACAGCAAAAGTCATTTTTAAGTACTGCAAACACCTATGCTGTCAATCCACGCAAGAAAGGACCTCCTTGACTTGACACGTTACTCTGTCAATTCCTTTTTGCAAATAAATCCCAGGAATTGGAAAATATGATAGTACATGTAGAAAAAATCCTTACTAAACTTACAACACAGGCAAATCATTATGAATTTAGGTCCTCTGACTGATATTCAGTGTGCTTATATTAAGCCAAATAAATGCACAAAAGACCTACTGAGCAAACCTTAGAAATATCAGGCCTTCTAAATTTTCTTAGTTTGTGTTGGAAGTTGTCAAACTTGTGCTCTACAACGTAAAATCAGTGTTTAGGAGCAAAAGTTTTGATCTTTAAGGAAGATGAACTGCAAGTAGTAGAGGATATGAATGGCTAAACAGTTTCAATTTAAACATTTATCAGAGAATCGGCTGGGTGGGAAGGGACCTCTGAGATCATCAAGTCCAACCCATTTGAGGTGATTTATACAGTATCTTGGAAAGCATATTAGATAAGTCCACTTTAAATGATGATGTAGAAATAGCTCCTTTGTTTCCTTCTTAGGTCTCACCCCTGTACAAAAACAGCCAGTACAATAGATGCAAAGTACTTCAGAAAAATTCCATCATGCCTGCCCTTGCTTGGACAACTTGCAAACTGTCAGGTAAGCATCAACATACACATCCCTAACCTGGACAATCCCTGGAACCACATGGGTCACCCAAAGACACTACTAAAGCAACAACTCATTCATATGGAGCAATTTCCAAATGTAGGTGCCCTCCTAATTTAGATCAGTCTGACAGAGGCAGTACTTGTTGTGAGAAATTATTGGTTCTGTGAAAACAGCACAAGCATCTGAAGAACTTCGTTAGAAACATGGGATACATGCCACAGTAGTTATCTTAAATGAACATCTTCAATAATTTTTTGTGCTTCCCTTGTCATGGAAAGGGCCAAAGATAAAGCTGGGTAGGTAAGGGGTAAGTAACTCCTATGCCCTTGGCTCTATCTGCAAACACAATTAGCACTAATAAAGTTAGAAAGCTGCTCTCCCAGTATGGGTCTCCTGATGGGCAGTGATAATTCGTTCCCCAAAACCTGCCCTAACACAAATGGTGATTAATGCAACCAAACAGTAACAGGCTTCTGTAACAGCTGTTATCTTTCCTACCACAAATTGAGTTGAAACAACAAGCAATAGTCAGGAGACCATCTGAGTCTATATGAAGTTGCAACTTTGCCTTTCACAGGTGGGGAAAAAACCCAGACTGAAAATGGCAAAGTTACATTAAAACATGAGGGGACTGAGCTCTGAGACTTTAGTGGTTGGATTCAAACTTGGGTTTAGATGGGGTGAAAAGAAGGTTGTTCCATTTCTCATCCTTTGTGTTCCACTGGGTTTTGATGCTACAGTCCATAGCACTTTCTTTCTGCAGACTTCAATGGAGCACCTTACAAAGGCTAAATCACTGCAGCTTACTGCACTACTGAGGTCAGAAACTGGAGAGACAGCTCCTCTCTGCCTGCAGCCTCCAGAAAATTAAGATATCCAGGTGATGGGAGAGAGTCATGAGAAAGAAAACACAAGGACCTGCATGACTGAAGCAGCTGCTTATGTCATGGTCTAAGCTTAAAATCAAACCCAAAGAAAAACACTGCCCTGCATAAGTAATTTTACAGAAAAGTTTTGTATCATAAAATATCAAAAAACTTTGTAACAGAGGATTCAGCCACTGACAATTTTCAGTGTACTAGTTGGTTAATGAAACAAATAATTAAGATATGGACTTTGACTACTACCTGGCTTCAAATTTCTGGCCAGGTCAATTTGCATGTTGAGGGTATACAAAAGGATTAAAATGTTTTTTCTTGGAAAGAAACAAAAGCAAAAAAAAAAATCTAGCAGATAAATGAAAAATTTAAAAATTACTTGCAGACATAACAATAGAGTGAAACTTGGACAAAGTTCTTGGCAAGGAAAGTAGCAGTTTGAGTTAAATTGCTATTTTGCAACTTGTGTAAAAGAAACACACAAAGCGAAATGGAGACACTTCCACAAATTTGCCACCAGCAATCTAATGAGGGGGTAAAAGCTGGTGGAAAATTGTAACGGTGAAGAAATGTTCTATCAACAAAAAATTTTCTTGGCCTTCTCTCCAGTTTGTCAATGGATCATTATGAGCAGCTGTTGCCTTCTAGCACGCTACAATTCCCTCCTTGAATTGTACTCTCTGAATACTTAATATGTTGTCTGTTGTGCCACTCAGGTCTTTACTGAAATATCAAACAGATACAGGTAATACTCTTGCTAAAACCTATTCTGTATTTATACCAATTCTGTATATATGGCCTACAGACATTGTGAAATAGACTTGAGACAGCCAATTCTTTGTATAGCTGTATCTAACAACATGTTATTATTCCTTGAACCACTCTTCCCCAGTCTTGCTTATGAGAGATATGTGAAACATGGAGAGCTCTGCCATACTTTGTGATATCTACCACTGCTGCTTAATGCACAAGATCTTTCAGAAATCCTGTGAATAGACTACACTGCTCCAACAAGATCTCCTCAGAAGTTCATAATAGCTCTTATTTATATCCAGGTTTTGTGATTTATTATTATTTGTCGTTATTATTCTCTCTGGAAATAAAAGTAGTGCTATGGCTGGATAATAATTTGGTAGCTCCTCATTTTCATATTTAAGATGAGGCTCCCATTTGCCTTTTTCCCAGGCTTCTTGCATACCATCTGTGTTTGCAAGGATAGTATTAGGAGTTATCTTCACCTGGCATTTCATCCATCAAGTGATATTATCATAGAATGGTTTCAGTAGGAAGAGACCATAAAGATCATCTAGTTCCAACTCCCCTGCCATAGGAAGAGAGACTTCCCACTAGATCATGTGGCTCAAAGCTGCATATTTAATGTTTAAATATAAAGATGGATTTATGATTAAATCCAGGATATTTTAAGCACCTAAATTACCTAAGCAAACCGCTAGCTAAGAATGCTTTTTGTGAAAGCTAAATTGATACCAGAATAAATACCCAATTAGAAGCTGATTGACTACAGAAAAGCTAATTTATATCATAGCATTTTTTAAAAGTATTTGATTCTTAATTTGCTTTTTAAAATACATTACATATATGTTTGTCTTGCTTAAAACCTGCATGACAATCAACAGCAACACATTAGTCACAAATGCCAGGTAGGTGCTGTATTTTCAACAGCAGGGTAGCATCCTACAAAATCTGAGCACAATGCAACAATCAGTGTGCATACTTCTACAATCAACGTGGCATGAAACTCTTCAGCAAAAGTTGTCCAACTTACTGAAAGCACCATCCACCTCACAGAAAAGGTACTTCTTCAGTTTATTCTTTTCAAAGCCGTACACAAAATTCCCTAATATGTTTTGTTCCTAATTTCTACAGATTATATCTGCTGTCTGTTTTATGAGAAACCTAAAAAACAAACCAAACAAAAACCCCCAAAAAACAAACCCACAAAACCCAAAAGTATCTACTTTCAGCATACAAAAAAACCTGAAAGCCAAAGCAGTGCTGAGTTCTGCACACTGGGAAGCCATCATTATTCTTCCTACACGGGGGAAATAAGGTAACACAGTCAGGGAAGTGCATGTGTGGGCAGGTCTCCCTTCTCTTTTGCTGTGCATTAGCAGCAAGTATTTGAACAAATTTATTTTAGGACATAAGCAGTCAAAGCAAAGAAAATATACCTGTTCACAGATGCTTCTTAGGAATATGACTTCAGGTCTTATTTATGCTAGAAAAACAATTTTAATATGAATTACATAATGTTTCCAATTCATATAATTTAAAATTTTATGGACCCATACATTTTTGTTATGTAAAAAAGAAGTATTTTCTCCTGTATTAGGGCTATAATTCATGAGCCACACCAATCCTATATATATAGAGAAGTGGAGCACAAACTAGAGAGATCCAGGTTAGAATACCTTTTCCCATTTTAGAAACTTGTGACACTGAGAAAACTTTTTCTCAGACATTTAGAGTTTTTGTAGTCTTCACCACTACACTGTAATGAAAAAGGGTGCCATAATTTCTTTGTAGACAGTTGAGCTCTTTTAGGAGGATTGCTCCAGCCACCGCAGTCCCATGTTTCAAATGATATCTTTTTACTCCAACAAATATCTCTACACACAGCTCCAGAGGAATTATATCATGAAACTAGAAAAAAACTAACTTTATGGGACCAGAAAGATCATTTACTTTCCAGACATCTGCTGGTCCTCGGGTGACTCTTAAGAAGTTAGCACCGATTCTGTATTATAACTATTTAGCATTACAAAATACTTCACAGAAAAAGTATATACTAATAGGCAAAAAGAGCCCTGTCTTACTTGATTAATTTGGAAAATGGTTATCATGGAAACCTCTGAGACAAGAAGAAGTTCTAACCTCTCTAAAATCATCACTTTCACATAAATTCTAGTTTTCCTCCCCGCCACTCTCATCACTAGTTTCCACTTTATAAGCACAGTTAAAAACATAGTTTTTCATGGTCATTTAATTCTCAGTTGTTGAAAGAATTTATGAACCAGAATTATCTTTACGTGACAATAAAAACACAGAGAGATACAGGGGATGAAAGTAAGATGACAAATTGAGATGTAAGAAACAGAGATCTGTGTGGGGTCTTATCTTTACATTCTAGCACTAGAAATCAAAGATGAGTAACTTTGCATAAATTCTTTATCTGATTGACGTTAATGAGACTATACTACAAAGAACATATCCAGTCATTTCAAATGTGGTCTATCAATTTACACTGTCTTACACCCAAGTCTAACAATTCTAAAGCTGGTTACCTAGCCAACCATTTCTCCTGTAGTTTGGAATTGCCTTTAAAATGCTAATGCAGAAGTTTCATTAACAGGGCTTTTCCTTGGCAAAATGGTTCAGTGAATCTGGAAAGGATTCAAGATCCAGCCGTGACTAAAAAACCTTGTTGTTAAGATTTAACATATACTCTACATCCAAAACATTTTTCTAATATATATATTTGTTTTCCTGCCTATCTTCCCTGACTCATCCACCTCTTCAGTGTGGTTCTACAGGATACATAACCTGGTCCTCAATCTCAACATCAGATGCTGATGTTGATCAGCATCAGGTGCTGATCTCAGCATCAGATGCATCTTCATTTTTTTCAACCTTAAAGCCATGAGCTAAACTCTTCAGAACCAACTGCTCTGCAAGCACAAGAGCCCTGTTGAAAAATTAGGATTACTGAATTTAATTCAGACATCACAATGAAAAGTTTCAATGTCACCTGTTTAACAACAAGGACACCCAGCTGCTGCTTACTTTTACCCAAGTAGTTAGAAGAAAGTCTGATGAATTTAATCCAGTTCCTCCTTATAGATTATCTACTGCAGTTACTCGCCAATATCTAATTATATATAAAATAACAAAGTGATGAAACAAATCTCTACCCAGCACTAAAAATTCAGGTATATTATATTCCAACTAGTTCTCCTACTAACTCTCAATAGCCATATTCTTTAAAATATAGCCTCATCAGGGCTTGCTTATGACTGAAAGAAACAAAATCTTTAGCACTAAGCAATAACAATTTCCTGTTCCCACCATAATACCCGTGATTGAGTGATATTCTGAGTGGAAAAAAAGAGTTCAAGGTTTGTATTGGTTTAAGCAGTCAGATCTGTAACTACAGCAAATGTTGCTGCTGAAAATAATGTTTTGTTTCTGAATCCATGAAATACACAACTGGCTATCTCTTTGGGTGTCAAGGTAAATTAATGTGGCTTTTATCAAGATAGAAGACCTGTAAAAACTTCAGGAAAGGACAAGAAGAGTGGATTGACCACTCTGGTAAACACACATTGTAAACTTAGTCAAGACTTCAAATTCTTCCTCTGGCAAACCACATCATTAGATTAAAAAAGGATGCAGAATTACAAGTATTACTTAAGTTCACTCAGTAAGAGAGATATGTTGTACATCCTCTTGCAGCCCTCAGTATAAAGTTTATTACAAAAAAAACCCCCAAAACAACCAAGCAAATAAACCACAACACAAAAATTCAGGACATCATATCAGTTACAGACATTTTCTGTCTCTGGTAAAGAAATTTCCATTTTGCAGAACAGAAAAATGTGACTGGAGTTTCAATTTCATGCTTTGCTAATCAGAAAAAAAATCAATAAATGAAATTAAGGAGAAATAGTTCTAGAAGAAAGCAATCATCTTCAGGTGCTCTGGGAAAGCTAAGTTTTGGTCCAACAGTGTTCAAATCAAGCAGCTGACAAAGACTGTATTCTCCACGTTTGCTCTCATGTTAAACAATTAACAAACACTGACTTCTCTACTACTAAAAGACAATGGCATGCCAGATCCTGTATCTTCTTAAAAAAAAAAAAATTAAAAAACGTTAAGAGATATTGTAATGTTTAAAAAATCTGAATTTTCTCCAGACCTCAAATGAAATGCCCTTTAGAGCAATTTCAGTTTGAAAAATGTGTCAAAGCTAGTTAGCCTACTTGCTAATAACTTGTCAATATTTAAGGCAATAAATAAGAGGCAAAAGAGCTACAAAAAAGATTTATGAAGCTTGCAAGAGTAGTTGTCTCGACTTGGAAACTCACAGCAGAGAAGGTCCTTAGAAGCAATTTTATGATCATCTCTTGCTCTCTCTCTACTTGTTCTTCAGTCCACTGTAAAAAGTGCATTTTTCCATACATTTATTTCTTTTTGATATTAACAGCAGAAAACTGAAGCTCAAGTCACCACCCACAGCTCCTCGCATTAAAATTATTATTAACAAGTACACACAGGTCTCTCATCTTGAATGTTTTTCAGTGTAAGTAGAACATAGACAATAACAAAGAGGAGCCCAACACAAAACTGACATCTCCCCACCCCCTGCCCAAATAAATCTGCCTTAAAGTGCCTTTGCCAGCTTTATTTATTGAAGATTTTCTGCATGCTCACACTCTTTCCAACTAAAAAAAATAATAAAACACCCCTAGATCAGAGTACCTCAAAACTTCCAAGTCAAAAGTTTAACTTCTGGAAGAACCCTAGAAATTTTACATCACTGAATAAAAGGCCAATACATCTCTGTTGTTAACATTCTTTCCTGCTTCACTTAATTATGCCCTACAGCTCTTGATGTCTAAATCTATTATTTTTTTTCCAGGCTTTCATTTTTAAAATAAAGGAATCCATGCGATTTTATATGACATTTCAGTTTTATTATGACAGAAGGCTAGAAACAGAGACAAAAACAGTCTATTTTTTCTTAAAAAGCTCTGAAGCCACTATAAGTTGTTTTTTTATTTTCAGACAAAAGTAAGATGGAGAGTTATTAACATTTGCTTGAAGTAATTTCCAAAACAAACCAATAGCTTTGCCTGAAGTAATGTAACCGATCAAAATTCGTGGTCTTATTGCATTTTTAATATATTTCTAAAAACTGAACAGATTTGAATCTTGTAGAAGATCTGGACATGATCCAGGGTTCTAGGTGGCCCTGCTTTAGTGGAAGGGTTGGACCAGATGACTTCCAAAGGGCCTTTCCAATCCCAACACTCCTGTGAGGCCAAATGTACTTTACATAAATTATCATCTGACTGACCATCCAGTATTGTTAACATGCAAGTGCAGCCATACTCTGCACAAGGCATTTATCCAAACTTCATGGAAAGACACTGCAATCTGAGATACAGCACGAGCAATTTAAAAAACATCAAAGTATAAGAGGAATAAAATATAGATTAGTAGGTACAGCTGGATCTTTGGATACTACAATTAAATTCCACCATTTTATCATTAAACATACTTGATGTTTACTCACTAAAGTATTTCTTTGTGCCACAGAAATTTCATTATCTCCAAAACCAAAACAAAAAAATCCTAGTTTATCATGTTTCAGTGTGTTCAGATCCATCACACCTCTTGATAAGTAGCATTGGGAAGTAATGATACAGTTGTATGTTTCAAATTAACATATTTAATGTTTTTTTCCTCCTTTCTTCCCTGTCCACCCAGTTTTATGATATTTTGTGATGGATCCACAACAATATTTTCTGAAAGTTTATATCATGAATCTTCTAAATTTAAAGTTGGCCAAAACATTTAAAACTTATTAGGCAGAGGAGAGACCAAGATAACATGACTGTCTAAAGTAACTTTCTTTTGAGCTTTCTTTTTTACAGAAATCTCAAGATTAAAGGATCGACCTCATTGCTTCACCAAACCCAATCAGAAGGATATCAATGTGAAAAAGAACATAGCACAACTGTTTTTTTTATATATATAGCTAACTCATATCTCTTAAGACCTAGAACACTAACTCTTCTTTCCTTCTGTGTTAAAACAAACAAAAAAAAGGCAACAACAAAACAACCCAAAAGGCGATTTTTGTTCTTGTATTCACCATTTATAAGACAGGAGTAATATATAAAAACCTAACTCAAATGCTGTATATGTATAATGGACTTATTAGGCTTTAGTCAACTTTAACACACAGCTTATGTTTCTTATAAAATATTAAGGTCTGGATCCAAGTCCTTTAAGTGTTTTGTACAGAAGATATTGTAAACAATATTAATTCAAAGCAAGTGAGAAGATAGGAAGTCCCTAAAAAAAAAAAAAAATCAGGTGGCCTTCACAGCCAAAGCACATATTTTATGTGAACATTGCTTTCATATTACTCACTAATGAGGAGCCTATGAAATACTATGGTAAATTTGGGATTTCAGAAAGCATGGATTGACAGAATATTTGGAGTGCTCTGTTACGTCAACTGTTATTTCAAAATATCCTTCCTGACCATTCATTTCAGTAAAATAAGAAACAGTTTCAAAGGAACAACAATGCTGGAACCATCTGGAGATGAAAGAAAGCAGTAACAAACAACTTTCTCAACCTAGACTGTAATCAAATCACAGAAACAGGGTCATGGCAGTGAACTGAGGCCAAAAATTGAAGATATCAAAGAGGTACTGACATGCATATGTAGGATGTACCAGTGCAGAACAAAGACCTGGAATGGTAACACTTGTTGAATGAATTTTGTGCATTAACCCTAGCTACCAGATATTGGAAACCAGGATTAGCACTGCAATTGACAACTGATTACTTCACCTCTGCATAATTCCAGGATTGTCAGACACTCAAATCCATCCTGAGAGCCCATTGGATGGACCCATCTTTGCATCAAAGTGGCAGATGGAAACTTAGTACTCCATCTAGGTGATGCCATACATCCCAAAGCAGTCTGTAACCTCCCTGGTCTGTTTGTTCTAAACCATAAAAGCCTAGAAAATTCAGGTTGCAAAGGACCTCTGGAGTTTGAGCTGACTAGACTTCAGTGTTTTCATAAGAAATTACTATTCCTGGCAATGCTGCTCTGACTAAAATGCTTTCAAAAAAATACTAACATACTTCCTCTGCAATGTCAGTATTTGTATTTGTGCATTTTTCAGGGAAAAGTCAGAAAATGTTTCTAGCTTTATATAAGCATTAAGTCTAAATTAAACAAAAACACAGTGCTAATGCTGGTTGGCACAAAAAAAAGGAAAGGAAGGAAAGAGGAAATTGCTCAAGCAATCTTAATTCAAGTCTATTGTTTAAAGGAGCTGAAAGCATCATGGACAAATCTGTTCTTATTCATGTGGTCCCCCAGTTTGGGACACTTACATAACAGAGCATCTCATGTGTCCTAGCCCAAGTAATTGGCAAGAATTGTTTTGTCTGCTGCAAGTATACTGCTCTGTTAGGCTTTCCTGAGTGATGTCCTTCTTAAAGGGACAGGTCTTCAATTCATAAAACTACTTGCTGTCTCTGCAGTGAAATGGATTTTTTCTGTACCTACACTCCTGAAGAACCACTGTAAGATTAACTTTGTGAGGTACTTGTTTAGTTCAAATGGCAGCTATTCAGATCCTACATTAGCAAAACAGTGACAGCTTACCTCTCATGGAAAGAAGGAAAACCAGAAAGACTGGGACTATGCAGGGCTATACTTTACTTACAAGCTTTAATCTATCCAACAGGCTGCTGTGACTGATATTGCTTTGGATTCTAGCTGGCTGTCCAAACTCTGCAGAAAAAAATAAATTAAAATCTCCAATCACCACCAGGTTTCACACACAACCAGAATAAAACAGGAAGCGCACACATCCTCAAAAAACATTTTTACATTCTCTCATAGCTGGGCAAAAATGTACCTTAAGAAAACATTGCAAAATGCAGTTTGGATGCAATTCTCAGCACATCTTAAGAAGCAGAGAATTCATGTGCCAAGTTTCAGTTTTGGAAATGGCTGGAAATCATTATTCTCTTAACATACATTGTGCTTCTGTCCCATATTACTTGCCTCCCTCTCTCCCCCTCCCACATCCCAGTTCGCCCTACCCCAGTCCCCCTCCCTCCCCCATTTTTATTTTTTGGAGAATGCAGAATAAATAAGATAATTTGTTTTCATTAAGATGCAGTGTGCTCTGTGAACAGAGTAAGGGTCAAGAGTGACGCATCACCTTAATACTCAAAATGGGGCATTTCACTTGGTGCCAGAATTCTGCTACGAATCAGCTGTACCAAAGGGATTGTTATGCCTTTCAAAGAAGGAATGTCAATTGCAAAAAACAGACAAAGAAATGGAGACTAAATAAGATTAAAATACTCCCCCCTCTAAAAATTGAAGGGTAAATGCAAATATTTTTTATTATTTTATTGGGATAACCCACTGCCAAACATACTCTAGGGTTTTACCTTTTTCCATTGCAAAACGTCACTGTTTTAAAAGTTGGAAGGAAGTGCCCTATACTCCTCTGTTTCTCAAATGATCCTTCATCTTATTTTTAAAACAAAACAGGTAAAATAACAGCCTTCTGTATTTATTTCATAGTAATTTGGCTTTTAACACATTTACCCTCATTTCAATGCTGACGTGTTCTACCAGTGATCTCATCTTTCTCCAAAGAGACATTACTAAGATGTATGGTTCACTTGCTAACTAGAATTTCCTGACCTGAAATCTTCTTGCTGTACTGAGCTGAATGAAAGTAATGGTGCTGCATCAGCTTTGGAGTTTTCTCTCAGGAGTTCATCAGGCATCTGTTGCTTTACCCAACTGTCATGTATCTACTAATCCTTCTACACATAAGTTGTTGTATTTTGCAAAAGTGCTTTTCTTCCTCCACCACTGATCTGTCTCCAACTCTTCTAATGCTGCTTTAACACATAGCATTGTAAAGCTCTGACTTAGATATTTTTTCACAGCTATTTTCTGCCCTTGTTCTCTTCAAGGGTCCCATGGCTCTTTAACAGAATGTAAGTAGTTTTGTTCAAGTATCAACTTTAATTTTTTAAACCCATCATTTACAAATATATTCCTTCTGTGGGTTTCAGGCAGTTGTCACTTCCCACTTCAGCATTGCAAGCCAATGCTGACAGCTATATTGATCCCTTTGAGGCATCTGCAGTTCAGTTTGAGATAAAAACCTGGAAGTACCAGTTAAGTGAAATCTTTTATATCTACCCATCAGACAATTTTGAGATATCAATGAGCTTTGTATTGTAAGCATTAGTACCCAATACAATAAAGCGTTCTGTGAACACGTTAGGTATGAAATAGTTACCAACATGTGTACGTACTCGTATATGCACATTTTGGAACAGGATAGTCACTTAGGTTTTACTTACCTCACTGACAATGACAGTACATATTACTCTGAAAAACTATTAATATATCAGTAATAATTATGGAGGTTAAAAGGAATTTGCCAGTTTGAGCCATGACCAGGAAATAAAACCCAAACGTCATGTGATTTTTCTAGCAAACTACACAAAGTTGAGTTAATGCTCAGGGTCAGGCTCTGGCATATCTGCTAAGTGTGCACAGAGTATTTCATAGTTGGCATGCCACAAGAGAAAAGAACTCTTAGTCACAAAATTTATTATTTTTTAGTTCCTTATTGTTTTACATTAAGAAGATATCACTTCAATACAGATGCTCAACAGGTGCTCTGTCAGGTCTTCTGAATTGTCTTTGGGAAGTTAGTCTAGTTTCATGAAGAAGCTTCAAGAACCAAACTTCTTTTACCAGCATATAAACCATCAGATCTATTTTAATAGTTTGCTGTGGTGTGACACCAAATAGAGGGTTTATGTGTCAGGAAAGATTGTCTAGGAAACACATTAATAGTTCACAAGCATTCAGAAAGTTCTGTAAACTTCTCATCAACAATTTCTATTTAAAAAATCATCTATCTTGGTTAAGCTGTCTCACCAAAGTTCTGCAGACTGCCCTGGACTGGTCTGGTTGAAAAAAGACAGACTCCTGGTATAATTCAGCTATGACTTATCTTCTGGGGGACTCTTCTCTCTGCTTTGAATTAACGAAGGTTCATTATTTACTTATGCTGTTGTTTTAAACTGGAGTTGATGAATCAGGAAAAAACTCTTCTGGGTTATTTATAATGGTTTAAAATATATATAATTGCTGAATCAAAAGATACTATTGAATTGACAGAGCTAATGAACTATCTTTCCCAAAATAGCTGAAGTCTTACAACTGTTCTGTAGAAGACAAAATATGTCAAAAAACAGTCACTCAAATGAAGAAGAGAGTCATGGACTTAAAAATAACTTCACTGCTGACTTTACAGTTCAATCATGATCTTGGGCAATATAGGAAGATATAATTGAGGGGAAAAGATAATAAAGAAGCATACTTCAACCTGCCAGCAGACAGAGTATCAATTTCAAGTGAATTAAACCTTCTTTCTTCCATTTTTTTTCTTCTTCTTATTTTACTTTGGGATCGCCAGGGGAATGCACATTGACTTCTAGTTTATTTCTAAAATAATTTAACTTGAATTTGAAACAGATTCAGGTCTTTCAAGAGTTTAGATACTGAACTGGATCCAAGAATTTATGTTAAATAAGTGTGCATTTTTCTGATTTTAAATTCAAGTCATGAAGAATCTTGAGTCAAAGCCTTCTTTATTATGATAAGAGTCCAAGCCCACTACTTAGCTTCACAAGTCTACTGAAATTCCCTCTCCTCTCTTCTACCCTAACCCATCTAACTTCTGAATTTTAAAGACAGAACCATATGCTTCTTTTGAGAAACACATGATTCTCATTCTACTAAAGCAATCCCTCAATATGCATCGTGGAAGGACTGAAAAGTGCTCTGCTGCCACTTGTTGCAGGACCAAAAAACTGGAAGGAATTTCTATAAGATGAGGACACGAAAGGTTATTTAAAGATTGGGTCCTGAGGAAAGATTACTTAAAAGGTTGAACTATTGATCTGCTCTCCTCCCTGCCTCCTCCTAATCTGATCTCTCCAACAATTTTTTATCTCATTAAGAAATTTCAGCTTCATTTGACAGAGGACAAGAGGTAACACCCTACAAATTCTGAGAAAATTTGCTGCTGTGCAAAGGACACAGAACTCAAATCATTGCCTCAGTAGAGGGGAAGACTACAGCTCCAAGCTCCATTTGCAAGCCTGCCTGGCTCAGCTGAGCAACCAGCACACACATACAGCTTTCAGACAGCTATGGCATAAGCTGTGACTTGGTCATCCTCTCTGGCCACAGTAAAGGAGATGAGATCCCACTCACATACAGGGATGTCAGAGGGAAAAGGGGTAGGGGGAAAGTACACTCATTGTTTAATACTGTGGAAGTGCAATGCAGAGCTCCCAGCTTAAGCCCAAACAAGCCACTGCCTCATAGCCATGCTGGCTGAAGCAGAAGATCAGACCCAAAGCAGCAAGGGTTAACACAATAAGGTATCAGTAGTCATGCCTAAAGGTGAGCCAGCAGGAGCTGTTAGCCATAAAAGAATAAAGTTAAATGTGCTTGATCACCAGTCCATTTCATTAAATCAAAGAATCATAGAATTGGTTGGGTTGGAAGGGACCTCAGAGATCATCAAGTCCAACCCTTGATCCACTACCGCTGCAGTTACCAGACCATGGCACTGAGTGCCACATCCAGTCTCTTTTTAAATATCTCCAGGGACGGAGAATCCACTACTTCCCTGGGCAGCCCATCCCAATGCCTGATCACTCTCTCTGTAAAGAAATTCTTTCTAATATCTAACCTAAACCTCCCCCGACACAACTTGAGACCGTGCCCTCTTGTCTTGCTGAGAGTTGCCTGGGAAAAGAGACCGACCCCCCCCCTGGCTACCCTCTCCTTTCAGGGAGTTGGAGAGAGTGATGAGGTCTCCCCTGAGCCTCCTCTTCTCCAGGCTGAACAGCCCCAGCTCTCTCAGCTTCTCCTCATAGGATCTGTGCTCAAGTCCCTTCACCAGCCTGGTTGCCCTCCTTTGGACCTGTTCCAGGACCTCTACATCCTTCCTAAACTGAGGGGCCCAGAACTGGACACAGTACTCAAGGTGTGGCCTCACCAGTGCTGAGTACAGGGGCAGAATCACTTCCTTGGACCTGCTGGCCATGCTGTTCCTGATACAGGCCAGGATGCCATTGGCCTTCTTGGCCACCTGGGCACACTGCTGGCTCATGTTCAGCTTCCTGTGAATCCAGACTCCCAGGTCCCTTTCTGTCTGGCTGCTCTCAGCCACTCTGTGCCCAGCCTGGAGCTCCCCATGGGGTTGTTGTGGCCAAAGTGCAGGACCCGGCACTTGGCCGTGTTAAACCTCATCCCATTGGAATCAGCCCAACTCTCCAGTCTGTCCAGGTCCCTCTGCAGAGCCCTCCTGCCTTCCAGCTGATCCACACTCCCCCCAGCTTAGTGTCGTCTGCAAATTTGTTGATGATGGACTCAATCCCCTCCTCTAAATCATCAATGAAGATATTGAACAGAACCGGGCCCAACACTGATCCTTGGGGGACACCGGCTGCCAACTGGATGCAGCCCCATTCAGCACCACTCTCTGGGCCCAGCTCTCCAGCCAGTTCTTAACCCAGCACAGGGTGCTCCTGTCCAAGCTGTGGGCTGACAGCTTTTTCAGGAGGATGCTGTGGGAGACGGTGTCAAAGGCCTTGCTGAAGTCCAGGTAGACCACATCCACCGCCTTCCCCTCATCCACCAGTCGGGTCACCTGATCATAAAAGGAGATCAGGTTGGTCAGACAGGACCTGCCCTTCCTAAACCCGTGCTGACTGGGTCTGATCCCTTGCCCATCCTGCAGGTGCTGTGTGATTGCACTGAGGATGATCTGTTCCATAACCCTGCCAGGCACTGAGGTCAGGCTGACAGGCCTGTAGTTTCCTGGGTCCTCTTTCCGGCCCTTTTTGTGGATTGGCGTGATATTTGCCAACTTCCAATCATCTGGGATGTCCCCAGTGAGCCAGGACTGTTGGTAGATGATAGAGAGAGGCTTGGCAAGCTCTTCTGCCAGCTCCCTCATCACCCTTGGATGGATCCTATTAGGTCCCATAGACTTGTGGGGATCCAAGCAGCTCAATTGGTCACTGTGTCCTTCTGGATGACAGGAGGGCTGTTTAGATTCTTGTTACCTTCTATAAGTTCCAGAAGCCAGCTGTCCTCAGGACAACCTGCCTTGCTGTTGAAAACTGAGGCAAAGAAGGTGTTAAATACCTCAGCCTTTTCTTCATCGTTGACAACTATATTCCTGCCCATGTCCAGTAAAGAATGGATGTTTTCCTTGCCCCTCCTTTTGCCATTGATGTATCTGTAGATTTTCAAATGTTTCAGAATTATTTACATGCTCTCCTGTGCCAGCTCTGGGATCAGAATGCATAATCACACAAGTTTCCTTCCAGGCATGATAATGCTGTCTCCTCCTGTGGGCAACCCCTGATGCCCACAGGGAACCAGGAATAGCTGTTAGCTCTTGATGGTCCTGCTGTGGGTGGGACTTCCAAAGTAATGGCTCTCTGGAAACTCTTCTGTTCCCAGAAGTGGCAGTCACTTGCTGCTCTTCCTGACTCTGACAAAGAGCAACAACCCCATTTATTATCTTTGGAACTTTTAAATTATGAGCTCCTTTTTGCTAACGTACCTAAATCTAAATATTCCATAAGAATAAATCCAAGTTTTTCCTCAGATAACTGAATGGAGTCTGCACATACCAAAAGGAAGAGGGAGAAGAATAAGAAGAAAGGAAAGTAATCAAGTCCAAAGCTGACACCAGGGACATTGATATCACTCACCACAAAACTTCAGGACAGGCATAACTGTCCTCACCTAACTGTTTTAAGAAAGTTGAGCCCTCCCATCCTATTGCAAGTCCCTATATATTGTATTTAGTCTTTTAAATGGGGGGAACTCTTGGTCAGAGGAATTCCTGAGTATTTATTATCAATTTGATGAAACTGAGATTTGCTAAATTAATAAAGGACTAAAGATGATTCTTCACTCAAGTGAAAATCCTGTTTTACTAGAAAAATGTATATCCTTGTACATCCATGTTCCTATATTTTATTTTCTATCAAAAAAGTCTTTGAATTTATTAATAACATTATCTCTGTGTGCCCCACTGGGAATGCAGACATGATCCTGCATGCTTATAGGGTCAGCCTGAGATCCAAAACATGTAGGCACCAGTTGAACTAACTTCCCCAAACTGGTTTCAGTTTTGCACTCCTGTAATTTGCTCTTATTCAAATACAAAAACTCTACATTTAAGAGCAGGTGATAAGGATATATTGAAGATTATTGGAAGTTAATCTATAGGCAGTTGGGCCCCATTACTTCTCTTCACAAGGCAGTTTATTTAAGCCAGGTATTATAATCAACCCACATTTCTTGTGCAAGGGCATTGCAGAAATGTGTTTTCAAGGAAAAATGGTAGCAGGTCCTATATATGTAACAGAGAGGTCTATTCATCCATGGTATTCTATTTTCAACAGCTGCTTCATACCATTTAGTTTAAAAGACACTCTGGTGCTGCTTCAAAATCTCTAGGATTAAAGCCCTGATCTAAAAGCTTATTCAAGTCATGTTGAAACACAGGAGGCTGTGAGGCTGAACACAGTCTGACAACTACTCTAATGTAGATGTTAAAGTTATTTTTAGGAATCTAACATATATGGCCTACCTGTGAGGTCAATGTGGGTAGACCTCAAAGTTATTTCTCAGTGTATTGTATCTTGCAGCTCTCACATCAAGTATGATTTTTGGAAATACAGATGGTTAATCTGCTGGCAAGTAACTTGTTTCCTGACAGATCACGGATAGCATACATGTTGCCATAACTGGGATATACATATTAGCCTCTACAAACTTCCTTCACTCCAGCAATATACTTTCAATATGAAATATTTTAGGCTGTGATAACATTATTTAGGAAGTTGGATTCTTAAATATCCATCTTTGAAAATGAGAACTGCATGGCTAATGGGGATAACTCCAAAGATCACCAGTTTTCAGATACTTTCTGAAAATTTCATTTTCAGAGACACTGAAATTTAAAAATGCATATTGTCAATCCTGAATTTTTTACCTCAATAGAAACACTTTTGAAGAGATGGATACTGAGGAAAATATAAAATAAAACATTTTTCATAGTGAACTCCTGTGCAAAGTGTAGGCTATTTTTTCTAGCAAATCTCCAATTCAAAAGCCATTAAAAAAAAACCCAAAACCAAAAACCATAGGATTAATTTGGAATACTTTTTTGGAAATATGCAAAAACCAATGGCTGGCCCAAAATTTGAGACAAGGAGAGTTTTGGGTCTTTCAGGTACTTGAAAACTGAGCAGCCTCCTTCCCTTTCTCTGCATCCATATTGTTATAACACTTGAAATGATGAAGCTATGAGAGAAAAAATAAAATAAAATTTTTATGTAACTTTTGCACATTTTTTTCACCCTGAAATACAGATATCACAGGAAAACATCTGTATCTGGTGTGTGGTTACAACAACTGTATCTGCAAAACTCCTGTATCTTGCTCCCAGGTGAATAGCAGCAACTTTAATTTCTAAAATATGGATGCAAAGTCTGTCAAAAACTGCTATATCTAGGGCTTCGAGATACTGTCCAATGCAGAAGTTGGAATATTCAACTATAATTACAAATGCTTCTGAATATTTGCATTGCTTTGCTAAGGCAGTTCTTCATAAAAAATGAACAGCTGTCTCCCCAGCAATAAATAAATAATAAAAAAAAAAAAAAGATGAAAACACTTCCACTAGCTAGAATTCTGATTTTTTCAAATAATAATTTTCAACCTGGATGCTCAAGAAGATTTAAGTTTCATATTACTTCATAAACCTCCAAAAGAATTTAAAAAACATTTTAACTGGACATCTAGTTGGCAAACAACAGGAGTCCCTGTCATACAGGAGCAGCACAATCACTTAGGACTGTCCATATAAATATGTGACAGCTGAGTACCCCCCAGAGCACCCATGGCTAAAATGTGAAGTCAAACTTGAGAGGAGAACCAGCTACAAGGTTTAATGCTCTAATGCAAAGCCCGCAGTGCAACGTTTCATCCATTGCCTGTGACCTTGTTTACTTCACCTTATTTTCTAAATGAAGCATCAGAAACTGCATAGAGTTCTCAAGACCATTCTGAGCTGGAAGATTACTACTCAGGTACAAACAATTCAGCCAAACAAGCAAAGGTGTCCTAGGACCAATAGAACAATTGCTTTTGTCTGTAAAATTGAGCTGTGAGTATAACTATGTTGCCTAGGGACAGATTCTTGGCTGACTCTTATTTGTCACCACTGAAGGCACACATGCACTTGGTATAACAAATAGTCAAGTCTTGCCCAAAATACAAGTAGGAGAAGACAACAACACTTTCAGAACTGAAAATTAATAGCAAAGTTTTTCTACGCTATTTGAGCCCTTGAAGGCCTTTGCAGTCCAATCACCAGCAAGTAAATCTCTGAGTTTCTCTTAGTGCTATTTTCACCCACCTTCTTGACAAATGCACCAGTGCTGGGTGCATTTATCTCTGAAAGAGAAGGCTCTTTCTGTAATACAGTTTGCATAATCCCTGTGTTTCCAGAAAACACAGATTCATGCACTCCAATGGGATGGAACATCCCAGTATCTGGAAAGGCATGGTGAGCCTGGTGAAATAAAGAAACAATTTAAAAACAATGACAAAAAGTCATTAATATAATGTTAATGACTGGTTTACAGTGTTCTTCTGATTGAAAGAGTCCAGAATGACATAATGCAGATAAAGCTAACAAAAAATGAGGGCTCATTAGCATAAGCTACTCACAGAAACCCAAAAAATTTCTTCCAAACATAACCAATATCTGTATGCTTTACACACATTAATTAATATATTTTTATCATTTACTATCCCATATTAATAACATTTCCCCATTTAACTTTACACCTAGATGCATTGATTTCTACACCTTAATTATATAACTCCATAGTAAACTTTTCCACTTCAAATGATTTTAACAGCATATTACACCAATACACAGCTCCTGATGTTTTGGCTCCTGAACAAATTGTTTTCTTCCACTTTAGTAACCTACATGATATACTCTGTGCAGTGATAATTTTCACATCATATATGAAGGCATCATTCAGGTCAACAAATTTCAGTGATAACATTATAAAAACAGTCTACTGGACTTCAAAAGCTCTTCTTCATCAACATCTCAGTATTTTCAAATTAAAGAAATAGTATGTTCATACTGCTGCACATTAGGAATAATAACTTCTAAGAATCATCTACACTAACAGAAAATCTGATTTCCTTCCTTAGGCCAGATCTGAAGGCAGGGTGGCTCCTTCTGGCATTGGGAAACATGTTGTGGGTAGCTAAATTCCATTCAGGTTATTTCACAATGGTCATCCAATCTTAATAAAACCAATAAAACAAAAAGTTAAGACTGTTCAAACCCCATAAATTATGCCCATCTTTCAGTCTGAGGCCTCAAAGCTTTCAAATAGATAGGTAGACGCTGTTTTATTATCAAGTAATCTACAGATTTTGCACATGATGTCTCCAAAGTAGGACACATGCCAAGGTCAGTTCTGTTGAGAGACAGCCAGTCTTGGCAGCAATAACTTTTCATCTCAAACCAATCACTACAATCAAATATAGCACGAATAAAGCACTCACACAAACCAATACTGTTCTCAGCAGAGACTTACAGTCACTTGTGTTTATCATCATCAGATGAGGCAGGTGTTTGCCAAGATCTCCTCTACCATCATGCTTTATTTATTCCCTGTGATCTGACTAAAAGCCACACAGGAGAGCAGATCTGAGCTGTGCACTCATGCAGCCAAGAAAGCAAGGAAATCTTGGCTGAGAGGTGGCAAAGGCAACTCGGGCTCACAGCTTTGTCTGGGATCTCTCTCATCCACCTCCTCTCCTTGGCTGTAGGGCAACAGCAAGCAGCATTGCTCCCAGCTGAGGGAAGGCAAAGATTCCTTTGCAGCCTGGTAAAAAGTCAGAAGACAAGTCATGAAACCTGGCTTTGATGACATCAGGATGGCATCAGGTAGAGGGCTGGCAGGTAGCCCTTGCCCACAGCTCCTACTCACCATTTTGTCTGTACTGAACATTAAAATTGACATCAGTTGGTGGCCCAGGACTTCAAAACACACCAGCAGCTCAGAGGTGTCACACAGCCAAGGTAAGCAAGTGGGGGCCCAAACTGACACTACAAATTAAGTCAAAATGTAGCTTAGATTTCACACACACAGGGGAAAAAAAATACATTGATTACTAAATTAAAATTTTTATTTGGTTTAAGAGCATACAGAGTGCTCACTGTGTCAAACCCAAGATGCATGCTGCCCATTGTCAGTAAGAACACCCAGTACTCAATGCTATCTACATACTATCACGTGCTCTCCTAGCACCTTCAAGAACTGGATTATGGATGCTAAAATGTATCCTCTACTTGCTTACAGACCAGTCACCCACTCCAGTTAGTCCATCCTTTTTTGCATCTGCTCCTAATGTGTCTGCCTCCCCAATCTCCAGAAATCCACTATGCATTTTATTAAAAAAAATACTTTTATCAGTTTCAAATCCGTTTAAATCCATTTTCCTAACTCTTCTGCAGTGAGATTTAGTGAATAACAATTCCTTTCTTGCCTTCACCAATTTTATAAGCCTCAGTCATAGCCTACACCACAGACATGTCTGCTCCAAACTAAAAAGCCCCAACCTTTTCAATCTCCTTGATAAGGCAACTGCTCCATTCCCTGGGTCATTTTGACAAGGTACAAGAGCAGCAATTAAATCCCGTGTCTACCTTGAAATGGGAAAGCCAGGACAGCAATTGTCTGTAACTGCTGTTAGTATTCAGCTGGAACTGCCTCTAGCATACAGTAGTTACAGGAAGGAGAGGAAGAGTACTCTGAAAATAGGATTTTTATTCATGCCAGCATGGCATAAAGTAAGTCCCTGATGTCGTTCTGAACCATTTATTTTCAATAGACCCAAACTACATCTAGTCCTCATTGCTGAAAAAAGTAAGCCTCAAGCCCCATGCATTTGAAATTTCTTACGCTATTCTTTCTACATTTGCAGAAATCCCTTTTGTATACTTCACAAGTTTCACAAAATCCATGATTCCTTTTTGAAAATGCAATCCTCCTGCCTCCTTTTCAGGCAAACTGTATCTCCAACTGTTGTCTTTAACACAGTTGATAGAACAAAACTCCAATTAAGAATCCTATAATCAATGTCTCTCTATTGACTGAAATAATGTATCTACAGCTATCTATATAAAATGGTTGTAAGAAGAAGTCCTCCTTGATCCAGATTGGAATAAAAGAATTCTCTGAAGTAATGTTTCACCACTGAGCAAATTATCAGAACTGCTTTACTGTTGTTACTAAGCCTGAGACACAGGAAAAAGCAGGCTTGAGTCCTAGAGTATTAAATTGCATGCAGCAGACACTTCAAAACAAACAAAAAGAGTTACCTAACCAAGATTTCTCCTCCTCCATTTCACTTCCCCACCCCCATACACCAAGCAACAGAAATTAAGTAAACCTTTTATTTTCTTGAAAGAGTTACACTCTCAGCCTTTGGCACAAAAATCAGGACTCTTACTGTCCTTCCTTGCCGAACCAGGAAAGCACATCATTTTTTGAACAGCTATTATGTGGGTGATTTCTTAAATAAATTAACTATTCTTCCCTGCTGTAGGTACTGTTCTTATGACCATTTGAAACCTGACTAAGAACTCTGGCTACAAAAGACTTTAGAGCAAATGCAATATTACAGATAGGAAAAGGGAATCAGAGATAAATGCTACGCAGCACTAGGTTGTGGTGGAAATAAAGAGAGAATATATAGCATGGAAACAGATCAGGAAGAAAAAAGAGGGGCAAAAGCTCACAGCCTTCTTTGCAGGCTTCTTTGCAGCCTGTTATCTGGACAGCTATCTGAAATAAGAGAATATTAACTGTATATGTAGTACTCTCCATGCTCTTTCCTTTGTGGGTCTAGTAAAAAAAAAATCCATTTCAGCATTGCAAAGACTTATAGTTACATCCTTTAAAAAAAATATTTAAATGTCAATGAGTTAGATGATAGTCTTATTCAGCAGTCAGAGCTGAACTCCAGATCATGTATATATGGTTTCCTGCTAACTGTTCGAGGTTTACTCTTCTTTTGTCAGCTCACACAGCATGCTTTCCCTCATTCTGCAGAAAATAATTTTGAGTGTTCAATACCCTACAATGTATCTTTGTTGTTCTCTTGAATAATGTGTGTAAGAACACAACCAGATAAGAGAAGCCTTTATGCCATTATCAAGAAAAAGCCTTTATGCATTATCAAGATATCCATGAATATCATGGATACTCAGCCACATCTGAAATTATTTCCAGGTGAGGAATAGCAGTTACTTTAAAAACAAAAAAGTTATTATTAGTTTCCACTCCTGACTGTAGCAAGCAGGTCCTACTCCATTAACCTAATCGTGCCTGGGAGTAAAAGTAGAAAAGCACTAAACTTTCCTTCCTTTCTCCCTGGCTAAATATCTCCCTTTTCAGTGTGAGGTGTTTCTGACCTAGAAATACTTTGTATTCAAACAGGGGATGGAGACTAAAAGTCTCTGTGTGGCAGAGGTGAAAAGCAGGGGAGAATGTCAAACAGGAAAGCTTCGTTTGGCCACTGACTTGGAAAAGAGCACAGCCACTTGAATGCCTAGCAGTCAGAAAAGGCCTGTGAGCACGTTGCTTGGTTCTGAATCTTTTATTTCTTTTGTTAGCTTTCAGCGTCCTTTTCTCTTTCAGAGATTCTGCTTCACACAAACCAAAAAAAAGTGATAGTGATCCCTCCAGACACACAGATATTTGACATATATGACAGAGAGGCAAAGCCTTGAAAATGGACCAGAACAAATTAAGTGGTTTATAGTCAACAGCACAAACCCCCAAAGCAACATATCTGAGCTTAACTCTAAAAGCTAGCACGAGAGAAAGCAATGCTAACCTTTCTGTAATGAAGTAAATTAAGCTAAAAACTCTACCTCTAAGAAAGAGGGGTTAAAGTAAGCAGTGTATTAATAGAACAACCAAATTAGACTACGGTTGTTTCTTTGCTAAAGCCACTGCCTCAGTCACCACCATTCTTTAATTCTACTTCTTTTTGAGAACTTGCTGAATCCCCAGAATTTTGAGATCTCACTTCTTTATAAAAGTATCCTTTATGTCCTGTATGCATAAAAGTTCAATTATTTATGCATCGCTTTGATAACTGTTTATTCAACTTTCAGATAATCTTTATTGGTACTTTTGCCAGTTGATTTCAGCCACACCTTACCAACACACTACCAAAGAGAAGTTTACAATTTCATACAAACAGACATTTGCACAGCGTTACAGCTACCGCATCTTTGGTTTGATATAAACCCTAGCAGAAGGTTAATGTAGGATGGACTCCCAAAAAGTGAAATTTAAAGACAGATTTCAAGTAGGAGGAACTGTTAATCACATATGCCCGTTGTTAACAGATTTTACTCTTTTAAGCATCAGCAGAGGACAAGAAAAGAATAAATATGTTGAAAACTGTTGTGAGGTAATTCAGAAACAGGATATTCTCTCTCCAGGTCTTTTATTTCCAGTCATGACTTTATGAACCTTAAAAATGTGGAACACAGCTTTTTCTTGATTCACAAATATAAGCATGTGGAAAAAGTACTATAGAAATATCCTAATGTATAATTTCTTCTTTTAGCTAAAAGAAGGAAACAATTATATAGAATATTCTGAGTTAGTAGGGACCTTCAGGGATCACTGACTTCAACTTGTAGCTGCAGACAGAGCAATTGAAAAGTTAAATCATACATTTAAGAGCATTGCCCAAACACTTGAACACTGGAAGACTTAAGGACTTGATAACTCCTTTGGGAATCCTGATCCAGTGCTTTACCACTCTCTCAGTGAAGAATTTTTCCTTAATAACACATCATGATGTGGCATTTAAGTCATTCACATCCTCTCATGGGACACCTGAGAAAAGAGATGAGCACCTCCCTCTCCATTCCCTCTGATGAGGAAGCTGTAGACAGCAAGGAGGTCACAAGTCTCCTCTGCACTGAGCAAACCATCACTTCTCACAAGTCATGCCCATCTTTGTTGACCTCCTTTGGACATGTTCTAATATTTTCATCTCTCTCATATCATGTAGCCCAAAACTGCACACGGTACTTGAGCTGAGGCTGCACCAATGCTAAGTATAATGGGATAATCACTTTCAACTCCTTAGCTATATTGTGCCTAATGTACCAAAGGGTAGGCTTGACTCATCAACCAAAACACCCACATCCCTTTCTTCAGGGCTAAACTCCAGCATCTCATCTCTCAGCCTATGCACACACTCAGTATTAGACTGGGTGAAGAACCTGACATTTGTCTTTATTATTTGACAGCTTTTCATATGCCTGGCCATTGCCCAATGCTCCAATCTACCAACATCTCTCTTGTAAGGTTTCACTACCCCTAAGGGAATAGACAGCTCCTCATAATTTCGTATTGTCAAACTTACTTCATGTGCACTCAACTTCTGCGTCCAGGTCACCAATAAAAATACTGAAGATAATTTTCTCAAAAACTGAGGCCTGTGGAACATCAGTAGTGTCTGGCCATATGTTACCATATTCACTACAATGCTTTGAGCAGAACCTTTCAGCCAATTGTTCATCCATGGTATGATGTAAACTGTATACATGTTTAGCTGTATGCTTGTCCAAAAAGATATTACCAAAAGCTTTCCTAGTATGAAAAAAAAAAAAACCAACCAAAAACTCAGCCTACATCCATTACCTTTCCTTTGTCCACTAAGCGGGCAACCTATTAATAAGAGGATATTAAGCTAGTAAAGTATGACTTGCTGCTGTCCTTGGACACCAGTATGAATCTCATGTACACCCTACACCAAGAGATCTAGAGAACCACGTATTCCCTTGGGAACTCTGTCTGGATAAGTGCCAATACCAAAGAGGTCAGAGAGGAGATGACTGTCATTGCTTGAGAGACCTACAGAGGGATTATGACCAGTGGTGGGTGGTCTGGCTTGTGAATTCATAATCCCACAATGTCTTCGTGTCCTCCAGAAGTTCTCTGTCCTTGTCACCACCTGGTCCCTCCCCACACACAGTCAGAGGGCACAGGACACCCAAGAACCCTGTCAATGCCAGCTTCTTGCAGTGTGAAGGGCCTCAGTACCACCCGTGTCACCTATCTCCTATCTTCCCCAAAATATGATGGGCTAATGACACCTTAATTCCCTAAGCAGGCTTTAACTCATCTATGGTAATTTGCTTAGAGTCAAGAAATGCCCAAGAAATAGATTTTTGCATAGACTGACATCTTTTCCACAGGGCCTACACCGAGGAGCAGAGCTGAGCACCTGGTGCTCCTCCTTACACCAGCCAGCAGCAGCAAGGCTGAGAAAGTTTTCTTCTAGGCTATACCTGCTCCCTCTGTCACATCTGCATCATGATGACAAGATAGTCTAAAAAAGCAGAGCAGGTAAACAAGAAAGGGCAAGACTGAAATCTAGGCTATGACAAAGGCAGCTGATTTGCCCCAAACCTGACAAAATAAAAATTCAGTTTTAAAAGTCGTTATACATATTATTTATAAACATAAATCAGGAGCTGCAGAGCCACTTGTTCTCTTTGTCCCCTGGAAGTTACTTGCTGGATGAATCAAGGTTTTGCATGTGTCATGGTTAACAAGATAAAATCCAAGCCTGTTGTTTTAAGGCTTTAAAGATATTTTAAGATATTTTTAAGATTTTTTTTTTAAAAAGAGGTTCAAAACCCCTGATGTTTTTCAAGTGGTTTAGAACATGATGTTTAACTATTTACTGATATCTAGAGAGGTATTAAAAATAAAGACCTAGTAACTTACACTGTGACTATTCAAAATTAAGATTTTTTAATCTATGAGCATAAGTAACACTGAGTAACTGGGAAGCTTCAAATCAAGTTACTGCAGCAGCTATTTCAAACCTCTCTCACATACAAATACCTTAGAAATCTTATAAGGCATTTACCCCAAAGTGAAAAAAAATCCCAGAATCCAGTGCTTGCAGTATCTGATCATTTGAAAAATTCCATTATATATATTTCTTTTAATAAAAAACAAAAAAAAGAAAAAAAACACCAAATAAAACCAAACAAACATAGCTCCTCTCTTCTCCTCGCTCTCCAAAATCATACACAAAAGGAAAAAGTGTAGAGCAACAACCAGTCTTTGTATAATAGTGCAATCATGCATCCTCAGCCAAGAGCTGGTGCCTCTATATTAAAAACTTAGCCAGAGAGGCCATGAAGGATATTTAACACCCCTGTCCCACACCTTGCAATCCTTTCCCTGCAGTATGCACTTGCAGTACCTCCATCCAAGCCAGGCTACACCCTGTGCTGAGAGCACCTTACTGTAGCCATCAGAGGATGCTTTGTGTTTTGAACTCTCCAACAGCAGGCAGAGAAAAGGCCCCCAGTGGTTAGGCTGCTACACACGGGTAAGCACAGGCACCCCAGCAGGCATAATTTTACAGCAAAAGGAAAAACCATGCTTCCTTTGGGAATGGTATGCATGTAAACATTTACAGACGGGCTGAAATAAAATGCTATCCCAAACTCAAACGAAGGTGGCAGGATACCCAAATCAAAGATTGTCCAAGTCAAACATAGAAGTTCGGAGCAAAAAGGGCAGGGTGACTGCCTCCCCTGGCAGCAGGTGCATCCCTGAACCCTGCACACAGGCTTGCTGTCCCTTACATGGCTCAGGGTCACAGTCACAAAGTCCCTTCAACTCCGGCACCTGTTTTGTCAAGTGACAGTTTGCAAGAACACAGCTTTTCACTGAAAATTTTTGTGCTCAGAAAAGTAAACTCCTCCACCAGCCAGAAGTCAGGTAATTAATATTTGTGATAAATATTGGAAGCAATCAAAGTGTCTCAAATGCCACGAGCTGCATTTCAAAGTATTTCTGGATCATTCAAGGTGCTGATGGGTTTTAAAACTCCTGCCTGGCTCTGGCGCCCTGCTCCTGTGTTTTCTTTTTTCCACTGAGAAAACGCCAAGAGCCCGCTCAGCTTCTGCCACCAGTTTCAGTCCCCAGGGAAAGTGAGAGTGAGACTGACAGGCAGGTCTGAAGCTGCAGGATCTGAACAGCACTCATCCCTAACTCAAACCCTTGAGTGTAAAACTGCCTGCCTTGTCCCACCAACCCCAAGGGCACCAAGTCCTCTGGGATGCATGATGAGGCCCCGCTGCTTCCCGGCGGTTGCCATAGCAGTGAAAGGCAAACCTAGCAACAGGCACGCAAGCCATCCAAGCACACAACTCCAAACCACATTTTTAAAATAAATTAAATTGTTCGGCCTTGCCTGCTGCCCCCTATGCACACCCAAAAGCTATAATGTATTTCAAGAAGCCGTTAAGATCATGCTGGTTTTGTTCAGATACGCAAGGGAAGGGATTTAATTACCTCTAAAATTAAAAGATAAGTCCTGTGCAGTGGCAAAATTAGTTTGCATTATGAATTGTCTTTCAAAATGCCTTTTATAAAAACTATCCTTTTGGCTTTTATTGGCTATGTAAGTTGTTAATGTAATGTTAGGCAACAGAAAGCAAAATTAGTTTAGCTTTTATTTTAGACTAGCTTTGTCCTGTAAACCCGATTCCCTTTGCTGTGAAAAAAATGTTGTACAGCTGCTTGTCAGTTTCTGTTAGTATCTCAACTAGAGGTTATTTGTGCCTGCTAAAAGTTAATCTCACTATGCCTCAGGACCCTTACCTTTTGTTTTCATGTGTTTATCAATGTTTTTATCTTAAGTGTGTGCAGATGCATATAAACTTTCCTTCCAAAATTATCTACTTTTTCAGTTTAAAAAGCTTGCATATTTTATTTCTGTGACATGAAGTTGAAATAGCCTACAGAGGACTACTAAGAGCATAAGGCATTGGATTTCCACAAATTTCACACAGTTAATTATATTCTATATATTGTGAATACAGCCTTTTCATAAAAAGAGTATAAAGCTCTGTAGGCCAAATGAACACGAAGGGGGAGGCTTGAAGCAATAAAGGAATGTTCCACTGTTATTGCCTTCTCTCCACTGAAGAGTTTTTCTCTGGCTCCAATTATTTTTTTCTGAAGAAAATGCACTTACAGAAGGAACCTTTGGGTAATCGTTATTTTCCTCTGAAATCACAGCCTCTAAATTGCGTGAAGATCACTGGAGGGATAATTCCAACAGAAGTGCCCTACCAGGTTTTCCAAGTCACCTCTTCAGTTAAATTCTGTCTTGATGAAGGGGTTGTACTCTCTGCCCTGCAAAATTTTTAGGGGATTGATACCACTTCTCTAGTTGTTATGAAAAATTATCTAGAAAAATAAAATGCGTCTCATCCAAGAGTTGAGCAGGGAACCCAGGGTGTTTTAGCAAGTCCCTAAGGAATGCATTCTAACATTCATCCTGGATAAATTTACACACATCAGCTCAAGAAGAAGGGTCTGGCAGAAAGGGACAAATTTCCCAAGTGCTTGTCTATGAATAACAAGCAATGCTTCTTAGACAAAAAAACAAAAATCTGGTGGAATATAATATCTTCCAGTGAATAAAAAATAAAATGCAATTATATATTTCAAGAGTTTATCAGTAAACTTATAGAAACACTAAATCTCATCAAAAGAGAGCCATCAAAACATGATTGTGAACTGCTCCATAACTCCAAACCAGCATGCTCAAAGGCTGATCAGAAGCTTTTTGAAGGTTGTTGTTCTATTTGGTAGCTCCCCTGATGAATGCTGACTGTTCACATTCCTGTCCGTGTATCTGGAATCACAACTCATTAAATTGTTTCCATCTGCAATTGGTCTTTTTAGGGAAGGTGCCTGTGAATTAGCAACCCTTTCCCCCCCCACTTACTGCAGATAAATATCAGAATCAAGATAGTAACACTCATGGTAAGTCAAGTATACACAGAAATTATACCATCTGGCACAATTAGTCAGCCTGAGGGCTGGTTAATGAACTGTAATATACACAATCGAGCATGCATGCTGCAGTTGCAATTCTTTATGATACCAGTGGACATGTAAATTTAGCAGCAGACATAAGGAGTCTTTCTATTCTATACCAACATTTTCTGTATGCACAATTATTAACATGAAAAGCTTTTTCCCCAAGGCTTTTCTGTATGCCTCTTGCTGTTTCTGTAATAGTATACAAGAATTATTTTTTTTTTATGTACAGTAGAAACAGTAAAAGACACCTAAGTTCAGGCTGTGATTTTGATATCTTACAGCACTACACAAACGTAGGCACAAAGAAAAATATTTTGGGGGCTCTACCATCAAATCGTGATTTAAACATTTTCAGCTGTGCATTAAGAACAAATACCACTATGCTCTGTACCTCATTCTTTTCCTTACACTAATTAGCTGTGCCTGAGGAATCAGCTCTAATATGGTCATCCACCAAGAGAAGACAGCAGCTGTTAACTCCCCTCCACAGACCCCATCCAACTGCCACTGAGAAAATTAACATCTTAAATGTGTCACTTCTTTGCTGCTCCCCTTACCTCTGCTGAGGCAACATTTCTGGTAAAATCTTCTTCTTTTTTCAATACTTCAGTACTAATTCAAACGCACAAAAATATGGCACTGTATATGTCACTGAGAGGTCCTGACTCTACACCAAAAATAAGAGTTAAAAAAACCTGCACAGGTTTTATCAGATTAACCATGTGCACAACTGTCCTATGTGATAGCACTAGATTAACTTTCATTCTTTCCATAGCCTCTGTGTATGTATTGATGCGGAGTGTATGTACATATATAGGCAAGCATACATTTATATTGGAAAATTCATATTTATTAAGCTTAATTAGATATTTATGCTTTGTCCCAGGCACAGGAAGTAGAGCTTGTTAATCTCAAGTAGTATAGTTCCTCAAAAAAGACCCAATATTATGCACTTATTTCTGAGCATAATTACAAGCTCCTGCCATTGAAATGCTAATATGTAAACATAAGGCAAAAAAGGCTCTCAGTTTCATTTACTATTTCAATAGTCTCTGCCTTCTGAACTAGAGGCAGAGATGACTCCCTCTTTTGCAACATACTGCTGAAAGGCATGGTGTGACACAACACTGTGGTTTTTACAGATTCAGCCATACTCGGTTGCCTGCTCTCTTGTGTTGTGCCAAACAATCAACAATTTGGTGGCCAACATGAAAAAAAGGAGGAGAATTCCTCTCAAGACTTGGTCAGTGCTTGGTCTACTGCATTGTGCTATTTTCCTCAAAAGAAAGACTTTTTTCTTCTCTTGGCATTATGTAGTAAAAGGAGGAGCTGTGAAAGAAGAGTGAAAACCAAAGCAAAATGTAGAGGTCTATGAAAATTTGGGCTGACAGGTCTAAAGGCACATCTCACCTACTGCTATTGGTAAGCACTTGTGCATGTATAGATTGACTTAATACATTAAAAGCTCTGCAGAGTGGGTATATCTAGATATAATCTGCTCTTCTGCCCTCTTCCACAGTGCCATGTTCTGTATAATACTCATCATTATTTAACATAGTTTTCTCAGTGGCTCTTAAGTGTAACTTGCCAGTCACAAACATTCTTTGGCTCAGTTTTGATACCTTATTTAACATAAAGACTCTCTTAAGCAGGATTCTTTAAAACCTGCCCTTGGTAGACATTGAACTTACCCATTTGGTAGCCTTGGTGAGCAGTAAAACCTCACAGGATGTATTGTATCACTAAGTCAAAGGGCAAGCACCACTTATGGATGTGCTAAAGCATACTTCCTACTACACTTTCATTTTTCCTGGAAGTATCCATTCAACTCCTGACCCACAGTGACCCTCATTAGGTCTTAAAAGGCTGCTAGATTACAGCCCAGGATTCAGTTGCATAGATGACACATTTGATTTGCTTTCTATGGATTTTTGGAAAGCAAACCTTTTCTACAGTCCTAGATATGCACTCACAGAAATGGCCTGCTGATGCATGAGCCTCCAATGTACAGCTGATGGGAAAATGCATCCCTCTTTCAATTAGAGATGAGCAAAAATGAATTGGAAAAGTCAGCTTGCCAGGAAAGATTGAAGATAGCCGAGCTTAATACTGAATAGTTTGTTAGTTCTTTCCAAAGAAATCTCCTTTATCTCCTACACAAAATATCATAAGTTATCCTCTATCTCTTTTTGCTAATTATGGGAATCTCATGCTTGGGATATGTTGTCATAGTGTGATAAATTTACAGGCAAAAAACGGAGGGAGCAGGAGGATTCTCATATTTGAATAGCATTGGACTGAGAGAAGGGGCTTTATTTTTGTCAGAGCTATTTCCGCATGATTTCCTTGTCTTTTCTTCTTAAAGCTTCTGTCAAAAACATGCATCTGCAAGTAAGACAGGTAATTACACTTCCAAGCATCTTCTTCCAGACAGATTGTCCTACTTCTTCTTTGGAACAGTTTGTGAAGCACTAAGACAAAGGTAATTGATAGCTAAATTATAGGTAGTTACATTTAGAGGGTTAAGTGTTTACTGCGTGCAACTACACTTAAAAAAGCCAGAATTTGCATACTTCCATTTAGATTTTAAATCACTGCAGAAAAGAACCAAAACAGTGTTGCGGGGTTTTTTTTTTTTTCTCTCAACTTCAAGTCTTCATGAAACAAATGCTACATCAATCTTTTTCACAAGAATCAGAACAAATCTCTCCTGCTGCTTGCCAGTCTTTATAAGACACTGAAAATTATTCAGCCTCATCTCTGAGGCTTGCTCTGAGATAGTGAGATAGAGAGGCAACTTGGCAGCAGCTGTTAACCCACCTGCAGAGACAACTTCTGTCTCATTTCATCTCCTGAATTGCTCAAGCCACCAGACTAATGTTTACTTGTTCACAATTAAAGGCACCACATGGCCCTCTGGGAGTGTGCAAGGAAGGAATGTCAGAGCTTTTGGGGCCTGAAATCCAAGCTGTTATCCCTGTTTAAATATTGGGTAACTATTAAGACCAAGCAGATCCTGGAATGCCAAAATGGCTCGCTCAAGGGTAGCAATAAACCCTCACTGACAGAGTATACAAAACCACTCAATGCTAACAGCTGTTTCTGTACTGGAAGCCCTAAATTGTGTGTTCAGCAGCATCCTGATTTATTATTATCTTCATAGGAAATAACCACTGAAACACCTATGTTCCATACAAAAACTGTATTTTAGAGGATTAATTTGTCTGAGAAGTTGATAACGTTAAAAAAATAGCAGATCTTGCAATGTGTTAAGACAAACAGACATTCACCTCCTCTTAACCATTATGTCCTTGGAAATTACTTCTGCTAACAGCTATTTTTTTCCTTCTGGATAGCTAAAGGTGACAATAATTCTGAAAAGCAGAGACATTTCGTACAGACAGACAGACTGTTAACATGAAGCTTTGCAGTGCATTTAGCTGTTGGTATCTCTCAATGGAAATTACTAATATTGGATACAGAGTATTTTTTACTTCTGTCACAAGCAAGCTAACAATAGAACTACAAAAGTGAGCAAGCCTTTTTTACATGTATGCCATTGACTACCTAGGAAAAGAAAAACTACACCTCATGGAAAGGGATACTATCTATATTCCAGTGAAATGAAAATAAAATAATAAAGCTGAGAAAGAGGGCTCCAAAAGCTTAGAATAGCTAAACAAAATAATCTAACAGAAATATCATTAACAGAAGGCATTAATTTTCATGCATTTAACTCATGAAACTCCAGAAATCCAAGTTTTATTTTCACTCTGGCTCCCCAAGGAAAACAAACTTGACTGAGGTACTGGGAATCTTATTGGTTGCTCTTACTGGGCTGTTTTATTCTAAGACAGCAGAAGGATAGGAGTTTCCAAGGCATGAAAGTTCTCCCACTTCATGATAACAAGCAGCCTCAGGAATGAGGGGTCCAAACTAATGTTTTAATGTATAAAAAACCCCACAGGTCTCAGCAATTTCTTTGTTATTTTTTCCTGAGCATCCCCAGAGTCAACACATAGCATACACAGAAGTCCACAGCAGCCCAGTCCGGGACTGTTCTGTCCAGCTAGAGGAATGGGCTGGAAGTGTCACAATGACTGGAGACTGTGACCCTGAGAAGAAGGCAGCTGAGAAGGCAATAAAAAAGGATCTAAGGTAACAGCTGCAGGGATGAGGAGCATCCCTGAGAGCCGAGTTCATTCGTTAGCCTGCTCACATAGCAGCCTCCTCTCCCTCTTTAATAGATTCTGCCTCCTAACCGCTAGTAATTTCAGCTTCCTAAAGCAAAGGATCTTTTTCTTTTTAACTGCAGCCAACTCTGTCAGCACGGGTTGGAGAATGCTGATAACTGTTCCTATCCCATTTAAATTCCGCTGTTTCCTAATTTGTAGCTAAACACAAATCCAACCAGCTAAACAACCCAGCCATTTCGCCTATTGTGTTTGGGAGGCTTTTCTGCAAGCAGGACATGCAGAACTAATCTATTTTAGGATCGTAAGTACAAGTGAACTTCCCAAAACAAAACATGTAATTTTGGTACAAGCAACATATTCTTTTGGAGTACATGAAACTGAATAGTGAAAGCTGCACTGAGGATCTGAGGACCAGCATCTTCTTCGAGGGAGAACTAAATCGTAAATCTTTTGTCTGCTCTTAAGCCAGTCCAGCTGCCTTACCCTGTAAAAGATACATGTTGACAAAGGCTGCAAAGTATTATTTCTAAGTAGGCTATTTACTGTTTGCTAAGCTGTTGGAGAACAAATCAGCCAGAGAGAGTAATCACAAGAACCCTGGCAAGATAACCCAACATCTATTTTCTTTTATTGGTATCTTTTCCCATACTTAGTGCAGATTTAGTAAGTTGCTCTCACAGGACACACCATTTACCAGTTCTTACTAATTTGCTCTACATAGGAGAGGTTTATCTGTTGTATGAGAATATCCTTTACAAGACAAAGGCAACTGTTAGCTCTTAGCTTTCTGCTGAGTGACACGGGCTGTCACAGAGAATTTGGTTGAACAGTGAAGTGACAAACAAGCTTGAGTCTCTACTGTTCTCTATCTCAGCTGTCTACCATGATATAGCTAAAGTCTTAATTTACATAAAGGTAATTCCTGAATTGGGCTGTGGAGAGAAAGGAACATTGTAAGAAAGAACTAGGTTACACAGAGATATACATTAAAACATTTTTATTTCTTTAAATATACACAAGCATTTCAAGTCAATTAGACTGCTGATGTGGAGTAGTTTCTGTTTTGAAAACCTGCTTATCTCAGGATTGCTAGCTTTTGGTTATGGTTTCAAATGTGGCTAATAAATCTTTTCTTATAAACTGTTTTCCCTCTGTTTTGTGAATATCAGCTGCTACTTTGTTCATTTAATGCCCATAATAGCAAGTGGATATGCTTAGACATACTGGGCTATAATAAAATTAGCTCAAAAAAAAAGCAGCATTTCTTTTTAAGCATCTATTTGTTAAACTTTAAAATTGTTTAATGGGCTGTCCATCTCTTGTCACTCTGGTTGCTACCCCAAGAACATTTTGCCTGCTCACCTACCCCATGTGTCCTGAAATTCAGGCCAAAGGAAATCTGGCCTTCCTTCTGCTGCCCTCTTTGCCACTGGCCACCTCCATCACAGTGCCACACTCACTGCTCCCTAACCCTGAAGCCTCATCTTCAGCCTCAGTGTGAGAAAGATGCAAGAACAGTTAGCTCCATCCATGGATGGTCTTCTAGATAAGATACTTTTATTTCCTCCCCCCCCCCCCCCCCAAGAAACTTACATGGCATTCAAATTGCTAAAATTATTTCCTGGCATATAAATAACAGTTTTTCCCCTGTTTTGTCCAGCAAACCAAGCCAGTGAGCACTAGAAAAAATTAATTTAAAAAAATCACTCATGACACTCAGTTCTTCCATTCAAACCACAGTTCCTTGTCCTGCAGCTAGGACAAGTAAAAGTCAGCGTTCTGAAATGTGTTTGTGAATGTGCATGCAGTAACTTTGAGAGTAAGGATTTCCCAGAAAACTGAAGGACAGTAAAATGCATACTAGATGGTGCTATAATGAGAAAGCTCCCTTGTGGTTTGTGGACTGAACTAAGAGAAACACTGGTTTTGTGAGATAAATTGTTCATTTAAAAAAATGAATATAGTGTTATTAAGTTTTTTTATTTCATTTTTTCAAACGAAACTTAACATTGATCTCATGCAAGAGATGATGCAAGTTTTGTACTTAGTAAGTACATCTTAGTATAAATAGCCTTTTGGGGAAAGTTTTCCTTGCAGAGACTATGTATTCACTACATTGCATTGGGAGTAGCTGAGGACATGAATCACCTAAGATGGATGCTCTCTATCTTTGGAGTAGCTTCCACTGGATCTTATCTGGAAACACTGATGTATAAGATCATTTAGCTCTACTAGAAAGTATTTTTTAAATCTGATTTAGGATAAAGTTCTGTGGGCTTTAGACAGAAATTATAAAAGTGCTTAGCAGTAACATTAGATTCTCTTAATGAGCATGGCAAATGAGTGTTTATTACCTTACCTATAATCATAACAGACAGACACTTCAGTGAGATTTTGCAGACTTTTAATTAAAACCAATAATAGAATTCAATGAACAATAACACTACCTGCACACTTCTATGCCTGAGTACAAGATAAAGATGTCCAAATCAGACAAAAGAATACCTGAGTGTTCATAGTTAGTTAAAAGTGAACAGGGGTCTGGGAAATGATCTACAACTGAAATGAACAAAACCACAGCCAGGCATTATTAAAAAACATAATGTGGACTTTTAAAATCCACGAGTTAGCTGTGTTTTGAATTGGTTTATGCTTAGAGCAGTTGTGTACATCTTGTCACTAATAAGGAATTGAGGCAACATCCCCCTTGTTAGTTTTTAATAGCTTACAACCCTGTAATTTTATTATTTTGAAATGCACATTTTGTATTCAAGTACTCTCTCACAGATACCCTTATATTTTGTTTGATAGTAGATGGATAATTAAGCAGTAAGAACGTTATGTATTAATGAAAAGGGAAAGCTGAACATGTTATAAACTAAAAGGTTTAATTTCTGTAATTTTCAATTACATTGTATTTTTTTGAGCCTGTGATTGTATTTCCATGGAGATTTACGTTAAAAATGACTAAGAAGGTAGTGGGTTTCTTTTTCAGCTGGATTCATATGTTAAGCAGCAGCTTATACTAACACTGCAAAACTGATTGAAACAACCGCTTGCTCATCATTGATCAATTTAGTTGGGCTTTGTTGCTGCAAGTTTTAAGAAATGATCACTTGCCCTTAAAGCTGGAATTAAATTGGAAAAAAAAAAAAAAACAACAACACGGAAAACCCCAAAACAAACAAACAAACAAAAAAAAACACAAAACAAAAGGAATTTTAGAAGGCTTCCAGTGCAAGATACCTTTACCTGGGTAAAGCAGCCAAACAGCCACCAGAACTGAGGCACTCTCTTTTCCACTAAGCAGAGAGATCATTTCCTACTGCAGTCATCTGCAGAAGCTCAGTACTTCCACATGCACTCAATACTGTTACAAAACTCCTCAGCTGTCATCAGCAATAGCTCATCTTTATGTATAAATGTTTCCAAGTGTCTTACCAACAGAAATCCCAGTGGGGAGTAACGTGGGGTTTATCTTCATTCCCTGCCCTTGTGAAATCCCCACTCTAATGCTCAGATAAATCTACATGAGCATCACAAATTCAGCTTCATATTTTGTCACTAACTGAAATTCTCCTTCTATTGCCCTCCCAATATTTATGTATCAATCTGCAAAACACAACATAGTTCAGTAGGGATTTTCAGGGGAAAATGAAGCTATGCTGAACGCAAGTCCTCAGCTACATCTCCTTGCCAATTGACCACTTCAGAAGCTGCCGTATTTCTGTCCACACTATTTAAGAACTGATTTTCTGATGTAACTTCTTGGAGGGTAAGATGACATTACCAGATCCTGAAATTCAAGGCACTGGTGTCCAGACTAGCTGTTGTTTCCTTTTTCCTCCCATACAGTGTTGACACAACCATCACCCTTTTGCATTGCAACTAAAAAAGCTCTGAAGAACAACATTCAGAAGTTAAGATGAGGGTCACAGACGCTCTCAGGTCTGCAGCAGGCAGCTTTACTGGGTAAGAACAGAGCCCAGGAATTAGGCAGCAAAGTGTCTCTCTGAAGGGGCTGGTCCTCATGTAAGCTCTTGTCAGCTGTAATTCCACCATGACACCCCATTACAAAGCACCCTTCTTCCAAAAAGACAAACCATCTGTCCTGAGTCTCAGACCCAGGCCTCCCTCGCCTTGCTCTATTACAATGAAATCAAAGTTCCAGCGTGATTTAGAAAAACAATTCCCAGTGCAGGATTAGCAAGTGCTTTTGCAGTAGCAGTAAGCATTAAAGGGCTGGCTGGCATCCCATAGAGAGCACCATTATTCAGCCTGGTTCAGCACAATTCTGTTTGTATAACACATACTCACTGTAATTTTGTTCCCACATTTCTTCATTATTGGCAATATTAGCATGAGAACAGGATCTGTGTCGGTGAGAGATGTACAAAAGTTTACAGATTTTCCTCACAAGGCATCATGCAAGCATTTGATTTTATTCTAATTTATTCTGTGTCTGCTCAAGTTTTGTTTTAAATTCCCAGTCAACTTCATTGAAGCTAACAATGTCTACCAATAGGGCAAAAATCCCACAGCAGCGCATAGTTTTTCATCTCTTTTGCCTGAAAACAATGTCAAAAAATTCCTCAAAGATCCTCTCGTTTTTCAGACCCATCAAATCAATTAGTGCTCATTACAAACATCACCTGCCCACATAACTGGTAGAGGCTGGTTTCTATCCCAGGAGCCTCGAAGGGAACAACAGCTCAGGCTTCAAGCTTTGACAGACTGTAAAGGCTACAGTAAAACTCAGAAGCACTCAGCTGACATTTCATCTCAAACACAAAGCTTGTGATTCTTGGTTGTCCATGAACATTTAGACTCAGGAACCGCCAGGATAACATAGCAATCTTCATAGGGCATTTTATTTCCTAGTTTTCTGACACAATTATTGATATGTATCACTGCTATATTGTTATATTTCCATATGGAAATTTTAATCCAGGTTGCTATAAACAGTTGTATTAAGGCCACATTTCAAGGTTTAGGCAAGCATCTAGAAATACAGAAAACAAAAGCTAAGTCCTGGTACCCAAAAATGCCTTGGGAGGGAAGTCCTATATGCCCTAAACAAGGAATACCAGTAGGCCATACCTTGCTCTGCTAATTGTGCTTAGTATTCCCTTGTGTGCTAAAAAGGACTTTTTGTTGTTGGTTTTTGTGTGGGTTTTTTTGCCAGGATTAGAATTTTTTTTTTTCTGGACTATGGTAGAGCTGAAATTTTTGCCTAAACAGTGTAATTAGGGGTCACAACATCAAAAGAGGAAAATATATATTTTTTTATAAAATAGCTCTAATGCACTGAACATGCAGTTTCATTTAAATTTTTTAAAAATATATTTATTCTTTAGTTTGACATTAAGACACTACAGTAGAAAAGATAGCCCTGCAGTGTAACTGCATTAAAACCACGGGTGAATTTAGCATCTCACAAGAGAACTCCCTGTAGCTTCTGATTTGTGCCTGGCACCCCAGGGATGCTGACATAGCCACCAGAGCCATGGATGAGGCAATGGTTAAGCAGTTAAAAACACTGATTTGTCTCTTTCAGATTGGTGTCTGGCTTAGTCTGAAGAGAAGAAAACTCACTCCAGTTCATAGAAAGGCATTAACATAGCAATTAAAAATATCTTTCTTTTGGTTCTGCTCTACATTTAAGGCCAGCTGAGAAGTACAGGATGCATTAATTAAAAGAGAAGAAACAAATGTTTCATTGGTATATTGTGCTGTGCACGTTTTCCTAAAAAATCCTTGAGAACTGGAAACTTATTTTCGTAAAGATATGCAGACCTCATCTGCTCAAAGAAATGAACACCTCTCTTGTGAAGAAAATATTCATTCTCTACTTAGCACATTACATTTTCACAGTAGTGCATTGTATGTGTATTTGGACCAATGCAAATAGTTATAATCACAACATAGTTAAGTAACACACAGGGCAATAAGTTCACATAAGAAGGCAAAGCTTTGACTATTTTTTTATTTTGTATTAAGCCCTCAGGCTAGCTGTTAAGAAACCTGCCATTTCTGAAATTCACCAGATTCAATTAAAAAAAAACATACATGAAAAAGAAAAATTCATTCAAATACTGGAAAAAAAATATTATCTAAAGAGAAATCTTAAGAAATTTATTTTTACTAACCTATTGGCACAGCTTTGGAACATAAAAAACTATATCCCAATATTTAAGGTTTCTGAAGAGTTTTCACAAAGAGAAGAAAATATAACCTGGAGTTTTGATTTCCTGTTTGCCTCAGCTGTCTATAAGTCAAAAAGAGTATACCAAAAATGGTGTAACTCATAACTGGTTATAAAAACTTGTCTAGCATTCCTTAGAAAAAGAATTTCATCTTTTCTTGAAGCAGGAATTTCACAATATCAGAGCTCTAGTTCATCTTTCGAAAAGAAAATTTAAAAAGCACAATGAGAAATGGATGAAATACAGGGAATCTGTGGACTGAAAAGTCCTGATTCTAGAATCCAAACAGAGGTGTGTCACAGAACCATAAGGTATTATACACAGCATTACAGATTTTGAGCAGTAGCAAAGATGAAAAAAAGGATATTTTATAGCAACTGGCAGAGATGGATTTAAAATATTTTTTTTTTCCAAAAGCCAGTATTGCTTTGACCCATTTGGGTCCAAGTCAGCAACAGAGACACACTAGACAGGAAAGGCAGTGTTATATGAAAGGCATACAGTTTTTCAGAAGAAAATGGTAGGAAAAAAAAGTTACCCATCCTAAAAATGAATAGGACAAGTCAGAGCCCCAAGTAAAATGAAAAAGCTCACTTTATATACTATTATGCCAGACAGACCAGGCAGATTTGGAACAGTCCACTTAAGAGATCACTGTACAAATGATAGAAAAGTCAAGTAATATCACTTAATTGACTTAAATTAAAATGGCATTTTTCAATAATGTCACTCGTAGAAACACTTAGGCAGCAGTCAGCTGTCTGCCAATGCTTTCTGGGCATTGCCTGCCTCCCACTCTGTGCATCCACTGATGCACTGCATTAAGCAAATGTATTCTCTAAATAGTTTTTCTGAGTTTTTTTTCTCTTCCCCAACAAGCTCAGCTACATAAGCTAATGATTTTTTTACCTTTGGGCAATATATCCATGCAATTAAATCCAAGATACAAAAACACACCCCTCCAGCACCTAAAGGAGATGTGCTACGAAGAGGAGCAAGATACACATCCCTCACCATAACATTTCCCTCAAGTGGCACAACAGCTTGGTGTCACCAGCAATCACAGTGGGGAAGAGGAGGCAGAAAAGTCTAACTGTACCATAGATAAGACAATGATGTAGTAAGTCCTTAGCAACTCCCAATTTATACACGGGGTCAAGGTACCTGTCAAAATGTCTGCCTTTCAGGTCTTTTTCTGAGTTCAAAAAGCACGTGTTGCGCAGTGCTTGTGTTCCCCATGAAGCCCTCACCCATTAACAAGACCTTCATCTTTGTGTCAGAACGTCTAAAATATTAAAATTTGTCACAATGGCACAAGTCTTTCACAGGCAACTTAAGAAAAAAAGAACAGAAAAGTCTTTAATTGCATGACACTGGTCATCTTTTGGGACTTCCAAGGGTGGTACTGTCTCAACCTGCATAGGATTGGTGATTTTTTTCCTGTGTAACAGATAATCTGTAGGCAGATGTGATAAATTTTATTAAATCAGGAAATATAACAAGAAAAATAGGTGGGCCTTTCAGCAAGCAAACTGGTTCTTCCAGTCTGCAATAGGAGCAGTAGCTCTAACTAAAGCATAAGTACAGACTGAGAATGAACTCAATTTAATTGAAGAAAAACCTGGCCCAAGCATGAATGCTCTCAAACACTTTCAAATAGGAATACAACCCACCTTCAGGACAGGGGTGCAACAAGTGTTTACCATGAGCACGTTGAATTATTTACGTAGTAAAAATACATTAACAGAATAACACAGTTGGCTGAATAATTTAAACACAAAATAAGTATCTTCTTATCAAAATTTCAGTAAATTTATTTTCATCACATAGCTGTATTATTATCTGGGGAAACCTAAAGTTTTAAGCAAATGGCATAAACACCACTGGGTGAGTTAATTATATCTTGATTCAAGATTAGGTTTTTTGATTGGATAACACAGATCTGATTACATGTTGCATGTTAAAACACACGGAATCAACCACACACAATTAAGGCATCTTCAAAACTTCCTTTAGTATTCTATCCACAGATCTTTACCAAATTTCATACTTAACTCTAGTAAAGGATAACCCACTGACTGGGATACATGACATACTAGCTTTACAAGTGAAAAAAGGTACTGTCTCAATTTGGAGGCAGATATCATCAGCAGGTTAATAAAAAAGCATAAAAATAAATGCATTTATGCATCCTATCTAATGAGAAAATAGTGAAAGAAATTCAACAGAAATAATGAGAGAAAATAGAGAATTCCATGAACAAAAGGGAAAAAATTATTCCCAGTGGAAGAGTGTCTTTTAGTCCAAAGCTGCTTTGAGTTGCTGATTGCTATTTCCACAAACTAATAAAAAATTAAATCACATCCTGACCTTCCCCTATAGAGGAGGAGAAAGCCATAATTCTCTGCTTAGCCATGCGTGATCAGACAGCACATTCAGGACTTCAGACTACCCAGAAGCTCTTCAATGTTCAAAAAACCCATTGTCTGTGGATATACTAACAGCATCATCTAATCTTCCAAGAATAAATCCATATTTTCCAACCAACATACTTTCTGAAATCAAGATCCAAAAATGCAATAATGATTCCTATAACATCACCACACAAGAATTCCAGAATCCCTGAAGATTAGACACTAACAGCACACTCATTTCCATAAGATTTTGAAAGCATAATGAATCTTTAGCTGGGTAAAGATTAATTTCAGAGACAAAGATTCCTCTTCTTTCCAGTTTCTGGTCATATCATCTCACATGTCCTCAAGAATCAGATATTTCCTGTGTTTTGGTGTAGTAAAAGAACACGTATTCTACATTCTCAGAACTAATACTAGAAAAAATACAATCCCACAAGGACTGCAGAGTCCTCTCCCCAAGATTTTTTTCCTGTCACAGCTGACATGAAAGTTTTACATACTCATCATCCAACTTGTCAAAGAAATAAATTTCATCTCTCTGTAGAGTTTCAGGTAGGCTGAAAATACTTTGACCTTTAAGTCTGTATTTTAGTAGGGAAGGTTTAGAAATTTAACAAAAAGACCAGGCCCTGCCTATTTAGTAAATCAGACATACCCAGGGACATAAATTACACATGCCAGCTGGCATAAAGGAGCCTACAGTTATTTTGGAAAACTCCCTTTGGCTCCAAGTCTCAATAAATGCCTGTTAAAAATGGCCTTACCTGTGCTTGGTTCTGAGCTGCGACAGCAAATTTTTTGCAAGCTAGTGCTAGTTGTTCAGCACCAAAATCATGCCAGGGAACGCTCTGTCAGTTTTCTAGTAGAGACAACAAATCACAGTTTACTACAGACCAAGTTTAATAACTGGCTACGTGAGGTTTAACACTGTTTCAGGCACTGCTTGAGAAGCAATCTATCCTGAGTCAGTGTCAGGCAAGGAGAACCCACCCAAGCTATAGCTCTGCACAGTCCAGTGGGGTCTGCCTAATGTGTGTTTCTTGGTCCAGCACTGCTCTGGAACTTACTTTCAGTCTCAAGATTTTTTGTGTTTCATGTAGTGAAATGAGGCAGCCAGGTGCTACTAATTGCCAGGTAGTGGGCATGAGCTTGTGTTAAGCCCACCTGTGCCTGATTAGGGCGGGCCCCCACTGCGCATGAGCAGGATTAGGGGGCCAATAAACGGTGAGGCTCAAACTCACAAGCTCAGCTCACGCTGGAACTCACAACCTCGGCATGCTTGGCTTTTTACTGAGAGCACCACGCTAACCTGACTGCGCCCCTGGAGCTTTGTCTCAGCACTGCACTAACTTGGTTGCACCACCAGAGCTCTTCACCCCTAGGGTGAGGCTCAAGTGGCGCAGCCGGTTAGCACACAGTACTTATACAGCAAACCCGAGCAATGCTGAGGCTGTGGGTTCGAGCCGTTTATTGGCCCCCTAATCCTGCTCATGTGCAGTGGGGGCCCGCCCTAATCAGGCACAGGTGGGCTTAACACAAGCTCATGCCCACTGCCTGGTAATTAGTGGCACCTGGTTGCCTTATTTCACTATAGTTTCAAATAACCACAAGATAGATATCAAAGGTAGCCTTGAGTCAGCACTGCTGCACTTGAACTCTTATTGTTAATTACATAGATGCTGGCAAGTTTTAGGTTATGTAGTTGACCTTGGCTGTTCTTATCAATAGAACTACATAAGCTTGTCAAGGAGTGGTGCAATACTGATGCATCCGAAGGGAAGCAATAAATGCAGCAAGTCTGGAGGGAGATAATATACTATCTTGACTTACTATACATCCTATCCAACATGAACCCCAACCCTTACCAGTCCTGCTTCACTCCTCAACTCAGCTGTATCCAAGAGTATACTATGTATTAACTCGGCTACATTCCAGAACAGTCTTTGTTTCAAGAACCTCTCTGCATTACAAATATTGCATCACCTGAATGCTCAGAGCTCATAGTGAAGTTCAACAAGTTGAATGATTAGAGCAGAGAATACTCATTGTCCAAGTGGACAATTACACTCTCAATGTAGAAGAACTTCACTCCAAACCATTCCAAGTCCTATATCCATCCAGCATAGTGCATAACCTAATGCCTAAACTCTCATTGTCTTTTTTTCTGCTCCAAGACATGCTGCTAAATCACTCTGCAATATGGTGCTTCAAACTATAAAGTGCCAGATTTGTTACCAAACTCAGTCACTGTTTTGATCACATACAGAATGATACAACATCCCTTCTAGATTAAAATACAAATATTTATATTTGGGGTTTTTTGGTATTTTGCAATTACACCCCAGATAATCTCAAGCACTAAGCACCAGTATCACTGGGAATCAGCAAGACTGCAGATAACAGTATGTTTAGCCTAGCCTGGGTCTTTGACCTAACCTCTCCTGTTTTTTCAGTGGAGTACAGATCTCAGCTGAGAGCATACACCTCAGTCAGTGAGGACAAGAAGCAGCAGCAAATGCCTGCTGTCAAGGGAATTTAACAGAACTACAGATAAAGCACAGCAAGACCTTTTTAGCAGGCAAGAACAGATGCACTGATGTGTTGCTTACAAGACCTCCCAGCAGAAAGTCATACCTGTATTTATATACATAAGAGAAACTGCAGGTGGTGCAACAAGACTAAAAAAAGCAAAAAAAAAAAGCTTTAGAACACATATTTTATTGGTGATCTCTTTCCATTTTGATTTGCTAGGTCGTCTCTACAGGAATGCTCTGTGATCACTGCTGTATATCATAATTCAAAAGTGGAGGCAAACCCTTCAACAGCAACCAACAACACTGCTCCAAGGCATCCCCTGGAGCTTTGCCAGTACCAAGGAAAGAGATACCCTCTACAGCCAAGCTAACGTCTTGGGAAAAATTATACCAGCTACAACCAGACAGAAAAGGTGACAGTGAATAGTGATTTCTGTAGATGAATTTAGTGACTGCCACCTCTTGGCAGCAATAGCAGCGCGACTCAAGCATCTGGGCTCCTTACTTCACTTCTGAAATAGCAGCTATCTGGTGGCAGCTCCTCTGGGAAAGCTCTACAAAATGCATCTCAGCTAGGACCTACTGCCTTTGCCTCACTGTGTACTGGAGATTGGCACTGAAAGTATTTTAAGAGAAAGCAGGAAACATTACAGTCAACACACAGGTATTTAATAACGTGAGTATAAAGAAAGTTACAACACAGAGAAAGGCTTTACATGAAACCAATATAGCCTTAGAAAGAGTGCTTTAATGGGGTGGCTTCTTTTAAGAGATATCCAGGGTATGTAAACCCCTTATACCTCAATGTAATGCTAGAATCAGAAGCATATCAGCAGCCACTAGCATGAGGGACTTGAACTGTCATGGAACACTGATAGTGAGCTAGTAAAGCAGGAAAATCTTTCACCTGTCACAGAAAAAAAGAAAAGCTTGAGCTGTCTCTGTCCAGTTATTGCAAGAAGCAAGGTTACCAGTAATCACATGTAGTGTCACGCAAATGTTAAAAATTCTCTATCAGTACAAGTCAACTATATTTCAACGACTGTAGACAGAAAAATACTCAGCATTTTTCCTTCAGAAGGAAGGAATTTACATGTTTCAATCAATACCTTTAGGATTAAACACAGAAAAATTTCAAATGGCAAGATAGTTCTGCCTTAAAACTAAGTTTCTCTTTCCTTGGGACTCCAAGGTTCAATCAGGACACAGCTAAATAGAGAAGCCAATATAGAAATCTTCATCCATCCAGGGACTATAAATTATTTTACAAGCATCATTATTTCAAGTATAATAATACTACTGCCTATTACAAACAGTACGTGATAATACTGATAAAGTGGCACTTCAGTAGCACACAAAAAAAGCAAGAACACAGTCACTTATTCAGATTGTTGGCTACAAGGTGGGAATACAACATCACTTCAGAAGCTAACAATCATTTTGAATTTCCAAGTGTAAAACTCAATCAAACACTGCATTATTTCTTAAGCTAACAATGGCATTACCAATTATGGGTTTGCTAATTTATGAATAACTTCACAAGAATTTCTGGCAAGATATCAGCAAGGCCAGAAAGTGTGGGTTAGGATTACTAGGGTGTTTTTAGGTTTCTGGTTTTTTGGTCTGGTTTGGGTTTTTTTCCCTTCTGTTTTTTACTAAGAAGGGAGTATTTCCATGACTTGATTTACACATAGTTGGGAGTTTAATCTCATTACAATAAGTACTACAAAGCATTACTAAAGAAAACACAGCTTAAAGTTAAACTTTACAAAATTTTAAAATATTGGCATTCAGCTGTGACATGTTTAATTTTAATCATAGGTTTTATGTAAAGGGAAGAATTAAGGTTAACAAGACAAGGTTATCAGAGCCAAGAAGCACACAGCATATCTCCACCAAGATGCAAAGGTAATAGGGAATTTTAACAGAAAAGCAGCACATGATTATTTGCTGTCCATGCCTGTGCATATGCAGTCATGACAGTGAGCAGAAACATGTCACCTTCCCTAGGTAATGTACAGTTCAGTGTGGGAACTCCCAACAACATCTATTTTTAAAACAATATTTTCCAGTAAAACTAAGTGGGGCACATGTACATCTTACAGCTAGAAAACAGAAAAGGAAATAAGAATATGGGTATTATGGGGACTTGCTTTTTTAAAAAATGAAAAAAAAATTAGAACAAATTTTGTAACAGATCTACACTTTTTCTCATGATACAGACAAAGAGGAAATGGTAACCAAGATAACAGGATTGATTGAACTTTACTTGTTTTAAGTTTGGGATAGCAGTTTGAAGTTTTGGATTCTCACAGTCCATTTTAGTAAAGGGCACTACTAAACTACTGCTTAAAAGTAGAAAAGTTATAACACACAGTCATATATGAACCCTTGTACTTAAACTGACAGAAAATACTTTTTTTCCACCTGAAGAAATAATACTCCGTAACTGTCTTGAGATTCAAACATAAAGCTTATATGTTCATGAAAATGAGTTTGTACCCCAGTAAAGCTAGAAAAAAACTTCAACTCTCAGCAGACCTGTAAAAAACAGCTTGGGTGCTGCAAGCAAATTCCTGCACATTTGGATGCTGCAAAATGAAACATTACTGCTCACAACATGGACTATCTGGCAGGACTTGTAGAGGACACAAAAACATTCACAAAAGCAAAAAAAAGTGAAAATTTAAAAAGAAACAGAAGAACCATCTGCTGTGAGAGAACAGAATATCTGAGCTTGAAAGTATCAGAGTCTTCATATAAGATGTAGTGAATTCCCCAGAGGGCAGCAATGGAAATAATGATCCCTCCTGTCACATCACTTGTACAAACACTAATACATCCAAACCCTGCATAAAAAGGCATAATAAATAACCAAGTAAAAATTGAAGTTTAAAGAAACAATAACTTCTCAATCAGAAAATGTGTGAAATAAACAACAAATACAAAATCTTTTGCCTATCATTTTTGCCTAAAATAATTCACAGGAATGAAAAGAGTCGTCACCAATGTAACGTTCTAGGGAGTCGTGAAAATATCTTGGAATTAGAGTGAAAGGGGCAGGGGGCAAAGCCAAGAACAGACATTTTTTGATGTTCAGAAATAAAAGGAACATGTCAAAAATCTGCATGAAGTAAAGCAAAAGAAATGTAGCTGACAACATGAATAAATGTACCTTTTTCAGGACCTCAGTGCTGCATCTGCCAGACAGTATATGTTTGTCTTTCCAGGCAGCAGGGGGGAGAAATGATTTTATTACCAAGGAAGACTGTAAAACAATGCAAAGCACCACACTAAGCAATGAGTCTTGGAGAGTATGGTGAGTGTAGATATTTAAAGAGAGTCATTAAATATTAACTACTAAATTTGTCTGAAAAATTAGATGATGCGGAAAACTATCTTTAAGTTGACTGGGAACTGCAGTTTGATTAAAGAAAAAAAATAATTCAGGTCACATGTGCACCAGTCTAGAAAAGAGGTGAGAATTCCATTTGTTCTCTCCTTAATTGTACGCATACTTGGAAGAAACGTAAGTATAAATACTTATAATTTTGAAAATCCTCCTTAACACTTGCTATTTTAAGACAAAATTGTTACTTTTGAAAGAACGAACTTTCAACAGTTCATCAAAAGGAATAAATGCAACTTGGAAGTGCCAGTTTAATGTGAAGGCAAGTTGTCTTAACAGCATCCAGCAGGAGAAAATGACAGTGTTAGGAGTCAAGTATCAGCTGCACTGGCTCATCAGAGTGGGAGAAAGGGAGAATGGAACCTCCTGCTCCATGTGCCTTCCTGAGTCTGTTCCTCTGCAGCACACAGTGCTGTTACTGGGGGATTTTATCACAGCTGGCACAGCTGTTCTGTTCCAAGGCCACTGGAGTGCACAGTGCACATCTCCCTTTAGCCTGCTGATACTACAGGACTTGTCTAAAAATAGCTCATGTAATCTGGATGGTCTAAACACATGGCCTTTGAACTCAAATTTTAGTAACCTAGACACCCTTGCAAGATGACAACAACTTGCTGGTGACCAAAACAAGCAGACAATAACCCTGAAAAACACATTTTAGCAGCCAAGTTTTGTATTTCTTTAAATACAACTACCCAGCAAAGGGAAAAATAATGATTTGATATAAATAGAAAATGGGTAAGTGAACCCAGGTATGGGTCTTTTCTTCCTATTTCTCTATTTCAGTTTTCAAGCTTTTTGAAGTACACATAATACCTAAGTACCCAAAAATTAAAAGACTATAGAAGACAGAGCCAATACACAGTTAAACAACATCAGAGTGTCCTGATCAACAAAAAAGGGTCACTTAAGATCACCAGCTGCTCTCTGCTGGACTTTTTCTGTTCCTTTGTTCAAGTACTGTGTTCAATTACACACAGAACATATTCATTTGTTGGAGATACCAAGGTGCTCTTCATTTTTGATTATCATCTACTCTCTCTGGCCTTTTATCTGTTTCCCTTGTAGAGATCACATCTTTCTTATTAAGAGAGGCCAGTAGAAATACACTTGCAATCTGAGTAGTAAGCTATTCTAGATTTCCTCATCTCATTTTTTAAGCCAATCTAGTCAGAAAAACGTGACTGATGTTTTTTACCCTTTGGTGCACAGATGTATGTACAAACTGTGAAAACCAAGTAAGGTTTTGTCTTTTAAAGCTTATGTAAAATATTTATATCTAGATAGAAGATGTTTACAACAGCACAACAGCAGACATGTCCTATCATTAACTAGAGGCACTCAACTCATTCCCTTGGTAAAAACACTTACCAGTGTGACAAAATTAAATCTCCCAGCAGATGTCTTGTGGGTAGCAATATCAGACTGAGTGCAAACACAGTTGAATGCAATGACATTTTGTTCTGTATCACAGCTGATAAAAGCCAATAATGAACCGAGATCCTTTTGTTACTTTTTTTCCATTTCTAAGCCCTATGGTATTGCCATGCCTGCCAGCTGAAGAGATTCAGCTCTGCCCATGTTAAAATTATTAAGGGAAAAAAAACCACTAAGAGAAGATATGAAATGCATTTGGTGGGTCTGGGTCTGAAAAGATTTTTACCACAGTTTTTTTCAATGGAAAATTACTGGTAGCTTGAAAGGAGCAGACAGATCTTTTACAAGATCTCTACTATAATGGTGGTAGTTTTCCTTTCTTTTGGGGTTCCAGAATATTTACTACTTATATTTTTAGAAAACTCTTTCATAATTTTCCATTTCTAACTAGAAAGAACCCGAAAATTTCCACAGAACCCTTACTAGATTTTAACGAAAAGCTAAAAAGCTCTCTCACCACAACAATTTTTTTTTCCACAACCCATAACTCTCCCTTATCCAACTAGCACATGCATCATATCTTGTAATTAGATTTGTATCTAGAAGAGAATATCCATTACTGTGAGAAGAAAAAAAGCTGGCAACATATTAAATTCAGGAACACTTTTGTTTCGCACCTGTGCTAGACTTTATATACTATATTTTTCATAATAGTCATTTTGCTCTCTTTCACACCTGGAGTGAGAAGAGGGAAGGAAAAACTTTAGGATTTCTATACTTTTGTCATGACCCTGGATGTTATCTTTGCAACTTGGAAGATGCATGACTTTGTTTTAAATTACAAGAAAGCTTTTCTAAAAATAGTGATTTATATTCAACAATGTGAATGTTCTGGATTTTTTGGATCATGATGGAACACAGAGCTCTGGGAGACAGCCACCTGCTTGGGTGCTGGTGCCTGTGTCTGCCTGGATCCATGCTACATTCCACATCCTCTAGCCTGACTCATGACTCCTTTGCTTGCAGTGACATCTTAAACCCTGTTTAAGAGGTCATTTCTGCCCTTGAAATGCAACAGATCTCATGCCATCACTGGCTATCATCAGCATCCTCTTCCCAGGCATAATGACTGTTGAAGTAAAATGTTGCTGTAAAGACACAACAGCATTCTCAGACCAAAACTGTGTGTATTAGGTAACTTAAAGATACCTCATGGAAATTCATATTGAACAGGCAAGAGACATACATCCTATAAATCCCAGAAGAATAGGCGCTTGGTACAGAAATTCAGAGTGCTGTACTAGCAATTTTCTTCTCTAAATAATAGCCAAAAAACTTTTCAGGGTCATACTCCCATGCCATAAGAAAGAGCTAACAATATATTTGAACCACAAGGATAGACTTTCCTATCCCAAGTAATTACCAGCCTCTAATACACATGACTAGAACCTTTTCCCTCAAGAAAACCTAAAATTTTTAACACGCATAAATCTTTAGAAAAAAGATGAAGCAATTGTTATACCATTTATCTTTTCTTCTATATATATACTACACCACTGCTATTGGCATCCCTGATGAGCATGTCATTAGTTAGCTGTGTTGTTCATTGCCTGTTTGCTGATTGATATTTTTCCTTTCAAGACAGGCACTAGCTAATAGCTTCTGCCTTTAAGTAATTACTAGGCTAAACAGGAAAATACTCTGAAGTGCTTCAACCACAGTTTCAAAGATTATTTTGTCTTTTTAGAAGTTAGACAGTTGTATTAAAAAAATTACACTTGCATTACACTCTTAGATTAAAATTTAACTTTGCTCTTCAATGTACATGAGACAGCCAAAATTAAAGATAGAAGAAACATCCTCATTTCTGCAGTAATTGACTACCTATATAAGCAATAGTTTGACAGCTCTTAATAGATTTGCATTGAATTCAAAGTCTGTACCTTTGCTTTTCAGCCCAGTTTCCTCAGCTGCACCTGTCTACAAAGTCTCTCCCAGTGTTTTCCTTCTCCTGGCCACAATCCATCACATTAGCCAGTAGGTAGTGGTTCTATAAGATAGGCTAATTTCTTACAGCAACTTGCATCACCAGTCAAGAGATGGGAGAGAGTGCTCCAAAAAACCCATCCTTTAATGGTACTGCCTCACTTTCATCTCACTATGTAATCCCTACTTGATGACTTAAGGGACTATAGGTGCAGATAAGGCTAAGGAACCTGATTCAGTGCTCAGCCTATCACAAAATGCAGTAGAATATCTCACAAAATTAAGTCTGTGCTCCAGGCTCTAAGCAAAAAACTGGAGGAGTCTAAAACTTTGATGCAGGCCTTGTAAGAGACATGAAATGGAAATCTGAAGCCTTGCACAAAAAATAAGAGTACAGTTATCCTCCAAGACTACTTGCAAAGAGTTCATAAGTATGTCTATATTCTGAAACTAGGTAATTCCAGTATTGAGGTGAGCTGATTCCAGTAAATGTCAGTGAAGTCCAAGTGCATCAAGATTGTAAAGAAAGTAACTTTGGCTGTTTGTAGGAAGGGTAAGGTTGAGGTTCAATTTTCTGACATCTTCAAACAGAGCTAAAGCATTCTCTAAATCTTGCAAGCTGACTGCAGAAAGAAGTGAACAGAAGGGAAACAAACTAGATTTTTTTTTCTTAAAAACAGCAGTAGTGTTCATTATGTATAGATCAATATCAAGCCATACCATGACAAAACTACAACAAATCACACAGAAAAAGTGAGTCTGAAAACATTAAAATTTACTCTTTAAGAGAAGAAAAAAAAAATGGTTCTTCTTTGAAGTCATTATATTCTGACTTCAGGTTTAGAAAATCATTATAATCTGACCTTTCTGGTCAGAGTGCAGTAAGAGATGAATAAGCCACTGCATATTTAGTTTGCCATTTCAAATGTAATAACTGTAACCAATCTGCCTGGCTAACTTGTGAAGTAACCTTGGCCAACAGGTTGATGAACATGCTGTAAAAGAAGTTAAACTGAGGATTCAGTAGTTTAACTAATACCAACTGATTCTTCTAAAGGTCAGTAATGATTGTACCTATATAATTTTTTTAGGAAAGCAACGGAGAGGCACTTTAGAGCATAAATGAAAGCCCAGCTTCTGAGGAGTTTTATTTACATGACTCCACAAAGCAACAGCTATAATGCTCTGCTACTCTGTGGCATGGTTTGCTTCTGACCACATCATGACCATATGGCTCCTCATGGCCTGCACTAACACAAGGTTTTTTTGTACTCTGTTATAATAAATAGTCCTTTGCATTCCAGAACAGATAGTTTTGTCCCTGAGACTTTCGTCAGGATCACAGAAGGTGGCTGAGTATAAACAGGAGAAGACTGGAGCTAGAAGCCATCCTTGCACAGTGTTAGCATAGCAAAAGGATAAATGAATTCTAAGCTGAAAAAAAAAAAATACCATTTACATTTTTTTCACTTCTGTGTTGTCATTATTCATTAATAGTTGTTAGGACATGAAGGCAATGTATTGTAGAAGCCAGAAATTCAAATGAGCACTTTCAGTACTGACAAAAAGGTGCTGTATTATGGATAGCCTTTCTTTCTAAACTACTTATTAGACATGTCAACTTCCCTTCTAAAAGCTTTCCATTAAGATTCAAATTTCTACCACTATAGTCTTCAGCTTTCTTTGGAATAATTTTATAACAGCTGTTACGTAATATGTACATAATTTATATCAAATTATAGTTAACTAAAAAAATTAAACTTGTTCAGGATACTGAACCAGAACTAATGGTATTAATTCAGTCAAAAGTTCAGGTTTTTTTACCAAGGTGTTTTCAGCTGAAAATAGGTTCAATATTTTCAGCAAGAACCAAGCTGAGTTTAATAACAAACCAAAAATTACCATTAGAAAAAATCTTTCACGAACTGAAGCATATGAGATTAAAAATAACCAAATGTCATGTCATTGTTTAAAAGCTTATATTTCAGCAAACTTCGAGAAGCAGAGCAGAATCTGAGAAACTTTAAGGAAATATGTTAAGCCTGACTTGATATACTCATAGACTGGGGGTTCTGAGGTTGTGGGGTTTTTTTCTTCAAATATCTTCTGTACAGATCTCCCCAGGGAGTGTTCAGTAGCGATGAACTTTCCACCTTATAATGATTTTAAGGCTGCAAGGGGGATACAAAGTCTAATTTGCACAATTACACGTCCTAGAGAGGAATTTCTCCATCACACATATTCTAACAAAAACATCTCAGATTCCACCTAACTTAACAAGTAACCATTTATAGTTCATATTAAATATCCCATTTCATCTAGCATTAAGATTTTTCTGCTGTCTCACATTGGATCTTTTGACTGAGGGCCCATTCAGTCCTGTTTTACGTTCGGCTCTCTTACCTATGTTGAAAAATATTAAACTGATTTTCAGTCAGCCTCAGCATTAATGCTGAAGTTACACCAGGGTGGTTATTACTATGGACTTTCTCCAGATTGAAGCAGCAACTTCTGCCTGATTAAAAAAATACTCTTAAGGGAGGTAATGTTTTTATGGAGAATGCAAAGTGGGTATGAAAGTTTCATGAAATAAGTAGGCATGACAGGCTGCCATGGGTTAGTGATGTTGCAAAGTATCATAAGAAAGGATATAGGAAGAGTTAAATAGGTTTAATTCCATTATTACATTTTATCAGTGACATTTTTCATGTTCACTCAAGCTACCACTTTTCATTCATGCCACACATCAAAGCAGCATGACAATCTGAAATTTTGTCATCAAGATGTCAGTTTCCAACCCTACTTGCTCTATAAAGTTATCTAAATATACTGACATGCAGTATCTTTAGTCATGATAAAATTTTGCTTAAACAGCTTTAAACAAACATTTAGCAGACTCATTTAACACTCCATATCTTATTGCATAATAGTACTAACTGCAATACTTCTTTAAGCACTTTCATTTGAATAACTTAACATCCTTTTCAGTTCTTTGAGCTATAAAAACCTCAAAAGCCTTCAACACTTCACTGGAAAGAAACTTAACACACTTGTACAGGTGAGCAGCATCCAAAGTAAATTTTTCTCATCTGAATGATAAGTAAAAAAAAAAAGTAATCGGGGCGCATACAAGCTATGAGCTGGGTAAGGCAATCTAATCATATATTATAACTCAGATTCTTACTCTCTAAATTGCATATAACTCTGAGACCAGCCCCTGTGGTACAACAAATTAAGTGACTTGAATCTACCTGAAGTCTGCAGCTCAAAGAGATGTTCAAGATTAGCAGTTTCTCAAAGATCAAATTATGTTAAAGCGAGTGTATCCATAGCTAAGACATTTCAGTCATATTCATTGTTAAATACATTTCTCATTTTTACTCTCACTTTGTGTTCACCTTTCAACTGCAGAATCTCATCACTTTTTGCTATGCTGAAAAGCAGTCTACAGTCAAAAAACTCTCCCCCTCAAAAATATTTAGATTGGAACAAGATCATCTTTTCATCCCTTCAAACAACAGATATTCACTGCAGTAGAAGGCATGCCAAGCTTTTATTATTTTTTTAATTCCTCACAGTTTTGTTTTTTTTTCCCCAGGCTCCTTATGTCATTGTACCTGTACAGATAACACAGCTGACTATTTATATTCCCAAGGTTATAAAACTGAGAGTTGTCCTTTTCTTTCAGTAGAGGAAGGCAACAGGGAGTTAGTAGTTTCAGAAGCAGCAGACAACTGGTATAAGTCTAAGTGGCACATATTCCAGTTACTGTCTGGTTTTGAATTTTAAATGGAGCTGCTATAAGAAACCAAAACTGCATTCATGGTGATGCCACAACTTCTGTGGATCCGTTCCTCCAGCTTTGTCTAGTGTTTACAAGCTTTTCTAACATTAAGTAACCCAAGAGCAAAATTGTTCAGCATGAGTATTCAAGAACCTGTGGCGGCAGGATTTACTACAAAATCAGATGGTGGATGAGCCCATCCTTAGAAATCATTCATGCATTCTGTCATGCAAGAATTTTTAATTACTTAGCTTAGACTGCTTCAAAAGTGTGTTCTACATTTTATTGCAAGGTCTGATAAGCTAAGTCTTGATTTACAAACACTTACAACTATGTAACAATTATCTGATTGACAAGATCTATTTTCCATTAAGTATGCTGACTAGAGTGGTTCTACTTCTTCAAGAAATTATTTACAGATGTTTTGTATAAATCTTCCTAGCCAATTGTCTTCCTAATGCTCTGAAATGAAACAAAACTTTTTTCTCTGGTTCATACAAATCTCCCCTACTATTAAAAATTGCTACTTTAAAAAGGTGCTTGCCTAGTTTCGTTGTGGCATGCAAATCTGGCTCGGAGTAGCTGGAATAGATATTATTCTAACATCCCTCTGGATCATAATGACATTGGAAATCTCAAAAGCCTTGATTTAGAGAAGGAATCATACAGCAAATTTAATGGTTTCGATTTTATAAAGCTTTATGAAATTGCTTTTTCAGGTAACTGATATCTTAAGTCTGTTTACTGCTAGCATTTATTGTTAGGGGAAAACCAATACTGTATTATAACTTCCTCATTATGACACACAGAAGGCTTAGAAGGCATGAAAATCCCTATTAAGCAATAAAGGAAAGGAGTCACAGTGGATCATTTCAGTGGTAAAGAGCACACAGTCATAAGAACAGGCTTGAAACAGACAAATAAAAGGATATTAATTGAATGATAAAGGGATTACAAACATGCTACATTGACAATATCAAAAAGAAATAGCAGGAAGTGTCCACTTTCAGAAGCATATAGGCTTCTACAAAGGCCAAATACCTGTGCAGTAGAGAACAAAAGTCTGAAAATCTTAATTGAACTGTTTCAGCATCTAAAGAGGCTGAAATTCAATTATTGAGAATACTCTATTGACAAAAGTAAGTACAGACTACATAAATCAATAGACAGCATTTTAAGAAAGAAAAAAAGCTCCTTTAAAAGGAGAAATCCCACAGTGCTTCCTTAATGACTTTTTTGAAATGGATCAAAGTTTACAAAATATGCTTTATAATATTCCAATAAACTAATTATATTCCTTTATCTCAAAAAGCTTAAAATAGATTTGTTAAATTCTGTATTGCTTGGTATAACTTAGAGTTATATAAAGGACAATTATCCAGTAAAGACTTTCATCATTATCTCCAGTTATTTTTGAATTTTTGAGACAATCCTGAGAAGATGGAGTTATTTTGCTTTAGATATTTCACAAGGATATTGAATAAAGATTTTTCTGATCCAACTGCTTCTACTACTTAAGAAAAACAATTGGATGGAAGTCCATAATAACACTATAATAGAGGGTAGGAATTGAGGGAAGTCAACATTTCTTAATTCAGCCCAACTGTTTGAGAAAGCCTGCCATTCAAGTTCAGATTTTCATTGGACATATCAAACCCAATGTATTTCCTTTCTTCCCTTCTGACTTTTTATTTCATTTTTTTTAAATTTAAAGCAGTTCAACAACGCTCAGAAGTGGAAGGTGTTTATACATCAAAGCTATATCTGTACAATTTCAAGTGAAATGGAGAGAGAGTTTAGATTTTTTTAGTACTTGGAGATAGCAAACAATGACAACAGACTGGACTGCATTCTGTAACCACTTGAACTTGAGGAAGGCTGTGGAAAAATTGCCTTTATTGACACAACAACTCTCAAAATAGCTGGTGTGGTCATTTCCTTTGTTTCTCTGGCTAGCTCCTTACCCTAATGTCAGCTTGTTTCCTAGAAACTGTACCACATATAGACAGGAAAAATTAAAAGCCAAACCTCTCCTGGTTCTCCTGGGCAAGCACTCTGCCCCTGTCACAGAAGTGCCTTGCTTGTTATTGCAAATTCTTCCCCCACCTCACTGTTCCCAGGTTGCTCTGAGGAGGAGCTGCTAAAAATGTCTTCACACTCCTTCAATATCATTCCAACTTCCAAACCTCAGACTGTTTTTCACTAACTTCTTTCCTCACTACTTCCATCTTTTTGTCATCATCACAGCAATGGCAGAAAAACCTCTTCCTACAGCAATAAAGTCATGCCAAGAAAGTCTTGTTTTCATTTTAAGTTGCTTGTTAACCTCAAAATCCGTGGCCATTTTGTCTGTAAATAGGTCCTGCAAGATGTTACAAGAGAGTAAGTTACTGCTGGCTGATCAGCAAATAGATAACTATTTGTTAAGTAAAAAATTGTTTTCTAAGTTTTTTTTTCATGCTGTTATACTCAAACTATGTTATTTACCTCCCTGACTCAGAGCATTTGCTCTGCTCTTGCTGTTCAGCCCTTCTCTGATGAGGTACTTCAGCATGGTATTCTATTTTATTCAGCTACAATTCACAGAATTTAAGCTGAACTATCATTACAATTGTTCTGGATTAAGACAGGCATTACTTATAATTCCTGAGAATAATATATAAACAAACCAGCCAGACCTTGAAATTAATGACAAATTATAGAACTTAACCTTCTAGCTCCCTGCCTGTACATGTGGCACACAAGTCCCATGAATATGCCAGATGCTATTTAGGTGAATGCAACTTTATTCACCTAAATTCTCTAGCATTGGATGCTTTCTGAAACTTAGGAAGGACCAACAACATTCCTTGACTAAAATAAACACCCTTCTGACTACAGAATATTGTACTTTAAGTCTCTCACATTGCTTCAGACACTCATTACTGGCATAATAGTTCAGGCATTAAGCTCTGAACCCAACTGCGCACACACTTTACCATATCATTGACTCACCTAACAGCACAAATCTCAATGCTTGCTGCATCTGAGCACTAGAAGTTCAAAAAAAAAAAGGTAGGGTAGATCTTTTTTCTCCCATGAAGAAGGGGCGTATACTCATATAAGAAAATCAAAGAACGGCTGTTACATCAATTACAGTCTTCAATATGAGGTATAGTAATGGCTAATGTTGCCCACAACTGAAAAGAGCTTTTATAGAAATCTGAAGGATGAAATAAATCAAGCTCAGGTTATTTTTCAGTACTGTTTTTACTGAGGTCTTCAGTTACACCCAATTGACATTTTCAGCCTGATTAATGTCAATCCATGTCCTTTCAAAATTAAATAATGAAGAAACATATGGAAGAGAATGTAACTGGAAAGGTGTTAAATTCTACTAAAAAACCAGGGAAAATAGTAAACGCAGTGAAATATCCTCGATTGAAGCATATATGCTTTCCTAAATACATATGCTTACCTTACTCTCAGTTAAAACATATACTAAAGGTGAAGCATCCTCAGCTATCCAAAGATTTCTGCAATCAATTTATACCATTAGAACTGTACTCTCCAAAAGTCAACATTTCTTGAAGGGCATCCATTCACAGTTTAGAAAAAGTTCATCTTAACAAATTTATTCTAACAAGCCTGAGTGTAGGCAGCCTCCTGTGAAGAGCATTATGTTTTTAAAATATTTTCTGTTGAGGCTAAATCTAGAAAGATAGGTTCAAAAGCACTGCAATTTGTTATGTCCATGCTTTGAAATCTGAACCAAATTTCCATAGAGCTGACTTGATATAGTTTAGCAAGACAAGTTTCTGGGAAATCTGAGATTCCCTTACTTACACCACAAAGTTCTTTCATTTTCACGTTAAGCTACACATGACCACTTTATCATAGAAATCCACCTGGACTGAAAATACACAGCATGATTATAAGGGATTACTTGAAGATAGTTAAAAAATGCTGTATTTCTGGTCATTAGTAACAGATGTGATTCTTTATGAACTGTAACATTAAAAAATACTGCTCTGTTATAAACAGCAACTGGCCTTCAGCAGCGTAAGGAATGTATTCAAAAGTTAGGCAAAAGACCATACCAAACTTGCAACAACAGAGAAGGAATAACCAACAACTTAAAAAGACTGAGCTGGTAAACAGAATTTAATAGTAGAAATGTAAAACCAGATGCTCAATGTTATGTTTAACTACCAGGCCCACAGTAGCCCAAAGCAGTGAGTTAAGATGTAAATAGAACAACTGTTGTTGCTCTAAGTGCAACACTTACATTATCTTTTTTCTACTATATGACAACAACAGTCTTTAAAAAGGGCTTTTACTGAAACTGCAGATGTTTATATTAGGATATTGGAAAGCATTATATACTATATAAATTGTTCAAACTAGGAGTTATAAACATAATTGGGACCAAAATGGGGGTAGTTAAGGACATTCTGGGGAGGAAGAGGACATTCTGTTACCTTTCCAGAACACCTGCCAGTAGTTTGTGCAATAGGCTTGTGTTTGCTGAATCCAACTTAGTCTTTCACATTATACCAGCCCCTTCAAAAAGTGAACAGCTTGAATTTCTCAAAAAGATGGATGTGATGATGAGCAAAATCACTTTAATTCAAACATAGGAGGAAAAGGTAGGTATATAAGAAAATTTATATAGTTCTTTACACAAGATAGCAATAGCATGGACAGCAGGGTCTTGCTGTTATTCAGCAAGACCAGGAGATGAGGAGCATTTTGAAGCATCATCACATCAACAGTGAGAGTATTAGTGCAACTTCTTCACCCATGATTACCTTTCAATAGCACTCAGTTAGAATAACCCCCCAGCTGCTCAGACTACAGGCAGAGGAGGGCCTGTCAGTAACTTGCACTTAACACCTCTTGTCACCACGCTCAGGTGAGGGTGGCATGCACCCACTTCCATCCCTCCCTACAGTAATTAAGGTTCAACACAACACAGAATATGCTGCAAATACAGATGGCTGAAGCAGGAGTAGGTCAGTAAATTATAAATGCCCTCGAAAGGGCTTTGCCATCTGCAAAAGCAGTGTCTACTTGACAGAGAAAGAAGAGAGCAGGAAGATAGCTTTGTCAGGGCATCAGGAGGAAACTCTGAATCACAGCTAACTCATTTCTCACTTAAAGACTTTTTTTTCAAGCATGCAGCAAGGGTTTTAGATTTTCCAAGCTAGATCCTCATATAGTCCCCCTTGATGCCTATCTTTTCAAAGAGTAAAGCTACGCCAGCAGGTCCAAGGAAGTGATTCTGCCCCTGTACTCAGCCCTGGTGAGGCCACACCTCGAGTACTGTGTCCATTTCTGGGCCCCTCAGTTCAGGAAGGAGATTGAAGTCCTGGAGCGGGTCCAAAAGAGGGCAACCAGGCTGGTGAAGGGACTTGAGCACAGACCCTATGAGGAGAGGCTGAGGGAGCTGGGGGTGTTCAGCCTGGAGAAGAGGAGGCTCAGGGGAGACCTCATCACTCTCTACAACTCCCTGAAAGGAGGGTGTAGCCAGGGGGGGGTTGGGCTCTTCTCCCAGGCAGCCCTCAGCAAGACAAGAGGGCACTGTCTCAAGTTGTGCCAGGGGAGGTTTAGGTTGGACATTAGAAACAATTTCTTTATGGAGAGGGTGACCAGACATTGGAATGGGCTGCCCAGGGAAGTAGTGGATTCTCCGTCCCTGGAGATATTTAAAAAGAGACTGGATGTGGCACTCAGTGCCATGGTCTGGTAACTGCAACGGTAGTGGATCAAGGGTTGGACTTGATGATCTCTGAGGTCCCTTCCAACCCAGCCAATTCTATGATTCTATGATACTACAAATAAATAAATTTAAAGAGATTCTGAGTGAACAGCAACTCCTCATCAACATTATTAACATACTTGGTTCAAAAAAGCCAAAACCATAGCATAGCAGGAGATTCAAAATTAAGTGCAGTGTTGTTGGTAATATTCTGTCCTCAGAATGACAGTTGCTACCCAAGATAAATTCTGATGAATAATGAGTAGGTACAAATAATGAATATTTGTACTTCATGTTTTAAGTCCACCCGTGGTCTATTCTAAGACTAGCTGTATGCTTATCAATGGGCTTCATTTTCAAGTAGTCCTTCAGTGTTACTTTTATTGATTTCTTTCTATTGAACTTTCAATAGGATTTATGAGAAGGAAGTTAACTTAGAAGTCCTCTCAAAAATTGGAATTCCATGGGCTTATCACCTTTGTGCAAAGATGCTTATACTTTGTTTACCAATGTCTACTGAGTATTTCCCTTTTTGACAGTCTAGTAAAGTTTTTAGTTTGGTTTTTTTTGTTTTTTCTGTAAACAAATGCTATTCCTGTGCTATCATCTGGTATCCCCAATGTTGAAGATATGGACCCAGGCTTAAAAAAATATTGGAAAAAAACCCCAGAAAACAAACAAAAAACCCCTACACTATTTTTCTTGTAGGAAAAAAAAAATTGCCAAAACAGCCCTAACTTAAATTACATATATCCAGTAAATATTTAACATAGATATCTGCTTCAACCAGAATAAGCAAGTTCTGTTATTTATCAAAAAAATAAACAACAGTGCAAAAGATAAAGAGCAAAGCCACATTTTATTATATGTCAGGTAACATACTCTATTCAAGGTTTTTTTTCTGTCCTTCTAGTAGCTCACTGACAAAAACATACGATACAATCATGGGAGAATCACTTTGAAAGAACATGAGAAAAAGCCAAGTTCTCTTTCTTTTCAATTTTTTTTCCTAATTTAAAGTATTTTATTTTTAGATATTAGTAATTAATAATTAGTAATAGGCTGACTTAACTAGATGAGATCCCCTCATTGGTTTTTTTTCTAGGAAAGATGGCGATTTATGATCTTTTCTTGTATTTCTCAATTTGAACAGAAGTCTGAGGTAGTAAATGAGTGATAGTCATTGAAAAATAGTCTTTTGATTTTGTTTGGGGGTTTTGGCTTGTTTTTTTGTTTGTTTGGGTTTTTTATGTTAGCTTCTGTTAGAAAATAAACATTTTGTCAAACCCCATGGAAATGGTAACTTTGAAAGTTATTTGGTTCTCTCTACTTCTTTTCAATACCCTCACATGTTTTATGATATAAAATGTAACTAAGTTCTTTGATTTACTTGGGGAATAAGTTTTTGTCACCATGCTCAATACATAAGAACAACACAAAAAATGGAGAAAATTGTATCCATGCACATAGAAGTAGCAAGTTCCAAATAAGCAGAGCTCCATCTAAATGTTGCTTTTAGCTGGCTTTTTGTAGGCACACTTCCAGTTATAGATAGGGAACTGCCAAACCACTAGATTATAATCGGTCTTATATATATATATTAGTATGGAGTTAATAAAAATTCATTCCCTCACTGGTGGGAAACTAGAATAACACCACAGAGGCATGTGGAAAAGCAGTCTTACAGAGTGCCAGAATGAAACCACACTTTCATTCAGAATCAGATTAAAAAATATAAACGCTTAAGGTCTTAAAGTTGATTTGGCTAGCATTTAAAGCAGTGTATTTGTTCTTAATAAATTCACATACACAGATTTGACAGATGTCCATGTTTCATTTTGTATTAGGGTTCTACTGCAAGCCTCTGATGAAGAAGGAAGCTCAGGCCATGCGGTCATTTTGAAATACTTTCTGCTTGTTAGCTTTGATGGTTTCTAAACATCTCATCTAGTTTACAGTCCTCGAGGTTTATCTGAATCTTTTATTATATGTTATTTCAGCATACACTACCTATTAGTGCTATAGAGCGAAGCATTTTAAAATACACATTTTGCTCTGAAAGAAACCTGTACTGTGGGAAGCTGTCAGCTGCTTTTTTCTTTTGACAGTGAAAAAACAGTTTTTCTATTAGTTAAGCCAGTAACCCCTGGGGACAGGAAAAAGCAGAACTGCTATTGAGGGCATCCATTAGAAAGAGAGTAGACTTAGATTAGGAATTAAGAAGAAATTCACTGTGAGGGTGGTGAGACACTGGAACGGATTGCCTAGGGAAACTGTGGCTGCCCTCTCCCTGTCAGTGTTCAAGGCCAGGCTGGATGGGGCCTTGAGCAACGTGATGTAGCAAGAGGTGTCCCTGCCCATAGCAGGGGGGTTGGAACTAGATCATCCTTGAGGTCCGTTCCAAACCAAAGCATTCTATGATTCTATGAAAGTAAACCAAAAAAAATCAAAACAGATGCCTTACCTCATGTGTTCTCTCACAAAAAAAGGTTTTAAAGAAAAAGCATATATGCAAGTTTGAACATTATATTAAATCTTCTAGCTTAAAGGTTACCACTGTCATCTTCATAGTTATTGAACATGTCTTTAAATGTCAATCTTTGTTGAATCTACTGGTCTTTAAACAGTGTGAAGCATGATGAAGGATAACCTTGCCTCACTGGTCTCTATATATAATATTTTTATTATTCCGTCAAGCATTATTGACATTGGGTTTATTTGGTATAGTCATAGAAATCTAGGCCAGTACCTAAAAAGGAAGGACTTTTGTCACCATAAAAAATTAGATATAAGCCATTTTCTTAACTTCAATTTTTATTAGCTCCTACTGCGATGGAAAATACTGAATTAAAAAGTCTATGTACAATGAAATCTGATTATACATTCATATTGATCACCATTTTCATATCACCATAATCATATCAGACTTGCTATACCAGGGGATAGCTGGCTTTACACATGTTTGGAAGCACTAATAGAACCAGAGTACCATTGCTCAATCCTCATACGTAAAGAACAATTTATTTACACATCTGAGGAGATTCTAGGTATCAATAATCTGATAAGAACAAAATGTACATCATTTTTCTGCTGCATTTGGAAACTGTAAGCTTATAAAATTTTGATTTCCATTATAATATTTTACAATTCTACCAATACTCCAATAAAACATTTAATTCAAACAGTTAAATTACAACATTCTCAAACCATGGAAGAGCTGTTTTCTCTTTGTTTTTCACATTTCAATTCCATTGCACAGAATATAAAAAGGATAGATTTTCTTAGCAGTCACTTAGATTCCACCAAGTCATCTGTAAATATGCTTCTCCTCTTAGAAAACATAAACAGCCTCAACAGTTTACTGCATTAAATCATGGTAAGATTCTGCAGGACACAACAAAGTAATTTCTGTAAAATGAAAGCGATGTTTTCCTTTTTCCCCTCTCCTCCAAAGGCCTTTCAGATTGATATTTTTTTTTTTTTACCTGAATGCTTCCCTGTTTGTCACCAGAACAGTATTCTCTGCTTGCTTTTAGACACACTTATGTTTCTACTTTCTGGTGGAAAATCTTCTGTAGAAAAACAGTCTGTGTTATAGCTCAAATTATATAAAACCTTAAGTAAATGTTTAATTACTGTACAGGTCTTCAATTGCATCTTCCAACGAAGATGCAACAGATAAATCTCAGGTTTCCTTATTCTAGCAATGCAGCAGAGGATTGTGTCAGGCAACACCAACATCCTCATTCAAGGTGAGAAACAATGAAGTCTGCTTTATGGGCACTGCAGGTCCTGTACCTAATACAAGAAGCATGCTGTGCTGCTACTTAGCATCAACATAATCAGTCCCTGCATTTCTTTGTCCTGATGTACAGCCTAACAAGACTTAATTGTGTCCAGTGGTCTCATTTGTTTCAAGCAAGCACAATCAGGAGCATGTCTTTTCACATGATTCCCTTGAACGTCCTGACAAGGATGCTCTTGTCTGAGCTATTAAAAGCAAGAGTGCTACGCTACTGAAGTTTTGCCTGACACAGGTTGTCAAACCAATATATGAAATTTGAACTCATACAGCTAGCACTGGAAGAAATGTGCACAACCTGAAATAGCCACATTCAGCAAACTGAGTCAAAGCAAAAACAAAACAAACAAACAAAAAAAACTCAACAAAAAAACCCACTCAACATGTTTATTATTTCTTTTAAACAGAACATCAGGACTGCTTTGTTGGTGGTGGAATAAAATGTAGAAAGTTAGGTCAGAAAGATGTGATAAACATGAAACAGCAAGGGTAGCTGGTCTGACTTGTAGCCTTAAAGCAACTCTTTGTTGCTTTTTGACTGGACATTTAAGGCAGCAACTGTGTTTCTTAATAAGAGACCCAGCTTATTTCATATAAATACTGTTAATACCAGTTTCGGGTTTTGAATTTGTTCTACACTGAAGAGAATCTATTCAAGTGTTTCATATGACTCAAATAGTGGTACAAAGATAATCAAGCACTAAAGGGAAATTCCTAAGCTTTTTATTCCACTGGATTCCTGCATTTAACCTGTCAGAGTAATTCAGCTGTCCTGAAAAGTTTGTATTAGGCTGTGATGTAAAGTTGCATCAAAATTAATTCTGAAAGTCTAAAGATAATGTTACATAAATCAATATAATCTTTTTATTTCAGTGTTAAAAAGCAACTTGTCTTTCTTTGGCTTGAAAGCGCATATTATTTCATGCATGATCAGAACTGGTGAAGGAAAATAATTTACTAAAACAGTCAAGAAATTTTCTATAGAGGATAAAAATCCACAGCTTTTACCTCAATAGTATCCCACTTCCCATCTTTACAAAAAGACTCTTACATGGTAAAACAGGAGCTCTGGTCATATTTTGATATCTCAAGATCTTATATCTATTAAAAAAAAAAAACAGAGAAAGAAAAAAAAGCCAACAAACAAGACTACACTACTTGCCTTTGAGAACTGATTTTATGGATTAAGGTTAAACATTGCTATGTGAAGAAAGTGCTGCCAAGAAGCAGGAAAAGCTCTGAGGACCTCTGTTCGCATCCTGGCACCAACAGATGATTTTGCAGCCATCTATTTTCAAACAAGTCATACTCAAGCCTTCCTCATCTAAACCCAAGCATGGGACCCAGTTTTCCCGTTCTGACACATTGAATTCAGAGCAGCCACTGAGCTCCCAAATTCAGCATGATGTAGGCTGAATACTCTGAGCCACTGACGTTTTAAGCACTGATTCATTTACTGGATTATTGAGGCTCTGACTAGGTCTTGATGTACCTTGTCACAATAAGAAAATACAGTAAGCTGTTGCATGTAAAGGTTTCCCCAAATTTGCATAGTCAAAACAGGCTGGTAAATGCAACTCAATAGTAAAATTATACTAACAGAAAAAAAAAATATGGTCTGTCACAAGAAGTGTGAAAATAAAATTTCAACTAGACTATAAGCTCAAAATATTTTTCTAGATAATGAGTCTATTTGAATTTCAGAGAAAAAAGCAAACAGATCCTCTTAATTTTCTAAAGCACAACAATAAAGAACTTTTTTCCTTCAGCTCCACTTGTATCTCTTAATAGAAAGAGTGCCCTTATGAAACTTGTCATGATATTTCAATCATTCACTAACATTTGCCAGAAATTTTGCTTATCTTAGCATGCAACTCAGATCAACAGGAACAAAGAGTTTAACAAGGGAACATGCTCAGAGGGAAAAAAAAATCTCCATATCTGAGCATGCATTGTTCAACACCAGATAAAAAGGTAATGCACTATTCTACTTGTACTTCCTTGAGCTATCATAAACATCCTTTAAGCTTGGCCTAACAAAGAGGATGTGATCTTGCTGAGGATACTGAAAGCTGCAAGAGGAGCAACACAGTCTCAGATGATATCCCAAGTGCAGCCCTCATCCTGGGATAGGCCATGTGCACTTAGAGAACTCCCATAGGTGGAAGCATAACCTCTTCTCCTATGGATTTTACTGGAAAATGTACCAGCTCTGAAGAAAACCTAATTCCACATTCAATTAGCTTAATCATTGAAAAGTTTAATTTTAGACTAGCCAGGACAACCTCTTTGCTGCAGTTCTAGCTCATGGCTTCTTTAATGTATAGCAATATAGGTCACTATGATCTCTCCCAGCAACATTTTACACTTATGTTTGAAGGCTTACACCTTTCTCTAGTCTTTTCCTTAAGTCAATAAAATCTAGCTTTTTCAAGAAAATAGAAGCTATGAAGAAATATTGACCTCTAAAGGTCAAATTGACCTCCTTTGTCTCCCATCTGGGCTGTCGCTGGCCCTTGAAGTAGGAGAATCAGAACTGATAGTGAAACTGATGTCTGACAAGTGTCTGGAAAAATGCATACTGATGGTATTTTAGGCAAGATTGCTCAGTTTTTTATTTACCCCAACCTGTTTGCTTTTGTTGGAATGGAATGTTATTGTGTACTCGTGTAGTGTGTGACTTTGGAACAATTTATGTGGAAAATGTCGCTGATTCTCCTTTAGAAGCTTCTACTAGCTTCCTAATTTCTTCAAATAATTTTTTTCAGGAACTTTTTCGACCTTGTGTGATCTGAATTTATACTAGCAACCATGTGTGAGATGTTCCTTAATATTTACCCTCTAACAAATAAACACTAAATAAATTTGTGAAGGAGCTGATAATGGTTGAGGTTTTCTATCACAACTTATTCGGCTCTTCAATGCAATTTAGAGCATGACTGAGCAACATAAAAGCTTTTGTGGGAGGATGTCCTTCCTGGCTAAATTATTCCTAACTCAGGAAGAAGTGTAGTTCAGATAGATATGTCACTGAAGCTGCTGTGAAAAATTTCGGATTAACTTAAATAGAAAGATTACCTAGCATTACTAACAATCTTGACCTCCACTGTCCTTCTCTATCCCCAGTGATCACCTTACATTCCAAACCCAAGAATACCTCCTTCTCCTTCAGCTCTGGGCATCCCAAAGACATGTCATGGCAGTGTAAAGCAAGCAGTGACCTCAGTAGGTTTCTGAATACATTGGCCAGATCTGTCCTGCCATAGCAATAAGAGTTTTATTGCATCACATTCTTCTTTACCAAGAATATTTTTACTAAACACCAAGGGTAGAATCTCCTACTATCTTTCCTACTATCTTTCCTACTATCTTTCTCTTTCTAATCAATTAAGGCTACCAATATTTTCAAAAAGGAGCTTGAAAGTTTCTATGTGAACACCACAGCCTATGTATTTATTCTCTAAACACCTGTTTCAAAAATAGGATACTGTCAGAAACAAGAATATCTTGCCAAGACCACACAGCATGTCTGTGCCTGTGAGACAGGCCAGCTTCATCAGCCTGCTCCATTTAATGAGTGAAGTAGGGCCTGATGGCAGGACCACCTGCCTTGCACTGTTGATTGGAATTCGGGCTGGAGGCTGTACATCCAACAAGACAATTATTACTTTCATGTTTAAGAGCCTGGCTCATTAGAAAAAGTCCTCATTTCAGACTAGTCAATGACACCTTTGCAACTATTTATTTCACTTAACAAAACAAAACTATATGGTTGATCTCTTCTCTTCACATTTTGTACCGAGTACTGAATTTGCCCATTTTTTAATTAAAAGCACTTACACGTTGGAAAGGAACACAGTCATCAATAGAAACTGAATTCTGGCCTCTTGTGAGGCCCCTCCTTAATTTTATTTTACTGTCATGCTGAGAGGGAACATTGTCTCTTCCATAATCCATAGAAAAATTATGAACATCAGTAAAATTTAGATATGACACCCTTGGCATTTTTGAGCAGAAAGTAAACTCCTTCAAGTATCTTCCCCACAAAGCTCATACTTTTCCCTTGATGGTCAGATTACCTTATGTATGAATAAATTCATCCCTTATAAGATACAATAATTCACAGCAGCCAGGAAACACATCTCCCTTTTATACCTCATTCACTACTGTTTCATCTTCCAGTCATACAATCATCTGCAGAGATTAAAAACAATTTTGGTTTTCAGAAACTGTAGCTTCAGGTCTAGATGAACAGGCAACTTGCACAAATCATACAGAGGAAGGATGGGAGTGTAAGAAATTATCATTCAGCAATGAGCAGGCTGACTGGATTAGGAATGTAAGGATCCTGCTCTTCATATGTTCTAGGGGGGTGACTGCACAACAAAATTAATGGATATTACCTGTGTGGAAGGTAAGGAGAGCTGGAAAAAAAATGGAGTACAAAAGTGTTCAGACTGTCAAAGCCTCATTTACTTCAATAAGCACCCTCACAGGGGTCGTTTAGTAAAAGGAGGTGAACTATTTGAATAACTGTTCTTCTCAGAGTTCATCTTCATCTGAGTTTGTCTCTAATCACACTTAACTTTCAGCAGTATAATTCTAACTTTAATAGGAACCTCTGATGCTATTTCCCTTTTACAGGAGAAGTGTCACTAACACAAAACTGACATTGTCAGCTTTCTTATTTTTAATCAGATTCTGTTTCCTTTATGGTCTAATTTCCAGGATGACTTCAAAGGGTGACAAGTGGCATTAGAGCTGTTTTGCACCAATGTTAATATACACTGTTCTCTTTATCTCAAGTCAATGTGACCCTGCAAGCACTGCTCACCGTACCAAACACCCTGACTTTCAGACAACAAGCCCAACAGCCATGTGATTCAGGCTGGGTATGGATGCACATCTTGAATCTCAATTTCTTCTCTCAGCAGAAGCTACAGAAGTAGTTGAACCCAGTAGCTTCTGGGGTAAGATTAGAGAGAAGAAAGCAGGAAAACTAGGGCATTCCCATTTTATATATGAGACCCTTTTTGTCTCTTTCTGAGGTTTGTTGTACAGTTACAATTATCTTCTAAACATCCTTTATCCTTTAAAATTTCTTCCTTTGATCAGCACAAAGATTTTTAGCCTTTGGTTATCAATATCAGTTCACACAATAGTTAAAGAACTATTTAGATTTGACAGCCAGGACACGGTACCACAGAGGAATCATAAGCCTTTGTACTGCTATTTTCCAGGCAGCCTTTCTTGTGTCATTTAAACCACTGATGTTCATTCCTTTTTTTTTTTTTTTTTTTTTTTTCCCCTCTTTGAGCACATAAAATTTGTCCTTACAATATTTGACATACTTACTCAATGAAAAATGTCTAAACAGAAAAATGCCAACTGAAAAACAGTATTAATTCTTCTGTGGCGAGTATAAATTTTCCTTCTCCCTCCCTGTTTCCCTTTCAAATTATTTACTGTTCCATCAGTTACTATATTGTAACAACTTTGGAGGTAACTGTTTTTTTCTTGTACATCTGCATGCTTCAGAGACACCACTATCATTTGGTTACGACAGTTCATTAACTATTACCCACGAGCTTCTTTTGCTGGGGTGATTTGCTGAAAAAAAAGCAAAACACCTTGAACTACTTCCAGAGCTGATCAACTGGGATTATTTTACTTTCCAGAACCCAGTTTAACCTTTATCAGCTCCATACTTATATCAGCTGCTTATCTTCACCTTGCCTTCTCTACCTGCCTCAGGAGCATATATTCCATCCCTTAGTTTGAGGCCAAAACAACCCAACTTGAAACCGAGTTTTCTTGGTTGCAATGTTTTAAAAATTGACTTTTTTTTTTCTCCCCCAGAGTTAAATAGTTTCATTTAAGAAGAGAAACTACAAGATCTGCCCATTAATTGAGTGCCTTTTCCATAGCAGTAGCACCCTGAGTCAAGAGTATTTTTTTCAGCTAGCAGAACTGAAAAGCAAACCAAGCCCAATGAACTTCCCTATGTTAAAATACACTTCTCCAAAGCAGCAAGAGTCACTCCTGTTTTCTGGAGTCAAGAATCACAATGAGTTCCAGCACTTCCTGCAATCTACTTGATATATGAAATTGTCTAAAGTAAGGTGAGAACCCCAAGTGGGGCAAAGCATTTAGTAGTGATTACTGCCATATGCTTCTCAGACTTAAGCTGCAAGCAATAGAAGACAACTATGCAGCTGGCAGGTCTTCCTTCCCATTACTCAAAGCCATAATGTTGATTTAGGGAAATCTCTTCCAATTAAGACAGGGGAAAAAAAAACCACCATAAAAAGGCAATACATCAAACAAGCTAATGTAGTCAACTGCAAGAATTATCTTAAGTCTTGAACAGTTGCATCTGAAATGAACTATTTTCAAACAATACTATTAAGCTTTGACTGTGTCATAGGCACCTATTCATCATTTAATGAACACTTACAAATTATACCCATTAAGTTAAGAGTGTATGTTGTATTATGCATGCCATAATTTACAGGTCAGGTCAATGAGCAATAATGTTACTGCAATAAAAGAAACCCCTTCCACTACTTGCTGTACACTCAAATGTGAAACTTCAGTTTCATATTAATGCAATGGCTACTCTGAGTTCACAGCACAAAATCACACTTCCTAGGACTTATTCTAAAACCTATTCTTAAGAAAAGAAATTACGAAGAGTACATAAACATTGCAGTCTTATTTTTCATCCTTGAAGTCCTATGGAGAGAAGGAGGAGGAAGGGAACAAAAAATACAGTATGTTTATGGAGATGTACAGAGTTCTGTAAAACTCCAAATGCTTTCTTAAAAAAGGATGCTCTACTTTTATATTAGTTTAATGTTAAAATTTTATGTAGACTCTCATAATGGTGCTAAGGTATTCTTTGCCTTTTTTTTGTAAAACAGAATTAAATAAAGAACAAAGATTGTTCTGCATCAAGTTATTTTCACTATAGGATTGAAAGTGCACAAGATAAACAGGTCTAGCACTGGAAAACTTGAGGTTGTTCCATGAACCTCTGTAAACCTCTGTATTTCTGCCCCTGTAAAGGCAGAAATACAACTTGAACAGCTAGTACCTTTTCAAGTCTAGTAGCATGCTGGGCAGGTAGCAATTGCTATATAGACAGTAATGAGTTTCTATACACAAAATTTACCTGGAATATTAACAAGATAATAAAGGGGTCAAAATCAGTCAGGATTATTCATTTGTCTTATTACAAACAATTTTCTTAATGTGGTTCAAGGAGACAATCATTCATGGTTAGCACTACAATTACTCTCAAACTTATTATGCAGTGTAGATGTTAAAAAAAAAAAAAAAAAAAAAAAAAAAAAAGTAATTAAATTCCTTTAAATACCCCATGAAGGAAAAAGAGGTGTTTAAGGAATTATTTTATTCTAAGGTAAGCATGCTTGTAAGGATAAGACAAAACCCATTTTTCAACTGGTTTTTTTCCTACGAGTGACTATAAAGGGATTATACACAGCTGCCTCCTGCCTCAGTGACATGTAGTCCATATTCCAAAAATAAGTTTGCTTGAACAGTTAATTTTTCTATCCCCATGCACGCTGTTGCAGAGGTTAGCCATGTTAAAAAAACCTTCTAACTTACAAGTATTTGAGTTACTTGCATCGCAGTCTATTTAAGCAGCCCATCCTTTATAGAACCAGTGCAAATTTTCTCAATCTTTAAGGAAATGAAGCACTGCTTGAGATATTTAAAGAATTACACTATGAACTTAGACATCCACACAGCTTTCCCTATCAACCAATCTTCCCCTGATATTCAATTAGAGCAGATCTCTGCTGAGCAAGGCTGCACTCTTGTCCAGAATCTCAGTGGACATTTTGATGGAATTTTGATGGATATTTCACTGAGAAACCAGATCCAGCCAGAAGACTTGTTCTTTGAGGATGCAGCTTGGAGATCCCTGTGTGGAGTCCCTTAACATTCAGCACAATACAGAGAAGTGGCACTGAAATCAATCAACAAATGAAAGAAACAGAATAGGGCCTGGTAAATGCCTCCCTCTTCCAAGTCACTTCTAATCTCTAAGTTGCATGAAGATGTCTCACCCAGCATTTCACTGCTAACTTCAGAGGCATTCATAAGAAGTGAAGTTCAATGCCAGAAGTCTTGCAAGAATTAATGGTAACCAGCAACAAGAGCCCTTGTCCGAGTGCACACATTTCAGCTTGTGACAGCTATTTCTTTTCTGGCTGCTGTCTTTACCCCACAGTGATTCAAGGCAGCTTGACTGGTCGGCCACCTGCACCACAACTATTGAAAATTTATTCTTTTGATTTATTCCTCTAACAGCGTTTGAATTAGGATAGTTTCCTTGTTTCAGTAAAGGAATATTTCAGTCATCTTCATTGTAATTCCTACAGCTGATGTACTGGCATTTTCATTATAGCCATCATTTTTCAAATGCACATTATTTAACAGTAAAAATTTGCCTTTGGCACACAAGGCTTTGGTCAACTAGAAGCATTAGTTGTTTTGGTTTTAAATCCAGTCATTTTACATCTACATCTTCAGAAACAACTGAAGGAAAAGAAAAACAATGTTTTTATAATCACACAATGCCTTTTTTTTTTATAACTGCTATTATATGCCTTTTTCTGTATTCACAGGTGAACGTGAGAGCACTTAGGAAATGTTAAAAACCTTTTCAAGTATCACAAAAAAAAACAAACCTAAAAAAATCAACCCACTGCCACCTGCCCCTACTTAACTGAAAGCAAAAGCTCATGAGGTGTGATAAAACTGAAAAGATTGACATAGCAAAGATACCCAGTGAGAACAGCAACAGATTATATCAGTGTTTAGTTCCAATTCATCGTATGGATAAATGCAATTCCATGGCTTCAGCAGACTGTAATTTTCTTGACATTTTGTCACATTTATCACAGAAAAACTGAGCATTTACAGTTACTAAATGAGGGAGAGAGAGAAAAAAGAAATCTTCATTACTTTTAAGTCAAAATCAAACCCCTGTTGTATACAGCATGACTAAAGATATAGGTACATTTTATTTCTCATCCACTATAGATGAGTGCAATAATACTCAGCACTCATTATGAAATTTGAAAAGCCACATGTAGCTCACACTTCTAACTTTAGATAAACTACACAGAAAGTCAAGTGTATACACCTAAGAGTGTAATTGTCATACCAACACTTTAATAATGTTCAAATGGCATTATTTTTTTTCATTCTAATGAAAAATGAATCACAGTAATATCCACGTATATTTTTAAACACACATCCTGCACGTAACAAATAGAAATAAATTATTCGTGGTGTCTAGCACTAAGCACATTTTTTGGTTTTCATCAGATGGGGGATAGCTCAGAATCTCCTGCCCTTCCTTCCTCTTAAGGTACGAAGTTTTTTTACTATGGCTGTTTATGCCAGAAACACGTTAGGCAATGAAGTCTTATTTATGGTCAGTTATAAACCTGTTTTCTTCTCCATACAAAGATAAGCAGTAGAATACTCTTACTGTAACAAATTTTATTACAAAATTAAATAAAATATCTAGGATACCACTTTAGTGATTCTAGCCAGAGAAACCAGAAGTCATTTAACCATGAGGCTTCATGAAGAGGTCAGATCACTGAACTGAAGTGTGATTTCAAGCAATTTGTTCTGCCTTTCTCTTGGCTATGTGGTAAGTAAGAGTGTACTCATAGTGCAAACGTGAGAGACCCTAATGAGAAAACAGAGCTAACATAACGTAAATTTTCCCTTTCCTTACATGCAATTATTATTCACTTATTTCCCTGTGTCTTTTCCACTCTGATCAAACCCATTATTCTCACCCATCACATGCTGATTATAAAATGTGGTTAAAAAGGAGTTACATTACTTCTAATCCTTTAAGATTAGACATAGTTCTCACTTAAAACTTTTTAAATGGTTCAATCTGTGCAATAATAATACCTGTCACAGTCTGACTAGACCAGGACTCAGTAGACTGAGTCAGCCCTGCAGGTTCTAGTAAACCTGTTTCAGTTTTAATTTACAACTTCTAAGTTTCTTGCCCTTTCAGCCTTCTATCTACCCTTGGGAGGGTGGAGGTGAGGGGAGGAAGAGGTGGCAATAGAGAGCAATTCTCTCCCTTGGTTTTTGGTCCACCCAGCCTGCTAAACTGTGGCAAAACCAAGCACTGATTATTCTCCACCCAAGATCTCAAAAAGTTTATTTCAGAAACCTAGGTATCTTCAATTTTTTAAAGTAATCTCAAGACAGTCAGGAAGTTGTCTGTCTACAGCATAAGCTAAAGTTAAAAAAGCAATGGGGACATGGAAGTAAATGGAATACAGTACTTTACAATAATAGACAAACTTCTAGAAATGACATTACTGATTTTAAGTGATCAGCCTTTTTGGTTTTAGTTTTATATCAAATATTAAGAAAAAACTTGGCACTCCCTTGAGACCCTAGTTTTCTTTTCTGTTCATCTGTTCTACTGAGCACAAGAAACTAAATCTGTGTATTGCAACATTCACTTAAAACTGGTATTTTACTCAGCAGATCTGTCCCTGTTGAGCTTCTGTACTGCACATTACTTGTTAATTGATTCTAATTGAGCAAAGGTAGTATGAAAGCAACAAAACCTACCCACCTGCACTGCTTTCCAGGAATAAGGGCAGCTGATACTGTATTGCTTATATCCCAATCTGTAGGTGTTCACCTACACATCATTTTTTTTTCTTGGAAAAGGTGCCAAATAAAAACAAAAACAAAAAACCCCCCAAAAAAACCCCACCTCATCAGTAGACCTTCTGGGAAACCAGATCAATAGCTCTGCACTGAGCTGCAGCATTTAGTACTGTGTAAAATCTACTGATTGCACAGAGCAGGTGTATTATTCATTTCTGCTTGAAGTAGTCCCTGCAAAGATGTTTCAGTAACCATCAGAAGCTGTTTTGGTTTTCCTGAAGCATCAGTAATCTAACTGAACATTGTATAAAGTAACAAGAAGCAAGAGTTTTAGGGTCTAGTTACTGTCAGCCAGAGCCAACAGGGAGACACTGCCACAACACTGAGGCAATTCTTCTCATTTTTATTCATCTGCCATCCTCTGAGCATTCCAAGTATCTGGTACGTGTCTGCCAGCGAGCACCTCCAGTACACACAGCATGACCTTCATTGGGTCTGTCATGCAATCCTGCTGTCATAGTAACATGACTTTTTTTCCTATAATCCAATGTTTTTGTCCAGTTGTCTTCTCCCCCTCCTCCTCCAAACTGCCAAGCAACAAGGGGATACCAGACAGTTTGTGAATGTTGTCTCATGGCACCTTTTCTGAAGGTGGCCAAGAGCTTTGTAGAGGCAGAAGGACTGTGATCCTACAGCACTCTGGTTCACATTATTTGTGGGATCTCATCTATCCTTAGCAATTTATTTGATGGCATCAATGACATTACAGGAACCCCTTTTGTTAGAAATTTACAAGAGCACAAATGTGGACTTTAACATTTGATTACTTTAAAAACATTTATAAAATTATTCAGTTGGGCTTCAGTTCTTGCATATCTTGGCAAATTTAAAAATAACTTGACATTTCAACAGTACTCAAGTTTTCTACAACACTTTTTTTTTTAACTTTGTTTCATTCACCTAAATTTATGCATTGTTCTTACAAAGTTGATTCACAAAATGTTATTCCCATTTCAGTGTTTGGACTGATACCATTGCTAGTCAAAAGGTATAGTGAGAACTGGATATGTTTCCTTCATTACAAATTATGGTGTAGTAAGAAAAGCAGGTTAGTTGAATTACATTAGGAACTTATTGTACACTCATCTCTTTTCTTAATCTTGTTCCTGCAGGGTTCACACATGTAGAAATGCAATGACAATCCTCTCATTGTTCTGTTTGATCATGGATTGGCCAACATGACACTTAACAAGTCCAATATATTCTTAGTTTAAAACCACCTGGTTATCTAATGACATTTGTCATTAATATCATACTACTCTAAGCTGCATTAAAAGGTTTGATCTTTCCCTACTGCTCTCCTTATAAAAGCTATAACAAGTTGCTTTAAAAATTAAGAATAATAATGGTTTGTTAATGTGACAGTTTTAGTACTAGCCTGCCCATTTTCCCCCTTGAAGCTCAGTACATGCTCAAACTGCTCAAGATATTAATACTTCAATCCCTCTTTCCTGCATGTTCTGTGTTTAAGTGATATTAAGGCTCTTGTTTCTTAGTTCTGGTTATTTCTTTTTCCTCTTGTCTCCTGAATTTAAATGAGTTAACTTACATTTTACTTTTCTTTTCCCAAATGTCTCAATGCATGACTTGGTCTGTTTTCTGAATTTTCACAAACTTAATTCAACAGAAACATATCCCAGACGTTTACCATCTCACCAGAAAAATGTCTCACTGCCTCAGAATGGAGAATCATGGAGAAAGTGGTACAGTTCATGGAGATACACCTAGTAAAAAACTCCCCTAAATACCACAGCCTGAATATGCAATAGACAAAGATGTCTTTTTAGACTGAGCCATAATACATTAGATCATCATCCTGCCGAAAGGTTTCAGATATTCAGAAACTTGAACACATACAGACCCTGAAAAGTAGTACTATGTACTCTTACTTGTACTTAACAGTTATAAAACCATGTAGAAGGGCTTAACAGGACAGGATGAGAAAGATTGCTTCCTTCTCTACACAGAGAAGAGATAATTTAAAGTAACTTATCAGGTTCTGTAAAGGTACATCACTTCTGTACCTAGCCCACAAGGACTGCCTTTACCTAAATTTATAAACACAGCATAACACATTTGATCAAACTGCTTTGTTTTCATTTCTCTTTAGCTATTAACTGTTAATTTGCCACTATGTTATGTTGGATAGCCTCCTAGTGAGAAGGAACTCTCTGATTTCTTCTTGTAAAGGACAAAATGCCAAGCAAAGCATTTCTAGAACTCTGTTCTTCACTACTTTTATACAGCTGTCAGACAAACGCAAAACGAGGTACCACAGAGCCAAGGAAGGTGCTAGTTTTAAGTGTTTAAAGCAACAAAATAAAGGCTTTGTATGGGATTCAACTCTCATCTGCTGCAAACATGACATGAAGTTGAGATTCCAATTTTTGACATACAGTCTACAGCAAGCCACAAAACTGAGGTCTCATACCAGCTCAAGGGTATAAGTAACACTACAGAAGTTTTCTACTATTGAGGTTTCCTTATCTAGCTGCAGTCTTCTTACAAGCTATTTATTCAGATGAAACACAACTAGAAAAATGCTTTGACCTTCTGAATTCTTCAAGTCATATCATTAAAATAGGTAAATGGCTTTTTCCCTTCTCTTTTAACTTTTTCTTTCCAAAGCCTCACTAAAGTTAGAAATCCTGATTAGACTGCTGATGTATTTCTCATTCTTTCCCTGACATTTTTTAGACAGCTCAATATCAACGCACTGTTACCTTTTTGTTATGTTCCCCTGTCCTGAAACAGCATTTAGCTTTTGTCTCTACCTATGGATGTTCAAACTATGCAAATTTTAATAGCTTATGAGATGCCAAGAAACACTGTAGTGAAGTAAACTATAACTTTCTTTCTTGTCATTTTTTTCCTTGGCCTTGTGACATTTTGCGACCTTGCTGTTGGGATTCAAGTAGCTGTCTGACCAAGCCAAAGACCTCCTTGCCTTCCAGCTTCAGCTCTAGTACAATGTTTGCAGCTGGGTGCCTGTTGAATCCATGCTGAAAGTGGCACTGGCATTCAAACATATTGACATTCCCTGACAGAAAAAAAAGCTTTGAGGCTGCATCTTTTAGAGTGGCATAATGGCTCAATGTGCAAGATCATCAGGTAGCCAAAGAAACTTTTCATGAAGTGTGCTTCCCCTGCACTACAATAATTGACACAATTTTATGATTAAATCAAAAAAGCACAAGTATACCATTCTGACTGTTTCTAGGTAGTGCTTCTGCCTGAGTTCATTGTTCATTTATGAAGATCAGAACCTACTTCGTAGTAAAAAGTGATGTGTTTCCGTCTGTTTTCCTCAAAAGTAATTAAACAGTTAATGTATGACACACTGAATAGCGGTATGGAGAGGATTTTGTACTCTGGCTTCTCAAAAGTAACTCAGCTATTCAACTTATATTCACTTTAATCCTACAGATCTAAGACATTGTTTTCTAAGATATTCTTTCAGTAGATTATTAAAAATCACATATAAAAATAATTAAAATACATTCCAGATACTTCACTACTCCTCTTTCTTATAGCAACTGCCAGCACTGTAAATTTCATCCTTTATTTTGAGATTTTCTAGGTATTTCTCTATTACAAGTCCAAAGCTAACTCCAGAGAAACAAGTTAACTGCATTAGAGAGTTCTGACTTGTCGCAGTTCCTACTTGTCTCCTAGTAGCTGATGCAGAGCAATAGCAAAGTCAATGTTCTTTGCTGCAAGTCCAAGTCACCCAGGATATACTTCTCAGTATTGAGATATTTCCAAGGCTATATTATGGTGTTTCTTTTAAGTCACTGATGTTTCAGCTACCATGTATGGCTTTGCTTTTCTTCTCACTTGTTTACTTTTAATTTTGCTGCAAGATTTAACACAAGGTGAGCTTCATGAGTCCATAATGTAATTTCACTGTCTTAAGCTGAAAGTCATTTACATATGTTCAAGATCTCCTATTTTATCTTAATCTAGTATTAAATTCTATATACCTTTGCAAGAGCTTCATTACTAACTTTCTTCATTGGGCTGGAAGTAAGAGGCAAGGCTCCAGCCCATCTTGAAGTCATGCGTGTGATCAATGGGATATTTAGTCTTTTTCCCTTCTGAAAAACTTGAAAAGCTTGTATTCCTTTTATACAGTTTAGATTAGCTTTCACTCATAATTTCTTGCAACATCTATCTTTTTCTTGGAAGACTTAACTGACTAAATTGCCTGCTCCACCTTTTCCATTTCTAACAAGCCAAGCATGTCAGCAGGACCCGGTGCATTTCAGCATAAAATGAAGGGATTTTGTGCAGAGTAAATAAAATGTTTACTAGCAGACAGCGACCGTGAACCATCTCAGAGATATGTCTATGTTTTATATCCCATTTCACTCAATAGGTACATTATCACGCCATATTTATGAAATTTGTCCTATTTCTTTACAGTTCTTTGTACAGAGGAAGCGTAGAAGTAGTGTTAAAGGTAACAAAACTAGCTCAGAATGAGCTCCTTGAACATTCTGGTTCATAAAAGAAGAAAGCAATGAAATAATTTTTACTAAACAATTGATCCTTTTCGTGTAACTTTGCCTCTTGTGTTTAGGAATATCATTTAGTTCAAATAATTTCTAAACATCACATAGAAGGTATGGTACAAGCAGGAAGGAATCTCTTGAAGTCCACAGTTGCAGTAGAGCCCTTGGTAATTCACCACATAGTTTCTCACCAGCTACATGATGTGTGTTTTAAACACCTTTGACTAATGTTGTTAATCTTAAGTTAGAAAACAGAAGGACTGCTTCTATTTTTGCTTTTATGGTCAGGTCTTAATTTTCTTACAAGTCACTTAGTCTTTAAGAAGGAAATTTCAGGTCAGCAAAGACCTAATTCTATCTGTAGGTATGACTAGGCAAACAACAGACAGGTGCAAATCTCCTGCAAAGGATGCAAAGTATATCCATGATTCAGAGGCAAAGCCTAGACTGAATTTCTTCCCACCCTAAACTGCCAGTGGTTTAGTAAAGCCACATCCCCTGCTTTCAGTGAAAGGTGGCACCTTGTATCTTGACCTTCTGCTAGGCAAATCAAGAAAAGAAAAAAAGTCTTACTCAAGTCATGGACTGTCTTCAACATAATTTTTGAATCTCCAAATAGAACACTCAAAATGAAGTAGCCAGCTTGAATAACTAACACACAAGCCAGAAGCCTTTTAGACCTTCTTTGTGCTCATGCCCAAAAGCACATACAGCCACAAATTATAAAAAAAACATTTCTGAAAGAAAGAAAACTTAGAAACAATTACAAGTTTACTTAAGCTTACTTTTCAGGTTTGTTGGATCAGCAATCCCATGTCCTTTGCTGCTCTCCTCTCAGATGTGTGGCTCTGTACAACAGCTTTTATTTACTGTCTTTAAAACGTCAATTATCTTTGAATTTTGTTATTTAAAGTATTCAGGATCCAGGGTATTTTAGGTCAAAATTAATACATTTTAAGCAAATATATTCAATTAGGCAAATCTTCCTAGTTTCTTCTTACCACTCCAGACGACTATCTAGTTGGTACTGCTATTTCTCTAGTTTTGTTTTATGCTACTTCTGGCACTCAGTAATTAGGCATATGAAATTGATCAATCAAAATGTAGCATTTTGCTATCGTGGGCCCATCTGAGTATTAGCTTACATTTACCATTTTGTCTAGTATCCGCAGATAAAAGAAACTATAGCATATTCTACACTTTGGAACAATAAAAATCTCAATTTTATGTCAGACTGTTACATGTTTTGTTCGTTAATAGTTCTCGTTTCCTTAGGTCTTCTTTAAGACTACAGGTGTCTATATATAACAAAACATTAATCACTCAGAGTTGAACCTGCAAAAAATCAGAATATATTTTCTTATTCATAACATGTCAGAGATGCATGCTTCTGAAATGGTCTCTCACTAGGGGTTTTATTTTAAAAAACTTTTTTCTGTGTTCTTTGACAATTACACAAATGGAAATATTTTGGTAGGATGTTCTGGTGGATCTGTGATATTTTGCTAATCCAGAGCAACAATACGGTCTTCAAAAAACTTGAAGGTGTACATTAATTTCAATCAGCTCTACCCAAACAGACCTAAAAGCATTTTGTTGTACACACTTTTGAATAAGCCAGTTTCCAGTCAGTGTATAGTTTTCTTCGCTTAGAAAGCAGCTTCCATTGTTTGACTGAACATTTTCAGTCATCTGAATAACAGTCAAACCAAAGTTTGCCAGAAAGCAAAGGTAAGAAGGTATTTGGCATAAAAGAATGGTTGAAGCATTCAGCAGATCAGTAGCTTTCCAGCAAAATGCTGGCAGCTCACTGTGTGATCTTTGTTTAATGAGAGAGCCTGAAGGTATTTGTTTGTATCATGCCTAGATATTTTTAAGCTGAAGATGAAGATTTAGATTTAGATTGCCCTGGCTGACTATCAACTGAATACTGATTATCCTTACTACTCCTTGGCTGAACCTTTTTCCTTGCAAAATGTCAGTCCTTCAAATAGGTCTGACTGCCTTTCTGCTTAATTTTACTATCCAGATGGAGGGTATGCAAGATGGCACACAGATTTTGCTGATTATTTTTAAAGCATTTTGGGAAATGAGACTAATCATAGCATAAGCCATATGCCATAGATATTTTATACCTCGGGGTGTTGAACAGTTAAGAAATTGAGGGTTTTTACCTTCCTTATAATACAAGACCCTGAATTCTCAATGTCTACATTTTATTATTCCTACAATGGATTCTCACCTCTTCAACTCCATCTTCCAAACATCAGTGACAGTTTTATGCTCTTCTCTTAACTGATTACTGCAATCGACATGGATAAACACAGTCTGGACTTGGATAAGGAGAAAGTAATTATTTTCAGACATCAGGATGGGGTGGACTTTTTTGTTATTGTTTGGGGTTTGTTTTTCTTTGAGGCACAGAGTTGTTTTAAACCAGGTAAGATGCAGTAGTATCCCAGATGTTTTACTTTTCTCATACCTATACCTCCTGAATTTTAAATTAGTTCAGTGAGAAACAGAGTTCTGGAAATTTCTATTAAACTGTTATTAAAGATTTGATCTATTTGCCTGCATTTAAATTTTGGGCTGAGCTGTTATTGTGTAGATTTATTAGATAATATTAGATCATTAGCTAAGGAAAAGAAGCAAATAAAAAAAAAAGTGCCAGTAGAAAAGAATATTGTAACATACCCGAGGATCTAAATAACAATTATTATCTTGGTTTTATTCATCAGACTTCGAAGGAATGAGTGTAGCTCATTGTGAAGACCAGAAAATTCCCTATATCAGGCTTTTCATAATGGCTCATTTCCTTCATTTCCAGTATCTATGTTCAGCTATGATCCTCTTTCATTTAACTCTGCTGAAGCACAATGGAAATCTAAAAATATACTTTCATCTTAGAGGCATTCTCTAAACATTCATTTCAGATTGGATTTTCTCCAATAAGAGAGCAATTCTTTCATTTGGCTCACCTGGGGAGATCTGCCCCTCCAGAGACCAAATCATTTTCTTAATTAGGTGAGCAGGCAGCAGCCTTAAAACCTTTCCCAATTGGATCAGCAAAGATTTGTCTGTCAGGGAGTGAGACTAAGAAGAAAATTTAAAACAAAACACTTATGACTAGAAGCCCCTTTTTAACACTGGATTGAAGATAAGGCACAAATGTTGAACACAAAGTAATTGTCAAGAATAGCACATTAAAGCTATCATTACATACTAACTTGATTTCTTGACTGAAGAGGTAGTTAAGTCTGCCTTTTGTTAGGGATGACAAATCAGGAGTCACGTTAACAATCACTTGGAAAGCACTTTTGCAGGCAAACATCTCTAAGGCAAATGGCCTTAAAAGTCAATTTCAGGGCTCCCCCCCCCTTTGTACCCCATTATATAATGGAGAGTCCCTCCTCTTTACCCTTCATTGCAGCTCCTCCACTCTTCTGCCCACAGATGCCCCATCTTTTTTGCCACTTTTAATCTCCTCTTTTTCCTCATTTAGAAATTTTTTTTTCAAAATCTGACCACATCACATATACTAGCATTCAAACCTTCTACAGAAAATCAGGTATTTTTCCAAGCATTCGCCTGTTATTCTCTTTCTATTGCTTTTCTACTTCAATCACACCAAGAAAGAACTGAAAAAGACTAAATTAGGAAAACTCAGCACTGGCACTAATGATCTAAACCCAAAGTACTTTCCCCTCAGAGCTACTGACAGTTCTGGAAAAAAAAAATAAGTTTAAGCAAGTTATCTTAAGAGCTCGTAGCTCAAAATTTACTTGTACCAATAGTGGTTCTCTTAATCCACCTAGATCAGATGAGATCAAGTGAAAGTTGTGACCAGCAGGAGCATTTACAGCTGCTGTTACCAGGTATGACAAAGACTTACAGTAATCTTTTCACATACCTGAGCTTCAAGGAGATCAACCTTTCTATTAATATCTTGCATTTTTAAGTGAGTTAAAACATAACTAAGAGCAGCCATTATTCACCATGGAGACATCAGGAAGTTTTCAGCAGTTAACAGTAACACAAATATGCATTTTTAAAGTAAAGTTAATTTTAACATTTATGAATTTTTCTGTTAGTTGATGCATATTTTTGCATCTAAGTTCTTTACAAAGAATCTAGGTGGTGAAATGACACTTTCTGCATTGAACACCAACTTAAAGGTCTTTGTCTGTATCAAGTTAGTTCCCACATCTTGACGTTATCAAATCAATGCTGCTTTTTTACATGTACGTAGAATTGTCAGTCATGAATTACACAAATCCAGTTTCCCCAAAACTAAGTTTTTGGAGGCCCTTCCAGGTTTATAGTATTTCTGAAGTCTTAAAGTTAATTCCTGTGTAGGCACCCTAATTACTCTTATTTCCTTTTTTCCATATACTGGTGACTTCTCTTAGTTAACGAATTTCTTACTGTGCATCACACAGTGAAGACAAGGACTAAGATGCCTCTACTAGAAAGTTAAAAATGCAGGACTAGCATCCAACCTGTGCTGTCTCCAATGTCCACGAGCGTTACAGCTTCTCTGTCACCATCTCTGTACCACAGCCCCTAACACTTTGCAGCACAGTACTCTCTGCCCAAAGCTTCACATAACTTGCTAGCTGCAAATTATCATTTATTTCTGCAAACAGTTGTGGTGAGCTTTTAAAGACTGATCTGTTCAGGCATGAGTAGAAGTATGTCCTCCTTCTGCGGTAGTATTCTAGTGCACAAAAGCATCTCCAGCAAGATCATTTATGTTGTAAAGAGGAATGAGGTTGAAGACAAGACCAATTATTAGCCACTTTTAAGTCCTAAAGTAGGAAAAGAATTTACATCCCAGAGGGACTAACAAAACTGTAAGGCACGTGACATAGAACAGGCAGACCAAAGACTGAGATATTTCAAGGTCAGTTATACAGCTTCAACCACAACTGAGTACTTGCAATGATAGATTACAATCCAGTAATCAGGTATTTTGTATGAATTGATCTCAGAGACTTCATATATAGAAGGGCAGGTCTTCTGATGTGGTGTAAAGCAGTCCTGATACAGAGTCAGACTGATGCATTTGTAATCTCATCAGCTTCTGAAGCGCAGCAAAGAAACTATGCAAAATCCTGAAATGCTAATTAAAACCATTCTGTAGTAGTAGTTTGGGAGGAGACACTCTTAAGGGGAGGGGACCCCAACCAGAAATTGGCTGCAAGGTTCATTTGCTAGCATTTAGATAAAGGGGCCACTTACATAATTTGACTGTTGGAAAGCACTGAGTGTTCATGATAGGCTTTCATTTCTAAAGGAGCAGATTTCAGCTTTTGAAGACCTAAGTCCTGTCCAGATATGAGTGGCAGTTCCTTTGCACTACATTTTTACTATTTTCCAATTTCAGTAATACTATAATATCCTACATTTTAAAAGCAATTTTCTGTAGTCTCTTCCAATCTTGAGATTCTGGACCAATTTGCAGCTTGCTGTGTTTCGTGGTACCTCTATTTCTTGTGTAAGAAACCTATGCCAAATCTGTACATTTAATCCAGGATTTTATCATGTATTATAGCTCTTGTCATCTCCATACATAAAGCAAGCATCTTCCTTGTATAGAAGCTATTCTGTATTTTGTGTTATTCTTTGGTAAGCAACTCATCCTATGAAAATTAACATTTCTTTTAAATTAATTGTTTTAATAGCAAGCAAGTGTTTAGAACTTCTTTTATATGTGTAATCAGTTATGTTCTAACACTTTGTAATAGGCAGGTCCACACCAGACAGGACAGCTTGAACACCGTGTGTTGTAACCTGAGAGACAATAGTAGGAAGCAGCACTGGATATTTATTCCTCAGACTCCACTGTTGTAAATATGAACACACACAGAGCACTACCCATTCAGAAATTAAAAACTGAGGGGGTTTGTCATTCCTGTAATACTAGCAGAGATCAATGAGCCTAATTAATCTTTTCCCCCCTTTTTCCCTTTGGAACTGTTTCCCTGCAGAGGGACATGAGCCAAAAGACCAATGAGGAAAAGTGACTTGACAAGATTTGGGAAACAATTAGCCCAGATTGTCATCTGACAGTCCTAGAGTTCCACAGCTTAAATAAAGGAAAATGTACACCCTCTTTTAAAAGAAGGATCAATCATGAAGAGATGGAGGCTGAGAAAACACATCAGTGAAATAGACAATGCCACATGAAAGTCCTACAGCCCTGAGAATTATTTTGGGAACATATCGATATTGTATATTGATGCCAAAAAAAGCCTCCAGCAACGATGTGGGCTAAAAACACCTGGGTAGAATAATTCAGAGGAAGCTTCAAGCCAGACTGACTAAGCTATTCAGCCCTTTTACAATAAGGCTAAATCTTCTGTGATCTGTCTTAAAATCATAACCCCTACATGCTTATGATATTACTGCTGAAGAGATCCTTCGATTAATTTTGAAGTCCTCAGACTTCAGGCGTATTTCAGAGTTTTACTAACAACATACTTCAGCAAATATTTACTTTTAATTCTTTCCTTGTCTCCACCTATACTTTTTGCAATTTCAAAATCACCAGGGAACATTTATCTGATTCTTTCCTCCCTTTCCAGAACTAAAAAGCTTCACTGATATCAAATGAAGTTGGTAAGGCTCCAGCAAAACAAAACTCAAACTAATAAATTGCTTCCTTCTTGTGAGGGTTCCAAGCACCTACCAGCTCATTATCACAGAGTGGCCTGAAACTAGAGAGAGGGTATGCTTAAAAGCTAGCCAGTGCAGGGCTTTACAATTTAATCATAGCATGGCATGGCCTTAGAAGAACTGCCCAATTCTCAGCCTCTAGCTGTCTTTCCAAAGCACAGAACATAATGGTGAATTCTGATACAAAATAGCCCTCTGTGGGATTTTTACCGTGTGCTTCCTTTGCAATAGCATAATTTTTGTTACCTGTCAAAGGAAGACACAACAGCTGAATGGGTAAAAGTATATAATGTAAAGTCATAGAAAAATTTAATACTAATCCTTTTTAATCCCCTCACAAAATATAACTGGTTTCTACTTGGGGGGGGGGGGGGGGGGGGGAAAGCCAGTCTTCCCCACCTCAGTTACAGTTAGAAGGTGTTATATCATCTGCCCATTTCAAACTAAAGTCATCAGTTGCTTCATTATTTTTCACTTATGGGATAAAAAGATTTACACATGGTAAAAATTTACATAATTTAAGACCTTAAAATAAACTGTTATGATTAATTCTTCTAGCTGTTTATGGTCTTATGACCATATTTTATTTTCACAACTGTTATTAATTATTATTATAAGTTACTCCACAACTGTTTAAAACACGTAGACCAGAAAACCAGAATCAATTACAGATTTTCTTGTCCGAGTCACTGAAAGGGATAATTCACCTCCTTTTAAAGGTGGAAAGAAAATACACAGATGCTTCGGAACCTACATGGCAAAAGTTCAATATCTTTTAGTTCAGAAAATGGCCACATGCCTAGTCTATCTGGTCTTTTACAAGTGATGTTCTGTCATTGTTGTAACCATGCTGGCACTTGGCAAAAGGATGCAGAAGGCAATTTGATCCCCAGAGTCATTCTTTCCTTATGAAACTTAACTATATTGAATTCCTTTTAAGAGTACTGATCACCACTAAATAAGTTCACACACAAGCAATGAAACAGCAGTTAAGTCACAATTTAACATAATGTGGAATTAAAATTCAATAGCATGCTTCAGAGTCCTACGCATCTGTGGATATATGCACAGAAGGCTGATTTACTGATACAACCAGTAAAGGCAACATGGGAAAAAGACAGAGATGAAAGGTAGATATCACACGTTCCCCAGCTAATCCAAAGTGAAACTTCATTAGTATTCAGAAAACACTGAAAAGTTGGGATTCATTAAGACCATAGGTAGAATGCCAAAGTAGTAAAGCTATATTATGCAATACTGAGCAAAAGTTTGTTAAATTCAAGTTCAAACAAATAAAATCAACTAAAATTGTTCAGCTACATCCCTAGTTACATTAGCAGGGTTTTTATCTTTCAAGTAGCAATAGAAAAAGGTTTTTTTTCTAATTGCTATATTTGGACAGTAATCCTGTCTGGTCTTATTCATCCACATTTTGCTAAAAAAAAAAATTTCATCAAGTGAAATGCATCTCCAAAGGAAATATGCAAGTTGTAAGTAAAATTAGCCATGCAGGGAGTCAAACATATCAAGAGATGATCCATTTGGTCTTATTCCAGGTGTTTTAATAATTGGAAATGTCTAAAACTCTCCAAGAAAGTACTATGTTAGTTTAAAGAGCAGAAGAAATCCAAGTGTGCATACTAAAAAGCATGTTCTAATAACTCCAGAGCAGGTAGGAAAATATTTAAAGGGTCACTGTCAATGTTTGAGCTGAGCTGATAGACGACCACGCAGCCGCTCACTCCTTAATCCACCTAAAACCTCATCAAATCATAGAATAATTAGGGTTGGAAGGGACTTCTAAAAGTATTCTAGTCCAATCCCCCTGCAGTAAGCAGGGACACCCTTAACTATGGGTCAAGACAAGGACTAGGAGGGTTCCACTCACTATTTATGGTCATGGGCAAAACAGACTCAACTTTGGGGAAAAAAAATAAAATCAGTTTAATTCATCATTAATCAAATCAAACAAGGTAAAGAGAAAACAAAACCCAGAGCTTAAATACTTTACCCCACCCCTCCCTTCCCTGTTCCAAATATCTCTACCTCCTCCCCTGCAGTGGCACGGGGGGGGGGAGACAGGGAGTGGGGCTAAAGATCCCTTGGTCACAGGTCATTTTCTGCCACTCCTTTCTTTGCAGGGAAGATTCCTCACAGTCTTCTCCTGCTCCAACATAGGGACTCCCTAGGGGAGAGACTCCTTCACCAGTCCCTCCAATGTGAGTCCCTCCTGCAAGGCACAGTCCCTCAGGAACTGCTCCCCCCTGGGCTGCCCACAGAGCCACCTACTACTTCAGAACAATCACATCCCCAGGCATGGGGTCCTCCATGGACTGCAGGTCCACACCATGGGTTACAGAAGTAGAATGCTGCCATCTCCATACAGGATGGAGTGGATGCACTCAGGGCACCTTCTTCCTCTCTTTCCTCACTGGCCTTGGTATCTCTGCTCTGCTATTGCTCTCCTCTCTGGTATCTCAGTCTTGCCTGGAATTGCTTTCTCCTCCTCTTCCCTGAAGTCTTAGCTTCTTGAATATGGTAATCACAGAGGTGCATCCACTGTCACTAATGGCCTCAGCATTAGCCAAAGATGGCACCAGATATTTTGGAGCCAGCAGAGCAGCTTCTCATAGCTGCCACCCCTGCACACCCTCACCCACTACCAAAAAATGATGCCATGTCAAACCATAACATAGTTTGGCTTGGAAATTTCTGGTTCAGACACATTGACTGAAAGACTAAACAACTGAATAGTGGATTATTTACTTCCTGTTCAGACCAGAAAAGGTGACAGAGGAGTGGTGGTAGGGAATAAACTGGCTCCTCTCTTCATTTATTTTTTTGGTTTGGGTTTTTTTTCCCCATCAGGGGACATGAGGTGATTGTGTCCTCATGGATCTCAAACATGACAAAGCACAGTGCACCACCAGTGCTGAAGTCTTATCCTCAGCAAAGACACCTCCAGGGCTGCATGCATCATGGGTCATAAGCCACTGGCACAGACCTGGCAAGGACAGCAAGCAGCTGAGCGCATAGCACTGCTAATCCAAAGCATCCTACACACATAAGAAGGCAGGACTCTGAGTTGTGGCTTCCTAAGTGAGATAGAGTCCAGCTGGATTGCCACCCCTAGCAAACTATGTAGATCCTGCCATCTGCTTTGTTAGTCCTGGCTGTGAACACTAAAGTTTAGTCTTGAGAATGCAAGCAAGCATGGACATTACAAGGGCAATTTCACACTGTTGCTGAGGTTTTTGTTCCTAACAGCTTAAGCTTTATCTGATATATTATGGCAGAGTACCAGGCAGCTACAAAGAGCTTTGAATCTTGGACTAATGTGCTGTATTTCCTTTTAATGAGAGCCTCCCTCGCACTTGTCTAAAACCTCTCTTTACTATCATGATTGAACATGGAATATAGGTGATAAGAAGCCCACTGCTGGCACTTGTTTATAGCTCACCAGGTTGCTGGGAGGCTGCATGGACCAATAGTTACATGTCCTTCTCATTGAAGTGGATGGCCATTTCCTCAGCTGTACAGCAGCACCTTATATAAGCCTAAAAAGACAAAGCTGTTGCTCTGTGTTTTCCTTAAGCTTTTCAAGCACCTAGGAAAAATTGCTAAGCATGATTACTTCTGCTTAAATGCTAATGTTTCTAAAATCTGATTGCAAAGCCAAAAAAGCAACACAGATATATTCTTGTCAATCACACAGCTGGGGTCACATCAAGAATAGAAGAAAAGTCAGTGTTGGTATTAGCAAAGCCTCTTAAACAAGGTATTAGTTTAAATATAGGATGCCTAAGTTGGGAGAGATGAAGTGTTCTACATCAGAAGTTGATTAATTAATGATTTATATTTTGGTTCATATAATTTTGCTTATTAATAGTTTAAGTTCTGAAAAAGCTGCCAATCTCTATGGCCATTCTTGAAAGTACCAAATGATGTAACACAGCTTAAAGTCTCCCTTAATTTCCAGCTTTCATTAAAAAAAATTGTTCAGACCTAGTTTTATGAAGTGTTACAAGGTTTGTGTAGTGCAAACTAAGATTTTCATTTGAAGAAACACCTAGAAAATTCCAAGATGTGAGGCTTAAAGTGTTTCACCTTCTGCAAGATGGAAAAAAGACTTTCTACCAATGCACCATACACAGAATATAGATAAATGGTAGGCTTCAGCATGTTGGCACTACCAGAACTTCCATGTGTTTGCAAACTGTGTTTTATGAAAAGTGATGAAGTACACAGAAAACAGATTTCTGCTGATTCTAATATATTCATACTATAATGTAATACACACACATTCATAAAGTGATAAGTTCTTAATTAGTAGCCTCCAGATGTTTTCCTCAGACTTCTTCTCCGTTTTCATTTCTATCTAACCCTAAATCAGTTGTCCATATATAGTAGGAAATCTAGCAGTGCTAGAAGGATGCTCAGTTCATGTTACACCCTTCTCAAGTCAACCTCTATATAAGCCTTTTTAAAACAGACAAAGATGATTTTTTTAAACCACTGATTAGTTTCACTGTGGATGCAAATCTACCAAAAAAAAAAAATTCAAAAATAAGAAAAAAAAGTATTAAGTTCAGTCAGTGCCTCCATGGAAAAGCTACTTCACAGTAAATCTTTGATCACTTTTTTTCTGTGAGAATGTTCAGAAGAATTTGTTACTTTGAGTTGAAAACAGTTGAAGAAAATAGTTAATCAAATTAGTTTATTTTTTATGATGATGCATTTGAAATCTGAATTCTTGCCCAACTCAACCACCATGATCCTGTGGGATCTCTTGGAGAGACTGGCAGGGAGAAAAAACATTCAGTCATCCAAAGCAAGAGAGGGGTCCTAGTATATTTTTAACATTTAAAAACATATTACAATATGCATGTTACCTACATTTTAAAATTTCTGCTGTTTAAAGCCTACTAAAAAACCAAGATATGGGGGAGCGTATTTAAGCATTGATCCAGAAAATTGCTAGTATAGCTCTTCTATTTTTCATTCTTGAAAAGTATCTGTGAATGAATAGTCAGGCTATCTGTAAGGGATAGAAGATGGAAGGTTTGAACATCAGGTCATTCATTAACTGTACAACTCCTATCTTTGCTTCGTGACAGCAAACTTACCAGAGCAAGTGAGTTCTTTCAAGTTACAACTCTATGCTAAAAAAAAAAAAAAAGTGTCTTAAGCCCAGCTACTATTCTAGTCAATTTTGATAAAAAGGAAAGGGCAAAGAAAATGCCTAGTAAGTATTCAGATAGAACATTGACTTTTAATACTATAAAATCTTGATGTAATCCCTTATGTTTTCATACTATTTTTAAAAGAAAATCATGCATATATAAATATTTTTCAATTTGGAGCAAAATCAAAGAATGTGGGGCTTTTTTGCAAGGTATAATTTGCTGACAATATTCTAATCAGTTCCACAACTACTCAGGGTAGCTATAAACCACATTTTACTTTTGTCTTTAATGATTGTTTCAAATAGCAACACAGACTGACAAACAGAGGTGACTACACAGGGCATTCAAGGTTTTATGTTTGCATCACTGTTGTGTCACAAAGCCTGCTTTGTTAGTTTATAATACAGAATTTTTTAAATGAGAACTGTTGTAGAGAAAGTTTGCTGTTAAGTTTATATTCCATAGAATCAATTCTACAAAAAGTAGTCAGTACCTGGGAAGCAGAGGAGTGCCATCTGTGAATCATGTGTTCAAGTTTAAACACCACTGTAAATGCAGATATTTCAGGAGGCTACTAGTTACAGAATAAGCTTTAAATGCATGCCAAATGCTTCTAGTATATCTTCAAGATGTAGATCTAAAATGAAGTTATTCTGACCAGTCACAAAAATACTACACAAAAGCAGAAACCTCAGTTCTTGGAAAGCCATAGTCTTGTTCTCATCATCATGCAGAGGTTTCCCTGTTACCTCAGCCTGGAGTTTACCTGCTCCAGGCTTCAAGATGCACACTAAGCTTCACAGTAACTAAGATGCCTCGTCTGAGTTCCTAATTGTGATTAAGATTCCTGGTTTCCACAGGAACATGCAACTTATTGCCAGGTTGATTTTTTTCCTCAGCTCCTTCCTCAAGTTCAACATGTGTGCTGCCCACCTCATTACACCACCAAGTGGAAATACCATGAAGAAAGGACCCTTTGGTGTTGATTAGCTGAAACATAGGTGTGCCCTCATACAGTGAAACTACTGAAATTTACTGAGCAAAGTATTCCTCTAAGCTTGTGCCTCTCATCTGATCCACTGTTCTCTCTCTCTCAGTCAGTTTGGAGCAGAGCTGTAACCACAGACTTGGGTGGAACACGAAGACTTTCCCTGCATGACATTCCCATCACACACCCAGATAGACACTGCCTCTCCCAGCAATCAATAACCTGACATTTAGGCCACTCTCAGAACACATTGGTACTGACATACTCACCCTGGCCAATCTATTCCTGTCTTGAAAATCGTGTTTTCTAGTCATCCATTTTGAGGGCTTCACAGTAGCTATGATTTTGTCTCAGCTAATCGACAAGAGGAATCATAATGCCCCTCAACATCCACCTTGGACTAGTGGTTGGATTTTCAAAACCTCACTCAGTTACTGATGACTTTTACATTTTTTTCTTAATAAAAAGAAGTTCTAGGTAAGATAAAGAGCAAATAATTGGATTATTATATCAGCAATAGTAATAAAAAGTTTCCTAGTTTTCTATTATTTGACATTTTTTCATACCAATTTCAAATTGTCTTCAAAAATTAACCATACAGTAAAGTTTGAAACATCTCTTTTCAGTTTACAACATGTACCAAGTTATTTTTTTCCTCTTTCCTTTGAGAACTTAATGTATATCACAAGATCTAAGTCTCTCTAATACTACGTTTGCTTATTCTTCAGGATTTGAACTGCCAGCACAGTTTCAGTGATCAAAAATAAGTATCTGCATTTCTTCAAACATAAATTTTTGAGGAATTTTGAGGGAGATGTTTGTTTACCCCTGTTCCTCCAGTACTCCTAAGCAGTAACTCATGCAGAAACTCTTTGTTAGAAGCAAAGGGGCATCTGTCACACCAACTTATTTCAGAAGCTTCCACTTCATAGACTTTTAATTACTGTGCCAGGCTTTTGCCTTTAAATGTAAGTTTGAATTTTGAAAACAAACTCAAGGTAGGCAGAGCTCTTTCAGCTCATATACATATGGAATAATCTTTTTCAGCTTTAGTTTAAGTGTCCCACTCGGAAATGTCTATTTTTCAACACTCCAACCTTCAGCCTTGAGTGACTAATAGTCAGCTAGCTTAGGGCAAACAATGCCTAAATGTCAGAAAAGTATATTGCAAACAGAACAGCAACTCCCTCCTATTTATGCTCTTATGCAAGTCACATGGGGAGTGAAGAAACAAGCAGTGAAACCCAAATTCCAAGACAAGGTACTGCTGCCTTGTTTTATCTTCTGTTTATCAGCACTGCTTTCTGCCAAGTTTTGGCAGCTGGCATAAAAGGTGACAACACCTGTTTAGATCATGCAGATGAAAGAATCTATTTTGTCCTTTGGGGATTTTGCATCTCTATATTGTGACCCCGAAGCCACTGGAGCATAAATCATCCGATTCATTTCAAGGAACAGGTGTGACCCTTTAGCCACAGTGGACACAACAAGCACAGAAGCTTGACAAAGCTTTGAGGTTTACTTGGAAGTTTCTTGAAGCTTTAAAGATGAGTAACAGATGCTTGCATAGTTTCTGAAGGCATACTGAGCTTCATGGTGGACTAAATACCTGAAATCCAGGAGACATTCATGGGGAAAAACTTTCTATAAACCACAGCTTAGAATTCTGAAGAGCATTTACATCCTTGCTGCTATTTGAGGAATATTATATTTGAAGTATAAAAATATACTTCCTGGAGTCTTCTCTTACTTGTAAGCAGAATGCAAAGTCCTCAATTTGTCTAGAGCACTTGTTACTAGGGAGACCAGATTTGAAAAGATAGACCCATAATTCTAACAATGTAAATATAAACAGAGGTTACATATAAAAAAAAAAAAAATCTTCTTGGACCACCTAGAAAATTGACAGACAATCACAATGAAAATTCAGAAGATGTATTTCCTTAAGTGCATTTGGAATGTCAGTCTAAAATTAAAGATAGGCTTTAAAAGGCAGGTTGAGCTGTTTTACAGTAGACATGAGAAGATTAGGCCTACAAGAGGACATGCAAAAGTGTCAAAAAGGCATCCAAGTCCCATGGTTTGATGGTCCAAAATATAATCAGTCTTTCTTTCCAGAATGCTGTCAAGAAAACACCTGTCTCTTCCTACGAAGATTCTGAAGAGCCTTTATATACCCAAAATATGTGTATCTTCTGAAAGTAAGGCATATAACAAGTATGCCTAGACCAGCCTATTTTTTTCAGTAAAAGAAATTTTTGCTGGTGTTCCCTCTCAGCTTGGTCTTAATTTGGGTAAATTAAAACTTTTCTTTTTTCCTTGCAAAAAAAAAAAAAATTTGAGATGGAATACTAATACTTTACATGCTTACTAACTAGGTCAGCTATTCTATTCATACTCACAGCAGGATGTAAAAATATATTTCATTGAATCCACATGAGCTCTATTGCCATGAAGTCTGAGGTGCTGTCCACATTTACTAGGACTCTTCTAGAACTCAGGGACACATTTTTTGTACTGAAATAATTGCACATGTAAGTTGCCACACTACTTACAATGCCCTTTTCCAGTGAGCTCCAGATGTGAATAACAGTTTCACCCTTACAAACAAAAAAAAAATAAATCTAGGGTTAAAATCTACCACACAATGATAGTATGCATTCACAGCTGTCAATATGCAGATGTAACAAGTAGAATATGTTGCCTTTTTTAAAAAAAAGTTTCAATATTCTTAAATGAAAAAAATTCCTCCTGGGGCTGAGGGGCTGTGTATAAATAGTGGCTGCAGTCCCACCATGTGTCTTGCATTTCTTCCATAGTAGTAAGGGTGCATTTTAAGAAATAGCTAAACAGCTGTTACAGTCTCCCTATCTGGTTTCAAGATACTTTGCTCCATTTCTGTCATTAAAGCACCTATTTGTCTATTGTAAGCCATTTCCTTAACACAGAGCACACAGAAGTTACCACAGACTTCATTGCATGCATGTGCTGTCACTTAAATGTGTATGCTGGGAGTTCATTGTAGCTTCTTCCAGTAGAGCTTGCATTCATTGTCATGACAGCCATGGATTAACATCCATGTAAAGCATACATGTTCCTATCTTCTAGGTCTGCATGAATAGATGCAGCTCTTAGGTACATTAAAAACATCTGATCATAAAACAGAGTGGTTTCTATCCAAGTTAGTTATTGATAGAAATAAGGCCAGGTCTTTCATTCAGGACAATTGTTTTGAAATGGATCATCATTAAAAAACAGAAGGAAAACTGACTTGTCACCAAAACTTTTCAGAGCTGTACCACTTCGATTAAGGCCCCACAAAAAGAAGCCTGCAGATACTTTCAGAGGTTGTTTCTAATGAAAGAGTCACCTATATCTGAAGGCAAAGTGTTAAAAAGTATGCTTAGTCTCCACTGATCATTTCCACATAGACTGGTAGGAAAGGAAAAGGCAACTTTGAAAGCAGTTCTGCTTTGTGGAAGACTCTGTACTAGAAGATCTCTAGAGACCCATAATTTAGTGTCTCATTTTGTGGTTTTAACTAAATGTAGATTTTATTATTTCTTCAGGAATCAGTAAACGGTGGCCCCAATCCTGTTCCAGAAGGCTCCAAAGTTTTTTGCCAGCTCTAATGTTATATGAAAATATAAACACTTTATTTCTTCAGTAACCTTTGTTTCTTGGGAAGCTGCAGAGAGGTTCTTGTTCATGTTAACTTCACATCTCTAATAAATGCAAACCTTTACTCTTACTACTCTCTTGTGGTGCAGAGCAGATGATGTCAAGGAAAGACAAAACTGTTTTGGAAAACACAGCCAAAATATGTCAGTCCTTCCTCCTACATCCCTATAGAAGGGCCTCCTATTCAACAGTTTTAAGTATCCTCACTTTACAACAGATTGCCCAAATTCATGAAAACACCATTTCACCTTTTCAAACAGATGACTATGACTCCACACCATGCTTTACTGAAAGGATTCATCAGCCTAATGATCCTGGAGAACACTATTTTGAAGAAAGAAGACAGGAGGGGAGGGAGTAGGGACTGCAGCTCAGTGTGAATTGGTATCATAGAAACAGCAGGTTTAAAATAATCAGAGTAAGACCACACATCTGCCATCTTGAAGACATGCACTTCAGAAATGCCATCTCATTCTTAGTAGGTTGGCTCTTCATAAGGACCACGTGGCACAGCCAACATTTATCGGATTGGAGTATCAGATACAATGAAAGCTATTTCCACTGAAAATCAAGGAAAATCTTCTTTGTCCTACAAAGCTCCACAGGACGGGTGGTAAGACTGCAAATGACAACCTACAGAACTGATGTATATAGAAGTGATGGGAGGAATGAGAGGAATAGACCCTATGAGGAGAGGCTGAGGGAGCTGGGGCTGTTCAGACTGGAGAAGAGGAGGCTCAGGGGAGACCTCATCGCTCTCTACAACTCCCTGAAAGGAGGGGGTAGCCAGGTGGGGGTTGGGCTCTTCTCCCAGACGACTTTCAACAAGACAAGAGGACATGGTCTTAAGTTGTGCCAGGGGAAGTTTAGGTTAGATATTAGAAAGAATTTCTTTATGGAGAGGATGATCAGGCATTGGAATGGGCTGCCCAGGGAAGTAGTGGATTCTCCGTCCCTGGAGATATTTAAAAAGAGACTGGATGTGGCACTCAGTGCCATAGTCTAGCAACCACAACGGTGGTTCAAGGGTTGGACTTGATGATCTCTGAGGTCCCTTCCAACCCAGCCAATTCTATGATTCTATGAATATTTGTCTCCTGTTCACTGTTGCTTAATAATGGACAAAAACCTGAAAGGCAGAAAACGGATTGGACATATGAGATTAAGAACTGCATGGACAATACAAACATATATGATCAGGATAAAACAGCATGGCTCCTGGGAAAGATGTTTCCTTTTTCCTGCCCCTGCAACTCATCCTTACCCATCCACTGCTGCTTCCCCTATCCCTGCTCCAGCTCTGGAGCCATGAAATAAATCATACCAAGAAAGTAATCCTAACTAAGTATAATGGGAAAGTAATCCTACTTAGCATAAATGTGAACATATAAAATTTACCCTGATTGTCTCCATTTGCCATGTAGGTGATCTTTCTGATTCAAAGAAGATAGCAGTAAGTTGAGGACCAGTGGCTGTCGGGAGGAGAAGGGAGAAGCTGTTATTGCCCATTTAAATTACAGCTGTATTATTCTCCCACTTGCAAGAGAATAGGATTAAAATTGCTGAACATGAGTAAGGACACATTAGCCTTTAAAGCCCAAGGTACCTACTGAATTTTAGACATATAAGCGAATCATGGGCTAATGAATAGGGGAAATACCAGAAACAAAGAATAAAAAGGAGAGTATTTGAAGCCTAATTATATTGCTTCATTTCATTGTTCATTTAATTCAGTTGCTCATTTCTCAAGAGAAAACCTGTATTCTTTAATAGTAAGAGGACAGACTGCAGTATTTGCCACATATTTAGAATTTTCCTAGTGCTTTTTAGCCTACCTGCAACAGCAGGCACAAACTCCTTTCCCTTCTCTCCGTGTACATTTCTCTGCTCTCATGGGAACCCCCCTATACCCAATGCTGGAGTAGTTTTCCAGTTCCTGGGGGACCCAATACAAGACAGATGTGGACCCGTAAGAATGGGTTAAGAGTGTCACAGAAGTGACCAGGGGGATGGATCATCTCCTCTATGAAGAGACAAATTTGGAGTTGTTCAGTCTAGAGAAAAAGTATCTCCAGGTAGATCTCATCACAGCCTCTAATACATAAAAGGGGCTTGCAAGAAAGATGGAGATACTTTCTAACAAGGCCTGTACTCACAGGTGAAAGGAAACTGTTTTAAAACATGAAGAGGGTAGGTTTAGTTTGGACACGAAGTTGTATATGATGAGGATGATGATTCACTGGAAGTTACACAGAGAAGTTATAGCTATCTCTCATCATTGGAAGTGTTCAAGGCCAGGTTGGACAGGGCTTTGAGCAGTCTTATCTAGTAAAAGACATTCTTGCCCACATCAAGAGGGTGGACTGGATAACCTTGGAAGGTTCCTTGCAGCCTAAACCATTTCATGATTCTGATATGCTTCCCAATTTCAAAAGTGAAGTTTTAATTACCATTTTAGGGTATTTACAAGCAAGTTAAGTTATATGCATTTATTATTGATGTTCTAGTGACTGTCATCTACTTGTGCCATTCACATAGTATATCAAACTTCAGAGCTTTATCCAGAACAGAAAGCAGCGTCATAAAACTTAACTCTAATTGCCATCCTAATTACTTGGCCTGTGTTCCTTCAGAAAGAGTAATCAGTAGGTGCTTAAATGAAGACATGAAGTTTAGGTTCACAGAAAAAATGGGAGCAACTTAGCCATAGGCTATCCAAAGTTTGAAGTCCTCCAAAGAATTTGCTTGATCAAGAGCTATTTGGTGCCAACAGTTAATTTCCTCTCCTGTTATGAAACTGGATAGAAAGTAACCAATACCAGATATGAGCAAAGCCATGTTAATCACATGATGTCCCACAGTTCAACTTGAATAGCCATGCAGAGAGATCCCAAATCCTTCATTATGAAACTAATATTTTGGGAATATAGAAGTGGGCAAGTTATTATTGGATACCTACTTTCAAAGATTTGGTTTGGTGCAGTCATCGTGGGCTTATTTTAATGTAACAATTTCCACAAGTGCTCTTTAGTCCCTCCAGCAACCACCACCACACAAAAAACTTGACTAACAGCTCCCCTGCACACCCGGTCCTTTTTTTTCTCACATTGCCTTCAGTGGAATATTTCAGTTAAAAGACCGATCATATTTTAATCAAATGCAATAATTACAAAATATAATAGCCTACACATTTATGAGACAAGTGCTAGTAAAATGTAGCTTTATAGCACTATAATAAGCAGACAGTAAATTACAGAAACTTTCAGCCAAGTCAAATGATCTGACTGTGCCTGATTAGTCAAGGACCTAAGTTAAGAACAAAAGAAGAATGGTATCTGCATATTATTCTTAAATTAGCAAGTTGCTGCTTTCTCTCACATAGCAACAAAACATGACAGCATTACAAGGCAAATACCAGGCTGAGCATTATTAGCTCACAAGAACCATTCCACTCAGGCCCCTAGTGCATGGGATTATTCTATATTTTAGAAGACAAGTAGGAATATAGATGGCTGGAAGGCTAGAGTAACTCCCAAGTCACTGTAATCATCTAGAGCAAACAGTTCACAATAATCTCCACACTTTATACTGTTCTTCCCCACCAGCAATCCTTTCCAAATACAACAGCTTCAATTTGCTCACTGAATAAATTCTAATAGTTGACCTCAGTACTTCTTTTTTATGCCCTATATCCATTATACTTACTATGCACATGAAAGATTGAAAGTCCCAGCTTTTTTTATGAGCCAGTATTCTGTAAAGTGGAATAATTGCCACGTACAAAGTCTGATATTTTGTAAAAGGAAGAGTTAATAATTTCAACCACCTAAAAGCATAATTTTTAGATATTCCTATAAGATTTTTATCTAATATAAGAACTGCTGATATAATTTAGTTTTCTGCAGTTTCGAATAGACATAATTAGGTATACATTTTAGTGCCACAAAGATGGGGGGAAAAAAAGTAGTAATTTAGCTGTCAGAGTAAGAAAGATTCTACAATGTCTGAAAGTAAAAGTAGCCAAGAAGCAAGAAAGTTTTACATCAGTCTCCGCATTTCCAGACCAGGACTGTTGTGTATAGGTTACGCCAAGCAAATCACCTACAATGACTCATTCAAATTAGAGCAATCTGAACCCTGCTTCTTCCATACTCTTTAGTCAAGACCAGATTAACAAGAATTTTGTATTTGAAGCATTTGCATTTTGCAATCAGACAGATGGCAGAAAGAAAAAATGTTTTTTGAAATTCTGAGCATTGTTTAGTCAACGAGATCAAGTAAATGATTTATAGCTCACATGCTCACTTTAAGACTCTAGAAACTTCTATATTGAGTTAAACCAAGCATCTCTCCAAGATCAACAAACTTTAAAAATAAATATTATCAGTAGAGCACATGTATATAGAATGCTTTCTGGTATGCTCACCTTTCTTACAAGCAAATAGTTACTTGGTAGTAGTGTGACTAAAGCTGTATCCAAAACAGCTGCATCTATATACTCAAACTCCATGAAGGTGCTCAGTGCCAATCTAAGTTAATTCTTAGGACTGATTTTCAGTTGATTCTATGACAAAGGCCTTTTTCTGTACCTTTTTAAGTTCTCCTATTTGAAAAGACAGGGCCAACAAGGAAGCAAACCACAGATAACATTAGGATATAAAACAGGAAAATAGAAAATGTCTTTATTCCTTTCATTTTGATCCTAATATTCCATTTGTTTTCTTATTGATACTGTATCAACATTTTTAGGGAACCCACCGTAGCACCCAAGACCTGCCAAAGTAAGAAGGCACCCATCTCTTCCTATTTTATTCCTGTTGCTTCCTTTGGTCCATTTCCTTTTCCTGCCACCTAACACCCCACAAGGTGTAGTACCAGCCTGTATGGTACCAGTGTGGCATGACAATTATTTGTTTCTCATAGCACTGACCTCTTCCTGACAGAGGTGCAAGTTTCTTCCCACACAAAGGAAACAGAATGCACCCACTGCTGTAATGAGTTGGTAGAAGTGTAAGAAACAGGCTATGCTGAAGAGAGTAAAATTATCCCAGTTCACTAAAACCCAACAGCAGCAGCACACACTAATCCTATTACCAACATCTTGACAAAAATCAAATGAACAAGTGTACAATTGTTTTAATTGTTTCCTTTTCCACATAAGGAATGTCAAAAGCTATCAGACCAAATCTATTTACAGAACATTTACTGAATTTGTAAGAGTTCATACTCACTGAAAACATCAGAGGCCAGAGCCACCACAATCCCAGCCCTCAATAGGAGGTCTGCTACAGCCTTTCAAGCAGAATAACTTCCTGCTTATTAAAATAATTCTGTGGGACAGCACTGAGTCGATTTCAAAAGGTTTGCCTAGGATGGGAATTTAGAAGGCCGTGCTATTTACCTGGTTACCAGGGAAGCATTCAAACTGCTTCCCCCTACTGCTCCTCAGTGACTCACCCCAGCTTTGGTCAGGTCTTTCTGGAAGAGCTACCCTCTTCATCCCAACCTACCCAGCACCACCACCACCACATGGATCTGACACAGGGGCTGCAGCCCTCTCTGGCTTTATTTCTAGAACACAGCACAGGTGTGTGCAATGCTGTGCAGGACAAATATAGAAAGCTAATAACTCTTAACAGCTCGCCTGCCAGGACAGAAAGCTTGAAAGTGCATCTGAAACAGCAAGGCTGCATATTAACAGTTTAAGTGCCTCCGGTCTGAAATGCTAAATTCATTCTTCCCACATCACATGTGGTCTGTCCTTTTCAACAGAGTACTACATGGTGTGAACAAGCAAGCTGGGAAGCTTCCAAGTACCCTTCACACATGTTCAATTTGTGTGACTGCAGTAAATTTTGGACCTCAAGTATGTGCTTCAAGTGTGGATAAACTAATTAACTAAAAAGCCCTATAAAAACCATAACAGATGACAATTATAGAAAAAATTGCACTTCTAGTTAAATATTTAACATGCAGAAAAGGAAGTTGCAGAACAAAAGGACCCACATATTGTCACCTAGGGATTCACCATCCAAATTCAGCTTCTTATATTACTCAACTAATTTAGTACCAATTTTACTATTTCTTACAACGTAAGATACCTTTACTGTGCTTGTTTCATTATGCCCATTTTTATTTACTAAAGTTATACTTAAGATCTTCTTTCAAATTTGAATTAAGATGTCCAAGGAAGAGATGAATATTTTCAAATACTGAAAGCATAAAGAAAATCAGACTTACGTTTTCTTTTCTATCAGGATATTAAGAACTGACATTAGATCTGTTTTACACAACAACTGGACAAGCAGCAGCAGTCTCAAACTGTGAGGGATTATCAATGCCACTGAAGAAAGAAAAGTAAATAATCACACACCAGGAAAGTCCTGATTTATTCAAAGTTCCTGCCAATCCCCTTTAACTATGCAGTGAACCTGCTGAAGAACTCGCTCTTCTTTGGGCATTTTCTCCCTCTATATGTGCTGATTGCCTCTTAGAACCTTCCAACCTCCACGCAAAGTCCATTTGCAAGCTCCAACAGTGCCTCAGAAAAGCTTCACCGTTGTTTCAACCTTTGAGAACTTTTATTGTTATTAAATTTAAAGGTAATCTATTGTGTACCAGGCACTGCTAATACACAATTGATTGTCGGGAATATCACTGCAGACAACTCAAGCTGCTTCAGCCCTCAGTGGTCTGTTCTCCCACCTGCTGACAAATCCATTAACCAAAGGTGTTGACAACCTCAGATACCACGCTGGGTGCCAGTGCCAAATGCAAGGAAAAGTTCTATTACTCTTACAACAGCCCTCATGTCTAACTGACAACCCCAAAATTCACATTTTTGGTGCATAATTATCCTTATTCCATGTCTGAGCACTAGGTGACCACAGGTTTTAGAAGTAACTATTTTTGAGAATGATGTAGAGACTCCAAAAGCCAAGATCAAAGTTGAAGACCTGAACAGCAGACTAGTACAGATGCAGATTCACTTGGAACCAAGATGCACTCTGCCTCAATTTAAGGGAAACTTCATACCAGTTGGTTCTGTATATAGCTGACTATCTCAGCACTCACAGGTCAGCACTATACACTAGCAAAAAAACTAAACTACCTTCTTGTTTTTCAATGAACATGTATTCTTAGAGACTATCATTATACCTGTTGCCTTGGTATAACTTAGCAAATGAAGATATATAAAAATATAGTGAACTTCTAATATATATATGAGCTCTTAAGGAAATCACAGCCATTTAATTTCACAGGTGTTTTAAATAATGTGCTATTAAGACCTGTACAGCCTGTAGCACATTAACAATTTTTTTCCCCCACACTTGCCACTTGTGGGGAGCTTTACATCTTTAAAGCAAAAAACACCTAATAAGAGTAGTTTTACAGCAGTTTTGGAAATATTCTTACAATAAACAGGGAGATGAGTAGTGTATATATAGCTAAGGGAAAAGTAGCAAAGAAAAGAGCTCAGTGAGGTCAGAGAAGAGACAATTTGTTTTGAATTACCTATTAACAGGCAGAAATAGTTTTAGAATTGGCTGAAATAGCATTGCTTACTCACTACTACCCAGCCAAGGTAGACACACATGGACCTAAAAAAGGGCTGAAGATTCTGCGTAATCTGAAGATTACTTCTGAGAAAAGCTGCTTATCAGTAACTCACAAAATTGAGAAATAAATGCACCTTACGGCAATCAGGAATTGTTTTAAGCTTAAGAGACTTCAGAAACAGGAAAAAGTTATATAGTACTCCCCCAGCACAACTTTTCCATGTGGTTACTTTAACTGCATGATGAAAATATATCAAATTCCACAATCTATATACTAATCATAGATATTAATTACTTCATTTGCCCTGACATTTTTGTAAGTATGAAAATATCAATAAATGCTATCTGTGAAGGCTTGGAACATATTCAAACCTAGGCAAGTGTTATATATAAAGCTGAAAAAATGAAATTTCCTTATTATTTTACAATTAAAGCCCAAGAGTCTTGATTGTTTTAAATTAGAGCAAACAAAGGGAAGGCCACAGGTGAGCACATTCACTAAGGATCTATTGACCTTTGTCACAATACAAGAAATGAAGATTAATATATCAAGGTTCAACTGAGAATCAATACTCTATAGCAGACCAGAAAACATTTTCCTCCAGGGAAATTCACACTTATGCTATTAGACCACCTATTTATGTTTTTTTAAGTATGAATCTACTATAAAGTAGTAAGATGCATCAGAATGTTAGCTTATCTGCTAACTCTTTTGATAAATGCATTTATTTTTCATAAACTAACCTCCAAGAGAAATATTTCTTAAACAGCAGATTCTTCCCCACAGGTTGAAAGCAGCTATTTTAAACTCTTGGGTATGAATACAATATTAAGTGTAGAATAGAATTTCCAGCAGCCCCATGCAATTCCACTTGTATTTAAAGATTCTGAAAGGTGAAGACCGATATATATTTTCTGTTCCTTTATGTGGGACATTCATATGACTTTTGTTAACTAATATGTGCATCAAGCCTAGGTACTTCAGTTTATATAAGTACAGAATTGTAAGTGTCCTGTGTTTTCCTTAAGACATCTCCCATGCACTTCTTCCTGCAAGAGAAATATCTAAACATGCTTTAAAAGTTAATTAGTGCTGTGTTTGAAGATTTGACAGGCTTAAAAAGGCTAAGTGTTTAAGTCAGAGACACAAATCAATATATAGGGATTTTTTGTGCACCTGCCTTAAACTGTTCTTTCAAGATAAAGGCCTGATGAGCATATCAATTAAGGAGGAATAACACAATTCCAAAGGAAAACAGTAACTTGAGATATAAGAGATTGTATTTGTCTAAGAGGAAGGAAGGTGAGGGGACTTAATCATAAGGATTTCAAGCTTTACACCCTGTTCCTTCCTATTGCAGTTCATTTGAGTTGCCTACACTTGAATAAATCAGCCAATTTCTATCTGCAGAAGGTTGATGAGCCACCCTGTGCTGTAAGGAGCCTTCTGCAATTGCTTTAAATAATCCTTTGTGGTGACTTACCAAGTTGGGTTTTTTAACATATGACTCAAGAAAAAGAAAGCTCAGTTCAAATCTTTACAGATCAATGCTGTTAAGCAATACATGATTAAGCAGTATATTCAGCCTGAGAAGCTGAATGTTAGCAAAAGCTCCCTGCAGATCTCAAAGCAACCGAACTCCTGTTGGTGCCTTAAGAAAACACATACTTGAAAAAACTGCTTTGAATCTGATTTCATGTTTGAGGCTTCACACATATATTGTCCTCTTGTAACTCAGCTTCAGAAGGGTTTTAAAAAAAAAAAAAAAGCAAACAAAAGATGAGGTATCTCCAAATATAAAGCAAAGGATGTTCGAAGGTTTCTAGTTAGAAGATGAGATAGAAAACTCCAATAGATTCCCTGAAAAGGAAACAGTTGGGATGAAGATTCCCTTAAAGCTTTCATTCAAAATTCTGCTTGTAAAAAATGGCTTCTTAGAAGTGCTACTGGACAACAACCAAGACACAAGTACTTGTTCCTCTACAGTGAGCCCCTGGGAAGTTAGCACAACTCTCAAATAAGGGCATTGCATTTCCTCAAGTGATCCACAGTCAGTACCTTCAAAACCAAGCCTGCAATTCCTACTTTGCAGAAGTAAAATTTTTCAAAAAGAATTTGAAATACAAAGTTTCAAAATTATTTTCCTTCAAGAATTAAAAAAAGTTATTTGAAAGTATGGCTATCTTAATAATATCTTGGAATTAAGCATAGCATATGGTGCATCTTGATAGCAGCACCAAGGAAGACACTGGATCAAGCACAAAAGCAGAATGTAAAACACAGTGTAACACAGATATGCAATGAGTAGCCACAGCACACATGTTACTAATAACATACAACAAGTTTCTTCCCAGCTCATCCATCTGAACAAGCTGGTCTGGTAGAATGTGTCCCTGCCCATGAGGCACAACCCAGGTGGGTTGGAACTATATAATCTTTAAGGTGCCTTCCAACCCAACCCATTTATGGGTTTGTGTGCCTAAATGACATATCAAGTATCAGAATATACTGAAATTAGTTACCAACTACCATGTTTTGTTTTCCCCTTCACTGGGGGAATCTATTAGTTCTGCACAGAATCACACTTCCCACTCCTGGTTGTCAGTAAAAAAACAACTACATATGTCTTCAGGCACTTAGTAACATGGATCAAGCAATATCAACAGGATGAAAGAACCTCTTCAGAAAAACTGAACTCTACAAAAAGGTGACATTTCATTACACCTTTTCCAACAACCATTTTTTCCTTCAGGTCTCCTTCCAGGGAAGGGACTCATGGTAAATAGCCTTTTCTTCCTGTGAGGTTGAGCACTGTATTTCACATTTGTCACAATATAGTTCAGCTGCGGTGAGAACAAGTTAAACATGTTTTCATACCTGTTTTGCAAAGCTATTTCAGATGGTCCTTTCCATTAGGGCCAAACACAAAAGCAGAGACAGGGACAACATGGGGTGGCCACCCTTGGCTCTAAGACAAATCTCCAGTCCAGGGAGGCCAAGTTGTCAAAGACCCACTTTTTTTAGTTTATATTTTAAGCTTTATTGTGATCTTGCCCACAAGGTAAGGATCAGACACAGCCTGCTAACTTGTGACAGCGAATATACCCATGCCTTTCACAAGGTAAATCAAGTCTTTCACAAGGTAAATCAAGTAACTGCACAGCTCACAGCTTCAAGCAAGTAACAACACAGACACCTCTCTGCAACAGAGATGGAGCTTCTGCTTGTATATAGCCAACTCCAGTCCTGTTCCAGGCAAAAGCATTGCCTACACCTCCCCTCTCATTACTCTTCAGTGATCTTCAGCTCTGACCTTGTGCTTGCTTTGAGTTGCTTCTCCTATTTCTTTTGCGACTAGCACATACTAAATGCAGCCAGCTTCAGGAGCCTGAAGGAACAGAGCAGCTGCTTACCCACAGGAGATTGTGGCACTCCCAATTAAACCATATTTCATGAGGTTAAAGCATTGAAGTCAACTGCAATTGTTTTGGGTTAAGCAGGAACACTATGTGCATTTCAACATACATTAACAAAAAACTATACATCATCCTTGGAAACAAAATACGCAAACTTACCTTCTGGGTATTTGCTACTAGCCTCTTACAGAGGCACAAGAACAGGGCAGTCAGAAGTACAGATGAACTGGAAGCGAGCCATGACTACCTTAGTAGGTCTCAGTATCCTGCTGAGTAAGAACAGCAGGATAGACAGCAGCAGATCCTACTCAGAATCCAGAGATAGCCAAGCACAAGTACTCACGTCTGAGACCAGCCCATTAAGGTAAAACAACAACATAAGGAGCTGGGCACAGGCTCAGCTTAAAAAAGAAGGTGCTGCCTGGGGTGGAGCCCAATTAGACCTCCTGGGCAGGGTGGGGCTACGGAGACCCAGGTGAGTTTGATCAGGGCAATCTCATGGCCACAACACAACTAGTACTGAAGAGTTTACAGACAAAAGAATATTGAAGGAATTAGCAAAATATTTGAAAGTCTCAAATTTCAGATGCACTGACTCTCAGAACCTCACTTACTGTATTATAGTATAAGGACCAGAAGCTATACCCCTTCTTCTGTGGCTCCAGTTTCACATGTAAGTGAATCACCCCTGTTTCCATTTGTATTGATCTTGGGTTTCCTTCTTTTCTTGTTGGTATATCACAACAAAATCACAGAATCAGCTCGGCTGAAAAGGACCTCAGATCACCAAGTCCAACCCTTGACCCACTACCACTGTGGTTACCAGATCATGGCACTGAGTGCCACATCAGTCTCTTCTTGAAAATCTCCAGGGATGGAGAATCCACCTCCTCCCTGGGCAGCCCATTCCAATGCCTGATTACCCTCTCTGTAAAGAATTTCTTCCTAATATACAACCTAAACCTCCCCTGGCAAAGCTTAAGTCCATGCCCTCTTGCCTTACTGATGGCTCCCTGGGAGAAGAGACCAACCCCCACCTGGCTACACCCTCCTTTCAGGGAGTTGTAGAGAGTGATGAGGTCTCCTCTGAGCCTCCTCTTCTCCAGGCTGAACATCCCCAGCTCCCTCAGCCTCTCCTTACAGGACTTGTGCTGGATCCCTTCACAGCCTCCTTGCTCTTCTCTGGACCTTCTCCAGCACCTCAATCTCCTTCCTGAACTGAGAGGCCCAGAACTGGACACAGGACTTGAGCTGTGGCCTCACCAGTGCTGAGTACAGGGGCAGAATCACTTCCTTGGACCTGCTGGTCATGCTGTTCCTGATCCAAGCCAGGATGCCATTGGCCTTCTTGGCCACCTGAGTGTAGTGAAATGAGACAATCAGGTGCTGCTAATTACAAGGTGGGATACGTGAGCTTGTGTTAAGCCCACCTGTGCCCACTTAGGGCTTACCCCAGCTGCGCATGAGCAGGATTGGGCAACCAATACCTTGTAATTAGCAACAACTGATTGCCTCATTTCACTACACCTGGGCACACTGTTGGTTCATGTTCAGCTTCTGTCAATCCAGACTCCCAGGTCCCTCTCTCAGCCAGTCTGTGCCCAGCCTGGAGCTCCCCATGGGGTTGTTGTGGCCAAAGTGCAGGACCCGGCATTTGGCCTTGTTGAACCTCATCCCGTTGGAATCAGCCCAACTCTCCAGTCTGTCCAGGTCCCTCTGCAGAGCCCTCCTGCCTTCCAGCTGATCCACACTCCCCCCCAGCTTAGTGTCATCTACAAACTTGCTGATGATGGACTCAATCCCCTCATCTAAATCATCAATAAAGATATTAAACAGAACTGGGCCCAACACTGATCCCTGGGGGACACCACTGGTGACCGGCTGCCAACTGGATGCAGCCCCATTCAGCACCACTCTCTGGGCCCGGCCCTCCAGCCAGTTCCTAACCCAGCACAGGGTGCTCCTGTCCAAGCTGTGGGCTGACAGCTTTTTCAGGAGGATGCTGTGGGAGATGGTGTCAAAGGCTTTGCTGAAGTCCAGGTAGACCACATCCACAGCCTTCCCCTCATCCACCAGTTGGGTCACTTGATCATAAAAGGAGATCAGGTTGGTCAGAGAGGACCTGCCCTTCCTAACTCCTTGCTGGCTGGGTCTGATCCCCTGTCCATCCTGTAGGTACTGTGTGATTGCACTGAGGATGATCTGTTCCATAACCCTGCCAGGCACTGAGGTCAGGCTGAAAGGCCTTGAGTTTTCTGGCTCCTCCTTCCATCCGTTTTTGTGGATTGATGTGACATTCACCAACTTCCAATCATCTGTGATCTCCCCAGTGAGCCAGGTCTGTTGGTAAACAATGGAGAATGGCTTGTGGAGCTCTTCCACCAGCTCCTTCATCACCCTGGGTCTGGTCCCACAGACCTTGAAATCCTTTTTCCATACCATTGCCATGGTATTTCTTCCATTAATGTCATCACTGCCAGCCTGGACTACCAACAGTGGGTGATAATCTGAGGGCTGAATTAGCTCAGAGAGTCTCCTCCTGATATCCCTCACCTGGGCCCAGGGAAGGCATCAGCCCTCCCTGTGGGATGGGTCCACTCAACACATAGAGCCTTCAGTTCCCCTCAGAACAGAGTCACCAACTACAACTCCTTTTTTAATTTATGGCTGTGGTTGTTATCCAGCTGGTGGATGGGGTGCAAGCAGGAGACCCTCCAGACAGATCTTCCCCTTGCCTGTCCTCTACCCAATTCTCTGGGTCCCGGGCCCCGTACCGGTTCTCTAAGGGCACCCGAGGTGGTGGTGGGTGTCAGGAGGGGATTCTTCTACCTCTCTGGTCAAGGACCTGATTCCATTCCCGCATCTATTTGATTGCTCCATCTGCCTGATGGCAGGAGAGGGAGGGCATCACCAACTTATTTTGGGGGCGAAGGGGTGCGACTCCAGCAGTCAATTTCCCTCTCACTTTCCCGAATGCTTCTCAGCCTCTCCACCTCTTCCTTGAGCTCTGTCACCAGGCACAGCAAATCCTTCCCCTGCTGGCATCGTGCACAGACCCCGCTCACACTGTCCCCAGGTCACACCGCCTGCACAGCCACAGACCCCAGCAGCCCCATCCCTCCTGGGGGGCTCCGGCTCTGTTGACGAAGCCCTTGTGATAACAGCAGCAGCAGCTTTCACTTTTTTGGAAACCACACCTGGATTTGTTGAAGTTGGGGGAAATAAATAAATAAGTGAAAAAAACAGTAAGAAAAACCCACCTCCACGAACCTTACCTGAGAGAGACAGGAGGGGGCTGAGGGGCATAAAGGGGCATAAAGGGAGGGCGATGATAAAGGGGCTAAAAAAAAAGGGGGCTAAAAAAAAAAAAGGAGCTAAAAAAATAAAGGGGCTAAAAAGAAAAAAAAGGCCTAAAGAGAAAAAAAAAAAGCTTAAAAAGAAAAAAAAAAAGGTCTAAAAGAGGGGGGCTACAGAGGGACATGATGTCCCGTCCCCCCCATCACCCTCACACCTCTGTGTCCGGGAGCTCCTCAGGGGGGATTTAACCCCCCGCGGCGGCTGCCTGGCCACGCCCCCCGCCGCACCTGATTGGCTGAGCCAGCGAGCGAGAGCTTCCGGGTTTGTTCCCGCGGTTCTAGGCGGCCGTGTGGAGCGTCCTGAGCTCCGGACCTTCCTCCCAGTATGGAACCATCGGGCCCTGAACCGCGGGGTTTATCTCGGGTTACCGCTCTCACCGCCTCTGCTGGTCGCCAAACCAACAAAAAAAGCTTACCAACAATAGTGGGAATAAAGAAGACAAGGTGTTTTAATGCATTAAGCTAAAATTCCTTTTCTCACATAGACTTGTATTTTACAAAAATAGCACTGATTACAAATTTACAAAAATCATTGTAGTCGTTCAGCTAAGCCACCTGGGACTCATCAAGCCAATCAGTCCAGAAAGCTGTTCTCAATGCTGCTCTATTCCCAAGACATTATTTTAAAACAGTTCCTTATGTAGATAAAAGCAAGGCATTTAGGGGCACTTGGCACTTCCCCATTTACGTGAAGGGAGCCAACACCTTCTGGGAACTTTCTTGTTAATTTTCATGTTTTTCCCAAAATTTCTGGAGCCACCTCTCAAGACATAGGAATGGGGTGCCCCACCTTATTCTCTCTTGCTTTTCCCTGCCCGGACTGGTTCCTGCTGGCTGCCGGAGGAGCAAGGGCATCCCTGCAGCACATAAGATCCAGAGAAGGAGAGAACAGGAACAGCGTGGCCAGCAGGTCCAAGGAAGTGATTCTGCCCCTATACTCAGCCCTGGTGAGGCCACACCTCGAGTACTGTGTCCAGTTCTGGGCCCCTCAGTTTAGGAAGGATATTGAGGTCCTGGAGTGGGTCCAAAGGAGGGCAACCAGGCTGGTGAAGGGACTCGAGCACAGACCCTATGAGGAGAGGCTGAGGGAGCTCGGGGTGTTCAGCCTGGAGAAGAGGAGTCTCAGGGGAGACCTCATCACTCTCTACAACTCCCTGAAAGGAGGGTGTAGCCAGGGGGGGGTTGGGCTCTTTTGCCAGACGACTTTCAACAAGACAAGAGGGCATGGTCTTAAGTTGTGCCAGGGGAAGTTTAGGTTAGATATGAGAAAGAATTCTTTACGGAGAGAGTGATCAGGCATTGGAATGGGCTGCCCAGGGAAGTAGTGGATTCTCCATCCCTGGAGATATTTAAAAAGAGACTGGATGTGGCACTCAGTGCCATGGTCTGGTAACTGCAGCGGTAGTGGATCAAGGGTTGGACTTCATGATCTCTGAGGTCCCTTCCAACCCAGCCAATTCTATGATTCTATGATTCTAAGTGAGATGAGGTTGGGCTTGTGCTTTATACCCAGTCCCCACGGGGAGAACAAGAAAAAGTGCCTGAGCAGGGCTGGCTACCTCTGCTGTCACTGAGTCTGTGTCTAGTCCCCCATTCAGTGTGTGTGTGGCTGGCCTTGGCAGGACAATGACCTTGGCCCCCAAAATAGGAATGCTACCCCTCTTCTCTGAACTTCAGTCCTTGTAGCCAAAACAACCAGGACGCCCAAAATGGAAAAGATGGAGATATTTCTGGAGAAGAAAGCCAATAAACCAAAAATATCAGCAAGAAGCAAGGCTTTGAGGGCTCCCTCTCCCATTGAATGGTAGGCTAGCCTTGCACCTGTGCTTTTTTTTTTTTTTTTTTTTTTTTTTTTTTTTTTTTTTGTGACCTTTTATTTTATTCACAGTCTTGCAGATGACAAATGTTTACCAGGAGCTTTATCAGAATGCTAGACATGTAGACACTGATGCATGCATACAAAGTGCATACAAAGTGCACCAATATAAACAGAAGCTCATCAAGTGTTTTTGTATCAGTAACTGCACTGCTCGGCAGATTGGTGTTCTGCTGCAATTTAACTTCTTTCCATTTTATTAAGGACACAATATGGTAAAACTTCACCCCACAGTTCCAACTGAAAATAAATTCCTTTCACACCTCATCTGTGGACTGCTTTTCGCTTGGTCCTACACTTATCCCTCTCCCATTCCTTCTGCCTCTTTAAAATGTGTGCAGCTCTTCACGGCTGTGGAGGTAGGGATGACAAAACAGAGGCTGAATTTTATGCAGGATTTCTGAAAGCTTTCAGGACACAAGCAATGACTGTTTTTAAGCAGTCTACCCACTGTGATATGAGCTATCAGATGCTGAGAGTAGGACAGTTTGCAAAACTAATTATGTATAATAACAGATGTAAGTAGTGATGTACGAAGATTTTTAAGGGCAAGGAAGTTTGAGGGGTTTTTTGGTAACTCCTTTTGATAGCCAGTTTCTGTAATGTGCTGCTTTTTTAATTTATGGGTTTCAGAATCTCACTAATTCAATCAAGGTAAAAAATTGTATCAGTTCAAAGGATACATTTTGCTAGATATTGATAATAATTATTATATTTCTATAGATAATATCTACTTGTATACTTATGTATTATTATAGCATATAAATATATGTAATATTGCTATAATTAAGCAGCTTTTCATAAGGACTAATTTGAAGGTTATTGTTGAAGCTATATCTGATTTTTTAATTCCTGCAATGAATTTGCTGTTCTTCTTCTCTGACCATTCCTTCAGATTTTATCTAGTCATTCGCACCTCAGCCATGTTGTCAAACAGAGCAGATTATCCAAGTATCATTGAATCCTTAAAATCTTAACAGAATTAAACTGATAAAATGTCTTTAAGAAGAAGTGTTTGCAAACAGAGGAGCTAACTGAATAAACTTAAGTCAAAACACAAAATTAGTAATTTCTTACTGTATCTTGAACACAACATGGAAGGGCAGATGAATCAAACAAGTTTTGATATTCCATCATTTAAAACTTTCATCTAAACCCAAAAATCATTAATTTAATAAGCAACTTGTTTTCTCCCTATTACTGTATATATGCAAGTTAATCGACAGATGTTGATCTGCAGTAGATTAATAAACTGACATAACTGAGCTCAGCATTCTTTTTCCTTTGTGTTAGAAATCAGTACATTGGATTTTTTAATTATTATTTTTAAGCAAGTGTTTAAGTGCTACAATTCTACTATTTCCCCATACCCTTGTGTGAGGCTGTATGGCCAAGCTGCTTGCCAACATCTGTGCTGAACTTTCTCTAAAAACCATAGAATTACCCACCCATCACACTGCAGAGTTGAAATAGCCCTAAGATGTAGACAAATGTTTGACTTCTATGTCAATTAAAAGATGCAGCAGAGTTACACGATTAATGGCAAATTTGCAATTCATATCGTTTTGCTTGGACGTGGGCAAGATAAATAGTGAAAGTGCAATTTATTACTTGCAAATTGTGGAGGCTGTACCTCTCCAAGCACAGCAGTTCGATCAGACCTACCAGGTGCACCCCATTAGAGAAGTCCAAGTCCCCTGAACTTCATGCCTTTCACTTATACTGGTCTGTCAACCCTTCAGCCATGTTCACTCAGTGCATCACTGCCAGTGATGAAGCATTTATCTGCTATGGAAATTTATGACACCTGGGTTTATAGGACATTTTTATATTAGAAAATATTCATTTATCCTTTGATTGCAATGTATTTACCGTAATCATAGCGTTTGTGTAGTTGGCATAGTGGTTGCTCTTGATGCTCATCAGACAAAAAATTTCCAAAAGAGGGTTAAAGGCTTAAGAAGTTTTAGATTTAACATCTTAGATTTTCATCTTAGATGAAAGAATTTGTGTGTTGAGTGAGTAGACTTCACAAGCTATAAGAAAGGCCACAGATGCAGTTTTTCAGGGCACCCCCCTTGACTGTGTATATTTTGTATGTACTATTATAGTATGTACATTATAATACATATATAGTATGTATAATATACATTATCTATATATATAATGTACATTATAGTATGTACTATTGTACATAAAACTACTTAAAGTAATTTATTAGTTTTGATTTATGTGTCTGCAAGGTAGTGGTTAAAGCATTTTGCAGCATACAATAATTAAAAAAAAACAAAACTAGATCAATGCACATCTTAAACTCAGCAAGCTGAACTATTACCAACAGAAATTACTTACTACTTTAAAAATTGTTAAAAATCATCTTGCAGCTACCTTCTTACTGACAAATAGCTTTGAAATGTCATCAGTAGCTTCAGTTTGTTTTTCCGAAGTTATAGCTTTATGCTGAGAAAAGAAAAAGTCACAGGAAACTAAAGCAAGATAATTTTGTTTTTCTGTTACAGCCTGCTTGGGTTTTGGTTTTGTTGTTTGTTTAGTTTGGTTTTTTAACTCTCTCAGGAGAATGGAAATAACACTGCTTTTAACAATTGCATTGCTATGGAGTACATACATTTTCCTGCATGCATGGCACAAAAGCCATCTCACTAAATTGGTCCATCAGTGTCCTTGACCAGTCCTGGGCCAAACAGCCACTGATAATTTCCCAGCTGCAACTTCCCCTGCTTCCTCCACTGACCAGAGATACCAGAGGGACAACTTGTCAGCAAGAACTGAACTGCAGGCTGAGATATCTTTTTGGGATATAGTTTGTTTCATTGGGACTTTGGCAACTTGCTCTCTCCTCATGACTGGCACCAGTCTTGAAAATGAGCCACTTTTCACCTTCATCTGTTTTCCAGCTAGATTATTTTACTGGTCCCAGTGCAGGCAGCTGGGGCTGCTTCAGCCAACAGGGTTTTGGATCAAAAAAAGGCAATTATCAGATTCCTTCCCCTTCTACTCATAGTCCATGCCTAAAGCAAGTTAAACTGGCCAAGCTTAGGACAAACTAGAAACTGCTCTTGAGTAACCAGCATCCCCATGGCCCATCCCAGTGTGGAGGACTGGAGGACTGACACGGAGTGGTGGTTTGCAGATATCACTGTTAAAAGCAAGGCTTTTCTGAAGCAGCAGAGGGGAAGCCTGCACTATTGTTGCTCACACTGGAGAAGTATCTATCTTCCCACTTCTCTTAAACCCATTTTCATCTACGAGTTTGCCAGTTTTGCATAAATCATTCCATAAGTAAAAGATGATTAGATTTTGTTCTTTCCATCACAGACCAGCTGTAAGTGAGGCAGAGCTCGACAGCTACAAATAATGTAACTGAAGAACAAGTGCTCTGTAGGTTGTCTTAAGTGATACTCTGCAATTACTTCAGTCCTCAAAGTAACTGAGCTTTAATTTTAATTTCTCTACATGTAGAGGAGCTTTCTATAATACTACTAAATGAGATCTTAAAGATTTCTTAGTACAGCTTTTTGCTTCCTCATTTACATGCAGTCTACAGTAAAAAGCACTAAAAATGAGCATTGCTTCCCAGAAAAAAAATTATTATTTCTGATCTGTTCCCATTCTTACAGAGTAAAGTGGTAGTCAACCCCTTTCAATAATTATGCAAGGAGAACACATTTCTGAGCTGCCAATAGCATATTTTTTCAGAGTGACAGAATATAGGCAAATCAGGTAGTACTAAGTAAACACATATGTCAGCACTGTCAATCCTCCTTTTTTCCTTTAAAAAAAAAAGAAAAAAGAAAAAGAAAAGAAAAGTAAAGCTCTATATCTGTTAGCTATGACTGCTACCAGCTGCAAGTATGGTACTGTGCAAAGAAACATTAATTGCATGATTTCAATTAACTGTATTTGATAGATGCTGTTTGTAGAAAATGATTGCAGACCTGGACAATCTCAATGTGTAGCATAGGAGGGCAGTAGGTCAGAAGTTGATACAACTGATACTCTTTCCTAATTGAATCTTGAAATACTTATTCTTTGCACCAAATTGCTGGTGTGCTTTTGAAATGAAAAATGAACTTTGTTTAATGTTGTGTTAGCCATGAGAATTTTTATTTTCAAATGCAAAAAGGCTTTTACTTCTTCGAGTTGCAATTTTCATAAATATTGTTCAGTTGCCTATCAACAGTCAAGCTGCTAATTCTAATAATAATCTGAATTTGGAAATTTTAATCAAGAGCAGCATCATATGTAAGCAAGATTAAAAGTGTGGTGCCTGAATATATTTAACTCCTGGTGTGAAAATAGCAAAGCTTATCTAAACTGAGCTAGTAGTACCAAACATTTCCCCCCAGTGTCTTGTTCCAGCTGACACTAAGACTGAGAGGAATCCTGTTTTAATTCTTAATCTCTTCCAAGAGCCAAGGTGAAGCAGAGATAACAAGAACCAAACAGGCAGCTACCTTTGCCAGCACCTTTTCCTGCTGGGAAATAGGCACAAGACAAGTGTAATCTGTGTTCTCCTTAGTGAGTGAAAGCAAGAACAGAATTCCTACCCAGGGCTTGGGGTGCTGTACAGCCTTTAGTTAACACATCTGACTGAGTGTTGTGCTGACCCCAAGGATGTAAACCCCTTGTCTGATTTCCCCTATCAGCTCAGTTTCTCCTTTTTTAAGCTTTTGAAGTCAAGTCACTTGCTTTCCTTATCAAAACTTAATTAAATCCTCTCTGTTTTTCCAGTTGGTGAGGAGTGATCAGAAAGTCTACCAGGTATGAACAGGAAACCCCTGGAATACACTGTAAGCTATGGGGTCATACATTTCAGAAAGAAGCAATATTCAAGTGAGCCCACATAGGGTTAACTGGCAATTTACACCTTCTTTTGACACTCTCAGCTGTATATTCTTTTAAATAGGGCACCTACTGAAATAGCTCAAGCCTGAAATTATCATTGAAACCACAAGAGACTGAGGGAAACTGGATACCCACACGTATTTTGGATCACTATCTGACAAGATAGTTGTAATTTGTTCAGCCCTTCAGATGCAACTTTTACTGACAAAGTGGAGAATAAATGCAGAAAAACAGATTACCAGTTCTCATTTCCCAGTGTTAAACAGCAGGAAGCTGAGCTATTGAAAACACACACGATATTACTCTATTATCCTTTCCAAGTCATAAACACGTTTCCCAGCAGCTGTTATTTAACCTACTCGGAGCAAACAAAACTACAGAAAAGATGCAAAAATTGAAACTTCAATGATGCACTAATTCACTTACATGAATAAAAGATTTTTTTGTCTAGCCACCACATCCATGGTAAAAGAGGCTCTGGTCTGAACCAGGAGACATCATCTTCAATGTAAATACTGCAAACACTGTCAAGCAGATGTCTGCTTTGTATAGATTAAGGCAATGGTGAAGACATCCTCTTAATTAAAGTGCTTGAGGAAGTTACTTGATTTTTCACTTCAAACTGGATACTTACAGGAAATTTTCCGAAGACCAGCTGTAATAAAACTAATAAATGTCAGAACAATATGAGCACAGTGACATTTGTCTCTTCACTTTCACCAGAAATCTCTTTTCCATGATTAGTTTAGCTAAATAATTTCATCTTCAAAGCCTCAATATGTATACCTTTACTTCTAATACATAGATAAACTCAGGACCATCTCCTCAGGCAAATATTGATTCATTTTCCCCATTAACAAGTGAGGGAAATGCTATGCAGAATGTCAGTGTAGCTAATCACTTGTAAGCCTATTTTCTAAATTAAAAAGAAAAGTTGCTTGACTAAGTAAAGAAAGGAGATCTGGTTATTTTATCTGTTCTTTACCAAATATTGTATCTCATTTGTTATTCCTTTTCCTAAAATAAATCATGTTCATTTTTCACTGCAGCCCAAACTTAAGGAATACAGATTATGGTTCTATATAGCATTCCAGAACTTGCATAAATTAAAAATAGCCAAAATAATGTCATGACTAAGAATGTATCAACTACCACAAGGCTTAATGTTTTCCTATGGCTGACCAAAAAAAAACCAACCCAGTCCAATAGATAAGGACATCATTGAGCGACCAATCAAAATATTTGATTCAAGGTATTTATTGAGTTTATACCCATTTTTTACTATGTATTAGTAGAATTGTCAGTTTCACAAAATAAACATAATTTTATCACTTTTTGTGGACTTCTTCAAAAGTAGGCTTTCTTCTCTTGTTCATTATCTATTGTTTGAATGGTTATTATTTTGATGCCTTTATGCTTGCAAACACTCTTACCAGCTACAAAGTCAGTTAGTATCTTAACATACTGTGGGAATTAACGTATCAGACAAAAAGGTAGAATGACATAAATGGAGACCCTTAGAACTAATACAAATAATGGCCTGTGTTTCCAAACCCCACCTCTTTCCTGAAGGCTGCTAGCACCCTTCCAGTTTTTATTCTATTACAGCCAAAGTACTGATGGTTGAATCTAATTTGGCTTTTCATTTTCATTCCTCAATCTCACCATGGCCCATCAAATAGAAAAATGAGTTCCTATGTGTCTTTTCTCTCAGACTTGACAGCTCAATATGTGGGGTTAGCCTTAAGCTAATGTTATAACCACAAGGGGGTCCCTCCTGCCACCGCCACTCTGCACAGCTCCATTCCCACTTAACACATCCCTTCTGCACTCTAGCTAACATATTTTTTCCCTTCTATATCCTGTGTTTGGCAATGATAAAGTAAATTTTTATTCTTGTAATAGTCCAGCCTTTTGCAACACAACACTCTCACAACAGCAGTCACCTGCAGCTCGGCAGGGTCTGGGCAATGACAGGATCTGGAGTAAAAGCACAAAAGGTGCAGGTGAAGCCACAACAGTCACCTCCTCTTGTCTCTTCATAGAAACTTACCTTTTGCTTCATTAGGTTTGTAGATGGAACTTCAGTCAGAAAGCCTTTCTTTCTGAAATGACTCTTTTTTAAACTGTTTTATCTTGCTCTCAGCTCCAATCGATTTAAGTCTATGGCAACCTCTTCCCTTCGTTTCAGAGAGGTTAAGCAGTTCCCCTCTCCGTTTCAGGATGCAGTGGTTCCTCAGGTCTCAGTTCTATATCACCATTTCTTAAATGTGAAATCTTGTTTCCACCCTTTGTCAAGGTTGTATGTAACTAAATTTTCACTAAGGTAGCATAAAAGTCATAATGAAACTCCAGGTGTTTATTGAAGTTCTACCTCTGAGCCTCCAAGTCAGCATTTGAGAGATGACAAGGTTTATTTCTTTATTATTATAGAAATGATATATCCACAGTTCAACTCTTAAACCAATTATACTTTTAACTAATGGTTGTTAATCACCAGAAGTTGTAGTGCTAACTTCCAACAAACTGGTTGTATGGTAATAAAAATGAGTGCACTGTATGATTCTATCTAACATGAGCCCTTACAAAACCATTTACTTTAAGTGGTATGCAAGAAATGTGTCTAATTTGACATCCTTAGAGCCAGGACTGTGCTGATAGACTCCTGGATGCAGCTTTGCACTGCTATTGGAAACTCCTAAAATGAGGTTATTGGTTGGTATGTAATTCAGTATTCCTATAGTCTTGAATTCTAATATTTTGTTTCACAAAGTTGTAATTCTTCCACAGACTGATGTTTTGATTGACAAGGAATCATTCTGCCAGTCAATGTTGTCTCCTTTTTGAGCCCTGAGCTATAGGTCACCTTCAGAAACCTTTGAACCACTGTGCACCTCTACAGCTTTACATTGTGTCCTGACTGCTAGAAGTTAATAAATTCTGAGTGAGTCTGTCATAAGTCTCAAATAACCCTTCCAAGGATGAGTTCGACTTCTTATGAAAAATCTTAGTGAACTTATATCTACAATGGCTTGATGTAACTTCATTTCCCACCTGTATTTTCATCATCAATATTCAAGAGCCATCTAGTGAACACAGGATGTCTCACCCTCAGTTTTTCTGCTATTAAAAATGACAATTAATTCAGGTACTTGAGGTTAAAGGAGGGTTTGTCATATGCAGATATGTGTATCTAGGGCATTCTCATATGACAAGAGGAAAGTGTAATATCTAGCATTTAAATTTAGGCTTTAAGGATGATTTCAATCTACAAGTATAAGTCGGAATCACAAAAAGAGTGATCAGCTGCTATCCACATGGTTTTGAAAGGGAAATATTATCACAAATGAAAGTGCCAAGCAATATTTTTCTATAGCCACACATAAGTAGATCTTGTCAAGGTCCTTGAAAACAGGCTATGATGGCTCTAACAATCTGAAAGGGTATTGTAGTTTAATACCAGTTGAAAACCAAGCCCCACACAGCCATTCTCTCACTACCACCCATCCTTCCCCTGTGAGATGGGGGAGAGAATCAGAAGAAGAAAAGTGAGAAAGCCCAAGATAAAGGCAGTTTAATAAGTAAAGAAAAAGCTACGCTCAGAAGCAAAGCAAAAGAAGGAATTAATTTGGTACTCTCTATCAGCAGGCAGTTGCTCAGCTGTCTCCAGGGGAGCAGGGCTCCATCACACATAATGGTCACTTGGGAAGACAAACCATCACTCTGAATTTTCTCCCCCTTCCTCCCTCTTCCTCAGCTTGATACTGCTGAGCATGGTACAATATGTTATGGAATAACCCTTTGGTCATTTGAGGTCAGCTGTCCCTGCTGTGTCCTCTCCCAGCTTCTCCTCTCCAGTGGAGTGGTGTGAGGAGCAGAAAAGGCCTTGATGCTGCATGAGCACTGCTTAGCAGTAAAGAAAACATCTCTGTATTATGGGCAATGTTTTCAGCACAAATCCAAAACATAGCCCCATACCAGCTCAGCTACTGTGAAGAAAATTAACTTTATTCCAGCCAAAAAAAGCACACGGGGAGATCCATAATAATATAAAGCTCTTTATCACTCTGTCTCTGTTCACAATCTGTATAAATTCACACTTTTCCAGCTTCTGTATTTATAGGAAACAGGACTTTCACCACAAAAAGCAGATTCCAGTTCTGCAAAGGTGTCTGAACTGTCATGCTTCTGTTATCTGAGGAAAAGTTCCTAACTTTGATAGTCTTGGAATCCTAAAATAGCTTGAATATGCTGCTCCACTGATTAAAATAAAACAGATATTGGTCTGACATGACACAGAAATAAAAATGATGGAGAACTGAGCTTTTGGCCTAACAATTCAATTTGAATATTGTTTTGGTGCTTCCCATTGTATTCACAGTCACTCTTTTTCACTTAAGATATTAAGGACTCTGAGCACTAAAAACAGCAGGTTATCTTTCAAAATCAGCAGCATAGATCATATATTTAAGGTGAGATGCTGTTAGATGGCCAAGGGCTACATTTGGTCCAGTACTCAGTTCCCCTGTGAGTTTTGAGTGCACCACTCAGAGATGTCAGGTCCTTTCCTTCACACACCATGAAGAATATTTTCACTAGATCTGTGACAAGAAGAGTTTCACATCTGGTTCTGAGTTGAGGTGTGTTTGATGTGATCCCTCAGCTCATCATGAAATGAACTAGTACCTTTTTAATACTTACTGGTCTGCATTTGTGTCAGTAAAATTAATATATATACATCTCTTAGTGGATGGGTAGTGGTGTGCCCATCACCTTCCCCCTTTTTTTGGGGTACCAGATTTTCATAAATTTCTGACAACCAGCATGAATTTAGATAGCAGGACACAACACCATCTGTTCAGAACTGAGATTTTATGTGCAAAATCCATTTATGTTGTGCAGCTGATTCTTGTCATCTGTTATCTCAAAACTTTTACTATTTCACTTCGACTTTAGCTATGGTCACACTCATGAGATGTAGGTTTGTGACTCTGAGAGAAGTAAATGAACAGTTAATGACTGACTGCAGTTCTGCATTTAAAAAAACCACAAGCAATTTTCACCCAGCTCAGCCACTAGCTTTCTGCAGCTTCTCTCTGTTAGCAATATTGCCAGTCCTACCAGCCCCACTAGAACATATCATCTAGAAGGTTCTCCTGCAGTGCTTTATTTTATTCACCCCCCACCTCAATCATTATTTTCAATCTTTATTGGAAATTACTTGTCAAATATTTAACTACCAGCATATGCTCCCTAACCTTTATTATATAGGTTAAATAATTAAAGAGTGCATGGCGTGTACTTATTTATTCTTCCTTTCCTTTTGATTTTTAAATATTTCACAGGGACTGCAAGCTCAGAAATGTGACTCAGCTTGGTTTTTGAATTCTTTGCTTAGGTAAACTTCTAAATAAGATTGCCTAAGCAGTACTGGGAATATACTGGTGGGAGACAGAACAGTAACCAGTCTGTTTGAGCATGCTGATTGCTCAGATAGGCTACTATGATACTTTTTTTCTATCCATCTATAGAGTATCTCCCTAGGCAAATACCTGTCCCTTGGAAAGAGAAAGAATAGAAAAAAATTTTTTATAGCTCCATTAAGTTGTTAAGTTTGGATGATCGTGCTTAAAACAGAACGCTTGCCCTAAATAGATGGACATCTTCAGCAGTTTGGAGAAAAGATCTGTATTTCCCTGAACAACTAGGCTTATTAATCATAAATTCTTGCTACAGGCATGTCCAGAGAGGTGAACACTTGCTAATTAGGCCTTTGCTTATGATTCAAGCTGCTTTTTTTCCTGACAGCTTCAGTCTTAGGTGGATGGCAAATGCACTGCTGCTCTGCAGGACAAGTTTCAGGAAACTGTTTAAAATCAATCTGTACTCCCTGACAATGAGGGGTTTTCCTTGTTATCTCTGTTCCTTCTACAGTTCTTGGACTTCCTTGCAGGCACTGTGCTGTGAGCAGACCTCCTGCCTTTCCCTAGATCTAGCAGGGCACCATGGCCACAATTAGTTTGGCTGTCATCATGCTTGGGTGGCACTGTCAAGGCATTTGGAGAATGAATTTCACATGTTTCTGTTTCAGGCCATACTGTCAAGATAGAGCAGACAGATAGCTACAGCTTCATCAATGCCAGCAGCAGACTGCTGGGTTGGCATTTACAGATCAAAAGAAGCATTGCCTGAAGAATTTCCTCTGTCCAAAGATAAAAGGAATACAATACCTTCATGGTAAATTTGTCTGAACGTGTTGAGTTACTATTCTTCAGCCATGAAATAAGTAGCTGTTTGTAAAGATCGTATCCCCAAAGAAAGTATACCATAGGAAGAGCCAGATGCTCAAAGGTAATTAAGTAACATATCTTTATTGTAGCTGTCATAACAATCCCAATTAGAATATATCTTCACAGCTTCGTACATGCTGAACCAGCTTCTGTAACTATTTATCCCTTACTGGTCAAGCAAGTGCATTCTCTCCTAGAATGTGTGCATAAAAGGCACACAAATGTGGGGTTTGCTGCCTCTGCAATGCGTTGTTCAGTGGGTCAGCAAGGGACCCCCCCTCATTAAATACTGAAGCAGCAGCTGCTGCAAGGATTAGGAAATCTTCAGCTGAGAGACAGCTTCTGGAGGCAGTGTGAATTTTACTGAATTCAAAAGGCTTTTGAGAGCCTAGGGGCTAGTATGTCTCATTTCAATGGCTTTCATACCAACGTTTAAACAAAGGAAGTTTACTTTCATGTAGAGTAATTACAACAGTCTCAGCACAACTGAGGACTATCTTTTATCTTAGTGCCATGTCTCTGCTGGGCACTCCTAGCAGTTCCTCTGAAAATCCCATCAGTGAGAAACTCAAGAAGGGCATTCAGCTCAGGAAGGATTTGGGGGAACCAGCACCTGTCACTCTGCCTCACTGCTGTGACTCAGGGCTTTGCTCCTCCAGCATTTTCACACAGACTGTACATGCACTCAGGTTCAAGGCCTTTCAACCTCTGTGGTGAGGCCAAATGCCTGAGGCATTAAAAACCCACCAGAGAAAGCAGAAACACTGCTACCCCCTGCCAGCTGGACACTTACTCAATTCATTTACACTTCATTTCAGCACACTGCATTCTCAGGTAAGCCAGACATACAGCAGAGGTGACATTTACCAGGTCATAATTTGTTTTTCCTCTGTTAGATCCCTTTGATTTTATGACCTTCCAGTCTGCCAGCTAAATACCTCAAAAGCTTGTCAGTGCTCTGGAATACCTACCTTCCAGCTCACCCATCTTACTAAGAGCTCGTGTGTGACTGCTCACTCTAACACATCTATGCCTGTCAGAGGAATGGCTGCTTGTAGCAAATGAAACCAAGAATAAAACCAGAACGAGTGGCTCAGCTGTCAGTGTGACTACTGCCTAGCGTCCTAGCAACTTAGCTTGTGTTCTTTAAACCTTTCATGGAGACATAAAAAGGAACTTTTAAGCTTTAAACAGAGCAATGCCAACTGCAGTTGAGTACATTTAAACACTCCTTACATGTGATCCCTTGCAATATCTAATCTTATCTGCTTGCTTGAACTTCTTCATGAGCTCCTGGAGCAGCTTGCTTTTGCACAGCAAGCTAGACACAGAGAAGGTAGTTTTATAATCTGCCTTTCCATGTTCCCCTGATTCCAGCCTTTCCTAAGTTTTACTCATTTATTTTACCTTCTATCTTCTTGCGTTTAGTCGGGACACACATTAAACACAAAGGCTATCAAATCAGGGGTATTATCTGAAAACCAAACCCTTAGCTTCCCAGCTTCGGATCTCTCTTGGGATCCAGCTGGGTTCCAATCTTCCTCAGTCTGCACAGACACCCTGATACCTCAGTTGTGCTGACAGCAAAATGATTATAAAGATATTGCTGGATTGCAATGTTTTTTATACTTATGGCATGTACCTTTGTATAGCTTGCTCACTGGCACTGGGAAAACAGAGGGAAAATACTTTAAACCTTGTCATAATGAGAAAGCTCATCAGCACCTGTGCTTAAAACCTCCTGAGCACAAAAGAATGTGGTGAATCTTTCCAAATCATTGTCTTCCAAGTATTTTGACCAAAACAGTAGAAAAATATTTCAAGATTTAGCAAGCCTGTCATAGTGATGATGCCAGATTTCAGCCAATTTTTGTGTATACAAGGCAAGTTGTATTGCATTAGGGGAACTTAACCCACCTCAGTTGGTGCAAGTTAATTCAGACAGACCTTTATCTCATTTACTTTCTCCAGCTCCTTCAATAACAGTGTTTGCCTTAAGAAATAGTACATTTCTAGTAAAACAAATTCTGAGTGTACAATTTCTAAAATTTGGCTGCTGTGGGCAGATGACCTGCTTTTTAGGGGGAAAAAAATGGTTAAGATTAATTACATTTGGTTTCAACTTGGCACAACTTTTTGTCCTGCAAGCACTATAATTCTACAGCTAAAAAATCATATTTAAGTTTTGTACTGCAACACAGTTTCTGTTTTAATATTTCCATGACATTTTCTCCAATCCATAGGAATTGCACAATCTGCAGATGTTTGCCCTAGACTGTGTTTTTGTATTATTTCCATTCTATTCTTGCCACAATTAATTTATTATAACTTAGATAATCGCTCCTCCCTCTGTCATCCCACATGATGCATTACTACCTTTGCATTCACCCTTGCAGATCTGCAGATGTGGATAGAACCAAAAAGAGTGGGCCCAATGCTTCTCCCATCACACACATGAAGAGCACAGATACTGTGCACATGTACCAAGGACACAAGTTGTAAATCCCCATAAACCTACTGCTGAAACCATTAGTGTCAGGAGGTCCTTCTAGATCAGACTCTGTTTAAGGTCACACCAGAATCTTGACTGAGAAAATCTGTGTCTTCTTCAGCATAAACTTGTTACCTAACAGAATGTTTTGTCAGGGATTTTTTTTGCTCAGCTATTGTAGTGTAGATTAGGACGTTCTTTCACATAGCAGACAGAAGTTGAGAAATCCAGTGTATAAACCTTTACTTCACTCTTTGTGTATACCCCTCCAGGTCTTGTAGAGATCCAAGTACAGTGCTTTTGCAAAGTATCCCTTTAAAGGTTTTTTTTTTTCCTATTTATATTATACTCTTCTGCCAAATATTGTGTTTTTCCATCCACAGTACTCTAAATTTGCTATTTTTACTAATTTTTTTTGCTAAAAATGCCCTACTACGTAGGAGGAAAAATCTAAGAGTCTCTAGTAGACTGCAATTATTACATTTTCTTTCTTTTTTAATAACTCAGAGTGAAGATGTCGTGTTCAATTGCAATTTATCTTGCAAAATCAGTCTCTAATCTGTCCTCAGGAAAGACTATGTTTGACAAGGAATATTCTGGTTAAATTTGACTGGGACCTTCAGTCTTGAGTATTTTATAATTAGCAATTTCTTAAAATTCAGTTATGGAAGCAGAACACTATTTTTCACCATTTTTCCTAATTACCATGAAACCCACAGAAGTGGTATTGTGGTTCTCAATCACAGTATAGCTTTCTCTCAACGCTCAGAGGTCTTTCTCCAGTGAGGCAGATTAATACATTTTTCCAGGACCTTTGGGTTTTTTCCTATAGAAGAATGCAATTCTTTTTGCAATCCTCTTTGTGATCAAAATTAAACCTGTCCAAATTTTGAGATTCAGATTGACTTCATTTTTTAATTAAGACATTACACACAGGAGAGAAATCTTTCCTTGGAAACATGGTTCAGTTTGTTGCTAGCCCAGCAGGGTGCCTAAGATCTAATGAAGTGAAAGGGATCCTAATTATATAGCCCAGTGACAAAATATCACTCCTTTCAGGACAAAGCAGAGGGATGAAAAGGTTAGGATGACCTTTTCATCCCTTTCCTGCACCAGTCTTAGATAACCTCCAAAAAAGGAGAGTTGAAGTCTCTATTGCTTCCAAGTGGGACCAAACTGGAGGACAAGCAGCAACCTCGAGTGACCTTTTGTTGAGAAGGAGAAAGGTTATCAAACCAAAAGGTGAGAGGTTGTTTACTGCTAGGTTTGAAACAAAACACGTGTAACTGTTTCAAATGTTACATAGCATCAGATTGTCTCAACAGCTTATTTCAGACACTTTTGATCGCTTGAACTGATCAAAGTGTTAACTCAAGTATTTAACTTTGCTTTTACAACATAAGGCATCTAATTAGTTGAAGAGTTTCTTGCTGTGTATATCTAATACTTCTTTACAACCTGAATAAATTTTTTTACGATCTAATGACAGCATTTCAAACAGATGTTAATACTAAAATCCTGCTTGCCTTAATCTTGGGCTGGGGCTCAGATGCCATACAGGCTCCTGCCTGGTTTTGAAGGGAAAGAAGCAGGAACTTTAAGTACATGTTGGTAAAGAAAGAAAAATCAGAAATGTTAAACAACAGAAATACTCCCTCCATGTGTCATCTTTGCTACAACTGAAGACAGTAGTATTGGCAAAAATTAAGCCAGAAATGCAATGATTATAAAGGTGTGAAAAAGCAGACAAAAATGCCTCATTTTTACTACAGAACTTCCAATGCAGTAAGTTGTGTGAGAGCAGGAGACTTAATTTCATTTTTGGAGTTTTTAAAAAAATAATGAATCCAAATGAACATTTCTGTAACTCAGCTTTTGCCTTTCTTTTGGCACATGTACAATTTCAATATATTAATTTCCATATCTCTTATTATTCTGACACCAGTGCATGATTAATTAATGCCAGCATGATTTTCAAATTGCAGACTGAGTGTTATCAGTTAATCAGATTATGTATAAGACTTTTTCCTTCATTGTAATGATGCCTAAGTTATCATATTCAAGAAAGTAAAGGGTGCTTGCTAATTCAGGCTTAGGATAACTGTTCATTAACTGCTGTCTGTGAGATACAGAATCAGCCAGGTTGGAAAGGACCTCTGAGATCATCAAGTCTTTACAGCAGGGAAGCTGTATTGGTTTTCTTGTAGCTTAAATTTTCTAATGAGTGTAATTTGGGAATAGTTTTCACTAAGTTCTTCATTTATTAAATATACCTGTTCCTTAGAAATGCCAGGGAATCTTGTTATATGAATAATAGCCTTAAAGTAATTAAAGTTGATAGGACCCTATCAGAATTCATTTTTTGGTGAGATAGTATTTACTCTGGTCCTAAGGGCTTTCTAGTTCATTTTCCATGTAAGATTTTTGATCTGTAGTCTTATCATTTGGGACCATGTCTGAACAGTCAGCTAAGAACACCTCTCATCAAAAGACTCTCCTCATGTGGAAGCAGAACTGATTATTTTTTGCTGCTCATTCTATTGCTCAGAAGAAAATATGATGCATGACATAGAAGATCCACCTCTTCGAGCTTCAGCAAACAGTGTATGGAATGAGAATAATTTGTAGCTTAAATTTCTTGTCATTACTTTCCCCTTCTGTTCCTTGATATTGCTTCAGGAACTTTATCATTAAGGGTTTGCAGGGAAAAAAAAACTTTCTCTGCACATATATTTCTTGATATACCCTGTCAGTGGAGAGACATCATGTGGCAAATATTCCTGGAGATAAATAATTTAAATCCTGGCCCTGTGCAAGGTACACAGAAAGGAGGAGGAAGGAAGAAACAAAAATGAGCTGTGTAACTTAAGGGGTATTTCCCTTAATATGATGTTTTCCAGGCTGAAAACATCAGACCTGTGGCAGCAGCTTGCAGGGGGACTGAGGGCAACTGCGAAAGAGTCTTCCAGTAAAATTGCTGAAACCATCCCATGGAGCTAACAAAATGTTCTGGGCCTTCCCTCTGGCACAGCAAAGAGGCATCAGCAGCCTTGCTCTCACAGCTGGCTGCTGGCCAGGGGATCTGAAACACCGTGAAAAAAAACATCTCCACAAGAACACGTCCCTGGCAGCTAACCAAGGAACACAGTCTCCTGCCGTACCTCAGGCTGAAATTATGCTCAGAGCAGCATGAGGACTGTGTCACTGGATCAGCTGTGCCCAGGTTAGCTCCAGGAGCTCCAACAACCCTGATGATACGATGTCCTTTTGATAAGAGTTTGTAAGATGCCATTCCCGAGCAATTCTGTTTCATCCATGGGCAACAGAGATGGGATTTGCCCATGATGGAAATCAGAATGCATGTTCACAAGCTGGCAGGACTGTAGTATTATTGCCCCTGCTGCTCTAAAAAAAGGCTTCCTAGTGCCAAAGATGGCAAGAAGTGATGTCTGTGGTACATAACTGAGCAGGGTTGGGGCCAAGAATGTAATTCCATCTTCACTTGCAGGGCTCTCAGAGACCTCCTATCATTGCTCATCTTCAGCATTACCAAGAACCTCCATTAGCAGAGATTTTAATTACTTTTAGATATGGTTGCCAGGGGTTTTATAGTTACTTGACTGACAAGGGAAACTTCACTGCCCTTCTAGCTTCCCTATAGGTCTCCTACACCTCAGATTTGAAATATGCATTTGAAAAGTCCCCATGTTTGTATACATGTCTTCTGTCTGTCTTTCTTGCTGCTGTGAAGAAGAATGAACTCATAATTCAGGCTCCCTTTGGAAATACACAAGCAAGCTAATGATATTTTTGTTTCTGAATGTTATTTGTGCCCAGTTTGACACAAGGTCATTTTGCTCTCTTAGTCTATTGCATGGATATAGGGTTGCCTCCTGCAAGCTTCTTCAAGATAAAAATAAAACATGCCTAGTCTCCATCAGTTTGCATAGTGACAATATCTCATAACTATCTACTTGCCTGCCAATCTAGAAATTCTTCCACTTAAAGCACCTCCACCTTCTACAACAATAATTATAGGAAAAAACCCAAATCTGAAGCCATTGTTATACAGGGGCTTACCTCACAGATTTCACATACAGCTGAATCACAGAGATGTCACACTATTAGGAGTGTACCTGAGAAAAATGTACCACAGGAAATTTACTGTGGCTTCCATGTCCCACAAATGAAATCTCTTCAACACAGGAGCCAAAGAATTCCTTAAAACCAAATCTGAACAAGGCTACTCTAGAACACAATTTAAAATAAAAGCAAACCACTACATCACTAAATCACTATATAGATGTAGTGGAACAAAGCAATCAGACGCCTCTGATTACCAAGAAGTGGGTGTGAGCCGGTATCAAATCCACCTGTGCCCAATCAGGGCAGGCCCCCTATTGAGCATGTGCAAGACCAGGGGGCCAATAAAAGGTGAGGCTCCCACCCACCGAGGAGCTCACTCTTGGGCTAGCCACAAGAGAGGCTGGTAGCTCATTGAGCCATGGTCTGATCTTGCTAGTTCCACTATGTGAGTGATAGACTGAGAGCACAACTCTCAAGTCTATACTGCTACACCTACTCAGACCTTGAGGCACCGATCCCTGAAGAAAGATTTGTCCTGCTACATATAGATATTATATATGCACTTCAGTAAAAATATTGAAGAAATCATCTTTAACCCTTTCAATGACTAACATGGAACCCTGCTACCAAAAATTATTCAAATTTCATAAACCTAAACGTGGATGTAAAATCTGTGCCCAGTAATCTACAGACTCCACTAGAGATGACTAAACAGAGATGAATAAAGAGCACATAAGAAAACAGTCATGACAGGAATAATTGGTAGTAAGGCTCCATTCAAGCTACCATCCAATCTCTAAAAGTGGTCGTATATGGATACCAAAGCAACAAAAAAACAAAGGCAGAACAAGAAAAGGGCAACAACAAAGGTCATAACTATTTCATATATCAATTGCTTTGCTTATAAATAAGCAGCAGTTGGAAGGGAACCACTTCAACCATTTTTTGCTGTGGATGTTCCTGTAACTTATACAAGGCCAATTGCAAGGTCCTGCACTTGGGTTGGGGGAATCCCAAACACAAATACAGGCTGAATGCAGAGTGGAATGACTTGTTGGTGTTGGTTAATGAAAATCTCAACATGAGCTGTCCGTGTGCACTTGAAACCCAGAAAGTCAGCTTCATTGTGGCTGCATCAAAGGAAGCATGGCCACCAGGTCAAGGAATGGGATTCTCCCCCTCTAGTCTGCTCTCACAAGATCCCACCTGGAGTCTTGTTTCCAGTTCTGGAGCCCCCAACACAGCAAAGTCATGGAGCTGAGTCCAGAAGAGGGCCATCAAGATAATTAGAGGGCTGAAGCACCTCTTTATGAAAACAGGTTGAGAGAGATGGGGTTGTTCAGCCTAGAGAAGAGATAGCTCTAGGGAGACCTTACAGCAGCATTCCAGTACCTGAAGGAAACCTTCAGGAAAGATAGGGAGGGACTTTTTACAAGGGCATGGTGCAAAAGGACAAAGGGTAATAGTTTCAAACTGAAAGAGGACAGATTTAGGTTAGACATCAGGAAGAAGTTCTTCACCATGAATGGGGTGAGACATTGGCACAAATTGGCAAGAAGTTTTGGCTGCACACTCCCTGGCAGTGTTCAAGGCCAGGCTGGATGGGACTGGCACCTTGGTCTTCTGGGAGTTTTCCCTGCCCATGGCAGGGGGGTTGGAACTGGGTGATCTTTAAGATCCCTTCCAATAGCAGCTACTCTGTGATTTTATGATTCCATGTAGTCCAAACCTTCTAAATCTACAAACTGTATGTACTATATATTTTCACCCATTGCACTCATTTCACTGGAAGATTATGGGATATAAAGTCTTTGAGATGTGACTGTGCTGCAAGAGGTGAATACTTGGCTTCCACCTGGTGCAACACTTTTATCATACTGAATTTCTTTCCTCACTTTGTCTGCTGAGCCATCATTTACTCATACCATGGTCAGGGCAGTACTGCCTGAGCCTACATGATGTTTATTTTAGAAGGGAACAGCCTTTTCATATACCACTTTTGTTTCCTTATTTCCCTTTAATCTTGGATGCAATACCTAGTTTTATCTGGATAGTGCAAATTTTTCCTAGCTCAACTACTATGTACAAAGCTTAGCAATTATGAGACTTCAGTAAACTTCATCAAAACATTTTTCAAGCTGTTTTTTCCCTCCAATGACATGATTCTTTTTCCTAGTGTTTTGATAAAAGTAATTTTTAAAATGTCACTTTCAAAAACTCAGTTCAAATTTCAATATATTGTGCTGCAAACGTCAAAGATTTGCTATTGCCAGTGGAAAATCACCCTTGATGAAAAGGTTTGCATTATTCCCTCTAATTTTGTTTTCCACTGTGCCCTTGTAAAGATTGAATAAAGAGCAGGGAAAGCCAATTGAATTACAATATCTTAAAAAATTAGGCATCATACATAATATGTACATAGTATGTTTTCTCTTAATCTTTTGTTGTAATGCTTGCTCATGACATGGTGTTTTAATGTTCTGTGGTTTGTTCTAAAAGTAATCTTTGTTAGAGCAAGATAAGATATAATTTAGTGTGTTTGTCCAGTTGTAATGCCTTTCCAACTTGAAGTCTATATTGCAATAGTTTCAAGACTTCTTTAGCAATCCAGTACATTCTCACTCATGGTCAAAATTAAAAAAAAAAATCTGGGCAATATATTAAGTTTTGAAACTATTCTCACCCAAGGCTGTGGAGAAGAAAGGAGTAGTTGCTGTATTACAAGCAAGTTTGTGATAACAAATTGCCAAAGCTGATTTGAAAGCAAACAGCCTGAACCGTCAGAAATAGAGGTGAACATGCATGAATTGCTCCCCAGGCAATTCTAACTATACCTCTTTTCTGATAGTCTGAATTATTTCCTATTTCTTTAATCGAAAAATTGTTCTTTCCTGGTGGTATCTTTTCATAACAAAAAGAACTTTGTATTTGTCAGAGAGGAGTTTGCTTGTTTAACCAATAACATTTTAAAGCTGGAATTTTCTTTCAGCCAGCACCTCATTAACACATACACAAACACAGTAGTATAATAGGAAAAAATATGAAGACTTTAATTAGTCTTTTTCTTCTGTCATTAACAACTTTCTTGGGACCTACTTTCCTGTAAGCCATTATTATATTCTCATCAAGGGGTATGATATGCTAAGCTCTGCGTTGCCATTAAAATTGTCAGACTAAATCAAGACAAAGATCTAGCATAAAACACTTAATGTTCAGCTGTAGCAAAACAGAACAATTACTAACCTAGTTGTAAGATGTACTGACAACTCAGCTTATTAACTGGCGAAGGCAATTGTTTTAAGTGCTTCACATGAGCAGTGTTCTTCAGAGATCAAGAAAACAAACAGAACTTGGGTAGTTTCTTAATTTTCATTGTCCAGAGAGTATACTACTTTAATGCCAATTGCTGATAGTTTTTCCACTTAACTACATAAAGAAATAAGCAAAAGTTAATTAAATCACTGGATTTCTACTCATGGACCACAGTTAATTAAAGTTCTAGAGGCATGAAGATTTCAAGTCATCCCAAGATAGCTTGAGATCTCTTTGACTCCTGAAGATCCCCCTAGCTGCCTTTATCAGAAGGCACAAGACAACGTTGGCCTGAAAAAGTACTGTTGTATGTCCTGGCATTTGTTGCACCCACTGCTAGAGTGTGGTGACAAAACTCCTCTACCTTGTCATTCTCTTACTTTCCTAGATAACCAGCAGCCCAAGCAGGTTTCTTCAAAACTCATCTTTCTCCAGAAACAGCTAAAGTACATACCTACTCTGCTTGTCAGGGTATTCCAGGTAATCTGACACCAGGCAAGCCTGAGGCTATGTTTATTCTAGGAAACAAGGGACTGAGTTCTTGATCACAACTTGGAAACATTACAAAAGTGCCACAAAGTGTTGTTTTTTTTTCACTTAGGGGAAACCTAAATATATAGCCAACATTAATCTCTAGCTCCAGCTATCACTTCCATTTGAGACATCCCTTAGCCATGGAAACAAATGACCAACTCAACTGCAGTCTGTCTCTAGAGTGCTACTTATAGAATTGGACCCCAGCTCCAGTTTTATGGCTCCCATTTGTTTGGGGGCATAGGTTTTCATTGCTATGGAAGCAAACATTTTCAAATGCTGCTTGGTATTTGTTATTATGCCAGAGAAATACTCCTAAAAGTTTGTCAGAGACTGATTCCCCTTTAATAGACAGAGGGATGCTTGGCACGCTGCTTGTTCTTCCCACATTTACCTTCCTTTAGGGAGACAGCTGACACTTCAACATTTTGACACTACAACTTTGCAGCTATAATGAGCAATTGGCAAGTTGCATGGTACACTTCTTACTGGGCAGCAGATTTGGTTCTTTTGCCTACCAATTTTCAGAGAAACCAAACACACCATTGTAATGATGAAATCACTAACACTTCGTTTTAAAGATTATCGTACCATAGGTCTCATTTTTGCATTTGCTTTTCTTGCCTTGGCTTCTCTTTGTTCTCTTAAAATTCCACTTCTTAACTGTGTGTTCTTATGGCCTTAGTAAATTTTCTCATTTACTCCTTAGTTGTCTGAAACCTAATAATTTAATATCTCTCTGAAACCCTGCCCACTTAATTTATTTCTCATCCACCTGAGAGAAAGGCTCAGACTTCAGGGAAGTTGACACTCAATTAGCCCTTGCCTGAGATAAATGTGGCCAAAAGTAGTATCCTTAACTTCTTTTGCAATGGCTTCCTTCATGTCCACAGCTTAAGCTGACCTACCCTGAACATCTCCAGTCTGGTTATACATCAGTATAATCATATTAAGAGGAGGTTTTTATTGAAAATCATCCTTTTTGGTGAGCAACTGAATTGAACTGTTAAATCATCCCAAATTCTGTTTAAGTTTTTAAATTTAATTATTAATGGCATGCTTGGGACTGCTTCCCTCTTTCACTTATTATATTTATTATACCTCTCTGTTTTTTAGGTACTTAGGTTAAGTCTACTTTAGGTAATTTTAACATATTAGTAAATGACACAACAAATCTTGATATTCCTGTAATATTTAGCAAAGGGTAGATCACATATTTTTAATCTAGAAAGCAAAAGTTGATTTATTTTATTTTTTCTGAAAAATAGCATTCAAGACACACTTTATAAATAGTGAAACAGTTTTAAAGCATTTGAATTAATAACTGAGTATTTGAGTATTATTTAATATTATTTAATTTTATTAAAAATCTTAAACTAAAATAGAAGCTGGAATCATTTTATAAAATGCATTAACTTGTGTGTGTTTTTTACTCCTGGAAAGCTTGAAGTAGCTTGAATAGATTTTTTTTTTCCTTTCTGCAAGTCTATTAGCCACTATTTTCACTGCCTGATTTTCCTGCATTCCTCACAGAAACAGTGTATTTTTTCAGTTGTAATCTTTTCAGACATTCAGTTCGCTGGGCTGATTTTCCAATTTTAACAATATACAGATAGGTGTAAGGACAGATAGTGCCCATACAACAGATCAGCTATGAGCAGCTGGTTTTTACTGTCAGTCTCATCAAGCACTGTGGGTGTACTCAATGAATACACATGAATTCATAAAAGATATTAAGGAACTCACACTTTCACACCTTTTAATCCACAAGATTAATTTTTAAAATCTTGCTGTAGAAATGCAACTGCTTGTGTGGAAAATAGCCATAAAGGCACCCTCGTAGCTTTTGTAGATGATATTCTTTCTTTATTCGAGGTTGTCCATAGAGCCACAAAGAGATTTCAGTACCAGTTCAGATTATATTAGTCACGTATGCTATTCTGTTTGAATACATTGACAGATTTTCATGCACCAAGAGCACTACAGCTCTGCAAGATGAGGTTTCTCTGTAAGTGCAAGAGTACATTTGCCATGTTACACTGCCAGCATTTAATGAAAGGAAAGATAGGTACCCCTTGCAAGTCTAGCTGCTTCAGGAAGCATAGTGTTGGTAAGGCACACAGTTAAGGGTTGCTGATAAGTGGTGTCTGGTTTTAACCATCCATTCTTCTTACAGTTCCCAGTTTTTAAGAAAAAATCTTGACCATCATGTTTGTGTTGTGAGAGGAGGGGACACAGTGCAGGGAGTCAATATTATAAAGAAGCAAAATGAGTAATTAGCTGCAGTAGTAGGAAAACAAAGTGGTGGTTGTTTGTTTGCTTGTTGGTTGGTGTTTTTTTAATATCCTTGCCTATAGCAACTGAAATCACCATTATAATTGCTAAAGCACCATTATAATCCTTCATCATAGGCCAAAGTGAAGAAATACAACAAGGCTTTTCTGGTAGTTTACTAGCTTTCTAAAGGGTCACCTTCTTAAAGTCATTCCATGACTCTCTCAAGCATGAAAAGTACAGAACATAAAGGCTATAATATGAAGGTAACACTGTAGAGGGAAAAGTACAGAATGGTCTTTTAAAGTAGTCTGGTTACACGAGAATCACTGAACTTAAGGAAGGTTTTTTTTCAGGAATGGGCTCATATGAAGATTCTTAACTAAAATTTTGCTGTGCTGTGATCTGAGAGGAATTCTCTGTTGCTTATTCTCTAGGAGCTTGAATATCAGTGTTTGATTAGCTTTTGTCAGCAGGCACTGCCTTCAGGTGTTACTAAATTTAAGCCAGTTTTAGGGGGGAGCACAAATATGAAATTCAAGTGGACTTTACAGTCCTCACTTATTAAACACTCCTAAACTAGGCAATTAATATGAGGAAGATACATTTAGAAAGAGCTACCTATTTGTATTAAAACCATTGAAACCACCATACCTAAAATTTCTGCTTTCCTGAAAGAATGCATGACTCTAGGTCCCAAAGATGAGAGCTGTTTCTTTGAAATGGGAGTAATACAACAGTGAACCCAAATTGGTTTTGTCTTCACATTGCAAAGAAATCATATATATACTGATAGATGCTGGCAATAAAATAAGTATTTTATGTGCATACCACTGAGAATTCAAGTTGGAATAGAGAAATTTATAAAGACTTGGCAAGCTGAACCTACCTAAAGGGACATCTACTTGAGTAAAGCTGGGTAAACAGTTTTTACTCTGAAATTAAGCCAAAAGTTAAAGGGAAGTGAAAAGGAAGCACAAGAAGATAGCTATGTTTTCAAAACTAGGTTAGCAGATATCAAACATTTGCTTATTGAAAACTAAAGATGAGTTGACATAACCGATAGACGTGAGCCTTGAGTTCACCTAAAGGTTCTTTGGGAAGGAATTAGAAAAGCATCACAGTTCTGGCACACAGGTTCTCTGATTTTATCAAATATTTCAATTGTTTTAGTAAGATGAATGCATTTAGTGGCCTCGAGGTGGAATGCTAAAAGTTCAGAAAGAAAGTTAATGACCATAAGTGCTAATTTATCATAAAGTCCATGTAATCCCCAAACCACAGATTCAAAAAATCAGCCCTTGTAATCTTGTGATAATTTATGTGCATTGGTTAGGATCTCATCTCGAGCTTGCAATTAAAGGAGAGAGAGAGCACCAGGAATAGTGTTTTTCTTTCAACTCTTAAAGATGTCTTTTCTACTGCATCCCAGTGGCTCCATTTTTGCATCTGTCTTTCAAATCAAAGCATGCAGGTCTGGAGGTTCAACACCTTATTTTCAAATGGCATAAAAAGCTTGCACAATGTCTCCAAATGACTCAAAAACATAACAGAAAGGTAGTGGCCTTAATTTCTTTCTGTAGATTACTGACCCATGTAACTAACTCTGAGCCTGTGAAAAAAGCAGTAATTTTTAAGAGCAGGAGGAAACAATCTGATTTTTAGCAGATGCAAGGAAGGCTAAGAAATTATTACCAGAAATAATTATTATGAAATAGAAACTATTACAATAATAATAAATTTATTTTTTTCTAAATGGGGCAAAGAATTGCTATTTCCACTGTCTAAGAAACAGTCTGTGCTAAAGTGTCTGAAGAGCATGATGGAGGGTGAAAGAAAGGACTCTTCTCTTAATTCAAGTGACTATGTTTATAGTTTAATGAGAAAAAGACAAGTTAAAGTAGCAGCTGAAGTGGAACAGATTCCTCATTTAAATTGTGATATAAGGCTCTTATTCCTCTTCCCACTTAGGAAATCTTAGTCAAACCTGTGTGCATTCTTTAGAAATAGGTAATTTTAAATTGTTCTGGAACAGCAAATGTGTACTGAGTTTTACCATTTAGAAAAAAAGTAATTGTATGTCAGGACCAAGTCATTTGCTTTCCTAAACTTTACACAAGTCATTTCCTTTCTAATGGAAAAATACTGTCTGTAACTGGACATGGGATAAGGTTTTAGCGTTTCCTTAGCAAGATTCTGATTGTCAGATTATTTAGAGTTTGGAAGAAGGGACAGGAATATTTCTGCCATCTTGACTCTTTAAGTGTCTTGTCATGCAGAAAGGAGTTATGCAATTTCCTTAGAAAAGTATGCTTCATATCCCCACTCCTTTTCTCTTACATACACTGTCAGCTATGGGGAGAACTTAAGAAAACTGGCTAAATTGGTTGTTTATTTAATGGCACTAACACAATTCTCGTTTGGTCAGCAGGGCTGAGTCATGGCTCACATAGCTGATCAGCTCTATTTCTCTCTTTAGTATTTACAACTCAGGAAAAAGAAGCCAAGTGATGTTATTTCAAATGATGCTGATGCTGAAGATCAGAGACTTGATCACTGGCTTGATCACCATCAGCAGAAATATCTTGAGCTGGAAAATTAAACTAAAACACTATAGCTGCCATGGAAGCAGGCTGATAAAAGTATTCTTGTTAAATCTCTTCACAGGATTGAGGAACTAATAGGTGAGCTAGCTCCTTAACTGAAAGCTGTTAAGTATCAAACCCAAGAATGAATCTCACAAGTAAATTCTGAATTGTTTCTCCCACTCCCAGAAAAAAAAAATATATCCTGAATACTTACTTATCTGTCTAGTCCTAATTGTCTGTCAATTACAGAATAAAAATGAAGTATAAAAATGTTACTCTAGGGCTCGTTCAGCCTCAGGCAAGCTATTTGGTGTGCCTCTGCACACTCAGCCATGTGGACAGTGTATTAAAGACAGGGTAAGTATGTGGAGCTACAGGAATGCAATGTGCTGTCAGACGATGCCCAGAAATACCTCCTAGTGTTTTGTTTCAGAATAGCAATGCAATGAAATATAAATATATTAGGGTGAACTGGCTTGTTGCAGAGTTCACCTAGAATATGTGTCTAAATTCAGTTTCACAAATATGCTCTAGATTTGCAGGGCTGCAGAAAAGCTCCTGAGATTAGGAGACTCTGCTCAGACAGCTGAAAAGAAATGGTGTCAATTATTGCATCACTCTCTTGCTCCATCTTTTTCTCTGAATTCCCAGAATTTTGCAGGGACATGAAAAAAAAAAAAAAAAAAAAAAAAAAAGAAGGAGAGAGAGACAACATAATGCAAAAGAAGAGTTCTGGACATGAAAGACTCCTTGTAAGAAGATAATGGGCCAGTCAGGGAAGGACTGAATCTAGCTATCTAGCTGGTGAGATAGTGTCTTGAGTTGCAGCATAAGCAGGAAAAACCATTTCAGGCAGTGGATAAATGTCAAGTTTGCTGCTTTTAAAATCCTTCGGTTTTCACTGTTGGTGCCATTTTTAATGAGAGCCTCTTGTATTGTGTCAGGAGAAGAAAGGAGGAAAGCTTTCACGCTGTTCAGGATGAGCTATAAAGGAATCCCTATTACAAATAAAGGTAGATGGCTAAAAGGCTTTGGTGTGGGTGCTGCATACATCATACAGGAGGCAGCAGATGGGGAGGGATTCTTGACTATCCGCAGGCTCCTGACAGTATCAAGCAAGCCATGGCAAGGCTGCTATTAGTTATACTGCACTGCAGCACTTAGCTGGCTTCACTTCTGGCTTCTGGGACTGAAGCACTGCGGGTACTGTCGTAGAACAACTGCATATGCAGAATAATCACCACAGAGAAGAGCAAGCATCCCTTTGTGCTGTTATTTGTCGTTTTCCAACTCGTGCTAGCATTTACAAATCTCCAGTGTTTTATAGCACTGGCTGGTATTAAGAGTGTTACTTAAGGTGCTGATGCAATGTTTTTTAATGTTAGGAGTAAAAGAAAAGTTTAAAAGTGACCTCAGAAAGAGACTCTCCTGTCCACATGCCAGAGGCGAAGGACTTCTGTGAGCGTCTGCCCTTGAGTATCTTCAGAGAAAGATGTACTTTGGTGTGCACATGACAGCGAGGCCTGGCAGGTAGCCAGATGCCACGCTCTTGGTTATGGAGGTTACCCACACCATTACTTCCCTGCTCCCATTAAAAACTACCATTAAAACCCAGTAACATGTTACCAAAATTATCTAAGTACAGCAGGGGTATAGAGGTGCCTAACTCCATCAGTGCAGGTACACTGCGATGCTCTAAGGAGTGTTGCACAAGGATTGCCAGGAATGCAAAAGGCAGCCAGCACCAAATCAGCTGTCTGCTGATCTCCAAAGATCATTGCAGACAGGGAAATGGAGTGCTGTATAAAACACTCGAGATACAGATTTGCCATGCTTGCAAAGAACACGGTCAGAGACACCAGAAGTCACTCAGGTGGACCTAATTCTTAGCACTCTGCTCAGAAATGCTGGGCACTGTTCTGACACATGGATTAGCAAACAAAAGGCATCAGAGAAGTCATAAGTTCAACAGTGCAGTTCCCAATAGCTCTGTATTGTTCCTGTCTGTACTTCTAATTCTCTTCCTTTCATTACTCCAGCTTTTTCTCCAAGTTTCTAATTATGAAATATTACTGAAGGTCATAGAAACTATTTTGATCCAAGATAATAATTGATTCACTTATATTCTTTAAAGATCACTAGCATCTTTGTTTTTGTTATTTCTTATTCTAACACAAGTGAAAACAGTCATATTTTGGTTTTATTCTGACCAGGCCAGATTATCACATCACTGATAAAGACAAAAATGCTTTAAACAAGTGACCTTTACTTTTACCACCAGTATAACAAAAAATGGTAGTAATATAGCTATTTTTAAAAGTAACTATATTATTTTATAGCTCCTTATAATACTTACAGTATTTTTAAATGATTTCTCATATAAAGATGCATACAAGGCCTGGCCTTTCCTATATGCAAAGTTTTGCATGTAGATTTCATTCTTTTATTTAAACACTTGGTAGTATTTTATTTATGGGATTTCTTAAAACTCCTCTATTAAATTAGTCAAAATGTTTGTATGAAGAACTGTGAGACAATATGGTGGTTACTTTTGTCCAAGTTACTCTGCCTCCTTTTTAAATTTTTTTTTTTATGCCACTGGCAAACATTGCAGATCAAGAAGCCTGGATGGGGGAAAGAATGAAATTAACAAAAATTTATAACTAGCAGAAGACACTGGCAAGCTTAAACTGAAATTGGTTTTAAAGAGTTTTTATGAAAAACTGAAGTTAAGCCTGCTTGTAGTCCTGTAAAAGCATAAACATAGATGTTGTCAGCTCTTTCTTGGTTTCACTTCTGTGCCTGTTCACTTGGTCTAAAGTTATGTATAAGTTATAATTCACAGCGAAGACTCCTTTTCAATTCTTTTCATGCACTTAGTTGCTTGCTTCCAGTACTTTAATATTTTTGTTGGTACATTTAATCATTACAGGTTTTTTAATGAAAGATGCCAAAATGTCTATTATCAGCATTCTCATTTTATCTGATGAGTGCAGTATGAGGGCAGTTCATATTTCCACTTTTGAAACTTTTGAAGGTAATGAGGATCAATAGGAAATTCTGTCTTAATTTCTTCTGCTCCTTCTCTGTATGAACATATTTTACCACATAATGTTTCTGTACTAGCAACACAAGTGAACTTCTCTTTCTTATAAGAAATCTATTCCAGCTTCTTCAAGTTCAGTCTAGTTGGCTTGGTTTGCATGACCAGATGGATTTAAAGTCTTTTTTCAACATAAAGTTGCCCATTTATTTATCTTTATTAAATAACATGGACTCAAAGTAAGAGTAGATGAAGCTTATTTCAAATATGTCCAAGATTCAGTTTGCTCTCTGTCACCAAAGTGAGTTTTAGAACAGCCCAGGGAACTATGAACAAAAGTTTTCCTAGGCTAAAAGTACAAACAGACAAGTATCAACAACTTCCATGCAAAATCATAGTTTTCTGAGGCTTACTTCTATTAGCTCTCCCCAATTTGTTAAACAATTACTTCATTTTGTAGGACCTGCAGTGCTATTTATGAAAAGTAGAGATTATAGGCCTATTTTAAGCTTTTAATCTTTTAATTGCCAATAAACATTGTTTGGCTCATTTGACTTTTTGCCACATGAGAAGATCTTGCTTTGCTTCCACATTTCACTTCAGCTTACCACTGAATCAAAACTGCTGTCAACAAGGTCATTTTTGATACAGTGGCTCCAGAGAAATAACTTAAGGGTTTTACAAGCAAGACTTCTTAAGAGCTGCATCAGGACAATTATCCAAAAAGGGCTACGGGGTCGCTGAGTTCTGGAGAACTGAACAGGTTCAAGAGGGTACTTCATGCCCATATGCATGGTCATCTTTAGATTTATTGCAGGAGGCTACCAGAAGAACCTGGTGACATCACTGAAATTAAGACACAGTCAAAAGTTTTGTGTAGATTTTATACTGCAGAAAAATAGCTATGGAAAAATACCAGTGTCCATCAGGCCAACAAGCAGGGAAAAGGTCAGAAAATGATTCATTTTCTCACTAGACCCAAGGGTGATGATTTTACTCACAGTAACAGAAGGACGATATTTTCTAATCTGTGTAATCAAAAATCTAATCCTTTCTCTTTGCTTGTATAAAATGTGAGGTTTTTCACTGTAAGCTTATGTAAATGTATAAAACAGACTAAAATAAAACTGACAGGCAGTAAGCATTCTGTTTTTTCAATATCACAAAACACAAACCTTCAAGGACTGGCAACTCAGAACAAATTAGAGGCTCTCAAAGGTTGGTATGTCTCTCCAGAAAGGGACAAGAATAATTTTGAAATAAAATTTCATAAATAATTCTGATCTGCTCAACTACTTACTAGTCAGTCAGACAAAATCTCAAAAAGCAAGTACTGCTGTTTCTCTGCTCACATTAACATTTAGAATATTATTAAAATCTTCATTGTTAAAATATTACTTTTTAATTTTTTGCAGCTCCGTTCGGTACCACCTTAAGGACTGTCCGTAAGTGCTCACACTGAACATGCTACCTGTGTAATAGAAGGGTGGTTTCACATACAGTTCTCTTCTTAGGTATCAAGACTATATTTGTGCATCTCATCTAATGCATCCAAGTCAGAAAGACTTCAATTTAGGATTCACATTGCACTTTTCAGTTCTTTCTGGACAGTTGTACAACCTCCGATCTTTTTGTTCACTTGGTTCATCATTTAGAGCTTGGGATTCCCACTGAATGAGTAGAATGGAAAGGGCTGCTGAGGACTATTAGCAGAGATCCAGGCAGAATTTCTTTTAAACTGTGGGACCAGAAGAGCAGATGTGTTGAGGAGGGATGTGTTCTTGTGAACTGCTCTGTATTTGTGGATGGCTTGTTTGGTGGCTCTACCTTACAGTGTCAGAAGCTGCTTCTGGTAACATAGAATCATAGAATCAGAAGAATTGGAAGGGACCTCAGAGATCATCAAGCCCAACCCTTGATCCACTACCGCTGCAGTTACCAGCCCATGGCACTGAGTGCCACATCCAGTCTCTTTTTAAATATCTCCATGGACAGAGAATCCACTACTTCCCTGGGCAGCCCATTCCAATGTCTGATGACTCTCTCCATAAAGAAATTCTTTCTAATATCCAACCTAAACTTCCCCTGGCAAAACTTGAGACCATGCCCTCTTGTCTTGCTGATGGCTGCCTGGGAAAAGAGACTGATCCCCCCTGGCTACATACCTCCTTGCAGCTCCACGCTAACTCACCAATCCTAATTCAAGTGTGTTTTAGCTAGGATAAGCATATCAGCTGGAATAGCTTCTGCCAGCACAGCAAAAGCTTGAAACTAGTGAGACAGGAGGAAGGATTTTCCAGCTATCAGCCTTCTGGGCCACATATTTATTTCCTCTGTAGAGTCCAACCTAAGATACACCTTCATCATTTAAGCCTGTGATGAGGTGAGAGAAGATGAAGAACAAAGTTTAGAGAGTCTTCTTTTGTGGTTTTGCTTTTTATTTAACTGAAAGAGGCATCTAATGGTCAAGGAAATTAAAATACTAGTCATAGACGACTGGAAAAGACTGGTCATGAATTTAAACACTTAGGCCAGGAAGTTTCCAGGCAACTTTTGTGTTGGCAAAATGCAGAGATGTCTCTCTTCTTTCCCACTCTGAACAGGCAGAACAGAAGCAAAAAGTGGTGGGCAGTAAGTAACATCAACTTTACCAATTTCATCAGTTTGCATTGCATATTTACAGTAAAAGTTTTAAAGAATATCTGAGAAGTTACCTATCGTTCTGGCAAGTTGTATTTCAGCAATAATCATGGATCTTTCTTCAACTTAGCATGCTTATGGGAATCAGAGTCATGCCTCAGGCCAATAGCAAGTATCCTTCAATCTTAATTTATAAATGCTTGCAGTGGGACACTTAGAAATACAGAGTACAATAATTCCTATGCCTTTAAAAAGAGCTGTAACTTCCATATCATCTTAAATCTTGCTAATTTCCACTCAGAAATTTTAAATCTCCCTGGATTTTCCATTAGGGTTTGCAGCATTTGTCCAGCCCTCAAGCTCTGATTTGTTCTGAGGCTTAAGCATTTCCTGCCATAAGAAGGCTGGACTTGCAACTCTGGTTCTTCTGAGCATGAGCAGAAATGTCATAGTATTACCTGAGATACTTTCATCACTTTCACACTTTTACAAAAAAAAGGGTGTTCTTTTCTTTATGCTTTTCAGTTGCAGAAAGAAAATAAAAACAGTAAAAATTCCTTTTGCCTGGGATAAATGTAAGGCAGTGTCATCAATTTACTTGTAAGCTAGAGAGTCAGATGGCTGCTCCCTTGGAGATCCATACAGAATCTCTTTACCATTACATTTCAAGTAGTCAGTTTTTTGTTTTTTTTTTAAGTGACTTTCTAATGAGAAACAGCATGTAGCGTTGTTAAGCTTGATCAGGCAAATTTAATTGGCTATAGATAATGTATTTGTGCAAGAGACAAATACTCAGCTTAAACATAGTTCTTAATCTTTCAGTAATTTAGAGTCATTTAACTAACCATGAAGTCTTTAACTTTTAATGGGCTTTATTTTTACAGTAACTACTTCTTTTATATCTTCAACTGCCTTAAACATTGTATGCATTCATTTCTGATGACTCTGATGCCCACTTTTCATGTCCCCAATAGATACGGCTATACCCCTTTCCCACACCTTGATGGTTTGCGTTCCCTTCCTATATACCCCATATACATACCCCATATACCAACTCTTATGACAGTCCTGCATTCTCTAGTTTAGAGTTTTACCATTCTGGATTACAGACCCCCTGAGATGTAATTAGCTCCTCAGCACACCAAGAGTGCTTTCCCTGGTATATATCTCCTTCCTCTCCCTGCTGATTGAGCTGCTGCATTCACATAGCTCTTTCCACCGTAGGGGTCTGCAAGAATGTGGTAATCAGAACAATTGAACCTTGTACCATAGAACTGCATCAGTATAACAGATTTGTCTGAGAAGTATTTTCACCTTTCTACTGATCACTTTTCCTCAAGGAACTTATCTTCCTTTTTCCTATAGTCACTCTGTTCCATTCCCAGTTTGGCAATCCTGAGTAAAGGGTGTCAATTCATCAAGACATTCAACATTTAAATAGTCAGCTACAAGCATCTACCAAAGAGCAATCCTCCTTAAAAGCAATTGTTTTCTTACTTGTTATTTTATACTTCCATCTTAGCCATTATGACACACCTCAATATCTGTCTACTCTGGCCACACTATTCTAGTTACTATGTCATCTCAACAAATACCAGTTACTCTTGTTCTCTTCATGGCTGCCCTATTTTTATCTTCTAGGCTTATTTTAATTCTCACTTCATGGTTAAATAGGCCTCCATGACTTCTGATGCCTGTAATTTTATTTCCTATTGTGTTTTATCAAATGAACACTTCAATCAATCAACTTAAACCTCATATTGTTGAAGTACACAGTGTGGATGCTAAAGAACAAACAGATGTTTGAAAAACGGGGCCTTGCTTCAACGTATTCTGTGTGTTTCAGCCCTAACCACTGCCTAATTGGAACCAAATTTAAACCCATATAATTGTTCTTCATTACTGTTGAATACTATGTCCATGCCTATGGCTTTTCAAAGTGCCTCTCCAGAGTTTGCAGCTAAACAAGATGAAGCAGACTGTTGGGAAGGAAGACTTCAGTTAGCTGGATCTGTTCCTCTATCCTCAATAAGGAAGAGAAGCATGACTTTGCTGAAGGGTAAAAGTCCTCTAAATTTCCATTGTTAAAACAACACAGTTTTAATACTGGCCACGTTTGGGTTTTGGGTTTTTTTGTTTGGTTGGTTGGTTTGGGTTTTTTGGTTTTTTTTTGGTTGTTTGGGTTTTTTGTTTGGTTGTTTTTGCAATTAAATAAGGAATAAGCATTACTGATGAATATATACTGCTCAGAGTGGCACCCTGATTACTAGACTGTCTATCATTACTGGTACATTTTCTGTGGTCCAATTATTTTCAACCTGCTTCTTGTAAATCACAGTGAAAATTATGTTCTACAGTATGTTCAACACAAAAATAAACCCAAAAAAAAAAAAAAAAAAAAACCCCATCACATTCAGCTTATGTTGTCATATACAAAAGACAGAAAATGCTCCTATTCTCTCTTCTCATCTCTATTCTCTCTCGTGGTATATTTTTAAATGTATCTGCACATTAGAGACATGTAATCCTATTATTTCTGCACAGTTTCATTAGTATCTGAAATAAAACTCTCAGGTATTATGCTGGTCATCCCTATTCTTGTGTAAATGAGCAACCTTTTGAAGCAACAGTGCATAAGTTTCTCTAAATGAGATTGCCGAAGTCTTCTAATTGCAATACACAGTGCCATTATTGCTTCATTTTCTACAAGGAACATCTTTGGCAAATTTTTGAATTGTCTAAAATATCTTTTTCTATAGCCAGGTTTTTCTCCTTTTATGCTATAATAGACTAAAACTACCAGCTTACAGTATTGCCTGTCATGCAAGTACAAGGCCTTGCCTTCTGTACTGTGAATTTTATTCCATTTTTGTTATATCTGTTTTGTGCACCATGTTCCACTTGTTCTTTCTACTGCTTCTAGTCTTTTTGCTGAATTTATTTAATAAAGTTATTTACTAAAGGTCCCGTGACTCATCTTTGCAGAACTTTAAATTAGTTAACTCCCTTTGACACTCTAAACACTTTCTATTTTTAACTCACAGTAGAGATTACCTACTTTATATTTCTTCTAATAATTTCTATCTTTGCTCGCTCTGCAACTTTTTGATTTCATTGATTTGCTACCTTGCACACTGACAATGGCTGTGCTAGCAATATCCCATGTTCACTCCTTTGTTACCACAGCAAAGTAACGGCTACAAAAACATTTCCTGTCAAGTGTTCAGCTTTATCACCTAATTTCTTACCCACCTTGGGAAGACAATGGGTTATTTAGTAAGATTTGGGGTTTTTGACCTTTATTGTTAATTGCAGACTTTTCTCTTGAAACAATACTCAAAAAGTACTTTCTAAAAAAAAAATAATAATATGTTATATTCTTTTCATAAAAGACTTCACCAAAAAGGTGCTTCATTAATGGTCTTTGGTGCTTGTGACCAAAAATTTCTATGCAACACAGCAATATCCAAGGTGCTGTAAAAAAGCAAAGCCTCTAAGTGGGCCACACGTTTCCCAGTAAAAATAATGAACATCCAATTATTCCTTTTCAAATAGACCAAGAAACAGCTTTGTGTCCTGTTCAGAGAGTTAATAGGAACTTGACAAGTCAATTTAAAACTTCTGGTATGGATCACTGTTTCAGTCTTTTAAAAAAGGTATCCAGAGGAAAGACACACTTTATATTCCTGTGTGGTGTCATTGCATGGCCTATTGCCTGACACCTCAGTGCTTTCCATAGTCCAAGACTGTATGAAGGTTACTGCCAGGCTGGTCTTCTATTTGCCTTCTCAATGTCTTTAGTTAATCACTAAGCTACAAACCTTTGTTTTTAACTATGAAAACAGTTCAACTCATGCTGCTTTTAAAAGAACTGTTCTTTCTATCTATCAGTTACACTTCACACCTTGTCAAAAGCCAGTGATGCTTAGTCAATCAAAGTATGTCAGGGTGTATATGTTAGTGTGTAGTTTGAAGTTCTGCGTTTTCATAGAAGGCTGATACCTGTTGCTTTTTGGCATCAGATAGTTGGTTATTATCAAGCATTTTTTCTTGATTTAGTTTCCTGTCTAATCCCAACCTGACTCATGCATTATCTTGCTTTTTTCCACAGAAGTTTTGTGTACAAGTGTTGTTTATTATTACATCAGTTCTAGGTATCCCTCATACAAATAGACCTCGCCCACATGATGTGGACACTTGTCAAGCAAAGCAGCATTCTGAACAAGTTAACTATTGAAGTGTCACTCAGAAAACAGATGGGTGATTCCCAATGAAAGAGAACTGTCACATTTACTTTAAAATAAAGGGGAAAAGAGCAAAGATTCCTGTAAAAGTTCTCATTATTCCACAAATTCAGGTACCACAGCTCATGCTGTGGTTTGTATCTCCTTTTCAAAATTTCCCTGCCTGTCCCTTTGTGGTCTCTAAGATTAATGGAAAATAGCCTGCCTTTGATCAACAGGTTCCCTATCCTTGACAGGAAATATACCCTCTCTGCCTTTGACCTCATTCAAGAGAAGGGGAATTTCCATAAGTCTATCAGGACTATAAATTCATCAGTTTGTGGAAAGAATGAACGTAGAACCACGCATTTCAAACAGAAAGTGTGAAACCAAATAAGTAGCTACCTCCACATGGAAGAACCTTTTTATTTTTACTGAATTTCTTAACACTACCCAGCAAAACTGACCAACTGGACTTCATCCAGCAGCCTTGCCATCTTGTCTGTAGGCTTCAGCTCCTTTATCTGAGGCTGATGGCAGGCTCAGGACCCTGCAGGAAATTTAAACTCTTCTTCACTCTTCCAGACCACCAGAGCAGAGGCTCTGACACCAATGCCCTTGTACTATCACCACCCAGCAGTAAAGGATTCATCCTCCCTTTCCTCCTGGCATGGATTCCAGGTGAGGCTTCCCTCTTGTACCACCCTAGGAAAACACCACCGGTGCCCTCTGCCAGATTCCTTCTCCCAGCCTGGCATGCCACGTGCTTCTACTTAATATGTGTACAAATTTTGCAGTTTACGGGTTAAACACCTTACTGTATATCATACAGTCTCTGTGCATGATAAAACACTGAAAGTCTGCATTTCAGGTTCTTTTGTCCTCCCCACTCCCAGGACTGCCCTTCTATTCATTCTCACTTTTCTCAGTTTACAATGTGCCTAAGAAAACCAGTTCAGCTAGTTTTCTTTCAGTTTCTTCTATTGATCAACTATTCTGTTACTAAATCGGGATCAAGCCTTCATTCCAGCAGCTCTGTTCTATCTTCATTCTCACTAAACTTTGCAATATAATTAATTACACTTGAATAAACTGGAGAAGAATGGTGAAACATGCATTGTTCGGTGCTCTGACACTTGACTATGACTTCTTTTTGCACCAAGCTCCCTACAATCATGTATGCTTTCCCAGGACAATGGATTTAGTATTCAAAATGGAATAAATAGCTGTATCTCTTTGCAGAACACTGATCTGTAGTTTTTAGTGGGGATCTTAATGTATCATGGAAATTGTCACACTTTCTCTTTTGCCCCAACCCTTACTTTTATGCCAAGTAGTGCACCTGGAACATTAAATGACAATAACTGGCATATTGTTGAACTGGCAGCTTGAACAATACAGGATCATTGCACAGGCAGCATGACTCCTTATTTTTTTGCTTTTTTTCTGAACAGGTTTCTTGTCAGGCTGCTTTGCTATCCAAGCCAGAGGGGACAAGCTGGGATGGACTTGGATCTATGCCATAACACAGGGCTTCTACCCAAATTGCTAACAGGCTGCAAGGAAGATTACAGCTCAACTCAGAACACTGGTGCTGCACAAAAGTACTCCTGTCATGCTCGAAACATGAAGAAAAGCAACATGGTGAAACCCCTCAGCTCTTTTTGTCTTGGGATCCTGGCAATAGTGTCTTCCAAGAAGTTTGGGTTAGTGCTTACATGGGAGGACCCACAATTTAAATTCTCCTATTTCTCCCACTCAATAGTTCTAAATATTAATGTTCCCAAAGATATTCAGCTATCTAACCCCACCAGTGGTCAACCGTAATTAATTTTCCTTATACTCTTCTTATCATGCTCTGAGCCATAATAAAGAAGCTGTTACTTATATGCAACAGTTTTTTTACTGAAGGATTTAGGTTTGGTTTTGCTTAATGGCATAAAGGCTAGAAACATTTCTCTTTTTTTTTTTTCTCTGTAGAGTTTTCAAAGTTAGCAGCTTTTAAGCGTGCATTGCTCCAGGTATGTCATTTTCAGGAGCTAATATTCGGTAATTTAACTTGGAGAAAAATTCCTCTTTTGTGACCTGAAGTCTAAAATGTTTGCCCTCTCCTGTTCGTTAAATATAGTAAATTTGTTTCTCTTTTGTGCTAGTTACATGCAGAGGGCTCTATTTTTAACCTTTCTCAGAATTTGCCTACACAAAAAGTCACATTTCAGTTTCAAAGCTCCATGGGACGGGAGGGCAATGTATGTTAATGCTTTGGTTTAACCTCTTTTATGACAGATCTTTCACAAAATTTTGTTAAGCATTAAAGCATACAATTTTTTCCCCCTCACCACAGCATCAGCAGCAGTCATTTTTTTTTTTTCCTCTTATGAAGCAACATAAAAGTCATAGCCATACAATTCTATTATTTTGAGAGGTGAAAGAATGCAGAAAAAACCATGTAGTATACTCGCATTACCAAAATCAGGAACTGAAAACTGTATTTACAACATGTCTGCCATTTGAGTTCTCGCTATTTCTTGCAGCACAGCACCAGAATTTTTAATGAAGTTTGAATATATACTAACACATTTGGTTAATCATTAACAAAATGCTGTGCTAACTAAACCACAATATGCCTAACATCCTGTTCATTTCATTTATCTCTTAAAAGAATTTTTTCATATCTCTAAGCCCTACAAAAATGACACCTCTTTATGTATAACCCAAAAATATCATTACCTTTCCCTCCCTCCAGTAAACAGTTTTCCATTTTTTAATAGAGGAAAATCACTCAAAATCAGCAAAACATGTCCAGTATTGTGGTATTCCATATTGCTGTCTTTGGTACCCACATAATGACCCACTATCTTGGTCATTATGCCAATGCAAAAAAAAAAAAAAAAAAAAAAAAAAAAGAAGAAGAAAAAATGAACTTATTACTTGTTTTGCACATGTGAGCTATAGCTAATTAGCTTTAGTGTTTAATTTTGTCAGGTCATTATTGCACAAGTTTTCCCCAAGATCCTCCTCCTTTTTCCAGAAAAAAACTTCCAGTCTTTTATGACATCTGGAAATTTTCTGGATTTTAAGCAATGGTTAAATTATTGAGATGGAGAATGATCCTTCTCTATCTAAAACATTACAGTAGGTACACTGAAGTTTTCCTAGTCACAGGCGTGCCACATACCATATTTACACAATAAGGTAAAATATTTGCATGAGGCTTCTGCAAGTCACATTTCACATCTTGGTAACTCCCAGAGTATTTCTACACTTCGGCTTTGCAAGAGGCAAGTCAGATTCAAGGGCTGCAATAATATTCATTTGTTTGCTTCTATAATGGCAATTCAGCAGTCAGCTTTCTATACTGTCTTGTCACCAACCCCATCCCATAGCCTGCTTGCTTACCTATAGAGATTTTTCATGTATGGAAAAAGACTGGATGTCACATGCTGTCTAAGGGCTTATATGTGCAGACCACTAGTTTCTGACTCTTTGCTTATGCCCCAGAGCTACTTCTTAGCTATCTAGATAGGGCTAAATATTTCTAGTTCAATTTTTCTAGTTCTTCAAATCACAGAATCAGCTGGGTTGGAAGGGACCTCAGAGATCATCAAGTCCAATCCTTGATCCACTACTGCTGCGGTTACCAGACCATGGCACTGAGTGCCACATCCAGTCTCTTTTTAAATATCTCCAGGGATGGAGAATCCACTACTTCCCTGGGCAGCCCATTCCAATGCTTGATCACCCTCTCCGTAAAGAAATTCTTTCTAATGTCCAACCTAAACCTCCCCTGGCAGAGCTTAAGACCATGCCCTCTTGTCTTGCTGAGAGTTGCCTGGGAGAAGAGACCAAACCCCCCCTGGCTCCAACCTCCTTTCAGGGAGTTGTAGAGAGTGATGAGGTCTCCCCTGAGCCTCCTCTTCTCCAGGCTGAACACCCCCAGCTCCCTCAGCCCTTCCCCCCAGGACTTGTGCTGGAGTCCCTTCACCAGCCTTGTTGTCCTTCTCTGCAACATCTACAGGGCAAAATTAATTCAGAACTTGGCCTCCTCCTTGCCTCTAATGCTTCAAAGGAAGCAAACATTACATACTGTGCCATGAATTTAACAACTGCACAAAGTCACCAGCAAGATGCTGTGCCCCAAAACTAGGGACAACCTGTCCTACAATGGGACTAGAAACCCACGATGGACACATCACGCAGGATGCCACCTGAAACTGACCAGCAGAAAACATCGACAGAAAGAATATAATAAAAAACCTAGTACAAAAATCTTTCTGGTTGGAGTCCTCTAGGTTCAGTCCTTAACCAGAAAACTACAGACAGCAATGGTCCCCCAGTGTTCAGTTGCTTGAGTTATTCACCTCACAAACTGAACTTCTGTCCAGCAGTTATCCTCTCTGGCTTTGGCTCTGTCTGAAGTAATGTTGACTTCTTTTTTTTTTTGCTTATATCATCCAGTGTGAATGCCTTACATACATCAGTTGTACTGTGCAACAAAGTTTCCCCTTTCAATCCCTTTTTAAAAATACATTGCCTGATGATTTAGTTAAATGCCCTGTAGATCTGGTATTTGACCAATAAGTAAGCAGCTATCTCCTGTTCTTTTTCTCCATAATATCTGTGATTTTACAGGTCTGAACCACTGTAGAGGTTAAGGCAGACCCAACCCAACTAGTGGAGAACTAATGAGGAAAAAAATCCCACTTGTCAAGGCTAGATGTGTTAGCATATCACAGCAGTTTGAAAGTTACATTGTCTGTGTCCTGTAGCATCATTTAATTGAACACAAAAATGTAAAATATTCAGAATGGTATTCACAAAAACAAGGTTTCCACAATACAATTACTGCAATGATTTACTTGTCCTTTTCTTTTACTGCAGATATTAGACCACCAACCTGACAGCTTCAGCATGAAAATTGGCTTTTGACACAAATTATAGGGTAAAATATCCTTCAAAGAGAGGGCATTTAATTATCTATTTTTCCAAGACAAAAGTAATATTTGCATTGCTAGGTTACAAAATAATAATAATTTAAAAAAGGACAATTAGAGAATTTCTTTTGTGCTTCTTGTAGCAATTCTAGTAACCATTTCACTGTTCACCATTTATGAAGATGAACTACTGGACTTTCTAGTGTTTGCTTTTCCTCACAGTGGTATTTACACTCAGACATTTTTCCTTTTTCAAAGCTACTGATGTGATAATTATCAAAATGAAAATAGCTACACATTTCTTGAAGCCATTGATTGCTAGGTGACACACATCTGATTTTTAACTTGTTTTAATGCTAACAGATAGTAATGTGGTATTTCTGAGTTTTCAGGTCTCAAGGACAAGCTGGCATTGAAGGACTGGTCTTTTACATGTTGCTTTGTTTCAGCCCTAGGAAGGCCTGTGAGCAAAGGAAAGTTAAACTGTTACCTAACCAATGATCCTTTAACATATAGCAAAAGTGACTTTAATTACATCCAGTAAGAGCTATGATGTAACTCATCATAATTTAGCAGGGCTTGCATTTTAATCTGAATGTATGGAAGTATGGCTCTGCTTTATGTTAAGATACAGTGTTACGTGTGGGTTTCTGTGCTTGTTTTATTGTGTATATTTGAACAGATCTTAGGCAGCCACTATCTCTGTCCTCTTTGTGCCTCAGGGTTTATTAATTGTGAACAATGGGTCACTGTCTCTGAGAATGAAGAGAGGCTAATGCTTCCTAAGTACATTATTGCCTATTCATTTGCCCCTAAAATCGTTTGGCTGAATTTCATCTGTTCTTCCATCTGTGAAATCATCATTTAGCTGAATGGTGATTACGCAGAGTTGCTTTTCAGTTCTTCATTACTGTTTAATAGCTGTGCTGTCTTTAAAGGATTGCCTTATTTATACTACAGTTCAAATATTTGAATCAACTCTGCTTTCATTTGTGATAAACCCTCTCCTTTTCCCATCACTGAGCTGCACTGGTGGGAGCTCTGAGTGTCTCTAGTAATGGAAAGGACTGGATTTTTTTTTTCTTTCTACTGTTATTCAGACCTGAAATGAGCAACTGTAAGTTTTTCTCCCTACACCAAACCCACCACTGTGACTGCTGAACTACAAGTGAATCTGAACCAGGTTTGAGTGGGACTGTAAGCAGCAACAGTGAAATTTTACATAATTTTCACCTAATTTATCCGTCATCCCATTACTTAACCACAGGGACATTCGCTGGCAATAGAAAGCCTTAGATAAAATGAAATCAACGTAAACTTATTATTTGTTAATTTATTAAACATAAGCAGATCTAGTACTATGTTTTAAGAGTTGCAGAAGTACCAAGACCACACTGTGAAGTTTATTTCTTTCCCATCTATATTAAAACCTCATATGCACAGACTATTTTATTATATTCTTACTTGGGACATATCATATTACCATATTTTTGTCTTCTATTGAATCTAGTTTCAATTTGTAATGCTCTTTTTTCCCCTCAAGTTTGCCTTTTGGCAAAGAATTACATTCCTCTATTAATAAAACTAATCTATCTTGCAGCTGATTTCCTAGCAAGAATAAAATTTTAAAAGCAAGTGAAGGCTGTGTTGCCTAGCTAGTTCTAGAAAAGGCAGTGTCAGGTTATTAAGCTATTAACCATGGCCAGCCTGTAGCAGGTACATCACACTCCTGAACCACAGCTCAACCTGAGCCAACAATCCCTCCGTTATATTTGATAATCATGTGTCTTGAGGCTCATTTCCATCAGTAGCTTCAGGGTACCCTTTCTGCATGAACAAAAATGAGTATTGTCTTCTAAAGCTCTTTAGCCACTTGCAGGCAGATCTCTGTTTTCCAGATGTATGCTATTAATAATTAACAAAACAGTCAGAAAATTTTTACTTGAAGCTACTTTACACATTACTCATCACAACTAATTCACATTTGAGAAGCCTGATAAGAAACCAGTCGCTTTTAACATCTTTCAAACAAATGTGCCACAGTTTTCCACTGTTGAAAAAAAAAAAAGTTTTCATCCAGGGAGGAAGAAAGAGTGACTTTGTTCTCTGCCACAGGCTTCCTTATCCAAATGGAATTTAGGTCTACATAACAAAATCAAACAAAATCTGATTGCAGGAAAGTTAGGCCCATCTTACATACCATCGGTGGATGGCTTATGTCAGGCTTATAACTCACTGAGGACCTGCTATAGGAACAGCCTCTGGTGCCTGCATTTCACAGTGAAATTACCATAGAGCTGGTATAGCCAGCCACATCTATAACCACAGTCCCTCTTTCTACTGTTTAGGGAGATCATTACAGGTTCTCTTCAAGAAAGTTTAAGTACAGACATTAGACATTAACCGAGGTCTTGCTCTGAGTGGGTATAATCTTATAATAATAATAATTTAAAAATTTATTTCTTCTCAAATTTCATAGTTGCAAGGTTATTAACCTTTTGGTAGAGAGTAATGAGACCTCCTTCAGGTCACTGGTAAACTCTCCCAAAACAGTTTTATGATATTATATTATTGTAGATATTCATAACCAACCTTGGGCTAAGCTGGGTTTTGAAAGTTGTCCTTCAGTTTCAAACAGTTGTGTCAATGGTCAACCATATTTTAAAATATTTACATGTATCTTATACAATAAACCTGAAAAATTATATACATTTTTTCTTTTTTCATAGTCCACCACAGGCTTGTGCAAAGCTGTTTCTTTTGAAAATGCAAGCAGGCATATTGGTGGGAATGATGCCTGACTACTGATGTCTGATTTTAGGGTTAATATATTGAGGCATCTTACAAGCACAGTAATGAAAATTCATTTGTCTTGCCTACTGATCATACTCCAGGTTGCATATAGATAAATGAAATATGCCTTGTAGCTTATAGCACTTTGAATGTGCTCATCTCAATTTGGCACTCACTGAGCCAAGTTTCTAAGAAATCTGTCTTGGTCACTCAACAGCAAGAGGCTAAACAGGTTACACATGCAGTTACAATTGGCATCCACTGATGGGATCAAAACTTCTGCCCATAAAGGGGACAAGGAAAAACTGAGTGCAGTAAAACTGCCTATTAGTCAGTCAGAACCAGTGAGATCACAGGAAACCTTTTCATATTTCCAGTGTTAACTGGGTGTAAGGAAAGTGTTACTTTAGAACACATCCCTCCATTCCACTATTTCCAAGAAATGAAATTATAAAGCTTCTCTTGATGATATAATCCTATTTGTCTTACAGAGGCAAATTTACCTGTTGAAGTTCAAGTTTCCTTAAATTAATAAGCAAAATCCCCCCCCTTTTTTTCCATTCAGACTTTTTTTTTCCTTCATTAAAACAGTGGCAATATGAATAATCCTATAGGTCCACTTTGGGTTTTCTACAGAAATGTGAGCTGAAAGGGACCATTAAAGACATCCAGATAAATGCAATTATCTTTGCACGAAATGTCACTGATCCAGTTGATAGTTATGCTTATAACATGTCACTGGTCTGGTGACTGGTAATGTAATGATAGTTCAGCTCCCACAGCTGAGAAACAAGCCTCTCACCTGCTTCAAAGGAAGAGTGGGGACTTAAAGGAGCTTTTCAGGAAGAGGTGTTTATTAACAAAAATTTTCTTTCACACTGGGCTCCAAGATTCTTATAAAGTGTTTTCATTCTACAGTTTGTGTTGTAACTAACAGGGACATGGCTTCAACAATCTTCCAAGTGAACAGTACAAACTGGTGTATCCCAGTGCCCAGTACCTGCCTGACCACTTAAACTTCTGATTTTATCTCTTTTGGGGTCTCTGTAACATGATTCATGACTAGGTCTTATATCAGCCATTAGCAAGAGCTTGAATGTATTTAGTGCTCATGCTTGGGATGAAACTACTCTTTTTTATTTAAGTAGAGAACTGTGTCATTTCAGAGTTACCAAAATAATCAAGGACTGGAAAAATACTTGGGTTTGTAAAAGTTATGTGTGTAATATATGACACTGTGGAGCACTGTGGTACAGATTAGGGAACTTAAAAGAATTTGTGTTACCAGAAGCGTGGAAAGAAATCTGTGACTAAGAACCTTTTCTCTCATATTTGTTAACCTGAAAATTTGAAAAAGTCTTCTCAGAGTTCACGCTTTGCATCAATAATGAAGGAAACAATATCTGTTATTGAATATTTATATATTTTAATAACATTATGGTATAGCTTACTTGCAGGAGGCGTAAGAAAGCCAGGGAGTTTTAACTGAAAATCCCTAGTATTCAGTTAAATGTCATCCATTTGACAAATTAAGGAAGTCAACTTAAAATAATAGTATTTGCAATATTTATTTTCAGTCATTTCGTGATAAAATATTGATGAACCAACTAGCAATGAAATGACAATAGATAATTACCTGTCAAAGCCAGACAAAAAAACCCAAACACACAAGATGTCTGTGTGCCTGCCTTCCTTTTTTATTTTTTTTCCTTTCTCTTGGGAACTCACTTTCTGTTCCTATTCCATCATCTCTTTATAAAATATACACCACAGTCTGACTCAGTATCTCTCTAGCTTTTTAATAGGGTGTTGAGGTATGACTTCAACTACTGAAGTATAATAATGGGTTTTGCAGTGGAGACAAGCATAATTTTGCCTCTAGCCAAATGAAGCTATATTACTAGCAAAGTATTTGTACAGCCAATGTCAGTGTGTAAATTATCAGATTTACTCAAGGTCTAAGTTCATTCATAAAGAACTTCTTGAAGACTTGATAGGATTGGAGCTGCAATGTTCTTTCTGTTTTCTCAGCAGAAATATAACAAGAAGCACTGTATAAGTCCACATATCAGATTCTCTTTAAGCACATAATTCCTTACCCAGAAAGAATGACTGCATGGCTTTACATGTTAATATTTCCTATATGCAGCAACAAAATAAACAGATAAATTATTTATTCATTTTCTAATAGAAATATCTTTACCTCAATCATTTTACTATAATGCTGCTACCCATATAAAATCTTTGCCTTTCATGTTATCCCAGAAAAAAAGTTAAAATGAAAGAAAAGCTTTTGCCATGAGAGGTGAATAAACCAATAGGCTCTGAAACTTCTAGATGAAACAAAACAAAAAAGCAAGTTCTTTTTATTTATTTTAAGGAAAAGAACAAGAAGTCATCAGTGTATTTCTGCCCTGCTATGCCCAAGCAAGCTTTTTGCACCTGTCTTTACTGAAAAAGTAGTGTTCTTTTTGTGCCTTTTGTTCTTTTTGTGTCCCAGAGCACATCCTGGGATCCAATTTGTAACTGTATTGTCATCTGATGTCTAATGACAATTAAGAAATATTTTCAGAATGATGTATGCACATATGCTTTTGCTTCCTGATTCCAGCACAGGATTATGGGAGGATAAGTTTTGTTAACTTCTATGTTCAAGGAAACAGTTGTCTCACCAGAAGCTTTGTTGTTCTTATAGGAAAATCTACAGAGCATAAGAAGATGTTTTAAACATATTAGAAAGTAATAAATTATACTATCTTTGTGACAGCCTTTGAAATATAGATGCCCACATCCAAACACATGCTCAACTTGGGGCAAAAATCTACATATACTTCTGATTCTGGTAACATTACTGTCTGTTTGAAGGATGTATTTCCCAAACTAGCACAGACCTTCCAAACAAGCTCGGACTGAAAACATGGATTCTCACCATAAAATTTCAAAATATTTACATCTTGGAAGACAACTGTGGAGCCAACTAATTCACCTCCAGTTTATATTATATGACTGTATAACTAATAAGCGAAACTGGAAAACTGAGTTGCATTCCTGATTACTGCAGCAACTTAAAATAATTCTACAAACACAGCATCACTGAATTTCTTTGCCAGCCATTCCCATTTTAGCTGGCTGGTTGGAGTTCTAGGAAAAGTAGTGTTTTTACCTCTACTCTCTGCATCAGCCACCTCAGATGCAACAGTCAGTTTCGTGATAACAAGAAGTGCTTCTACAGATAGATCAATAGCAAAAGGAGGGACAGGGAAAACCTCCATTCTCTACTGGACATGGGCGGGAATATAGTTATCAAAGATGAAGAAAAGGCTGAGGTATTTAACACCTTCTTTGCCTCAGTTTTCAACAGTAAGACAGGTTGTCCTGAGGACAGCTGGCTTCTGGAGCTTGTAGAAAGAAACAAGAATCTGAACAGCCCCCCTGTAATCCAGAAGGAAACAGTCAGTGACCTACTGAGCTGCTTGGATCCCCACAAGTCTATGAGACCACATGGGATCCACCCAAGGGTGATGAGGGAGCTGGCAGAAGAGCTCGCCAGGCATCTATCATCTACCAACAGTCCTGGCTCACTGGGGACATCCCAGATGATTGGAAGTTGGCGACCACAAAAAGGGCCAAAAGGAGAACCCAGGAAACTACAGGCCTGTAGCAAGACAAACCTCTCTTAGGGCACGGCACTCCAAGGTCCAAGAGGTGTTCCAGCAGAGGTCCACAAACAGTGTCCTGAGTCTGTTGCCTCAGGACTGGTTAGCCTAGCTCTGTGCTATTGCTCCAGAAGTGACTGACCACTCTGCCGGCTTGCTCAGGACTGAGCTGAGCCTGTGCTTCAAGCCTCACCTTTTATTGGCCCCCTAATCCTGCTCATGCTCAGTGGGGGCCCACCCTAATCAGGCACAGGTGGGCTTAACACAAGCTCATGCCCACTGCCTGGCAATTAGTGGCACCTGGTTGCCTCATTTCACTACATTTCCCCCCTCTTTTTTTTTTTGTTTGTTTGTGAACTCCCATTTATTACAATGACAATTGTAATATGTTCTAGTATACACAAATACAACAAAAATTACAATTCCTCTCACTTTTTTTTTGGTTGGTTTTTTTGTTTTTTTCTTTATGTTATTTTGGGTTTTTTCTCATTTTTTGTGTTTTGGAGGTTTTTGTTTCTTTCTTTTTGCTTTTTTATTTTTTGTTTTCTTGGTATTTTTGGTTTTTTTGGGGGGGGGTTGTTTATTGGTTTTTTGTGGTTTTTTGGTTTTTGGTTTTTTGGGTTTTTTGGTGTTTTTTCCTCTAAAATTCTCCTGGTATCTTCATTCCGCCCTTGCCTTGCCTTGCCTTGCCTTGTCCCCTAATCCTGCTCATGCACAGTGGGAGCCCACCCTAATCAGGCACAGGTGGGCTTAACACAAGATCATGTCCACTACCTGGTAATTAGTGGCACCTGGTTGCCTCATTTCACTACACAGGCCCATCAGCCTGACCTCAGTGCCTGACAGGGTTACAGAGCAGATCATTCAAGGGGCAATCACACAACACCTACAGGATGGACAGGGGGTCAGACCCAGCCAGCACGGGGTTAGGAAGGGCAGGTCCTGCCCTTTTATGCTTTTATGCTCACCTTTTATGCTCAGGTGACCACCTGGTGGATGAGGCGGAGGCTGTGGATGTGGTCTACCTGGACTTCAGCAAGGCCTTTGACACCGTCTCCCACAGCATCCTCCTGAAAAAGCTGTCAGCCCACAGCTTGGACAGGAGCACCCTGTGCTGGGTTAGGAACTGGCTGGAGGGCCGGGCCCAGAGAGTGGTGCTGAATGGGGCTGCATCCAGTTGGTGGCCGGTCACTAGTGGTGTCCCCCAGGGATCAGTGTTGGGCCCAGTTCTGTTCAATATCTTTAGTGATGATTTAGATGAGGGGATTGAGTCCATCATCAGCAAATCTGCAGATGACACTAAGCTGGGGGGAAGTGTGGATCAGCTGGAAGGCAGGAGGGCTCTGCAGAGGGACCTGGACAGACTGGAGAGTTGGGCTGATTCCAACGGGATGAGGTTCAACACGGCCAAGTGCCGGGTCCTGCACTTTGGCCACAACAACCCCATGGGGAGCTCCAGGCTGGGGACAGAGTGGTTGAGAGCAGCCAGGCAGAAAGGGACCTGGGAGTTTGGATTGACAGGAAGCTGAACATGAGCCAACAGTGTGCCCAGGTAGCCAAGAAGACCAATGGCATCCTGGCATCCTGGCTGGCCAGTGTGGCCAGCAGGTCCAGGGAAGTGATTCTGCCCCTGTACTCAGCACTGGTGAGGCCACAGCTTGAGTCCTGTGTCCAGTTCTGGGCCCCTCAGTTCAGGAAGGAGACTGAGGTGCTGAAGCGGGTCCAGAGAAGAGCAAGGAAGCTGTGAAGGGATCCAGCACAAGTCCTGTGAGGAAGGGCTGAGGGAGCTGGGGGTGTTCAGCCTGGAGAAGAGGAGGCTCAGGGGAGACCTCATTGCTCTCTACAACTCCCTGAAAGGAGGTTGGAGCCAGGGGGGGTTGGTCTCTTTTCCCAGGTAACTCTCAGCAAGACAAGAGGGCATGGTCTCAGGTTGTGCCAGGGGAGGCTTAGGTTGGGTAGTAGGAAGAAATTCTTTACAGAGAGGGTGGTCAGGCATTGGAATGGGCTGCCCAGGGAAGTAGTGGATTCTCCGTCCCTGGAGATATTTAAAAAGAGACTGGCTGTGGCACTCAGTGCCATGGTCTGGTAACTGCAGCAGTAGTGGATCAAGGGTTGGACTTGATGATCTCAGAGGTCCCTTCCAACCCAGCCAATTCTATGATTCTATGATTCTATGTGCTCAGTCTGTCTAGGTACCCTGTGCAGGGTGCAGTGCTGCAGCACCTCAGGGAGAATCCCAGGACGGGGTTGCAATGAGGCTGGCAGGGAGCCCACCACAACCATGGCAGTGGGGGCTTCTCACTACTTCCCACACTGTTAGCTAGGACCCTTGGCTCCAAATTCCAGGGCTCTCAATGATTCATGACTTTGCATTTCTGTGGGCTGAGTTTTATGTTTGCTTGTAAAAATGTTGTCTTAAATTTTAAATAAAATGTACTTTTAAGGCATTTTTAATTAAAAAAATATATAAATTTATTTAAAATTTTCAGAAGCCAACATTATAATGGTGTTTTGTTACTACGTAGCATTTTTCATAGCTCAAAATCCTTCCCAGGAGAAGACAAGCTTGTTTAACCTGTGTTAAAGTTTAGAAAATTGCACATTCAAATCAACATGGGATCCTGCTTTCCACGTAGTAAGCCAATAGTATTCTGCCCATGATATTCCAATATGGAAGAAGGGGTGATACACAGCTACTACTCAAAATCTCAGTATATGAAATATATCAAATGTTCACTAGTAAAACACCTGTCAGCTATGCAATGCCTTTAATTTTTCTAGACTTACATGTACAACTGGCAAAGAAAATTACCTGAGCACAAGTATAATAGGCAATATGACCTTTAGTAGAGAAACAAGGATCCTTTCAAACAGGTCACACACTAACTTCATTGCCAGGACTGAAGAAAAAAATAAAAAAATTAAGACATCGAAAGAAAAATTTTCCATCATAAAATGAATCAGAATAGGAGGAGGACACTTCCTTCAAAAAAAATATGACAACTTCCTTGGAGAATGAGATTAGTTTAAAACAAAATCAGTGTACAAAACTTTCGAAATATTGACCTTGCATATGGAACATTAAGCAAGAAAAGACTTCTGGCTTCCTTTTTTAATACCTGGGAGCATACCAATGCTGTGTTTTTCTGGCAGAAAGGATCTTACCCATCCCTCATACCAATCACGTGCAAGTTTGCTTTCCCATGTAGTGAGACACAGAAAGTCCTGTGGCCATGAGGCACTACCAAACCCAGTCAGATGTTTCCTTTCAGCAATGCTTAGTTCAGAAAACTGAAAAGACTAGGAGGGTGTTCATGCCTGGATGCCCGGATCATGAGCAACAGAAGATTAAATCTCTAAGTATAGTTCTGCATGGAGATAATTCACAGAGCACTTAGAGACATACGTATGCATCAAAATCTTCTGTGTTATGACTGTGGAAAATATTTGACTCTACAGTGAAGTTATTCAACACATTTGAAAAGTTTTCTTTACTCAAGTGTAAACTGTTTTCCCTTACTTCTGTGCTGGTTTTCACCAGCATGAAACCAAGGAGCCGAGTGTGAGCAACGAGAGCTGCAGACCCCTCTTTTTGGATTTCTGTTAGAATTAGTCTGAAATGAGGATGAATATTATTCAGCTCCACCCTGAACCAGCTGAAAGTTTTTGTCTAAGCACAGATCACATCATGTTCCTTGTCTAAATACACAACATGCAGAAATTTCCCATGCAGAGTAACAACCATTTTTTAATGTCCTGGTTCAATGTGAAAAGTAGACCTTATCCAAATATCCTTTCAAAACTGGGAGAAACACAGCTCCCCAAAGACAAACCCTAAAAAAGTTTTCATGTCATTTATGCTGTTAGCAATGTCCTATTCTGTTTTGAGAAGATATTGACATATTAGAGGGGTCTGTCTGAATGCACTGACAAACAAAAATCTCATGTAATTGACTATATCTCTTTGAATTGAAGCTGTGTTTGCTCTTATCAGGACTGATTTATCAGTGCACATCAGAGGAGCCTCCAGTACTTGCAATAATGTGTTGTCTTTTATTATCTGCATGAGCACATATGGTATCTCAACCAAAGCCAAATAAGAAAAGTATTTTATACCAATGATCCATCTGTTTGCAGCAAGAATGTAGCAAAGACAGTATTCAACAAAACCAACTCTTCAGAGTAGACTTCACTTGCAATGTTTAATATAAAGCAAAACCAAGCAAATTCTAGAGCAGAACAATGCCTAATGCAGTGGTGAGCATCATCTCTTGCAACTCAGTGATGAGGTGTATGACAGAGCATGGTACTTTGTTGTAAGAGGATGAGGATAAATGCTTGTGGGATTACTCACAAACTCTAGGAAGAGGTTTTTCTTCTTTCTTTTCATGAAAAGAAAACATATGTGCTGGCAAAACCTGCATTGATGTTTTCCTTTCTTCAGATCTTCTTGAGGTAATCCCCAGAGTCAGTGTGAATCTTCAAAATCTTTTGGACTGTTTCTGTCTTCCCACTTATGAATATTTGGAGCCAATTTATTTACTGATGACTGTGAGAACTTTGTAAAGCCTAACATCACCATCTTGAGAGCCCTTCAAGCATGTACTTCCAAAGAACTGCTGAAGGATGGAAAGAAAAGCTTCAAAAAACAGAAAGTAAAATTTAAGCTAAAAAAAGAACCAGGAAAAGCTTTCTGGTTCTTCAGCCAAGAGCAGATGTGAAATAGATAGCTGGGGAAAACAATGGAAACTTCATTGAGTAGAAAAACCTAAAAAAAAGAGGAAGAGAATGCGAGTAAATCAAATCCAATCCATGATTTGGTTCTTTCCCTACATGTACACCTCCTACAGCAGTTTAAGTCATGCTAAGTCTACACTCAGAAAGTTCTGATACTCACAAGTCAATGCAGAAACAAGGCATCTTCTGGCAGACACCATGATGTCAGTAACACCATTACTGTGGGCAATTGTTCCAAAAGAAAATATCTTTCAGGGAGCTGTCAGAGAAATTTGTCCAACAGTAAGCTCCTCCTTTCCTCCTGATCTGGGTCTACATTAGAGATACTGGGTCAGCAGAGCTACAGGAGTGTCTGCAGGCAAGGCTTCAGTAGCTGAACTCTCCTGCAACATTGCTGGCTTATGGATTAAACCTGTAAAACTACGGATGGACTTCCCAGCACAGTACGGTTAGTTGGGTACTAAGTTTCTCTTTATTTGTTAACACAGTGAAAAAAGCATGCTTTGTTTTATGTAGTCCTGTAACTCATCTTCAGCAGAACTACAGCTTTATTTTTGCACATGAACAAATGCCAAGCCCTGGCATTTTAACATAATCATTTCTATCTAGTTGTGATTCTAGCAACTCTGATAAATGTGTACACATTTTACACATAAGCAGTGAAACACTGGCAAGAGCTCGTGAACACAGGATTGAATTTATAACCTAAAGCCAAGCTGCAGAGTACTAGTGTAACGAGTTCATAATTCTTTCTGCAGGCTAAGGGATGTCAATAGCCTGCTTCATAAAATAATGAGTGTTTGTAGTAATAATTTCATGGGTTGGCTGCAATTTAATAGCCTTTATTTCCAATATAAGTTCATGAGGGATATCAGTGGCAAACAGGTTCTTATGAAATATGTTATGTCAGAATTACTATTAAGCTGTTGTTAGTGTGTTTGTTGCAGTTTTTACATGCTGTTGCTGTTTATGTGATGATCCAGTTTCATAAAACTTTATGTGCCAGCTAAAAACTGGACACTTGCAATAGCTTTGCCAAATATACCAATTGATCAATTAGGACCCAGCACAACTCTGTGTTGCATCAGTTTTATGCCTGTCCAGCAGAAATTACTTCTGGGTGGCTTTTGATTTAGGCAGTGTGAATCTATAGACACTTACTCTTTCCCTCCATCTGCCTGTGTGGATCTGTGGTGCCGGAAGGTGTCACAGTCAGTACCCAAGGGATTAATTTTCTCCTTATCCAACAGGGACAAAATGAGCAAGAGCATCATGTGCACAGAACTGCCAATGTGCTCAGCCTTGACCTGCCCCTAGGGCAGAGTGGGTAATGCATTCCCTCTGCTCTTGCCACTGTAATAAGTGTCCTGAGAAGACTGAAAATCAGTGCTATTAGCAATCTTCCACTAAGAAATTGACCTCAGGTCTTCTACTTGTGATTTGAACTAGTGACCTAAAGATAAAGACTTTGTATGCTTTTATTGAACCTTTGAGATACCCAGGTTAAGCTTTTAAAAGACATTAAAATACATATTTACTTTATATTCAGTGTGCCCAGGACACAGCTAATTCAGTGATAGGTTAATGGATTTTTTTTCAGTAGTCAAAAGGGCCAAGGCAGCTCTCATCACCCACTGCCACTCCCTCCCTACAACTCAATTTCTCCATTATCTATCAACAAATGTGCAGTGAAACAGATACAAAAATGGAGTGCCTTGAAAAAAATTATATAAGAGAACAAAATGAGATCTACATAAGCCAGTGCTGATGCCACAAGAAAAAAATACTTCCTACCATGGTCTTAGTTCATCCTCTACTAGTTCTGATGAAGTTGGTCCTAAGTATTTATAAAATCTTTTTACATTCGAAAGCTTGCAGGATTAATCTGAATAGTGAAGTAACAAATCATTATACAACTGCCATAAACTTATCTTCTGCATGCAAGCAACACAAACTAAACCAAAAACTATTCAGTTGGTAGTGAGGATGCAGCAACGTACAACAATGGCAGCAGGAGACTGACCTGAGTTCTGACTCAGCTTGGTGCAATTTGTTTAGAAGTGCTTCAATTTTTCTTTTAAAAGTTTAGCAAAGAAAAAAATTGCCTGTCACTGTAAAGAAGCTCTGAGCTCTGGAGCAGATGAAAGGAGTTATATAAGTGCAAATTACTGTGCTTACTCATTTATATTAAGAAAACGTCAGTTTTTCATTAAATGTTTTGCTTTGTTCAGAAGAATGAGATCCATATCTTGATTTAACAAACCTTATTCAGCCCACTCAAATGACCAGAATGTGTGATTCATTCGCTGTGTGCAGCAACATTAAGCTTTGCAATAGCTTTGTCTATGCCCCATGGTGAGATGGGCTATGATCTCAAAGTCTGGCAGCCTAGGGCATGATTTGAGCTTGGATGGGAGATCTTTATGAATGCATGTTATAGGTTTTTTCTTCAGCAGGTGTCACATTTCCCTGAGTCAGTATTGAATTAAGACCTTAATTTGGCATTAGGAAGCAGTGTGCTTTTGGAGGTGTCCTTTACCCAATGATAAAGTCATACCAGGGAGGCAGCTCCATGGGCTGTCTTCATTTACTATGATGGTGTTTTATCAGAGGTACATGTAAGGCTCATAACCCTTACTGACTGCAATGCAACCTCTAGTAGTTGTTTTATTTTAAAGAAACATTAAATATTGCAAAATCTTATCTGAACAATATTATCTTATATTAATCCTCTTGGAAAAAATATCCCGGGTTTCTACACCTCCTGGCTGGAAGAGTAGCAAGCCTGCTAATTCTTACACAGTGTACCTGGACAGCCTATTTCTCAGAGTTTCAGAAGCTGAAATGCATTCTCTCTTCTTCTCTTCCATTTTTATTGCTCTCTCATCTCCATTCCTATCAGCAAACATTAGATTTGTTCTTCCCTAATCCACTTTGATGTAGCACCATCCACTATCTGACTCTCCAGTTAGCAACCCCTGTCAGATAAGGTCCTGTTTTCATCTGTCTGAAGTAGGATTATCTGTAGGGCCAGCCCAGAAACAGTAATGGACTGTGCATTCCAAGTAGTCACGCATTGCCTATACATATATGTTTTATTTTCCATTCATTATTCTCTAACATGATGAACAGTAATATTGCTAATAGTATAAATGTGCTGTACATGGTAGACTGGGGAAAAGAAGCTGAAAATTTGGTCCAAGAATCCCTCCACACAAGTTACAAAATGCTATAGAGAGAACAGCAGGTAGCAAAAACTAGTCTCAAACTGCTTGATGTAGATTTGAACTTACTTTGTTCCCTGCCCCATTCAGATGCTGATCTCAACTCTAGTTCATCAGAACAGCCTCAGAGCTGCTATTGGCTGCTCATAGCTCAGAGAAGCTAATCTACCCTCACTGGCAACATCCTGTTAAATAAAATGTCCCCACTAGGCTGGTGACAGAAAAACAGTCTTGAAGCAGGGTGGTAGCTTTGGACCACCTGGAAATCTGCCAGTGGAGGGACATGCTCTGAGATGTTCCACACAGTCACAAGTAGAAGGTTATAAAGCAATCAGTATCTGGCCAATAAATCTCTAATGCAGGAAAAGCTCCAGGAAAAAAAAAAAAAAAAAAGGATAATATAATTGTAATATATTGTCAGGTTTCATCTACTGTTACTTAATTTTTCATTTTTCTATTGTTTATGTTGCAAAAGGTAGCTGATGTGTTCAGTATGCTAACAAGACTAATTAGTGCCTACTTGTCATTTCCAGTGACTTACTTCTGGCATCCAAAAGCACATCCTGTTCCAGCGACTTACCTATAGAAAGCTTGTTTATTAGAGCAAATAACACTTAGCTGCTGAACACTTGCTGTGCAAGTTGTTGTGTTTGCTAATACCATTGTTCTTCCATACCAGGCTCAAGGGGCAGCTAAAATCCAACCTAAAAGGTCAAACACCTGTAAAATGTTCAGTGCCTGTTAAACCAGTGGTACTGACGTAGCCTCCTCTGGATCCACTGGTGAGGCTTTTGCAAAGACATCAGAGAAATGGCACTTCTCAGGTTTCCTTCTTTAGGTTTGTGAAGTATTTATAGGCTGTTGGCTTCCTTGAGATGCTCAGATGAAAATTAACAAAACCATCCATGAGAGGAATTGCCAAATTTTGCATGACTACATGTCTCACTTCTGAGCATGGAGCACAGGTTTATGCTTGAGCTTTGAACCCTAGTATGGGAAATTACATTTGTTTGTATCAGCAATAATTTATGTCATCTCAAAGGAATTTGAACATGAACTACATTGTAGTGAATGTAAACAAATCTTTCAAAAGGATAAATAGAGATAAATATACACAGGAATATTGCCATGCATCTTAGTCACATGGAGATCCAAATCTGAAGTTATAAATCAAGTTCTGCATCAGTTGCCCTCTGAGGTGGATTCTGGACTGAAACAAATCTGACAAGGTTTCATATTGTTGTCTCTCACGTCTGCTTTCATGCCTGCAATTTTATGAAATCAGAAAGTAGGTCTTGGAATCACTGAACCCAAGGCTATGTCCTGAGTAGGCTTCAGACTTGGACTCCTTACCCCAAAACAGCAGAGCTTTGAACACTGACTCCTTATGCCAAAAATGCCAGCAGAGCAGGGAGCAAAGTGGGGTTGTTTCCACCAGCTGTGGTGCTCATCTGTGGTAGTTTAAACTGAACATGAAATTACAACATTTTTTTAAATCTAGTCTTCAGTAGATGTAAAGTCAAATGTATTTCACAAGTCAGGTAAATAGTTTAGTCCTCTTCTGAATAGCTGAGGTTTGGATCAAAACTGCAAGTTTTGTTTAAAAAATTGAGTTAACAAGTTGCAGTTCAGCAAGGTAAAAAAAGGTATGAATGAAATGATTTAAGTGAGTCCTAGAAGCATCTCTGTCCCAGGGTGGGAGCTATGAGTCCTCAAAAGCAAAGTGACCAACCAAGGAAGAAGTCTGAGGGTCTCCTGTCCATGACTGAAACTGATGAATATGTTGACAGTTGCTAAGCACAGTTGAAAGTTGTGAAGGTATTTACTTCATCGACTCTGCCAAACCTTTTGGGTACACTTTGGGCTAAAAGAAACAGCAGTCCCTGGAAGAGAAACCTGAGGCCATCTGATAGGGTTAAGAAATGGTTTGTAAGCACATGCACATGCCACTTCTGTGACTTCTCTTTCATACTTGCTGCCAGCAGGAACTTGTCAAATCAATATGATTCAAACATATCAGCCCACAGACTTGTGGGGCGTATATTTTTATTAGGAATACATATGTATGCTCCTTTGTCCTCTCCTTAGCTCATTTTTTTTCCCAGTAGGAATCCTCTCAGCATATTCGGCGTTGAGGCACATCAGCACAGTACCACCTCCGGTGAGTACCAAGAGGCTTTCCAAAACGAAGCTGACAAATCTGCAGGACATGGAAAAATAAATATGAAAAGGCAAGCGCAGTTCGTTTTCATTATTCCTGCTTGCTTGGGAGCTAATTTCCCAGGCAGCTGTTTTCCAAGAGGCTCCTTGCCCTGTCCGTCCCACTCCTGGAGTGCCCATGCCAGGCTGGGTCTGCAGCTCCTGCAGCATCAGCCTCCTGCTGGGGCATCACTGTGGGCTGAGGCAGGGGGCTGGGTGGTCAGTGGGACAGGGGTAATTACTCATTAGCAATAAGGGAAATGTCCCTGGAGAGATTACTTTGCAGCAATTCTTTGCCTTGGGGGTGTCCTGTAGCAGTGACTGCACTGGAGGACTGATTTATTGTCAGTATTTCTGCTCAGAAATGATGTTTGCTCCCCACAAGTTGTAAGAGAGAAGATGGGCACCGCTTCTTTAGTCAGCTTTTTCATGTATCACCACACTCACTGTGTATTTCTCTGCCAAAACAGCCCTTGGGCACTTCTGAAAATTGCAGTCTGCCACTTCCCCATACTTTGCTGGGGTATTTGCAGGGCAAAGTTTTTGTTTGCAGGCTGGCATTGTCACTCTTCATTCTTTGTATTGTTTTCTGCAGTGAGTGGGAAAAGCACATTACTCTGCTAGCTAAAGGTGCACAGGCTGTTCTTAAAAACATCACTTTAACATAAAACTATACAGATAGAGGCTTTGTTATTTTGTTTTGAGCTGCAGGATACTTTCCTACCAGTGCTGCTGCTGCTATAAAGTGTGCAAGCTCTTTGCAATGGCTGGTCGCTTGCTAGAAGCTTGCTTTCAGGAAATGGGAACTGGCATTTTAACATTCCTTCCAGTACAGGATTTTAAAGAAGTAGGTGCTTTTAAGTCTCATTTTCAAGGACAGTTTTTTATTCATCCTCACAGACTGAAGAAAAGGTTAAAATTAGATACCTGCAAGGCAAATATGCCACTGCATTTGCATGAATGTTGCATTATGCTCCCATCACTTAAAAAAACATTTTTCTGTTGACCACCTCATGTGAAGACCTATTAGAAAGTAAGTGACTGGCCGTTTTTGGTCAAAATTGTCTTGTCTTTTTTTTTTTGTCTTTCTTATCTTTTCCTCTTAATAGGGAAAGGAGAATAAAAATAGGGGAAAAAACAAACAAAGAAAAATGATGAATGACATCAAAATGAGTTGCATGGAAAATTTAGACAGTTCCAAAAGAAGGGGCAAAATTAGGATCACATGTGTTAAGAAAGAAATGCAATAGAATTAAAGCAAGATGTAGATTATAAATTCACATTTCTGGGGTAGAACACAAAGGGAAAGATAAGTGGAACAAAGATTTGAGGAGGGAGCAATGTATGTTAAAGTTAGTACTGGTTGAAGAGAGAGAAAATGATCAGCTAGGCTGAGTTTGGACTGAGGTAAAGAAAGAGAAAGAAAGTGGTTTCTGGTTGTGGTATGCCTTCCACAGGAATGCAGACAATTGAGGACCTGAAAAAGCTGCTGCAATGATGACAAGGCTGGAGGATTAAAGAAAAAACTGCTGTATACCACTTGCCTATCTTTGCCCCTGAGTGCATAAGCCCTGGCTGATCCCTTGATGTCAGGGCTTCAATGCAGCTCTGAAGGGTGCAGGAGGAAAACAAGCCTGGGCTCTGAAACACATGAACTGCACAGGGGGCACTTGCAAAACAATGACTCAGATCTTTTTGAAGTGAGAAAAAGCCAGATGGGTCAGGGCAGGGAATGACTTCCATTTATTTCATTGCTGGCCTGCAGTTCTGTTTAATCTATGGTTAATGTAAAACCCTCAGACAATATTTTCAATCTTAGGTGCTTAAATGAAGGCTTTTAAGTCCATTTTCAGCACAGAAATGAAGGAGGCCTGGTTTCCAAAGGCAATGACTTCAGTGAGGTTTATTCATTCTCTCTCAGTTCCCAGCTAGCTGCCAAAGTATGGATTTAGGACCCCAGCTATAGTCAGCCAAGTAGAAAAAGTATGGCCACAAAATGTGCTCTTGGAGTCTGAGTGGGTGCCTTAAGAGTTCAGAGCAATGCTTTGGAAAGAAAACCACAATGCAACAACTTTTTGTTTGTTGCTGAACTAGCTTGGCTGACTCAGACAGTGATTTTATGTGTGTAACATACTACTGGACCAATACATGGGTGTGCAGCAAATCTCAGCCTTTACACGCCCTGTGAACAGTGGGGTTTTCTCTCATCCCCCCCAGATAAATCAACTTAAAACTTTAGCTTGTTAAAAACCTAAGATGTGTCTATCTGTGAGAAAAATTCAGCTGGCCTCTGGGCAGGGAGGGTAATGCAGGTCACTGGGCCTGGTGGAGAAGGCAAACCTTGGACCAGTGTTCCTCAGTACAGGGCTCCATCCCCAACTCAGCTTGCCTCTCCCACAGCTCTCATTTCTTTCTCCTGTTGTAAAGCCTGTTGAGCTGTGTCAGCAGGGAAGAGATAAACTTGCCCATAAAATGCAATGCTCTTTCTCCCCTGAGAGAAAAGGGGTCAAAATTACTTATTCATTGCCCTTGCTCTGTGTGGTGTCTAGCACAGGCAGACCTGTCAGGGAGGGAGGGAGGAAGAAGGGAGAGAGGTGAAGCAAAGGTGTCTGTAAATACTTTACCTGTTTGAAGTTCATGCCCCTAGAAACACAATGCATGACAAACCCTAGGACTGCCTACATTGCTTCTTTTTCATACATTCCCTTAAATATTCCTTTGTTTTTCTGCACATGAAGGAGGTGTGAACAACTCAGAGTAAATTAAATGGTTATTTTGTTTCCTGAATTTCATTTTATTTGCATTGCTCTCTGGAGAATAAAAGTTACTGTAGGCTTTCCTTTTAATCAGATGGTAGAAGTGTTTTGCAATATTGAACTATTGAAAAATTCAGTAAAAATATGTTTAAAAAATTCAAAAAACAATCTAAACAGAATAGGGGAAGTGTTACTTAGGTTTTCTGAGATAACTGTCACTAGTTTACTCTATCCCATTAAAATTTAATTTGTTAAAAATCTAGGATGCATTCATGTGATAAAAATTAGATTGTCAGCCCTTGTTAACTCATGACTTTTTCACTTCATTGACACAAAACCTTGTTGAAAAAAAAAAATTATGAAACTTTTTTTACAGGTATTTGTATGGTTATCTGAAAGTGGTGTACAGTTCCTGACTTCTAATATAGATCAGTCTGAAAATCACTGAAGAACATTCAGCCAAGTAAAGTCAACAGTAGGTCTCCTAAGGGACCAAAATCAAAAAAAAAAAAAACAGTCAAGGAGCATTGTACACATTGTTATTCTCTGGGAAATTATATGATACCTTACTTACAGGTTCCTAGCAACAATATGAAGGACCTCAGGGGAATTATGAAGCCAGCTGCAGAACTGCCTTACTGAGCATGATGTATTCGATCAACAAAAAGCTGTCAGCCTGCATACTACAGGTTACACTGGTATTGGTGCATCTGGGCACATCTTCTGTCATCCTTAAAAGTCCAGATTAACATATAGCATTTGAACATCTCTTTGTGAAAGGGGATTAAGAAAGTGAAGAGCAACAGAAAAAAGGAAAAAGAATTCTGAAGAGCAGATGTAATTGTCCTGTAAATAGCTGATAGAGGTTTTTGGTAGAGGCATTGTCCCCACAAGTGCATTAAAATCCATGCTGAATATTGTTCAGTGTAACTAGCTGTAGTATGAATTTAAGTACCAGCTGAATAGATGGTTAGCCAGGATGTGATACCCATGTTCAAATCCCTGGATTAGCCCTGAATTTTACATGAAGCAATCCCCGAGGTCCACTTTGTAGCTGTTTCTCTTCATTCAAGGATTACCTTCAGATTAATTAAAAGATTGATGTCTGGAAATCTTTTGAATTTCCCATCAGCAGTATAAGGATGCAGTAAAGTTATTTACCTAACTGAACACCTCCTTTTGGCTTTCCATCCTTATTTTAAAAGTGATTTTGCAAAACAGATATATTAATATTAGTGACAGCTATCTGCCCTTCCTTGGCTTTTCCATGCTTCATCCTCAGCTTCTGCTGTTATGTTTTCAGAATTTAGTTATATTTAAACTTATGTAAATAGAAGTGTAAGTTGGCCACGGTGCTGCAGTTCCTGCCATGCAGCCTATAAAACCCTAATTCCAGAGAAGTTTCTTTGTTAAATGCACAAATGTGAACAGCCTTCTTTTCACAAAGTCCTCCCTAGAGAATGAACTACTACTCTCCTTCACAAAGTTCTATCAGAGGATCTTGTGAACAGCTGACCACTTCAAAATCCTGCTATTGTCCCTACCTGCTACAAATAGCTTAGCCAACTCTGAACCAAACCCACAGTCTTTTCACTGGATTATGCATTGCAAAAGGCTTTGGATTATTTTGTATGACTGGACCCCTTATTTATAACAAGAAGATTATGGTCTTAAACAATAAAGAATTTTTGGACTCATAGGGGTTCAGATCTTCTAATTAATTTGATAGAAACTTCAGGATAGAAGGCTCTTGATAATCTTCTAGTGCAATTGATACCATAGTAATTGGTACACTTCTGAACACTTTAAAAAAAACTATACACAGCCCCTCTGATACTTTTGGTGCTAAACCAAATCCCACTCACTTATGCTGTGTAGATACTGACTGCAGCACTAAAGCTTGTTAATTTGGCTACAAATTTTTAAAAAAACATAGAGAACTGCCAAATTTTATCACTAGTTATGCTGTTGTTATCAGTGCTTACATATGGCTGGCTGTCTCACAATCTTCCTACTAATTCATGGTTATTTACCCATGGGTTGGGTAAAGCAGATGAAATTCATGGTAGTAGAAGGTGGTCACCAGTAAGAAATACATCACATGGGAAGTTCCACAAGCACCAGGCTTGTGAAGCTTCATTTCCTGTGAAGTGTTGTCTCGTGGTTAATAGTGTTAGGCTTCTTCATTCTGAGCTCGAGGTGGAAATTCTGCCATGGCTGGGTATTTATCACACCCTCCAATGTGTACATTCTCATGTTCATAATAAGATAGAAGCCATGGTAGCATTTACCATAAGAAGGTGAAAAAAGGGTCTCTTTCACCTCTATGATCACTTCTTTTCTTCAAATTTTTTAGGAACTGAACTACCTTTCAAACCTGTACCTGTCCAAGATTATTGAAATTGGCCAACTAGTTCAAATCTATTCAAAGGAGAGAAAAATACAGTGGGATTGTACTACCATTTCCACAGGTAACTGTAGTGAGACAGGACCAGGTGCCCTGAGTTATTGATGAGTGGGTGTGGGTTCACCTGTGTCTGGCCTCCCTCCTGAGCATGTGCAGGAGCAGGGGGCCAATAAGAGAGCAGCTGACACCCATGGAGAGGCCTCTCACTTTTCAGTGAGGATGGAGAAGCCCATAGCTCAAGGAGCCCCAGGAGCAGGCAAGAAGGGGTAGATCCCGAGGCCTCAGGAACAGCCCTAGGACATCGTCCAGGAATGGGCTAAACCCCGAGGCCCTAGGAGCAAGAAGGGCTCCTCCTGCTACAGGTAACATCTAAAAAGTAAGTGACCTATGTAATATCAGTAGTGCAGACAAAGTATGTTCCAGGACTGTGACCCTGATGAGGTGAAGAATAAAAAATATTGGATTCAGACCTGGTGTGAACAGGGAGAGGGAAGGAAACCAGCAAGCCCTAGTTCTGGTCTGTGTAGCCAGGCAAGTATCCGCCCATGTGGCTAGGGCAACACATGCAGGTCTCTCAGGCTCCAGTGATCTTTGCAAGCCTGAGTTTCAATTTCTCTTTGCCACAGCACAGTCACAGGAGATGCTAGAGGGAGAATTAACCGAGATCAAACAGGCAAGGAAAGGGACTGGTTGGGACTGCATGCAGTTAAGCATTGCTTATATAAAATGTGCCTAAATTGTTACCAACAAAGGGATAAGTACTTGAGTAGTAGCAGGGAAGGATTTTTTTTTTTCACCAGGAATGAGACCAAAGAAGTGCAGCTGCCCTCCAAGAAAGCTGACTGCTTTATTTATACCATCATTGAACTCAGCTCACGACCCCTTGCCCCACAGGAGTTTTGGTCCAGCCTTCACTTTAATGAATTTTGCTCACACAGGACAGCAACCTAGAGACATTTTTATTTACTTGTAGCAACTTGCTGCTGTGCTGCACAATCTGCATTGCCTCACAATGTCTTCTCCCACTGTAATAGCCTGTGACCTTGCAGTGATTTGAACTGTAAATAATTTGTGGGGCTTATCAGAAAAGGAATGGAGGGGAGAATAATAAAACTGTTAGTGTACTTGATACTCTGAGAACTCCAGGTTAGCCTCACCTCCAGGAAGGCAACTCAGCTGCCTTTGTGTTGATTTTCAAACCAACAGCAGCTCCCTTCCCTGAGACAGGGATCCATGCTTTGAAAACAGATGGTGCTATTTTTTATGCCAAGCATTCTGCACTTCACTATTTATTAAATGGGCCAGAGAAGACCATAAGACCAGCTCTCAAATAATATACATGAGCTGTGATGTGTGCAGTGTTCATGCTGGAACCCTGTTTACTCTGAGGACCTCTAATGCCATTTAGGAGTGTAATACACACATGCCTGGAAATCAGGTCCTTTCTGACTCTTTGTCCAGCTGATTTGTTTTAAACTCTGTTTCTATTTCATTGCTTGATTCTTTTTAATCTAAATCATTTATAGAAGACCACAGCAACTGCTTTATTATGCCCCCAGAACAGATGGTGTCAATGTCTAAAGCTGTGGAGGGAAAGAACCATCTTTCTGGTGGCCCCTTTGAATCCTCCCTGTAACATAGTTACATAGTTTTTCATTATTGCTGTACTTCCTCTTAAAAAAAAGATGCAAAACTTCAATGATAGTTTGCCCGTAGTTTCCAGCAGAGTAGAAAACAAAACTTTTAGCCTTCCCTTGACTCATGTCCCCAGGAGTGACCCAGTATGCTGGGACACCCCACATGGGTTACAGAGATTTGCTGTTCTAGAGGGGGAAATCGAGATGTTCAGATGTTTGGTCTTTCTCAGGATTTAGCCTAGTTGCTACCAGATTAATCTTCTCCATTTCAGTCACCTTGTCAGCACTGCAATATACCACAGTGTTATGATCCACACAAAAAAAAGAGACCAAACTGAGCTAACCTCTGTGAAGCTGAAGTTTCTGGAAAGAACAATTCCTGTTATTGATTTTGCCTATTTGATATTTTTGTGTTTTAGAGATTGCTCTGAGAGGAAAGTAAAACCCTGAAATAAAAATTTAAAGGACTTCACAAAGGCCTCAAGTACTTGACAAATGCAGTTATGCATAACCTGTAGTCACTGTCTATGGGGTGGGGATGGGGATGGGGATGTGGGGGGGTTCTACTCACCTGTGAAAAATAGCACACCCTGTTTCTTTAGGAATGTCTCTAATCTCAGTGGCAAGACACCTGAGAGAGTCAATACCAGCTGCAGGTGCTGGAGTCCTGGCCTGTGTGTATTGATTGCTAAGGGATGGAAGTCACTTAACTGAGCCCTCTGACCATTTTTAGATTCACTGCCTAGATTTCTCTTTTTTTATCCTTTTTTCCTTGCAATAAAAAACATTTTTGTCTTGTGTTGCATTCAATAATGTGTCTGTGTTTTCACTGAAACCAGATCTTGTTACAGATAGATGTATGTCTCTGGTCAACCTAGCTCCTTAAGTAAAGGGATTCCAAGATCAAAGATCAAAGTGGCTAGGAAAATGTTAAACTGGGGAAGCTATTTAGTGGTCAAAGTCCTTGATTTACAAGCCAGCAGATGCTGCATAATCAAATCAGGTCTTTTACAGTTGGTTCCAAAAGTCACATTGGCAGGAAGGTTTGAGGACCTGCAGGACAGCTTTATTGAAATTCCATGGACCCTTGAAGCAGCACACAGCTATGGGAGGCAGGGAGAAGGCAAGCAGCTGAGCTAGCAGGGAAGTGGTAGAGGAGCTCTGATTTAAGAACACTCATTTTGCTTTCTGTGCTGCTGCAAGCCATGCTTATTTCAAATTTGTTAGTCCTCACTAGCCCAAAGACTTGGGAAAATCAGCTCTTCTTTACTCAGACCCTGAGAAATACACAGACAAAGCATTGGATGGTGTGCTTGTTTAAAGGAAAAAATATCTACTGGGATCTTGGCATAGGGTTGGGCTTCCATAGGGGATCATGTTCCAAACAGGACACTCAGTAGCTGCCCAGTGGAGATGAGGGTGTCCTGTGCACAGATCATTGCTGTGGCATCTTCAGCCAGGTAAGCAGAGGCCCCTCAATTCACTGTTCACTCAGTTCTTGTAACCCTGCAGGCCACAGTTCTAGCATACCTGTTATTTCCTCTACTTTGAGCAAGGAAGGCATTGAAAGCATGATCTAGACTTCCACTGGGTTGCTTTAATTAAAAATGTATTCCAAATTTCAATTCTCAGCAAGGCTGAAAAAAAAAAATAGTGTCTGATAATTTTTCTACTGGAAATGTGATTTATTAGGATGATGTTAGCTTCTTCATATTTCAGAAATACAGTATCTTAAAAAGTCTAGTATCTTCTTGATACTTATATTTCATAATGAGTATATTTCTAAAAAGACCCATCCAGAAAATGGTCTGAAGAGAGAAGAAGAATCAAGATAAGTGGGAGAGAGAGGTGACAGCGAAGGAGAGGGGGAAGGAAGGGGAGAACAGGGTATGGGGGAGCAGAAGGCATTTTCTACATATTTCAATGTAGAAATATTTTGCTTATTCCAGCAAAACTACACTGTTTTACATCAAATGAGAATCCAAACTGACGTGACTAAATCAGTGTCTAAAGCCCTGACTCAGTCGGTTAAAACTCAAAAAGCAGAGCACCCAACGAACCTGGAACCTTGTCTTTTTATACGTGTGTACATAAAAGAATTGCTAAGGGTTTTTATGATAGTGCATGTACAAATAATTACATTTGCATGGTAATCTTTCTTATCTTCAAAGCTTTTATCCTATCTTTACAGGATTTCTACTGTACAAGAGCAGCGTTCACTGAAAGCTATCAGCAAGGCTCTAACTCATCCGTTGATGTTCCAGTAAATGTTCTTTGGAACAGCCACCTCCTAACATGAGATGAAACACATGGAAAAATAATAGGAACCTCTTCCCTTGGATCTGGATTCTGCAGACACTTAAACATCCTCAGAATTAATTGATTGACACGGGAATGTACATTGCTTGCCTCCTTAGTGGAAATGATCTGCAGCTTACAGAACTAGGGACCTTGTTTTAATATTAAAATGGCTCAAGTTGAACATACAGAGCCAAAAAACATTCTCTATTTACAAATTATATGATTGTTCTTTATGAAAACAGAATAAAATGTTTTCTTCCAAAGTCTTAACCACAGGCATTTAGACAGCTTTGTCTTTTTACCTGAATGTTCATCAGAATGTTCCAGAATTTCCTGAAAGCTTAGTGATATATTACTCTATGGTTAGCTAGTATTAAAATAAGTTTCTGAACTCAAAATAAAAGCAAGAATAATTCTCTGTGGGAGCACACTTCAGTGAGAATCACCTCATTTGACAGGATGGAAAGATTCCCTGATACAACTCTTGAGGAATACCTCCATTCCTCCTTCCTGCAGCCATCACCTTCTCTGCAGTCTCATGTACAGTTTCCCAGATCATGATATGAGCTTCTTGTTTTAATTTATTGCCAACACCACATGATGGGATCCATGCATTTGCTGAAAATACAAAACTGTTTGGAAGTGATTGTTATCTCACCTTAACCATCAGAAATATACTCGTACAAGAAGAAATCAAGTAAAGCTACAAACTTACCTTCTACATACACCTGTGCTTGTCCAGCTATTAATTAGTTATATTCAGTAATTTATTAATTCACTTCAGGTAACGAGAAGCTTTCTGGAATAAATAAACATGCTATCAGTAAAACACAGCAGTCCTTAATGTGTATCTGAAAACAACATTTTTTTAGTGACTGCATTCTGAGAATAAACTTTTTCTTATTATATGGTTTATACTCAGGATTGGTACAGGCAAAGGAAATCAGAGTCCTAGCTGTCTTAACTAACATTCTTTCACCAAACTTTTAATTTCTGCTTTTCTGTCCTTGTTATAACAAACATCTTCACATTTGAAGTAATAAAATGCCATGCATTCCCACGGACAAAACCAGAGCTTAAAAAAAGCTCAGAAAAGATTTTTCACAGTTCACATGTCAGACCAACTTGTGCAGGCTCAAATTGCAACAGAAGATGAAGATCAGAAATTCCTAGAGATCTGCACATATGCATTCACTAAATTTGTCAGTAATTCTTGAATAATATTGATATAATATTGTACAGGGACAGAGGAAACAATGACCAGTTTACAAAAATCTCCTTTGCTCGGAATTTGAGAAGAAAAAAGCAAGCAAAGACAAGAAGCCTGCATGAAGATTGCAAAGCTATTTTAGTCATGGAAACACAAACATGGGGCAGTTTTGTTTTTCACTGAGATGTAAAGCAGAAACTCATAATGCAGAGACATGAGTAAGCATGGCATTACAATGGCATGGATAGTGAAAATGTGAGAATCATAGTAATGTTACTAGGTGAAAAAAAAACCCTCAAATTACATCAACATCTGCATAAATAAATTTGTGTACATTATATGCAGCCTCCCTCTCCTTGACTTCCAACACAGAGAAGCTTAAACATAACTTAGGGTTTTTTTAGACACTTTTGAGTATAGTTTCTCTTATACTGGGTCACTTTATGCTCCCTCCTGCAATTCTCACAGAAAGGGAGAAACGGAGGTTTCAATAAGCAAATCTATTCAGATTAAACTGAAAGATGACCAGGGATGGTTTTCACCTAGCAAAGTATTTATCTAAGAGTTTTACTTTCTACAAGCACCAGTTCTGAAACAAGCATCATTCAAGTGATAATATGAGCAGTGTGGGGGATACTCTTTCTGTGACTATACTAAGTTGTAGGAGTGCTTCAAAAATATGGTCTGTTGCAGGGCTGAGGTCCTGAATCTCCTCCCTGTAGTGAAATGAGGCAACCAGGTGCCACTAATTGCCAGGTAGTGGGCATGAGCTTGTGTTAAGCCCACCTGTGCCTGATTAGGGCGGGTCCCCACTGCGCATGAGCAGGATTAGGGGGGCAATAAAAGGTGAGGCTCAAACTCACAAGCTCAGCTTGGTCCTGAGCAGCAGTGGTGATCCAGACTAGTCAACCCTGAGGGCTATAGGCTCAGAGCACTACTTGTGAGTCTTTGCTGGAACACCTGGTTGGACCTTGAAGCGCTGTTCCCTAAAATAGGTTCATCTTGCAACACCTCCCTTTCCTTGGTTCCGAGATTTATGGCTCAAAGGATGGAGTCTTAAGCTTTGACTCTGCTCAGGCCCTTTGGTGTCAGGTACCCCCTCTTCCACACCAATGTCACTGGGTGAGGTGACCTGCCACCAGCTCCCATGCTTCCATGCCACAGGAAATATTGCAAATATTATTGCTGCTGCACACTGCATAAACTGCTTTGTACATCTCCTGGGTTTCAGTGGATGGCAAGATAATAAAACATTTTTCTATAGAGTTCTTGAGCGTGGGCTTACAGTTTCTACAGTTATATTGAAGTCCTGGACAGAACTGTGATATAATGGATATAGTGATAGCCATACAAATTACAGTCTGCATAGAACTTAAAATATCCAAGATTGATATTATGTTTATTGCTGATGTGGCTGTAAAATTATATCAATGTGGTTTCAGAGGTATGATAAATATCAAGGCTAACTCTAACATTGATACTCTAATTCTTTCAATAGCTTTTTAGGTCTGACGTTTCAGCACAAGGATTGAAAAAGGAACATAAACTGAATTCCTGAACTGTGCTTCTTTCTCTCATGCATATGGGCATTAAGCCATACTGGACACTAAATCCAATTTTCAAACTGGTAATTTTGTAATTCGACCACATACCCCATCATTATGAGGAATTAAATTAGACTCACAGTTTTGACGTAGGTATTCACCATCATATTTATGATTAAAACACCTCCTTATTTTCACTCACTGTCATTGTGTGGAACTTTCTAATTCTTTACAGTCAGTACTTTGAACAGTGAGAAATAATTTAATTTTTTTTAAAGGAATGTCATTAAATAATTAAAATTTTAGATGCATGAGAAGTAATGACCCTAATTACAATAATGAAATTCATCTGGGGTGATGCAAATAACAGAAATATTTTAATGTACCTTTTATGATAATAGTTTAGCATAATTTAGCATAAAACAATATTCTGGGAGGAACATGATATTTATTTAAATATCAGTATTCTCTCCTGTTGTTTTTTTTTTTTTTTGGTGGTTTTTCATTTGTATGTGTGTGTGTGTGTTTGTTTGTTTTCCCTGGGCTTAAGAGTGGGAAGTGACCACAAATAATAATGGGATAAAAAAATTTAGAGCAAACCTAAGGAGCTATAAGAAAGTCAGTGAAGATATTTTTCTGAGCCAGTATTTCAATAATTCTTAATCATGGAAACAGGAGATCTTCTCTGCTTAAGCTGCCGTGACAACTCTGGACAAACTTGACAGCTCTCTGACAAACTTGTCCAGAGAACTCAAGCTTCCAGACACCAATGATCATAAAACTGCCTATCAGGTTAGTTACAAGCATAAATCTCAATATTATGGTAAAGTAATATTTTAGGAAAAGTTGTTTGCATTAAGCCTTCTCAAAGTTTCCTTCGGGTTTTTAATTTTCACTGCCGCTTTTAAAACACTTCAACGATGCCACTCCTTCCAGCATGGTAATTGGAAGTTTGATCTCATAACTCAGAAGACACCAGCTGAGGAACTAGGAACCTATGAAACATCAGCATGTTTGATTGTAGTTTGGTATTTTTTTCAATTATTATTTTGCTTCCTGTCATTTTCTTGGTAGTTCTTCTTTGACAGAAAATGGCTGCACTCTATCAAAATGTCAAGACATACCATTGCTCCTCTCAAGATAACTACTGTGTTAAAATAGGAAAATGTTCCCCTTCAGCCAATCCAGAAGAGATGTTAAAACAGTCACTGAAGTCAGTTGATACTGAATCCACTGGTGTTTGTTGTGGATATGGATTTTTCACGATAACTTGCCAAGTCTTACAAGGTTCAGGAACTACAACTCCGTGTCATGCCAGAGGTTCCCGAGTATGGCACTAAACTGGAAAAGAAATCAGTAGGAGGTCAATAAAAAATTACTGTGATTGTATGTCAGTGCGCAAGACCTCCAAGTTAATCTGTTGTGAACTTCACCCACCAGGGGAACTAAAGGGTTTGTCACATGAATTAAAAATGTAGGGGGTAGGTTTTGTAAATTACTTCCCTGGTGGGGTGCCAGAAAACAGAGAAAACACCATCTATACTTCACATTTGAGATGGATGCCTTTGAAGGGTGAAGCCTTAGAGTGGAAAATGGGTTTGTAGCAGAATTTTTATAACTAAAGTCAAATTTCAGAAAAGAGTGGTGTCTGCCATGAGCTTGTGCCTGTGTGTGCTTGTGTTCTCATACACACAGAGAGCCTTAGTAACAGCACACACCCATTATACCAACTAACATCCAAGCAGACCTGTGTGTTCTTTAGAGCCTGATGCCCCCAAAGGTGTGCAGTTTTAAAAGATGCGTGTACAAAAGCTGTGCATACATAGTTATATTTAGGATTACTGTCAGATAAAACCTCAGCATGGAAAGCCTGATGATTATTAAAGCCTGCAGGTTTTCAACACCAGGCTTTTTGGACAGTCCATGAAATTGTGGATCTCAAGAGCTTCTGTAGATGATAATGGTGTTTACGATCTAGCAGGAGAACAAAATAAGAAAAAAAAAAAAAAACAAACCTGACAGGAATTTAAGGGGTTTTTAAGTGGAAATAAGTAAGCAAAGTCAGAACTTCCGAAAGGTAGAGCTACTGCATTGATTGTGCATCTGAGGAAAGAGTACCCACTTCTGGGAATCAATGCAGTTGGTACTCCAGTACAGAGCTGCTCAAAGATTCAGTGCTGGGAAACCAGATGGAATTAAACCCTGTGCTTTGCCTTCAGCAGCTGTTCTGAGTCTGTGCTGGTTACACACCTGGTGCCCACACCTGGCATTAGATTGCACAGTCAGCAATGCATGTACCTACTAGTGACCAAAGAGGGTTGTAACATATTTAGGCAAAAAGTGTGCAGTAGCTCTTCCCCTTGCCTTGTCAGCTATTGCTCTAGTTTGCAATTCAAGTGTGCTCAAACACTTCTCAGTTTCCTTTCCACATCTATGCAGAGGGCACTAAGCTTGCCTCCAGACCCATAAGGTCTTCTCAGCAGCATACTTTGCTCATTAGAAAAAAAAGTAAACCTCATATGTAAATGACTTTCATAAATGATGATGCATCTTAGTCCAAAATATATTCATACGGACTGGACTTCCCTTTCCTTAATGTATATGTCTATAATGCAAATGCCTACACCTCAAGTAGGTAGCTCAGCCTTTCTATTTGTTCAAAGTGAGAAGCAGACTTCTTTAAGGGTATGTTTTTATCTACTCTGTTTTAGTAGTCCACTTTAGCATGAGATGAATTACAGTACAGAAATGCCTTTTTTTTTTTCTCCGCAGTCTATGAAGCCAATGCAGACTGGCAATAATAAATTTACTTCTCATCAGATTAATTTTATGTCTGGAGTATCATTGTATAAGACACTTTCTGTAATTTCCATGGTGTCATCTTGAGCTTTGGAGTCTTTATGTACAATTCATCTGACTATTTGTTGGCCTTAATTTCTTTTATCTTGTGGTGAAATTTCTTTCCTACTGATGCAGGTGGGGCACTCCTTCATTAACTAAACTTTTCAAGAAATTATCACCTATTACATGACTTCCATGAATCCATATAATGTACTTCCAAGAGAGGTTTTCATATCTTTCGGAAAGGAGGCACAGCCATAAGCTGTGCCCACCTTGCCACCTTGTTACCTACTCTGAACCAGCAACATTAACTACCAGCTAAATTTTATATGGAAACTAACAAAGAAATTATTTTTCTGCCTGCAGGGGAGCTGTTTTTGAATGTTCACATTCTTGTTTGGAGTGATCTATGGGTAGTCTGGAATCCTATAACAGGAAGGATTTTGTTGAAAATAGCTGGGTGCCTGCCAGAGTCAAAAAGTCCCCTCTGTATCAGTAAATCTGTGCCATAGTTTTACATAAAGACATATTTAAATGGGGAAATTGAGCATTATACTTTAGAACCACGTATGAGAAATGAAAGTACCCAGAAGTGACAAAAATTTGCTGTTTCACCTGGGAAGGGATACATATAAAATCAAAGCATGTAATGAAATTGGATTCTAAGATACATTTCAAAATAAGGAAAAAACAAGCAGATTAATGTTGGTTTTATATTTTCAGCAGTCCCGCAGTCACCTTGTACTTAGCATTAGCCATGAAATGATGGCAGAATCAAACTTAGTAAATATTTATTTAGCTCCAAGGTATTAAGACTAATCCCCTCAGTTTTCCCCTTTGTTTTCCTTTCACACAAATATGAAAAAAGTTGGCACATGTAAAGGTTATTTCACTAGTGATAACTCATGGGGATATAGGCCACTTTAATTTATGGAGGTGCCTACATAAGCAGTTACAAAATCATTATATTATTGCTATAATATGCAAGAAGTTTAAATTCTGCAGTGTTGTGGGTCTGACTGCTTGGCGGTACAGATGTCTTTGTACAAAGGCCTGAACCCCATCATTTCATGGGGGAAATTTTGTACTGAGATTTCTGTGCTGCAGCCAGGATGCAACAGATGCTTGGTGGGGCTTCACTGGATCAGCTTTACAGCAGTTCAGAAAAAACATAAGTGAAAGAATACGATCCAAATCCTGTATTTTTCTTTTGCATCAGCACGGCTTCTTTAACAGCTAACACTTGTACACCCTGGAACTGTGCCATGTATATTAATTCGTTGCCCGATTTAATGAGATATGTGTGTCACATTTCCATGCCAAAGCTGGGAAGTAGGGCTGTGGTGTGTTTCAAACATGCCTTCTAAATACCCAGTTCTGAGTGAGTGTAACAAGCTTTCTGCTCCTGTGTTCCATTCTGCTTCTTCAGCAAATCTCTGAGAGCTGAGAAAACAAAGCGAGCCCGTGCCTTCCCTTATTTCTATCTGGATAGGGTGGCCTTAAGCCAATCTTCAGTGAACTCCACGGGCTCTTGATGAGTCCAGGACAATTTTTACTTGCAAAAGCTGCTTCATCATAGAATCATAGAATCGACTGGGTTGGAAGGGATCTCAGAGATCATCAAGTCCATACTGTGGATCTCTTTCTAAGGATGGAGTGAATTAAGCCAGGCCTCTTGCTCTAATATATTTCAGCTCTCAGGGCCTCACTAGGCTAGTAGTGCCTTCACATGGGATGTAATAACTTTTATTTTATTACCTGTGAACATTGAAAAAACACAGTAATTGCATTTTTACACAGTTATGTGGATTTTTTTCCATCCAAAATGTAACTGCATCCAAACTGATACGCATACCCTGGCTTATTGACACCTTATAGATGTTACCAATGCAGCAGAGCAAATTATGACTGTTTTTAGTTAAATAATTGCATTTAAAAATAAGGAGAAAAATCTTCTGCTACATTAAATTTGAAATGGACTTTGTGTACTTTCCATTGAAATGTTGCATTTTGTTCTCAGACTTTCTACCTCTAATTATTTAATTTTCAAAAAATATAAACCGGTCACCAGTGAAAAATGTTTTTTTAAAGAAAAAGCCAAAATGATTCATTACTAAAACGTCAAAATAAGCAGTTGGTGTTTCTGAAATGAAACATATCAGGCCTTTTGGTACCGTTTCCATATTTTTTCAGTCATAATTATTTGCCAAATATACAGTTACTGGTGTGAAAAATTTTGGTCGCTTTAGAACTATACTTTCAGCAACTTTTCTGGTAATTGAAATAAAAAAAAAATCTATCCCTGCCATTCTAACAATAAAGGATGTTAAAATATTCGCTGTAAAAGAGAGCTGAAACAATCGACACAATCATAACATCTGAATAAGAAATAGTATTTCTGCTTCATGAAAGTGACCCAAGAGGCATTTTCCAAGCTGCCTATGCTTAACAGTTGTAAGAGGTCTATAGCTGTATCTAGAAGAAAGCCTTCTAGCACCTCATGTAAAACATTCCTTTATCTCTTAGGCTAAGGTTCCTCTCTTGCCTGAGTTTTAGCCTCTGCATTTGGATCTCCAACAACATAAGTACTTTCGTGACTTTTTTCTATATCAGTACTGATATGGGGTCCTGGTAGACAAGAGGATGACCATGAGCCAGCAATGTGCCCTTGTGGCCAAGAAGGCCAATGGCATCCTGGGGTGCATTAGAAAGGGTGTGGTTAGTAGGTCAAGAGAGGTTCTCCTCCCCCTCTATTCTGTATTGGTGAGGCTGCACCTGGAGTATTGTGTCCAGTTCTGGGCCCCTCAGTTCAAGAAGGACAGGGAAGTGCTTGAAAGAGTCCAGCGCAGAGCTACTAAGATGATTAAGGGAGTGGAACATCTCCCTTATGAGGAAAGGCTGAGGGAGATGGGTCTCTTTAGTTTGGAGAAAAGGAGACTGAGGGGTGACCTCATCAATGTTTTCAAATATGTGAGGGGTGAGTGTCAAGGAGATGGAGTTAGGCTTTTCTCAGTAGTGACCAGTGATAGGACAAGGGGTAATGGGTGTAAATTGGAGCACAGGAGGTTCAAGTTGAATATTCGAAAAAATTTTTTTACTGTAAGGGTGACAGAGCCCTGGAACAGGCTGCCCAGGGGGGTCATGGAGTCTCCTTCACTGGAGACATTCAAAACCCGCTTGGACACGTTCCTGCACGATGTACTCTAGGTGGCCCTGCTCTGGCAGGGGGGGTTGGACTAGATGATCTTTCAAGGTCCCTTCTAACCCCTAGGATTCTATGATTCTATGATATCCTGTCTTCTCTGCCTACTGAATATGTCTAGTGTAGTAAACATAACTCAGTAAATAGGGTTTTCCATGTTTCATCAAACTTTAATCTTGAAGATTCTCACTTGTACCAGCAATTCTAGCCTTTCTGAAAACACCGTATACTCTTGTGAGAAAGTCTGATTTAAATTAATCTACATTTTATCATTTAAAAAATAGTTTTGGTGAAGTTTCCCAGCTCACTGTAATCAAGTCAGAACAGGGATTCTGTATTGCTAAGGTTAACACACAGACTGAGCCAAAAAAATGTCACTTACTTTTTTTTTTTTTTTGGTCATATCAAATATAGTGTGTGCATAAGTCTTTGCAGGATCAAGTCACTCATATGACAAGTTGCATCAAATATACATATTTAGATAAATAGTTCTGTACATAGGTAGATAAATGCTACATATTAGAATGAACCCATGAAATATTGCCTGTCTTCTACCACTGTGACCTTAACTCTTGTAAGAGATACTTCTGTATTAGTGGTCAGGGGCATGTAAACATCTAATGGCATATGTCTCTATTCATAATAGCCTTTTTCCTCCTAGGAAGGGGCTGCACAGTACTATTTTAAACTATTTTTCCACACATACGAGAGTGCAGCATTCTCTGCTTATCAGCTCAACAGGCAGACACAGCAACAAAATCACCTTTTCTTCTTACACAACCTTCCAGAACTCAAGTTGTTACATAGAGTTCATATCCATACAAGGAAACTGTTTATTATTGTCTCACACAAGTTGGTTTCCATCCTAATCTCTAAGATTATTAATACAAATATTATCAATCAGAATACAATTAATTCTGATTTTGGAGTAACTTTTTTATTTTATCTGTCTTTCCAAAAGTTTACAATCTTGATGAAGGCTTCTCATGGGAAACTGAAGTGATACAACCAACAAATGATGCACTAAACATGGCTGTCAGGGTTTGGGCTGAGTACTCTAGATAGGTCTTACCCAAGGTTCCATGGAAAATTTGGCTACAATTAGTTATATATTTTCTGCAGTCTAAGAGTGAATATTTTCTGTCTTAGTGAAAACATGCTTGATTTTTCACTGAAATTCTGCATGATTTGGGGAGCTAATTTTTATGTTGGCGTTTATTCTTGAACACCTCCTCCCCTGAACAAGAACTGTTAGAATCACTATGCTACTCATATAACCACAACGATTTATACAGTTTGTTTATCTAAACCCCATGCTAGCAACACCTTTCTAAAGCATTGCACCATTATTTAGCTCACAGAAAACCATCACTTTCTGAACTACTCAAAAGAGCCAGAGTTGGGGTGACAGGATTTAAGGATGATCAGGATTATCTGTTATTTCTCTGTATTTCCTAGTTTATGTAGTGTGAGTTTCATTCAATTGATTACAAGCAGACAAAGGACGTAATTGATAAAATTATAGAGGTCCTAAAACTAACATTATATGGCTATTTCAGCGTGAAATGATTAAGTTAAATGATATTCAGTCCACTCAGTGCTAATGTCAGAAATCTGTACAGGGAATATGTAGTCTTCCCTGAAAATGCCGGTGGATATTGCCCTTCCTGAACCACATAAACCAAGCAAATGATGAATATTAAAAAAATTTTGTGTTCATATAACTATAAACAGGTAACAAATGAAGCAACTAATCATGCAGTTCATGGAAAAATCATGCAGTTCCACAAACTTGCTTCTAGCCCTACAGCACATGAGGCAATGGAGCTGATGGCTCATAAGTGGATTCAGCCACTGTATGGGTGCTTCATGACTGAACAACTCCGGGAGAATCATCGCTCTCTACAAATCCCTGAAAGGAGGTTGGAGCCAGGTGGGGGTTGGGCTCTTTTGCCAGACGACTTTCAACAAGGCAAGAGGGCATGGTCTTAAGTTGTGCCAGGGGAAGTTTAGGTTAGATAGTAGAAAGAATTTCTCTCACTCAAGAGAGTGATCAGGCATTGGAATGGGCTGCCCAGGGAAGTAGTGGATTCTCCGTCCCTGGAGATATTTAAAAAGAGACTGGATGTGGCACTCAGTGCCATGGTCTAGCAACCGCAACGGTGGTTCAAGGGTTGGACTCGATGATCTCTGAGGTCCCTTCCAACCCAGCCAATTCTATGATTCTATGACAAATCCAAAAAACAGAATTTGTAAGGTTGGAATCATTCTTCATGCTCATCAAACTGTTTAGAGAGTTTAGCTGAAGAAAAAGTGAAACAGGATAGCAGCTGGTGCAAACAGATCCTTAAATAACATTTGATAGATGATGTACATGAGAGAAAGCATAGCATTTTGGTTGGGGAAGGGAGAATTGCAACAAAAAAGCTCATTTTCACCATTCTACCTATTATACCTAAGATTACCACAAATAATGGCATTGTTCCTTCCAAGTGCAAAGCGTGACTGACTGCATTTCATTCTGCTCCATTCCTTCCACAGATTGAAGCCCAAGAGTTACAACTCTGTTTTCACACCAAAATATACACCCAAAAATAAATCAGTAAATAAAAACGATCATCTGCTTTAGGGCAGATGTTAACAAAGCACTTGTGAAATTGATATCAAAAACATTTGCAAACAACTCAAGGATTGGCAACTGTCAAAAGACAAGAGATTCATATTTAATGCTGGTATTTTTCTCTACATTCAGATGTATTAAAAAAAGACAGACCATATGCTCATGGGTGGGAACAGGGTGGATATACCAAAGTAACATTATATAGAAACTATAATAAAATCACTGTTGAAGAATTGATCCCAGCTGACATGTTGTTGAATTCACTGGGATGTAAAAGAGCTGACAAAAAACCAGATAATTAAATATATAATTAGGCCCTGGAATTTGCTATTGAAGGATAGTATTGAGAATGAAACTAATTTCATGACACGTTGGCAGGTGTGAGTTTGTGAGCAGGAGAAATACATTTTACAGTCAATGTTTCTCAAGGTATTTACATGTACATGCAATTTAGGGCGTGTTTTCTTTCTTTTTTAATAATTCTTCTCATATTTAAAATTACATGTGTGCATTTTACCAGCTAAGCCTGTACTCTTCCTTGATTGTGTCTCCTAAAGGGTGACAGTAGAAGAATGTCAAGTGTTTCAGTACTGTATGACTCACATAAAATATTCTTTTAAGCTGATTTCATTCATGGAAGCTGAAAAATGAATTTCTGTATTTCTGTTGTAGTGTGGTATGGTTTTGATTAATTAATCCTTTCTGATTGGATTACTAAAGAGAAAAACTTCTCAGGCCTTGTGAACTCTTAAGTAAGGTGTGATAGTACTGTTGTTTTCCCTTCTCTTCCCTCTCTTCCCTGCCCCCAACTAAAATAATATTACTCCAAACCTCATTTTTGCAGAATATTGAAACATTTGTGAATTTGGGACAGCTTCCAGCAAATGGCAGAATGTCTTATTCTGAAAGACTGAAACAATGAAACAGCAAATATTTCCAAAATGAAAAGTAGGTACTTCATGTTTTAATGATGCTTTTTTGTTGGTTGTTTAGAGACTGACCTAATTTGAAAGGGTCAGAAGCCAAAAATCAAGCAATTTTTTTTTTTTTTGGCACAACTGAAATTACATTTTCCCTATATTTTGGCTGGACAACAACAACAAAAAAATCAAACCACTACTCATGTGCCCTTAACGTATAGAGATTTTTTTTTCATTCATATGTAACAATTTTTAATCAAGAAGTGATTTTTAGGTAAACGAATTACATCATTTCAATTTAGGTGTAATCATTATAAAAAAAGGTGTTTTTTGTCCTTTGAGGAATAAGGGTATTAACTTCTTTACAAATGCAGCTTTGTGTTATATGTGGGAATAGTTGAAGTGGTAGAAGATACTTACGTAGATGAAGACTTCAACCTCAGTACAGCTTCACATGTGCACCAGCACACTTCTCTTAGTGTAAAGACACTTGGGACAGACCAATGAATGCTCAGATTAAAGCAGAGCTTTGGAGATTTTTCTGTGTGCCTCTAACAGTACCTATTAAAATCTGTATAGAAATGAAGCACTCTTTGTGTACAGAGACTTGCCTTTAAACTTTAACAAAGTGCCTTTTAATATACAGGTTTTTTTTTCAAAGGATCAAAAGTATGTAGGTGCATTCTGGGCTACTCGTTTAAGGCTGAAAGTAGACAAGAAAATTCTGAATTCAAATATACACATAAAAGTGTAAAAATAGCTGTCTAAAATTAATATGCATTCTTCTTTTCTGCTCAAAGTTTTAAAAGACTTGATCTGTGACTTAAAACATGCTCAGAAGTCATTCACAGACCAAAACCATCATCACGCTTCAGACTGGCACTAATTTTTACAGATAGAAACTGCAATGTACATGGGCTTCATATGGCAGATACCTACAGGTATAATAAGGTAACTTTTTCTTAGTGAAATATAACATGTTTCTGTGTTAATCCTGGCTTTTTAATTCAGAGAGGCTAATACAGTTCCAAGTACAAAACATGGACATAAGCAGCAGAAATACAGCACACGACTGCAGTTATCTCATGATTGTTCCTTGATGCATTTTTTATATATCACTAATCCAAATTCTATCCCTAAGACACAGGCAGGAAGAACCTTTGGGTTTGTGTACTCTGCTCATCATGCTGTGGAAAACCTGCTGCCTTTAAAAAACAATCCACAGAGGAAAAGAGAGGGGAAAAGAAAAGAAGTGAAGGAATATGATTACGCCACTTACAGTAGTTACAATTTTGCCAAGATGTGCTCATTTCTAAGAATAAGCACTCTCAAGAAAAATTAAAAGACTATAGGAGAAGTAGTTGCAAAGATGAAGAGAGTAAGTCTGAGAAGGAAAACCAGCAAGTTCCTCCAGGGAATTCTAAACCTACTTCTTCTCCCATAATTCAATAAAGCTGGTGTAACAGTGCTGACACTAAGAATGGATAAAGGTGCCCATTAAAATGAATGTTAAAACTCCCTTTTCCTTGAATCAAAATCTAACCTCCTGCTGGGATGTGAACATGTCAGTGAAGTGGGACAATAAAAATACCATTGTGAAATATAGATATTCACCATAAAATTGCGACCTCACTGGGATTTTTTTTTTTCCTGGAAGTCATCTTCTTTTTGACCCTATATTAAAGTAGATACATTTTGGTTTGCTTTAGTCATGAGAGGAACTTCTAGCAAGGCAGCAAGAATCCTCTTACAGAGCTGAACCAGGACTGCCTTGGGTCATTATCCTTTCAGCACTACACCAGGTAGGGGCTGGATGAAGCAGCAGGTCAGCTGCTCTCTATTGCACAGGGAAGTCAGCCAGACCATGGAGCTGTACCTGGTGACAACTTTTTGGCTACCGTGGAGACCACTGCCAAGGACAGGGAGCTGACACTGCAGTGTAGGAATCTTCAATTGGCACCCAAGCAGACTGGCAACTCCCTCAGCCTCTGGCTAGTATTTCTGGCCAGAGAGCAGCCCCAGGAGGAGTGACATGAAAAACAAGATTTAGCATTTCCTCTGGTACACCAGCTATTCCCCAGCTATAGATTTGGGTGTGGTCCTTTGGGTTTCTTCTTCTCTTTGTTACTGTACCACTGCATTCCTGCTTCTGAAATGTCATGGTAACAGCCATAGCTCACTCATTCTCTCTATTTTCCACTCTTCTCCACCTGTTCTTTTCTCTTTTGTTTTTCTTGCCTTCCTGTAGTCTCCTTCTGCTCCTCTCAAGTATCTAACACTTGTGCCTAGAAAGAAAGGTGTTAGTTTTAGGAGAAAAAAAAGCAAACTACTTTTATCCATATAGACATATGAATCAAGGATGGTTTTTATTTAGTAGTATACAATACCACAATTTGATATAATAATACATAAACTGTTAAAGAGGAAGACAGAAAGGCATGAAAACATGTATATAGAAGTAGAGGGAGACTACAGTAAAGGGAAGCAGAGCCAAAATAAAATAGGGGAAGCATTGTCTTGCAGATATTCTTTTGAGAGAAATTCTTAAGCTTTCTGTCCTCTTTCTCAAAGAGAAATGTGGAAAACAGGGAGATCTAACTGGCCACTATACCACTGCCTCACATACTGCTTGTTGCAGAGAAATCTATTTAGTTGGTTGGGACTCTTAAACCTCTTGCCTGACAGAATGGGATCTCAGTTGTCTTGTAGACTGGATGATACATACTCCTGACCATGGGTATGGGACACAATGTTGGAAGGAGATTGTCAGTAATAGCATTACTCTTCTGTGAAAAAAGCATGAGTTTGGGGACTTTTCTGATACCCATAAGAGTTCTTGCACAAATGTGTGAGGGCAGGACCACTCTGTGTGCAAGAGCCACTTTTCTAACAGCGCTTTGCCATGGAGAGGGAGTTGGTCACTCAGACTTTCCCCTAGTCCTTGATTAAAAAAAAACACTTTAAGTATGTCATCTTTTATAAGCAAAGTTCTGGGTGTATGGGTTTTAAGAAATACATACCATGCAACTGTATGTATGTTATTCTTGGCTAAGCTTGCTTATGATTTGGATCAAAATATTATGATAGATTTTTCTGGGAGATGACAACCCAGATCATTTTGCATTATAGTCTCTGCAAAGAGCTGGGAAACACAAGAATAAGCCAACTTTACAATGTATTCTTAATCTTAGTCATTTCTTAGTAATAGTCATGGCTATAGACCATCCTCCCCCTAAAAATTTCTAAGTGTATCCAACAGTATTAGAAACTTAATTTACCGGGGATAAACCAAACTCTGTGCATTCTGGGCTATTGTCTGAGCCCTTCCCTAACATTTTAATGGATGATCTGAGCACAGAGTCCACTGCTGGGTCACAAGATGCATGCACATAAATATGCAGCCCACATTCTTTGGTCTTACTGAAACTGCTGTCAATCATGCCTGCTACACAGCCTACAGAGATGCATTTCATGGCTTTCAAGACAAGGAATTGGTGAGACACTTTCCTCCATACAGCACAGAATAGAATAACCTTGGCTGCAGTTTTACTGAGGCACACCCAGATACACGCTACTCTGACTTCGGCTGGGGAATGATGCAGAAACAAAAGCACTCGTTAGCAAATCACAGAAACTCTGTGTAATAACATAAAATTATCCAGCTGAACACGTGAAAAAAAAAAAAAAGAAAAGGAAAAAAGAAAAAAAAAAAAAAGGTGGGCTTTGTTTCAGGTTGGTTTGGCATGGTTTTATTTTCAAGGGTCATAATGGATGGTGTGCAAGCATTGCTGGGGAGGCCCTGTCCCATCCATTGGAATGGAAGCGAGAGTTTTGAGAAAAGCACATTGTTCTGCTACAAATCTATTTGCCCATTCCCACTGCAGTGAATAGCCCTTCATTCCAGCAGGAATTTGTGCTGTCGCTTCAAATGTTATGCATATAAGTTAATTTCACACTGCTTTGGGACTTTGTTTTCAAATGACCAAAAGGGTTAAGAACAGAGAAGTAAAAGCTTGCCAAACACCCCAGTCTAAATTAAGGCTACAGCTTTTTTTTTTTTTTTTTTTTGAGGTGGGGGGCAGGAGCAGGTGGGTGGAAAAAGGCCAGAAAGAGGGAAATACGGACTAGAAATAAAATACAGTCTTTTGTATTTCTACAGCTCAAGGATGCTTTTGAACAGGACTGTTGCCAACTGTGGAAAACCATCTTTGGATGGAACAAATATGCCAGTAACGATGGATTTAGAAGAACTCAGTGTGTTCTACACACATTTATTCAATATAATGCAAGATTAATTATTTGGATCGTCATACCTTCAGGAGGATTCTCAGCACTGGGAAGCCAAATTTAGCCTTGATATCATAAAATCAAATTTCCTTTTGTATCATAAAGTCCCCAGGATGCCCGATTACAACAGTGTTGAATCTGGCACTGGAAGATAGTACCTACAGACTGGGCACAGTTCTGTTTAAATATGACAAATTGCATTTGTTTCCTTAGCCAGCATGAATTGATGTACATATTTTGGTGCTAGACCTTCAAAACATTTTATTTTAAATGGACTTAATTCCTCTTGTTGTTTTGGAATGAGAAGAAATGGAAATATTATAGCAGATGACAATTTGATTATAGTTGTCACAAACAGGATTTTAAGGATTGCATTCTCAGTTACACTGTGGCCTGTTTTTATTTCCTGCCCATCCTGGGGGTGCCACAAAATTGGTGTAAATGTAATTATGAGATATAATTTTATTTCAACAGTTAACCATAAAAAGGGATTTATCTATATAGGACTCATCTATACAGGGAAACAGAATAATTACACCAAATTAAAACATCTACCTGGAATGTTGCATTGGCAAAGCCATACCAATATAAACTATTGTGCCACAATTATGCTTATAGGTCTTCCTGTGTAAAAAGGCTCTTAGAATAAACAAAAATAGGGCTCAAATGATCAATTCAGTATTATATTTATCCAGGTTCATTGTGGGATAAATTGGCTTCCAAGCAATCGAAATGACAGAGGCCAACAACAGATTAAAGGACCAGACTTCAAAAGTATCAGCAGAGTGGGAAAACCTTTTTTACTTCACACAAACTCCCATACAAATCTGTTTGTGCACTTTTAGACAAGATCGTGCGTACCACCCCAGCGATCCCGAGTTCCAATCCCAGAGCAAACTGGCATGAGAACATTTTGTTCTTTCTGAGGATGAGACTTGCAGAATTACATTGATTTCACAAAACTTTTGGGAGTCCTTTCAGTTATGTTGGTCTGTACAACAAAACGTCGATGAACGTCAAACATCTCTCATGGCGAGCAGTTTGCCTCTGCTAACTCTTTGCCTGAATTCTGTTTTGCTTCACAGTTACCAATTAATGAGGCCAGTTACTTGGCAAACATGCAGTGTAGCTGAAGACTGGATGAACATACTATTGTGAGCATCTGATAAACTTAACCATGCGTAGCTTTGAGAGAAAATGCTGCTGTTCATGCCCATCATTGAAGAAAATTATCTAGTATTACACTGTGTTGTAGAAAATGTGGGGCTTGTATGAAACCTGCTCCCAACAGATGTCTTACCAGCAGGTTTGGTATATCGAGCTATTCAATATTTTCCTTGAAGTTTTGTGAGGACAGTGCATCTGAAATGAAAAAAAGCACACCTAGACTGCAAAACTCTCAACCTAATTCTTTCGAGTTTCTGTATTTGTCTATCAAAAATCTGCTTTGGGGATACACCCATTGACATTACGACCACAACACTGATGTTCAGATCGGTGCTGAGATGCAGCCAAGAAACTTTATTACCTAGAAAAGGCACCTTTAAATTTTGTGACCTGGTTACAAGACTGCTCTGAGACACCCTGTAGCTGGACTCCTGTGACTTTAAGGGAAGGCATGAATCCTCTTCTCTACCTCAAGAGCGGCCACCTTGCCCTGCCACCTGACTTCCAGCGCCGGTCTCTCCATCCGTGGCTGGGGCATGGCCATTCCCTCCGGAGCAGCTCTGCCCTCTTCGCTGGCAGCCTTACCCGGAGCAAAGCTCCGCGCTGTGCCACAGCCAGCAATCCCCGCAGGCGGTACCATGACAGAACCCCTCCCTTCTGCCCCCCGGACCCCTGCAGGCCCCTTTGCGAGGGCTACACAGGGCCATATTTGGTATTCCTCGTTGATTCCTGCGCAGGGCTCACACTGCTAGCAGATGGGTTTCAGACCCCTAAGCTCTGCCAGAGTCTTACTTTGGATACACTCATCTCTGACGGGCTCCGCACCTTTTCCTAGACGTGTGCTTCATGCTCCCCTTAGGGAGATGCCCACCACAAGCCACTTTAGAAGCTGCTGTTGGGAACGGGTGCCCCTGCCCGGCATCTCGCTGGTGACCGGCTAGCGCGATTCGTGCTTCCCATCAGGAGTTTGCCAGCGGCAAGCCCTAACCCTCCCCTCCTTACCCCTGCACCCCATGCCCCGGCACCCAGGAGAAGGGGAACGCCCGTGACCGCGCCCGGCGGCTAGCAGGTCGGGCTGCAGCCAGTTCCCCGCCGTCCCCTCGTCGATTCCGCCTGGGGCATGCGCTGCTGACCGCTCCGCGGGCCGCGGGGCACCCGCTATCCGGGCCGGTTCAGCCGCCCGGGACTCCTTGGCCGCACGGCTCCCTTCTCTAACCGGCTTCCCTCTGCTTTAACGGGGCCCCCGGCCGGCGTGTGCCGGACAGCGTCCGGAGCCTCCTTCCCTTTCAGGGACGAAGCGGTCCAGCCGAGGCGCAGGAGACCGCGGAGGCTGCCGGAGAAGGCAGGAGGTGCGAGTGGGACCGGGCGGGAAGGGAGGGGTGGGCGGCGAGTCAGACCGGGCCGTGGGGGAGAGCGGCGGCGCCCCCGACCACGCTCGGGGCGGTGGCGGGCGGGGCGGGGGGAGGGGGCGGGGCGGGACGTACCAACACCCCCCCCGGGGGTGGACATTGTGGCACCCCCTCCCACCGGCAGCCCGCGTTGCTAAGGGGACCCTTCTGGTGTGTGGGCGCTCCTGCCAGTTCTCAGAGCGGGACGGGAGAGGCGGGGAACGGGGAGACTCTCCCCGGAGCGGGCCGGACCGGAGAAGCGTGTGTGCGGGGAGGGGGCGGGGGTCGAGGTAGAGGGGCACCGTACACGCCTCCGTCTCTCCCCCCCTCCCCGCGGCGGGGTGGTGTGGCCCGCTCTGAGGAGGGCGGGGAGCGGCGCGCAGCGCCTCCCTGCTCAGTGACACAGGCACCCGGTGCGGGGAGGCGGTGGCTGGTCGAGGAGCGGGAGGGCGGGTGGGAGGGAGTCGTAGCGGCGGCGATTGGGAGCCAAGCCCGGAGCATGGCAGGGGCCGAAGCCGCTGCGGAGGCTGCGGCTGGTTTCCCCTCTTCGCCGGCTCCTCCCGCCCGCCGGGAACTTTTTTCAGCGGCCGGCGGCGGTGCTTCCCTCCGGTGGTGGTGGCAGCGACGGAGGCAGCAGCAGCGGCGGCGGCGGCGGCTCCGCTTGGCGGTGCCTCCCGGGCCGGGTCTGGGTCTGCTGGGGCTGGTTTTCTCTCGCTTCTGCTGCAGTAAGTGAAACTTTTTCTCGTTGGCGGCGGGGGGGCCGGGTGGAGGAGGAGAGAAACGTGGGCCCTGGCAGCGCCGGGAGACTCGGCCGAGTTAGGGGAAACTTTGTGTGCGTGTCCGGCGAGGGGGTGGGGGCTGCCTGCCCGCCGCCCTACGGACGAGGAAGGTGGGTGGGATGTGGCCGGCATCACGGAAACTTCCCCTGGGAGTGACCGGAGAGGGAGGGAAGCGAGGCGGGTTAGGAGCGGGAGTCAGTTTGGGGGACAATCCCGGGAGCTTTCCTTCGCTTTCTCCCTGGGCAGTCCCCCGTTAGCGCCGCCGCCGCCGGCCTCTCCGGTAGGAGTGGGCGCCGGGCGTTCCCCCGGGGAGGCCGCGGCGGGGCCGTTGTGCTGTTGCGGGGCCGTTGCGTTCGCTTCCCGCGGCGGGAACCGTTACTCGCGCGCGGGGCCAGCAGCAGCCGCCAAGTTCCTTCAGCAGTCGGCACCGGGGCGCCCGGCTGGGCTGACCGCAGCCTGGAGCGGGGCAGCGGGGGAAGTTTGTCCTCCGCTGGTCCGGCGGCGGGGCTTTCCCCCACTCCTGGCGGGTGGCAGGTTTTCCGCCGTCGTTCCCGAACGGCGGCGGATTTCGCTTGTTTGCGGAAATCCGTGGCTGCTTCCCTCCCTCTCCCCAGCCCCTCCGAGTCTGTGGGGAAGACCGAAGGGGTGGGTCTGCGTCTTCTCCGAGTGTGCTTCGGAGAGAAAGAGGACGCACTTTGCTGCTGGTGATGTTGGCTTGCATCGGCGTTTCCTCTTAAGTCGGGTGAAATCGGTGCTGGTTGCTGGAGGCTTTTGAGTTTAGATCGCTTATCTCTTGTGTGAAGGGATTTGTGTACTCTACATCACCCTCCTCTTGAGCAGCTACTACTGGGGGCACCGCGGTGCGGGGCCCTCATGTGGCTTAATGTGACCGCTCGTAGGAAAATACCAGCACACACACACACACACACACACACACACCCTTCCCCCCGTGCTTTTTCCTCTGGAAGACAAGTAAGCGACGTTGAAAACCAAATCCGAACAGGATTTAATTATTTTTTTTAACTGCATGTAGTATAGTGTGTTTAGTGGCATTTTTACAGCCGTGAAAGATGAGAAAAGTGGAGTTGGGCAAGGAGCACATCAAAAGCCATCATCCTGCTGTTGTATTCCCAGTGCAGTAATAAATAGTTGGCAAGGATATTTTATTATAGCATACACCGTGTCCTTTCTCTCTTGAAGGAAGGAGGAACAAGTTAGAGGGGGTAGTCTCTGGAGGTTCATGTGATAAAAATACCAAGGAACTTTCAAGCCTTGCCACCGTGAAGCAGTTGTATAGTATCTGAGAAATGCTTTTTCAGGGAGGGAATTGAGGCGGTGCTGCTCTAAGATTGTGCTCTTGCATGTAATAGTCTCCCCCCTCTGGCAATGTTGTAGCGTTCAGAAGAGATAATTATTATTAATTTAATCTTAAACATGTGTGTGTGCTGAAAGGGAATCCTATTAAATTGTGTATGTTCTGTCTGTCCCTTGAGAAAGGCAACTATGGGAGAGACAGGTGGTTTTTCATGTCCATAGGGTTTATTTTGGAGTAGGAAGGATAGTTCACTCACTCCTTGTTCTGACAGTGAAATTGTTACTATCTCAGTTTACTGAGAGCTAATGTGCTCACGTATTTTGTGAAGAGAACAGATTTGGTGCTAGCCAAAGTGAAAAAAAACGGTAGTAGTTGGTACAGCATGAGAGTTTAAGTGGTGGTCTCCTTAGGCAGACTTTACTGGGATGCTTATTTAGAGAAGATTAACTGTATGTTAGAGAAGTTAGATCTAAAAGTTGAATTGCATATGCAGAAATTTTTGCTGTGTAGAATGTGCCCTGTCTACAGGATTAAGTCTCTGAATTGTCAACTTTCTTTTTAATAGGTCATTAGCTATCAAACTAATAGTTAAATTACTGAAGCATGATCTGTTGCCTTCTTGCATATTCTCTAGAGCTACTTGGCTGAATGGAAGGTGTTAAATACCTGGTTTTCTTTTAAAAACAGTTTAATTTCCCACACCTAAAACTTTGGATCTCTTGGTAGATAACAAACACTTATTAGGCAGTATTTGCCTTTATTTGTGGTAAATTGACTTTGATTATTAATAAGGTGCCTCATTTCACAACCTTAAGGCTTCAAGGCTTAATTTTCATAGAGCTGGAAACTTCTTGCTCCAGCAGCTTTTTTTCCCCTCTCTTTGTTCAAGGTGGTTTCTGCTCTTTTGCAGGGAATTTGTAGACTTGACATAACCTTGCCAAGCTATTTTTACATGTAAATGTGAAGATAATAGGAGCAGTGGAGTTAAGAGCATCTGCGTTGTGTGTCACGTAGCAGCTTACTATTTTAGGCTTGATTAGTTTAATTCAGATGTCAGTCTTCATAGATTTCTTTTGGTGCATTTGAACTTGTTTGGTAATGCTCTTTAAGTACAAAGTTTTGAAGTGTAATCTATGGATAGAAGGAGAAACTTAAGAAATTACTAGTTACTTTTGGACTGAAGTAAGAAGCAGGGGAAGATGTTTTTTTGTCAACTTGTTTTAAGATAACTTTTTTCCTGTAACTATCACAGGTTGTGAAGGAAAAACTATGTAATTGTTGTAGTTTTAAGAGTGCTCTTACATTTTGAGCATGATTAAATATTCACAGAACCTGAGCTGCCTACTTCTCACTGTTGTTTTTACTGCTCAAACAATTCTGATAATGCTAGCAAAAGAAAGAATTGAAAATTGCACCACAAAAAGTGCTAGTAGAAAAACTTGCATGTAAAACAAAAAGAATGTATGCAGTCATGTGACTAACAGCTAGAAATTATTTTCTCTTAATTCCTCATAAATATTTCAAAACACCCCTGACATTCAGAACCTGAAATAACAGCAACTTCTTGATTTTTTAAAAAATTTTATTTAATAGAAATAAATCTGCTTTAGTAACAAATACTGCTGTTTTAAGAAAAGCAAGACGGTCAGGTTCAGCTTACATATGCAAGTGATTCTACTTCTCGGTCAAACAGTGTGTAATAAAATGAAGTATGTACTAAACTTGTATGATCAGCTTTGCTGTAGCTTTTAACGATGGAAGATGTGTGGCATCCATAAGAGACATTAGCATTACTTTTATTCTATAAAATAACTTAGTATACATTGTCCAATATTTTTCAGCTGTGCTGTATATGAGGACTTTTGTGCAACTATGTGAATAACTCGGTTTCAGTGTCTAACTAATTTGCACACAGTGCTTTTTGTATTTATTTTTTTCATGTAAGCATGAATTAAGCAAAATTTTAAAGTGAGGCAAATAGAAAGGAAAAAGGTACATGAAGCATTTTTCAGGGACTCCATTGAGAAAATATTTTTCTTTCCAATTTGAACTTGATTATGTTAAATGTCTCGGGATAGAAACAGGAGTGTTTGAAAGGCTTTTTAAATTTCTTAAAGCAGACTGGAGTTCAGAACTCCTGACTGTAGTGGAGCTGGCAGAGTTGGATTATAAAAACATGGATAAATATAATAGTACAGTGTATCATATATGAAAATGGGAATTGCCAATTTAAAAAAAAGGAAATTACCAAGTAAGTATTGACCAGAGCAGTCCATTTGACTGGAAGGGTTTTGTTTTTTTTTTCTTTACAGGTTAAGTCATAACCAAAATACAAAATCAAGCAAACCACATTGCAACCTGGAAATGGGATAGTGTGGTACCATTTTAAAAAAAAACCCAACAATGTATTTTTTCTTCATTGTCCATAACAGGCAGTTATTGTTTAGAAATCCCTATCTGTATATGCATTTATTTTTTGAAAATGTTATGGAGATAAATGCACTTTTAAAAAGACATTAGAAGAGCCACAAGGACAATAAGAAGAGTAGGAATACTGTAGAAGGTATTTGAAAATTTGGAGAGAAGGACATGTTGGTGAGCTATGGTAGGAGGCAGGGCAGCAAATGAAACTGCTGTGTGAAGAAACAGAGCAACAGTAAGTTCAAATAGAGGGAGAGTTGAAATAAAAACAATTTATAGTGAATGAAAAGTGAAGATACCAACTAATATTTTGGCTTTTGTTGAAGAACTTCCATATATATGGAAGTGAATTGTAATGCTATATTGAGTTGTTAAGGTCTGAGTGCTTTGAGTATTATAAAAGAATAGTGATGACTGTTTAGCCACTTGAGCTACATAAAGGTTGAACAGTCTCTTGATTTAAACATTGTGTTTCTGTCTTGTCTTCAAATTAATCTTATGTCAGAGAATATGAGGATTGTTTGACATTGAACAAAAGAAAGCTCTAGCAGGATTTATTTCTTTTTACAATACAGAATCAAGTATCTTGTTTAGAAATACTCTCAAATCTAGGTTGTTCTCTTTCTCACCCCCTTTATATAGTATTGATCCCAGATGATTTGGAGAATCAAAGGGCAGTTCTGTAGCAGGAGAAGCAAAAATATATATTGACTTTACATATCATCTCTACCAGGTTGTTACCCTTTAGGTGCTAGGGGTAGAGGTTTTAAGGTATGCAATGTCACATCTGCTGGGAAAAAGAATTGAGGGTGTGTTGTTTCCATAAACTGTATATGGGGCTAATCAGTGGCATTTGTTGAGCTCAAGACTGAGTTAGAAGCTCTAGAATCAGAAGTGCAACTATAAATTTTTAGAAGCAAGATCAGTAGTGAATTAAAGCAGGGTAATAGGAAAACAAAACCTGGTATGCAAACGGGTAGATGGCAGTCTTGTGAAGTACCAGCTACCTGCAGTGCTTTTGGTAAATGTTGTCCTGTTTTTAGTGTTGGTTCAGTTATCTGTTGATGAGCAAGAAACTTGAGTATTACTTCCCATTCCATGTTAAAACCAGATTGTTGGAGGTATCTTGACCATCTGTACTGTTGCTGAATGCAGCTTTGTCTAAACATTTCTTACCAAAATATAGGGCTACAGAATGGCTTGATAAGCCTTCAAAGAAGCAAGACCACTGAGACTGCTTGTGTTGCCTGCTTGCTGTGGAGTCCTGGTACATTGTCCCTTAAAGATGATCTGTGTGATGACAGGTTACTTTGGTCTGTAGTGAAATGAAGCAACCAGGTGCCACTAATTACCAGGCAGTGGGCATGAGCTTGTGTTAAGCCCACCTGTGCCTGATTAGGGTGGGCCTCCACTGCGCATGAGCAGGATTAGGGGGCCAATAAAAGGTGAGGCTTCCAGACACAAGCTCAGCTCAGTCCTGAGCAAGCCAGCAGAGTGCTTAGTTGCTTCTGGAGCAGCAGCACTGAGCCAGGCTAACCAATCCTGAAGTAACAGACTCGGGACACTGTTTGTGGACCTCTGCTGGAACACCTGTTGGACTTTGGGGTGCTGTGCCCTAAGAGAGGTTCATCTTGCTACATTGGTCTAGCACTGCTTGTACTTGAGCTTCTTGTTCCCAACATTGAATAAACATGCTGTATTGAATCAGTATTATATGAATTTTTTTTTTCAAATCCTGGTGACTTCTATACTGACTGGGATATAGATACTAATGCATGAGTTCCCATGAGGAGTTTTCTTGGACCTGATAACTGGTTGTTAACTCAATGGCCAGATTTTATTAGTTACATAAAGAATAGCAATTCTTTAGCAAATAGCAATAGGTGCAATTATTTAATTACTATAATGTTACGTTGTTTGTTCTTGGCTTTTGTTGTCTATGATGATTAAAGGTACCATTTAACTTAGCCTATTCTGTGTGCATTTTTTTTTCCAGGGTTAGTCTACCTAAAAAAAAATTGAAAAATACTTATTTGAAGAACAGTTTATTTAAGTGCCTCAGAGACCATAACTATTGGAATGCAGTAGTATATTTTGAGAGGATGGAGAAGATAGGTTTATCAGGCTTTCTTTTTCGAGTTAAAAGGGTCATTAACACTATTCTCTCTTCCCAGTTAGAAAGCAGATGGATTGCCTAGAAAAGAATATTATGTAAATATGGGACCAAATCCCAAGAAAAGCTGAGAAGAGAATGATGGAATAGCTGAATATGGATAAAACGCAAGGAAATGGGTGTGAAGCATTTAAACAAAAACATGCAGTAAAAGGCAACGTCAGGGAAAATTATTATTAGGTTTCCATGTAGAAAGTGGGGAAGGATTGAAGTTTTGAGGTGACAGCTTGTCTTACCCCCTGGATGTGAGTAGATTGTATAAAATACCGAGTGGAATTGATGTGTAGATGTGTATGAGCAAGATCCTTGATGGGGATCCTGGCCAATATTTACCTTTGTTCTGGAAAAGTTAGATCAGTCATTGCTTACTCCACAGCTTGGTACACATGCTCATAGTGAAGTATGGTAACTTCCAAGGTATAGTGAAAAAAAAAAAAGGAAAAAAAAAACACTGCTGAGAAAGCCAGCAACATTTTTGGTATTATGCAATAGATGAATGCTTCAAAGAACTATCTGTCACCTCTCATTCTTTTCAGGTAATTAACTTTCAGACTTGGGACTGCTTCAAATGTGAATTCAAAGTTTGGTGTTTCTGTCTCTGAGTTACCAGTGGAAGAAAACAAATGGGAATAAAAAACTTTGAGTCTTGGAACTTTAGCTCTCTTCTCTATCCCCTTACCTGTGTTCCCAAGTGTGGGGAAAGAAGCAGGTAAAGTTTAGCATCACCATGTTACTAAGCTCGCTATTAGTTCAGGTAGTGAAAACTGACAAGCTTGCAGACTATGCACTTGGATGACTACTGTCTTCTTCTGTTTAAAATTTTTCTTCTTTTCAGTTGTTTTTCAGATAATGTGCAGAAGTAAAACCAATTTTAATTATGTAACGCGTTGAAATAGCGGGTTTTCATATTCTTAACATGAAGGGTAGCCACGTGTATCTTATACTGAATTTCCTGGAATATTGGGATTACCTGCAGCAGTAGATGGCTCTTGCTGACGCTGCCTCCCCTGCCATCAGATTTACATCATCTGGCATTTAAGATACCTTTGTATGTCTACAGGGATTGTTTTCTCCTTTTATATTAGTCAAGGCTGATATAACAGAATAGTTTTTTAAACTGTCCTTACTGTTTTCCTGGGATTAATTTGAACAGAACAGAATGTTTTTCTTATGTGACTGTTGTTTTAAATAGTTAGAAGGTGCTAGTTCTGTTCCTGTGGTGACACATACAGAATTAGATTGTTATTAAAATGATAATCTCCTACCAAAAAAGGCACTTAGTAAAACGTGAGTAAAGGCTAGACAAGCAGGTTGTACAGATCAGTGGAAGAAACAAATTGAGCTAGCTTGTTGAATTTATTAGTTAGTTTTGATCTGTTATTTTCACTAGCCCTTGGTTTAGAAGGTTGCATATTAGTGCTTGACTTCTATAATTTACTAATCCTGTTTTGGTTGGGTATTCTTTACCCACTTCTGATTTTGTACTTGTAATACCAAATGTATGCTTAAGGTGAAAACTAATTAGTGCTTGGACAAGCACAATTAACAAATACCCTGTTGGATGAAGGGCTGCAGGAGATAGAATGTGAAAAAAATTGAGATTATGTTCAAATTGGGTGAATCCTATTAATTTATTCTCAGTGTACATTAAATGCTAGAGTGATAGTTAGTCAAGCATAAATTGCATTACATCCAGTGCAAGGTCTGCCTTCATAATAACAGAGTAACTTTTGACTTGTATTAACTTGGGATATTTTCCCCCCCCCAGTTCTTTAATTTCACCTGCTTTACCTGTTGGCCCTTGCCACAACAAAATTATACTTGGTCAACTTTGCTAAGAATTACTAAGCAAAGATCAAGTGCTGTTAATCTTCATTCCATTTTTAACATATTTGTAAACATTAATAATATTTACATTATAAAAAGCTACCTTGTGGCCCTTCACATGTAATGCTAAATTCTAAACACTTCAATGCACTTTTGACTTCAAAAGGTAGACTTTCTTGGAACAGAAGTAATGTTATCACTTCATTAACATTTAAAGAGGCAATATAGGTTTAAAGAAATAGTAAGACTTTGATGGTTATCACCATACCATGTCCCCCTTCTTAAAAGATCTAAGTGCATCCTGTGAAAAGTTTGTGTGTTGTCTCTAGCTGTTGTAGCATGAAGTAGTCTACCTCCAGTAACTAGCAAGTGCAATATACTGATTTATCCAGGATATCCTGTATAGGAGGAAGTATACTAGGTTCTGCATATCTGTGTTTCAGCATTTTGTGGTACCAGAGGTAGTTCATCCCTCTGCATGTAGTGTGTATGGCAGAGGGTTTAAACTAGACAATCTTTAAGGTCACTTCCTACCCAAACCATTCTGATTCTATAGATACAAAAAAGACAACTGTTAGGTTCAATAGCTGTAAAATAGTAAGACTTTTGACGAAACCCAGGTTAATTAACACAGTTGATGTATCAGTTTTCACAGAAACATGTAGTGAGTTATGGTACCTACTGACAAATCAGAATGTAATGTGTTGTCCAAGTAGTTTTGTGTGAGTTTCAGGTAAGATTCTCTAAAATTTCTGCTGAGTGTTCTGCCATATAGGACTGTGGAATTCTAGTTAGTCGTAATTTTTTTGGTGATGTACTTTGAGACCTGCTATACAGCTGTGTTTTCCAAGACTCAGGAGGCAGGTCTTGGGTGTGATAAACTGATGGCTCCGCAGTGCTCTCCTAAAATGTTCTTGTAGCTGTAGTCAAATGGGTGATGTGGTTTAGTTAAATGGATAATTAAATGGGTGAAAAATAGTGTGTGTAGTGCTGGACTTAGAAAGTTGTGATCAGCTCTACACTGATTACTAAGCCTCTACTTAGAGCCTTGTTGCTGGTGGCATGTCTTTAAGAACTGGTGCAGGGGCATTTCGGCCTCTCTTCCAGGTCTGAATGCACTTTCAGTGAGTTTGTGGATGGCACCAGATGGTGAGGAGCAATTAGTATGCTTGAGACTGGGCCTGATTGAGTGGGACATCTGTGGGCTGGAGAAATAGCTGGGAGAAACCTTACAGAGTTGAGTAAAAGCAAGTGCCAAGTCTTACTGGGACAGAATGACCTGGTTCAGGAGCATAGGTGTGGTGCTGACTGGTGAAAAGCAGTTTTACAGAAAAGAACATAGAGGTCCTTGTGGATCAGTATGTGCTTTTGTGGTGTAAAAAGTGAAGAGCATTCTGGGCATGGTCAGACAGCTGGAGGGATGTGATTATTCTCTGCTATTTAGAGCTTGTGAGACTGCATCGTAGTATGTGTGGCCCAGTTTTGCATTCCCAAGTATGAGGCAGAAACTGAGGTGTCTGGAAGGCCATCAACCGCACCTGATGTATGAAGAGGAGTTGGGAAGTGAGTTTGTTCAGCCTTCAGAAAAGAAGATTCTAAATAAAGCTCGGGATCCTAATTGCTGGTTATGACCGCTTAATAAGCGAGAGAGAAAATGAAGACAGGATCTCCTTAGGCATTCTTGGGGACAGGGTAAGAGGCAACAGGCACAAGCTGCAACAATGGAAATTCTAGTAATGTGTTAGCAATGTATTTTCCCACACAGAGAATGAAGTGCTGAAACAGGTTGTGGAATCTTTGTCCTTGAAAATATTCAGAACTTGTCAATGGTATGACCCTGAGCAACCTGATCAGGCTTGAAAGTTGGCTCTGCTTTTGGTTGGGGATCGGATTGGATAACCTCCAGAAGTTCCTTTCAGTCTAAATGAGCCTCATTTTGTGCATGGGCAGGCAGTAGCTAATATAGTATAGTTGCTCTCTCTGGAAGAAAAGTAGAAGTGGTTGTAAGTTGTCCTCTATTAAGATTAAAATGCCCAAACAAAGTCTGAAACAAGGTTTTCCTTTAAAGGATTTTGTCTGCTAAACGCTTAGTTCAAAATTGGCTCCCATTATTAGCTCCTAATGTAACTAATAACTTCTAGAGAATCTCTTAAACAAACAAACAAAAGAAAAATAAAACAGAAACAAAAAACCCCAAACTTGACTGCATGTCTTATGCTACTTCAATAAGTAGCCAGTAAAACCAGTCCCTTAGAGCACAGACCTGAGTGAGGTCTGCTAAGTACTGAAAATGTAATTCTTCAGTCATTAGCCATTATACAGCATTAATATGCTTGGCTTTTGGTTACTTAAGCTTACTGTCCTGATGCTGTTCCTGGAAAAAAAGGGTTAACCTGCTGAAATAGCTTGCAGTGCAGGGTGGCCTTAGGAGCTAAAAAAGAAGCCAGCAGTGTTAGCAATCTGATGGGGGGAAGGGAGAGGGGGAGGGAAAGGGAAGCAAGTGGGGGGCAGCAGGCATTCATATAACTTTGTAATGTAACTGGTAACTCATCAGATCTTGTTAAGGACAGCTGAGGTTTAGGCATGGCATTTTACAAACACAGAATATGTTCATTTTGTATTTAATAATGTCTACAGTTGTTAAATATTGGCAGATAACATTCCAACTTTACAAGTAATTGAAAATGTGAAGTTAATGTTTAGCTGTCTTCCTGAACTTGGGAGACTTTGTTACTTCAGTGCTATGTACAAGCTCCCTTCTCACACAGACCTCAGGTCTTCCTAGAAGAATATACCTGGGAAGACAACATAAAAAGTGGAGAAAAGTGGCCTGCTTTAGAGAGTAAGGGCTTTCCTCAGGGTTGAAGGTTGTGTTGGTCCATCTTGGACAGCACAGGTGTAAGTGTTCCTGTTTATTATGGTGTTCTAATTTTGGGGGCAGGGAATGCTGAATGCTTATATCTTGTAGAATTTCAAGTTCTTCTTGAAATTGATTTCACAAAGAAACACAACCCAAAAAACAGCCCCCCCAAATCCTAATTCCTGAGTGCTTGCTTTTAAGAGATTCAGAATTTCTACTTATACAGAATTTTTTGCTATCTTACCCTTGTGCTTTCTCTAAAGTCTGTGTATGCTTGTAACACCAAATATAACAGGCAGCCTGTGAGAGTTCCCAGTTGCTTTTTCCATTTCAAGTTGTAGCTATAGTAATTTCTGCTTGGCTTAAAATTTTGCTTTAATCTTCATTTGTAAAAGTACTAGCCTATTAAAGATCATTATTGTGTATGTTTTATATATGTAAATATAATTTTCCAGTAATCTTGTTCTCCCAAAATGGCTGAAATGTCCTATGGTTTGTCTTTGTATTTTTAAAATTACCTTAAGTACATGGTATTTCTGCTTTAAATTTCATTCTTGGTTGAGTTCAATCAGAATTTCTTTGACACTGTTTTTGAATGTGACACACCTCCAAATGTCCATAATTTCAGTTTGTCAATACTAACTACCATTTCTAGCAGTGTCTGTTAAAAGTAGCTTGGGGGGTTTTCTGTTAATTTGTTAAACTATCTTGTGATTCTACTGAATTGACTTACTTGCCTAAGACAAAGGAGAGCAATGTCTGTATTCTTCACTTGGATTTTATTGGCTATTATTCTCTGAACAGTTCATAAATCTTTCCTTCCTACCCCTACTTTTGAGTAGGTAAAATATGGCTTAGTTCTAAAAAAGTTATCTTTGATGTTATCTTCTTTTTTATTAGACCCTCTGTTTGAACATGATAAAGTTTAACAGTAATGGTGACGCCCAGAAATTGTTGGCTGTTCCTTGGAGCCCGAGGATTAAGGCAAATTTAAGGTCTTTTTAAGAATGTATGGAGATTTGCAATCTGAGAAGTTCAGTGTAGCATGGGAAGAACAGAAAGTACATAGTTGTGGAAAATTAAGTTACTGTATAGCAAAATCAGTAAGTACTGGTGTAGTACTTCATGTACCAATAAATATTGGTGTGGAAATATGCTAATTATTAATTTACATCTTCATTGCTTCTGAAACCCAGCTGAGTTGACAGTCATTCCAATAAGTGTACCATGCAAATCCTGACTCTTTCAGCTTGCTTCTGCTTCCTGATGTAAATCCTGGGAGGTGGCTGATCAGGTGTTAATTTGTGATGACAAACAGCTGCAGCCCAGCCCAACAACTTCAATGCAACATCATTGGTTTTAAGACCACCTGTAGGATGTAGGGTTGCAGTGTAGGGTTCTAACTTTACTAGACACTGAAACATTTGCAGCTTGAAGCAAAACAAAATTTTATTCATATCTGGACCTTTATATAATACTCTAATTGAACTAATGGCAGAAGGACTCGTTTATGAAGATGCTGCAGTTGCTTATTGCTTTTGCTAACAGGCAGGATCAGTTTGGTTGTCTGATTGCATAGGTCATGCGTTCAGCAGTATCTGCTGGGCCTATTGGCATAGTGGTACCTTGACTGTCTCCCAGAAAGGTGTTACCTGCGAGATGTTGTGACAGCTTTTTATTTTCTACATTAGAAAGCTTATTGATTACTGGCTACTAGGTGCTATTTATACTGCTGGAGGCTTGCCTAAAATTGTAGTCTTAGTACTTGTAATGATCAGATGGAGAACATTAATATTAGAGGTTAACATTAATGCTTAGAGGTTTCATAATATGTTTGCACCTCATTCTGTGCAACTTAATAGTCTCCTGTTGTGTGAAGGACCTGGTGTTATTGGAAAGAGAAGGATGATGATAGTTACCAGAGAGCTTCCTGTGAGATTTGGAGGCACCCTATCTTCTGACCTCATTTGGTGTATTGAGATACTCTACATCAGTGGATCCCAGATGTTATGAAAGGATTGTCTCATCTTCTGATGGCTACATTTTTCATGTCTATATGGTCACTAATGTTCTACCAAGGGAAGACTTGAGCATTATCAAGAGTGACTAAAAAGGTAGCTTGTGTTACTGGAGTATTGCAGTTAGCTGGATTAATGCATTTCTGGAAAGGCAAGATATGAAGATGAGAAAGGTAGTGTTCTACAGAAGAGTGGATAGATTGTGTGGAGCTTAGCCCTTGAGCAGGTGACAAGCCAGTTAACAGCTGATGAGTAAAGTTAAGGGAACAGACCAAAACAGGTGACATCAGAAGTATCTGCTGCTGTGAACCTGCACTTAGATACTTGGAAGATGCCTCATGATGGCAGTCTGTGATGTTAATGGCAGATGGCAGTCACTCTGGCATCAGCTGAAAGTGTGATAAGGCTGGACACAAGTGATTCAGGAGATATCAGGGGTATGTTAAAGACAATTTGTTGATGCAGGTGGTCATGGGCTAATTAGGGATGATCTCTAATTGATCTGTTACACATAAACAGCTGGTTGAAGATGTAACAGTCAGTGCTCAGTTGACTGCAGTAAATTTGAGGCTGGAGTTTGAAATACTGAGAAAAGTGGTCAGGATTAATAGTAGGTTCATAAACCTGGACTGTAGAAGGAAAGATTTCACCTTATTTGAGGATGTGATTTTAATGTTCTCTTGGGGAATCTGCTCTGGTGGGCAAATGAGCTGAGGCCAGTTGACTGATTTTTAAAAGAAACTTCTTCAAACTACAGTAAATGATCCCTGCGATGTGCAGGAAGTCCAACAGGTCTGTTATAAGGTCAGCATGATAACAGGCGAGTCTTAAATGCACAAAGGAAATAAACAGAAGTTGAAAGTGGGAGAAACAACAGAGACAGTATCTGAATCTAGATAGAAAGCTGGGAAAGCTCAGGCTCAGCTGCAGCTGGAACCAAGTTAGGGATATTAAGGGTGATGAGAAGCTTCTGTAACTAAAGCTCCAGCCAAAGAAAAACTAAAAATGTGTGCCTGCTGCTTAGTAGAAGGGCAGGGCACCTAGTGAGGAAGGACATGGAAAAATTTGAGATGTATGGTATCCTGTGATTGCTTTGATTTTCATTGTGGCTGAATCTGTGGTTTGTAGCATAACCCACAGAAGAGAAAGGAATTGTTTCAGAGTGTGTGAGCCATTGGACATATTCAAAACCATAGACCAAAAAAGATGCTTCCAAGGGGGTTGTGTGCTGCCTGATACCATGTTGTTGCCTTTGAAAAGTCTCCATCCTGATGGATGGAGAAAGGTAGACATCACACCCATCTTCAAGAAAGGGGGGTCCAGGAAAAGACAGTGTGGTCACTTCCTGTAAAGTTTTTGGAGCAACTCTTCCTCTAGGCCTTCTCCAGGCACATGAAGAGCAAATATAGGTGTCTGGGAATGACTTCAAGGGTGGAGTTCGGTTGTGCAGAGGCCAAATGGTGCTTAATTGCCAATTGATACTGGGACAAATATAGTGTCATGTCTTTGGAGGCAGGATATAGCGTATTAAGTACGTTTGCAGGTTGTACCAAAAGGGTACAGTTGGTAAAATGTAAACAGGACTGCTGTGTTGAGGGACCTCAACATATGTGGGTGAAACGGGCTGTATGGAACACAGTGGAGCTCAGCAACAAGTGTGAAATTTCACATCTAGACTGCAATAACCCCATGCAGTAGGGTGGGTTGTGGTTGAGTAGGCTGGAAGGCATCTTGGCAGAAATGGATGTGAAATCCTGGTGAACAACAAATTGGGCATGTGTCAAGCAGTTTGCCATTGCAGCAAAGGAAGATGACCTCATCCTGGGCTGTATTAAGCATGACAGCAGGTTGAGGGGAGGGATCCTTCACCTCTTTGGCATGGAACACTGTGTCCAGCTTGAGGCTCCCCAGTACCAGGGAGACACTAAGGTACTGGAGCAATAAGTAGTTGTATTTGGTATGTGTCTCCTAGAATACCATCCCATGTTTTTGTAAGTCTCTGGCTTGGGGAAGAGCCTATGCTGCTGTGTCATAGCTCCTGATTTTATAATGAAACAGGAAAGCTCTTTGGATTTCTGTGATATTTAGTGCCTAGCATCCCATCCTCAATTTTACTAAAAAAAAAATGTTAGCAGGTATTGTGATGGTAATAATTAGTATTATATTGCTTAGCCAGTGAAGGACTGGAGAGGTTTGGAGTTTGCAAAGAAACTGTGGAAGGGTATTTATTTGCCCAGACACTCACACAGCAGTCACAGTGGTCTTGCTAGGATTGTTTTCTGGAGAGAATTTATATCATTATGTAAATGATAAAGTTCTGAGTGTTGCTGGAGGATATTAGAATATTGTCTGTTGCATTTCCTCAATTGAGATGCTCTAATTAAAAATTACTGGAACTTGCTTTAACAACAAGTGGTGATTTTTGCGTAATACATGTAATTGTTGTGTCATGAAAGGCAGTTGGTCGTAGGTGATGGGGCTGACTGAAAGACAAATTAAATTCTGTGTACTTGATTTACAGAAGGCAGAAAAGCTGAAGCCCTATCTGATAAAAACTAAGTGATGAGTTGTTGCTCTCCATATCCAGAGTGGCATACCTGTCATCACCTTGAATTTACAGTCCTGCAAAGAAATGAGGAAATTGCACTTGAAATTTTAAGCAAGCAATACTAAGCTTATGTCTAAACATCAGGTTATAACAACCTTATTAATGAACATACTTGAACTTCTTTCAAAGCTGAAGGCTGGCTGTTATCTCTCAAAATCTTATTTGTGGTTGAGAAGGAGAAAAGTAGTTTCTAAGGAGTATGTCACAATGACTCAGTTGAGGACAAACTGGTATTAATACAGATTTTGTGTAGATTTATATACACAGCTTTGAGAAGACTGATTACCTCCTGTGGGCTGGTTGTCCATCTGAAGAGGAGAACCTTTATAGAAAATTATAACTGAAAATGATACATATAGAAGAAGCAAATGCTGAAAAACATCTTGGGAGAAAGCATCTAATTGACCAAGTTGAATATAGTATTTCAAGATAAACCTCTAAATGCAGTAGACCTGAGGATGAAAAAAGTACATGACAGTACCCTGTCTTAAGTTAATATGTGCTAGTTAAAAGCACTGGTGCTTTTAAATGCAGAATTTTTAGTTTCATAATTAATTTTAAGTGATGCTAACTGAGCTTAAAAAAAAGCAATGAATTGCTATCCTAGATGCCTTGTTATTGTTTGTTTGTTTGGGGTTTTCTTTGTGCCAACTGTGCCTTTTGGGTAATTTCTTTGTGCCAACTGTGTTTTCCTTGATTTGCAAAGCAAGTCAGAATAGTATAGAAACACAGCTGTAAAAAAATGTGAATCTGCAACTTGTTGGTAAGAGGACTAGGAATGCGGTGTTCTAAAAGGAATGTAGTCTGAAATGTTCTCATACTTGTGAGGTCTGGGTGAACCAAATTGTCATGAAAGAGCAAGTGGTATAAGTGTATGGAATGAATTGTTGAAAATAAGCTTCTGAAAGGAGAGCTTGTCATGGAGTCCAGCATGTGTATCATCTCAGCTAGCAATAATTTGAACAAAGACCAGGTTATTACTCCAATAAACTCTTAACCTTAAAGTGATCAGACTGGCAAAATCCTTGAACAGATAATGTCTCTATTGCAGTGCAGGATCAGCTTAGGTCTTAGATTAAGGATGTGAAAGTTTACCATTTAGGCAAGGGTGTTCATTTGAGAAATTGACCTTCTCTAAAGTTGAAGGTTTTCTTTATTATTTCAGTGTGATTTGTTGTTAATTTTGTGGTGGGTTTTTTGTTGTTTCAGTTTATCTCCTTCCTAACTTCTACAGGCTTACTCAGCAGTGTAGACATTCCCTTTTTTGCAGTGTATGTACTTGGGGACCTTTACTGGGTAGCTTTCTTTGAGAACAGTGATCAGTTTTCCCAGTCCTTCCTTGTAGTATGTTTTCTAGGCCTCTAGGCACACCTTGGTTTCAGATTCTGTAGGTGGTGGGTGTGTAAAGTACAATGTTCAAGCTAACAGAAGATGGAGCCTCACTGATTGCTTGCTGTAGCAGATTTTTCTTCCATGTTAGCATTTTTGACAGTGGAGCTGCCATTTCTTGAAATGTAATCACCATATATTTGCTCTATCATTGAAAAAAACCTTGCTCTCTAACCAGTTATTAAACATCTTGTATCTTTTACTTGCACAGTTCCTGCTGCTTACTGTTCTAATATGGACTTAAAACTTGAAGGTTTTTTCAGGCTGAGAAAAAATTGTGGAACCTCACTTGTTTTTCTGTGTTGCATGCAGCTAGGTGGCAGTCCCACCAAGACACGGAACAGAAACTTGATGCTCCCTTTGACCTCCCACTGTATCTGTTAGATAATTTGGTTGTGTTCAAGCTGGGTGCCACATGGGAGGACTTTAACCTTTTCTTCCAGCTCAGTTTGTTGAAATTGTTGGCTCATCTTTTGGTTTTCTTTCAAAAGACTTTGAAGACTGAAACTCTTTAGCAAACTTTCCCATTGGTTTGAGTAACATGAGTGACTGCTTTTTTTTGTTGTTGTTTTTGTTTGTTTTTGTTTTAAGTTTAGTTATACCTATTGCTCTGGTTCTTGTGTATTTACATTTATTTAACTGGTTATGTGAAGAATTTTGTGATATTTAGAGAGAGGAAGTGGTATATTTTTCTATGGATAACTTTTGAACTACTTGTTTGCTCTTAGTACAGTTATGTTTGAGGGAGTTGGACTAAGGAGGAGATGTCCTCCTCCAGTCCTGCTTTTGAGCATGACCTGTTTATTGCCTCGCTTGTTTCCTTTTGAAGGGGGTGGGATTGGGAAGTTGTTAAACACAGGTTGGAATGTTCATTTTAGAAGAAGTTCCAGCTTGCCTCACTAGTTAAACATGTCTTGTAAACATATGAATGCTTAATATCCAGATAAATTCAAATGTCTAAATTTGCTATGTGTGAACATACCTAAAAGTTGACAATATAAAAGCATGGAAAACAGACACTGAGGTCAATATGATTCTAACTTGATGTTCTGGATAGGATTTTGTAAACACTCTTGGTGAGAAGTTAGATTTAAAGGTTGAACCTCAGAAAATTTGCTTTCTTAGAGTGTCATTCAATGCAATTTGAATCATGAGCTTAATTTTTTTAAACTTTCCCCTTGTGTCTTAGATTCTATCTAGTTCCCTGCTGCTTGGTACTAATGGTCTGTGCAGCATGGTAGGAAGCAGAGTATGCAGGGCACAGTCTCTACCCTATGGGAAGGAAACTAGAAGCCCTAATTAGTGTGAAGAAAATGGCATTGTAAAATAAAAATAGGGGGTCACAATCATACTTAAATTGAAGTGCAGAGGTGCAAGGCATTTTTTGGAGCTCCAACTCATCATTATATGAGTTGAATACATAGTTTTAATGTTAAACTCTTGAGTTTAACTACCTTTTTCCTTTGACTTTATGTAGCACTGGAATCAAATGTCTTCCTCATGTTTCATTGCTTTCTGTGATGAAAATGTCAGTCTTGGTGATAAGTTTTATTGTGGCACCACAGAGGTTTGCATACTTTATCATGCTCACTAATTCGTATTAGCGTGAGAGGCCTTTTAAAAGGCAGTATTAATCTTTTCTCTCTGGGTTCAGAATGCTGTCTTGTGAATGGTACCTGTAGCCTTCCCCACAAATAGCAGAATTTCTTGATACCTATCAATACACATGATGAGATAGTTATACATGATGATTCAGCAATTACAGGAAGTTAATTCTCTTCCATCAGTTGTAGGGAATGAAGGAGCTGAGTAACACCAGCCCCTCTGGAGAATGTGTGCTTTGTTGTCAGCTCTGCCCTGAGAAGTGGCAGGTGGAGGTTCAAAGTATTTAAATTCTGTGGAGTATCCTATAATGGAATTTCACTGAGAATTTGTGTTTTGAGCCCAATGTTTTGAGTAAAACGTCTGCTTTAGCCAACAGTTAACTTTTGAGACAGTGCTGAAATGTGCATTCTGAAGCATTAACAGTTCTTGTAGCCAATTTCTAGGTTGCTTGTAAAACTTGACTTTGTGCAATTTTTTTAAAAACATTTTCAACTAGAAGTTCTGCTCCCCTTACTGTAGCCTTTGTAAGCATGTCAGCTATAATCACCTAAACTTCTTACACAAACTGGAAGCTAAGTTTTGGTCTCTTTCTAGGTATAAAAAATTAACATTCGGAAGTTAATAGATTCATTTCCAAGTGATGAAATGTGCATGAGTATGGTAGTGACATATCAATGCAATAGAAGAAATCTAAGAACATACTTATTTAAACAATTATTTTTATAATGTACCTAGTTTTCTTTTTGGCATCAGGTAAAGGTGACCTCATGATGCAAAAGATTGAGTCCCTTGAATTATTGAAAGAGCAGGCTGAGAGAGCTGGCAAATGCAAAGGCCATGACTATTTCTGGAGTCAGTTTGACACTATTTAAATTACTTCACCTAATTTCAACAATTTTTTTGCCTTCTACTTTTTGCCTTTTGCCATTACACTGTTCTGATAAACATTGACTGAGGTTTTAAGTGTGGCTCTTATAAGATTTGAATAATTTCCCTCTGGTTTTTTAAAGTTTCACACAGAAAAGGGAAGTATGAGCCAAGTCTAGGAAGTGTAATGCTTATAAGAGAAAATCTCATGGCCTGTTTCTGCTCCTGGCCCATTTCCACAGGCAACCTTCATTGACAAACTAGTACTCCAGTGAGGATAAAGCAGATCTTTAGGAAAGAACAACACTAGGTTGTAATATCTCTGTAAGTGTCGGTTTTTTCCTAAGTACTTGCTTAACCATTCTAATTGGAATCTAGTGTTGAAGCATTTTGTTATACTTTATTTTGGATCTTTTCCATTCCTTGGGTTCTGATCTTTTTTTTGACACAGCAATTTGATCATGCTCTGGTACTCAGAAGACACACACTGCCTTTTCCCCAGTAATTTAAGCATATGTTTTTATAAAGCCTCAAGTTGAGGTTTCAGGCTTGTTTTCTGCAGTGTCCTTAAGTGATTTGATTCTCTAGCTAAACAAATCTTAAAATGCCAGTAGGATGTGCAGCTGTGCTCTTGTTGCCTCTGTTGCATTGGCATTTGTGATTGAGCAGGGAATGAGCCAATTCAGAAGGTTAAATCAGGAAGAAAACAAGTGAGATTTTTTAGGTTGAGCTCTCTTAGGTACTGAATAATTGCTGATACACGAGAGAGTGTGCTTGGGAGATTGAGTCTAAGCTTTCTCATGTCAGCTAAAATTAAACTGACCTAACAGTACTGCTTAGCCTGACCGTAAGAGTGCTTCATGGGAAGTTCTGCTGACATAGCAACTTGCTGTCACCAAAATGGGATGTTCTTGTTCTTGATTGGAACTCTTTTTAGTTTCCCGTGTTAGTGTGTGCTAAGACCAGATACACACATGAGCTGAAAAACTTGCTGATGTAGGGAAAAACTTAAGGTTTTTTGCTGTTTGGCAGTTTGGCCTTACTGTCTTGTGTTGGCAGCCAGTGCAAAATAAGCAGCTAGGAAGTGCGTGTGGCCTCTGTCTTGTCAGTGGTATTCTGCTAAGTAGGCCATGGTTGTAAGCAGGTAAGAAAACTGATTGCTTTTGTAATTAGACTTGTGTGTGGCTGTTCTGCATAGAAAAATCTCTAGCTACTGTTTTTTTACAGGTAACATGGCTAAAAGCATGGGTATTACTCTAATTTCATAGGATGAGTACTTAGTTGTATTAAGATAATTGTAATTTAGAGACTCTATTTCCACAGTGTTGTTTTCAGTTAGTGAGAGAGGATGTTTATCTGAATAAAACAATAGCTTGTAGAATTTTCTCTGATATGCATTTGCATTACTGGACCTTGTAATTGGGGTGAGGTGAAGGTGGGTGGGAAAATGAAGAGATACTGCAGCTCATTTTGGGAAGGAAGCAGATGCCAGAAATGCAAGGGTCAAATCCAGGTTCCTCTGGAAGGTGTTTTGCTAAAAATACTAGAACAAGAAGCTTATGCTTTCACTCCTTGCTCTTTCAAATGATATATTTCATTATTCAGCTTTGAAATTATTTTAAGACTTTAAGTTGAGGTAGGGAGGGTATTAATAAGGAAGTATGGTGCTCTGAATTGTAATTGACTGCCTTTTTAAAAGTAGTTTCTGTTAAAGCTAGAGAGTTCTGTTAAAGTTGGAGAGCAACTCCTGCAGTTTGAGGAGCTGAGATTGTGGAATCTCAGTATCTGCATGCAGCTAACAGGGTTACCTGTGAACTAGGTTGAGGGTCTTATTAGCATGTTTGCAAATAGATTGGAAAATCGGTGTAGATCAATTAGAAGTAAATCAATTAGAAGGTGTATCCACGTGCTTAACTTGTGTTTGGTTTAGATGCAAACCAGTTTTGAGATAGACTTAAACATGAAGTATTACCAGTATGGATCAGAACACTGTGTTATTGAAAAATCAGTGCATAGTGTTATCTAAAACTGAAACATCTACAGGTACTGGAAATAACAGTACCAGGCTGCACATTGTTTAGTACTGGTTAATGTCTTGCTCTTCAAAACAAGGTAAATTCCCTCATCTGTTGCCTGTGCAATCTAAACAGCAGTATGAACTTTTCATTGAAGGAAGAAGTCTGGCTGACTGGTAGAAACAGACTTCTAGCATGTCTGTAGAGGCATTAAGACATGGTTAGGTATCAAGATTTGAAATTAATAGGATTGGATGCCATATCACAATATTATACTCAAGTGAGTATTAGTAACCCAGTGGTAAAATTAATCCAACTGTGTCTTGAATTAAGCAGATCATGCAAGAACCCATACCATGTTTCAAAGACATGCTACAGCACAAGAACTGTTGAAGACTGTTCACACATGGTTGAGGATATGAGAGGAAAGACATTATCTGTTTTTTGTTTTCCAAGTGAACAGAAAGGAAAGGAAAAAAAAACAAAACAAAAAACCCAGAAAGACTTCATCTGCTCTCAAGAAAAATGCAAGAAAGCCTTTGCCTTTAGAAGTTAGAAAAGATCTTGATTAGTGAATACAAATTATTACAACAGTAAATGTGTCCTATGCATCAGCACCTTGGATCAGTTAAGGAGATGAATAATGTGGCCTTGAAGGACACGGAGCTCTTATAGTGATTTCAGAGGAGGTCCACAAAAAAACAACTGCAGCACCCTTTCCTTTGAGGACAGGCTGAGAAAGTTGGGGTTGCTCAGTCTGGAGAAGAGAAGGCTCTGTGAAGTGCTTATTGTGGCTTTCTGGTACCTGAATGGGGCCTGCAGGAAAGCTGGGGAGGGATTTTTTACAAGGGCATGTAGTGATAGGATGAGGGGTAATGATTTTAAGCTGTAAGAGGAAGAAATTCTTTAGTATGAGTCTGGTGAGACACACAGGTTGCCCAGGAAGATTTTGGATGCTCTTGCCTCCTATCAGTGTTCAAGGACAGGTTGGATGGAGATTTGAGCACCCTGATCTAGTAGGAGGTGTCCCTGCCCTTGCAGGGGTTTGGAGCTAGATGATCTTAAAGGTCCCTTTCAAACCACACTGTTCAAAGATTGTATCTAAAGTGTCTTGTTCTTTAGAATCTTGGGCATTGTAAGCCTCAAGATTTATTTTGGAGTAGACTTGTGGCTTTTACTTATTATTGAAGTATTCTTGAAGTACTCTCTTTGAGCAAAATACTGACTCCCGAGTGGAAAGATCTATGTCAAAGGAAATATGTATCTTAGGGTCCTGAGTTTTGGAGAGCCCTAAATATCAGTATAGTAATTAACTTCAGAGTTTAAACTGTTAATTTTATTGCTCAGCAACAGAAAGAAGTTAGCTAAATGATACTTTCTTGAAGATGAAAACTAGGGATGCTACTGCAAATTAAGATAGTGTTGTTCTAATTTAAGCTTTAAGCTGTTTTCGAATCCTAAATGCTTTGACATATATAAGCTGTTATATAAATGATATGTAAGGTCAAGTTAAAGAATTAGCACAGGTTAGTTGCTTTTCGTTTGTTTTTAGAGTCTGAATATATGTATCAGATAATCCTGTAAAATTAATAACCTATTTTCTTCAGTTATTGGAAAAGGTCAATGAACAATAAAATGTAACTAACAAGTCTTCTGTAGCTGCAGATGTGTGTGTATAAATATGAGAAATGCTCAGTTCAGAAAATCTTGCAAGTAGCAGTAATAAAAAAAAAATTGACTTGTGAAAATATTCACGCAGTTTGTCAGAACACGGTGCTCTTACGGTGCAAACAGTTAGAAGTATCCCTTGGTGGAAAAATGTTTTGTTTTCACTTCTTCCAAAAATGGGTAGCTATTGGTTCAATATTGACTTTTGAAATGTACTCTAGTCACTTCTATGTAGCTGAAATCTCCAATTACTGGAAGTAGAGTTGTGAAAAAAATTAGTCATGGTAGAGATTATCTATGTGGAAGTTACTGTTTTTTGTTTTCTGGCTCTTTTTCCCTTCACCAGCCTCCTATAGTTACTGACCCATGAACCATCGTGGTATACATTTCTGGCTCAGCTTGATTTTAGTATTTTTATTTATTTTTAATTTTGTGTGTGTGTACAACTTGATGTTTTCATACTGGTTACATTAGTCAATAGTTTTATACTGAAGAAATCCATTGCTGAATCTTTAAATTATTTGTTATGGGAACTTCATTGTCTCAGTTCTGGTTTGAACACTGAAGAATCAATTGATGGGTAATGGCAAATTTTCTACCAATGGACTAACAATTGCTTTGTTTTTAGGTGCCTTAGCTGAACCAATTGTTGATCCACATGTGACAGCAGTTTGGGGGAAGAAGGTTGCACTGAAATGCATTATTGATGTAAATGAAACAATAACACAAGTTTCTTGGGAGAAGATACATGGTAAAAGTTCACAGACTATTGCTGTTCATCATCCTGAATATGGAATATCTGTTCAAGGAGAATACCAAGGAAGAGTGTCATTTAAAAACTACTCGCTTACTGATGCAACAATCATCTTAAAAAATGTAAGCTTTTCTGATGCAGGAGAATATATTTGCAAGGCAGTTACATTCCCACTTGGAAATGCAGCATCATCAACAACTGTCACAGTACTAGGTAAGTCAACTTCTTCATGCAAGGAGGTGGGATTAGTGGCACGAACCTGTTGGTTAAAGACTGCAAACTTGCAAATGTGTTGTATTTTATGTTTTAACCTAGTGGCAATACAAAAAAAGTCAGCCTTTCATAACAGGTGTCTTGGTATTCTTACTCGCTTCTTTTGGGTCTTAGTCTTCAGAAGCTGCTCTTTGGTTGTCAAGATATTATAAATAAGCAAGTTCCCATTTAGGCAGTGTGCTAATATAAGCAGTTGGATGCTATCTTAGACCTGGCAATACTGGTACTGGAGACCTTTGTGCTGGGAAGCTGCCAAATGCAGTTTTAGCTACCACCTTGTCTAAATTCCCTCTAAATGTCTTGCTGTTATGTTCATATAGCTGCTTGGGGCTGCTGATGTAACCAGTTCTTTTTGTAGTATAAATGTAAGGCAGAAACTTCCTAGATGAATACTATGGGGTGTTGTGGAAAGAGAGGCAGTTAGAACTCTTGACTGGTTGTGGGTAGTCATAAGGTGAAGCTTATTTTAAACTGTTTTTCACATAGACTATTTTGTCTGTCTTGTTGAAGGTTCAGTATTTCTGTCATAAAGGACTTGTACTGAAGCATAGGTAGACTAGGTGGTAGTGCAGTATAAAATTAAATGATGACACCATCCTGCAACTTGAAAACCCTTGCCCTCTCCTCATAGAATCTTAGAATAAGTTATTTCTGTATCCACTGCAGCTGAGGTGGTCCACAGTGACTGTTTCTGTAAATTAGTGTGCTTTTTTTAGGATATTTTTAGTCTTTGGTTTCTGTTTTCCACAGTAGTAGAATTCTATATGAGAATAAACAGATGTCTGTAGCACATTGTGTAAACTGGTTTTCACCACAAGATGGGGTAAAATAAACACATCAAAGTGGCTTAATCCAATTTGAAACAAGTAATTGGACCACAGCAGCTCTGTGTGATAAAGGAGGCATGAAGCCTTATGGTTCTCTTCCACTTATGTCTGTACTACCAAGTGGCTATCTTTTGACTTAAGGTTTCAGCTCTTGTGCTTCCTCAGCATATGGTGGGAGGTTCTTATTGCTGTCCTTCATCTGTTCCTAGTCAGTCCCTATTTGTAATATTTTTTTTTTCATATCACATTAGTAATTGTCTTTTTTGCCCTTCAAGTTTTAGATTTATGGAGAAGATAAGCAGGAACTTGGAGAGCAAATGTATGAGCTGTGTCCATGTTGTTCTACATTTGAAAATGTAGAAGCACCACAACTTGCATGATAAGATATATTTAATATATTTATAATTATCCAAAATTGCAACTGGAATAGGTAAAGAAGTATGTCAGGCATACAATGGTCCTTATCATACTTACTTTCATAGTTGGTGATTTAGATGGTTGCTTCTGGTAGTTGTCAGCCTTTCAGTGACTCTTGGAACCAGCATCTGAATTGCAGAACCCAACTACTTCTAGCAAATATGCCTTTCCATCCTAGTTATCTGCTTGGCTTGCATGTACAGCTGGGTAGGCAGCCATGTGTTGGACTGTTCTATGTTCTGAGGCTTCAGCAGAGCATTTTCTGTCTTTCTGGAAACTTTTTGCTACACTGACATCAAGACCTAAACTGTAAAAATACTGCGATATCAGTCATTTTCACAATATGCATGTAACTGGAAAACTTCTGAGCTTTCCTGGCCTGATGTTGGCAGTTCAAAGCCTAGCAGAGTCTTAAGACAGGGAATAGCTCCAGTCAAAATTTAAAACCTCATGTAACATAAAATCACCTGTATTCTCACTGCATTCTCCCATTGTTCTGAAGAACTCTCCCTAAAGTGTGGAAAAAGTTCATGTCCTAGGGCTGAAACTGGTCAAGTCTCCAAGCAGCATAGCCTTTTCTCCTAGTCCCTGTCTGTTCCTGTTAATCAAATAGTTGATTTGCTTCCTGTGTGTATTGGACATATGTAACTGAATCATGTAGTAGATGTTTGTACTCTAAAGATAAATGGAGGGGGAAAATAACTCCATGATAAAATGTCCTGTATTTTGCTACAGCACACTTGTCATTTAAGACCAAATTTAGAACCTCTGTTTTACACTACTCCAGCTTAACAGACTTGCAGTGTTTGACTTTGCTCACTCCCGGTTTGCTTCAGTTAGTTCTTTGCATTGTCTTAAGAAAATAGCACTGTAAAAGAAGAGGTTAAGACAGTGAAAATATGAAAATATTTCAGGGTCAAGCAGGTGTATTGATCTTGTCTGAAACTTTGGTTCTTCATATTTACATTGTTACACTAGGGCGTAAAAGAATTGTATGTGTTTATAGGTGTTTCTTAAGGTGCTGACTAAACTGGCTCAAATAGTGTTTGAAGGCAAAAGAGATCGTATGTGATTGGGTAGCTTGCAGAGCTAACGTAATTTTTGCTGCTAGCTTGAGTGCTTCACATGTCTGTTTTAGGTTTCACTTTGAGTCCTACTTATTGTCTTGCTAAACTCTGTCTCATCATGGGTGTTGATATAGTAGATCTTGTTCTTCAAGTTAGCTCTCACCAGTGCTACCGGTGGGGGATATGAGCTGCAGAGATGAGAATGCCAGATGTAGGTCTGTCACCATTAATAGATCCCAGAGAAACTAATGTAGGAATTCTTACAGTAAGAAGTTAAAGGAAGTTACATGTCAGTATGGAAAATCTCTCAGGCAGTTCAGATAAATACTGTTTGAAAAGTACTAGTTGATGAGATGTACATGTTCTTCTGAAGTACAAAATTATACTCTGGACTAAGAAAAACTACCAAGTAGACAGCAAACCAGTGAACTGACTGGTATTTAAACAAAAAAACTCAAACTCAGTAAGAGTAAATCAGGGTAAGATAGACAGAAATCTGAGGGTGCTGTTTATAAGAGAAGGGAAAATTAAAAGTAGAAATACTTTATCCCAATTATGCCAGCAAATTTCAGTTGTGATAAAGAGGGGGCTAACAACTTCCAGTCTCATGCTGTTGCCAGTGAATTAGTGAATTTAATGGTAATACTGTAATACGGTTTTTAATGGTATTTAATAGTAATACTGTTTGTTGTGATGCCAGTTTTGTCCAGACCACTGGTGCACAGTGGCAGAAGAAAATTAGTTTTGATAGTAGCAGAAGCAGTTTTTGAAGGCTTCTAAAGTTCTCAAAACCAAGAAGAAACTTAGAGGTTTCTTCTTGAAGGCCTGGATATTTAGTGGAATAGGATTTAAGACTCTCTTTTCCAGATGTTTTATTGTGTTCTTTGTCTATAAAGAAATGTAAGAACTTGATCAAATTGATCTCTGTGCATATGAATGTCGTGTGAAGCTAGTGTAAGTAGGGTAAAGTAGTGGTTATGAATCAGTGAAAGAGCTAGCATTTAAATGAACTGAGACTTCCTAGAGTGGTACACACCTAGCTTCTATATTCAGGCCACCATTTCTTATAACTCAAAAATAATTAGTGCTGTAATACCGCTTTGGATTTGTGTGGCTAGTATTCCAAGATGTGTAAATGTGATGATCCCTATGCACAGACCTTTTAATAACCTCTGTCTATTCAGTCAGTGAATCTACTCCTTTGATTATTTCAAGGGGAAACTGCCACTGCCCTTCAACTCATGTTTTGTAGAAGCAGGTCCCTTCTGCTTCTGGACCTTTGTGGGAGTGGTGGCTTCCTTTCCCAAGCTAAGCATTGTCCCCACCATCTTTCATTTGACTTGAACAGAGCAGGATGTTTCAACTGCATGAGTAAAGCAACTTCTTCATATGTCTTCCCCACCATTACCACTGTGAGCAGTGAAAGTCTGTAGGGCATGATTCAGTATAATTTGTGTGATACACTTAATGGTCCTGGGACAAAAGAGGACTGCTATAAGAGTCTGTATATATAGAAGTTTTTCTTTAAAAGAAAAAAAGTCAGACAAAAGTCCTCTAAACCTCACACTTAAGTTGAAAATAGTAGAACTGTTCCCAGTGTGATAGGTGAGATGCAAATGTCTGATAGTTAGGATTAATATAAAAATATTTATCTTAGTCCATGAGTGAAATGGCTAGAAAGGCTGTAGAATGAGTAGCTGGGTTTCTGCTTTGTTTGCTTCAATTGCTGGGACTAAGTAATCCTGAAGAATAGAATATAGAAAAAAGTACTCTAACAGCAGTTACTTTGCAATTTTTTATGTGGCTATTTGGTTATTCTGTAGCTGGTGTGTAATCCCAGAATAGTGATTTATGAGAAGATGTGACAGTAGAAGCCTAATAATATGTGAAGTATATAAAAACAAAAGCACCAAAACACATTGGGCTGGGAATAAGTGTATTTTAGGCACGTGAGTAGTTTTGAATAATGCAGGTCGGTATCTTTTTGACAAATGCAAAAATTAAGAATTGCACAATAAATTGAAACTGGCCAATCTCACAAATTTCAGATCTCACTTGAGAATAAATGTAAATTTGGGTGTTTACTTAGGCATTTCAGTAATACTACAGAAATTATTGAAAAGGTTTCTACTAGTGATTTGGAGGGAATAAGGTAGTAATGTTTATATGAAATTTTTTGTCAGATAATAAAGCTATATTAGTCCAAGGTCTCCATACTAGGTTTTAAAAGCTTTTTGCAGGTTATTGCTGCTTCATATGTACATCAATACAAATATCTAAGGTTTATGCATAAAGCTTTAGGTTTTGCTAATTCTGGAGAACAGAGAATCAAATTTTGGGAGAAGCTCTGTTAGATTTTTCAGTTCTAGAAGAGTGAATATAGAACTTGGCAGAAAAAGGCTGTTGTTGCTTTATATTCAATAGGGTGACTAAAGTCACAGAGGGGTAGCCATTCAGAGAAACAAAGCGGAAAATAATGTATGCTCAGTAACCACTCAGCCTTAAATCTAGTAATGATGATTACTATTTAAGCACTTCTAAGCATAGAACAGGAAACACATTTTTATAAGGTTATTCATTTTTCCTTTTAGTATAATTGAGCAGATAATAAACCACTTCAGACACATGCAGTGTTGGAGTGAGCAGAAAACAATCAAAATCTGATTCTGAATTCATTCAAGCTGAAAACATTTGTTACTTAGTTACCTCTTGAATGTGTAGGTAGTTGAAGTATCTTGCCAGGTATTGTGAACTCTGCTCTATATAATTTCAAGATAGATGGGTCGGCTTCAACTTGTTGGAAATAAGTGTACTGAACTAAACTTCTTGTAGAATACTGAAAGTCACAGAAGTGTCAAAAGTTGCAGCCACTTTGTGATTACTGGAGGCTTGTCCACAGAGGTGGATTCTGAAGCATTGTAGTATCTAGTGATTATTTCACTTTAGAGGACTTGATATTTTTTTTAGATCAAAAGAAAAGGATTGTTTAATAGGCTGCTGAAAAATGTGCGCCTTCTAGTCATGATACAAATGGGCCATCCTAGAAAGCAAAACGTTGATTGGTATCTGAAGCACCAGATGGTGTTTCTGACTTATTCTGCAACTGGTGGATGGCTTGTACAGGGTTGAAACAGGTTACTTAAATAAGAACATTTTTTATAAGCTGCTCAGTCTAGTGCCCTCCACAGCAGACTTGTACATCAGTAACTCAACTTCCAGTGGTAAGCCTCTAAAATTTCAGTCAGCAGCAGGTTTACAAGGAGATCAAGTCCTTCCACTTGAGGATTTCTTGAGTATTGACGTAGTATTGAGTTTGGTTTTTTTACTTCTATAGGGATTAATTTGCAAGAATATATATGTAGACAGAATTTTATTGAGATATAGAAACAATTTATGTATCAAAACCATATAAAATCTATATGAAAATTACATATGTGCATTTGTGTATGCATACTAGATTTTATAATACATGTCTATGTAATACTGATGCTTTTAAGAAGTCAACTTTTTTGCAGAACGGAATAAATTTGTGTTGGTGTACTGATCAACAAGAAGCTTAAATTCTTAATGTCAGATGTTAAAACACTAAATTACATAGATTTAAAATTACAGAAACTGACATAAGAGATTCATGCTTTAAGTATAACGAAAATGCAGCAGAATGCAAACCTTTTTTAAAAACTGTAGTTTCAAGCTAATATCTTAAGTTGTCTCTTGTCAGACAGTGCAACTGGAGCACTGCAGTTGTATTTTGAATCAAACCATGTTGGAATTCCCTGTCCATGCGTTAAATGTTGTGAATGAGCAACATTATACTACAGTGTGGGGAATAAGGTGAATAGTATCAGCAGACCAAAGCTTTGTAGAGATATCTTTTCTGATACGTGATGTGATCTTATTTCTAAAGTGTCTGATTAGCATGGGCTGATGTGGGTTTTGACAAAGTTAACTTTGTCTAACTATTTTCACAATTTTAAAAATGAGGTTTTTCTTGGTTTTTTTTTTCCCCTCCCTAGTTGAGCCTGTTGTTAGTTTAACAAAAGGACCAGTCCCTCTAATAGATGGTGCAAATCGGACAATAGCAGCGACTTGTACAGCAGCCACTGGAAAACCAGCTGCAGAGATTGACTGGGAAGGAGGCCTTGGTGAAATGGAATCCAGCTCTATTTTGTTTCCAAATGAAACGGTGACAGTCATAAGTCAGTATATGATTGTCCCTACAAGATTTGCTAGAGGAAGACACATAACTTGTATTGTGAGGCACCCTGCTTTGGAAAAGGAGATACGATACCCTCATGTGTTGGACATACAGTGTAAGTATTCTGTAAGGTAGTTAATACTCAGTGCATATTTCAGTTACATTCTTTTTCAGTGTATACCTTCCACAGGAAGGAGATGAGCACTTAATACTTCAGGAAAAAAAAAGGAGATCAAAACTGTAGAAAAGAATGTGATAAGAGTTAGGTCTCTATTTAAACAAACAAAAAAAAAAAAAAAACAAAATCTAGTCACAGAGCTAGAATACTACCATGCTACTATTGTTTGGTTTGTTTATTGGGCTTATGGGTCAACAATACTATTCATGTTTATATTTAACATTGAAAAGACAATAACAAACTCAGCTGATTTATAAACTGTTTATAGTGACTTAAAATTTCAGTAGCATTAAAAAAATTCTAATGAAGGTTCATGTTTAAGAGGACAAATTGGAAGAAGGTCTTGTGAGGGTCACTAAATTATCTTCAAATTACTAAGCTTTTTCTGCTCTAATTTGCATAAGGAAGCAAGACTGTAAATAAATTCCCAACACTTGTTATTCAGCTTTGAGTTGCTCTTGTAATTTAAACCTTTATCAGGCTCGTGTAGCAAATTTGTGGCTTACAGTGCTTCTTAGCTAAAACCAGCTAAGATAAGTACAGTTCAAGCATTTGATCCAGTTTTTGTTAAAGGTTACATACAGTAAGAGTTATTTTCAAGTTCTTCCTGTGGTATCCTGTCTCATCTGTCTTCTGCTTTGAAGTTCCTAAGTAAATGATGACTAGTACTGGTTTATTTTGTCAGTGTTGAAGTTCTAGATTGATGTGTCATTGATAGAGAAATGAAAGTAAAGATTTTCTTTCTGTTGTCTAAAACAGTGATTAAGAGAATGAGGTTCTGTACTTAAAGTGAAATGAGGGAATAGGTTGGTCTTAAACTTGCTTTTGTCTGAAATCAGTGTGAAGGCAGGTTTCAGAATTTCTGAAAATTGTACAGGAAACAAACAGGAAGGAGAGATTGTCTGTGTTCTGTAGTGTTCCTTTAAATTCTTCCATCTCTGCTGTAGGAGCTTATACCACAGCATCCTGGTTCTTCTGTGGGCTCTGAATATTTCAGCTAGTTTTCTCCAGCTTAATTGAAATGGCCTCCTTGCTTTTTAGAGCCCTAACATCATAATTACACATAGTGATGCCGATGGGTAACTGTTAACCTTTTTAACTGGCATTGGTGAGCTTTTTGAGGATTTCCTGATTGCCTGGATTTTCAAACTGCTGTTTCTGATACTTCGTATATATTAGTGAAAAGCAGCTCTAAATTACCATTCCCTACTTCTAAAAACAAACTTGCTTTTCTTCTGAAGTCCTTTTACTTCCCAAAAGCACTGTATGTTTGAAAATATAGCATGACATCTGCACTGATTAAAGCAATTTACTGTTCCTGATCTAATCCATTGTTGTGTGGTATGCTTTAGAGTGGAACTGTACTGGTATTCTTGATCATCTTGTATTTGGTGTATGTTGGTTTTGAAATAAAACAAAACAACAAACAGGCAAAATCAACACACATTCTACTCCACTAAGCTGACTGTTGCACACAGTGTTTAAATATTGTGACTGTTGACAGATTGAATATTTTTTTTTGTCAGATGCCCCAGAAGTTTCTGTAACTGGCTATGATGGAAACTGGTTCATTGGAAGAGAGAATGTTCAGCTCAGATGCAATGCTGATGCAAATCCGTTACCTATGGAATTTATGTGGACCAGGTAAATGTTTACTTAAAAGGGGCTTGCTACATGATTAGAGTGGTATAACCTGTTTTGATAACAAGAAGTAATTTGACTTGTATCAAGTTTTAATGGTATTATCTAGCCTTTGAAAAAGAAGACACGAGATGTGATCATGTTTGAATATTGGTGAGTGGGTATCTTGTAAGTTACATGTCTGAATGATTTGTCATTAAAATCTGTTGTAGTTACTTAAAGTAGACTAAACTGTGGGCATGTTCCAGCAAATAGAGCAAAGTCAAATCTAAGTAGGGATCCAAATATTATTTTTTTGTTTTATTATTTAATAAATATTGTGAACACATCTGTGTATGTTGTATAATCTGTAAAATTATGGTTGAGATGGCAAATACTGTTTATTATAGAATTATCATTTTCAAAAGTGCTCAGGTAGTTGCTAAAACATAAATGCTATGTTTTTCATAGTGATGACAACTAGGTCTTGAACACATGTCTCTAGTAAAAATAAATAGTGTCTTACATAATGGCTGCATTTCAAGAAGTATGGATTGGGTAGGCCTCACTCTGAAACTTACTGCTTTGCTTCTGCAGCCATGGATGTGCTTTGTGTCCAAGAGGAAGACTATAAAATCAACCATAGTTCAAAGTCTGTCCTGTGAAGAAAAAAAAATATTAAAGAAACCAAACTATTTTAAATTTTTGTTGCTGGTGGAAACGAAGAAAATAACTTAGTACAGTGTAAATCTGTAGATATGTTAGAGTGCTTCTGGCAAAATCACAGCAATATTTCCTGATTCAAACTGTAAATCTATTTCTCTACCTTCTCAGTAGTAGATTTAATTTAGCATATGGAAACAGTAGTCATGGGGTTTGAAAATGTTGTATTGATGGGTTTGGAACTGATTGATAGTTTCACAGGAAAACAAAACATGAATACAGCTGACTCAATCCTAAAAGCAGCCATTGAAATCTTAAGTCAGTATTGTAGCTAACTCTAGTCAGAATGGCACGGCTACACTACATTGGGTTTAGTGAAATGTGTGCTTTACCTATGCACTACTGTCTCCAGTCAACAAATTCAGTGTGAGAGCTCCAACACACAAATTCCTATGTTTGATAAAAGTATGCTGGGTTCTCAACAGGAATACTGGTTTGGTTTTTATTTTTGTGTGGTTTGGTTTTGGTGGTGTTTTTGTTCTTTTTTTTTCCAGAGGAACTGTATTTTCAATTCTCTGATTTGAATTTTACATGTGTTTAAGAATTAATGAAGAGACAACCTCCATTTCCAATTCTGTAAGGAAATACATGCAACACCTTAAAGCACTTCTAAACTTCCTAAGGTTAAAACTTGAATAACTTGTACAAGAAAAACTTAATTTTCTGGAATAAAAGTAGTGTACTTTTTTTTTCAGGCAACCAATCTGTACTGCTGGGGAATGAGGGACTTAGAGGGGTAAAAGATTGTATGCAAAAGGAGCATAGTTTAAGTAGCTGTATGGAAAATGTGTGCTGCCCTATTGTTTTCAAGTTATAATAGCTTCTAGAACTACCACGCCAAAAAGGGATAAACCTTGGAAACAAGGATAGCATTGTATCTGCTAGGGTAGTAATATTTTTGTGGTAAATAGTACTTTTAATTGATGCACATATGAGAAGCTTATTAAAATAGAGTTTTCAAACCAGATGGATATTTTGTAATGTTTTTTGAAATAAATACTGTGGTACCATGAGTTATGAAGTATGTCTTTAGTTGCTTTTATCAGCTTCATATGGCTGAAGCAATTCTGAGCTACAATAATTGTCAGCAAAGCAATGGGAATGTTGTCTTGAACCTGCATTTGTTGGACATAATGCTTACTGTTAACTTTGGGTTTTTTTCTGAGTACCTGTTATGTGTCAAAGTGGCTTTTTTGTTATACTACTTATAAAGTCATACTTGCTAAATGCTTGCAAGATACTGCGATTTGGTGATCACGTGTGAATATGGACTTAGTCCTGCTTAGCTGTTAATAGATACGTAGGAAAAAGCAAAATTGCATGCAATAGTGTGAAATTACAGAGGTGTTTAATGTGCAGTTAGCAGCTCTGTTAGAACACTTCCAGCACCTCTGCCCTTTTCCCTTTCTCTGTGCTTACGTAGTTGTTACTGCAATTACATGCAGAATGCTACAGGGATAGGTTTGGAGAAGCCAGTAGATGGGAAATACTTTTTCACCCTCTTTTCCCTAAATGTATTGGCACACATCGAATTTTGTGTCAGTGCTGTAATTTAGATGGAAAAGTGATAGGTGAGAAAAGGTGGGTTGAAAGGCAAGAAGCTTTGAATTTTTGCTTAGAGATTCTAGTCAAGATGTCCTGTAAATTGAGCATGTACTGACAGAAATAATTTATTATGATAGCTCAGCTGGATGCAAAAGAACAGGTGGATAATCCTGACTGCATCCTGAGTGTGAATACATCTCAGATTGACTGTTAATTTTTGGAGCTTCATTTGAATTGTTCCTTCAAATTCTTTTGAGATAATGTTTAGTTAGTTGTAGATGTGTAAATTTGTAGACAACTTGCTAGTGCCAGAAGTTTTGAGGCTTAAAGGACTTGACAAAGGAATTGAATAGTGAATGTTCAGCTGGACACTGGAAATGTCCAATAAATGTCCACAGACAATAGTTCTATTGCAGTTATTTTAAACTAGTTGCATTTAGTCTTTAGATGTAAAGATGCACAAGTGAAATTGTTTTGTTTTGGTTTTTTCTTCAGATTGGATGGACAGTGGCCTGAAGGACTGCTGTCAGTCAACAATACTCTGCAGTTCAGCAGCCCATTGACTTACAACTACACTGGGACTTACATCTGTAAAGTGACTAATTCCCTTGGTCAGAGAAGTGATCAGAAGACTATCTACATATTAGGTAAGTCTTGCTTCTCAGCAAAGACTTCAAATTTATCTGTTCAGTAGTTGAAATAGCGAACTGAAGAGCCATTTGCATATAATATTTCAGCTTTTTAATTGTCTGGAAAGAAATTGAAAGCAGGGAGTTGAGAGCTGCAATATAACAGTATTAATGTGACTCTTCATTAACAGTTGAAATTCTTAGGTTGTGGTAGTTTCAATAGTGCTTCTGAGGTTATGACTTCCTCTTGGTAGGTGGACTGTTTTTCCAGTGTTAACCTGTGTTTTGGCAAGACACTGAATGCAGTGGAGTACCTTGTCTGTAATAAATTGAAAAAAAACAAACCTAGATATTAGTAGGAGGGGAGCAACTGTATTTAGAAATTTCAAAGATGCTTTGTTTCAAGGAAGGTAGGATTATGTTCTGAATGTGTGCATTGAACTCCAGCTACTTGTCTGATTTTCTCAGGATGTGGCTATCCAGTAATCATCAAGTATCTTGTGAGGAACTCTTACTAGTTTACTTGGTGTAATATGACAAATTGTTATGTCTGTTTAGCACCACTGCTAATTGAAAAATTTGGTCTTATCTATTAACATGATGTGATTTAATGTACTGTGATGACACCTTTATGAAGGAACAGCATGACTTAAGGTATATGTGAATAGTACTGTAGAATTTCCATAATTCTACATCCAGCTAGTTAATACCTAGCTGGATCAAAATACCATCATTTTAAGGAAAAGACCAGAAAATTAAAACTTCCTTCTCTTATATGGTATTGCTGCTCTTCAGTAACTTCTTGACATCAGTTATTCCTCAATGTGAAGTATTTGGAGTGCACGTTGGCCAGTGACAAGTTACATACGAAGAAACGTGGGTGACTTCTTTGTAGTAACTTAAAACTAAATATGAACATTTAAGGATTGAGATGGCAAGGAAAACTTAAAAGCTGAAACTAAAGGTATAGGACATATAAAGCCAAATCTATTACTATTTATTTGTATTGGTAGGATGGTGTTTCAGTAAGTTTTACTAATCTGCAGACCATTCTAGAAGATTAGCAAGTTCTAATTAACTGGCTAATTGTTAAGCTAGTTAACTGGAAATGTCTAGATACTTTGAGACAATAGAATTATTTGTAAACTGCACTTTAAAATATATAAAATTCTAGCTATAAAAATATTGAAGTACTTTAAGTTACAACAGATTTTACTACTTAAGGAAATTTTTAGATGCTTGGTTCTAATGCTTCCTTTATGGAGAACTTACGGCTCTGTAAGTCTCAAAACAGTTATGAAGGCTGTCACACTGTAAGAAGCATCAAGTATATAAAAATTAGAACAACAATATTAATATTAATAAATATTAAATAGGATGACATGTATTCCTGTGATGTAACTTTCAAATATACTTTGACAGTACTATTATTTTCTGAGTATAGCTCTGTTCTGAGCCCTATTCTAACTGTATTCTAACACATGCTGCTCTTCAGCTTGGTGCAGCAACATTGTTTTGCCTGCAGTAAGCTTATTTTTAATAAACTTTGCCAAAACAGCTATTTCTAGGGAGTGCCAATACTGAACCTCAGCTAGCCATAGATCTTACAGGAGCATGGTTCTGTAAGTTATGTACACCAATAAAAACACTTTAGTAGACATTCACGTTAGTCTTGGAGTGCATAATAACATGACCAACATCAAAGAACATACAGTTGATTTTCAGGCAACTTAAAGATGAAATCTGGTGCCATGTCACTAGTACTAGCAAGTTGTACTTGCTAGTTTAATGCTGAAGCAGGTTTCCAGCACTTTACTCTAGATACCCTAGAGAAGATTATACCAAACTGATCAAAAGCACTGTGCATTAACTTCTAATATATACGAGACTTGATTAAAATAGGAGATGTGAGGCAAATGTAACATATAGCACCTGCATTGTTTTCAGAAATTAATATTAAGCCCATTTTACTGTAACTGAATAACTTTTTGGTGTGGCTGACTCTTTAAATAACTGAAGTGCCCTTGAAACTATGCAGGAATGGTAAGTGACTATGAAACAGTGAGAATGTTCACACTGCAATAATTTAGATTACTCTTTGGAGGGAACTTTGGATGTTAGGAGTATAGAAAATCAGACTGGCGTAGTAAGCTTTAGGTCAAACTGCTAACCACCTTAATACCTAACTCAGTGGATGCTATCTAGTAATGGTGAACATTACACTGCTGCACTGTAGCAGAGCAATTTAATTAGCTTATTTTTCTATCTTAGCTGGTTTTAACTGTTTAAAGCTTGTTGAAAACAGTGAAATGTAGAAAAGAACAGGCAAAGCTGGTATTTTTCAAAATTCAAATTTCATTATGAAGTTAGTGTTTCTAAACAGTCCTGATAGGTAGTTGTAGGACTTTTTAGTTGCTAGAAAAAATATTAAGTTGAAATGTATTGTAGGATTGGAATGTAAGCTGAGCAAAAAATTATTTTGGTCCTAATATACATTGTTAAATGTATATTTTTAATAAATTCTGTTGCATTCCTATTTATGCTAATATTTTTGAAGTTGCATAGGGAAATACAAGAATAGTAGTTGACAGGGACTAGGTGATGTGTTCACCAGGTTTTAGTTAGAAGAAATGATACATCTTTGTATGGGTAGGAATCCTATAATGGTGTTTGAAGCTGAGGACTTTATTGATACTGGCCACGAGGCACAGATTTCTTCATTGTTTTTGACTCGTTTGGTGATATGAAGTTAAACTTTGGTTGTCCAGCAAGAGCATTTAATTCTTCTCATGGTGTTCAGAGGTAACCAAGTGTTGAAGTTCCTGATTTAGTCCTGCAGCAACAGGTTTTCCATAACAGGCTGTCAGCTTGGCAGGTTAAGCACTTGATCCTGTAATATATATTTACTTAACTTAATTGAGTTTAACTTAATTTTCTTGGCTCTGTGTACCCTCACCTTCATCCTGTTTACTGAGGCAACCCCCTCTTTCATTGGCAAGAGAGAGTGGTGATCTACAAGATTTGGATTCAGATAGGAACATAATTGCTTTTCCTGACATCTTTAAAATGACTGCTTTTTGAAGAGAACACTTTTCTGTTAAAAGTAAAGCTGACCTTTGTCAGCCAGCAACCCTGGCAATTCTAGGAAGATGTGACTTGTAAGTACAGTCACCTCCTTGAGGAGTGGGCTTTTTCAGGTTTAACATAGCGAAGGCTGATCATGGGTTTGGCTTTTGTTTCTTCACTGCTTTTCTGAGCTTTGTGAATGCAGCCTGTATTGGGTTTGCATGCCAAGGTTTGGAGTGGGGGTGCTACAGGGGTGACTTCTGTGTCAAAATGCTGGAAGCTTCTCCTGTACTCAAACAGATCTCATACCAGCAGGCTGCAAGACAGACCCACTGTGGGCCAAGGCCAAGCCCATCAGTGGTTGTCATAGTGAAACTGTGGTAACACTTAAGGGAGAAAAAACAAAACTGGGTAACTGTAGCCTAAGGTAGGAGTTGAGGATACCTGAGAGAAACAACTCTGCAGACACCAAGATCTGTGAAGAAAAGGAGGAGGTGCTCCAGATGCCAGAGCAGACATTTTCCTGGAGCATGTGAAGACTATGGAGAGGCAGGCTCTACCCCTGCAGACCATGAAAGTCCAAGGTGCACAAGCAATCTATATGCAGCCTGTGGAGGACCCCTTGCCTGAGCAGGTGGATGTAACGAGAGGGAGGATGTAACCCTGCAGACAGCCTGTGCTGGAGCAGTCCCCTGGCAGGACCTGTAGACTTACAGAGATAGAAGCCTGCACTGGAACATGTTTGCTGGCAAGACTTGGAACTCCATGGGGTTTGCTGAGGCATTCTGTTCCTGAAGAACTGCACTGTGTGGGAAGGACATGTGGAAAGGACCCATGCTGGAGCACTTTGTGAAGAACTGCAGCCTGTGGAAAGGACTTGCATTGGAGAAGTTAGTGGAGGACAGTTTACCGTGGGAGGGCCCCAGTGCTGGAGCAGGGGAAGAGTGTGATGAGGAAGGAGTGCAGGAGACATGATGAAATGGCTGCAACTCCTGTTCCATGTTCACCTGCACAACTGAGGTGAAAGAAGGTAGAGAAATCAGGAGTGAAGTTGAACCCAGCATGATGGGAAGGGTGTTGGGAAGGAAGATTGTGCTTTTCTCATTACCTTGTTCTCATTTGCTTGCTAATAAATTGATTTCCTTAAGGTGAGTCTGTTCTGCCCATGTTGGTAATTGCTGAATGATCTCCATGTCCTGTTGTTGACCCATGAGCCTTTATTCTTATTTTTCTCCCCCTATCCAACTAAGAGAGTGATGGAGCAGCTTCGTAAGCACTTAGTGTCCTGTTAGGGTCAACCCACCACACAGATTAATTTTATAAAACATGTATTGGGAGGGATATTGATGAGCTGCTTTATTCTGCTATGTAGAAAAAGGGATCTCAGGATATTCTAACTGCTAACTTGCTTGCCTTCTGGTGTAATAGGCTTTAAACTTTCAACGTTGTTGCTTTCTGGATTTGGAGTTAGCATTTGAGATGTAAGGAACTCTAGAATTCCTGATATTAAAGTTGTTTTCTATTTGGGAAACTTGATTGTAGGAAAAAAAAATTTCTGGGTCACATCAGAAGTTAACCTCACATGTTCCTAGTTGTAATTGGCCTTAAACAAGCAGGGTTGACTTCAGTTTTGTCTGTCTTAAACAATAAAGGGTACTGGCACAAATCAACAGTAGAAGTATTCCTGGTTACGTATTCTACAAATACATATAAAAGATGCTGAATTGATACTGCATTTGCTGTGTATTTGAGATGAATACATTAACTGGTGCTTGTAGAAATGCAGCTGGACTGCCTACCAACTACTTTGGATGATACAAACTTTGAAGGAAAAACTTTTCATAAAAAGCACTATTAATATATTACATTTTAACTGCCACTGTGTTTATTTCACATATGATGGTTAAACTTAACAGGGTGAAAAGACTACATAATTGTGAATGTATATTTTATATTGTGTGTGTGGAGGATGAGAACTGAGTTTTCAATATTAGAGGGAAGTAGATGAACGATTACAAAACCATTTAAGAAAAGATGTGTATAGCCTGGAAGGAGATACTGCTGGTGCTATCTGAAATCGTGTTTTAAGCTAACAAATCTTATGCCTAAAGCAAATGTGTTTTCAAGGAAGAGGTTTTTAACTTCATGACCTATGGATTTTTGGGACATGGGAACACTGGTAAACATGGGTTCTTTAACCTCTTCTACTTTGTTAAATTATTAAACTCACTTTAAAACAGTTTTTACTAAAATCATACTCTGAATTCCTCTTGTTCATTTTGGTAGTGCATCTTCCTCGTTCAGTTTTCTGTCTTCTGTCAAATTAATTTCATTTATATATAGTTCCCTAACAAAATCACCACTTCTACATAGTCAAATAATATAATTATATACTTTGAAAATCTATGTGCAACTTATTATGTCAAGCTTAAAACATTGCATTCAGGAGTGAGATGTAGTCTGAAGTGTGATTTCTAGATCATGACAAATGTGGCAATTCTGTCTAGCATGAGGGAATTGTATGACCATCTTCGAGTAGCAAGGATAAAAGGCATGTAGTCAAAAGTCAAATACCTAGAAGCTTGACAAATCTCCAAGTCTGTCTATTTTACTTTTTGTGGTGGTAAATTTAGGGTGCCTCTGTAATAGAGTAGTAGTAGTAGTTCTGTGAATCTTGCTTATGGACATCTAACTGAATAACAAGACATATTGAGCTGTCCATGTAATATTCTCTCTGAAAAATTCAAGCTCTAATATGTTTAGTGCTTCTTATTTTACTGACTTTAAAATTGCCTTGCACTGGGTGAGGCAAAAAGATGGTTTTATTCAGTGTGGCACAGAAATAGAAGCTGGAGTTGCATGTAACATAGTGATTGACTGAGATAATCTCAGGAGGCTTTCTCCCTGTCATCAGCCCATTGTTTTGCAACCTTTTCCTCAATACAGATTTGTATATCTCCAGTAGACCCAAAGAACAAAAGAAAAAGCTGAGTGCTGGAGAAGCTTGGTGTCTAGCAATTGCTTATTTACTTGCATAACATGACATCAAATTAGTTGATATTTTATATATTAAAGAATGCATATGGGAATTTCTTTGTTCGTGAGGGATTAAATAGTTTTTAGGGTGAATGCATAGCAATCATTTTTACTTCAGATGTTTCTGGTTTTTATTTTAAAATTCTGAAAGCTCCCTGCTCAACATAAATGTTATTTTAAGATTAATACGTGCCATTTTTAACTTTGCTTCTTACACTAATCTCAAGGTGAAACTGAGTTATATTAATGCAACAAAAGTTTTTGGAAAGAATAGCTTAAAAACAAGTAGATCATGTGCTGCTGACTGAGCACAAAACTTAGTTTTTCATTCTTATGCTCAGTGCTCTGAACAATTTCTGAAGTGCGACTTCAATATGGAATAGTTAATTCTGGCATAATCAATTTGATTCAATATTCTTAACTGTTTGCTGGAAAGATAGAGCACTCCTTGGGCTTTTCCTAATTTGAAGCAATCTTCTATGGGGGAGGTAAATAATCAAACATGAACGGTGAACATCTAAGCAAAATGCCTGCATCTTCTTACTCTGAGGAGGGCAGGATATCTACTTAAAGCTGATTTTAATTTTCTCCCCATAATTCCTATCCTGTTGCAGCATAGCTCAAAACTGCATGTAATTCAGCCAGTTCAAAGACTTTTTGTAGTGCCATGAACATGAGAATGAAAAACCAATCTTTTAGAACATGCCCATCAACTTTGCTTTCTTATAAACCCTTAACTGATTTAGCTTGCATTGACATTCTGTGCCTTTTCTGTGTCTTGTCTACTTCTTTGCTCTTTCCATTAGATCCTCCTACTACTACCACTCGACTGCCCACGATTCCCTGGCATCCTTCGACTGATGGCACCACAGGTTTAGCAACAGAACCTAGAATAATAAATTTCCCAACATCAACCTTGCCAGCAATGCAGGAAGACACTTGGGGTACCGTCATCGGTAGTGCGGTGGGTGGGGCTCTCTTCCTCATACTTGTCAGTGTCCTTGTTGGAATTATCTGCTATAGGAGAAGACGGACGTTCCGTGGTGACTACTTTGCTAAGAACTACATTCCACCATCAGATATGCAAAAAGAGTCTCAAATAGATGTCCTTCAGTCAGATGATGTGGATTCTTACCCTGACAGTGTAAAAAAAGAAATAAAGCATCCAATGAACAGTTTAATATCTAAAGATTATTTAGTAGAAGACCCTGAAAAACCAGAGTGGAACAATATAGACAATATTAACAGGTACCAGGAACGTTATGAAAGACCAATGGATTACTATGAAGGTGGAACATTGGGAATGAAATACATGGGTGGTGACTGTTATGATGACAATGAAGAAGACTTTGTTTCTCACATAGATGGCTCGGTAATATCTCGGAGGGAGTGGTATGTGTAGTAACCACTGAAAGCTAAATCTGTACCTACAGTTGATTTCATTGGTAATCACTTTCAGATTGTTTATACTTACACAAGAAGAGGAATAAACTTTTTGAAACTGATTTTTTTTTGAAGGTTTTTATATTGTGACTTGACAAATGGAAATACTGAATTTGGGGAAATGTATCTGAGCTGCTTTTTTCCCCCAATGCTGTACTACTGTTTAAGATTTGAGTTTTAGTGCAGAGTGCTTATATTGGTCTATTTCAGAGGTAAAAAAGGCTAAATTTAAAGTTGCCATTCAGAACTGTTTCAGAAAAAGTGACTATCTTGGCTCTCTGATGTAAAAAGGCGTTTACCTAAGGCAGTGAGCAAACAGAATATCTTGGGGCATTTGCTTGGCAGATTAAGTGAATTAATGCAAGCTAGATACCATCCATGGTAAACTTAATGCTTCTGTATAGCAAATACTTTCCCAATTAAAATGAGTTACAGCAGAATAAAAGCTTTATTTTTAGTTTTTTCTGCACAAAAATGAATACCTCTTAGCATTTTAATGAGCCTTCTTGTAACTATGTACTTAAAAGAAGTCATTGCACTGAAAGTAACTGACAAGATTTTGAGAAATAACTGTGTAAACAGGTCAAAGTCTTGTCTTTGAATAAGATTTAAAACTATTTTTTATAGAAATGGATTTCTAAAGCTTACACTAGTGTGTGCGTATATACATACAGCGAGGTATTTTTGTTAGGCCCGTGACAGGAGGTCAAAACTTACTGATGAATACAAGGCTCTTTTTGCAAGTACACAGGGTACAATTTTAGAGACCCATTTCCGAAGCTTTGTAGGAATCTTACCGTTGAATAGGAAAGCTGGAGAATTGGACACAACTAGGAAGAAAACTCTTAATAGGTATGTAAGCTGGAGGCTAATGCAAACTTGCATATTTTCCCAGGTGCCAATAACCATTAAGCATGCTAAGAGGTGTCAAAGCATTTACTAGAATTTTTATGGCAAGAAGTTAAAACAGCGGTTTTACGCTGCTTCTGAATAAGTTACAATACTTGCTTTGAAGAGAGTAACTGGGGTTTCAGATTATAAGTATGGGAGTGCACACCTGCATTGCTTCTTCATATTGTGAAAACTCTCCCTGGTGGTGCAATTTACAGAATCTATGAACTGGAGTTGAGAAATTGTGCAGTCTCTCTTGCAGTTTTCCCTGCAAATAATCCATACTGATATAACAACGTGGCTGTGTTGTCTAAAATGACATTGTATACAGGATATCTTGACACCTGAAGTAGTTCTACTTTGTCTTGAGCAGGTTCACCAAAATAATTCTGCTGATTATGTAGGGGGAGGAATGAAGTAGCTTCATATGACTTAAGAGAACAATGATAAATTCGTAACTAGAATGGTAAATCCTCTGAAGTGCAATTTGTAAAATATTTAGCTCAAGAAAATGAAGCTGATAAGGCTATTAGTATTTGAAACCTGAAATGGGAGAGATCTCTGCTGCCTTTTGAAATAGGCTGCATAATTGTGGCTGCTTCATGAGCATTCATGCTGGAAGTTCTTTTCTATGCTCGTGACCTTCAGTAGCTTTCAACATTTAGAGCTTCTCAAAAGTAGTTGCATTGAGCTTTGTAGACAAGACACTGTGATTGCATATGACTGCATGTTTTTAAAAAAAAAAAAAATTAAGACAGTGGCTTTATTTGAAATTCAAATGGAAAAGCACCCCTAAACAACTCAAGTTCCTTTGGATTAGTGGAGTACTGATACAGGATTGACCAAAGTCTGAAGAACAATTGCAAATGAGGTTGTGTGTATCTATAGTTAGAGTGTAAACACTAAGGAAGGAGTTAAATTTCTAGCAGAAGGTTGTAATCCAAATTATTCTGGAATAGAGAGCTCATACCTCTCTTCAAATAAAAATACTTGATATATCATCTTTAAAAGATGGTGTTACCTGGAAATAAATATAACCATAAACCTGTTCTCCACATGGGATATCTTGCTTTTGTCTCTGTGGATTTTTTGTTTTGATTTTTAGAAAAATATATATATTTAATTCCTATTGGTTAAGAAGTTGAAATGTTTTGAAGTTGATAATAGAGATAGGTCTTACGTGTGTTGCAATGTTTTGTACATTATGTCTGCTGTAAAAAGAATTGATTGTAAGTACAAATGGCTGTTGTGTGAATAAAATTTTTGTTAACATTCTGGAACATAGGTAGTGCTCAAAAATGTTTGACAGAAATTCTTAAAATTGAACATGAAAAATCATAATAAAACCAGAGGCTGTGTAGAAGGAATGGAAGTTTGTAAGCTAATTTTTAGGACGAACTTTTTAGCATTCTTCTATTGGAAGACCCTAAGTTTATAAAACCAAGTATCTTTAGGAACTATTTTTAAAAAATATGACCTCTGAGAATGTTAGTTAGGATTAGCTGCTGTCCAAACAATTGCACTTAAAGCACAGAAGTTAAATTTAATGAAATTACATTTTAATCATTAAATTAATTTTAATTGAAATTAATTAAAATCAGCTGATACACTGCCTAGGATTCACATTCTTTTTTGTTGCTGTTATCAGTTGCTGTAATTCTGCTCTATTGCTTGGGTGAATTAATTCCCATCTATTTTTTAACAACTGGTGGTTAAAATGTTTGTAGCTGGCACCATATATCTCTTGGGTGTTCTCTGGCTTGTTCGAGTTGGCACAGCAGTCTGGATTTCTGGTCATTCCTCTGGTTAGACTTTGAGTTTTTGTTCCTAAATTAAGTGAGCTCTATGGTAATTGCACTTCAGTTCTTGTATGTTGGTACACTTGCTGGGATATCTATATTTTTCCTGGTGTTGTCCTGGTAAATGGATGGCTCTCATAATCTCTTCCAAAATGGGATTCAATGACAGAACTTTCAATGAAAGTATAATTTAAAATGCTTCAACATTATACCAGAACTTACCAGAAAGTGGAATTAGTACAGTGTGAAATGGTCAAGAAACTCTTCTGGGGAAGTTGTAAGCACAAGATGAAATGTCTTCGTTAATATCTGCAACTTTTATACATAAAATTAGAGTACATAATGAAAACTAAATTTAAGCCAATTAAAATGCAGTGTTTAGGCATGCTTTCCACTGCTTCGTGTGCCCATTCTTCAGGAGAAAATAGGAACTATGGGTCTTAGGTATATTGACTAGTGTCTGACCAACAAATGGAGCTTATGTCAAGAAAGATGATTTGTAACAAAACAATGATCACATAAGGTGATATGTGATTATTGATATTTTGGAGTAATTTGGCTTTCTCCAAGTTGCTCATCATTGAATTGTTTGGGTTGGAAGGAACCTTTAAAGGTCCAACTGCCTTGTAATATTAGGGACATCTTCAATTTAATGAGGTTCCTCAGAGCTCTGTCCAAGCTGACCTTGATTGCTTCCAGCAATGGGGTGTTAGCACCTCTCAGGGCAACCGATTCCAGTGTTTCATCAGCCTCATTGTATAAAAAATCTTCCTAATAGCTTGTCTAGATCTACCCTCTCACTTTAAAACCATAAGCACTTGCCCTATTAAAAGGTTGTCCCCTTTAAGTACTGACAGGCTGCAATAAGGTCTCCCTAAAGCCTTCTCTTCTTTACGCTGAAGAATGTCAGCTCTGTTTTTCTTCAGAGAAGGGGGGTATTCCATCCCTCTTGGTTGTCTTTGTGGTCTTTCTCTGGATGTGTTCAAGCAGGCCCGTGTCTCCTGGGGTGAAGACCCCAGAAAGTGGACATATTACACCAGCTGGGGTCTTACCAAAGCAGAGCAGCACCATCACTTTCCAGGAGTTGCAGTTCACACTTATTTTGATGCAGCCCAAGATATGGTTGGCATTTTCCAGAAGTGAGTGCGCAGTGCTGGCTCATGTGTCACTTCTCCTCCACCAGCACCATCAAGTCCTTTTCATTAGAGCTGTTCTCAGTACCTTCATCCCCTATCCTGAATTAATACTGAGGATTGCCCTGACCCAGGTGTAGGACCTTGCACTTGGCCTTGTTGAACCTCATGATATTTGCATGGGCTCACCTCAAGCTTGTTCGTGTCCCTCTGGATGGCATCCCTTTTCTCTCATGTGTCAGCCACATTACTCATCTTGGTAGTACCTGCCAACTTGGCAAAAGTACACACAGTCCCACTCTTTATATAAAACACATTGCATAATTTGGGATTTTTGACTTACAAGTAGAATATGTAGCTGAAGAGGCTCCTAAAATTCCCTCTGGTAAGCGATTAAAGGATGTCTGTGTAAATAAAGGATTATTGGAAAGGAAAATAGTTGAAGTAAACTGTATTAGGCTTATATTACAGGTACAGAGTTGTTAATTTTAAACTTTGTTTCCTTTCTAATTCAGTAGTCAGTGTAGATGAGAGCACTGAGTACGTATGCTACCTATATTTTACAGGTGAAGGTTTTAGTGAGGCTGTTGTGAATTATTCCAGTTGCACAACTCCTTGATAAGCCTGTTGTTGCAAGTTTGAAACACAGAGGTTGATGATACTGGACTGAAGTACAATAGTAAATCTCACAGTTTTATGAGATTTAAAACACTGAATTCTTAATATAGTGAAATGGGTGACCTTTAAAGATAACAAGTGTGTTGACTCAGTTTGAGAGTTGTTAAACATCAGATTTGACAATGCCAAGGTCAAAAGGAAAATACTTTTCTTAAAAAATAAATTAAAACACCATTTCTACCCCCAAGTTAAAATCTTTTCATAAAAATGACTGCTTTCTCATAGTTTGTAATGAAGTCTTGAACATGATAGTCTTAGGAGGTGGTTTGATAAGTAGAAGCAAAGTATTAGTGAGTGCTTATGTTCATTGCTCCTAGTAGTATTTTTTTCCCTCTGATTTTAAGTTTCCCTTTTTCCTTTCTACAGACTGCAGTGATTTAAAGAAAGATTGCAAATCTTTCAAGTTACAGTTGTCTAGCTTTTTGAATTAACACCTTATTTGCTCCTGTAAGTGCAAAGCATGTGTTCTGTAACTTCATCTTGCCTTGAAATCAAAACCAAAAGCATGCCGCTAGTATTTATTAAAAATAGTCAACTAAGTTTTGGAAATTATATTATGACTCTTGAGGTCTCTTAATTCAACCAGTTTTTTTTAATTGGGTGACTGGACCCAAGACTGCAAGAATGGGAGTGCAGAACAAAGCTTTCTCTTTGGTCATGGAAGGAAGAAATCTTTCTCAGAGAAACACTGAAATAGCTTATCTGAGTATTGAAAATATGTTACCTTCTCAAAGGTGTAATCTGTGCTATCACATTGCAGATGTGCCATTTAAGCAGACATCTTCTGTTGCTGTAGCAGGGGCTGTGATTGGAGCAGTCCTTGCTCTTTTTATCATAACCATCTTTGTGACAGTGCTGCTGACCCCAAGGAAAAAAAGGCCATCCTATCTTGACAAAGTGTGAGTATGTGTTGAGTTTGGTTTTTTGGTTTTTTTAATTGATAACACTGTACAGAAAGCACTTGTTTTATACAGGAATTTAAATGTCTTGAGTTTCAGTAGGAGCTCTTCAGATGTCATAATTTCAGAGCTGTATTTTCAGGGTAGAAAAATACTTGCTTTTCTGAGTGAGAAATGAGGCAGCTAAGAATTACTTCAGAGGTAATATAATTCTTGATCTCTTCAGAAGTTTTTTTGAGAGAAAGCTGCTCATTGGTTGAACTGGAAGACAGGGCAGAAGGCTATCTTGAATGATGCCATAGACTACTAGGTTGTAAGGTAGGTGTAACATGGAAGCAAACTGACCATGCTTTGCAGAAGTGAAGTTTCACAAAGATTTATCCTGCTAGATTTGTAAAATGAAGCAAGCACACACAGACGTGCTTAGAAATTACTGACCTTGTGTGCTTTCTGGAACATTAGTTATTTTCCCAATTCTCTGGTTCAGGTGTATGGTTGACATTTTTAAGCATCCACTATGGTCAAATGAAAACAAGAAAACATTTGATTGTAAGGCTCTCTCAAAGATTTTTCAAAGAAAGCCTGTAGTAGTAAATGCTGCTCAAGCTGTCTTTCATCAGCCAGAAATTGATAGATGCCTGTAGTCCTTAATCCTAGTTAGAGTGTGTAGGGGTAGTTCAATCTACGTAAGATATTATAGGATAAATAATATATGATAGGCAGTGCTTTCCTACAAAAAAATGCGTGGCTGAATTATTGCTTGTGGTGGTTATGTTAACACGACAATATTGCATATGTGTGACATTGCTGGCTGAAAGTTGTCGCTTGAATGATGAGTGTTGGATGATTTGCTGAATAAATAATACCTCACTGACCGTTCAGTAGGATTTCATGAGCATGGCATGTCATCTTTCATTCTTTACTACAGGATTGATCTTCCACCGACTCACAAACCATCATGTGAAGAGAGAGCATTCCCTGTGCCACAGAAAGAAGCTATGATTCAGGTAAGTGGCTGTATACATCTTAAATTGAGGTAGAAAAAGTGTTAGCTTTATTATGTTAATTTGGTCTGACTTTGCTTTCCTGGTAATGCAAAAAGACTTTTGTTGGTTCACAACAGAGAGATTTCTCTTACATCCATGCTGTCTGAGTCTTATATCCTTGGTGTTAGCGTCATCCTTAAAGGTCAGGAAACTGGTAGTTCCTGTCGTATCTATTAGTGTTTGACAGACTCTGCTCCTCTTAAAGTATGAAAAGGTATAGTTGAAATTCTTGGGTGGTAAGACAATCAGCCGATGGGGGAACAACTTGCTAAAGTGAACAAGTTACATCAGTGCTATTGTTTTTATTAGTAATAGCTGTTATTCTTTTAAGTTGTTAAGAGAGGATTGGTGGGGCTATATTTGAATTTTGAATTTGGTGTAGCTAATTTAAATTTTGTTTCTTAGTAGAGATCACTAAATCATCTTAAAATGCTAACAATCATGTAATTAATTTATTTTTTCTTTTAATCTTTTTTTCTTGAGTTTATTTGCAATAAAAGACTGATACAGTAACAAGTACTTGGATTTTTAATAACTTTTCAGGAGGTAGCTTCATGTAATCTAAAGTAAGGCTGTCCAAACAAGATGGCAGTAGGCAACAAAGTTCAATACTAGCACTTATGATTTGTGAGGGTGTAGTTTGATGTAAAAGGAGCACAGAGGTGATATGGTATAAGCTAATTCTAGCAGATGAGACTGTTAATGAGTGGGGAGCATGGAAGGATAGGGGGAGCCCTTCTTAGCTACCACATGTCCTTGCACTGGATTGGGCTGTTAGTGAAAACCAGGTTAATCCAGGGAGGCTTCTTTTCCACTCAGCAACACAGAAGGGACCTGTTTATGGGAGACAGCTTTGGTTAGCAGCATTGGTTATTGCACTTCATATAATAAACCAGTCTGTTCGTGAAAAATGTGTCCTGTCTATAGCCACCAAAGTGTGATACTTTTTTTATATATATAATAAAACAGTCAATCAGATTCCTTGATTTCTGCTTACACTGAAGAAATCTTTAATCAGTTAACCAGTATTAGTGAGAAATACATTCCGTATTCAGTATTTGTATAAATAATGTGATTCTAAACACTGATGTGCTGAGTTACAAGCAATGTAGTTCAGGTAATCATTCAGTTATAGCAAATACTATTTTTCCAAAACTGGTGCACCTTAAGGACCTACAGAAACCTTTTTTTCTGATGGTTGTTCTAGTAAGGAAATCTAGACCTACCTTCAAGATGAATTTCCATGGAGTTATTGACACTGAAAATATTCTTGTAGATTTTCTTTGTGTGACCACTGGTTACTAAAGCTCACCAAATACAAGTTGCCAAGAAAAGCTTTCTTCTTTCTCATAGAAGCAAAACATTAAAATAATTTTGTCTCTTACAGATACTACATCAGGTAATACTTGCTAATGTTGCTGAATGTAGCAAAAAACTATCCTGACATCTAGTTCTTTTTCAGTCTAGATGTTAACTCTTAAATCTAAAAATAATGGATGTTGTTTTATCCTTGTTAGTGTACCTATTCTTTTTCTCTTCTGTGAAACTCCAGAACTGAAAAGAGCAGAGCTGGAGGCTCAGCCTTCTTATCTGATATTACCCAAAAATTTCTGCTTCAGCTAAAAGAAATGGGCATCAAAATCCTGGCTGTAGCCAAGAAGTGCTCAGTTGCCTTGCTTTGGTGTAATAAGCAGATGCTTGCATATCTGTAAAGAGGTAAAAGCAGCAAGTTTGCAGCCTGTCACTGTGTCTTGTCCTGATTGACTGAAAGTCTTCACTGGCCATGTAATTTCTGTTCCAAATGTTTGAACTGGATTGTGTAGCCGTGAATGAGAAGCATGCTGGGGAGCCTTTCTAGGTAATTCAGATGTAAGCTTCTGGCTATATTGAAAAGAGCTGCAAGTCAAATGTCACTGCATTGCCAACAGCAATAGATGATCAAATTCAATCTGAGTGGAAATGATAGGCTGCATGAAGGTGCAAAGTTAGGCTAAAGGAAAATCAACTTGAGCTTAAATGATGCCTTCTGTGTACTCAGAAAAATAGGATTGAAAGTGAATTTTAGCTGATTGTGAAGCTGGTATGTTGTTATATGTAATGTGCAAATTTTTCAATTTAACCATATGTATGGTTATTGTTTAAATCATACACACTTGGGTTTTTTGTTTGTTGTTTTTTTTTTTTTTTATCTTATCGTATTCCATATGCAAATAAATAAGTAGAAATTTTCCTGTTTGTGTCCCAGCAGTCAACATTTAACTATTTTACCCATATCCAAGTAGATGGTTGTTGGTGTTAAAATGAAAGGGGATGTTGTAGACTGTTGATAATACTGGATAGCCAAAGCCTTTCATAGTTACTCCTTCAGACTTGGAATCTTTAAGAATACTTCTAGTATACACTGCCATTTGTTTGCTAATGCTAAATGTATGTAAAATATTCAGTTTCTGAGTACCCATAATAATTTCTCTGTGCTGGTATTTGCAGATACCAATTTATGTATCCATGTGAATTGAGAATAGGTTCACTTATTGCCAAGAGTGAGGCAGAAGTCCAATATGTAGGAATATTAAGTGGAACATAGAAAAAACAGCATTGTAGATAGTTTCTATTTACTAGGAAAACTAAGTTCATCTTTATCACCTTTTTTTTAGCAGCAAAGCTACTGCTTTTGTCTGGGTTTTTTAATAATCATTGTCATGGAAACACTTCTGTTACTCTGAACTACTTTTTTGCATTTAATGTGAATGGAAAGTGAGCAGCTTCAAGGTTATGTCCTTGGTGAGAGAGGGAATCTCTGCTTGGCAACTGATCTCTAAGGCTGATCAAGAGGAAACTGAGCAATGGAAGAATTCCAGTGGCTTAAAGAATCCCTCTGATGCATAATATTTGTAAAAAGACTGGGAGAGAGGGCACTAACTCAGGCAGGCCTTTGAATAGCAAAAAATATATTGCTAGGAAGCAAAATTCTTTATTTGCTTAGAAACATGACTGAAATGTGGACAGTCTTTGACACAAAAAGAACTGAAGTTATGCCTGGCTTGACAGGTGCTCTTGAAGGAAAGAGGAAAGGTGTTGTTTTGTATAATGCAGTGCATGAGTGTCTAGAGTTCCTGAAATATTCAGAAATGAATAGGGGTTTTTTTTGTACCAACAGAAATATAAGTGAAAATATGAAATGCAGCCCAGTAGAAGCTAGGCTTGAGAAGACTGACTTCGAACTGTGAACTTGAAAGAACACCTCCAGTATTCAGCCAAGCAATTCTTAAAAATGCTAAAACTCTTTGAGTAATATTTGTTTTCCTATTCAAAACAGGAAGGGAGGCGGTGAAATTGTATTAGCACAGTTAAAAACATCTAAAACCATTTACTGAATGGCAGTGTTTCTGGATCAAATTTGAAAAGATCACCCACAGTGTTCTTAAACCTAGCAGAAAATTGATTCATTTATAGATTATGGCTCTCTTACACTCTTCTAGTTCTGTTCCTAATAGTCTTAATACAGCAGGTGAGACTGTCTCTTCCTTGATGAAAAAGGAATCATGATCATTACAATTTGCCTCAGACTGAAGAGCTTTCGGGCAAACAAGATTGAATGGAAGGAAGCACAAAATGTGTATAGAAAAACACATCTGTATTGTTAATGGATCTTATGGCGGGGAAAAAAGCAACAACTCTGTTAACGAGATAGGGACTAGAATGAGACACAACCTTTTTATTGGTGGAGGCTGTTATAATGGGATTTCTAAGCTGAAAATTGTGAAAAAATGTAAGATGTTGGAGAGATAATTGTCTTAGGCTTTTAAAGGAGTGTCTGAGAAGGAACATATTTAGAGTGAAGCCCAATGCTTTTATGAAGCTCTACAAAATAACAAGGTAAGACAATACAAACTATTTTAAATATCAGAGCACAAAACCCCCGATATACTGTGTCTCTTTGCATAGAAGAACTAGCTCGCCACCCATTTTCTCTGGCAGAACCTGATGATTTTGGTTCTATGACGTGCTCCCTGGCACTAAGAGGTATAATTCCTTTCTGTAGCAAAGAGAAACTGTCGTATTTTCATGCCATGTGAAATTATTTCCTTTGTCCCTGGTTTTAATTGACTAGTGGAATTTTCTGTTCTGGTTGCCAATGTTTGTCTAAAGCCACAGCTGGCAGAAATTCTTGAACAGATTTTCTGCTCATAGAACATTAGCCTTTGGTGATGATATGGAGATTCTTGTTCTCCATGTGTGCTTTCACTCCTTGTGAGGTGAATTCATGCTCTTCACTCAGGTATGAGAGCTTGGTTTCCTAGTAAGCATAAATCACATTCTCACAATTGGTCTGCAGATTGTGCTCTAGGACTTGAGAGGCAAAAGCAATACTTTAAGGGCAGAGCAAAAAAATATTCAATTCAAATTACAAGATAGAAAACATCACAGAAGTTGGGAAAATAGACCTGTGAACACAGTGGAGAAGAAGTGCTGGAGGAGTGAAAAAGTAGAAAGCATGTTTTTATAATGCATTTCACAATTCATTTGCAGGCCATGTTAAACACTTAATAGCACAAAATTGTTTCAAGACTTGAGCTAAAATAAGCTCAATTTGGAGAGGTAAAAAGTTAAGAGGAAGGAGGAGAAAAGAACAAAGCATTACTGAGGTTGGGTTCTTTTCAAAAACGTGTCTGCATAATCACTGCAAATGTTACCTATCTGTATGAATGATGACTTGTGGAGTGGTGATGGGGTTTCTGCTGTAAGACTGCTAACTGTGGTACTCTGCTACCACTGTGAAGCTTTTGGAAAGAAAACATTACAAAAGAGAAATATGCAGTTGTGCAAAAGCTTTTGGGGTAGCCTGTTGTTATCATATATGAATAGCTAAGAATGTGACATAGAGGGAAGAACTTTAGGAGTCATGATGTCATAGAACAAGCTGTAATTCTCAGGTAACATTGCTTGAGATGATTAAAAATGGCTATTCTTTAACTCAGGCACTTGGTGATTCACTGCATGTTCAGAAATAGTTTGTTTCACTAAAAATTACTACATCATAATGGTTACCAAACAAAAAAAATATTTTGGAAGGAAGGGAGGTTTTGATTGTTCTACACTAAGTAACTGTAATAATGTTTGGCTCTGTCTCATCTAAAAATTGAGGTGTTATATTAACAGTTTTGAGTAAACTGCTCATGTAGAATTTATTGTTAAGAAAGTTAAACTGGTTTTTAGGGACAGAATTATCATCCAAAGTTTATGCCAGTGTATCTGAAGTGGAACCTATTATTCAGTAAGTTTTGTTTATATTCATTTTGAATGAGACTTTAAATTATTACTTGATGTAAAATTCATAATACCACAAAGTTTTAAGTAACAAATTTAAAAAGTGACTGGGATCAAAACTAGCCTGCCTGACAATGAGCTGGCTCAATTGTAGGAGGGTTTTCTACTCATGAGCAAGTGTTTTTAGGTGCACTAAATATTCCCTGGGAAAAATACTTTTACTTGCAGTGATGAAACTGTATAGTTGTAGTATTTTTTTCTTTTTTGAAAACAAAGGTTAAAATGGGGAATAAAGTTGAAAGAGTGTAACATTTAGAGACTCTATACCACTTGCAATAATTTCAACCATAAATCCTGAAAAAAAAAAACCTGAGTTCCTTGGTATTTGAAAATGTGGATGCAGTTGAGCTTTTTATCACGTGCAGTGTATTTATTAGATGGAGCGCAAAAAGGGTAAGGAAGCATTTTTTTCCTGAAATGGTAGTACTTTGTTTCCCAGTTATAATCAAAGTAGAGGTAAGTATATAAACAAACATAATTATAGGTTGTGTGTTATTCATTGGTTTTGTAATTATGCTAATTTAGTTCTAGATTTGCCCTTTGGACTTTCTGGAAGGTTCTCGTATTGTCTGACCTCTTGAGGACTGAGTGCTCTGCTCTTGTTTTGTGCTTTGGTTGGTTGTTTAGAGGAAAACAGGTGGGGCAGTTCCAGTCCTAGATTCTTCTGCTTGGTCCAAATTCTAACTCATTTTGCATGTTGAAGATGTATATATATAGATAAGCAGTGTCGTTAATTGCTTGGAAATATTCAGGAACTTCTTGAATGCAGGCAGGTGTTGAAAACTGACCTCTGTCTTAAGTTGATAAAGTTCTATCTGTTCTCACTCTGAGTAGGTTTTTTATGAACTGTACACCATGTAGCCTTTGTTATATTCTAATATGAACCCTATTACCAAAATGAATTATCCTTGATGTGATGGTTCTTTGCCAGCTTTGATGAATGATTTGTCTCCATGCTGTTGCTGTTAATGCAGTAGTGCAATTGTCTCTTTTGAGACAATTAAAAGTACCATGTGTTCATCCAGTCTTCTGTTTTGTCTGTTAAGATTAATCTGTTAAGATTATATCTGTCCATAAAGCTTCAAGTCATTATTCTGATACTTCTTTGCCAGTGACTACATTACTTCAAGGTACAGGTTAGTTCTCTTTGGTTATACTTGAGCCTATTATCTTCATCTGCTGTGATCTTATTTCAGCTTTCTCCCTACTTGGTTACCTTGAGGTTGCTGATGGCAAACCAGTGGTAGAGCTCTAAATTTGGCTAGTGACAGACTGGAGCTACAAGCAGTATAAAGCTGCAGAGTTTTCTGTTTTCCAAATAAATCTGATATAATAGATACAAATAAATTATTGAAGGCTTCTTATATTTACCCAAGATTTATTTAGTTGTATATTGCTATGATGAAAACTCCTTTTACTTACCATCTTCACACACATGAATAGGAATTACTTGCTTTCCAGAAGTCATACTATCTTCTCCCAAGAAATCCCAGAGGTTGATAAAAGATTAATTCTTTGTTTAAAGAGATAACAGAGAGGAGAATGGATTGGAGGTCATGAACATTACAGAGTAAGTTTTGGGGGGAAGCAACTTCTTAGTGGGGAGGTGCTGTTAGTGAATCATGAGTCAAGCAATAGAAGTGCTGAATCCTACTGGGGAGAGACCTCAGCAAAATCAAGACCTCTTGTCTACCATTGGATCAGTGTGGTGAATTAGCATCTATTCTTGTCTTCCAGCAGGTGCTGATTTTAGCAGTATTCTGCCTTTTGGACCAAATTCCCACTTTAAGCACTGAGAGTATCAGAATATATGCAGGGAGATTTAAGATGGTTAATCATGATTGGTACATGAGTATTGACTAAAGGAAACAACTGGCCATTCTGAAAGAAATACTGAAGGGGACATGATGCTTTTCCTACCAAATGAAGGAATGTCACAAAGAACAGGAATCTATGTGCTCTTCTTTGGCTAAGACAAATCCACAAAAATAAAACAAGTGACAAACCCAAAAAACAAACCAAAAAAACCCCAAGCTTGCTGAAATCAGGTTTTGTTGTTGGTTATTGCTAAAGCTGGCTAGTAGAAGAACAGCTAAGATACTAGGCTGCCCGGAAAAAAATCTGTTGTCCAAACTGCTCTATAGTAGCATCTCCAAAGACTGTTCAGGCAGCACACAGGAATGGGTGTTTCTACTTCAACTCAATGTCTGGATAAACTTTGGCAGAAATTCCTTTCTGCTGTATTTTTCTAGCATACCTCCAAGAACACAATAAGTGTGCTGATTTATGTACTAGTAGTGCTGCTTTTTTCCATCAGAATCTACCAATATACATTACTTCTTCTATATGTACATGTTAACCATAACATTGCTCGGTATAGATTCTTGTTCAGTATAGATTCTTCTTTAGGTGTGTAGAGTGAGCAAGACTTCCATCTGGTATGATTTCTTAAAGTTAGATTATTTCAGCCTAGCTAGTTATGAAGCATTTGTGTAACTCAGTATGGGTTTGGTTGCCATTAATATGTAACACATATACTAAATAAGCCTCAACTGTGGTCTCCTTAAGATATCAGGAATACTAATATTGACCAACTGTTTTAGAAGTAAGAGGGTTGACAAAACAGAGAAGCTTTTTAAAATATTATCTGTCTAGAAGTTGTCTTTGCTCTTTAACCCTTACAAATTCTAAGGGACATGAGTAATATCTACATTGTATACATGTTTTATGTACTTGTAATTTTATTGATATGCTTTTGTTCTCAAAAATTAAGGACACTGCTGTCAGGCCAAACCATATTCACACTGGTGGGAATGTTGGTGTTTGCTGTGTGTGTCCAGGCTTAATGCATTAGCTCATAAAACTGTCACAAAGCTCCAGTTCATACAGGAATAGTTTTGTTAGGACGTATAAGAGTTATGGGTAGGGCAGAGTGCAATGATAATCTGCTACCTGAGAACCTCTGTTTTTATTATGGAGTTTCTGGGAGACCTGACTGAAGAGTTAAGTGACACCTCTCAAATGCTTTGATCACTAGATCACTGTCAGCATCAAGACTTTTTTTTTTTTTTTTTTTTTCTGTATCTGTGTGGTGCTAATGAGTTTTGAAACTTACTGTTAAGCAGTCTGTAAAACTATACTGATCTTCATGGTGGGGCTGCTCTTTGGGAACCAACAAAAGGCAAATAACAATTGAATAAAATGCAACTGAGAAAAAGAAGCATGTCATTCCTTCTGCTCCCAATAGTTTACAATTGAATTCCTTTTCAGTTAAATATTCTGTGTAATATCAGATTTGGCATTTATCCATATGATGCTTGTGAAAACTTCATACTGAATAAGTGATTTGGGATTTTATGGTTTTTTTTTTAACCTATGGCTTATCTAAGATCTGTCATGTTAAAACAAAGAAAGCTTTTAATATTTCTCAAATATGCTTATTCTTAAAGAAAAAAAGTGTAAGTATCTTTTTAAATAACACTTCCTAAAGTGACAAGAGTGTCTTTTCTTCTGCCAGAGATCAGCTTGTAAGAAGTGTTCTAAATGGTGGTCGGTTCAAACACTTGACAAGGCAGTGTGTTTTGTGATGACAAGCAGTTTTGTAGAAACTAAACCTGTTCTGCAATGTTGACTTGTTTTCTGCTGTAACTTTTCTTCTTTCAGAAAGAACATTTTGCTTTACAAAACCAGTACAGAGAGAAAGATGCTGGAAACTTGCAGCACATGGTAAATAATAAAATGGCTTGAATTTCTTACTGAAACTTAAGTTTCATCATGTTCCTTAAAATAACCTTGAGAGGATCTTCTTCATGAACAGCACAGTATTTGTCCATCCTAGTCAATAACTGCTGGATGTGTAGGTTTGCTGTCTGTGAAGTGGAAAGAGAAGTATCATTTCAGTGTCCTGTATTTCCTAGATAGTTTTGCTGACTCATTTAAATAGATGAGCACTAGAGCTTTGAAGTTCTAGCTGAATAAAATGAAGTACAGGAGTGCTGACAGACTTCTTCATAGTTTATGTTTTACTTTTTAGGTTTATTAAGCCTTAGAATCTAACTTCCTTTGAAACAAAAGTTTGAGGTTAACTCTTGAGTAGTTACTAACACTTCTATCATACGTTTATTGGAGGTTAGAATTTTTATGTTCATGTTTTGTAATCCATAGCACTGTTTCAGAGATTAGGCATGTACCTCTTACTTTGCTTAAAGTTTTAACAAGAATAGGAACTGCATATTCTGTACCTGAACCATGAAACTCACTAGTACTTGTGTGTGTTTAGAAAGCTGTGAATGGAAGGCAACTTACTTGTGAGGCTGAAGAGCTGCAGGAACAAGATGGCCTTCAGCATATGTATCCTGTTTACCAGCAAACATACTACAAAAACTGGAGCAGCAGTTACCTACAGAACTCAGAACGTGGAAGAGTCTACATCAATCCAAGGGAGCATTACGTATGATTCTGTACCCAGATGCCTTAACTGTAAAAAGATAGAAGGTTTTTTGTACCTGTTAACTGTATGACCAATGTGTCTTGTTGGCTTTTGTCTCTAAATTAGTCTTCTTTTCAGTGGGAAGAAATTGCGTGGGCAATTTTATGTAGGTAAACCCTATGGAATTTGAGACTTAACTTGCTTCTAGTCCTTGGTGTGTATCTGTAGTTATATCAACCTGCCAAAAGAGGAGAGCCACTTAGATGTATTGACTTGCATAATTTTAAGCTTTTTCCTTGGTTATTTCTGGGAGCATTCTCTCCTTGAGTCAGTATTTTACAATAAAATTGTCTATGTAAAAGTGAGTAAATATGATCAAGACAACTGAATACCTGGTGACATAAACAGTCTTGGGTTGAGAGTAATTTTTCTGCATCTTAGAAAACTTCTGATGATCATCATTTTGACTGGCTTAGCTATTGATTTCTCAACTAGCTCTACCTCTTCCAGTCAAATGAGCAACTAGACTACCTCTCAAATACTGACTTGCTGTTTGATAACATGTTGTGTGTCTTCCCACCTTGTTAAAACAAGTGAATCAGTTTCCTTACATCAGAACCTTTTTGGTTTATATTGATCTTCCTTGGCTGCAGTTTCCTGTACCTGCTGGTTTTAGTTTCATTGTTGTTCTATATTAAACATAGTTGCAGAAAGTAGATGACTGGACAGACAAAACTTCCTGATAGTGTTTTACTTGTAGCTGCATCTTGCCTACAAATTGCTATGTACCCATTTTTCCAAGTATGACTTCCATGTTAAATGTTGTAGAGTTTATCTTGCTTGGTAATAAATGCAGTTCACATACTTTGGTTTCTTCTCAGTTCGCAATAAAACTGTGTATAATGAGTTCTTATGTGTTAGCAAGACAAGGAAAGCTTCAGTAGACTTCAAGTAGTTTTCAGCACTGTACCAGTGCATGAAGTGACTAGAAAACATTACCAGTGCTCACAGCATTCCACGTGGAATTTTATGAGCATATGGTAATGGTTGAAAAATGTGCTCAGGATCTTTAGAAAAAGAGTTTTCCTTTGGAGAGAAATATTTAGCAAGTAAAGAAAAAAATTATGTGTAATGTGTATTAGTGCTGAAATGATCTCACAGGACAATCTTAAAATATTTTAAGACAGCAGGAAAAAAGACAGATTAAAATTTGCTAGAGAACCTTGAGCAATTTATGTGTATTCTGTACATATTAAGTACAGTCAGATGGCCTTAAGACAAAATGTTGAGAATGGTTGTGTGATACTGAACTAGTTATTGATAAAAAATTAAACATTACTTCTCTGATACCAGTGGTTTCTCTGCAGCTGATTGGATTTTTCAGAGGGAAGAGTCAGAGTTGTAGAAGCAATAGAATTGAGAGGTAGTAAGGTTAAGTGTGCTGCAGGCAGGATGCTGTTATAAAACCAATATTCCTCCTGCATTCATCTCCATCATGGTAAAACTCAATGAGAATCCTATCCACAGTAGGGCTAGTTAAATGTTTCTGGGTTGTTACAAGTAGCAGCTAGAAGATTATGCCTTAGGTGCCTACGTTTTGGACACTGTACAAGTAGACATTTACTGTTCTCTTGCATGGCAGCTTTGTTGTACGATGTGGATGACTTTGACAGCTGAAGGAATGGTAAAGAAAAAGGTTGAAGCAAACCTGTTTCTTGAGAGCTTCCAATGAACTGCTGTCAACTTGCTTTTCTCTTTTCTCTGAGCACATTGATGTAAATTGAGTAACTGTTTTCAACTTGAAAGCCTTCTGCTGTATTTGAGACCTAAAGAAGAACTTGTGCGCCCCAAAAATGTATTTTTCAATAATATCAGTTTAAACAGCTATCTCTTACCAAGTGTTGTCTCACCTACCCTTATGTTACTGGCAATTCCAAAAAACATCTACTACCAGAATATGAAAATAAAACAGTGTCTTGGTCAAGTATTAAGTAAGATAGTAAGTAAGATAGTAAGATAGAACATTGAGATGAGCTATACTACTTGAAATAATTCGATCATTATCAATGAACAAAATTTCCTACTAGAAAATATTTTGATATACATTATAGGGTGGTTTGAAAGAGTGTTACTATGATAATGTTTCCACTACACATCATGAAATTGAGCAGGTAATCGTTTGAGTTCCTGTTATTTTGGCAGATAATGTAAAAACCAATTATATTGGGTTCAGACCTACTGCTTTCTATTTGCAGATGCATTTTTATTTGAAGAATTGAAACTTAGGGGCAAGCAGAGAGGAAGGAAGAATATGATCAACAAAGCTATAATTGCTTTTTTGAATTTGTGAAAATAGCTTAAAAAATTAATCCATCTGTATTGCTCAAGTTATGTATGGACAGACCCCAGAAAGCTTGAACTGCAAACTGTCCATCAGCATATGGTTTGCCCTAAAGTCACTAGCGAAATATATAATCATGTGTATTACCTGTGAGAACTTGTTTCTTTGTAATCTGTTCAGGGACATCTATTGTGTTAGGTTTCTGAAATGTTCTTGTAGTCGTAAGTGTGGCTGGGTTTGGGAGAAGGGGATTTGACACAGAGTGCTCTGAAGAGAACAGAAAAATGCTGATTAGGACTTTCCACAGAAAGGATTGCACATATAGAAGTAAATTTGATCTGCTTTTTTAAGATGTAGAAAATGTTCTTTTTATTTTTGTACATTTTCAAATGTTTGTATTTGTATTTTGATTTGAATAAAAACATTCAAAATAGCAACTTCTAATCTGTTGTTCGGAGTTAATATTGCTGTGCTTTTTCTCTTGCTCTATATGCAGAGCATGTGTTTTCCTAAGAATACAGCTTTTGAACATCTGTGGTATTGTATGCTGAAGTGAGACATCCTTTCATCATTAATTTTTCTATTTAACATGGGACATATCATACTTGGAAAATTCAACACTTAGGTAAACTGAACACCCGAAATAATTGTTGAGAGAAGTAGGAATGGAAGGAAAAAGTAGTAATTCACATCTCTAGCTCTGATAAATTTAAATTGTCCTCTGAGCAAGTATCTTTAAATTCTATATTTAGTCTAATTATTGAAGGTACAAGATCAAATGTTTGCTGTACATCCAAAATGTGAATGTAATACAAAGGAAAACTTAAAAATACAAACTGAAAGAAGGGACACTTAGTAGGCAGTTATTCAAAGACTCCTGTTGTTAAGTCACCAAATGATCTAATGTATTTGGTATCCAGCTCAAGGAAAGCTGAATAAAAAGGTGTGATAATTTGTGGACTGGCGGGGAGGTTTTCACCTTCAGCTGTATCCATTTCCTGTGGACAGGAATACTGCTAGAAGCCCTGGATTAGTAACAAGTAACACATACTGTGTAAGGCAAAAAGTCTCACGTGTTTGGATGAGCTTTGTGTTGGCTCTTCAAGCACTTCTAAAATTGGCTACAAAAATGTTGCATCCTAAAGGTCCCTCTACTTTTAATTAAAATGTCAAACCATCTCCTTTACTCTTCCCCCTGCTCTTGGGATCAGGAATTCTTTGTGGCTGGACTCAATGCCTTAAACCATATGGCACAGCAGTACCTACATGAAACAAAGTTGAAATGGTTTCTTAGTTTTTCAGTATCTGGATAGAAAGATGATTTTCCAAATTGTTCATTTGATCAGGCAGCAAAGGCCCTCAGTGTCTTCTGACTTTGTACACCCGGCAGAGTAGCCTTGACATAAAGCAGAACCTGAATGTTCTTTTGCCTGCCCTGTGCAACGCTGGACCTGCTGCTTTTTATTCTTTAAAATGGATCTTTACATATTCACAGTGTTTCATTGGGTTCCATTTGGGGTTATTAATTAAAGGGATTCAGAAATAAAAGGTCTTAAACCCCCCTACTTTGTTTCTGTTAATTCTGCAGCTTGTCTCTGATCCTTTCCCTGCACCTTTGCTCCTTCTATGTCTGTAGCATTGTTCTTTGCACACTATAATCTCATTTTTTCCAGCACAGAGAGGCAACAATCTGTCCCCTAGGTTTTTCTTTCTCCTTATATTTTTGGTTAAATATTTCCCACTAATACACCTACTTAGGGCTGTTTTAAGGAGCAAATACGTAATGCATTCCCAAGAATCTGTTGTACCATATTTGTCTCTTATGCTTCTGGATTCTTGAGAGAATGTTAACTAATTTTCTGCTCCGTATGGTAATGTTCATACTTTTTTGCCTCATTCATATTCTATAACTGCATGAGGCATGTGCTGCATACAATGTATATGTTTAACTGAGACATTTCCAAAGTGTAAAATGGGAAATTTCAACACCAGCTATCTTCTTTTTAGCTGAAAAAAAAATGAAGATGCAGCATTGCATTAAATCATCTTACTTTCAGAGGACAGGTGACATAATGTAAGCAAGAAAAAAGGCAAACGTGGAATGGACTGTATCAGATTATAGGAAGCAATCTTCTGCTTACACAGGGTGGTGGTGTCATTTTTTCCTACTTGTCTATTGCTTACTTGAAGCAGGATAGCTACTGTGCTAGAATGTTCAGTAGTTGGATTTCTTGATAAAATACCTCAAACTAGACAGTAGATATGAACTCCATGCCTCTAGCATAATAAAGTAGAGTTACTTATCAACAGAAAAAAAATATAGCAACCTCTCTGCCAAAGCAGAGGCTGACTTTGATTTCTTGAAACCATTGTATATAAACCAAAAGTGACTATTGTCTAGAAAGCTCCTCAGTTTCTGGTGTGTCTTAAGAGAAGGAGGAATCTGGTTAGTTTGGATGTTGATGCTACTTAGCTGAATGTTTTAAGGTATAATAGGGTATCCAAGACCCACAGTGTTGAGACAAAGTGAGAGATTGAGAATTGTCACTTTCAAATGTGTTACTATGAAATCACACCCAAGTTTCACCATCTGTTTGAGACTGGATATCTGTACAGATTAAATAGCTGCATCCATCAAAAGATTTATATAGAAAACTAAAGATAATTGAATTTCTACTGCCAGTGATTAGGCTGGAGTGGATGATTTGCACAGCAAGTGTAATTGACCTCCTGGATATCTGTGTGAAGTAAAATGCCTGGTAAATACTTGTATCTAAGTGTTGATTATACAGTAAGTAGTTGGGTTACTGTACTGGGAAATAACTCAGTAATTTTAAATTAACCAAGAAAATCAATTCTCTTTATAAAGACTACAGTATGGGGTTGAGGGGGTGGGGGAGGAGGGGGAAAGAAGCTTCTGTTAAGATCCCAGAAGGTGCCAGCTTTGAGTAGAAACAATGACTGAATAACTATAGCAAGTAGTAGCATTGGTTCCCTTTTGTGCTGGAAGCCTCAGGTTTCAGATGTGCCTTTCTCTTGCAAAAATGTAAGAGATCTTATCTGAAGGCAATTGAGAACTTTGTCTTTGAAAAAGTCATCAGACTTTAGACAAAAAAGGAGAAGTCAGGGGAGTGGGAAATGCACAGTGGAGATGATGGAATGCTACAAATGCTCTCTGCACCTTTGACTTTTACCTCTCTTACTGGTTTTCTTCTTCCATGCTGTTTAGTAACTTCAGCAGAAGGGCTAAACTTACTGGTTCTGTTGACATCAACAGTTGGAGCTGGTACCAAATTGAATTCTGGACTTTTCTGTACTTGTTTCCTTGCCCCTTCCCTCCCTCCATCCCCCCTGCCAACATTTTTAGTAGTACTTTAGGGATTATTTTTTTTTAAGTGCTAATGCATCATAGTTAAAAGAATCAATGTTGGTGTGCTTCTGAGATATTGTTTTAAAGAAACTCTGTTAGAGCAGAGTATGATTATGTACTACCAGGCAAATGGATGCCCTGAAAGTGTTCGGAGCTGCTTTGTACCTACTCCAGCACCACTGGACAAACACCATCTGAAGTAGTCCCTAGAGGACTTGTAGTAGAAGGAAGAAATTCCTTAGGGAATGACTTATTCCTTATTTCTGTATGGCCTCGAGTTTGTGATTTCTCACTATCCACCCTTATTCATGCTTTTGCCTTTAATAGCCATGTTTCAGATATGTATTCAGCTGTGATATTTCCTATTAAGTTAGAAATTTTTCTGAGCTTGTTTCAGTGGATCTTTGATTTGCTGATAAGTGAAAGCAATCGTCTAGCCAGAAAATACATCTGTCTGTGATTATATACATCTGTTGGTAATGCTGCTTCTCTCCATTTATTTTTGTGTGTGTGAGAACCTACTGAAAAAAACAAGCATTCTGCATCAGTATGGGACACCTTCAGCAACTAACACTGAAACCTGCTCTTCGGTGCATTGCAGTCTGTGACAGGTATAGTAGCTGTGAGACAGCCCAGTGTCTCTGTATGAAGTTGATAGGACAGCAGGTGTTTGGTTAGGATGCCACCAGCCTGTGCTGTGCTGAATGCACATTGTTCATCCCAAAAGTCCTGGCTGAACGCTGGCATGGGCTGTCTGTCAGTCCTGAAACTGCTCCCGTGCTTTTGAAGCTAACCATATGGGGTGTGAATGTAATCCCAGGATGACTACTTTTGCAGTTGCCTGCAGTGATTAGAAATCCCCTGAATGCTTAAGGAATTGTCTTGTGAACAAGACCGAAAAAAATCCTGATAGGATGTGCTTGTAAGACAGAATTATGTATGGTGGCAGAGTAGCCTTTGAAGACCGAACTGATGGACTGAATTTACAGATGAGGAGATGATTTTCTGAAAACAAAACAGTGTCCTACTTCAGTTTCAGTGGTATGCTTGTGTCATTTTGGAAGTCTGGAAATTTTTTTCACCCCTACTCACTGCAAGTGACTTGGCAACTGCTGTCCCAAGACTAGACAGAGCACTCCACAGGGGGCTTCACAAATACAGAGAGAGGGAAATAATAATTTTCCTTGACCTGCTGAATACACTCTTCCTGATCCAGCCCAGTAGGCAGCTGGCCTGCACTGCTGCAAGGGCACACTGCTGACTCATGTTCAAGTAGTTATTCAGGTCCCTCAGACACTTCTGCAGAGGCCAACACTTGCTCTCTGCTTTCTCAGTGTCTGTGGTTTTTGACACATGGATCGAGTTTTGCTTCTGTAGCTGAGCAACTTAATCCTGCTATTTACTTGCCTTAATACTTGTGCACTGTGCCTGTAGTTATGATGGGCAATGGTCACTAAACTTTGACCTAGATAAAAATATTGAATCTCATAAGGTGAAAATTTGCTTTGTGTGCTTGGTCACACTGTGGGCTTGTGATTTGTTTGTTGTTGTACTGCAGGAGCACAGCTCATTCTTTGCTGCTATGGTAATGAGTCAAAGGTTATATGCAAACCAGACAGTTCTGGTAGGTGCAGCTTAAGATGAGCTCATCTCCAGAGACCTGTTCCAGCTTAAGTGTTTTACTTTAAAAAAAAACAAAACAAACCAAACAAAAAAAAAAAGCAACCCACCCTGCTATTTGTGGGTAGAAAAATGAGCCATTGTGTGCAGTCACACTTTGTTGCTCCAGTTTCTTCATAAATTCTGTTGTAAGTGCAGAATCCCTTTAGCAAGTCATCACACAATGTATCTTGTTGTAATTTGTACCTTCATAGAGGATAATGTCTAGTAAAAATAATTTATTTATGAATTTCACTGGTCTTTTGCCTTTATTACAGGGTTTTATTGGGCAATTAATTTGTAACTAATTATGCAACTTCTTCCAGTTCTCAGGGAGTTGTCCCTAACTTGGTAGGCATATAAGACTCCTAAGACTACAATAAAATCTTTTATATCGCTGTACTGGAATCTGCTTTAATATTGTTCACATCTGGAAGGGAGAGGTATTTGAAAGAGACAGAGCAACCTGACACAGTGAACTCTCTCTGCTGTCCTGCAGGTGTCTTTGCCTGGGAAAACTTGAATGTGATCTGGTTTAAGTTAAGATACATACAGGTGGATTTTGCTCTGAGTCACTGGATCACTCAGATTCACTGTTTTTAGAGAAGGAAAGAAAGAAGCCAAGGTTAGGGGCAAAAAGTTCCCTGTAAAACTTGCCTGGCATGTGATTTGTCACAACAAACACTGATGTATTTTTGTGTGCCAAGGCAAACCACTCGCACTGAAAACAAGCCCAGAAAGCATCATGGTGGGTAAAAAATAGTGAATTATTGGTTTCAGAAATAACACTTCAGAGCTGTATAATTTTATATTATGATTGTAATTCTTTTCCTTAGCTTCCCTCTGCAGTTTCTGAAAACACCAAGATTTGATCTTCTGCTGACTTGACCATCAAGGAAAGTTCAAAAGTGGTGTTTGCTGTATCTGCTTAGTGGCTCAGTCTGGAGTAGACACTTCTGTCCCGTTTGTAGTGCTAGCAGTGGAAGATGGCTTTTCTCAGACCTTACTAAGGCTACCTAAAACTGACAGTGCAAACAAGCTTGTAAATGATGTTATTAACTGTGAAAGAAGGATGAGGATTAGTTTTATATTGCTAGTTAAACATCTTAATGTTCAGGCAAATTTCTGTTGGAAACTCACTTACATACAATGTATCAACCTAGGGGGAAATGCTGTTGAAACTGACAGCAGCAAATTAAAGCATGTCTGCTGAATTACTCAAGCTATAAATGAAATCACAGAAAACACAGGCTGCTTGTTGCTTTAGATTTAACAGATCTTGCAGTAGGTACCTCTCAAGCCTTACAAAGTGCTTATTGCAACTTTGAATTTTTTGTGTGCTTTTAGACACTTTATCTGTAGAAAATATGTGGCCACCCTTCCTGAAGACCTGAAAAGCTTTCATCTTCCTGTTTTAGACAATGAGTAGATCAAAAGCCTAGAATGTGCACCCTTTCTCCATTTTAACATACTTTTGAGCTCTAAGATTTGCTGACTGTGAGAGGTGGATATGTGAAATATGTCCCAGTGAAATCTGCTGAGGCATATGGAGCACTTAAATTAAATTAAAAACTAGAAAGATATCTCAGGCTCTTACTTTCACTTATGCAGACTGTCACTGCTTCACTGTAGAGCTGCTATTTTGTGAAAATCTATGTAAATACCAGATAACTCTACCAGCTAGGGAACTCCTGGCTTCCAGCTTACAGGTGTATTTGTAAATCCATCCATCCTAATTACTTTAAAGAAGATACATCTGCAGTTTGAAGTTTTTCTTTTTGGTGGTGATGTTCCTGCATCTTAGTGTATCTGCACAGTGTACCTACAGCAGCTGTATTTCTCCTATTTCTCCTTGCCCTTCACTCCTATGGATTAAATATGTTGAGGTTTTTGTCAGTAATGCCACCTAAGAGACCAACAGTTCCTGAGACTCCCTCTGTTCTTTTTGTGAATTCTTGTTACTTAGCCTTTCAAATCTCATGCCGAATGCCCCATCTCACACATACCATCCATGTCTTAGTTAGTGGTGTTATTTTAAAACATGAAGAGGAGATTGTTTACTTCCCCATCCAGACACTTGGGAAACAGCATGGGGTGCCCTAGCCACATGTGGTTCCTTTACTACATATGGTGGCATTGCAAGTGTTCCCAGTGGCCTGGCAGACTAATTAACGTGGCTTTAATTATTTGAAATGGCATTCTTGTAGGAGGAGGATACATAATATGAACACTGAGGCATTAGAATGAAATTAATTCCATCAGAGTGGCCAGGAAGTCCTGCAGAGCAGACTTCTATTGCACTTGAAATCGCACCAATTAATACCTTGAACATTTTGGGCAGTGCTAATGTCTCTGGCTGGTAAGCTGCTAGTTGAGCAGTGGCAGCTTTAAGTAAGTCATGCACTGCCAAAAAAGTCATTTTGTGTGTGCTCTTACTCAAGATTCTTTTGTGGCCTGCACAAGGGACGCACTCTCTGGGTAGTGGTTGGTGATTTGTGCTGCTTTTAAAGCCTAATGATTTCTCCATCTGAAATAAATACTTTTTATGTTTACCAGCAATAGGGATGGGAACCCAGTGGTTTTGAGATGAGGTTTTATTTCCCTGTTGCTTTACCATAACTAATTTAGACACCTCCACTGCCAGCAGTGCATAGAGGGACCAGAGGTGGCATTTTGCACAATAGAGGTGGGTGCAGGGAAGAGCAGGGGCTGCCCTGCACTCCACAGATCTTGTAGGGTTTCTGTGGCTTCCCTTGTCAGGGGCAGAAAGGGGGCCAAGGAGAAGGACCACTCTGAAATGTGAAGGTGGGCATGTTTTGTTTTATATAAATGAGGCATTTGCTAGGCATGACAGAGAATCCACCACCCTTCTTAAGCTGTCTCTTTAGGAGAAACTGTTGGGCTTCTTTTACTTCTCTGGTTAATTTTTCCAAACAGAAAAGCTTCAGAACAGGATGTTGAGAGCAGACTACAACAAGCTGAGTAGCCAGTATAAATCCCTGAGTTGAAGCACCCCTGTGCAATGGCAGCAGAAGTTGCTTGAAAGTGAAGAATCAGAGCTGGCTTATTTTGACTGCCTGGTAAGTCTTCTTATTTTACTTGTTAATTATTTTGAGGGTTTGTGTCTTCTTCCTAAAGATGGCTGAGGGAAGAGAAAAATCAGAGATAAAACAAACAGCATACGGGCTAGTGTGTCAGCAGGGAGCTGGGATGCCCTTTCGGTGCACTCAGTGGAGCACAGGATGTGTAAGCTTGTCAGCCAGTGCAGAAAAGGGCAGAGAGCATTTATTACCTGATACTCAGAAATGTCTTTGAAGCTAAGACCCGGGCTTTTTAGAAGAGTACAGGAATGTGTCCTTTCTGGATATAAATCTAGTGTGGCACATGTCAAGCTTGTCTAGGCCTGGTTATATCCCCTGAATCTTTACTACTGCACCTCAGTAGGAAATGTCAGTCTCCAGTTACAGTGGAACCTGGACCAGCAGCATGGAATAATCTGGGAAAAAAAACACCTAAACCCATTACTGAATAATAAAGAATGTTTCAATTAATCAGAAGGCATGCAAGAAATCCTTCACAGTGCCATGGCATGTTGAGCAGGACACTTAAAAGGCTCCCCAAGTGCTTGGTGAATCAAGTATTTACCCAGACTGGCCAAAGACACATTTCTGCAGCTGCTTTAGTGTTTGAGCTTCATTTCCAATTCCGAAGGCGGATTTGTAAATGCCTAATGCGATCTGTCTGGTCTCCAGCTGTGTGTGCCATTGCAAACACTGCTGACCCATCTCAGCTCTCTGATGGCTGTGAGGAGGGAAGCAGTGTGCTAATGAGGGGCTTTGGCTCTGTTTCCTGCCCCCCTGCTGCAAGCCGGGGCTGCCCAGCTGAGCAAAGAGGGGTGCAGGGAGGGATGCTGAGTGCCACGGTGTTTGCTGTGAGCATAGGGAGAAGGGTGCTGTAGGGCAGATTTAGGATTCTAGGGAGGAGGGTGTCATTCTGGCTAACACCTCTAGCAGGTGCCTTGGTTTCGATTACTGATTTTAGGGAATTATCTTCAGCAAGGAGGGCAAGTCTGGTGTGTGTGGGCACTGCTAGCCTGCTGTTCTGAGCCCAGGATTGAGTGCACACAGGCTGACTGGCTGCAGGAGGCAGACACATTGAGCTTCTGCACGTTTATGTAGTGGGAAGACCCTGCAGTGAAGCTACCAAACTGGACTGACCAGCAGCTTGAACTCATGAGGCAAATGCTGCTTTGACAAGACTCCTGCGCTTGAAAAACCAGTGGATTTGTAGTGGAGGAGAGCTCCAGGGGCACATGAGGAGAGCTGGCATTTGCATAGCAGTAGACCTTCCTATTTTTGTAGGTCATCTTCTAATAGATTGCTTTGACATTGGGAAAAAAAAAAAAAAAAAGAAGAGCAGATGCCTTTTTCTCATAGTTCTCATAATTATAGCAGCAAACCTGAAAGGTGCCAGAGGGAATTCGTTTGCACAAGATTCTTGCTCCTTACCTTGTGTAGCAATGAGCTTGGATGTTAGAGTAGACATTCCTGGTACAACACTGAGAGAGAAGGATGATGCTTGAGAAAGACTGAAGATCTAGTGGAGTCACTGAAACACTTCTGAGGTGTTTTGGTCACTGGCAATACTTGGATGAAGATGAGTAAATAACAGCAGAATAAATCTTCAACAGGTTGCTGCTTATGGCTAAAGAACAGTGAAAAGTCCAATTAGCATAGAAATCAAAATTAATAGATAAAAGGAAATGAGGAAACTAAAGTTGCACTTGTGCTAAAATGACTTGCTGGGGCTGAGGATTCCTATTGACCATTAAATAAATAAAGCAGAGTTCCAACCAAGATGGTGTTGGAAAACATGTACCTAGAGGGTAATATAGCCTTTGTGCTGCCAGAATTACCCTGTTGGATTCAAAGCTATGAATTTGCTGCCATAAGTGAACTCCTTGTAAAGAACAGCAACAGAAATGCTAAACACAACCTTGCTCCAAAATAAATCATAGAGTACCACATAGTAATACAGTAACAAGGGGAGATTGCAGTCCCTGATATTGTCTTGCCTAGCAAGTTGGAGAGGTTTGTACTACTGCAGTCTTCTGAGTTTAAAGCAAGTTCATCACCCTCTCCCTGCACATCAAGAGATGTCTGGGAGACCTTCCTTCTCCTACCCTCTTTCCCACCATGTCTCACAGTAGTCCAGGATGCTAGCAGGCTCACAAGAATCTTTCATGGGAACTGAGAGTTCTCTAGTATGCTCTAGGTCTGGCTTTGCATATGTATGCTCCTCAAAGACTGCTCTCTGCACAGAGCAGGGTTGTACCAGCAAGCAGGAAAACCTGAAGAGAGTCCTGGGCTAGTTTATACCAGCAGAAAGAAGTGCTCCACAGGAGCAGGTGGAGTCATAAAGATGTTAAGATAAAGATGTTTTTCTTCCCTTGTTAACAGACAATTTAGTTTGGTTCTTAGTATGATTTTCAGAGTGAAGTAACATCTTTAATACAAGTGCAATTGACTCTTTCTCCTCTTCATGAAAAGCAAAAATGCTTCAATAGAGAGGAGAAGATGCTCAGGTGGCGCGTGAATAAATTTAAATCTGAAGCGCTGGGGTCTTTGACTCTGTAATGAAATGGGGCTTACTAAGTTCTGATGCTTACCCATTAATACATCTATCCTATTACCAAATTCTGCACATTTATGACAAGACAGTCTCATCTCATTTGTCTGCAGGGTACAGAAGTTGCTAGTTTATATTTTTTAAAAAATACTGAGTTTTCTCATACAGAATTTCTCATGCGTCAAGTGCAGCTGTAATCAACTTCATGGGGATAACTGAGAGTTAGATGTATTCTTCAGTGTTTTTTTCCTTCATGTAAATGGCTTAGACCAAAATCAAAACTTAAAGGTTTCTCTTTCCCTGTAGCTAACCAGCTTGTTACAGATTCTATCCTCTTCCTTCTCTGCCTCCATTCTACCACTTTTCCTGTCCCAGAAAAAAAAAAATCAGAGAAAACTTCTTCATCAGGTTATCATTTTATCGATCCTCCTGCCAGACCTCAATCTCTTGCCACAACAAGCTCTAAGCCTCTTCCTCTCCATGTGGTGAGTCTGTGCAAAATGAAATCTGACTTTTAACACAATTTTATAGCAGCTGATTTTTGAGATCAGCTCAATGCCAATCTCCCAGCTGCTTGCTTCCACTGCATCAAAGCCAGCTTACCTTGGAATCCAAATCATCTTATCTTGTGAGAGAAGCTCTTCAGCAGTAGCCTCCTGTTTGGCTGGGCTAGGCATGTACAATCTGAAATCTCTATCCATGGAAGCTTAGGACCTGTATTCACCTGAAAATTAAAAGATACTCTTATTAAAATAATTTCAATAGGACAAATGCAGAGACTTCGTTGCTGCTTCTTGACAAAGACCAGACACAAATTAATTACCCCTCGTTGGAATAACTGGGCCTCGAAATCTTGCTTCGAGGCAAACTGGTAATTACTGAAAGACAGAGATGGAGTATGGGCTTGAGCAATTAATGTCGTCTATAGAGTTAATCCAGTTAGCTAATCTAGTTAAGATCTTAGAAATTAAAGTCTATCTCTACTAGAATTTGAAAGTAAAATGTACTTTGGCAATTCTTTAGAGCGCTAAAAGGGGATCCTCTTCTCCAAGGCCAGGTTGGATGGGGCTCTGAGCAGCCTGATCTAGTGGAGATGGACCCTCCCATCATGCAGCAGGGGGGTTGGAACAAGGTGTTCTTTCCAACCTTCCAACCATACATTCCATTGTATGATTCAAGTGAAGAAGCTTCATTGATAAAACAGTTTGTTTGGATTTGTATCACTGTACCTAAGAAGATAATCTGTCCAGGAAACACAACACCTTGTGCTAAGTGCCATCAGAAGAGACTGCATGATACACAGACAAATGGAAACAAGGCAACAAACTGGGGAGTAAAAAGAAGATTCCATGGGTGCTTTTGAACCCTTAGGGAAGTTCTGGTTCATTTCCCCACAGGGGGTCAGTGGCAGAAAAGCAAAGCATGTGTTGGTGGCTGAGATTTATTCCCCATGAAGAAGCTGTTAAAAGCTCACTGGAAATTACAAAAAAGCTCTTTAGAGGACCATAGTGTCACCAGATGATGTATTCTGCTTCATGGATTTTAGGTTTGAACATAAGCCTGCTGCCTGCCTGATTTAAAATCTCTTTCCCTACCAAAGCTATTAGCTTTATTTGTTTGGGCTTGAACCTGTAGAAGTTATTACCTCTCCCAAAATTTAGCAGAATGATCTCCTCTGAACTTGAAGGGACCCTGGTATGTGATTGCTATTGAATAGAACATGGTGGACCCTATGGATGGTGCTCATAGCCACAGTGCAACATTTTAGAAGATGCATGTAAACAGCTGCTTTCTGCCCACAATGATGAAACACAGGTTAACCAGTGCAGTCCTTGCACATATCATGGACTGCTGGCATGGCTGTCCTCCAAAACTTTCCCCAGAATCTCCAGTGAGACTTTTTCTTTCATAACAAAATAAATCTTAGCTGAATGGCACAGTTGCCCTCTCTCTTATTGAATTATTTATTCACTTTCAGCTCTTACTTTCTCATTTGAAATTGTGTCCTGTCATGTATTCATTAAGGAAACTGTCTTTGTTTAATCTGTTCAACTACTCAAACTCCATATCCAAGCAGTTTGCTCTTCCTTGGATAGAAGGTATTTTGGAAGACGGGGTCTTCCTCTCTCTCACCCCCTTTGGCCTCTTAGATTTGGAGCCAATAAATAAAGCAAGTGGAAAACATGGTGTGGAAAAGTGGTAGACTTGGGCTTAGAATGGGAAGGTCCATTTTATAAGTGTTGGATCCTGCAAAAGACTGAGAAACTGCTCAATTTATGTGTGTCAGCATTCTTGTAAGGGGATTATGATGCTTACATGGAAATTGCAGGAAGGGAATATCTATGAGAAAAATTAAGCTTGATGCATAAAAATTCACTGTGTTATGATACTTGCAAACACCACTTGGACCTTGGCTTATACTGGTAGTAGCTGAGTGACAGAAAAGTCTTCCAGGATAAAATTGATGCTGCTGTTGTGAATCCAGCTATCATGTGCTTTATTACTGAAGGTTGTTACAATGATTTTTGGTCTAAAGTTTGAACATTCTTTCTAGTTTTCTGCTTTTTTATGACTTTATATGGGTTCAGTTACTGCCTTTCTCACCTTATTTTTATTTCTTCATTTAAACACGGTGTTAACAACCCAAGTGCTTCTTCCAGAATCTGCCATTTGTTAAGACTAATGCATTGTGTTTTCCTTGCATGTCAACCACATCCAGTCTGTTTACTTTTCCTACGCCAGAATGTGGGAAAGAAGGATAAATTTTCCATAGTATATTGATAAGTCCCTGAAGACAGACAGGCTCCCAAAAGAAAGATGCTCAGCCTCTCACAGGAGTGCCATTGCAGTGTTCAACCCCCAGGAAGATGTCCTGATGATCTAATGAGTAGTGTGGCATACTCTGTACTCCAGTATTCTGTAGGTCCAGGATTGGATTGTACCTTTTATTTTTTATGCTGCTGAGTGTTGTAGTACCATCAAAGACTAGAGTGTAAAAAGAGCTTAAATGACATAGTTTGAAGACAGTAGGAAAAAAAAACAAAACAAACAGGCTTTATGTTCTTGTTGCTTCTGTGCTGCCATTTGAGCACACCTGATCCTTGCAGAGATTTAAAACTCAGGTGGCCACAGGGCACTGGTCTAGGGAGGCAAGATCTGCAGATTGGCAATTTACACTGGTGTGGAGACTGCAGATAGTCCTGAGTTGTCACCATATCAGAGGCTGCCAGGAGCACTTGTAGGGGAACTTAATACTGTGTAAGCTGGCTACCAGCAAATTGTGCTGTGTGAGTGGCAGCTAAAAGGAGGGCACTAATAATCAACACTGTTGAATGCAAACTGTTGAAAGATGAGATGTTTCAGGTCTCCTAGGGTTTTCTTGTAGGTTTCCTGCCTTGTTGGGAAAGCTGATGCCATCAATTAAACTTCCCTGGCAGTGTGAAGGTACTGTTTGGTATGCTGGGCTTGCAAACTACAGCTTTTTTATATGGATAATTGTTTAATTCTGGCTTCAATAATCTTCTAGAAAGATAGCAGGGTGATATATTTTTCTTTCACTTAGCTAAAAATTATTCCCTCGTAGAAATGGAAATGAGGAAAAGTTATACTGGCATAAAAGGATCTTAAAATAGCCCCTACCTGAAGTTACAACCTTTTTGGTGTGTGAAATAATATTTTGCTCTGCCAAATTATAGGTGAAATATGCCCATAAATATTCTGAAAGCTGAAAGATTGCCTCTTGAAGGCAAAATACCACTCAGCAGCTGCTGAACAGTGCGTTGCCTCTAAACAAAGACAGGCATCCTGGCTAACCTGAGCTTAGAGCATGCCCAAAGCTGGAGGCTGCCTCCTCTCCCCTGATGCCACAGCTTTTCATTTAGTATAAATAATGATGCAGAAACCATAACAGGTAATTCCAAAGTCCAGGCATGTCTTAAAAGGGATGAATCATTGTGACTTTTTAAAAATAGTTATATTAATACCCAGCCTCTATTGACATAATCTCCAAGAAGTTTTCCAGTGGTGTTTTATCTCTAAGATTTTTGGATCAATAACACAAAATTGGAAATGGCCATTGTCTGCAATTGTAAGATGCTGACTAGTTATAATAATAGGCTGCTGATAATTGATGAATCATGCCAATAGTCAGATCAAGAGGTTGTAACAAAAAAAAATAAAATCTAAATATAGCAGAAACAAAGAAATTGGAGTATTTGAAGTCTATTACCAAGACCACTGCTAGCACAGCTGTTTGGAATACAAGGGGGAATATAATAAAAAATTGTTTCCAATTCAAAAATGTCAGTAAAACCCTATTGTTGCCCCTGGCAGTGATTGTTTTGACAAACAACTTGGAAACTTCTTAATCATGAATGTTTTTACCTGTGTGATGCACACTAGTGCCAAGGTGCTTGTTGCACATGAAGTATTATTTTTGCAGCAGGAGATCAGACTGGATTCTTAAAAATCAGTCATCTTCTTCCCTTTCCCCTTTTCTATTTAATTTTTTCCATTAGTAGGAGGGGGCATGAAGTCTCCTTCCTGAGACTTTTCAGCTTCAGAGCATGTATCACAAAATCTGGCGTAGGGCAGTTTGTAGGAGCATCATTGGCTTTGGTATGGTTTTTAGGTGTTCCAAAGGGCTTCTGCAGGGGACAGCAGCTCTGTAGGGCAGCAGAGGGACAAGGCTCAGGTGTAGAGATGCCTTAGTCAGCTGTTGCAGGTCACAGTCAAAGGACAGAGGCTGCTGATGGATCTGTCAAACACCACTTGGTAGCCTCTTGCTAAGGAGGAACAGAGAAGTGCCAGGTACAAAAAATCCAAGGGAGAAGCCTGTAAGAAACAAAATCCAAATGTTAAGAGAGAAGGAGTAGGTGAACTGATGGGCCAGATGGTAAATATGGTGTGGGGGACAAGGGGGGTGCATGGTCTGGAAAGGCCATAACTGGTGTTACTGGTGTACCTCTGGGAACAAGAGGCCAGAGCATGGAAATGCATGATTTCCTCTGAAAAATGCAGTATTTACCAACTTGACCAGACATTCAGGGAATTGGTCTATCTGAATGTGCTGTATCTGTTCACTTTGCTTTATCTACTAATATTTTAAGCAAGGAAGTTTTGTGGATCCAGATGATGCCTTTGGTGCTGGTTCTTTTTTATGTTTTACAAAAAAGCTAAGGACAATATAGAAACCTTTATCTTGAAACTCAGGGTGAATAAATAACCCTTGAAGTGAACTGAAGATTTCCTTTGGATATTCTTACTGTCTCAGCATCATTGCAATAGAAACAACATTCTAGGTGCATTATGAATAATGAAAAGAAATCTCATTTTTTCGAGAATTATGACAAGATCTTCTTCTGATTTGTTTGGCAATTCCCCAATGCTCCCTTTGTGATGGTGTGTTTTCTGGGCTTTTTTTACCCTGCTTTTTTAAATAATAGTTTGAAAAAATCACAGCTGCTCAAATCGTAAGGTATTCTTTATTGGATTCACCTGAATCAACACCTTTTACAAGTTATTACACCTTGTTGGTTTGATTCATTAGGAGTGCCCTTTTAGATCTTCTCTACAAAAGATGCCAGATGGTTTATTGCTCTGTTAAGGAGTCCTGCCTTCAGCTCTTAAATTCCCTCCTTTATTCCTTGTGTAAGGAACTCTGCTGATAGTTGTGTTTTACAGGTACCCCGCATGCCCTGCAGCTGTAGTGAATTTCACAAGGCACAGAGCCATGTAAATACTTCCATTTCAAGTTCTTGAAGGGAGTATACAACAATTTGCTAAAGGACAATAAAGTAATGCAGAAGGCTTCTTTGCGTATAAATTTAGGGCTTTAAAAAGTACATGAGAGAAAATACTAAAAACTTTGCAAAATATGATAATGTTCCTTTTAAGTGTCTATATCTGAAACTGCCTTGGCAAGTAAAAATTGACAGATTTTTTGCTACTGACAAATTGAAGCTATTGACAAACAGTAGCTTCATGCTTTTGCTTATATGAGTGCAAGAGAAAAATGGCTGTGGCAAAACTTTGCTGTGAGTGTGTGTTAACTCAGGTTATCTAGCCTGAGCCTGGGATTCACAGCCTGTCTCAGAGCTCAGAGCAGGCCCTCTGCTTTCGGGAAATATTCTAAGGTAAGTGTTTCACAGAGCAGTTATTCTTTTAGCTCTTTCTTCTAGAGTTACATCCCTCAAAACTTCATGCAGAGAGCAGGACTTGTCTGAATTTGTGCCTCCAATTCTGTTGCTGGAGAATGGTATTTCCAAACCTTTCTTCTCCTAGCTGCAGAAGCTGAAATTGGGCAGGATCCCAGATGAATCAGAAGCCTGAAGCAAGCCTGCATCTGGAAAGAGCATCTCTCTGTGCACTGGTTGCTGCTCAGGAGTGACTCAAGCACATGAAAGTGGGGGCTCTGGAAGATGTCATGGGGTATAGTTAGCCAGCTGGTGCTCCATTGATGCCATTCCTGAAAGGCAAAGCAGATTCTCTAATCTTGTTGCTCCAGTATAGGTGAAGGCTGAAGTACTGAAACAAAATGCTACGTGTGACTGTAAACAGCAGATGAAGGGGGACCCTTGGCACTAAAGCCATGGGAGTCTTCCTTGCTCAGCCTGCTGGTTGCATCCCACATGGGTCAGTGCTTTGTTGTAGCTGTTTCAAAGCATGTTGTTCAAACCACTGGGTTCTGTGACAGAGATAAAGAATTATGACAGCTTTTACCAAGTTATTTTAGATGGTGGCAGACTTCGGATGCTGTATAAAGTTTAAGGTGCAAAGGACTTGTGGGTGAAGGAAAGTGTGATAATTTAATTTCAGCACCAGAGCTCTTCTGAAGGAAGAGAAAACATGTTAGTTGGATAGCCACATGCCTCAGTAGGTCAAAAATGTATTTGTTTGATGCAGATAATGTTTAGCTTTGTAGACAGAAGGAAGAAAACTAATAATAAATTTTATTTCAGTGTTACATTCAGCACACATACCGCTTTGTATAAAGAACAAAAGGAAGATGTTAAGGCAATAAGACAAATGTTAATCATAATTTTCTTTCTTGTTTCACTGTTGAGCAGCTGTCCTGTTCATTGCTTCATATCCACCAGGGGCCAATGAACTGGAATTGCAGTACTTTAGAGCTGCATCTGCCTGAGCCCACTTTGGAAAGGTTAGCTCATTAGCAGGAAGGAGATCAAAAATGCTCCACTTTGCTTGTCTCTGGCTCAGCATAATCAGTGTGAAGAGAACACATATTTTCCTCTCAGATAAACTGAAAAAAATAAAAACTGATGTTAAGTTTTGTGCATGTGAGTCATGCAACATGGACTCAGGACCTCAGGGCATGTGGTGGTTTGCAGCTTGGTTGCAAGTAGTCCCAGAGGGTATTTTCTCTGTGTGGGAGGGTCCACACAGCTCGACTGGAAATTTAAAGTCAAAATGTCACACAAGTTTTCTGGTTTTTGCTTTTTCCAGCTGGACTATTTACACTAAGATCTCTTCTTTAGTATTGCAACGTGTGTGATTTTCCCCCCTGCTCCACCTCTGAATCAACAAAGGCTTGGATTAAAATGAAGAGAATTACCTTGGTACGTACTCAAAAGCTCTTATGATTGAAGAAGGGATGGAAGTGCATGTTCAAATGTGAGTATTCTGCTTTTCTTCCTTTGTCAGTAATGGTTGTTGTCAACCTGGTGTTGCATCTGTGCCTGAAGCATAGGAAGTAAGCACAGTGTTAGATGTAAGACCATGCCAGCCGGGGAAGTTACTGGCTGAAATTCGGGCCCTTGGGGGTTCCCAGGTTGAGGTTCAAGATGGTTTCAATTGTTGTTGGAAGTTTCAAGCCATGTTCTTGCATCCTGGATCAAGAGGTTACCTTATTGCACATAAATGAAACATGCAGACCTGCAGGTGTTCTCAGGCTCACCCAAAGCAGTCGTTTCTACAGGAGACTATGGGAACAGTACATCAGATGCAAGGGGGGCTTAGCTGGTTAGTTGTGTTGATGAGCTTTCCAACTGCTCTCTGCCATTCTTTGAAGGAAAGTAAATGATACAAAATCTCTCAAGGACAGTCAATGAGTGTCAGTTGCACTGCAGCACACTTACTATTCCACCCATCTTGTGCCATTGCCCCACTGTGATATTTGCACATCTTTTGGACACAGATGATCACTGCCAGTATTCACAGGAACAAGAAGTGGCTTTCCTACTCTAGTGTGTATTTATTGGCTCAAATAATGGATTATGCTGGTGCACATGGAAGTCCTGGTGGACAGCAAGATGACTGTGCCAGCAGTGCAGCCTTATGGCAAAGGCTGCCAACAGCATCCTGGTCTGTATGAGGAGGAACATTGCCAGCAGGCTGAGGGAGTTATCCTTCTCCTCTACTCAACACTGACAAGGCTGCAGCAGGAGTGATATGTCCACTGCTGAGCATCCCCAGAAAAGAGAGTCATGGACATGCTAGAGAGAGACTAGAAGAGGGTCACAGAGGTGTCTAAGAGACTGGAGCATTTTTTATATGATGTATGGCTGAGAGAGCTTTGACTCATCACCTAGGAGAAAAGAAAGCTTGTGTGGAATCTCACCAGTGTGTATAAATACCTGATGGTGAGAGTAAAGAAAACTGAGCCAAACTCTTCTTAGGGGTGGCTAGTGGCAGAAAAAGAGGCAGTGGGTGCAAAATGAAACACAGAAAATTCCATCCAATTCTATAAAAAACCATGTTGTTACTGTGTGGGTGAATGAGTACTGGCACAGGTGGTCCAGAGAAGTTGTGGAATCACCATTCTGGAGCCTCTACTACAAGAAAGACAGGGATGTGAGTGAGCATGTCCAGAAAAGGGCCATGAGGATGATCAGAGGGCTGGAGCACCTCTCCTATGAAGACAGAGTGAGAGAGTTGGGGTTGTTCAGTCTGGAGAGGACAAGGCCCTGAGGAGGCCTTGTTGTAGCCTTCCAGTATCTGAAGGGGGCCTACAAGAAAGCTGGTGAGGGACTTTTTAGGATGTCAAGTAGTGATAGGACAAGGGGGAATGGATTCAAACTAGAGGAGGGTATATTTAGATTAGATTTTACCAAGTTCTTCACCATGAGAGTGGTGAGACTCTGGCACAGGTCGCCCAGAGAGATGGTGGAAGCCTCATTTCCACCACTGGAAATTTTTTAGGCCAGGCTGGAAGGGGCTCTGAGCAACCTGATCTAGTGGGAGGTGTCCCTGCCCATGGCAAGGGGGTTTGAACTGGATGATCTTAAAGGTCCCTTCCAAACCTGAAAATTCTATGATTCTATGATTCTTGGAGACATTCAAAGATTGACTGGACACAGTCCTTTGCAACATGCTCAAGCTCTCAAGCTGACCTTGCTTCAGCAGTAGCTGGATGAGATGATGTCTAGAGTTTCCTCCTCACCTCAACAATTCTGTAATCTGTCAAGGGAGCTTGAATAAGAACAACTTCATTCAAGTAGAATTTGGATTAAGGTGAATAGGTTTAGCTCAAAACAGAACAACTGTTCTGGATTTCTGAATATATGTAACAGTAGAGGATCTCCTTACAATCTTCAGGCTCCTACAAGATGCACTCTACATGGTGCTTGGCATAATGAGGAGGTAGCAGTGCAGATCCTGCTGGGAATAGAACGGTGTATTCTTCAATGGCTTTGTTCTTTCCTTGGAGGTCTCAAGGTAGCTGTAGGCAATTAGCTGCTTTCACAAATAGGACTTTTCTGGGTTGCACCAAATATTCCACTGTGGGGGCTCTTGAATATGTATTTAGGGGCTGTTTTGCCTGAAAGAGTGCCTTTTTTTTTTCTCTGCCAGAAACATCTATTTCTCTAAACTTCATTATACTTGGAAAAAAAAGCCTATTGAATTTGGTTTAGGACAGGACTTCACTGACATATTTTACAGCCTAGTAGATTAAGATCCACTCTATTTAGTCTCTGTGAAAGCCAGTTAGTCTAGGCAAAAGAGAGAAAAATCTGCAAGTACTTTCCAGGTTTCAGATATTGTCCATGTAGCATTGTATTCAAGAGAGGAAAGTGGACTAGTTGCTTCCCCTCCTACTCACACTTGGAGATGGACACTGAGTAGATGCTTGAAAAGAGGCACAGGCTTGTTTTGTGCTCTGCTAAACCTTCTGTTCAGCTTTCTGTGGTGTATTTCAGCAGAACTGAGGACAATTTTGACTGAAAATTGGCTGCAAATTTGTGTAAAGTGAGGCTACAAGAAGGTGATAAAACTTATGTAGATGAAACTTTCTCATAATGAGCAGAAATGATAGATGCATTGATAAGCTTACAAGATTTTGAAGCCAGCCATCAGCAAGGAAAAAAAATGAAAAAAAATGTGTAATTGGCTGACTAAGATGTGTAATAGGTGCACAGCCAGGCATAGCATGAAACTGATTGACTTGCAGAAAACCAAGACTTGAGTTTTGATGCTCTGGGACAGCTGGCATCTCTTGGTCATTATAGCCCTGTAACCTGCTCACTTTCTAAGCTTAATCACTTTGTGTAAGGCCTCAGGACTGCTTCTTATTAGGCTTTGCCTGATTTTGTCTTAGCCTGCCTGGAGCTTTAGGTTTGTTTGCTTAGCTGCAACAAGATTTTTTTTTTCTTAATGACAAGGCGATTATTGCCTAATTTGTTTTGCACTTGCTATATTTTGCATAAGCATGTGGAATTACCATAATATTATATAGGCAATTGTAGCTAGTTATTAGAATGAAACTTTTATGGCTGTACTGTAGTGTAACATGGGGTAAAGCAGGCATTGCATGACAGTAGAGGCCATGAAAGAAGTCACAGGATATGTTGCAGAGGAGTAGAAGCACTAGGTGATAATGAAAGGAACAAAGGATAATATTGAAAGCCTTAGGCTATCAACAACTCAGCCATGCTCAGTTCAGGAACTGTAGATCTGAAAAAAAAAAAACAGTTTCAGTGATAACAAAGAGAAAAGGAACAGGTATTCGACTTAAAGAGAGAGAGGCTTTCTCACTCGTAGCAAATCTAGACATAATATCAAGTTTCACATCAGTGAAGAAAGTTTTAAGTATAAAATTGTGCTAGAAAACATGTAACAGTACTCAAATGTGGGGGCTGGAGGGAGAAGGAAGAAAGCAGTGACAACGTACCTCTCAGCAAAGGAGAGGAAGAAAGCTTTCCAGCAAAGCATTGGGGATGCTAAAAACCTGCAGTAACCCTGGTCCCACATCCTTGCCCCAGAGCTGAATCTTGAGGCTGACATTGTCACACTTGAGAGCCAGAGAGGCAGGGTAAGGGGGAACATAACACCAGAGTATGGTTTTGTATGGCAACATTTGACTGTCTTACTGAGCTCTGCATTGTATTGTTTAGCTAATTTGGACTCCAAAGCTTAGTATCATTGTATCTGCACTGTAATAAGAGTTTATTGTATTTTAGTTAGGCTGTTAAGATTTTAATTAATCTAACATAAAATACTTGGCTTCCCAAGTGTAACATTTCCCTTTTTGCCCATAACAAGGCGTTTAATGTAATAACTTGTCATGTAGGTACTACAAGGATTGAAGGATGACAAGCGTGTTTGCAGAGAACAAAGGACTGTGCTTGTGCACCAAGAGGAATCAGAGAGAAGCAAACAAAGCCAGAATGATCTTCATCCCAATGACTAATGATAGAATATTTGCACTATATTACTTGTATTATTTTAGCAATCTCCTGAGAAACCCAGTGGGAGGTGTTCCTGGTGATGTATGAAAGAAGCCAAAAAAATAACATCTGTCTAAAAGAATTTTCCTGACTTAGGCAAAGCAGGGATATGATGAGAGGAAAATAAATGTTTGGTTGAGATAGTTTGCATAATTCATGCCAATTTCTGCTCTTAGATTAGTTCACAGTTGATTTGCTTCATAGCATTTGCAGGGAGGGGAAGCACTAAAGGTCTGACTCTTTAGTGTTCCCAGTATATTCTTGGTAAGTTTTTTTCCAGCTGGGTAATTTCAGCAACGTGATGGAATTGGGAAATTGAAATGAAGTTGGCATCAACTAGAGCCAGCTACAAATTTAATCAAAGCCAACTGATAGATTAAGTGCAACACTGTAATAAGACAGTAAAATGTGAAGGGCACTCAATCCAGCACAGTCCATGTTGTTTCTGATATCCTTGAGAAATATTCCAGCTCCAGACTATGCATCTTCCTCATCAAAGTGCTATCGTAAACAGCTTCCAGTTGCATCATTTTTTAAGGCAATTTAGGTCACATGCATCTGTCTTTACCTGGTGCTGGCACCTGAAATTATTGAGTAAACAATTATATCAAACCATTTATAGCTATGTACTGTGACGATTCCTAAGGAGCAATCAAAGCCTGTTCTGTTGCATTTAATATAATGCTTCTCAGAGAATCTACTTTTAGGTTTTAAAGGTTTATTGGCTTTCGCTGACACATGTAATAGAAACAAAAGATTGTTACATAATGAGTGAAAGTTTGCTTGTTTACCTTGCAAATATTTGGAAACTAATTTTTCCTTATATTTCCCATATCTGATCTTGAATTTGAGGTCTGTTTTGTCCATAGGGTGAAAACTCAAAACTGAAACAACACCCCCCAAAAAACAAGCAAGAAAAATCCTCAAGCAGGGCAAAGTGAACAACTGAAGACTAATGAGAATGTATTTGCTAGAAAGTGAAAAATGTAAATTTGGGACTTCTACTTGAGTAAACTCTTGGACACTTTCTTGCTGCTTGTAGCTAAATGAAATACATCTTTCTAAAAATCTTAGCATTTAAAAAAAATGTTGTTATAATTAAGATTTTATTTTTTTTTTTCTTCATGGTAACATGAAGGAAGAAAACGTGGTTTGGGGGGGTTTTTTGTTTGCTTTTGGTTGGTTGGTTTTTGTGAGGTTTTTTGTGCATGTAAAAATTTCGGCTTCTTTTGTACAAATTTTAGGGGGGAAAAAAATGTTAAATTATTTCATTTGCTCAGATCTCTATTTTTTTTGTTCACCTCCAGGAAAACACTGTCCGTGTTACTAGTGATAGGAACCACACAGCAGTGAAGCAATGTTCACAGCTTCAGTCTTTCAGTAAAGGTTAGCAATTAAGAGGTGTAACAGCAAGCCATGACCTAGCAGCCAAGGAGGAAGAGAAATGAGGTTGGCAACAGCACTGAAAACTTCTGTGGCTCTTTTACAGCATGCCAGTGTGGAGGGAAGGAATTTGTATCATGTCCTTCGTGAGGATTGCTTCAGACCTTCCTTTGGTGCTGGCCAGGGAGGCTCGTGCTCGGATGCCAGCAGTGCATTCAGCAGGGTATAAAGTGCCCAACTTCTGCTCTTGGACAAGCAACGTGTGCAGCTGGGAGCAACCTGGAGGACATATGGGAGGCTGAGGCAGGAGATGCTGCAGGCAGTGTCCCCGAACCTTTTCTCTGGTATTGTCTTTGGCCAGGAGCCCTTAGCACAGGGGAAGGATGAGATGTGGGAGGAGAGATTGTTGCAGCAGCTCCAGGCACTGTACTGGGCCTGTCTTTTTGGGGAGCCAGTGGGAGCAAGGCTGACAGAGCCTCTTGGCTGCAGTGGCAGCCCCTGAGCTTGGGGCAGGGCAGGGAGACCCCAAGAGCGTCACTTCCATCAAGACAGGTGATGTCAATGTCCCCTGAGGAGGAGGGGGGTTGGCATCCCAGTGGATACTGAGCCTGCAAAAGGGAGCAACTCAGCATCAAATACAAGGTTTGCATTTCTGGGGCATACAAGAATAATGGTGATTAGGACAAAAACCTGGTAAAGACCCTTGTCCTGTGGTAGAGCTCTGCATCATGCAGAGCCCAGCATGCCAGGGTGACCTGAGCTCTACAGACAAAATAGAGACAACTCTTCACGCTCTGTTCTTGGAGCAGGGAGGCTTCTAAGATATAAATTTGCCTCTTTGCCTACAAAACAGGCATTACCTGAACCACAAAGGTATTGATGTGATCTAGCAGCAGGAGCTTGTACTTTCTTGTGCTGCACAGCAAAAATCTTTCTTTAGCATGTGTAGAACAGGATCAGGCAGACCTGTTTCACTGACTGGTAATGACACAGAAAATAGATTTCCTTTTACCTTCTGCTGAGCTCCATGACATGTGGGTTGAAATTTTTTTGTTTTGTTTTCTTTAATTGTTTCTTCCCTAATGAAGAGATGGATTCTCAGGTTGAAGTGGTGAGGTAAGAGTGTGCTGCTCTTCTCCTCAGAAATGAAGTGCTGATCTCAAAGTCAGATGAGATGAATGATTAAAACAAACATAAAATCCAAGAAACAAAAAAACCATGCCTCTGCTCCAAAGTGAGGTCAGTGCATATTCTCATACTGATTTTGAGGTTTATATCTTGAAGCTTTGGGTCATGATAGTCAGACTTGTTAATTTGAATAAGGGGAAGGGGTCTAGCATTATGGAGAAGACTTATGAAAAATATGAAGGAAAATTTAACAGGAATAAATAAAACTGGTATTACTTGGAGGCTGGCCTGACACATATATATTCCTCTTGCAGGCAGTTTCTTGGAGGGAGTCTGTTTTGGAGGGAGGGGATTAGACATAAAGTATTAAGTCTTCAGCCTTGGAAGTATCATCAGTGTGTTTGGAAATGATGACTGATCATGTTCTAAGGATGTTTTGGAAGACATGAAATGAAGTGCCCTCCACTGTGTGGGTGACCTTTGGCTTTGAATTTCAGCAGATGGCAGTTACTGGGCAGATGGGTGACTATGCCAGTTTAATCAGTGTGAAGCTGTGTTGTCTGTTTGAGTTCAGCAGCAGACTCTGCAAGAAACCAGAGGAAGCTGTAACTAAGGGGTGGGTGGGAATAGATTAACAGAAATGCCTTCATCTTTCTTTAGAGAAGTGTCTTTGATATTTTTAAAACTCCTGATCTTTTGCTGAGAAGCTGGATCACGTGAGGTGTGATAACTCATGTGAGGTACCCGTTCTGCTTGTTGTCCATTTTTTGTGATTCATTCCTTCTGGTCAGTGCAATGTGAGTAGTTTGGCTATCCACAGTTCAGTTGCTGCCCCTCCTACTAATACTGTTGTGCTGTTGCTTCACTTAAAAGCTCTGTGGTTGCTTCTGTTTCCTGCCTCATTTTCTGAAGATAAAAATGCCAAATAGGTAATAGCCGTGATTCTTGAAGACCTCTGTGGTTATGTTAAATCAGACATCTTCTTGAAGACATGCGTTTCCTTTCAAAATAGTTTCTGAACACAGTATTCAAATACCAGACCTGCATCTTATAACTCAATTCCAATAGTTTGACAACCAGTGGGAACAAAATTTGGGAAGTCTTCCTCCTTGGAAGTCACCTCTCTCCAACACAAAAAGATAGCATTAATGAATCAGCTTGTGGAAATACTGAGAGTCCTTTCAAAGCATGAGGATAAGAGCTTGTAAATCTACCTCTTTATAGTATGAGATCTGATTTCAGGTAACATAGCTCTGTTGTGTCTTTACTTGCACTAATTGCAGCAAAAGTGCACTACTATTATCTGTAAAGATGTTAGATGTTAGCTCATGTCTCTGCTTACTCTGCAACAAGAGTGCTATATCCAGATTTGAAGACACTTTCATAAAGAGAAGAATGAATCAGAAGGAGCCTTGAGGGAGAAAATGGGAGGATTAGGCCTTGAAAACTTTTTAGCACCCAAAAGCACCTTGAAGAATAGACTGAAAGGGAATATAATAGTAGACTTCAAGTAAATAAAAAGTTATTCCCATATGAAGGAATATTATTTCTTTTGTTCATGTCTTTGGTGGATAAGTGGGAGCATATACTGCAACACAGGAGATTCAGAATGGTCTTGAATAAAGCTTGCTAATGATGATGACAGCAAAACCTCAACAAAAGTAGCATGCGGAGGCACAGTTAAGGAGTCCACAGTAATGCAAGTCAAAAAACAACTCAGGGAAGAGTCTGTCTGGAAGAGCTATAATTAATAGGTGCTGTTAATTATTTCTTGATGCCTTCAGTCCCTTCTTAAAAATTTATATACTTCTGTGCCAAATACAGTATGTTTTTCTGTTAGAGCATTGCTAGTGTACTGTGTGTGTTCAGTTACAGTCATTTCTCAGTAAACTGGTCAACCACAAACACGGATGATCACAACGGTGCTGAAACACCTTTCCTGTGAAGCCAAGCTGGAGTCAGCCTGGAGAAGAGAAGGCTCTGGGGAGACTTAAGAGTGGCTTTCCAGTCCCTGATGGTGGCCTACGGGAAAGTTGGGGAGGGACATTTGTAATGGCATGGAGCGATAGGACAAAGGATAATGGCTTTAAACCAGAAGATTTAGGTTAGACATCAGGAAAAAAAATCTTCACTGTGAGGGTGTCAAGACACTGGCACGGGTTTCTCAGGGAAGCTGTGGATACGTCTGTCTGGCAGTGTTCAAGGCCAGGCTGGATGGAGAGGTGTCCCTGCCCGTGAACAGGGATTGGAACTAGATGAACCTTAAGGCCCTTTCCAAACCAAACCGTTCTGTGATTCCATGAAATTACCCTTCCATGCTATGTTAGTATTAGTGTTATGCAGCTCTAATATATGAAAACCATAATGCATACTGGGAGTTTTAGCAGGCTATAAAAGCCTGTAGGAAGTCCTTGTGCTAACAAGACTGCAGTGTGGATAACAAGCAGGTTAAAGTCATGAAAGTATAATAATTTCTGCAGAAGGCTACATTTTCCTTAAAAATGATGTGACCTGAAAGACATCTTTTGAGTCCAGGAATTGATTTGCTGTTTATAGATGGAATGAACTTCTAGTAAGGATGGAGATGGCAGGTTTCATAGGGTTTATTTCTATTTGGTGATAGACTATAGCTTAAATATTTTAGCAAATTTGAGCTGAGGAATAATCTGTTGAGAGAGATGAGAGAAAGGAGGTTTTGCTTGTATCATGAGAGAAAGAGAATAATGCAACTCAGCCATATGGGCTCAGTGCATACATGTGGTCGGGCTCTGTGGGGGACGTTATTCTCCAACCTGTCAAAGCTTAGCATACAGCAAAAGTTCTGATGTAACTGATATTCTTTTCATAAGCAATCAATTTGCCTGGAGCCTGAGTCTTTAAACCTGGTCAACAGGAAAATTCCCTATTGAGAGTTGACTGGCAGACAAACAGCTCTGGAGTTTTAAGTATTTCTGTTGTCTCTGAAGGATTTGGTTTTCCTTCATAATACCTTAATAAAAAGCTGCGCTTTTAGAATTGCTTTTAATTAGATACGCTTGTTTAGTTTCTTCTTGGCATGCAGATTTCCCAACTCCAGCCAACACTGGCTAACTACAGGAGTTCCCTGCAGTCTGAAGAATTATTTAGATAGATTATTTTGCTGTCTGCATAGCTCTTTGTAGACCAATGCACTCATCAGCTGATTGATTTGGATCTATCAAATGGAGGTATCTAATGTAGTTGGATTTTATTATCCTTTAAAATCCAGTTTGAGGTATTTTGTGATTCTATATTGTATATATAAAAGCAAATAACAGGGATGACACTTAAAAGCTGGGATTCCAGCTCCTCCTCTTACGTGCTTCAGCTTGCAGCTCAAGGAGATGGGGATGAAAATTAAGACAACCTTTAAAAAAGAAGTATTTGCCTAATTTGCAAACACTTGCAGTGCTACCTCAGCAGTGTTTCCAGGAGGGTAAAGAAATTCAGCCTGCACTTGAGAAAGCACTGCAGCTAGAATCAAATGCTCATGGTATCTTCCCTTGGCAGAGCTTCCTCTGTGCTGGCACAAATATCTGATGAACAAATGTCTCTAATCCCAGGGGGGATATTTCCATCCCACCTGGTGCAGATCCACAGCCTCAGTTGTGAAACAAGGGATTAAACTTGCCAAGTAGTGACAAACTTGCCATTGGAGCTTTCTTATTAACTCATTCCACTTGTCCTGCTGTACCTTCAGCAAAGACTAATCTCAAAAACACATTTTTATTAAGTCCTCTATGAAGGAAGAAAAAAATGTGGTTTTGGACACGTCATTGGGGCTCAACTATTTGCCAAAAGATGAGGAGTCCTGCCTGCTGATTCTTTTTATCCTACTTCCTCAACAGTTTAGAGGTTGTATACCATTGTGATGAAAACACTGCTCTAATCTTAGCAGGAGAAATATTATCATAGTTTTGTATTCTCATCAGTATACTGCTGATGAAATATGTATTTGCCTTTCATGGTTGGGCATGCCTGCTGAAGTCTTGGCTGGGAGCCTTTTGTTCTTGCTTTAAATATGGGAAAGGGAACAGAAGTCGGGGAAAAATAAAATAGATTTGATTTCAGTAGGGTTGTGTGGTTTTATTGCTTTGATAAATAACCAAAATGGAAATGAAAACTGACTGTTGTTTTCTAATGTGGTCAGTAAATCTGCAAGAGGCTTTTTCAAGATTTTGAGTAATGAATGCACTGAGAAGCCTTGGTGTCAGTCATTTGTGTGTGATCTTTCCTCTCTCCAATTCTGCAATTAAAAAAAAAAATCTATACATATTAAAAAAATCTAGAATTCAGTGGTGCTTCAGAGGCTTTTCCTTTAGCTTTGAATAGGGTACTAATTGCAAGGATTTGACAGCTCTTAGGCATTCATCACTTGTACTTGCTTATACTTTAGATGTTTAATTTAGTTGCAAAAGAATTATTTTTGAATTTGTTGCTAAAATAATTGATGCTTTTAACTCAGCAAGGTAGTTGTCCTTCAGAATAACATGAGGGAAAAAATGATAGCTCTTGGCTGAAGACTTAGAGATCTTGAGAACATCATGGAGTGAGGAGGTAGTGAGGAAGAGAAATAGCAGAAACAAGACATCATGACAAGCCTCTTGGGGTGTTTGAGTTGGTATTTATGCTATAAGTTTAGGTAATTTGTCTGTACTTCTTGACAGAGGAAGAAGACAAGGTGTCAGCTGCAAAAGAAATAATAGGGAGGATGAGGAAGGGGGAGGCAAAAGAGTGTGAAATGGCAGGCAGTTGGGAATATTTTGGAAGCAGAACAAAACCATATGCTGAGAACGATACCAGTTATGGCTGATGTGACAGCTGAGCAAAAAGTATTTTTCTGTAGGTAGTCTGCCCATTTCAGCTAGGTGAATAAGTTATCTCCACTGAAGTGGTGTTCCAGAAAATTAACAGATTTCCTGAAGCAGTAAGTCTAATAATGGTAGCTCTCTCCCTCTCTGCTGATGGTCTGCACATTATGTGGTGACCTGCTGGAAGGCACAGGGAGCACCAGTGACCTTGCTCTGAGAGGGCAGCAGAAGGGCTGCCCCAATGAGATGGGAGGGCACTGAGGTGGGGGTGCAGTGATGGGGTCCTTCAGTGACCCCAGAGTTATGCCCAATGAGTCTGGTCAAGGGCAGCAGGGTCTAGGGCCAGGCACTGTCATCCACACAGCACTGTTCAGGGCACACCTGGGGGCCTGACCAAGGCAAAATTGTGTGTCTGAGTGTGGAAAGAGCAGGGGACTGGGGGGGAGGGAGGACTGGGTTATGGAGGAAAGACAGGGCGCAGAAATGAAGGCTTTTCAGTGCTCCTGTGGCCTGACAGGACTGACCCTATTTTATGATAGGAAGAGTTTAAAAAGGAGTGAGATTTGTAGCACTAAACGTGACCTGCAGCCACCTAACATGCTGACTTCCTTTTTTTTCCTGAGGCTAGCCCTTCCTTTGCTTTTTCCCTTGATGCTGCCTCAATTTCAAATGTTTTCAAGGAGCCAACTCCAGGCTGGGGTTATGAATAACAAAGCAGAAGGAGAGCATGTGTGCCAAAGACAAATGCTACTATGCCAGACAACTGCAGATGCAGGCGCAGCTGTTACACTGCAGCTGGACATGCACATAATCAAGTCTCAATAGAGACTGTGGCTGTAGGTCAGTGAGTCACTGGGCCACTGAGTTCTTAGGAGTTCTTTGGTCATAGTTATATCTCTGCCGATCCACAGCCTTCTCAGGTTGACTGTCATGGCCACTGAATCATCAGGCACCGTTTCTGGCTTGGGACACCTGTAACATCAATATTGTTTTCTTGTCCTTCTCCCTTATCTTGCACAATGGTTACCAAAGCAAAATTAACACAGGGAGTAGGACCATAAGGGTCCATTACATAGCCGTCTTTCACTGGTTTCTTACAAGTGTGTGTGAGGTGGATCGAGAGCACTCTTGTCAGACTGACACTTGCACGTTTAATCCTTACCCAGAGAAACTTCTTCCTCTCCCTGAGCCTCGCAGAGCCGCCAGCACCAGCTCCCCTTCAGCACCTCGGACAGCGCCGGCAGCTCCGAGGTGACCCCGCAGCGGGGAGGTTCATAGACTCATGGAATCGGCTGGGTTGGAAGGGACCTCAGAGATCATCAAGTCCAACCCTTGATCCACTACCGTTGCAGTTACCAGACCATGGCACTGAGTGCCACATCCAGTCTCTTTTTAAATATCTCCAGGGACGGAGAATCCACTACTTCCCTGGGCAGCCCATTCCAATGCCTGATCACTCTCTCCGTAAAGAAATTCTTTCTAATATCCAACCTAAACCTCCCCCAGCACAACTTAAGACCATGCCCTCTTGTCTTGCTGAGAGTTGCCTGGGAGAAGAGACCGACCCTCCCCCCCCCGGCTACCCCCTCCTTTCAGGGAGTTGTAGAGAGTGATGAGGTCTCCTCTGAGCCTCCTCCAGGCTGAACACCCCCAGCTCCCTCAGCCTCTCCTCACAGGGTCTGTGCTCGAGTCCCTTCACCAGCCTAGTTGCCCTCCTTTGGACCTGCTCCAGGACCTCAATCTGCTTCCTGAACTGAGGGGCCCAGAACTGGACACAGTACTCAAGGTGTGACCTCACCAGCGCTGAGTACAGGGGCAGAATCCCTTCCCTGGACCTGCTGGTCACGCTGTTCCTCATACAGGCCAGGATGCCATTGGCCTTCTTGGCCACCTGGGCACACTGCTGGCTCATGTTCAGCTTCCTGTCAATCCAGACTCCCAGGTCCCTTTCTGTCTGGCTGCTCTCAGCCACTCTGTGCCCAGTCTGTAGTGCTGCATGGGGTTGTTGTGGCCAAAGTGCAGGACCCTTAACTTGGTTTGGCCTTCACCCTGGCACCCGGCACCCTGCCCCTGGCCTCTGCACTGCCCGGACCGATCTGGAAAGCCAGGGGTTTGTCTGCACACAGCTGGTGAACTGCTCAGGGTAATTTCTGCCCCTTCGTTAGAGCTGGGAAAAGTGTCTTTGCTCACTCATGGGTGGAGTGGGAAACATCTTGTCAGGAATCACCTTGTTTCTTTCTTCTTCCTGAGAGCAGGATTTAAAGTCTGTTCCTGGCTTTGAAACAAGGGCTTGCATCTCATTCCTATAAATTAAAACTCTCTTTATTCCCTCAGTGAGAAAAAAAAATATTCAGCTCTTCCTATCCAAACCTGTCATGCTATAAAGAGATTGTAAGTAGCATTAGAAAGCATTGGTGTCTGTAATTGCTTCAACCTGGACCACAAGGGAAGATGAAAGTTATCTATTCATGGTGTTCCATTGTTTCATTTGCTGATAAGAAAATCAGCCCTTGGCACTCATTTTGGCTGTGAAGGAGTAGGATTGATTAATAAATGTGTGCTCCTTTGTAGACAGCTGCGGAATGTTGGAGTACTTCTGCAGCAAATTCTTAGTGGAGAATCCCAGAAACCTTTTTTTCTTACTGAAATGAGTGGAATAAAAATATATTTCTACACTCTATTTCAATACCTGGTCTGCTAAAATGTTTGTATATCTTTTTTTTTTCTTTTTCCATTTACAGCATGGTCATTTGAATATGTGACCTCCAAGATCTATATAGCAGCAGTAGTTTAAAAGGAGCTCTAGTGATCCAAAACAATGGTGAGACATGGCTTTGTGCAGAGGGAGTTAATGGAAATGACTCAGCTCACTGGTTTTTCAATCCAAACTGGCCATTAATGCTTTCATTTGGCTGCTGAGTTTGTGAACAATAGAAAGTCAATGGTTTTGATTCAAAAAGGATGCATTACCTTGACAAAATATGGTAATGCATCAGTCCTTGATGTTCTGGAACACATTAAGTGTTTAGTATGATCTTCTTCCACCTGAACAAACACCACCAATACTCCTTCTATGCAATCTCTCTCTTTGCTTCTACCCCACTGTACTACATGTCAAGCATCCCTTTATGAAAAGAGGTACTTACTGAAACAAAAATCTGATCAGGAATGTAATCTCTTAAAGAATAGGGCTTTATGCTATGGAAGAAAGTTTGCAGCAGATCAGAGCAATGGTCTGTGTAATTACCAAGTCAATCAAGTCCTGAAGCAGAAAGCAAAGGCTTTGATTTCTACTGCTCCCATTCACGAGTTGGGCTGTCACACAATGGGCTGTCATTGCTTAAGTCACTTCACCTCCTCTCCTTAAAACCCCAGAGCTGCCCTTCTGCTGGCAATTCATACGTTTAGAAGTAGACTTGAAGTAAGATCATTAATATATATATACTTTGAAATCACACTTATCAAACCATTATTCAGATAAAGAAGCAAGGTTCTAAAGGAGCAGATTTTTCTCTCCTGACAGGAGACACCTTGTGTGTCTTTGTAGTCTTTGATATCTAATCATTAGGAGAGGTACATTTTGTTTTCTTTTCATTATTTTTTCCCCAGTGAGACGGTCAATCTTATCAGTTGATTTCTCTAGGTTATCGGGGATGTGTTTAGATAGAGAGTACTTTCTGAAGGAAATCTCCATATAAATTATGCTGCTACTGGCTGATCTTTGACAGTCAGATAAACACAGTTTACAGGATCTATCTTGACCTTTAGGGTGATCCCTTACTCCATTTATTAGTATTATTTTTCAGTTCTTGTGAAAGGAAAACATAACCAGTTGGTCAGTAACCCTAAACTAGCTCAAGTCAGCAGAAAGACAGTAATTACTGCTTGACTCCTGTGATCCGTTTTATCCTCAGCTAAGTTATTTAGGAGTGATGTGAAAAGTCCTGTATATTGTCATGTTTTATGGTGGTAAATTTGGGCAATCTCGCAGAGTAGACAAAGACTTCTTAGTGACTACAGTGAAGTAAATTGTTGCACTGGTGACTTGACAGCTTATTATCCCAGACCTGGGAAGGGGTAGTGTTACAAATCTGTTTAATTCACTCTCTGAGAAGAAACTGAGCACTCCAGCTGTCAGTCTAGGACCTTATTAAACAATCTGAGAGAAAGAGTTACCTAATTTTCCTGCTTTTTCAAGGGATGAGGAGGGAGCCAGTGCAGTTCAAATGAGCTTTGGAAGGTGTAGATGCCCATTTTTTGTCTGAGAGTCACTGGACTAAGGACATCCAGTGCTGCCACATGGATATGATTTTGTCTTGCACAAAATCACACAGAGAAAAGTTGAGATTGGAAGGGTCCTCTGAAGACCATTTAGTTCTCTGGGTAAGTACTACTTGCTTCTCTGAGCAACATGCCAGAAATGGGTTTTGACCACCTTCACCCTAAGACAATTTTATTTCCCCTGTTCAACTGTAATCTCTGTATTTCAGTTTGCACTCATTGTCCCTTTGTGACAAATCTTGACAAGCTTCTTACATGTTCTGATGCATCTGCTGTGGCTAATTATTTTTTCTTTTCAGTCCTAATTTTTGTTTTAATATTTTTTTCCCCTACTTGAGCTCCTAATCTTTTATTTGGTTGTTGGGTTTGCTGATTCTACTTACTTTTTTAGAATGCAGTCTTGAATCCATACATTTCCTTTGTTTTGCTGTGGATTTCTTACTCTGTGAGGTAAAGGCCATTGGGTAACATAAATTGCAAACCATAATTTTTTCCATGTACAAGCAGCAGAACTGAAAGGCCTGAGGGCTACAAATGGGTTAGTAACACAGGAAATAGCTGTTATGGTTACACTCATGAAAGCTGCTTCTTTATCACTGTGTAACTTCTTTGCCCATGATTTTAATTGTGGTTTTTTTTTTTTAATTCAGTGTTTATTCCCCTGTGTTCCCTATGGCTTGACCTTATGGTTCCCCATGGTATAGCCCTTTGCATATGACCATTCAGGGTTTTTTCCCTCAGACTAAAGAAAATTTTTATACTTACTAGCACTGTGTGATGCATCTTTACATTTTCTATATGTAACTATATGTATTTTGAGAAGACTAACAGTGCATGGATCACCTTTAAAATTGAGCAAACCCAGAACCAACAAACCAATCAAAAAAAAAATGAAACAAAACAAACAAAACAAAACAAAAAACCAAACAACAACAAACCCACAAAAAACCCAAACAAAAACCTAAAACAAAACAAACAAAAAACCCCCCACAATAAAGCAATTTAAAACCTTAGCTGGAAATTCCTACTTTTGCTCTTGGGAGCTTTTGGAAAATAGTTTTTCTTTCTTGAAATGGATTGAAAAAAATTATTATTTAGATATTTGGATTTCATCAGAATGATTCTGATTCTGCAGTGTGCTAAATATTTCCAGAAAATCAGGAACTCTTTCAGCCCTCATCCTAGAAATTACCTCATATTTAATGAATGTAAAAGTATACATTATTTTAAAAAAAAAAAATTAATAAAGGTAATTATCCTTGCAGAAGCCAGAAGGATTGCTGCCTTGGCTTTCCACAATTTAAAATCCTAATTACAAATTTGATCCACTTCTCCATTTGAATTTTAAAAAACACTAACCGATTAGCTGGGAACTGCATTTGTTTCTTCTAGGAATGTGTCTTCTTGGATAAAAAAAAAAAAAAAAAGCACTAACTTTTATTTTTTATGGCTTAACTAGTATTTCCCCATCTGTGCTTTTCTTTCATACTTTCTTTGTGGGAAAACTGAAGTCACTGTCCCAATGCAGAAGCAATGGGCTTGATATTTATATTAGAACTATAACACATGGACATCTGGTCTCTCTACCCTTTAAAAGATATTGGTTCTAAAGACTAATAATTGACTTTTCCAGCTATTACTGTGAGATGAGGTTGGTGGGAGCCTGGGAAAGGACCCCACTGTCACCCATAGGGTGGGCCCTGCCTGGAAAAAGCCCCAGGGCTGAGGCAGTGTTGGGTTGGTCTCCTGGGTAGTACTGGGGTACTCAGAATCATAGAATCATAGAATTGGCTGTGTTGGAAGGGACCTCGGAGATCATCGAGTCCAACCCTTGAACCACCGTTGCGGTTGCTAGACCATGGCACTGAGTGCCACATCCAGTCTCTTTTTAAATATCTCCAGGGACGGAGAATCCACCACTTCCCTGGGCAGCCCATTCCAATGCCTGATCACTCTCTCCGTAAAGAAATTCTTTCTAATATCTAACCTAAACTTCCCCTGGTACAACTTAAGACCATGCCCTCTTGTCTTGTTGAAAGTCGTCTGGCAAAAGAGACCAACCCCCACTCGGTTACAACCTCCTTTCAGGGAGCTGTAGAGAGTGATGAGGTCTCCGCTGAGCCGCCTCTTCTTTAGGCTGAACAGTCCCAGCTCCCTCAGCCTCTCCTCATAGGGTCTGTGCTCGAGTCCCTTCACCAGCCTGGTTGCCCTCCTTTGGACCTGCTCCAGGACCTCGATATCCTTCCTGAACTGAGGGGCCCAAAACTGGACACTGTACTCGAGGTGTGGCCTCACCAGCGCTGAGTACAGGGGAATCTTCTGTTGAGTTTGTTGCTGATTTACTGAGAGGTCTCAAGGTATTCCCTTCCTCTGCCTGTTTCCTTACACATAAAATAAGAATATTGAGACCAAACTAATTTGTTGTAATATTTTGAGCTTTACCAAAGGACATGTGCTGATGGCAGAGCTGTTAATTGGTAAAACCTGCACATATGAAAGAGAGAGGAAGGACCAAAGCAATTTCAGTAGTACAGGACATGAATGACAGGGATGATGCAGTAGTTCACCCTTAGTATGTGTGCCTCATCGAGGTAATTTTTTTCCTCCTGACTTAGGGTGAAATTTTTGTGGCAGTTTTCCATTCAAAAGCAGTTTTTAAGGAATATGTGGGTTTCTATGTCTGCACTTTGCCTTTTCCTTTGAGGACTTAGTGTCTCTTATCACAAAAATATCAGTACCCTTTGTTAAAGGTCTTCATCGGAGTTAAGCTGGGTTCAGCTCCAAAATACACATATTCACAGAGAGTTGAATTGCAGAACTGCAGATGTGGATGTTCCACTATTTCTTATCTTCTTTCCTTTAAAGAAGTTTGAACTGTGATGATAAAAATGCCTCACAGTTGATGTCAGGATGAGATGGAAATATCTCCTGGCTACCACTGAAACTCTGTTGCCTGCCCTTAGAGCAAATAGAGCAGAGATAAGCCTGTTCTCTTGCAAAAGAGGTGTTGGATAGTTTACATACCTACTCCTCTATCATTAAGAGAGTAGGCAGGCTTAATTACCCAGATGCAGAACAAAAGTGGTGAGGGGACCTTGTGCATAGACCATTTGATAAGGCAAAAAAGCCAGGCTGCACCCAGAAAGGATGCTTAGTTTTTGCTCTGCTGCAGGCTGCAGATTGATTTTGGCTTCTGGAAGTTTCTCTGTGGCATTTCTGCTTAAGTAGGGCATTTTTCAAGGGTAGGTTGGAGGGTAAGGGGTAGCACAGGCACGAGGGGAAGACCATTTTACTCTGAGTTCTTCCCAAAATTATTTTATTTTGTTTTCCAAAGCCATCCTAAAAAACATCCAGGATTGGGATGGCAGGATATTTGCCTAGTAGGGGTTAGCTTGTACTGTATTTCTTTCCTCCTACCTTACAGCACTGTACATTTCCACCACCTCTACAGTACTCCCCACGCTGTCAGTCTTGAATGAGCTGTACATTAATGTACTAAAAGCGTGGAGATGAGGGGAGGCAGAATTATTTCTATGCACAGAGAAGTGGGAAAGTTAAGCTGTTCCTGTACTGTAAAGCTTGCCTGCAATGCTCAGGCAACAATACAAACAACAGTAAGAAAGAAAAGCACTACATGAAAAGTGAGGCAAAGCATTTCACAATGCCTATGATTCAATGATAACCTCGACCTGAAGTGTTTGGAAACTGACTCATGGTTCCATGACTCTTAAATCACTGAACAAAGAAACACTAAGAAAAAGAAAGAAAAAAGAAGTTAGAGATTCAGGCTGTTCTGTGAGAGTTGTTGAAAGCCTTGGTGTGCTGCTTTTCACCTTGGAAAAGCTTCCTCTCCTCCCCCATACACACTTTTGCCAGCTGGTAATAATTGTCTGTGCTGGAGATGTGCCCGTAGCCCATCACCTCACAGACCTTCATCCAGTTGGGAGATTACTGATCCCTAACCGAGTGTCCTAGAAATTAGAACAGACAATGGAACAAAGTACTGGGGTAGCAAAAGAGTCCATTCCCTGCTCGGAGCCTTGGGGGAGGAAGAAATGCTGCTGAATCAGGGTGCTGTAATCACTGCAGGGGACTGAATGACAGCTCCAGCTACTGCTCCCATGTCAAGGGGTGTCCTCAATTCATATCCTCTTTCAGAATGCAGCAAAAGGGCTCCCATGTTTCTCACCAAGTCCTCCAAAATTGACTGGAAAGAGGAGAGAGAGCATCAGACATCAGTCTCTTCCGTGTCCTTTCTATGGTGAATAACACTCATGGCATTCAATTGCACTGTATGGGTTAAAATCATCAACATGAAAACGGCACAGTTTTTTCAGCCCAAATGAAACTACCTTTTTGCCTTCAATTATTTGGAAAACAAACAAACAAACAAAAAAGCCACCAACCAACCAAACCAAACAACAACCAAAACAAACCAACCAACCAAAAAAAACCCCAAAAACAACAACAAAAACCACCCACAAACAAGCCCCACACCCCCTTGGAAAGGCAATATATAATTTTTTGGGAGGGGGGGGGTGGGTTTTGGTTTTTTTTTTTCATTTTTTGAGAATTTTTGACCAGCTACCCATCCTGTGGTTTGGTGGTTTGGTTGTACTCGACAGCCCAGCATTTGTCTACATAATTTAGAGTGGCATGACAAGCTTCTCAATGAGATTTAACAAATGATTCATTGAAAGGTGAGAGTTCTGAGGTCACACTGAAATGAAATCCAGTGACCAAAGTTCCCTTCACTTCATGGCTGCACATGAAGCAGCCTTTCACATGTTGTACTTTGGTGTGGTTTTACCTATTGGAGCACTTCATTAAGGTAAGACTAAGGTCTCCCAAGTCCAGGGTTTCAAATGCTTGCTTTCAGGAGCTAATTCCCCATCCTGTAGTGGGGTCAAATGGCTGTGTTTGATCTACTCAGCTTTCTGCCATTGTTGGCCTTGTGCCAAGTCCTACCTTTGCCTCTGACCTCCAGCAATTCAGTCTCAAGGACTCACTAATGATTTTTGTCATCTCTTCCCCAACTCACACAGAAAAATGTTCTTGAAAGTTTACCTATGTTTGCTCTTCAAGTGTGGCTATTGTGTAGGTGTCTCCTGAGGGATGTAGAGGGCAGGTAAGTGTTTTCAAACCGATTTTACTTCTAGGCAACCTTTTGGAACATTTTGATAGTGTTCCTTCCATACTTTCTTGGTTTACAAATGAGGTGTCTGCTTTGTGGGAAGAATTTCTTACGTATGTTGTTTCTGACATCCAAGTTCAGAAGTCCAGTCTCCATCTCCAGAGCCTCTGCAGATGCCTAAGATGAAGAAAAATCTTTACATTTTCTGCAAGCACAAGATTTTGCAGGCAGATGAGAGACAGAAGCAAAGATGCTTTGTTTAAAAAGGTGTGATAATTTTGAGTTTGTTTTTTTTTCAGTGCTCTCTTGTCTCTTGTCTTCCTTTCCAGTGATCAGAAACAAATGTTTCACGTAATAGGCTGATGACAGATGGCTGAAAGGAGATTAGGCAAATCTACTACAGATTTATAGTCACTAGAGCACTTATTTGAAGTTTTGGCTGCACACCTTTCTACTTTCTTTCAGCAACTGGTGCAGTTAGGTTATTTTAGTGAACCACTTGCTAATTTACTACAGTCCTGTTGTGACTTGCTTGATAGAAAATATTGTTTAGAGGGATATGACCTCTCTGAAGTTGGTGACTGCAGCTGAGGACCTGTTGTCTGTTGCTGTGACACATGAAATACATCCTAGTCCATTAAGATCAAACAAATTGGGCATTTGCTTACGGGGGCAGTGTTTGCAGCCAAAAGTGTTTATACTGATTAACAGCTTTTTTAGAATCTTCTGCTTAAATTGTTAAGTTTTAAATAAGTCACCTCTTGGGAGATCACTGATGACACAACCACTTGTCTCAAAATTCAGCTACTTGAACTTTATTGAGCTTGATGAGCAAACATTTAACTGGTAATTGAGACACTAATTAAAAGCTGTGTCTGGGCTCCTCTTTCAGGATTTAAAGGAAAGCCTAAATTATTTAATGACAATGTGAGGAATTACAGGTCCACTTCTTCATCAAACTTGTATGAAAGAGGGGTTTGTTCAGATGTTTGAACATTTTTTGTTACTGCTTTCTCCTGCTCTGAATATGTCACTTGATCCCCTGGCTTTACAAGGCTATCAGTGGTTTCTTAGTGAATGCTGGGGCACTATATTTGTTCTGGTGGAAAATTAAAATGTGAAACCTTGGTTTTGTCAAGTTGCTTTCTTGTCGTTCTCATCATGCAATGCTGAAGCTATTAATCCATGTCAGCATTTGTAAAATTTGCCTACCTTTGAAAAACATGACCCGGCTCCTGGCAACAATCCAGTTGTTTAATTTTATATTTCTGTTTCCTTCATTTCCTTCATTCCTTCAATAATTCATTTTTTTCGAGCGTTTCCCACCCTGCCTTTTATCACTGTTGATGTACATCCCTACTTAGGTCTTCTGTTAAAGTAGTTTGAGTATTAGACCTTATCAAAATGTCTTAAGATCTTCAGTAAGTCACATATAACTCTATTCTCAAATGACAGTGGATGACTACTCCTCCCAGGTTTGTCATGTATCATTGCTACCCTGCCTAGGAACCAGAGAAGTGAGAATCATGCTTGTCACTTCCATGGGGGACTCAGAGACAGGCAAAAATTTCATCATTGCCAGTGATTTGTGCCCGGTACAGAACAGATTTGTTCAACAGGCCCTGCACAATTCTTACGTGCTTGGTACAGAGCCAGTTTTGCTTCCTCCTTTCCCATCCTTTCAGCACAAACAGTGTGCAGCAGATCAATTTCCTTCACTGGGGGGAGTCAGGAACTGCTACAGGAACAGATGCTAAACAAGCAGATGGGGCAAGAGTTGCTTTGGAGCAATGACAAGTTTGTAACCTTTCAGCTTGAGCCTCAGATTATAGCTTTCCCCTGTGTTCCCTAGCAGAAGGCAAGCCCAGGACCAGGCAAAAGCACAGGCTTAGTGCTTCTCCCAAGAAGTGTTTGGTGGCAGCTGGGCTTCTCCATTGTGGTGTGTTGGCCCTGAAATGCAGTTCATGATGTAGTGGGGTTTCTTCTGTCTTATTTTATAAAGCAACCCTTCTTTCAGCAAGTACCTCAGGCTCTTTAAAGAGTTTAACCATCAGGGCTTTTAAGCCATGCAGTTGAACAGCAGCTCCTGATGTGGAACACATCCAAAGGGGCAAAAGCAATCATCAGGGGTTTTGCTCCTGTTATTCCTTTGTCTGGGAGCAGACAGATGTGTAGTGTTTGTACACATTTTGGAGAAAAAAAGAAAAGCTGATAAAAACCCCCACAAACAAACCCCCAACCTCCCCTCCCTGCCACCATCACCACCACCTCTCCAACAAAAACAAAAGTCTGGTTTTCCACTGAGTTTTATCTAGGTAGTTCATAGTATAATAGAGAACTTCTGAAGTCTAACCTGCCTGACAAAATGTTCAGTCTTATGCATTGTCTTTGATGTGTTTTGGAAACTTCCATTGCCACAACTTGCAAATATATACTCAACATGGTATGGAAGAGTCATGAAAGCAGTAGAAGGATATTAATCTTCAGTAGCCAGTTTAATTTACCCTTTCAACTCAGTAAAATCCCATTTAAATATTCTCAATTGAAAATAGGGTGTTAAAACATATAATAAGGCTACAGAGAGTTTCTTCTTTCAAAATATTTATCCTGAATTCCCTGGATACTTTCCTCAGGGTGCAAAGATCAATTGTGGCAAACTAAAGGGTTTAGGCTGAATGAGCACTTTTTGGATTACATATTTATTATTTCTCATGACTGATAAACAAAAAGATTGTGAGGTCCTGTGCCTTTTACTTAGAAAAGTACTGCAGACCTGGCCATGTGATCATAAAACTAATGTAGTTTTTTTCAACCTGAGCTTCACCGTGAAATATGCTTTAGGTAATATAATTTTCTCTTCTGAAGGTCTAAGTCTGTCAACATGGAATATGACTCAAAAGCTGTCGTCCTATGAATGATTTATTTAGCAGGGAGCCAACGGTACCATATTAGCACATGCCTGAAGATTCTTGGTCCCATTGTGATGAGAAGCCTTGAAAACAGTGGTATGGATGTAATGGGGCTAGAAATAAATGAAACATCACTTATGCTTAGTGTACTTGTTCACACAGATCTCAGAGATTTTCTTTATTAAGTGACTTGCACTTGAGAGGCAGCAGAAGAGTAAAAATAGATTACTTTGGACAGCAGATCTTGGTTTGCTATATTACTCTTCAGCACAAGATTTTTTACCTTGTGTCTCAGAGCCATGTGAATGGGATTGAAAGAAAGCTGATGGCTATTTCTCTGGAGTTAGGGGCTTCCTAATGCTTTTTCATATGTGCTTGTCTGTCCCCTCCATCCTTCATTCATTCAAAAAACCCAAAACTTAACAAACACCCAGTCAGGTACTTGGCCTAAATGCTTTCCTATGTAAGTAGTTAAATAAATAAGAGACTTCTTGTAGGGTTCTGTGTGTTTGGGTAACTTGGAATAAAAATGTTTAGATGATGGGTAGTGCTGGTAGTATCTGTAGTCTGTACCAAAATTAACTATTTTCATGCTGCTAAGTGGAAGGTAAATGCAACATGTGCTGTACTTGGGAAGCGTGATTAAGGTAGCTACCATAGGAAGCTGTTCTGTCAGCTGGGTTACAGGATGAGGATGCTGCATTCTTCTGTGCTGGCCAAAGGCCAGGCTCTTCTGAGGGGATATGAACAGATCACTGATGGAACTCCCTAACATCACACTTTTCACTTGTTTCTGAGAGCTAACTCAGAAACAGTCTTCAAGATGGGAGAGCAGTTTGGAAAATTACTACAATATCTGGCACTGTTACACATCATGCACTGTTGATTAGCAGCTTAAAAAAATAATCTTAATCTGTTTCTTGAGAGAAGGCTGATATCAGCTGATAAAGCTGATCTGTGTCATTTTGAGAAGCCCATTCTCATCCAAAAAAAAAATGTGGAGGAGCAAAGATAGGTTAGCAGTTGGCTGTTTGGAGAAAAAAAGTCACAGTCTGTGAATATGTTTTCTTATATCATGAGCAGTAGGAGGCAAAGGTGAAAACCAGCTGATAGGTTAAATTTTGCAGAGGAAATGATTGTTGTTAGGGGGGAGGATGGAAGCAAGACTGGGGTCCTGAATACCTTTGGAGTGCTGCAAACCTCAGCACCTGAAACCACTCAGCCATGCTCAAGCAACAATCTATTAGCAGATAACTAAAATTCAAGTCCCTCTTTTATAAAGCCTCTTGATTTCAGAAACAAGAATCACTGTCTGAGAGTTTGCTGGGTGTGTATTCTTCCATCATTGCTTCGTTCTTTTTCAGAGATGCTTGGTGAGTAGCTGCCAGCATGCTGGCAGGCTGTATGAGCCAGGCTTTTACTCCTACAAGTGCCACCTGCTCTGTTACAACCCTTGCCTCAAGGAAGTCACTGGCACCTTCCAGCTAGACCACCAGGGTTACCTTCCTGGTGTTGAACCTGGCTGGTCTCCTTGCTGATCTCTTTGGCTAAGCAGCACTTGGCAACCTCAGGGAAGTGAATGCATTGAGCTGGGTAGGAGGCAGACACACTGCTGTGTGTGATCATGTGGTGCAACTTCATAGAATCATAGAGTTGGCTGGGTTGGAAGAGAGCTCAGAGATTATCAAGTCCAACCCTTGATCCACTGTTACGGTTGCTAGACTATGGCACTGAGTGCCACATCCAGTCTCTTTTTAAATATCTCCAGGGATGGAGAATCCACTACTTCCCTGGGCAGCCCATTCCAATGCTTGATCACTCTCTCCGTAAAGAAATTCTTTCTAATATCTAACCTAAACTTCCCCTGGCACAACTTGAGACTATGCTCTCTTGTCTTGTTGAAAGTCGTCTGGGAAAAGAGATTGACCCCCCCCCCCGGCTACACCCTCCTTTCAGGGAGCTGGAGAGAGTGACGAGGTCTCCTCTGAGCCTCCTCTTCTTCAGGCTGAACAGCCCCAGCTCCCTCAGCCTCTCCTCATAGGGTCTGTGCTCGAGTCCCTTCACCAGCCTAGTTGCCCTCCTTTGGACCCGCTCCAGGACCTCGATATCCTTCCTAAACTGAGGGGCCCAGAACTGGACACAGTACTCGAGGTGTGGCCTCACCAGCGCTGAGTACAGGGGCATTCATGGACTTCATACCATGCCTCTGCCTGCAGGGCCCTGGAACATCAAGCAGCTGGAGCAATTGCATCAAGCAGCTGGAGCCATCGCCCCAGAAGGTTTAGAGAGGAAACATTTGGAGTTGCAGGCTGAATTGAGATATCGTGGGAGAGGTGGCACTTGCGTTTCAGCTCTTTTTAAAAAGCATTCTGAGACTTGTGTTGTGCTTGTTGCTGAATTTAAGGCCTCGGGCTGCCAGGTGGTGAAGGTCACTTTGTGACTTCCTCTTTAAGGCAAATTGCTGCTGTTTACTTGAACAAGGGAACAGCATTGCTAGCTAACCTGGCATGTTAATCCTCATTGCTCCTGGGGAACAGGTCTCTGTCGGACTCACCTAGGACCTGTATGCAAATTGTAGAGTTGTGTATCATGTAGATGTCAAGCCCAATCAGAGCTCCCTTGTCAGGAATTGTTAGGGCAGCTGTCTGCCATTTGTGTGACAGGGAGCATCTCTGCCAATAAACTACTCTTGCTCTCCGTGTTGCTGTGTCTGCCGTCTGCAGTGCTCCTGGGAGAGCTGCCAGGGAGAGAGCGAGCAACTCCATGCACAAAGGTGGCTGGGTGACACCTCTTGTAATCTGCGTTCTGCACCACATATTGATTTACTCTGTGGATGTATCTCAGGGGGTGAGCATGAACATCATGTACTAGAGCGTGACATTTTAATCGGAGACAGGTTTAACTACTGAGAGTAGCTGGGGTAATGCCTACTTAAAAAAAAAAAAAAAAGAAACAAAAAAAACCCCTAAAAAAAGCACCCATATGTTGTCTATTTTTTAGGAGCTAAATGTAGTTAAATGCAATACAAATTAGTAACCTGTGAGAAGACTGGAAGCACTTTGAAGTAAAGGTCTATTAAGTGCAAAGTGGTGATACAAGTCAGACACTGATCTAACTTTTTTGCAAACACACGTGCACACACCTTGGCTAAGCAGAGCAGCCTGCTCAGTGCAGCACCATTCCCATCTGGAGCAATACTTCTGCCAGCTATAAAATCACTTGACTCACAGAATAGAAACATGCTGCTGGGCATGGGGTTGGCAAGGAACAAGAGACTGAAAAGGAGAAAGTGGCTGGAATTTTCTCTGTATTTGCAGTGATAAGGAGTTGTGAGAAGGATGGAGTTTTTTCTGGGGTTGGTATGCCAGCTTGTCCCATCAACATCTTGAATAAGGGTTGAAAAATGAGCACCCAGAAACACCAGGGAAGTTTTTTCTCCTTCTCAGCCTGTAACATTGTGCAGCAAAAGAGTCTGTAGCCTTCTCTTGTAAAATCTCAGGGTCCCAGAAGAATTCTGTTAACCTTGAAAGTTGGCGTAGGAGGTGACTTTCTACATGCAAAGTAGAAAGCACTGCTTATTTACAGGCATGAATGACACTGAGTCTGGTCCAGAGGTAGACTTGAAAGGTAGGCTTGCTATTTGTGGGAATTTAACTGAGCAGAAGCTTCTGAAATGACAAAACCGAGAGAATTGCAAAATTATTCCCAAAGCACTGCCTGCCTTCTAATTGCCGCCATCTCCTTCCATGAAAAGAAGTAAGAGAAGCAGCTCACACAAGCACAGGTGCTTGCAGACTTTTCATCTGAGGAAGATGGTTGCCTTTCTTCTCTTGCTTTTGGGTGCTTGAAATGAGGAAAGGAACCTCTTCGAGTTCAGGGAGAGGAAAACTAGTCTGTGTTACCTTGGTATCCGATGATCAAGGTTATCTCCCCCTATGCTGTGCCCTGAGAAGGGCAGCAATTGTTTCCTGAGTGAACAGCATCTTGTTCAGAGCTGGAAATGCCACTTAACTCCCTGTGTGGCCACACAGACCAAGGCTGCCTGCCTGCCTTGGGAGAGCAGGGGATTCAGCTTTTCCCTGCAGAAACAGGGCAGCTTAACCAGTTATTCTCTGCCAATAAAAAGAAGCAAGGAGATGAGTCTCAGAGGATGATTATTCCCTGAGTAGTGGCAAAGCTGACATGTATTTTCTTGTAAAGAACCACAGTGGGCTATAGCTATTAAGTGGCTGTAATTTATGAAATTCATGGCCAGCTTTAGAGTTCAGCTTCCTTTAGTCCATTTGAAAGTCTGTGATTTTGCTCTATTATACTTTAAGTGTAGAAAATAATAGAAGCTAAGAGAAAACCTGTTAGTTCCTTCCATTCAGTTACCATTTTACTATGTGAATTTTAACACTCAAAATGTACTGGCTGCTCGCCAGCATTTCCATCGTGTCAGAGTGCCTGTATTCCTCTCATGTTTTTAATGAGGCACAAAGTATAGAGAACATAAATGACTGGAAAAAGGCTACATTTTTTTTAATGACCAAAATCATATATATTTTTAAGTTGTAGCCTAAGGTTATAGCACAACAAAGCAGGTAAAATCTCTTTCATCTGCAGTTTACTTGGAAATTAGGACCAAATTTCTGTCTCCCCAGGTGGCAGGAAACAGCAGAGAGAGTCTCTGGAGTCTCCAAAAGCAAAGACCCTGTCATATACCATGCAGCTCTATAGAGCTGATATGAATTATTTTTCAAGGATCCAGTGATACCTTTCTTTGTTGGAGTAAAGCAGACAAGGACAGGACAGTCAGAGAGGCAATAAGAAAAAAAAGAAAATTAAAATGAAAGAAAAATTAAAATGAGTGAATACTGTGAAGCTATTAGAAGAGGGTGTTGATACCTGATGTGAGAGAACTTAATTGGGACACACACAATAGTATCACTCACGTCAGTAGACAAAGCATTGCACTGACTTTGCCATCAGAAACGAGGAGCAGCATCTGCTCTTCTAAGTTTTTTATATACATCACATCTTCTGTATGAATTTTTGATGGAACTCTAGGGCAATTTTCTGAGATGAGAATTATTTTTCCCACCTATGAATTGCACTTTTGTGAGGGGCTATAGTGAGGAAAAGATGGGCAAGATGTTGGTGTGTCAGCTCACCAAGCCTGTGCAGCTGACAAATGAAATCCCTGGCAAGGAGAGGTGTAGAGAAAAAAAAATAAAAATAAAAAAACAACCCAAAAGAACAAAGTTCAATGCCTGGTGATTTTAACAGTCTGATGAAATTGCAGCTGTCACTGGGAAAATCCTGTTTCTCTGATACAAATGGACAGAGGACACAGACATGAAAATGCCAGTGAGAGTCAGTCTCTGAATTATGTTGTTAGGTGTTAATAGGCTTTTCTCAGGCCTTCATAAAGGGTTGGGAGGATTTTTAGCAAGCTCACTGTTACTGCTGGCATTACAGGAAGCATTTAGATGCATGTTCAGGATGTGTTACACTAGTGCAGTTTCCATAAGCAGTCTAAGGTATTGTGTCTGTATGCACATAGATATATATGCATGGTAAGACCCTATGAGAACCATGAAATCAGTCAGCAGAAATTAATGGAGAGAAAGTGAATCAAAAGAAAATTCTCATTTTCCAATCTGAAGAGTCATGCTGGAGAAAAACTAAACACATAACTAAAGTTCTAGGGAAACTGTGACAAAAGCCAGGGAAGGTTTCTTGTCCCTTGACCTCACATCCTACATATTTTACCAGAAGGTGCTCATTGGAAACCTTCATTGGCAAACGGTCTGTGCAGTTTCCAAGGTTTCTCTTGCACTTTTCCTGTGCACAGCTGAGTTTTTGTATGATGATGGAGCTGGTGCAGCCCAAAAGCTGTTTGTATTGTCTGGACTCAGGGTGTTGGTGCATTAATTTGTTCTTCAGGTTTAACTTCCATTAAGTCACCTCATGCTGGAGTACTAAAAATATAACAAAATTAAATATGGGGAAAGAGAGAACTGAGAAGAGATCTACTGCTATTTTTCTGCAGAAAAGCTGCAAATGTTGCCCATAGGTTGAGTGGACTGAAAGCTCTGATCACGGAGTTGGTGAACTTCTCTGTTTTGTTGCAGCTCTGATTTGATAGTGTGGAGTTACCATTTGTTTCAGTACTTAAGCAATTGTCTGTGAACTAGAAATAAAAAGAACTATCCAAGATGCTTTTGATACCTTTCACAAAGGCCAGTGTAATGAGCATTGCAGGTAAAGATGTATGCTCTGATATTAAGCAGAGACTTTTTGAGATAGTGTGGTGGATTTAGTTTCTATTTAAGTAGTGCCTTAGACTATCATTTCTTAGATAATTTCATGTCTACCTTTGATCTGAAATGTGTTAATCTAATGAGTGGGTAGAGGAAATGAGTTACTATGGCAACAATGTCTTTCTCTGACTTACTGCCCCAGTTGGCTGCTCTGGTAATCAAAGCACGCTGCAAAATGGAGCGAGGCCACCAGAGAAAAACATGGGTTTCAGTCCTAGAGGGAGCTTTTGAGGTCAACTTTGGAGTATAGAGGATAACAGGAGACCTTTGGGAGTTGTATCATATGTTTAAAGCCAAACAAGAGGAGGAGGAGGGAGCTCTGATCCAATCATGATAAGGAAAACCCCTAACAAAGTGAGAGTCTGTCTGGTGAGAAGGAGACAAAGGCTCTGCTGCTGTGTTTCTTGGGGTGTAATTGATAAATTATTAAGGACAGCTGTTAAAACTTCAAGCTTTTAAATCTGTTCTGGTGATCATTAATGAGGTACTTCACCTATTCTAGATGAACCTGCTCTGGAAGAGGGGTTGGCCTAGATGATCTCCAGGGGTTCCTTTCAATTCCTAGCATTATGTGATTCTGTGATCACTAACAGGCCCTTTATGGTCTGTGTGGCTCCCGTTTTCTGCTGTAGACTCACAGAGGAAGCCATCAGTACCAAAAATATGGATGTGTCCCCCTCTGACCCAGAGAGCAGTGGTATCTGCAGTGGTGGCTGCATCCCCCCTCAGGGGATGCACTCTTTGTGGGGAAGCAGCATCCCATATTGGTATCACATTTCCTCTGTTTGCACCTCCCTAAAAACTCCTTCACAATATGGAATGGGAAAAGCTAAATCTTTTTTCTCATGTAATTAAGGGGAGAATTTTCTCTGAGACCAAATATTTTAACCCTCTCTTCCTTAGGCTGACCTCTGGACTATTGCCTCAGCTAAGCAAAGGGACAAAACCATGGCCATCCTACCTCCCTTCAGTTGAGGTAACCTAACTTCAACACCTATAGGTGAGCAGGAAATATTTCCTCTGGGGAATTTGTTTCTCCAATACCTTTATTCCTCACTTTGTAATCCGTGTAATGTATTTTGCCTACTCTCCTGGGGAAAAAAAAGCTGTACCGTTCACATAGTTAAAACAAATCAGGATCAAAGAAATTAAGTTTACATTTTATTAAAATTAAAAGTAATTCAGGATATTTAGTGAAATACATGTACAGGATCAATATCAACAATGCAAACCTTAATGCTCAACATTAATGAAATACTAACATGTGCCTGTGACTTCCTGAATTTCTTACTGGTTTTGACTACTGCTCTGCTACCACTCTTCTACTCTGTCTCTCCAGTCACAGATTTTTGTACCCTTTTTTTGTTTTTTCTTTTCAAGCTGACTCTTGCTCTCGAAGTCTCTTGGTAGTCCCTTGCTTAGATGTCTAATCCAGCTGATGACCAACCCAAGGAATCTTCATCATGGGTAATTTCCTTCCAGCACTATCAGCTTTTGGGTAGGTGCCCTGTCAGACAGCTGCAGCTCTTGCAGAAGACCTGGGTTTAAGAAGACGTGAGCTCAGAAGACCTGAGCTTCATCTCTGGTGTAGTTTCTGAAGTTTAATATTCTGCTTAATACTCCACTCATTTATTTTCTAATTTTGCCTGTATGCCTCTCTCCTGAAAACCTCAAGGACTCAACTCAGCTGCCCATAAGCACCCAGCTGAGGTGGCCTAAGCTGTTTTTTCACTCATATGTATGCATTGGTGGGAGGTTTCTCTCTGACTGTTGTGCCACAGTCCTATCCCAAAGCTAGGTAGGGTCACACTGTGCCTAAATATTTTGACTCCAGGATATGTAAAAAGCCAAGGCTGCCTTTCTTCCATTTTGAGCTCCACTGATGAAAATAATGGCACTACCTAAAGCACCCTACCTAAAGTTGCAACACCTGCTTTCTCACTCTGCACAGGTGTAACAACAGCATCTCCTTACCTGCCTTTGGCAGCTGTGCCTCTCCACATCTAGCATCTCTTCTCTAGAGACCTTAAAATGATGTAAAGGTGTCAATAATACAAATAATTAATGTCAAGTGGCTGTCAATAATGTCTGAGTCTAAAAACACAACACATGTGAACCTATATTAATTAATTACATCCCACTCTGAAGTTTAAACAGTAAGCAAATTAGCAGGGATCACATGGTGATAATGATCAACACTTATTTTTTCCAGGGAAATGTTGAGAAGCAGAGCAACTTTAGAACAGGTAAGTTTCTTTATTTCCCATCTTCTAGAAATTAACTTTTAAAATATTTGACAGCTAGTGGTATAACACTCTACAGAAAGTAGATGTATATATATAAAAAAAATAATGTATTTGTATTAAATATAAAAAGATGAAATATGTAGAAAAGCAGCAAATGAGAAATCATGTTGTTTCTCAACAAACAGGTTTTTCCTGTGACCTGACCCACATTCTTGTTATTTATACTAGTCTTTGCATCTGGTGTGCTTAGTGCAATTCAGTCCTATTCTCAGAAGCATGTCTGCATCTTCTGAGAGATGTGAAGGGGCAGGGACCTCATCCTGACACATGCAGACCTTGAAGGGGGTTATAGTAAACAAGGTGTGCCAGACCAAATCTCCAACACAACCATGCCAAAAAGAGCATGTATGAAAAATCTCTTTTGTATAGCCAAATCCATCTTTGTGGGGTGAGAGCTGTTGGGTTGGTTTGTTTGTTTGTTTTGATATTTGTAATGTGGATATCTGATGGTGTCAAGTTTGGGGTGTTTTTTCCTGTGTTTAAAAAAAATTACTTGCAAAACAGATGATGGAGGAAAGACCTACAAGAATAAATGCTAGAGCTTCAGAAAGGCCTTGATACGTAACATAATCCCACTAGAATGAGCAAGGAATAAACAAATGGGAGAACACACTAATGTATTTTTACCTTTGGAATAACACAGGCCTATTTAGTCTGGTGTAGAAGTTCTTCAGTATAACTTCTTTCTTTCTTCCTCACACACTCAATCTGACCCAAATCAAGATTTTTGCCATTATTGGTCCTTGTCTCTCATTCCTCCAACTTTCCTACTGGTGGGTCTAGGGTCGGATGAGAGGGCAGTGAAAACATCCTCCTCTCTGAGGGCAGTTTTTCAGAGCTGCAGGTGACAGTGAACTCCAGTGTGGTTACAGGGGGGTGAGTCTGATGTGCTGTGAGGAAGCTGGAAGGGACCTGGCTGGTGAAGATGAGGGCAGGGAGAGCTGGGGCTTGTGCCACCCAGTGACAATCTGACACTGAATCCAGGGATTCATGACCTGAGGCTTGTCCCTTGCCTGAGAGCCAGCATTGTCTTCAAAGAGCAGAAACGGGGCTGGGGAAGAGCTCCCTTTTCACCTCTGGGACCTCTCCAGAGCCCAGCGTGTGAATGCCTCCTAGTGATGTTGGTTGTTAATGGAAAAAAGTAAAGTTTTTTTTGGAAAAAAAAAATCACAGAAAAGAGAACAAAGAGACCCACAGAATAAAAACAGAGCTTTCATCCAACTGAAGCAGCAAGAATTAGATAAAAGCATGTCCCAAGTAGCCAGCAGCCCATTCCTTGAGACATAAGCCTGCAAGACAGATGAAAGTGTTGGGAGTACTTCCCACAACTTATCTTGTAGCCTGGAGCACTAAGTAGAAAATACTGACTAATTGCAGTCACCATATGAACATCTCATTAACATATTGATGCACTATTAGCATCCTAACATACCCCCCCCCCCATAGACTAGAAGGACCCCTACCAACAAAGGCCCCCTATTCTTTGAACATACATTTTCAAGCATTGTCCCTTTAAATGGAAGCAAAAACTAGTTAACCAATCATTTATATGAATAATAAAATATGATTAGAGATAAATTAATTTTACATCTTTCTGAATATAAAAGCAGGTCCTGTGTTTCAGGAAGCTGAGCCTGCTTTGTGGAATACCATCCTGCTCCCTTTACTGTGCAGAACTGGATATAAGAGCAAACATCTCAACTCTTGCATGTGGATCAGCTTATTGCAAGCCAGGTGACAGATTCCACTTTTTGGGACAATATCTGGGGTAACCCTCCAGCCAGCAGCTAAGGAGAGAGGAGTGGGATCCTGCCCTGCCATGAGCATGGAGGGAGCCTGTGAAACACCATGTGGGTCCTGTTGGAAGGAATGGGGCTTTGTCAGGAAAGGGAAATCGCCTCCTCTTTTCCCAGGCATCTTCCCCTTGTTCTTCCCTTGAACTTCCTGGCTTCTACAGAGGAGGAGGGACATGGCAGATTTCCAGGAACTACCTTTTCTTGGCTAGCATCACTGTGGGAAGCTGATAGCAAACCTCTTATCTAGGAGAGGAAAACACAAAGGAAGAGGAAACAAACAAAAAAACCCCAGACCTGTAAAGGTATTAGTGAAGGAGCCTCTTGGGTGCCACTGAACTGAAATTAGCACTGTTGCTGTGAAAATAAGAAAATAAGAAAAATAAGAAAATAAGAAAAGTTCTCTGAAACAAGTTTCTCAATTTTGGTCGTGCTGGATATTCTTCCATCCAAGTAGCACAATATGTAGTAGCACAATAATTTCTCATGGGTTACTCTGTGGAGCCCCCTTGGATGCTGAAAAACCGAGTGGTTGTTCTTCAGTCTCTGGTGGAGTAGCCAGTGTTAACAAAACAGGGCAAGCTGCAGCAGTTCCAGCAATTACTCGTGACTGATTTATCACCTGATTGTAGAAATACAGTTTAAATAGAATTTTTTTCCATCATCCTTGCTTCCTAATTGATTTTTTTTTTGAGTGCTGAATCTTTGACTTTCTCACATAAAACAGATTAGTGTTATTATAACTGTGTGGGTTTTAATCATTCTGCTGCATAATTGCTGTTGCTGCTGTTGTCTTCTGGTTTACACTCTCTCTATTAGCAGCTCTTATTGCCAGAAGCTTTAAATGTCTAATAATATGTCAAGGAGGTAATTTGTTGTGGGATTGTTTTGTTTTGTTTTGTTTGGTGGGGGGGTTTGGTTTGGTTTTGGCTTTGTTTTTTGTTTTTTGGTTTTTTTTTTGTACTTAAAGTCCTTTTCAGCCATATCTTCAAGTACCTGTCTTGGTCAGATGCTTTAATATTCACTTCTTTCAGACTGGTTGCTCTCATGTGATTTTAATTACCCTTCTTCTGGATAGCCCCAGTTACCCATCCATCATACAGGAAATGTAAGCAGGTCTCATGCAGCTGTATCAGGCAGTAGGAAAATAGAGCCTGCAGAAACAGTAAAAAGGCCAATGGCCAAACATGACACATAGACAAGTCTTTGCTAGTACTAGGAAAGTTTCAGCCTGTCTCAACATTCACTGAAAATGCAGGCTGTAGTGGTTTCTGAAACAGAGGGATTAAACCACTGTTTCTTATTTTTAATTTTTTAATTAATATTATTTTGTACAGATTTCCATTTAGAGTCCCCGCAGCAATGCAGCCACACGTCTCCCCAAGCGCCTGTAGGCGTTTCCTTAGCCAGCACGCCAGCTCTGCAGCAGCTTGCCTGTCTCAAATGCCAGATCAAGTCAGTGAGCTTATGGACAGTCTTTTTTCCCTGCAAAAGGCTCTTGGATCTCAGTGCTCATTGGCTTGAGTGTAAGCTGCAGGACTGTGTCTCCACCAGCAGCCCTGCAAGGCTGTTCCCCAGTGGTTGGCATGTCCACCAGCCTTTGGCTGTCACTGATGTACAGGAGTGCTGACTGATGGTGTTTTGCAGTATTGACAGACAGCCATCTCCTCTGGGGCCAGAGACATGAGCCAAATCTCCCTGCCCAGCTCAGATTTAGCCATGAGCCAGGACACCCTGTCTCCCACTGGAACAAGATGCTGGAGGTCCTGCCGCAGCAGCTGCTGCTCACCCAAGGTGGGACAACACTGGGCAAAGCAGATTATCCTGCATCCGTGAGGTGATCAGGGACTGGTGAGCATTAGGAAGGGCTAGAAGAAGGGAGTGGTTCATGACAGATGACTAAAACAGATTGCTAAAACAGTAGGTAAAGGACTAGGGTGGGAAGAAGATGCTCAGTTGTCCTCATCTTTAGGGGAGAGGGCTCATGTAATGGCTTTCTCTGGTTTAGAAATAAGGAAAAATCTTCTCAGTGCTCAAAGTCAGTGAAGCCTGGGAAAGGATCTCCTGGGGACCTGGTGGCATTTCAGCTGCTGGCAGCTACCACAGAGCATGTGAGACATAAGTCTGTCAAAAGTGACACAGATATCATGGGGACCTCCCTTCTGGCAAGGCAGCAGGCCAGGCTGCCTCTTAATTCTCTTCCCTCTCCCCCTTTCTGTGCATGGAATTGCAGGCCAAAGAATGCTAGGATTCGCACATGCAAGTCTCCCAAAATCTGAAAATAAAAGACAGAGTGAAAGTTGGGTTGCAATGTTGATGTACACAGTAAAGAATGGAATCCAAAAGAAGGAAGCACTCATTTATGGCTGAAAAGAATGAAGAGTCAAGAATTACTTGTGGAAAAGATGAGACTTCATTAACTTTTAAATAACTTATATATATATTATCTTTAGTTTATAGTTGTGCATTGGGTAATTTTTTTTTATTATTCTTTTTTTTTTAGCATTCCTTTAGGCATTTTGAGGGTAAGCCTTAAGCCTTTTCATTAGTTGAAACAACAGTCTGTTTTTTGTTTTGTTTTTTTTTTTCAGAACCTTATTTATGCCTTATTTTAGCTTGCCACTGGATAGTGGCAGATATTAATTCTTGAGGGTGTTCTTGTCTATAAGGTAATCAAGGCAAGTTTTTGACAATTAAGTGAAATAGCCTCCTCTTTGGCAAACTCTGATTGCACTAAAATATACTCTGAAGTGCTAATCTCTTAACCTTCTAGAGTTCATTATTTGGACAGATAAAAATTGAGTTTAAAGTGACCTATAAGATTTTCTTGCCAAGACATAATCTAGTTAAATTTTCCTCAAATTAAATTATGTGGACTGCATACCATGTATTGATTAAAAAATCTTCTTAATGGAGTCATATAATAAGACTCTTGACATGATTCTTTTTTTCTTTGATGGAGTTGGTTTTTAATAGAAACCTCAGCATTTTGTTTTGTAGAGCTGTCACCAGCTTGATGGCTTCTCAGTCAGATAGAGTTTGACCTGTGGGACACTTCCACTTTTGAGGAAAACACAGCTGTAAAATTAACTAGTCCTGTGCCACTAATTGTCACAGGAATAAGTTTCTCATATTACATTGATATGAAGGAGATAAAAGCTGTTTTAGATTGTCTACCATTATTCAAGAAGCATCTTTTGTGCTTTTGTAGTAGAAATTTTGGTGAATGCTACTTTCTAATATCTTTTTGCCATGGTTTATAATTCTTAATTTGGTTCTTCAAAGGAGCAGTAAAACACATTGAGGCAAGGAGTCAGGCAAGTTAATATCAAGAGCTGCTCTGTGGTGTCAGACAGGGAGAGAGGTCCCAACTTCATTGCTGCCTTCTCTGGTCCCTTCTAGGGCTTTACTATGCAAAATCTGTCTTGTGGATTTAAAAACTCTACAGCCATAGGGTCCCATGGGCCCTGATGACCCTGAGCTGCTCAGTGACCTCTGCTGGTGAAGCAGGAAGAAGTCTGATGCCCCAGCATCAATTAATTGCCAAAATATTTGGTAACATAGATACAGAGAGGAAGAGGAGGCTGAATGCCTCTGTAGGGACAATATTGCAAGTTTTATTTGTAGGGAAATTTCAGCATGCCCAAGAATGATGAGTCTTTGAACTCTCTCTGACCTCCTGCAGTGGATTTGCTTTTAAAGAAATCAGTTTCAATGGTAATATTGGTTTTCTGATGCTCTGTGGCTGATATACAAAAGCCGTTCATCTGTGCTGATTAAGCAGGAAAGGAATAGGTTGCTTTCTTTCTGTAAAAAAAACCAAACCAAACCAAAAAAACCCCAACTCCATAGATTGGGCTTTTTTTTTAATGTTGATAATCTCATACAAAAAGCTTTTGTAGTAGGCAGATCGTAGTCACTCAATTGAGACAATAACTTGGTTTCAGTAAAAATAAGAATTTCAAAATATGGTTGTCCTTTTTCTTAAGATATTTTGCAGCAAATCTGAACTTGACAGTATTTGTTCAATTCATTGTAATTACAAGAAATGCTTCATCTATTCAGAAGCTTTTGTGATACCTCTAGGGGCTAGTAATCCTTAACACAGGCTGTTTTTCTCTTTATCTCTGATATTTTTGTCATTATTTCCCCTTTTCTTTTTTCTACATGTCTAGGTTGTTTTTTTGTTTTGGTTTGGTTTTTTTGTTTTTTTTTACTGAAGTGTTAATTTTTTTTCATTTGAAAAGGTAATAGCAAGCAACAGTGTTTCAAATCTATTACCTGACTTCTTAGTGTTCAGTTCTTACATAAAACTAAGCTATTTCTTGCTAAAATGATGTTGCAGGTTTACTCCTGAACAAGCATAATCAATCAATAGTTCCTGTTTGATAGAGTAAATAAATTATTTGTAATATGTGATAATCTCTGAGTTTTCCCACCACCTAACAGAAAGCTCATACTGAGGTGGGAGTGTGGAAATAGAGGAATTGACAGGCCCAGACAAATGAACAGTTAAGCTGGTGTACTGTGGTTTGTGGCAAGGCAATAGAATAAGGTAGAATACGTGCCTGGAATATCAAAATCTTACATGCTAGTTTGAAGTGTCCCAGGAGAGCTGCTGGGTGGATACTGCATGGAAAATGAACATTACTCTCATTACAGCAGATTAGGTTGCTTATCAGTGGCCTAAAACTTGGAAATACGGAAAAAAATGAGCCCAGAATTGTTTGAAAATAAGGACATAGGTATATATGTTTCTAAAAGAAAATTCTGTTTATTTTTAAGAAATATATATTGAAGCAGCTTCTGGTCAAAGAAGAGGCCTGACATGGTGCAAGGAACAAAGTCTGGGAGTTGCCAGCAGGTTGATGCCAGGTTGCAGCCTGGTTTAGTGGTGCTGGTCAGTATTATAAGTTGCACAAGTCACCAAGTTGAATGGCACCAGTATCCAGTCACAAGTGGCAAAATGGCAACGAGGAGTGAATGTAGTGAAATGAGGCAACCAGGTGCCACTAATTGCCAGGCAGTGGGCATGAGCTTGTGTTAAGCCCACCTGTACCTGATTAGGGCGGGCCCCCACTGCACATGAGCAGGATTAGGGGGCCAATAAAAGGTGAGGCTTGAAGCACAGGCTTAGCTCAGTCCTGAGCAAGCAGAGAGGTCAGTCGCTCTTGGAGCAACAGCACTGACCCTGGCTAGTCAACTCTGAGAGCCATAGGCTTAGAGCATTGCTCGTGAGTCTCTGCTGGAACACCTGGTTGGACCAAGCGCTGTTCCCTAAGAGAGGTTCGTCTTGCTACAAGTGAATATACTCATGGTATCCCTTGCTTCTGTTTTACAGCTCTACGGTAAAGTGTTTGTTTCTATTGGTAATTTTTTCCTCTATTGGTAATTATTTAAGTAATTCCCTCCCTCAGAAAAAAGAAAACATGAAGTCTGTAGTACACTGCACCTCTGTTTTGGACAGAAGAGTCAGCAAATGTTTAAGCAGAAGTTGAAGCATTGCTAAAGGAAGGGACCCCAAAGAGGATTTCATTTCAATTTAGGGGTAAGTTAACATGTTTGCTATGGGATTACTTTTTTTTTGCTTCTGGATATATTTCTTCCCTTAATGCCAGTTAAGTGCAAACAGGATGATAGAAAAGAAACTGGATTGTCAGTTGTAAAGAGGATTATTGACTAAGTACCAGCTGTAGAATCTACACTGCTGAGGCATGAGCCAGAAAGCACATCTTGATTGTACAATTTTATTTCTATTTTCATAGAAGCAGCAGTTAAAAAAATCATTATCACTTGCGTCTGTGCTGATCATGTTTGATTTGGAAGTCACTTGGATGCAATAAACAGGAAACCCCAGGGTGCCATTTTACTAAGACAGTTTTCAGAGAGGAACCACAGTGTCTGCTGCAAAGCACTCTTGATTTACACGGATTTTGGCAAAATGTATCAGCTTGTGCTTCTTAGCATCAACAAATAATACTTGACTTGCAAACGAGCTCCCTGGCAAGTACCGTGCCGTGGGAGGCTTGAAGAATTGACTGAATAAAAAAGACTTTTATTTTACCAATCTGTGAACTGGTGCTATCCCTGGCATGGTCATCTGCAGCCGCTCTCTAATCCTTGCATTTGGTTTGTGGATATCAAAGCTATTCAGCCTCTTAGCTTTTACCAAATTCAAAGCAGTGAAAATTAAACATTTATTTTTTCAATCTCCACAAAAATGCCTTAAAGGGCTCTCAAGCTCATTTGTGCTCTCATGTTTGAAATTCATCTTTTCTACCATGTGACAGTGGTATCTTTCCCCTCACTACATAGGCCTTTCAAAATGTTCCCCTTTTAAAGAAAAAAAAAAAAAAAAAGAAGTGTACTTTGTATTTTTCCTGTGAAGCCTTCTTGTTCATAATGGGCTTACATATAAGGAACATAAACCCATCTGGAAATAAAATCATGTGCTAGGTTCACTAAAAAAAAGTAATTGCATTATAATCAAACTGTCATTTTATGAGATAGTGGGAGATGAAATACACCATAAGTTGACAAAAGAGGAGGACAGCTTGATCTTTTTAATATTACCTGTGGCACAAAGCAGTAAAGAAACTCTGAAATACATTTAGTGTAATCAGGAAAGCTCTTGGTACTGGAGAGGGGAGTCATGGCACTCAGACCAGAGAGACAGAGATGCTTTCTTCTGCCATATGCGTCCCAGAGCACACATAGGCTACTTCTGTCATTAAACTGACAGCCCAAGGGTGTTTGGACACAGGGCAGAAAAAACTGAGGCATGATTAGCAAATATACTGAATTCACACATGTTTTGCCTGGAACTCCAGTCTCTGCAGTTCTGGCAGTTCTTGAGTTACTGTCCTTGTTTGCTTCAGCCAAAGCATTTGTGCCCCACCAGGATCTCAGCCTGTATTTAGCAGAGGCTGACTCGTGTCTCAGGTTAAATGTACAAATGAAACGGGGAAAATCTGATTGTGTGAAGGGTTGTCTTTTTTCATGCTTTGGTGTTCTTGTGGCTCCTTCAATCTGCATTGCCCCATTGTGAATGGAAATGGTCTGGTCTGAGGGGACAAAGGACCCTGATCCTGTGTAGCCATTGAGTAGATGGCAGCACTCAGGTGGGAGTCATTGTCTTAAGTCCTTCAGGCCCTTGTCATGTGGGCTGTTGTGAAGTAAAGTCCCTTTTCCCTCCTGATGTGGTTTCTTTGAGATTTCAGTCTGTTTCCTGCTTTCCTTTCTCAGTCAGCAATGGATCCTTTCCATGGGTGGTTCTGAGAGTGGTCCTTGCTCAGAGGCTTGAGAGCAGGCTGGTGGCAAGTGTTGGCCATGAAATGGGGGGAGAGGGAGAGAAGCTGCTGCTATGATTTTGGATGCCAGTCTTGCCTGTCCAGCAGGAGCCAGGGAGAAGACAAAGAGGGTGGCTGCAAGTATATTTTTACAAACAGACTGAAGCTGGTGGAAGACTGGCACCCAGGAGAGCTCTTCTTGCTGCCAGTAATGCATCTAATGAAGAGAAATTTGTTTTCATATAAGGCCTTTCTTCTAGTAACTAAAAAAAGCTTCAGGAATATGAATGGGTTGAACTGTGTGGTTTTGTAGTCTGATTTTGTTTCTATTCCAGAGGCCGAAATGGTGAGATACTGGGAGGTCTGTGCTGTGGAAGTGAGGCAGCTGATATCTTTATTCACTATCTTGCTTTTCTCTTTTCATGCTATGAATGCAGAGACAGAGCAGCACAGCATGCTGAGATGGCCATGCATGGTGTTATTTTCCATGCACAGTGGATAAGATCCACTTTGTGTATTCATGCCACATATCTACCTGGCAGGGTACTGTGAGCCTCAGGAAAACAGAAGCTGGAGGAGCCCACTGGAGATTTCCCACTACTATAGCTTGCTTTTCCAAACTGAAATCTCTAACTTGTTTAAGTAAAATTAGTTTTATTTTTCTAAGAAAAGTAGAAACATTTAAATTCTGAGAACACAAACATGAAATGGAGATTTATCAAAAAGAAGTAATAATAAATCCTCCTCTAAATGTATGTCCAATTGCGTAGTTCCTGTTTTGCTAGAAATATCTTTTGTCAGAAACAGCTTTTCCCAGTAGCTTCAGCTAAAAGTAATGCTTTTAAAGCTATTTTTTAAACTTTTGTTGCCAAATCTCAGCAGAAGCAACCTCACTCATTGGCTGCCAACAGTGGACTACTGATGAGCTGAAAGTAGTGTACTGGAGGGCTCATGGGCTTAAATTTAGCATCCTCTTCATTTCATGTTATGCTTCTGTTGCTGGCCATAGGCCTAGTTACAACGCCATAGTTTTCCTCTCATTAAATTAATAAACACTCCTATAGCCACATTTATCATACAAGATGTGCAGCATGTCTGGAAGGATGAAAAAAACAAAAAAAACCCACCCTCAACTCAAACCAAAAATAATAATAAAAAAGCTAATCTCAACAGAAGATTGAAGTAAGGTTTTCCTGGTTTTGATTGTGCAGATACTTTTCATGAGGCCAGTGTGGTCTGTTGATCACAACAAGGCTATTTGAAACAGAAAATGTACCAATCCCAGTGTCTTGGGTAGTGTCACTTTCCATGTTGCTGTTCTGCTGCAGGGGAGAGGGGACCAATGCTGGTTCATCTCCATAAGCATCTCTCTGCACACAGCGAGAGTGTCAAAGTCCTGAAGTTGCAGCAGAGCCCTGGGGGGAATTTGCTCTCCTTGGTGCATCTGAATCCTTAAGAAAGGCAGAGGGTTAGCATATGCCACTTGTGTTCACTGTCTTTCTAGCTCTTTTTAGCTGTCCTCAAATTGACCTCAAGTTGCAAAAGATTCTGTGAAAAAAGCTTCTAAATAAATCAGATGGTGCTCTCTCTTTAAAAAAAAATAAAATAAAAAATCTGTGTAAACAGCTGGGTCTTGAGTTAAGTTGTAAGGGTTTAGTTTTGGTGTAGCTAAGCTTCAGGGCTTCCACAGGGAATGCTGAATTGAAGAAGGGGTAGAATAACCTTCTTTTAGAAAGCAAACAAAACTCCTGAATCTGGTATTGCTTAATCCTAGAGCAGAAAGATCTAAGGCTTTTAATTATGCTCCTAACTGAAGTACATACACAGAAAATAGTTTTCAAAAAGGTTAGTAAGCAGCTTTGGACAGGGTGTCAAAGAACTGTCCATACAATATACTCTGGCTTTTGAGTTAGCCTAAACTAACCATCATTAGAGTCCCATGAAGAACTAGATCTTTCTGCTATTGAATTCTCTTTGTCCTGTGTAGATCATAACAAAGCAATTTAGTTCAGATAGAAGAGACACCATAAGGCTAAATACTATGTTTTGCCTGCCTGCAGCAGCTACTGCCTGGTGACCTAAACCCTCTGCATCATAAAGAGAAAAATACAAGTTTTACCTTAGAAGTGATGGGTTTGGCTTTTTTTGGTAAGAAGTCATGGAGGTGTGTAAAGCCAAAACTGACACAACTGGTACCAGAGAAATCTAGGGCTGCATCAAAGTTATGAACAATTGTAGCTGATGTAGCTGATTCATCTTAGCCTGAAAATTAGGGTGTCAACATGACCCGAGTAGGTTTATACCACTGCATGTATCCAGGGTGTCTACATGCAAACTATGAATTCTAGCCTGAGTTAATGAACTTGGTTTTAGATCCTGATTAGGATTTTTATTAAGTTGGGGTTTTTTTTGTTTTGGATTTTTTCCCCTGTTCTCCAGCTAGTGTTGCTTCCTTCAGCTACTGAACTGAGGGGAAAACAGACATTTTTGAGCTGATCTGTTAAGATCTGTTCAGGACCTGATGACTTTTCCTGATCCTGGAAGGAAGAAAGATATTACAGGCTTGGATTGATTTTCTGCAGGGGCACAAAGGAACAACTTGAAACCAATAATGGCTGGATTTGCCCAGAATGTACTAACAGAGCAGCATTATTTTCTAGTTACTGGAAGCATTTGCTCTGTACTTTTGTTGATAGTGCTATAGGTCTGTCAGTGGTCACCAGAGGTCTATACTTTTCACAGTAACCAAGCTTGCATGCAGTAGGTTTTTTTTTTGAAAGCTGAAACTTGCATCCCCATTTCTGAAATGGATGAGAGCCTGTCACTGTGGATCATGTTGCACTCCCTTTCTCTCTCCACCCCAATGCCAAGATGCATCATATGGGCAGCATGGTTCTGAAGCTGGTTTACTGCCCATTCTCCTTACAAGAACCCATATGAAGAGTGGTGAGGCTTAACATTCATGGAGCTTTTTTCTTGTTTTTTTCTTCTTCAAGCATGCTGAGACTGAGAAACATTAATATCACACCTCTTATTAGTCTATCCTAGTGGCTGATGCAAACCCTTCTAAAAGCATGTCAAAACAACTTGCTTAAGTGTGACAATATGCTAAAAAGTAATGATGCTGGAAAATAGGACAAGCTCGTATGAGGATTTGTGGGAAAAGAGCTTTGACTATTTGTAATTGCAAAATTCTAAACAGAAAATCAGTTCAGAGGTGTGTGATAAGACTTGATTATGGAGGAAAAAAAAAAGATGTAGGTTTTAGGAGTCAATCTCAGGTGTATTTAAAAATATCCATCTATGCTGTGTCTTTGCCTTCAAGAAGGAATTTTTCCATGGGATCCCTGCTCTTCAAGCAAAGGAAGCAAGACTTGTTGACCTTGATGAAATAAATCAGTGGACTTAATACAATATTGGAATGAAATATGTTCTAAAATCTGGCCTGTGTGGGCCTGACACAGTTGGTAGCTTTCTCATGTAGAAATGAGAAGCCTCTGATCTGTTTCCTTATTTTTCTGCAGTAATTATCCTTACATTCATAAAAACATATCATTTCACTTTTAACTCTATAGATTAAAGCCTGGTCTTCTAAGAATCAGGATTTTTGCTGTCTCACTGTAAAATGCTCATAGATTTATAAGAAGCAATGTGAGCTGTTTGTGTTCCTGGCTTGACTTAAAATGGGTGCATAATGCAAGACAAGCACATTGGGAAGGGATCTCCCATTCTCACTTAATATATTTGCAAAAGGAAAACTGCTCCGTTAGATGACTTAATTGTACCTATAGCTGAAAAACAGAAGCTTAAAAAATCCAACTTCTTATTTTGCAAGGCTCCAAACTTTCTGGGTTCTGTTGGCCAGCACTGCCATTGAGTTCTCTGTAATGTAAATCCCCTTACATGGCACTTAGGGTTTGGCACTTAAAAGTAAGGGGAGACCTGAGCACAACAACATTTATTCTGATTACTTATTTTGTTAGGATTAAATCTATTTGTCTAGTGGAATCGTTGCACTGCATTGCAGGCACATCAATTTCAGACCCAAAATCCCTAGGAGAAAGTGGCACTCCCCTAGAGTTTAGCACGTGTCTTAAACTCTATTCTGTTCTTAACCTGTCCTTAGTAAGTCCTTAGTGTTATTCCAATGCAAAATTAAGATCTTTGTCCTCACAGCCATAACCAAAGCTGACCTAGATGTGGGCATTTGCCTTTAGTTATCTGTATCAACACAAAGGCGAGAAATATGTTCCAAAGTCTGAGACACACATGATTGCTATGTGTGTTTGGTGTTGGGGTTTTTTTTTTTATTTCTTCTTCTGTCTTTCAGATTTCCCCTCACCACTGCAGTCTTTCCAAACTGGCTGCTTACTTCAGTGCATGATGCCTGATTGTAACAAGGCTGATTTGCTCTTGATACCCCAACAGATAATTTCTAGCACAACCACTCTGAAAGAGGAAAGGTGATAAATAGAAAGTTAGAGAAACTTCAGGCATCACAAATAAACCAGAATTTACTCAGAGACACAGTGTCTAAGAAGCTTTTTACATACAGAACATAAATCTAGTGAAACTGCAGTCACTAAGACACATGGATGTCAAGGCTCAGGAAGAGTGACTTTCTAGATCATTAATAGCATAAGTAAATTACACAGAGATATGAAACTGCAAATAGAGTCATAGCTCTGCCCTTAAAAAGGTTTTCCACATTAGCACCGTAACCTTGAAATTAACCTTTCCTCCTTTATCATTCTCATATCTATTTCAAGTGAAGTTGCTATGATACCCATCAAAATATCTTTCATGACAATGTTCTTTGGCAGCCATGCTGTGAGGGTGCTGATGAAAGAAGTGTGGTCATTCTATATGGAGCTGGTGCACCAGATGAGTGCTGCTCTGATCATGTCCAAACAAAAAGCATTTGGCTTGATTGTACAGAAGATGCCAACAGACCTGTTTGAAAAAATGCAGAATTCTGGAATATAGATTCCTTTTTACTCACAGTCTGGCTAATTAAAAAGCTAATTGAAAATCAGCTCAGAATGAGCTGTCTCCCTGAGGACATGATTGTTGCTCAGGCTTGAAGTGATGCTTTTGAAGCATCAAAATATGTAGGCAGTGGTCATAGACTGAGGCTGAGAGCAGACACCACCCATATTAAGCTTCTTCAGGATGCACTTGAGAATGAAAGCCTGAACTGATTCAGCCTTTATTTGTCCTACAGGTAAGTGGGGAAACTAGAGCAGTTTATGGGCTTTCCATCACTATGACAGATCTGAGAGTCACTGGCATGGAAATGAAATTTCAGGTTACAATAATGGGGAATATATCAGGAGGACATGATAAGCACCTAGTAAAATGCATGAGCTTTTTAATTGCTTTCTATAAGAAAGATGCTGACTTAGGTGAGCCATGGTGTCCTTAAGGCTCTGCACCAATGAAGGTTCAGGTAGCAGCCAGAGAATAGGTTCAATGATAAGAGTTGCCAAGTATTTTTATGGAAAACAGTGACAGAAGACAACCAATAACAGAAGCAGAGTGTCACTGCTGTTTCACACATTCCCAAACACATAACTGTAGTGAAAATGAACCAAAGCCATTCCAGCCCCCTTCCTGAAAACCTTCCAAAACTAGCAGCCCAAAGTCCCTTGGTATTCCTTGTTGGCAACATTGCTCTTCATCCTCATCTGCCCCCACATTCAGGTAAGAGTCTGTTTCAGAGCAGAAAAAAGGTTGAGGGAAGGGTGGGGTTGACCAAAACCTCCATTTTTGTTAAAATGTATTGCCTATGCAAAAAGCACATGTATTTTCACCCTCTTGCCTCTCAGTAAAGTCTCATGCATCACTTTATTTGTACCAGCCCAGCTACCAACATTTTTCAGACCAGTGTGTCCACAACACCATGACTCCTCTTGCCCCTTCCCAGCCTGGCCTCAGTGACTTGGTGATGCTGCAGTGCTGACACCTCTCCCTGCCTTTGCTTCAGACTCTGGGCACCCCTGTACCTGACCTCACTGCTGGCAGGAGGCTGGACTGGTGACCATAGAATGGCTTAGGTTGTAAGGGACTTTACAGATTATCTATTCCAACCTCCCTGATATGGGCAGGGACCCCTCTCAACTAGATTAGGTTGCTCAAAGCTTCAATCAACCTGGTCTTGAACACTTCCAGGGAAGGGACATCCACAGCTTCTTTGGGCAATCTATTCCAGAGTCTCGCTACCCTCATACTGAAAATCTTCTTCCTAAGATCTAGCCTAAACCCACTCTCTTCCAGTTTGAAATCTTTTCCCTTTGCCCTATTGCTGGACAGTCTTGCTAAAAGTCCCTGTCCAGCCTTCCTGTAGATTCCCTTCAGGTACTGGAAGGCAGCTTTAAGGTCCACCTTAAGGTCTTCTCTTCCCCAGGCTGATCAATTCCAATTCCACCAGCCTGTCCTCATAGCAGAGGTGCTACAGCCCTTGGATCATCTTAGTGGTCCTCCTCTGGACTCATTTCAACAGATCTATGACCTTCTGATGGTGGGAACACCAGAACTGGATGCAGTATTTGAGGTGGGGCCTCACAAGAGTAAAGAGGGAAAGTCATCTCTCTTGAGATCCACCCTCCCAGCCCCAGCTTCAGCCTGAATGATCCTGTGGCTCTGTGTCAGATGCAACAAGCACAATGTTGGCTTGAAGCCAGGCTGGCTTTGAAATTCACATTCCTGCTTGGCATACCTTAAGCACGCTGATTTTCTGGGATATTACTGACCAGAACAACAAACTCTGTCAGGCTCAGTAAGTAAGCTTGAAGGGATCCTGTCCTGAAGTAAAGCAGAGGGGAAAGAGGAACTCAGCTATGTATGTAGGGAGTTGAAGGATGGAGCCATTTCCCCAGGTTTACAAAGCCTGAGGGAGCTGACAACAGGGTAGGGGTATTCGGAGTCTCTTTTCATAGCTACATAGAAAAGCAGATTTTTTATTTTTTATTTTTTTTCATGAGCACCAGTTGCCTTGGCAGGACCAACTCTTTTCTAAAGCATGGAAAAGAAGAATGTGACTTGCAGCTGAACTTGTTAATAACTGAGCTTGTTATTTGTTAGTTACTTTATTTAACATTTTTAGAGGTACTCTTGTAACGTCTATGGAGAGGGCAGATGCTCAAGAGCAATTTGACTTACGCAAATTAGAAATGGGAAAATGGGCTTAGGTAATGGGGATGTCATAAATATCTATCTGAGTTATGAAGTAATGTGTTATGAGAAAGGTCAAGAGCAGACACGGTGATTGCTCATGACCTTATATTAATCATGAATCCCTTCTCTAATCCCTTTGCATTGGTCCCGTTGTACCTTTGAAAAATACACTGATAAGCAGATTGCTGGAAATTGAGTCTAAGAGAGGATGAGTTAAATTAACTCTGCCAGAGGTGGATAAGTCAGGTGGTAACTCTTCCCTGTTTCAGTGTTACAGTATCAGATATGGTGTATATTCACATATGTTTCTCCAAAGAGAAATGAGACCAATGAGCGATTGTTGCATCAGGTAATCAAATAATTGCTTTTTATACTGCTGTAGGTTAGCGTTGATGGCAAATTGCCAGGAGGCAACTCATTTGGGGAAAGAATTGGTGTGTGCATGAAAGCCACCACAGCAAAGCTGAGATCTTACCCAAGAGAAGGGTAAAAATAAAGGGGGAGAGGGAGCTATGCAAGCAGCCCAGCAATAACTCCAAGCTGTCTCAATGTTGTAACATTCTTTACTGGATTTTTGAGTTAGCTTTCCTGGGTTAGCTGATCTGAGACCATGCTCCGCCTCTCTCAGGAAAGGCAGCAGTGATGGTGATGTTCCCTCCTTGCTTATGGGCTGTGTGTATGTTTGCTGTCATGGACCTGGGAGAGGTGATGGCTGGAGGGGCCCACTCATTGATGGAATAACTCTTGTTTGAGGTGTTCCTGTAAGAAAGGATTTCAGATGGGGGAGGTGAAGGGCAGAGGTTCTGGCTGCAATTCACAAAAAGGAAGGTGGGTCATTATAAAGCATCTGCATGTGTGCTTACACACACCTGTGTCTCGGGAAGGCATCTGGTGTGTAAGTGCATTAAATTTGGATGCCTGTAATGCCTATCGTAGATATCCAGTGCTGGGTGGTTATCAGACAAGTGCCTAAGGATAACTGTGCATTTCTTATGTTTGTGCCACAGACACAGGGTGCAGAAGGAAAAATACAACGCTGAGATAAAAATACTATTACACATATTTAGGAATAGAGAAGGTATATGGAGACTAATAGGCAATTGTGCTGTATTTTTTTGCTGCAGTGTGCTAATTAGTAGAATCTTTGTAAGCCTCTGGAAATCCTTAGATGTAACAATATCTGTTCATTTCTGCTAAATTTCTGTCCACTGGATTTTCCCAATTATTTAACAGCAGGGAGTACTCAGAGAACATCAAGTAAGTCCAAGAAGTAAAAACAGCATGTGTATGGGCACACATTCAAATAGTTCTGTGTTTGAGAAATCATTTTTCAGACAAAATTATTGAACTAATTAACCATAATTGCTGATTACATTTGTTGCTTTTACGTTTTACAGTTTATCTTGCACAGTAAGTTATCTCTAATGTCTCACCAATGGGTGTAGCATTGGCAGTTATTAGCTTTGTCTCCCTGGGGAAAAAAATCCCTTGATGAACCTTGTAATTTATTTTAGGGTTAAGAAAGGTAACAATAGTCAGCTCTACAGAGATCATCTTGTTCCATACCGGTTATTAGACAATTAGGAAAATGTGGACTATCTTTGAAAGGAGCTATTCTGTGGGCTTCTGGAGAAGCAGCTAATTATGAAGATCTGGTGCCTAACATCTAGCAGTGGATTCAGTGTCAAAGTGATTGATTTTAGGCTATGGAGATATTATTTACAATTTTATAATCATAGGAAAGGATGAGATTCCAGGAAAATTTCTATTTGTGATTTTTGTCATTACTTTATACTGGTGGCTTGTTGCTGAGTATGATTTATTATACATCAATGATGGTGATATGGAGGATATGAAACAGAGTACCCTTCTGTGAAGTTCTGGTTCAACAAATCTGTCACTTCACATCTCAGTTCTGTTTTGTTATAAAACTGTGCTGTTGCTTTCATGATCAGTTTGACTAATAGAATACTTTGTTTAGCATAAGACTTGGAGCATATGCATGATTTTCATCTGCACCAGTGGAGAAGCAATCCAGATGAATGTAGTATGTACAATCCTATTGCACTTAGTTGCTGTAGACACGGACACAATGTTTAAAAAAAACTCAAATACAAAACCAAAGTTGAAATCCTCCAATCATATTAGAATCTTCGTGTAAGAGTAATGGTTGTGGGGGGGTACTTAAACTACATATGAAACACCTAACTCTTCAAGAGACGGTCACAGTTTCTGTTTCTGCAGGAAATATTTCTGTGACTCCACCTATGCAAGAACTTGATTGATTCTGCAGTAGGAACTGCCCTGGGAATCCTTGGGACATCCAGATCCCTACCTAGGATGCTCATTGTTCTACCTACATCAGGGATCTACCTGAGGAAATCTAGAATTTTCCAAAATTCTCTCCTGAATAGCTGCTGAGAAAGTTATTCACACGTTTTGCTGTGACAGTAACTCAGAGTTTGGTCAACACTGTGCCTCACATCCATCTTTTGTCATATTAATCCACTGATTCTTCTGTGCAGAGACTAATCAGGCATCTGCTAAAATCCTGGAACCCTAGGAATTAAGGACAAAAATGCATTGGATGTACAAGCAGGCACAGACTTGATTTAACTGCTCTTATAATTATAGAACAAACTTGAGTTTCTTCCTCCTATCGCACAAATAAATGAAATGCAATAACTCTTGCCACACAATACATATAGCAGTAATTTACAAGGTGTATTTCCATTATTGCTTGTGCCCCAGGAAATGGTAGATGCTTGCCTCTGAGCTTACACATCAGGAACTCCTTCATTTCTGTCATCGCTTGCTAAAATAAGTCATTTGCATCACCAGACTGAAGCTTGGTGTATCTACATGCAAAATATTGTTGCCTGCTCAAATCACTGCTCTCCTACACTCTATAATCTGAACAAACAGCTCCTTCTTAATCTGTGGGTTTGATTTCAATATGAATTAGATAAAAGCAGCAACATTTTGCAGAATATTGATTTACAAACTTAACAGGAGCTATTCCACCATTCATTTATTCTTACTTATGACACTTAGACTTCTGGAACATTATCAGTTGTTTACAGTGGTTAGGTTGGTGAATGAAAACAAAATTATAGAGCTTTTCTGGTAAAGAAAATATTGGAATAAATTATTGGAACTGTCTTGACAGTTAAAGTATCTAGCTCAAGATGCTTCCTAAAATGTTAGCAATCCTTCAGTATTTTTGATCTGCAGCTTCATGTGTCAGAGGAGTAAAAAGCCAAGCTAATGTTAAGCAGCCTTTGGCAAACATAAATGAATGTGTAGAAGCCACACAATTCAAATTGACATTTTCTACAAACAAAGGCAACTCTACACTGTTCAATAATTGAAAAATCCCTGTGGCATGAACATACATAATGATGGGCAGAGAAAATACTTCATCTTCCTTGCAGTGCTTGTTGTGGGTTTCATGACTGGAGCTTGCTGAATTATTCATTGGAAACTGTTCTTATTGTGGATGGGTCTCCTTTTTGTAGTCAGAAGTAAAGAGATGCTGTTGTACAGATAGAAGAAGAAGCTGTGACACGATACTTGCTGGGTCAAATCCAGTGCCCAGATATATCTCACTGGAATGAGAAACTCAAAATGTCCCTTTGTAGAATAACAACTGTAGCTATTTGTACTTAGTCAGTAGCTTGTCATGCAATTAGGTGCCATAAAACTTTCTTTTCATTCTATGTGCTTCTCAGCTTGCTATATAAGCTTGTTGCTCCCTAAACCCACACAGTATCTGGTCACACATCTCTGTTCATAGATCTTCAGGCACATTTCATGGTTTAAGTGCCCAAAAAAGACTGATTGCAAACTGTGAAGCTTCACTATCACAGTGTTTTCCCAGCTAGTCTCCTACCCAGTTCAAGGCTTTCTTTTGTATCTCTCTCTCTGCAAGGTGTCTTTTTAAAATCAGGACACATTATTGAAGGGATTTTTGGTTTTTTTTTAGCACATGCTAGAGAGTCTTGAGAACTGTGTGCTGAACTACATCAACCTGCAATGTACCTGAATTTCTAGAAGAGTTTTTATATTATTCTCACGCAGAGTCAATGAATGGTGTGAGGTTTTTTAATTCTCTGGAGGTGGGGAGGAAGAATTCTCCATTTCTTCCAATATCTCTTCAGAATTTGGTAAGCGTTAAGCAACAAAGTTTGGTAGTTAAGAAGGGGGAGACAAAATAAGCACTAAAAATGTACATGCTGTAAATTTGAACTATAAAAAGACATAGTTTCTGGGAGTGGAGAAGAGCAAGTGATACAAAAAAACATCGAAAACTCTAGGTATCTCTTTTTAAGCTCTAAAAATTTCAATATATTTCTTATAGGTTGCATATTCCCCACTGGTTGTCCTATAATATTCTAGGCTCAGTTTTACAGTGCACTGAGTATATTATGCCATATTATTTTCCTTGAGCCCCAAAATCACAGATAGCTGCTCATGTACACATTTGTCAATGAAGCTGACATGTACAATATGTATGGACTCAAATGCGAATGTCAAATAAAGGATAGGGGAGAGACTTCAGCACCTGAGAAGTACAAGAGAAAAGCTTTTCTATTTTTTTATGTCATTAAATGTTAGCAAAAGATTAATGAGAAGTTTCAGATGAATGTTTGAATGGTTCAAGAAATTTAAGGGTGACCAAGACAGTTGAGAAATGCAGATTTTAGTTTAATCTGACAAAGGAAAATATTTGTACAACAGAATGTTACTTTTCAATATCTGAAAAAGGAAATACCCCTTCAAGCCCCAGCTCTTTCTAATTTTGAAAACCAATGTGAAGCAAGTTTTTTTTTCCTTTTTTCCACCATTTGTGAGTGAAATGCGTGAAGAGGGGAACGATTGTATTCCGGATTTCATTAGCTAGTGAAGAAATGAACTGGCCCAGCCTGAGTTCCAATACCTCATAGACTAAACCAAAGTGGAGCAGAACTGCAGTCACAGTGAAACAAACCTATAGCTTTTCAGTTCTGCTGGTGACACCTTGCCACAGGTATGACCCTGAAAAACAGACCTCTGGCAGTTTTGGTTTCCTCATGTCTTTGTCCCTGCAACGCTCTCTGTCAAAAGCACCTTGACCAAAAAGTTGTGTTGTGGTTTCTTGCCAGGTCTGCTTTCAGAGCAGCTGATCCTTGAGGTTTTCTTGTCTCAGGACTTTCTGCTCAGGACATTGAGGTCTCAGAGTCCTAGAGGCTTTCCCTGTTATTAGAGCATAGCTGCTGGCAGAGTGAAGGTCCTGAGGTGAGCTTCCTCAAGTCAAACATCAAAGCAAACCAAACCCCCAAACCAATAGGAAACCCCCACAAGAGGGATCTGGTACCTGAAAACAGGGATGTAGTACCCTGTTGTGCCAATCAGTTCCCTGGGAACCTCCTAAATCTTTTGTTCAATAGCAAGGAATCAAAGGTAAATAAGCAAGTAACATACTCCGTGTACACTTGTCAAGTTGCTTCATAGGAGGAACATAAATCCAATAGCCAGATACATTTAAAAGAGCAAAAATAGTAAAGCCCAATCAGAATAGCACAGTGTGCCAATACCAGTGACTTTAATATACATCAGGAATGGCTTCTGAACACCATAAATTAGTCCTTTAGATTGATAGAAGGAGGGGAGGTTTAGTCTGAAGATGTCAAGAGATACCAGGCTGCAATAACTCATAAAGGTACCTGCCTCATGTTCACATTCCCAGAGAGAAATATCAAGACAACTGAGTCATTATCTAGGCTTTCTTGTTGAAGAGGGAATCTTAAATAAATTATTTTTATTTTCTTTGTCCCCAAGAAGCAATAAGAGAGATTCCTTTAGCTGTGCCAGCTGGCTGCTGTAAAGGCACCTGTATATGTTCAGTGCTTCAGTCAATGCTTTTAGAAGTGATTTTAGTTGCCATGGAGAGGCAATTCTCCTCTCCTCTCCCCACCACCTCTCTTCTCCCCCCCAAGAAACATAGATAAGCAGTGAACAACAGGACTTTCTTCACCATACTCTTGCAGTACTCTTGCAGTACTCTTGCACAATTTCCAGGCACCAAAGGTATTCATTCCCATTTTTGTCATTAATCAAGATGCACAATAAGTTGGCAGCTGTGGTTGCAGATCCGAAGGTGAAGACACAGTGCAGGAGATCAAGTCTAAATGCTGGCCTGAGACATCTCCAGAAGAGCTCCATCTGAAGCCATGGATCAAAATACAATAAATTCATTGGCTTGTTCACCATGGAATGAAACCTATCAAAAAAGTCCTATTGTAAATCCAGGTTCTAGTGCAGTAAAATGCCAGATTTTTTGAAAACAGGATTTGAAATGTACTCAATACAATCCAAGGGTAAATTAAAGCAATAACCTTTCAGTGGCTTAGATTTGGCCAATGTGCAATAAGTTTTTTGAAGACAAGTACATACCTTATAGAAAGGGACTCATTATTGAATTCTAATTGTACAGGAAATTCTATTGATCCTTGCAAGCACTCCCAGAGAGGTGGCATGAACTGCAGGAGGCCTTTGAAACTATATTTACTCTGACCAGTCTTCAGAAGTGGTTAATTCAGGATTAGGATAAAGGTAGCTTATTGCTTTTCTCATGTTTTCTTGTAGGGTAAATGAAAATTTCTTTACTTCAGAGCTGTCAGTCTAATGATTCTCACCAGAATTAATTCCGCGTTTATGGAAAATATGCCTTCAACTGTACCATGAGGAAAATGGGAAAATAAAGAGGAAAACAGGATTGTAAAATGATTCCTTCCAGGAAATAATTATAATGTCTCTAAAAGAGAGAAAGAAAGGAAAAAAAAAATATTCATGCCATTTTTCTTGATGGTAGCATTAAGATACCTGATTAAAGTTGTGCAAGAGACAGTTACAATTATTTTGAGTGACACTTCAGTATTTTTTAAAACAAATATGATAAAAAAAATAAAAATCCTTACAGGAGATGTCTCAAAAAGTGACATTTTGATTGTTTTCCATTGATTAGGGGAAAATTTAACTTCAGGAAAGTGGTTGAGCTGTATCTGTGATGCTGCAGGAGAACACAGGGTATTTGAAACATGTTTGGATCAGCTGTTGCAGTTATTCACTACTCATACTTTTTACATATAGACGAGTGTTACTTCAAGTCTTAAAATTGGGACTTTTTGCCACAGTGTATTTTTTAACAAGTTGATCTTTATGAGGAGGTATCAGTCTAAGCCATTGAAGCAGAAGGTGACGGGAACACACAGGTTTTACATAGCTCTCTGGGTTTCATACATACAAAGCATGTATGGAAGGAGAAAACAAAGAAAACACCTTTCTTTTTCCAGCACTATTGCAAATAAAATGATTGTTTATCAATAAATACATAATGCACTTTACAAGTGCATTATAAACAGTGGGAGCTGAATGAATTTCAATTATGCAGACCAAGGATATGGTGCCATCCATTACATAAATCAAACCTAGGCATAGGCCTGTAAGCTTTTGTTGCTTCACTGATTTTTATTGCCATACAAAATGGAAAACCATATAGAAAAAGGCAAATTAAGTATCTATTGGGGTGAAAATGCAATTGGAAATGAACATCCTCCTGGAAGCACATTCTCTAGCCAAGTGCCTTGTGAGATTTTATCTTCCATGCACAATGTGATGATGTTCCTGTGCATATATGGTTAAATTAATTTCCCCTTATCAGCACAAAAATGTAGCTGGCCAAAATAGATTAGAACTGCATAATATCTTGGATCCCATTTTATTTAGGTGGAGGAGAGAAAAATATCTCATTTCAGACTGGAATGGTATTGAGCAGAATAAATGAGTTCAAACAAAGAGATTGTTCATCCTGCATTTCTTTTTTATTTATTTTGTTGCATCAATGAAATTATCTGTAAATTCATGACAAGTTGATGATTTTTCTCAGTTGCAGAACAGTGAAAAGAAAAGAAAGTGTTCTCTCTGTAGTCAAACAGAAACTTTGGATCCCCCTGGAGTCCAATCTCACTCTCTGAAGGATTATCCAGTTTCCTGGGGTTCAGTCAGTCATTTTGTGCAGTTTGAGGGTAGAGTGGGATGAGGTGCTTTGTGTCCTGCAGGATTATCCTGTAAATTAACTCATTTACTAAGCAACTGCCAAGGGCTTGTCTCTGTTAATAAAACCCAGCTTGCTCTACAGAGGATGAGTAATTTACTTCAAACCAGCCTGGTCAAGTTGTACTGTCAGCCTGCAATTTGCCTTTTTTAGCAGGAGTTTCAGTTCACCTGTAATGCTTCTGATCAATTGGGCTCAGGCTCACTAGCCGTGGAGTGCCAGACTGGTTCCTTTGCTAAACACAGGCAGGGGTCCTGAGCATGCTATCCCCTCTACAGTCCCACTGAAACTCATGAAATGGCAGATCATTTATTTGTGAGTAAGAAAAAAAATAGAAGTATTTTTGTTTGTTATTTTTAACATTCTGTTCCTTCTCTAATCATGTAAGCGTTCCCTGAAGTTGGTCAGTTTTTACTTTTTTTTTTTTCTTCATCCACAATGGTATGGAGAATTATTCAGCCTTCAGCCATCTTTTATGAATACTTTTGAAGAAGACATCTAGCATGTGTCTTAACTTCATGTTTCAATGATGAAAATCCCTTCAAACAAGGCAGGCAAATACCCGCAGTAGATGGAGATTTATTTTGATGGCTACTTCTTGTTTTGGCCATGTAGATATTTTTCAATCCAAAATTCAGTTGAACTGGTGATTATTTAACATTAAGGTGAGATTTAATTGTTTATTATTATTGAACTGGTTATTTTTATGCTAGATATTTCACTATACTTCTTCAATATACCAGATTTAATTCATATCTGCATCTACTTGATCATAAGGAGACAGTATTTTGTTTGCTGTATTAAGTATTTTGGCCAGTGCACTCTTCTAATGGGCAGGACTCTCTCCTCTCTGTACCCTGCATGGTGGAAACTCTTCAGTCACAGGCTGCATTGCTTGAGTCCCTCAGAGGCTGATGGCACTGCTCTGCTGTGCCTGAGCTTCCCATGGACCTGAATGTAAATCTCAGTTGTTCGGGAGTTTCAGAGCAAGTCTCTGTTCACAGCACATCATTAGGATGGAAAATAGCATCTTCAAACTGTATTTAATAAGACAGTCTTGAATAACCCAATGAATAACTGCTATTCATTGCTCAGTAGTTCATGGAGTACTCTGTGTGAATGGAGCATCCTGAAGAAATACACATCCCACTATGTGCATAATGGAAAAGAGATCCATTATCTCTAAATGTTGCAGTACTGTCTCCATGCAAGACCTTTAAAACTCTGGTAAGGTGTCTTCACTGTCATTAAAGGGCTGATCTTGTTGATATTCAGGGAGACTGACATTAAATGGCTTAATAAGGGGAAATAATTCCTTCAGATTGTGGGATTTGGTTTAAAACATAGAGGTAATAAACACTTCTCTTGAAAAACAGACTAGGCTGTGTTTATCAGAGAAGAATTTGGCTTAGCAAAATATAAAAACTAAGAATAAGGAAAGTGAGGTTTGTTCACTGTAATTCTGTTTTCAGAAGTTTTGTACTAATTGGACTAGATGATTCTGGATGTCCCTTCCAACCTGGTATTCTATTCTGTAACTAAAACTGTTCTGTTCCTTCCAACCTGGTATTCTATACTATGACTAAAACTGTTCATAGCTTCTTACACTCCGTACTAGAAGTCTCATGTGCCCAACAGTGTGCCTGGCTCTGGGGTTTTTTACAGTTGTATCAGCCAGTTTTCTGAAAACAATTCTCTTTCCTTGCAGATCTCATGTACTTCTATTTCCTACATTCCTTTCAAAGGAACAGTTGGACCTTCTTAATTAGGCACATACTATTTGAGCAACCAGATGAAATAGGAAATATTGAAATAAAAAACAAATAAAAATGACTCACTAGGTATCTATCACCTGATTTTACCAGTAATAACAATGTCTTTGGGTAAATTTAGTAAACTAAATCTGGTTGGGAGAACTTTCAAAATAAATTATTCAGTTTAAGTTCTTTGTGATGTAAATCAGATATTTTAAACAGTCAAGATGCATACAGTAGCATCAGTTCCAACGCATAATCCCTATATTTGTGGGAGGTGAAATAAGCAAGAAGACTCTTTGAGACATCAAATATGTAATATATAAAAGTAGAGTTAATTTAAAAATTTAATTCATGGAAAAAAGAAATGGAAAAAATCCCCCGTCTTTCCCTTTCAGCTCCTGGGCCACCCTCAGGTGGAAAGTGGAAGTGGCATCTATTGGGGTAAAAAATTCCTTAGGCTGTCTGCGTTGGAGGAAATGAAAAACCATTAAGGGGATAATAGAATAAAAGTGCAATGAGATGTTCAGAGAATCCATCAATAAAAGGATGGCAAGCAATTGCTAAAGACAGCCCTTTCTAAATGCAGCTTTATTGCCAGAAGATGGAAAATTGAGAGAGAATTTGCAAACAATTGAATTTATGGTAATGGCATCTAAGCGTACTGTGCCACCAAAGCACAGCACAAAGCAAATATGAAAGACAAAATACAAGAACGTCCCATGGAAACCCTTATGTTTTGCCTATTATCTCTTGCTACTGGAAACTGTAATATTCTGATATTAAAATAAAATCCACTGCAAAGTGCATTTAGCAAGCAGCGACTGGCTGATATTCTGCTCTGTGTCTGCTTTAAGGTAAGTTGTTGGACTAGAAGTGATTCAAGATGAACAATGAGGAACTTGCTCCTGTGTATCCAGGACAGCTTGGTTTCTTAGCTTCGGTGGTATCTGGATAATCTGAGGCTCTTAGCCTGGCATTTTATGGGTAAACGACCTCAGGATAACTTGAGTCAAGTTGAATTTTGAACTTGTTTGTAAGTGCGCTCTCACTGGGTTTATTGAACCAGCAGAGGTGACTGCTGAGAGGCAGGAAGAAAATAATTAGCTGATGGGCTCAGAAATGGTTCCTCCCAACAATCAGATAAACTGGAAAGAGGAAAAATACTTCCCTCACAGGTCACAGGCATCTCTTCTGAACAAACAAGGGCTAATAGGGCTAAAGCCCTGTGGCTGAAAAGCCGCAGGCACCAGGAAACAGCAGGCTTAGAGCCTGGGCAGGCTTGAGGGAGGGATGGGGAAGGCTTTTCTCTAAGGCTTGTTTTGATTTTTGTGCGCAAAGAAATCGCTGGCACATTTTCAAAGAGGTTACTTACACGTGGGCTGTTTGTGGGGTGGGGTTTTTTTTGTTTGTTTGTTTTTTAACTCCATGTCCCCACCTTGCGGATACTGCAGCCTGCTTCAGCAGCTGTGCCTGCCCAGGGATGGCAGGGGCTTGGCGCCTCCCTGCTCCTGCCCCGTTCCTTCTGCTCTCCCGACCCCACTGCGCAGTGTAGCTGGGCCAGGGAACACCACAGCCTAAAAAGCACCCTGGGATTTTTTTCTTATCGTTTTGGTTTTCGATGTGTAGTCAGTCCCTGCTACTGCCAAGCAGTGTCAGTGAGAGGGTTCTGAGGGGATTTTGTAGGGTGCGAGAGGGTGCTTGGTGCTAACCTTTTTTTTCTCCTTTGAACAGTCAAGATGCATATAGTAGCATCGGTTTCAATGCATAATCCCTGTATTTGTGGGAGGTGAAATAAGCAAGAAGACTCTTTGAGGCACCAAATATGTAACTTATAAAAGTAGAGTTAATTTAAAAATTTAATTCATGGAAAAAAGAAATGGAAACTTACTGACTCCACATGCATGGCAAGGGGTGAGGAGCAGCTCTTGGCTGCTTCCTTTCGTTTCACCACAGGCAAGTGGCTTATGATGGCACCAGGCTGCAGGTGTTCTGCTGTGCTGCCAGCCCCTATCTGTTCTTGCTTTATTGTGCCTTTGGTTTTCAGGTGGATGTCAAGTAGATTGATGCTTTTCCCTTGGTGACATGGCACCAGGCATGATGTGCTTGGGCACCTCTGTGGATCAGGCAGCAGGCACTGAAGGGGTTTCCTGACTCCCTTGCTACCACTTTTCTAGTGGGGAGTAGGGAGATTATTCTCTGTGAAGCACTGAGAGGATGAGGGGTGTTGCTAGGCTTATCTTCTGCAGATTTTGATTTCAAAACAGTGCTTGGAAGTTGAAAAAATGGTAATAAAACAACACAGGTCAGTACATGTCATTCAGGAGAATCTACTTCCCTGAGATGGGCAGAGACAGAGCTGAGCAAAAGTTCAGCTAAGCTGATTTTTCTGCAAGTCTTCTACAAAGACAGAACCTTCAGACAAGCATCCCATAATAAAAGGCCCAAGCTAAGAGGAACAGAAGAGAAAAACTATCTTTGTGGAGTACCAATAATAATAATAATTAAAAATCCAGTTTTTATTAATTATTTCCTGGCCTCAACAGCAAACACCGAGGATGGAAGATGGAAAGTTTTTGAAACTGTAAGAAGTTGGTATAAGGGAACAAGCAGTGAGATACCCACTGCTTTATAAAGGAGTAAGGGACAAGGAGAGCCTAAAGAAATCAATTGGAGGAATGAAAGTAAGCTGAGGCAACCCTTCTCAGCCTGCCCATGCAGAGAGCAGATCTTAAGGAATGGCACTAGTATGAACAAAAATGTGAGCACAGCCAGATAATGGCCCTGCTGAGGTGGTGGAATGAGCCACTGGCAGGCAAAATATCTTTTAGCCAAGCCTCTGCTTTAAAGACAAAGCCTTGAATGGTAATGGCTTGGGCTGTGGCACAGTTTCTTGTCTCTTTCCCTAAAAATGCTTACAAAAAATCTAATTAGTATGTATTACAGTGTTGCTGTTATTAATGACTCCACCTTTCCTGAAGTTAAATATTTCTGATTTACGGGAGTTTTTATTTTACACTGCTTCACCTAAAACATAACAATTACTGTGTCTCTGGAAAGCCCATAAATGATGGAGACACAGCAATGTGAGTTCTGTTGAAAGATTTAAGCCTATCATTCCAAGAAGTGTAGTTGTCTTGGCAGCAAACAAGGTTTTAAGTACCTTTGAGACATTTGCCTTTAATTGTGGAGGAATTGCATCACCAGCTGCAATAAAGTTTAACTCTGAAATGCTTGTCTAACTCATTAGCACCAATTTGAGGAGCTGATTACAAAGAAGAGGGTCTGTAGTATTGCTGTCTTGACTGGGGGCAAGCAGAACCATGTGGGTTCAGCTGAGCCTGGCCTCAGGAAGCCTATGGGGTCTCCAAAGAGTTTCTATTTTTGAGTAACTAGAGGTCTGCAGAATGGTAACATGATGTTTTAGGCAGCTACTCTCTGTACCTTAGGTAAGAGGGATAAAAGTTCAAGGGTGGTCACAAACTTCATAAAGCTGGGGGCAAACTGTAGGGATCTTGAGGGCTGAAGGCTAGCCAACTCCCTTAATAGGACACAATGGTTGGAGTCATGTTGTTTCCCCCATCTTTGTCTTAAGCATCCAGGAGTTTGATGTGTCTGATGCTGGTGTCCAAGGAGCAGCCCTGTAAGTATGAAAATGCATGAGGAGCAAGGGGGAGGTAGTTTGGTATCTGTACTCTTATTTTCAGTGCTACTAGATAAAAGGTATATACCTAGAAATTATTTTATGAAAACCAGGTGGCTTTGCTTACACTTTTTAGAAAGCTACAGTAGAAATTAAAACCTTCATGGCTCAACCACCTCTTCTCTAATCAGGAATGCTTCAAAACTTGTTTGTCAGAAGGCTGTGCTGGACTTTCCGAGCACTGATGAAACCATGGCTGCTGCTTTCTTTCCAGGAGCTTCCTCTCCCACCAGTCACTACCAGCACAGTGGCAATTTGATAAGCACTGCCAAGGCTGGCCACTTTAAATCACCAGCTAGTGATAACGAATGCTCATCAGGCTGCCCTTGCCCCTCCTGCCTCCTCCTATTTCCCAGCCAGGAATTCTAATTTACTCAGCTGCCTTTAAGCACAGATCCAATTGAGTATTGTATTTGTCACGCCCAACTTTCTTTGTTTAAGCAGAATGGATGAAAAGTAGCACACACAACACTGCACCTGGTGGGGTCCTGCACGGTAGAAATTCCTTCTGAAGGCTGGAGTTGGGATCACCTTTTGTATAAATTAAATAAGATACTTACAGAGGGAACCACATTTCCTTGTCAATCACTGCCCTCTGCCAAGTGCTCAGCTTTCGTTCCAGATCTGTTCACCATCAGTCCTCTCTTCAATTTATTTTGTATAAATTTTGATGCTGTAATTGGATTTCTCCAAGTCTGGACAGCCTTGTCTTAAAGAACCCCAACTGTCTTATCCAGGTTCCGGTTACTCCTCTGACAGACTGCAGGCATCCTGCTTGTTTATTAGGAAGCTTCTTATCTCAGTTTTACTCTTAAGAAACTCAATCATTTCAGTTGCACAGCTCCAGTAATTAGGCTTCCTGCTTTTCTGGTCTGGCTGGTGCTACCTTAGCCTATATAAAGAGACCAGAAGAAAGAGGTGTAAGAACCACTGGTAGCAGTCAGTAGTATAAAGTAACTGCCCTGGGAGTGCATACACATAGAACACTGAATCCTGTAAAGCTGGGGTTTTGAGCAGATCAAAAAGATGAGTGAGACAGATCCCTTTTTCATAAAAGTTGCTTATTGCCTTTTTCCATCATCAACCCATGTCAATTTCATATTCACTGGGAAGATGAGCTTGACTTAGGGCTGCAGATATATATCTGTATCTTCATCCAACAAAATTCAAGAGACACCTAATGGGCTGCTGAAGTACAAAAAAAATCTGATTTTTTCACCTGGAGTTAGAAAAAGATTGAAGATTTCTAAATACCACTTATCCCCTGGAGAAGGGAGCCTGATTGGAATGCATTTTAAGATGCTGCAAATTAGAAATGTTTTAATCATGTATTCCCACTGGTGAGCACAAAGTACAGCAACAAATATTTATCCAGATGGATGAACACAAGAATCAGTTTTGGCCATAAGCTTAAGCCAAGTATTTCACTAGTGGGTCTAGCTGACATCTTGTCTTCCTCGCTGAGAGCATCAGGGTGTCTCCAGCTGCTTGCAACACCTCCCTCTCTTCAGTGTGTTGCTCCCAGTCACTTGTCAGGCTGTGCCAAGTACATTGGCCACCAGAGCTGGTCCATCTGCTAGACTTTCACAGGGGAAAAAATTGGGGCTTTTTTTCTGTAGGTCAGCAGTACTGCCAGGATCTTGTACAATGTGGTGCACAACAGGGGCTACAGGAGCCTGACAAAAGGTTAAATCAGACACATGCCTGGCAGCATTTTAATCACTCGATAAGATGGTGCAGGGCAGTGCCTGTCAGTGCTGCTGCTCCTTTAGTTGCCCTTAAATGTTGTTCAGGTGGGAAGGAGTTTTAATAAATTACTGCCAAGCAGGGAGTGTGGATATAGTGCTGTGTCATAGTACAGGACACTTTAAAACTAATTTCACTCTTTGTGGTTCACAGTTCAGCTTCTTTCCTTTGAACTCCTACAGGGGAATTCAATCTACGCTCAGTGTTAAGCATTGGGTTTTTCCCCTTTGGCAGAACCTTGAATGCTTTCATTTTTCAAACAGAAAAATCTGAGGCTGATCCCCTAACTCATGTGAGGAAGCTGCCTCATAGGCATGACACGGATCAGCAGGGGAAAATGGCCTTTATGTGCAAGGTCTGAGACCCAAAAAGCGTGGCTTGTACACTTAGCTTCCATTGTCTAGACAAGTAACTGGCTTCTGTAGTAAGGTGAAGTCTAGCCAATATCATTTAAAGACTAAGTGCTGGAAAAGTCTGCAAGAAAGCAGGCAAAGCTCAGTTGTTTAAAATGCAATGGGCTATTATGGAAGGGCTTTCTGAGAATGATAATTGTATTGGCAGCAAAACTGCATCAGGGCGAAGTTGTCAGCAATTTCAGTGCAAGCTTTTTCAGTCCCAGAAAACAGGCCACTTAAGATTGACTGAGACTTCCGTACTTATGAATCAAGCTTTATAGGCTCAAAATCTTTCTTTCAACTAATTGTTCATGCAAAGAGTATGGAGCACAGGTGCCAGTTGAGCTTTCTTGTTTTAGAGACGCAGGAGATTTTTGTGAAAGTCGTTGGTAGAAGTGCCCTACCCAGCCTTTCTCCATGGTGAGAGCACCAAGCTGGGAGTGCAAACCAGCATCAGCTCCATAACTCAGAGCCCTCTCCATTACAGGCACTTCCCTAATACACCTCTGGAAGGCCTTGCAGAGCACAGGGTCTCAAAGGCCTGAAATCCAAGGGGGCTGCGAAAAGCCCTGGTGCTACTGTCCAAAGGGAATGACTGTGGGATTGGCTTATGATGGTTCGAGACCTTAGAGGTCTTTTCCAGCCCTGCTGATCCTGTGTTTGCAGGTGGCAGCAGGACCTGTGCCTGCCACACCCCTGCAGTCAGGGCAGCAGCCCTGCTTCTTAGCCTTTCTCTGGATTTATGGCTTTGCACATGAAATTAATAAGATTTGACATTAAAAATATGCACATTGACCATCTGTGTTAATAATTGACTTAACAAGGATCTAACTGCCTCTAGCCCATCCCAGAGAAGTTAATTTAGGGGATTGTGTTTCTAATCTGCCTTGAGAGTCCTAATCTTCTGTTCTGGTGCTTCCAAGCCATGGGCTGATTGACTGATTTTGGTCTCCTGGAGCAAAATCACCTCCTGAGACAGACTTTGGCAGTTTCCCAAGGAGAAAGTATATGGCATGGAGAACTAGGAAAAAAGTATAAACCAGCAAGTGCTGAACTCTTAGGTATGGTCCTGGTCCTTTGAAAAAGCTGTTGTTTGTAGGGAACTAGTGTCTTTTTTTATAGAGAATGAATGGCAAAGCTTTTCCTGAGAAATGGTGTGAGGGTTTTAAGTAACAAAATAAACAAAATAACAAACAAAATCCCTACCTTTTGAGAGGTGATGGGAGAGGTCTTACAGAGGTAACTCTCTCTTGCATGTGGGGGACCTCCTTGCCAGAGGAACCACTGACCTCTTGAGCTACTGCATGAAAAAGAAGGTCAGGGGTTAGCAGAACACAGTTCTGGTGACAGAAGGAAAAGTCACCCATAGAAAAAGACTGCTGGAAACTGCTGCTACAACTGAAAAAAAGGAAAATTGCAGGAAAAAAATCTGGAAAGCTTGTCTAATCTAATTCTGAAATAATTTTTTTGTTTTGTACCAAAGCAAGATTAACTGCACTTGAACTATTTTTTTGTTAATATTTTTAATAGATAACAATTCTAAGCATAAGATGGCTGATATACTTTTTCCATTTAATGTTTTGTCCATTTTGAAAAGGCAGATTCCTTCCTTGAAAAAATCCTTGTTATTTCCTGTGGGCAACTAGTGTATGATGTAGGTGTCAGTTCCATAAAAATGGGTGCATGCATTTTCTGTTCAGGAAAAGTGGGCAGTCATCCCAAGGAGTCAAAGAAATACATTTATTGCACCCAGTGTTTTCAGACACAGGCAGCATCCACATTAGTATAATAAAAGATTTTTTTCAGGGTGAATGGGTCACAGGCAAAGTCTGCCATTTGGGTTTTTAAATGTTTCTACTTTCAAACCTCTGAACTAAATATAAATTTTCCTTGAACTTACAGTTATTATCCACCTTGCCCTCTTCAGCTTCCTGGGAACCAGAGCTAGTGCAAAACAGGAAGCCTGCCAGGGAAGTCCAATATTTGAGGGTGATATGAGATTACAGCCCAAATCTAATAAGAATAGATTAGTTTTATTTCCTGTTTAGCCATGAGCATTGCTGGTAGAACAAGATATTAAATCAGACTTCTAAAATTGTACCTGTACTCTGAACAGCTGGTCAGCTGTACTGATCCCCAGCCCTGGTACTTTGTCTTGCATCCTGAAAGTCCATGACTACAACTTTCCAGAAGCACTGCAAGCCAAATGCATCTCTGGTGTATTCAGGTGAACCACTGAAATTATTTTGATCCAGCCTTCTGCAAGTACATCTGTGGCACTTCTAAACTTGGTTTTTTTTCATGCAGCTCTGCCATGGGCTTTTTTTCCTTCTTGACAAGCTCTGTGCTGTGTGGTAGCATCTATAGGAGAGATACACCATGTGAGTCAATATAATTTTAAAGGGAGAAAAGATGACTGACACTGGCTGTGGCTGCCTTAGTTTGCATGATGTTTGCTGCTTTGGATGTTGTGCAGCTGAGCAGGGTGTAAGGGAAGGATGTGTGCTCTGAAGAGTCTGATTCACAACAAGCCACCTTGGTTCAGCTCTATAATGAGAGCTTTTTCCTGATTTGCAATTAAAATGTTAAATAACATCAGAAGTATTCGATTTATTCTCAGTCACAGTGCAATTCTCCAGCTCATTGACTGTCCTGGTTTTGAGACAGGATAGAACTGATTTATTGTCTTGTAATTTTACTTTCAGTTAAGTGTCTTCTAAGTAGCTGTACTCGCTGAACTTAAAGGCCTGTTTCTCATTGTCATGATCCCAGCCAAACTGGTAGTAGCAATGCCTCCATTTACTCACCCTCCACTCTCACTGTGGGATACAGCAGAGAAAATCCACGTAAAGGCTTTGTAGTTGAGTCAAAGAAAGGGAGATTTTTCACTCTCCAGTTATGGCATGGGCAAAACCAGTCAGACAACTTGGGGAGAAGAAAAAAAAATAATTCATTTAATATGTCAGAACAGAAGAAAGAAAAAATATTAGCAGATCTTAAAACACCTTCCCCCCACCCCTCTCTTCTTCCTGGGCCCAAATTACTTCACTCCTGCCTCCCCCTCAGTGGCAGATGAGGATGAGGAGTGAGGGTTTAGGGTCAGTTTTAAACACATTGGTCAGGTAGAAACACGCTGTTTCTGCCGCTCCTTCCTCCTCAGGGGGAGGGCTCCTCACATTCTTCCCCCACTCCAATGCAGGGTCCTTCTCTTGGGAGAGTCCTTCAGGAACCCCTCTGACATGAGCCCCTCCAACCAGATGCAGTCCCTCAGAAACAGGCTGCTCCATCACGGTCTGCTTCAGGAGCAGCCACCTCCTCAGCACAGGGTCCTCCATGGCTGCAGACCAATGTCTGCCCCACCGTGGTCCTTCAGGGACTGCCCCACTGTGCTCCTCCATGGGCTGCAGGGGCACAGCTGCCATCTCACCATGGGTTGTGGGGAATTCTCTGCTCGGCGACCTTCTCCCCATCCTTCATCACCAGCCTTGATATACCTGCTCTGGCATTGCTCTCACCTCTTCCTTTCCTCTGCTCTGTAGGTCCTTTTGGCAGTTTTGTTGTTCCCTTCTGGAATATGTCATTCACAGAGGCACATCCACCTTCCCACATCTGCTCAGCCTTGGCCAGAGGCAGGGCCTGAATTGGAGCCAGAAGAGCTTCCAGCAGCTTCTCACAGGAGACACCCGTCACCCTTACACAATCAAAACCCTGCTGCACTAACCCCAAACACTGACTTTTAAGAGAAGCCTTGCAAGATGCTTCTTTTTTTTTAATCCAATTACAATAACAGACTAAAATTATTTACTGAATCATTGATTTTCCGAGGGATGTAAGCTGGCTTCAACCTTTTGGGAATCAAGACTTGGGGAACACAAGTGGCTTCCCTTTTATACACAGTGGCATTCCCTTTGGGACACACAGCATAGAAGCACCGAGGTGCCACCCATCAACTTGGGCAGTGCTCTGTTAGGGCCCTTAAACTCACTGAACCGCAGCATATTCATTTTGAAAATGGAGACAATCATGCAAAATAGAAGTTAACTGCTCTGGTAGAGGTGTCAAATGATTTCATTTCCATTGGCAGTACTGCAAAGCTTAATCAGCTGTGGAGAAGTTAAAGCATACCCTCATTCTCTATGGAGAAGTTAAAGCTGAGAATGGTGCTCAGCTGAGTGGCTGATAGGTCAGGAGCAGGAAGATCACACACGAGTGACTGGGGTGGAAATATTGACTAAGAAAAGAGGTCAGACTGGGAGGATGTGACTACCAGCCTGCTCTTGGTTCCAAATCAAAACTCCAGGCCACATGACACTTGAGAATGATTTTCATTACATGATCACCCCTTCCCTATGCTTTGGACAATAAAAATGTGCTCAGATACTCTGGTAAATTCCTAGTACTTGGGCTACTATGTTTCACTGAAACAAGGAGAAGCAGTGCAGGCTCATCCTAGTATTTTTTCAGGAGGTGACAGACACAACAAGAGATGGAACATCTGTTTTACATGGGTGATGACACTGGCAAACTAACCAAAAGCTGGAAAATTTTCTCTATTTCATTTAAGTGGTGGTTGAATTTATAGGAACTCATATTGAATGCTGAGAAAAGTGTTGAAAACTATCTTAATTTCCTATCCTTTTCTTCATCTACTTGGCCATGAGTGCCCTGGAAGGAGATGAGTGTGCAGCATACATTGCAGCTCTGACAAATCCTCACAGGCTCCTTAGGGCAGGTTCACATTATGCCTTAGAGCATGGGATGAACCAAAGGGATTCTCATCTGAAGTAACTAAATATTACTCTGCTAGTAGCCTGGAAAAATATAATTAAGCAGAAATATCCAAGAAGTTTCATATTCTCCATTTTACCCTCTATCTACTCCTGTGCTGTATTCCTCCCATCTAACTGCAGGATGCTAACTAACTCTATTGAGATACCCAGACTTAGGAATGCACTTGCCCTACACAAACACAGGCTCCACAGGCATAGAGTTTCTTCTCTGCAGAGACAGGCTTATGTGAAAAGCAGCCTCTTCTTTGCTTGTCTCATTTGTGCTTCACCACCTTTTCAAAAGAGTCATGGAACTGGGATGCAGTGGACAATTTAATAGAGGATGGATGTGATGGGAGAGATAGTTCACTTCCCTCTGGTTGCTTCTGACAGGCTGATAGCATGAGAGTTATTTATAGGACTATAAAGATACTTAGTGCAAACAAATGGATTAATGTCTGATGCTTCCAAAGTATTCTGTTAAAAAAAAAAATCCAAGTTAAGGTTCTCAGTATCAGTGTAACTCGGCCTTTTATTGCTGTAAATTACATGATTTTTATTTTTATGAAAAGGCAGCTCCTGCCCTCAAGTTGTCGCTGCTCTTGTATCTAAAGTAAACTTTCACACTTTTAATATTTTCTATGTGATGCATTTCTTCAGTGGTGAATTCCCACACTTTGCTGTATTGAGCTCTGGCCCAGTGACTGTGTAAGCAAGATGGTATTTGCATAAAATTGTACAGAGGAATTTAAAATAACTGGAGAACAAAATCCATTAGAGATGGTCTGCCCAGTAAAATGAGCTGTACAACACATCTAGTTTTACAGGATTTTGGATGCGAACCTAAGGTTTTAATTTCTGTGGTCCGTTGCTTGTCTTGATGACTCCTTTTTTCATGCAGACCCCAAGATAAACTTCCACATGCTGTATTTATGAAAAACCCTTTCTCAAGCACAATCCTGTTCTCTTTTTCTGGTGTGATTCATGAAAGCTGCTCCAAGCCTTGACTCTAAAGCTGCTGCCAAAGTGGCCAGAGAATGACATGACTTTTCTGGGAAGCTTGATTGGAAATCTCAACCTTGCAGTCTAAAACAAGCAGATGTTTCCCAGCACTGGCAGTGCACTACCCTTTCCTAACAAATGCCTTTTTAAAGCTATGGGTGCCATTACTTTTCAATACACAGTAATTAACCTAGTTAGAACCATTTTCTTATAAAAATATGAGAATAAGATATAGAAGTAAAAAGCCCTAGCTAATATTGTGTAACACAGGGGAAAAACATGGTTTGTGCCATAGCTGCAAAAGAGAGCAAGCAAAAAAACCATTTCATTTTGAAAATAATGATTCTGTGAAGTCTTGTATTTATTTACTTATTTGAAATGTCTGGCTAGCTTTCATACAGCCTTTTTTTCATTAGTTGGATCAATATATTTTATATGTTTTGTTAGTTGGTTGCACTTTTTATACTGTTTTTTCAGTAACTTGAATAGTGCATATTGCAACGTCCAACAGTTTACAGTGAAGGACAATCATTAATCATAAATGTCATCAAATTGGAGAACAGGACCAGAGACACTTTTGGCTGGAATGGTGGAGAAGGTGAGGTATCTGATTCTCTTAAATTTATCCTGAAATATATTTCCTCTTTCTCTGGAAAATATAGATTTAGTGTAGTTAGGTATTCTAATTACAAAAACTACTGACAGCTTTTGCAGTTTCTTTCTTATATCACAAAATGAGAGATGTGCACCCAGAGGATCTTTGTGATCCTTCCCTTTTCCAAAAGGCACCCAGCTGCCTTATCCAAAAGGCTTTGCAAACATAGAGTTGTCACAAAAATTTTTCCCACAGAGAGCAATAAGAGAGGATTTAAGTCTTGTAGCTCTTGCCTATTCATATGTTTTGACTCGTAGTCTTGGGCAAGGCCATTCAAAAGCAAGGACCCTACCAACAAAGTGAGGAAAGCAATATTTACCAGTGGGATGAGCAAAAGGTCTAATTAAAGAGTTGTCATCCAGTTGGATTTGGCTCCCAAACTGGAGGGGAGAGGCTGGAGAGCTGCCCAGCAGAGAAGGAGCTGGGGGGGCTGTTTGGGAGACAGCTGAACACGAGGCAAGAGCGTGCCCAGGTTGCCAAGTAGGAAACAGCATCCTGGCCTGTATCAGGAGCAGTGTGACTAGCAAGGGCCAGAGAGGTGAGCTTACCCTTGTACTCAGCCTTGGTGAGGCCACACCTCAAGTACTGTGTGCAGTTTTGGGCACCACAGTATAGGAAGGACATTGAGGTGCTGGAGAGGGTGCAGAGAAGGGCAACGAAGCTGATTAGGGGTCTGGAGAACAGGTCTTATGAGCAGAGGCTGAAGGAGCTGGTGCTATTCAGTCTGGAGAAATGGAGATTGAAGGGAGACATTATTGCTCTCTACAACTACCTGAAAGGAGTATGTAGTGAAGAAGGTGGTGACCTTTTCTCCCTAATGACTAGTGACATGACAGGAGGTAATACATTCAAGTTGCACCAGGGGAGGCTCAGATCTATTAATTATTAGGGAAAATTTCTTCACCAAACGAGTGGTGAAATATTGGAACAGGTTGCCAAGGGAGGTGGTGGAGTCATCATCCCTGGAGGTATTCCAAAAATGGGTAGATGTGGAACTTCAGGAGATGATTTACTAGTTAAGGTGGTGCAGGACTGTTGGTTGTACTCAATGGTCCCAAAGGTCTTTTCCAACCATGATGATTCTATGATTTCTATGAAATATCTGCAGGACATTAACAGCAAATTAAATGTTTGTAGAAAGAGCTGTCTTGAATTCCATTGGTGCCAGCACTGGGAATGTCAGCAGAGCTGGGTAAGGTGATGAAGCAGCCCCTATGCCAGGGCAGGACAGGCTGGAACAGGGAGGTGGCTGGGGCTGAGCATACTTCCATCTGTCAGTGATGGAGAAGGAAAGAAAAGTCTCTTCAGAACTTTAGACATCTTTCAGCTGGAAAAATTGCTGTTGGGAGAGATATGTGTACAGCTTGCCATACTGCTTAAACACCTGGCTGAAACTAAGGCTGCACCATGTACAGACACCCATGTGTAGCTTCGAGAGAGGAGGAGGAGAAGGCAGCAGAATGAGACACGCCTTCCCCTTCCCTCCCCACACAGAACAGTGATGCCAGCAGGCAAGAGGCATGAGAGCTGAGGATGGGGAGATGAAGGAAGCAGGGAGCCCATGAAAAAGGCCCGTGGGGATCCCACTGCCACCTGAGTGCCCTGTCCTTTGCCATGCTGTCCCCCCTAGCCTGTGCCACCCACTCATCTACCCCTTCATTGGGTGCTGTGGCCAAAGTTGCCTGCCAGCTACAGAGTCATTAGTACATTTTTCAAAGAAATTCAAAACACAGCGAGAAAGTGACAGTTTCTGTGCCAAGCAAACCTGAAAGGTTAGTTTACTCTTTAATGAAATTCCTGCTTCAAAGTTGCCTTCTCTTTTTCACTGGGGAGCAGTGCTTTCTTTAAGCAATGTTTAGGGGACACCAGTCTGCAAGGGTAATCATTCTCGCCTCTGGCAGGAAGAGCTCACACACCAGCATTTCTGAAAAGGCTCTATTTCTGAATAATTGAATTTGTCTCTGGAGTTCAAAATTCCTTTTTCTGTGGGGCTGACTGCAGCTATGATTCATCCTTAGGTGCAGCTCAGTGTAATTGAGGTAGAAGAATTGGATTGCCGTGGAGGGGTTTGTGAGCATGGCGCATAATAGGGGCGATTGCCATGGAAAGAGACACTTGTAGTGCTCAAAATGCCTCCTTCTGTGTTGAAATGATCTGCAGAAAATAATTAGAGGATCTTCCACTGCTTGTCCCGCCCAAGGGGAAAAATTAAAGTCCCAGGAGGCAGTGGAGGCATCCTTCAGCAGCAAACACAGCCCCATGCTGCAATGCACAGCCAGGGTCCCTTCCCAGGGAGCACTCAGAGCCTGACCATTCCCTCCAGTCCTGCCACTGCCTGGGGCACGGGGCCCACAGGTACCAGCCAGGCCAACAGCCCTGGCAACATCTGTCTCTTGCCTGAGCAGAGATTCTTTTCCTTTAAAGCCTCCCAGTGTTTTCTGGGTCCCCCTGGAAAGACTTGTGCGGTGTGGTGGAAAGACCGGCGCATCCCAGCTCCAGAGAAAAAACATTCCTGTAGCTGCCCCACCCAGGAGAAGTCCACTACAGGTATGTCCTTCCTCCAGCTACCAATGAGGCCCCTTGGCATGTGTAGAACCTCCTCTCTTCCCTCCCATCAATAACTTGGTGTGTAACATTCCTCCCAAGCTGCCTGCAAGTAACCTCTCAGGAAAGGGGTGGTAAGGGAGGAACCAAACATAAGGATTTGCACTGCTGTGAGCAGGAACTCAAGGCCTGTCCCAGGGAAGAGACAGCTCCCTGCCAGTCGGCTGAGATAAGCAGCATATCTCAGAAGTATTTTTTTGATGCTGTATGCAGAGGCAGACCTTGGTTGTTCATGCAGCAGGGTGAATGACTGTGTTGGACTTTGGGCTAAAGATAGGAATTGAGGAAAAACACAGCTCTGAAGTGAAAAAAAAGCCCATCAAACTGGGAGGTTTCTTTCTTTTCAGTCTTTCATCACAAAGTTCAGCAATAATGCTGGGCAGCTACATTCAGCCAACATGATGCTACATGACAGCAATATATTTGTAGGATGTTAGGGGAGAAGCAGATTTCAAGAGGAAGATAGAGTGATCTAGTAATTCAACCAGGATGTTCAGGGATTTCTGTAGCTATTGAATGTACCACATGGCACTTGGGCTGTCTTGTTGAATTGTGATATGTTTCAGATCAACAAAAAGGCTCATTTGAGATTTTCTTTTTTCCCCATGTTACAGAAAATACATTCTCTCGTGGAACAAAGCTTGCATGAACTGATCAGCAGAAGAAGCTAAGGCAACTGTACTCATGAATGAAATTCTAGATTTAAAGCCTGATTTTCTTGGACTTTAATCTCTGCAGACAATCTCTGGGTTCTCTGTGGTCTCTGCTCTGAACTGGAAACCAAAATATATACGTTTTTAATAGCTTTTTTTTTTTTTTTTTTCACTCTCCTCTGTGTCTGGGAGCCAATTACAATGACTTGAATGTGCTGCTCATCCTCAGCTTCAGGACTTCTTGATCCTCTGAGAGAGGTCTTTCTTTGCCAGGCTTCTAAATGACAAGTAGATTTATTCACAAAGAGTATTCCCTTATTCCCTTAGCAGTAACCCAGGCATCCTGTGCATTTAGCATAACTGCTTTTAGTGCATTTCCTCAGGTAAAGGAGCAATTCAAACAAACTGAAAAGAACAGTTCAGCAGCACTTATCCTCCAAGACACGTCTGGAGTTCTGACCACAGCCTGGCCCGCAGTATCAGCTCTTCCAGTTGGAGACCTCAGCTTGCTTAAATGTGCTACCAAAAGACTACGTGTGCACAAATTAGAGAAGTGTTATAGATGTGGTTTGCATTTGGTAATGCATAAAATAGGCAAATGACTGGTGTGCTCTTTCTTTTATACTTTGAAATCTCTGCCATGCACGCTGGATCTATGGGGAGCTCCACAGTCAGCAGAAGGAAATGGAAACCAGTTGGGAAGTGGCAGGTGGTGGCTGGCAGTCTGCAGGACTTGTCTGGGCAGCAGAGATATAAAAGAAAAATGCTATAAAAGAAAAAGACTAACAAAGGCTCTCAGGCCCCATAGAAAGTCTTTGGGAAAGAAATGTCATGACCAGGATCACCCAAGGATGGTGGAAAGAGTTGTCCATTTAAGGGACTGGGTCATCCAAGCCACTTGCTTTCTCCTCCCTGATGTATCAGCTGTAATTGGCACTCCCTGGAGCCAAAGGGGGGGTTGTCATTGGGCCCCCAGGTAAGGATCCATCAGGGCAACCAGACCCCCCATCAGCTGCCCTTTGAAAAACTCATCCCATCCTGGGAAGAGCCAGCAGATAATGTATGTCTGTGTTGTGTACATGAGGTGTCCTGTCCTGCTCTTTTACTTTTTGGGAAAGAAATGTGGTAAGCAAGAAGTCAGATCTGTTTCTTTTCAAAAAGCTGCCAGTAGCAGGTCCAATTTGCATAAGACTTGTCTGCAATAAGATGCTTTGCTGACAGGTGTATGCCCAGTTTATGGAAATGCAGCATGCTTGGAGGACAATTCAGAAGGATTTTAAGGTGACCTGCAATAAGGACAGGCCATGGGACTGGCAGGGCTCATGTGCCAACACCAAAGCTACCAGCTAAACAGGTCGAGGTAGGGGGGTTAACCAGACAAGTGATAATACAAGTGAAATAAGTCTCCTCTGTCTTGGTTTGAGAGGATCAGGATAAAATTTTTCTATAGCCATACTAAACTGAGACATTCTAGGGACCCCCCCCAGCATCTGCCAGCCCATGGATGAGGCAGCTACAATTGGGGAAGGAGAGGAGCAGCTGTCCCTGTGGAGAGGATGGATTGGGCAACCCACATGGACTAATCACAGTATTCCTTCCCATGGTGCTTAGTATAAAATGGCTCCCAAGAGAGCTTCTGGCCTTTTTGGTTGGTGGATTGGCTGAGCTGTTTGTCTTCTCTCCCTGTGCTGCTGGTGTGCTCACATCCTGGTTTTTTTCACTGGAGAAGAATATTGTTCACCAAGATAGTTTACCTTCTCCTGCATCCCTGGCTCAGGTGCTCAAAGGCTTTGGTGGACTGGCACTGTGACCCTGGACTCAGGCAACCCCATCTCCTGCTGAGTCCAGTTTATGAATTTTCTGGTTGGGGAGTAATTACCAATTGAGGAGCATGGGTTAGATATTTGTGTATATTGATACTTCATGAAACCTATTCTAGTTTGGTTTGGGGCTTTTTGTTTGCTTTCTGTTTGTTTTTTTGGTTTTTTTGTTTGGTTTTTGCTTGGGTTTTGTTAGTGTTTTTTTTTTTACGTTTTGCTAGTGGGTTTTTTTTGCTAGTGTTTTTTTGCTAGCTATTTGTTTCCAGCCTCTAATTCTGTCTCTTATTCCTTTTCTTTCTTCCCCTGGGAGCGTAGTGAGGGGAAAACAGAGAATCTGTTGCCTGTTTATTGGCTAAAACTGTCGCACCTTCTCAGGAAAAAGTAATCAATGTGAGCCTGGAAAACTCAGTTCACTCTGTTTTAATTTAATCAAATTAATTTTGTGATTTTTCTGTTTCCTAAAAGATAATAAGTGTAGAGACTCTGGAAGTAGTATATTTGAGCTGTTTTTGAATAAATGTGAAGGAAATGAAACAGGGAGGAAAAAAAAAGTCATCTTTTTTTGTACACTTTGAACCACATGTTCAAATTTAGACACCTGGCAAGTTTTCCAGAGAGTTGAACCCAAGGAACTTGCTACTCTGAGCATGGCTAAAAGGATGAAGGAAAAACAGAAGAATATTCTTCAACACAGGCTCACATTAGAGGTAGTTTTTTCAACATAAAGGTTTCACAAGATGTACTAATTGTACCTCTCTGGCAGGAAACTGAGGCTTTCACATTTAATGAAGCATTTCTTTGAAGTCACGCTGAAATGATGAGCGTGACCGTGTTGTGCTCTGCCTGCCTGCACAGGGCAGACCAGTCTGACTTCCTCTTCTGAGACACTGCTGGGAGCAGGCCAAGAGAGCTACATCTTCACCAAAGTCTCATCAAGGGAAGATGGAAGAAAGGTGGCTCTTCTCCTTCTTCTGTCTGGTCTCAGTGCCCATCATTGCAGGTAAGCACATCAGTGGGACACCTTGGCTCAGCTTATGACAGAGGGTGGCTGGGGCAGGGTGGGCTGAGTGTGTCTCACCAGGGTGAGCTGCAGCTGCTGGTAACAAGCTTCTGTTTCCTGTTAACTTTCTAATAACCTTAGTTACAATGTACAGCTGGTAAGGAATAAATGGCTTGTGCTGACTAGCAGATTAGTTTATTCAAAATGCCTAACCTGCTTTCACCAGAATAATCACTGAGATGAGCTCACCTGTGTTGAGGATGATGTGCTTGTCTCCAATGAGCAAAGAAGAAAACTGCTTTCAAAGAGCAAATAAAAAAGACCTCTCTCTCTTTCTGTCTCTCTCTCTCACACACACACACACACACATGTGTACACATAGCTGTGTATGCAGACAGAGGAGGAGGTGAAACACCTAAAGGCAAGGACAAATTGTACAGCTGCGGTACATTCTTCCTTTCCTCTTCCCCACCCAGCCCTTTGTGCTGTGTTAAGGGCTTGAGAAACAAGTTTGTCATTGTGAGTAAAATTTGAGAAAACTTGAGTAAAGAGAATTACATCGCATCAGAGGGAGTTCCAACCAAAAACAATCTGAGGAAAAACAAGAAAGAAGTTAAGAATACTTTTGCATTAAAGGGTTTCAGTTAAAATAATCTAAAGTGTTGGACTACTAACAAGACCCACAAAAAGTTGTTTGTACATATGTAGCTTTTTCTTCTTAATGTAAAATATTCAGGTAATTCTTGGTTGGCATTCTTTTCATGGTCCTTTAACCTAATACAGCATCAGTATAAATATAAGAGGTAACTTTTATTTATAGTTACCCTTGCCTGCTAGTCTGATTGCAAGATTGCTAATCACTTTTAACCTTTACTGATGCAAAATTTGCAATGAAACCAGTAAGCTCCTCGGACCAACAGAAGGAATTTTCAGTATTTTTTTTCTCACGGCACATGTCACTCAGGCTTATTTTTGTTTACCCTCTTACATTATCCCATAATTAGGAAGTCAATTAAAAGATGAACAGGATACGTACAGAGGTAAAACCCAGAGATTTATGTTGGCCAAGGCCATTCAATAGCTTTGCTCTTCATGCACCTAATCCCTACATGTTCATGTCACACTTCAGTGGTCAAGTACCAGACCTCAGCCAGCTCTGCAGCAAAGTGGGACCCTGCCTTCCTTCTTTCTTGTCAAGCCAGGGTTGCAGGCATGCTGGATCCCTTTCTTACCCCTACCTGAGCTGGCAAAGCATGGGACATGCCAGCACCATCGAGGCTGCCTGGACCCAGGCACCCCAGAGCCCTGTAACACATGGCAAATAAAGTGAAAAAACAAAAGAATTTGTCCCCCCTTTTTTTTTTTTTTTTTTTTTTTTTTGTAGCAAGGTGCACTTGCTACCCTGGAAAGTCAGCAGTACGGCTGGTAGGACTGCAGAGCAAGTTCCCAAATTTGCATCTATATTTTGATATGTAGAAAGGCTAAAATCCAGTGGAGATGAGGGGTGATGACCTTAAGAATATCTGCACAAACTCATTTTTTCTGGAGTCCTGCATGTCCTTTTGAAAAGGGCCTTTTTGTGTACGGCTCTGTGGGTGTGATTGATTACTTCTGTTGCTACAACTCCTTCATCCATAAATTCTTTATCTCCCTGAGTTTGCAATTGCCCTGTGTACAGGAGGCTTGGGGACTGCAAGCCTCTTGTTCCTATGAGGGAGAAAAGGAGATAAATCAATTTTGCTACACCAGCAGCAAACCCGAACAGTACAGGCTCCCATTGAAAGCCCCTTCATTTCACTGATCCATTACTCCTTTATATAGCACACTAAGGACTGCCAACATGCTTTATGAAATTAATTGTAGAAGAAGCCATACATACCAGGGCATCTAGCTGTGACACTGAAATGGACACTATTTTAGGCCACACAGGAGCTGTTTAATAATGTGGAGGTAAAAGAGCAGCTTTCTCTCTTGAAACAGAAAAGGCAATGGCAACGGGCAGGGGGAGCAGTGCAGGGCAAAATCAGCTAGCAGGAATAACCTATTTGTTCTTGCAAAAATAATTGATGAATAACTGGGCCCACCTTCTGCTTTATTTATATCACTTGAAAGATTTCCATTTTCACAGGAGCCCTCAGAGCTCCCATTTCTTTACCATGAGCATGATGGGAACTCCCTGCCCTCTTTCAGACAAATGCCCTTTTGCTCTCCCACTACTATCTTCACAGTCTGTACTGGTGGAGCTCTGCTGTAAAGCTTCTCACTGGAAAGCCTGTTCTTAGAGTTGTGGAGTCTTCATAGCTGCTGATGCACCAAACCATGTCAAAGATGGCTTGGGAGAAATCTTTGTTTAAACATTACTTGCACTGAAAATCATCCTGTTTGTTTTTAAGGCCAGCTTAAAGACATCGTTGCACAAAAAGAAGTGGTCCATGCTTTGCCAGGTGCTGACGTGACCCTGGTGTGCAGCTTCCTAAAGCCACCCGCCACCTACGTAACGCAGACGCAGTGGTCCAAGACTAAAAACAACCAGGTTACCAGAATAGCTGTTTATCACCCTGATTTTGGCATCCATTACTTCACCTTTCCTGAGGCTTCTTACAACTTTTCAGTGTCCTTCAGCACAAGGGAGTGCTGCAGCTGGGATGTTACAGAGGCTTTGTGTTCCCCTGGTCCAAACATCACATCTGAATGCAGTCAGTGGACTCTCCATTTGAAAAATGTTACTGTCTCTCTTAGTGGGCAGTACAAGTGCAGTTTTGCTACTTTCCCATATGGGACAAAGACTGCAAAAATTCAGCTTGTTGTCAAGGAAGAAGGTAAGTGATTATGAGTGAGAATTGCTTTTGAATTATGAATTGCTTTTTTGTATTTGTGGGGGGGTGGGGTGAGGGGGTGTGTGGGGGAGTGGAATAACAGGAGAGATGAAAGCTTCTTGGTCAGTGATGGTGACGTGCTCCATACTCACAATGGTGCCACTAAATGCCACAGGTTCCTATCTACCAAGCACTCTAGTTCTTCTTATCTAGCTTGTGATTAGGAAACTTTGTTTGGATGAATACAGAGTTACATAGGAAGGCAAAAAATTGGTGTGATGGGCAATTTCCATATTTTTGTTTTGGAGAAGCATGCTGCAGAGAAGACTGGATGAGCTATTCAGGATATGCTGGGGCCAAGGATGCTCTATCTTGAGAGGATCACTCTGGGCACTCTCCAGGCATGCAGTACTAAGCACCAGAAAAGGAAAACATCTTTGTCTGATTGAAGCTGAGGGCTGGCATCTGCAGGGTGTGCTGGGTGTTAGCTTGGTGGCACTATGCGTGTTCCCACTGTCAAAAACAAACTGGAGTAAAGCAGGGGATTGTTAAAGACAATCACGGGAACAGATACTTGGCTGCTTCTGTCAGCCAAAAGGAAGCTGAAAAGCAGCATGACTGCTTTTGGTAGGTAAGCCTCAGGGGAGATTGCAGACTCCAGGGAGGATGTTTAAATTATTCTGGCAAAGGAACAAATGGGTTTAAATAGGATGTGAATGGATTTGACTGCAAATTAAACAACTGTGGCAACCATTAGTGCAGCAGCTCTTAAGAACAGCTGTTTAATGCCAACAGTGAGGGAAAAAGTCCAAACTGCTGTGAAGATGGAACTGGGCAGGGATAGAGGGCAAGCTTGTTGCTGTGCACATGGAGGACTGGATTTGATGACTTCAGGAACCTCTTCCTGAAACAGGTTTCTGTTAACAAGCCAGGAAGGATTAAAGTAAATGCAACAAACCTGGCACAGCTTCAATTCAGAGCTGCAAATCCAATCCCCTTGCTCTGCTTATGCCTGGGACTGCAGATACTACATATGACCAAGGGTTAGGAGCAGGGTGGGTGCAGGTGATGTTAGGGGTAGCAGAGGGCAGCACCTCACTGGCCCTTTGGCTTGCATTATGAAAACAGGCTAATGGCAAGAGGGATGTTGGTTCCTATGCTGGATCACATTGGTTCTGGAGCAGGACAAAGTCCCATGCAAACCTCACACATACACAGGGATGCTTAAGCAAAGCCACTGCCTAGCTCCCTGGTGGCCTCTGCATGGTGGTGGCTCCAAGCCCTTTGGTGCTGTTATCCCAGAGGCACACCTCAGGGGCAACTCAGCACCACTTTCCTGCCGTGATGACCTTACAAAGGCAAAATCAGAGCCAGCATTTCAACACAACCCATAGAGAATGGATGTGTTTGAGCAGCACATGCTGGATTACTCTGTCAGGAATGGAACTGCCACTTTTTCTACTGCATAGGAATGTGTTACAGTAGGCTTCCCCTCAGGAATTTTCTTGCATTTCACAGAGCAGAGGGGCTGGATCAGGTGGAGAACAGTGAGATACACACAGTTCTGGTAACCATGTGAAACCCTTCAAGCTTTTCTTCTTCGAGGAATTTTTCTTTGTATCTTCTTTAATACAGTAATGGTGCTAATCAGGCATTGTTTCTTTTCTCTTGCCAGTGCCCTTAGTTGATACTGGCATGTTCAATGCCATAATTACTGCCTACATGGTAAACTTGGGCAGCTCTTGCTCATAGCAGCATCACTGTGGCTCTTTTCAGCAACTGCATGAAGCATCAAGCTCTCCTACTGATAACTGCTTGCTTGAGAGAGCCAAAGTACTTCACTTTGCAACCTGTGTCTTGCAGAGCTATATTTTAAGGTAACCAGACCTTTTGCAATGAACCACTTACACTTGAAAGAAAACAAAAGACCTTAATCCAGCCTATGAGTGAGATGTAGAATGGTGCTAGTCATTAATGAAGCACAGTTCCCAGTTGCATCAAAGCCAAGCAAATCCAGATGGATTCAACTTGTAGATACTGCAAAAAAAAAAGCAAGCAGAGCAGAAGCCCTACATAGGACTGGAAGACATGGAGGACTTTAGCTAACAGGCTGTTAAATGGAGGTGGGAATCAAAGACAGGTGAAAAGTAAGCTGCTGGGTTGCATGACTGTGAGAACAGGCAGAGGCTATTTGCAGACTGCTGGGCTGACTGCTCATCTTCATACTTTTCATACACTGGATGACACTTTAGCATGGCAGCTTGTGCCAGCAAAGTCTCCTGGACAGTTATCATCCTGGGGAAGCTATAGATCTGCTTCTTTTCCTCTTTCTTTATCCTTTCTGCACTCTCCAGCCCCTTCAGGGCTTGTGCATGCTGTGATAGCTGGCTCCTCAGCTGCTTTGCTTTGATGGAGGGTGGAGATGAGCTGCTTCTGCTGCTGGGTCTCCTGAGCATCACTTTGGGCAGTGCCTTTTTTTGGGCAGTGCCACAGGCTGCCTGTTGGCACTGGCACTCTGTGCTTGGGTGCCAGACATGAAGGAAGTTATAGTCACCAGAAGGTCTCCACTGCCAAATAACAGGCTGAGGTTGCTAGATATTCTTCCTCCCCTAAAGATTTAAAAAAAAAAAAAAAAAAAAAAAAAAAAGAAGAAATAAACCATATATCTATTTTATCTCAGCATAAAAGCCAGAGCTAGCCAGGGGGGCAAAATTCAAGAGTTTCCCTACAGTGTGGGTTCGTGCAAGAGTTTCCCTACAGTGTGGTTTTGTGCCTGCCTCCAGGCAAGAGGGAAGGGAAGCTCTATCACCCACTGCCCAATGGAGGGACAGAGATATCAGCATTCACCAGGGCACTTGTAGCACCTCCTGGCCATCACCACTGCCCTTTCTTTTTAAATGCACACATGCATGCAGACCCCATGCTTGTACCATAGCTGGGCTCTGCTCAGAGCATCACTCTGCCCTCCCACAGGTGGACTGGAGCCCTGGGCTGGGAATGGGTAGGACAGAAGATGCTGAAATGCTTTCTTAACTGGATCACAAAGGAAAGAGAGACAAGCTCTCTGCTTCTGGTAGTGTGCAGTTTGGAGAATAACAAAAGGAGCACTTACACTGGAAAATGGCATTAATGTTAACCTGCCTGACATGCTGAATGTCTTGCTTAGTGAAAAGGAGGTCTGCGGATATCTTCAGAAAAAAAAGGAAGTACAGGAGCACAAAATTGATGTGAAGGTTTATTGCTGCAGGGAAAAAAAAATTAAGAGAAAAATTGAAGCTTCCAATTATTCTCAGCTCCAAATGGACACATCTTGATCCTGCAGTTAGGCAAAGTTTTTTATGGATTGCCAAAAAAATCAGGTAAAACTCTGAATCAAAGTCATAAAACCGCATCTAGAATCAGATGCAGGGCTTTCATTTTACAAATGTGTCTGTGGGTAATGGTCGAAAATTACAGTTCCCTTCTAATCAAAAAAGTGTCTGTTCCTTGAACAGAAAAGTAGTTATCATTGTTTTTTAAAGCACGATGAACACCATGTTTCTGATTTTTCTTCTTGGGCTTTTTTTGTTGTTGTTGCAATCACAAAAGAAGAGCAGCACTATGTGAAGGAAGTGCAGTTAAACCAGACTTTAGAAATTCCATGCCTTGAGGACACCACCTCAGAAAATTTGCCCAATTATCCTTTGAAATGGCTAGTGGTAAGTATTTTTCATCTCAGGTATAAATTTCAGAGGGAACTACAGGGTATTCTTGCAGATTGAAATAGAAATGTCAGATTTTACTGTGAAGAATCTGCTAAACAAAAGGTATTGGTTTCATTGGACTGTGTTAATAAAGGGAAAAAGTGCAAGCATAATTTTGCAACATAGACACCACAAACAGCAGCTGTTAAAGAAACAAAGAGGGAAAATTCCATTGTAATTGCTTTTAATTTTTCAGAATTTGTCGAGCAGGTCAGTGGAAAGTGGTCAGGAATTTAGCAAATGTAACAGAATTGAAATATTGCTTGCAGGAGGTTTCTTAGAACTGAAGCTTAAGTATCTCTGAAAATTACATGGTTACTGAATAGCTTAGTGAGATACCAGGCTACTTTGAAACAGAAAAAAGAATGTGTGGTGTGGGCTGTCATATTTTTTTTGTTAATCTCTGTGTCATAGATACAGTCTGAAGACATGCAAACCTAATTATCTAGCTAACCACATATAATTTATTTTTAAGCAATTTGCTGTGAGATAGAAAGTTCATTGTAGTTTTGTGTTGCATATTGCTTTCTGGAGAAATGTTTCTGTGCATGTTTTAATGTAATCTTTTAGCAATTATTTTAGTATGTAGAGATAGGTATTAGCCACCAGTGCCAGTTAATTTCCATCTAATGCCACTGAGGAACATTAGATGTTGAGAGTATTCTTTAAGGTGATTTTAAAATATTTTAGGATTAGTGGTCTTTTGTCCCAGCTTATTATCTATTTAGATCTCCCATTTGCACTTAACATTTTTGTATGGAGCATCCTTGACCCTACTGCTTTTTAGTGTTGCTAGTTCACTCTACAGCTACCAGAGGAAGGGATAAAGAACACCTGAAGATCAGCACAATGACATTATGGGTCACCATGCATTGTTCAGAGAACATTACAGATATGTACCAGAGCACAGGATGTGCCAGCTGTACCTACATTTAAGGGTGACACAGGCACTCAGAAGAGATGACTTTTAGCTGTTATTATCATGGTATTGCTTTTTTAAATCTACCAGAGTGAGGATTTTCTTGGAATTTTAGTCCTATTTAATATGCATGGGATGTTCAGCATAAGTTAAGACTGCTGCAGTGAGAAAGCAGCTCTGTTGTCCTTTGTGTAGGCTAAAGACACCAGGACTCACAAGACCTAACTTTTTACTCCATAGTTTATTTGTAAGAGGATCACCTCTACTCATTCTGAAGTTCTGGGAGATAATGTATTTGGAAAAAAAAATAGATGTTGCAAATACCCACTCACTACTATGCAATGCTAGAGGTGTAAAGGAAGATTTTCATGGTGGGAATAGAGCTGGTTTACACAAATGTTTTTGAGGAGGGGTGTCTGATCTTAACACATTGTATGGGTTGCTCTTTACACAGGAAGAAAATGGCAGGAAAGAGGAACTTGTGACCAAGGAGCTCTCTTCTCCTCCAGTGTATAGGAACAGCAGCATCCTTTACGGGCAAACATTCCGCCTGGGTTTGAAAAATGCTCTAAAGGTTTTTCCCACCAAAATCACAGACGATGGCAGGGTGTTTTTCTGCCATGTGGTGTACCACCCAGAGAGAGTCTGGAGGAGCAGAACTACAGTGCGTGTTTTTGGTAAGGGGCTTATGCCAAATGCTTGTCTACTTCCACTTGGAAAGATAACATGCTCATCTGGTTCTGAAGGCAATAGCTTTTGGAATACACTGGGGGCTTTTATACATCCATGTTTGCACTCTATTTTTTTTCTTTTTTTTTTTTTTTTTTTTTGGCTGTAATGGGTTAAAATGCTAGTAAATAACCACATAGGTTTTAGGAAGAATTTGAGGCCATTCCTTCAATTTCTGGCACAAAAAGCCAGTAGATCTATTGTGCATGTATCAACACCACTGGCATGCACACTGCCACTATCTTGCCCTGATGTGTTAGCCCATGTTGGCACTTTGGTCATCAAGATCTCCATGGCCCAGTTACGGAATGACCATGCTGCCTGTGGTTAGGCAATCACAGCCAAAATCTAGTAAGCAGTTAAAACCATTTGGAACTACCAGTGCTGCAAAATCTCATCCTCGAAGGCATGTGATGTTTAACTGCTGCCAAAGGCTCTGGTTTTGAAAATTATGTCCTGCCTGGGGGTTTCAAGCCAGTCAGCAATGGCAGAGCTTGTGTATCACAAACAGACCCTAGTGCAGCCTTCTAGTATATAAAGGGGACTTGAAAGAATGATGGGAACAGAGTATGGCCTATAGCAATATGTTAAGTAATGATTTTAAACTGAAAGAGGGCAGATTTAGATGAGAGATTAGGAAGAAATTCTTTACTGTGAGAGTGGCTAGACACAGGAACAAGTTGCCCAGGGAAGTTGTGGGTGCTTTACCCCTGGCAGTGTTCAAGGCCAGGTTGGATGGGGCCTTGAACAATGTGGTCTAATAGAAGATGTCCCTCCCATGCAGGAACTAGATCTAGTTGGAACTAGAAGATCTCTAAGGTTCCTTCCAACCCAAACCATTCTAGGATTCTTTGAAATGTGTGGGCTGGCATTTCATGCTAGAAGCCTTCCCCATCCTTGGTTGCTTGCTCTGGTCCCTTTCTAGGGGCTTAAGAATGAGTCTAAAATCACTGAGGTACAAACAAGTAAGAAAAATCCTGCCCTCCGAAAAATTGGCTGTACTTTCTGCTTCTAGTAAAGTGGATCTGAAAAACGTATTTCTGATGCTCCTAAACTGAGTGGGTCTTAAACAGTGGGTCTGTTAACAGTCCCCTGACTCCCAGCTTGAGGACAGCATGGACATATGAAGCTGATGCTCTGATTGCAAAGAAAGACTCAATGGAGAGCAGGAAAGAAATTTTTTTTAAAAAAAAGCAAAACCTGCCTACGGGAGCTGTTGGTCACTGATACAAGAGAAATAAAAATAGAAGTTAACCTGACTTTTCCTCTTGTGTTTGAATGACTCATACATGAGTGTTACTTTTAAAGATCAACTATTTGTCAAATAGCTCCAGTGTCACCTGAATAATAGTTCAAGTATACTAACATGCTTGAACTCTTCCTCCTCTCCATCCCTGATGGTGTTCTTGCCTTGGTCTGTGTACCTGTTAGCCTAAGAAGTTGCTTTGTCTGGCTTATTCTCCAAATTTCTGTGTCACGTGTCTGTGCATGAACACACAATGGGGGAGGGAGGCAAACAAGAGCCAGAAATCATGGCCCTTGGTGGTCAGACTCCTGTGATGCTCCCAGTGAGTGCTTGGATGGCTTTATGAGGAAATTACTAGGTGGATAGATGATGGAAGAGCGGTAGATGTGGTTTATCTTGATTTCAGTAAAGCATTTGACACCGTCTCTCACAGCATCCTTGTAGATAAGTTGACCAAGTATGGGTTTGGTGATCAGGTAGTGAGGTGGATCAGGAACTGGTTGAAAGGAAGGAGTCAGAGAGTTGTAGTCAATGGGGCAGAATCTGGTTGGAGGTGTGTGACTAGTGGAGTCCCTCAGGGGTCGGTACTGGGACCGGTGTTGTTCAATATCTTCATCAACGACTTGGATGAGGGTATAGAGTGTACCCTCAGCAAGTTTGCTGATGACACTAAGCTGGGAGGAGTGGCTGACACACCGGAAGGCCGTGCTGCCATTCAGAGAGACTTAGACAGGCTGGAGAGTTGGGCAGAGAGAAACATGATGAAGTTCAACAAGGGGAAGTGTAGAGTTTTGCATTTGGGGAAGAACAACATAATGTCCCAGTATAGGTTGGGGGCTGACCTGCTGGAGAGCAGTGTAGGTGAAAGAGACCTGGGGGTCCTGGTAGACAAGAGGATGACCATGAGCCAGCAATGTGCCCTTGTGGCCAAGAAGGCCAATGGCATCCTGGGGTGCATTAGAAAGGGTGTGGTTAGTAGGTCAAGAGAGGTTCTCCTCCCCCTCTATTCTGCATTGGTGAGGCCACACCTGGAGTATTGTGTCCAGTTCTGGGCCCCTCAGTTCAAGAAGGACAGGGAAGTGCTTGAAAGAGTCCAGCACAGAGCTACTAAGATGATTAAGGGAGTGGAACATCTCCCTTATGAGGAAAGGCTGAGGGAGCTGGGTCTCTTTAGTTTGGAGAAAAGGAGACTGAGGGGTGACCTCATCAATGTTTTCAAATATGTAAGGAGTGAGTGTCAGGGAGATGGAGTTAGGCTTTTCTCAGTGATGACCAGTGATAGGACAAGGGGTAATGGGTGTAAATTGGAGCATAGGAGGTTCAAGTTGAATATTCGAAAAAATTTTTTTACTGTAAGGGTGACAGAGCCCTGGAACAGGCTGCCCAGGGGGGTCGTGGAGTCTCCTTCACTGGAGACATTCAAAACCCGCTTGGACACGTTCCTGCACGATGTACTCTAGGTGGCCCTGCTCTGGCAGGGGGGGTTGGACTAGATGATCTTTCGAGGTCCCTTCTAACCCCTAGGATTCTATGATTCTATGATTTAGACTGGGATGCTGTGCTGTCAGTTGCTCTTACAGGTGTCCTGAGGGCAGGGTTAGGACAAGGGGGCTCTCTGGGAGCTGTTTTGTGGGTGCTGAGCAAGGTCTTGCAGACCTTAAGCCAGCAGGGTCCAGATCTTTGAGGAAGTGTATTTTTGTGCTCTTTGTCCTTTCACATTTTTTTTTCAGGTAAAAATGACTATTTTTCATGCTATGTCACTCTTTTCTGTTTCCATTTGCTGAAGACTCACTGTTTATAATTGTATCATGTTGGTTCTTCTCCATTTAGCTTTTTTGTGCTGCAGCAGGAGAGGAGATTGAGAGCCAATGGCTCAGAGCCACCCCTGCACCAGCCTACACTCTCATGCTCTGGCAGGGCTAGAGCTGGAAGTGAGCAGGCAGAGACAGTGGCCAGAACAATCCAGGAATCTCCAGTTGATGTTTGGAGACAGTCACTTCAGATGACAGCACCTCTCTTGTTCCTTGTGCCACTTTACCAGGGAATGAAGTAATGAATAGTTATGTCCCAGCGGGCAGAGCCAGTCTCAAATGGGCAGTGCAGGCTCTCAAGTGTGATGATAAAACCATACAATATCAACATCTGTCATCCTGGCCATTAGAAATTAAATAGCTAGAGAACCAAGGCTAAAGGAAGCCAGGGAAGATTTTCCCATCTCAGTAAGCCAGCTGTCACCCAAACAGCCTCCCTGTCACCCAAAGACTCCTGCACTTGAACCCCATGGGTTGGGTGGCATGAAAGAAGGGCAGAGATGGCAGGCAGCTAGTTCACCACAGTGCTGTAATGGGCAAGAGGAGGAGGAGAGAAAGGTACTGCTGCCTGGGGAAAACTCCTTGTGCAGGACCCCTCTGACAAAAGCTTCAGGGCCAAACAGAGAGGAGAAAGCCCAGGTCTGATGGGCTTCCCCACAGATGCCTGAAGTGACCTGAGTGTGATGGAGAGTCAGGCAGGAGAGGATGGGCAATGCATGAAAAATTCTCCCCATGAAATTGAGAGTTTCAATAGGTTCAGTGAAAACAAGCATTCATCTAAAAGAGTGCTTTTTAAGGGCATATTTTTGGACTGAAATACTTTAAAATATTTCTTTCCTAGAACAGAATTATTTTAGATACAAGTTTCTGAGAAAATGTATGGCATTTTAACATCTAACTTTGCCAAATACTGATTTCTCCTTTTTGTGATAGTAGAAGCTCAGCAGCAGAAAGTATTATACTAAATATTGAATTTCTGCTAGACCCAAAACACTGGTAAATATCCCAGCAAGAAAAATGAATGTCAAACTGTTAACAGGGGCTGAGTTGCTAAATGGAAAAGATCTATTAGATTGTTCAGAGCTGTGCTTGAGAGCTGCCTGCCAGAACAGTTACCCAGCAAAAACATATCTTCTGAGACAGCAGAAGAGAGTATCTGATGCTGATGTGGAAATGCTACCCATGCTCATTTAAAAAAAAAAAAAAAAAAAAAAAAGCAAAAAAAAACCAGACAGGAAGAATGAGCATTAGGTGTTACTTGTTTTCCCAGACAACTTTTAACTGAGATTAGAAGATCCAGTTTACCACGTTTTCTTACATCTAAAAAAATATAGTTGTTTTCCTCCAGCCCATGTTGTTTTCCTCCAGCCCCTCATGTCTACAGTTTAGGCAAAGCAGAAGCAAGAATGAAATCTTTAGACATTCATTTTCTGATAGGAAGAATCCAAAACAAAACCAAACTAACCAAAAAACAACAACAAAACCACCAAATTAAAAAACTTAGTAGAAAAAAAGAAGGAAATTCCATCCCAAAAGTACCCTAAGTTCAGAAAGGTGTAAGGACATGATAATTAAATATAGGTCATTCCCAGGCATAATCTGTCTGCACTAGGCAGAAAAATGGAAATTAAAATAAGATGAGAGTGTCCTTGTTGGTTTCACTATATAAAACAGGGAAAGCAGTTGGCATGAGAGGGGAACGTAATGAACTGTGATGACCTTCTATCAATTAACGAAAAGGTTAAAAAAAATTATCTTAATGCTCGGGTAAGGTTTAGGTTGGAAAGAGAGAAAATTACAGTTCTCCTGAGTAATCCAGGGGCTACACATGTTTCCAGCCCAGTTTTAAGTCTCAGAAGCACAATTTACCCAAGGCTTTTGAGATTTGCTAAACATTAGCACAGTTTCAACAGTCCTTGCTTAACAAGTCAGTTAATATTGACACAAACCAGTAATCTCAGTGGCTAACTTAGAAATGCCAACTTAGAGAGGCTTAAGATACCGGATAGCTTTTACCCATACAGTTGGAAGCACCTAGAAACAAAATGCTGCAAAACCAAAAGTAAACACTTTTTTTTTTTTTTTCATTTCTTGTGGATGTGGTCATCAGAGGTCTGCTGAGTCTGTGGTGTGACAGCCTCACACGTCTGCCCAGGTGAAAGCATGTCAGCAGCTGGTACCCAAAATCATAGAATCATAGAATTATAGAATTGGCTGGCTTGGAAGGGACCTCTGAGATCATGAAATCCAACCCTTGATCCACTACAGATGTGGTTACCAGACCATAGCACTGAGTGCCACATCCAGTCTCTTCTTAAATAGCTCCAGGGACAGAGAATCCACCTCCTCCCTGGGTAGCCCATTCCAATGCCTGACCACCCTCTCCGTAAAGAAATTCTTTCTAATATCCAACCTAAACCTCCCCTGGCAGAGCTTAAGTCCATGCCCCCTTGTCTTGCTGAGAGTTGCCTGGGAGAAGAGACCCACACCCCCTTAGCTACCCCCTCCTTTCAGGGAGTTGTAGAGAGCGATGAGGTCTCCCCTGAGCCTCCTCTTCTCCAGGCTGAACACCCCCTGCTCCCTCAGCCCTTCCTCACAGGACTTGTGCTGGAGTCCCTTCACCAGCCTAGTTGCCCTCCTTTGGACCTGCTAAATCAACCAGTGTTTTTGGGGGTGGCTTCAAGCCTTTGCAGATTACTTTGGTTGGCAAACACCCAGAGGAACCAACAACAGGGGAGTGTTTTACTTCAGCAGGCCCAGCACGGGTGGCTTTGCTGCTGGAGCCATGGCTGCAGGGCAGTTTCAGCTCATTTCTCCAGTAAAGCCACTGAAGGGAAGTCTAGATAGTGGATCTTGTGGTAGCAGCTTCTCTTATGTGTTTGTTAACCACTTCCTTGACCTCAGATTGGAGCTGTACAAGCTTTTATCTCACTAGGTGTGTGGGTGGATATAGGATTTAATTTCTACTCTTTTCACAGAACCAGGGCTATTAAGTCTTATTAGAAGCCGTTACTGTGACCTTTGGTATCTATTTCACTAATACATTTCTGTTTGCTTTCCAGCCTACCCTGAGATCTCTATTAGCCTGCAGGAGGGCTCAGCTGGCACTTCTCAGAAGGTGAGCAATTTTGGGGCAAATAGTAATAATGGCTGTGACCACTACCTTGCCACTGGGCAGGGTCAGAGAAGCTGGGCAGAGTCAGGACCTCCAAACTGACAGAGTGATGAGCAGATCAATGAGTAAATGGTAGCCATTCGTGCCCTTTCTTCTGAGTAATTCCCATCCTGGCAACAGTGGGCTGGTTCAATGAGCACAAATTGGAGGGCTTCTTCGTGGTGTAGGCAGTTTGGTTTTGTGTCAGCCCTAGGGAAGGCTTAAGGACAGGATGGAGAGGCTGTGAGGAGCTGATGATGTTGCAGGAGGCTGCCATGCTCCCTTTCCTTCCCCATCTGCCAGGGACTATATGACAGCCTTGAGCTGAACTCTCCACGCTGCTTAAAATCCTTTTTGCAGGAAAGCCACCTCCTACCAAGGATGCTGCTCCAAGGGGCCAGGCAGCAGCATACCCTGCCTGCCATTCAGCTTCCCTGAGGACAGGAACAAGCAGGTGCTGTAGTAGTAGTGTGCAGAACACTGATGTGGACTGGTGTATCAATGGAAAGGTGATGATAGTGTCATCCTGCAAGTTGAGGCTGGAGCAATCACATGCTCATACAGTAACTGGAGATATGTCTGAGGGTCTGTACTTAGAGCAAAGCAGTTACATGTGTGTTTTGGGGCTTCTGTTTTCTCATATGCTTGGTAATGGCAAAACCTAAAGCTCTGCTGTACTACACTGGAAATGAAACATTTGTAGCCCAAATGACTGAGACTTTGCTAGCTGTTGCACTTTGCTTCCTCTTGCATCCATCCATCCACCCAGATTGAAGTTTTTGATCTGTAAGCATCCCAAATTAAGAAAGTTTTCCTTGGAAACAGCACCTGTGGGCAGGCAGAACCTTGTATTAACCATACCCACTTGCTTCAGACAAACCATGAATCAGTTGTTTCTGCAACACCAGTATAATTTTCCTGATGACCTATTTCCATGGGTGGTGTTGGACATCATAGACTTCTATCTGCACTGTCCCACTGAGCAGAGAAAGGGGCATTGCTGTCATGGGACTGGGCGATAGAAATTCTTCCAAGAGCCTCTGTCCATTCTTCACCTCCAAGCAAACACGGACAATCCATTCTCATTCTCTTTTCTGCAATTTCTTGAAAGACTTACATCACTCTTAGATGCCAGATTTGTATTTCTTTATAGGAAGCATTTATAAAAATATTAGGAACTAAAAGTGCCTGGAAAATGAGGGAATAATGCAGAGAAAATAGGGGAAAGCAATTACACTATGAGTTCAGATGTTATTTACCAAGAGCAGGAAAGAGACTCAGCTTGGTAGTTTTGGTCTTCATACAGAATGATTGACTTCTGGTGGCTGCAATGCATCTAACTTCCTTTCAGCTAAACGTGTGAACCAGAGCTAGAGGGCTTTGTAATGCATGAGTGACAATAGCTTTTTTCTTTTTTTTCTTTTCCTTTGTTTCAACAGACAAGGCAATTTCTCTTAGTGCCATAAGTGGCTAAGTAAATGCAATTGGGAACATCCAGGCAGCATGAGGATGAGACCTCCTACCTTACTGGTGACTAAGCCTTCATACAACCTTGAGTTTCAGGTCCTTCACATTTACTGCTTGATGAGAAATTAAATTGAGCACATACAGATTTATATTTTTTAGCAACTAGCATACAGTCAGGACTACTGCATTAAAGCATGCAATTCCTTGTGACTTTGGGAAAACTTTTATGCATACTTAATATATAATTGTGGTAGAAAGATTTATTTTTTTTAAATGAGATTTGTCTCTTCATCTACCTAATGAAGGAAGGAATTACAAGGCAATTAGAAGGTATCTCATTCTCCACGCACACCTTGTGCCCATTCCTGGTTCCAGTGTTTCTCCATGTGGGTGTTTGTCCCTGAGGCACTGGGCTGGGCGTCAGCCTACGTGTCTCCAGCCACGGCATAGGACTGGAGAGCACTGGAGCCATATCAAGCCTCCACCCAGCCCTTGGCAATGAGGCTGTCCCCAGGCTCCCATTCAACTGTGTCAGCAACCAGAAAAAGGGGGAGAAAAGAAACACAATAACAAGGAAGCGAGCGCTTCCTTCCTGAGCGGGATGGTGTGTAAATAAGCTCTGTCCACATGGGATTTTGGAAGTTGGCAGCCGACTGAGAAGTGATGGAGGCTAATGACTGGATTTTACTTCCCCACAGCCTAATGTGAGCTGCGTTGTGAGGAAGGCATTTCCCAAGCCAAGCCTCGTGTGGTATGTGGACAGAGCAAGACTGATGGAACAACAGCCTGGAGGTAACACAGTCTGTCCAGAGGGCAATGGTTCAGCTGTGGAAGGGGCTCCAAGAAAAGCGATGGTTGCTCATCCACTCCTGCCATGAGGAGCCTGTAGCTGACCATCTGGGTGGAGGGGAGGGTATCACACATCCTCAAAATGGTCAGCTGGTGAACAGCCAGTGGTGGGAAAGATGGCTTTGCATAACCTTACTTTCTTGCCAGATCTTTGATAGTATCTTGGCAAAGAAACATACCACCATATGAGTTTACTTTTCAGTACCAATATCTTGCACAGCTCTGATTTATAGTTTGGAGTCTAATGAGAGGGTTTTGCAGCTTTTTTTTTTTTCTTTTCCTAAGAAATTTCTCTTGAACAAGACGACTTGCAAGACAGTGAAGGTTTCTATCAGCTGACATCAACACTGATGTTGCAAAGGACCCAGCAGACACATAAGACGTTCTCCTGTACATGTCTGTTTCCCTTCCTTGGGAATGAAACACGGAATATTTCATCAAAAGAAATATTTGTTTCCTTTCGTAAGTTTTTCACTGAAATCAATATCTGAAATGTAAAACATTAAGAACACTGAACACATGTATTCTCTGTTACTTAAAATACTGAAGAAATGCTGAGATTATGGAAGCTTTATTGTGCAAGTTCATCACACAGCTTGAACCTTCTGGCAGGTTTTTTAGCTCAGGCCTTTGCTCAAGCCTCTAAATGAACTCCTGCACAAACATAGGATGCTTGCTGTTTGTTTAGGCAGTATCTTGCTGCACTTCCCATACCCAAAAATACACTAGCTTAGCCACATGGCACCAGTGAGCTATTATAATCATGTGCTTCTCACCGAGCACTCCTGGCAGAAAGTCTGCATGCAGTGCAGCTCTCTGGAAAACCAAACCCTATGAGTCAGGGCTATGTTGTACATCCTTAGTGAAGCCTTCAAAAGGCACCCAAAACAGGTGGCAATGAAGAAACTACCTCACAACCTGCATGATAAGAATTAGCTACATGATCAGGAAAGTGTGGAGAAAGACACTCTTAAGGATTTGATGAAAGCAGGAGATATGGCTGTGCAGAGGTTTATGGCATTTTTGAGGATGCAGGATGGCCGATGAGAAGGGCAGACTGATTTCCTTTAGCACCCTCTTGTGCATGCCTCCTCTTCAGGTGCAAATGCACAGTTGCACATTTTTTTTTTTATTATTATCTATTCTCCTTGCTGAACAGATAATGCAACTGAACTGCTGGGCCCTTAGCATCCTCCATGGGTACATCATGTACCATGATGACTACTTGAAGCTCAGCTGTGTTCACTTGTGGTTGTGGATGTGCTTATTGGTATTTCTTTCCACACAGAAAGACTAAATCAAAAGCCAGAACTTGCTCCTCTGGAAATACAGCTTTGAAGGGAAAGGAAATAAATGGTCATTTTCTTCCTCCAAAATTACTCCTGTCACCCAATTTGTAGTTTTGTAGAAACATATTTAAATTGGAGAGCCGTCAATTAAAGCAATCTATGTTCTTAACTACAGGCTATGCTAATGCTAAGGTATATCCACTCTGCATAAAAATGTTAATATATTTAGATTTGACAGAAAGGAAAGAATTAAATTAATTCCAGCTATGTTCTATGAAGGTGCCATATTAATGCACAGTATGACACAACCCCCAAACTAAGTTTCCAGCCTGTATAACAAAAGCCTAACTACTTTTAAGAACTGCTTTCATCTTTCTTTTTTTTTTTTTTTTTTCACAGACAATAAGTCTAATGAAATGTCATCTAAAGAAGCTTTTACCACTATGGCTTCAGAGGGTAGGCTATGTTAGAGAATGAAATAACCTGAGTCGTATGTGCCTATAAATTCCTAAAGCTGTTTCTGGATGGGTAGTAGGGTGCCCCTTTCTGCAGCTATGACTTCAGAGAAAATACAACAAGCAATTATTTTGGTGGTATAATATATCTTAATTAAGCCAAATCATAATTAAACTCCAGCCTTGAGGGGCTCTTAATGTTATTTCTAATGCTTCAGATGGCATTTGAATATAGCTCTTTCAACACTGCACTGATAATTAAAAATAACAGCCCTATTAATGGTTCTACCTTCTGCTTAAGCACACAGCCAAGATCCTCAACACTATTGACTAATTAAAGAAACTATGAGATGTTTCTAAAGTTGTGTAAATTTGATAAATCAGCACCCTGCCCCTCCAAGTTTACCTTATTATCAGCTTATTGGAAAGAGATAAATTATTCCCTCCACACCTCAGCCAAAGCCCTTTGGAGACGCCTCTCCCCAGGCTGTTCCCTCTGCTTCGTAGCAGGAGGCACCTGCATTCCAGCAGTGAGTGGGTTATGTGAGTCTGTCAGATAAACACTGCAGACAAATAGTGTGGGAAGAAGTGTGGTTCTATGTAAACTTGCTTCTGTGAGTGCAGGTTGTGGCAGGCCCTGGAGGTTCAGCCAATACCCTGCTGGGCTCCAGGAAGCAATCACTGATCCTGGGATGCCCGAGAAAAGAGACTTTGTTCTCTGCTGGCTTCTGCAAGATAGTTTGTCAAAGCAGCTCCTGTGTCAGGTCACTACCCTGCTTTGCCTTGCATGCTCTGCAGGAATGTGCTGGGAGCTGGGCAAATCTTGAGGTGTCCCACCACCCTGGCTCCTGGATCTGCTGCACTTTGGTGAGAAGTCAGTCAGTCAGCTGCTACAAAACCCCCTTAGCACAGGTGAGGCTAAGATGAAATACAAAAGAACAGAACTCAAAACAGTCAAAGGAGGTACAAATGCCTACAAAGAAAAGCAGTTCAATAGTTGGTAGTTACCTGTGTACATTAAGATCCTCTCTGCAGAGGGTTGCTTCCTGCCCAGTGCCCTCCCAACATATGTGACCGAACAGACACACCTTCTGGCTGCCTTCCCAGATATGTTTTCCTTGCATATATCACCTCCTTCATGGAGCCCTTTAAGGAGATTTAATCACTCCTTCAAACCTACTCAGAAGCACTTTGTCTCACCCTCTTGGCCAAAAAAAAAAAAAAAGAGATCTATTACTCAGGATGCAAATGTTGCTTGGGCAGGATAGTGTCTCTGCTGTGCTTAGCTGGCTGGTTAAGAGTCCTTTAATTACAGGGAATAACTCCCTCTCCTCTTCTTTGAAGATTTGGTGAACATTTTTGGTTGCAAAGTGTCCCCAAGATTTCCTGTTAGGGTTGCTGTGTCTCAGATGCCTCATGGATGGAGCTATGCAGGTGCCATCAACTATGTTACATATATTATTTCAACATGCATGATAAAAAGGTGCATCTGTTGATATAGGATAAAACCATGCAATTGACTTCTGCTTTTTGAGTTGAGATGCCAGGGGCTCCAAACCTTTTTTTCCCCTAGGGATTTCACATCACTGTTACCTCAGCTGCTTCCTGTTTGTCACTGAACCACTTGGCTGAGTCATGCATTGACATACTATTTGCAAATTAAGTGTGATGCTCTCTCTCACTCTTGAACTTTTGAATCATTCACTTTTCTAAAGCAGAATAAACCCTTTTCTCCTCCTGAATAAAGGTATTTTCTTTGATTTGTTACAGACCTTGGAAATTCAGCACTTCCATCAGCTGTCATGACTACCACAGGTAAGGGGGTGAAAAAGTGCCTTCTTTATTATTCAGTCAATATGTGTGGGATCTTTGTTAGACCATTGCTGTGTACACAGAACCAGAGGCTCACCTGGGAAAGGTCAGTGTACCCTGGTGCTGACTGTTCCTGTGTGCTGCTGGACAGGAATTTGTGAGCTGTGAAGCAGAGCTACCCTAGAAGAGATCTGATGCAAATCCTGCTAGAACTGTCGTGTTAGGACAACATGTAAAATGTTGTGCTGAATATCATGTATTATTCTTATACCTGTTTATACAATGGAATAAAACCTCCAATACAACTATCATTAAATTTGCCCCATTATGAGAGAGGTGCATGTAATAGGAAAGTTGAAATCACTTCTTTTCCTTGACCCAGTACCTCTCCATTATTCCCATTCATTCATTAAGATAAATAACACTGCTTTACGAGAGCATGCATATAGATAACTATATAAAACTAACTTCATTAATTGAGATGAAATCCCAGAAAAGCAGGTGACCTTCTGGGCTTATACAACTGCTGTGCATTGACAGGAACATTTCTGGCAAGGCCCTGGCTTGGCAGGGCAGCACCACCATAAAGTGCACCTCACAGCAGTTAAACTGAACCCAGTGCATAAAAACATAAATGAATAACACAGAGAGAAACTTCAGATGGAGGGGTCAGCATTAATCACGCCAGCTGCCTCAGAGTGCCTCTTGAATTTGTAGGGTGTATTTTGAGCATTTAAACTTAACTCTAACAGCGGGAGTCCTTCTGTAGAGTCTGCATTTACCCAACAGCTACTGCAAGCTCTTTGATCTAGACTGATTTATGATTTATTAATATTGTTTTTAAAAGGCCACATTGACTGAATGTGATGCCATGTAATCTGTTTGTCTTTAGAGTACCAGTCAACATCTTTGTCCTCTCTGGATTTCACAAGTCAAGCAAGCTTGCCTTTTCCTTCCCTGACACAAGGTAATCAATTAAGCCAGAATGTTTTCTCTGTTGTTTCAAGAATGTAGGAGAAAGATACATAAACACAATATCTCATTTTTTGTAATAAATAGTTCAATGTCCACTGAAACCCTTGTGCTAGTGCATTATGCACAAGGGAGTCCATGGTTCAAAAATATATGCGAAAAATCTGTCCTGATTTTTTTCTTTTTTAATGTTCCATTCTGATATATATGTGTTCATTTCAGCAAGTGAACAGAGTACTTATTTTTTGTATCTCTTTAATGTGACTCTATTTCTGTATGATATTTAATGAGAGATAGAAGAAGTGCAAAGCAAATAATGGAGCACAGGAGTACAGCTACAAAGGATAAAGAAAATATTTACAGCAGGTGACTCAGCTCAGTGATTTCTCCTCTGAGCTGGTGACACCAAGGCCAGAGGAGAGCAGGGTAGCTCACTTGGGAGGGTTTAACCTCTCTTCCCAGAGGAGAGGTAGGTGCATAGTGGCTGGCACACACTCAACAGTGTGGCAGAAGACTGAATCCAAGAGCAGGTGAAGCTGTGGACCACCTGCCTTCTACTCCCAAAATAAAGACTTGATGCCTGCCAGTCCCAACAGAGTGTGTTATCTTGCAGCATAGCCTCCCTGTGAACACTTTCTTCTTCAAAGTCTCTTTCCACTTTTGAAGCCCTGCTGTTGGTCCCTGTAGGACTGGCTGGTTTTTAGCAGCAGTTGGAAGGCTCTGGGGCTTCCTTCACCAGCAACAAGGTGACAGCTCAGTCCCATGCAGCCTGAATAAACACTGTGTGCATGGCACAACCTTCCATTTCGATCCCAAAGCAGCACCTGTGAAATGGCAACACAGGCAGTATGTGGAAGAGGAAATGTGGCAAGTTGCTGTCAAGTCTTCCCCCCCATAGCATCACCAAAGTTTTGACTCAGGAAAGATCCACAAATGAGGCAGCAGCTGGCAAGAGTGTATTTGGTATTTGTAGCAACCTTGTTCTTCCAAACACAAATAAATACCTGATTGCAATAGATTAACTTTCATGAGCCTGTGGGGTACTGAACATCCTCCTTAACCTGTGCAATTCAAACACACTGCCTTCACCTGAAGCAACACACATAATGCTACAGCAGTATGTACCCAGAGATGAGCAAGTAGTGTGGTGAACAATGTGTGGGGTAATGCTGAAGGGAGACCCTGAACACAAGGCTCCATCCTGCCCCAGCAGAGTGCTGTTTGGAAGCTCTGTCAGTCAATGTAAAGTCCTGGGGCATAAAGAAGCTAGAGTGAGATATGCCAAGGCAGGAACACAGACTGCAGCAGCACTGAAATTAAAGTTTCCTGCTTGCCACACAGCCTTGCCCATCCCCACTTGTCCAGCCTGGCTGACAGTGGGGCAGCAAAGCACATGTCCAAGTGGACTGAAAACACTTACATCTCAACAAACAATTCCACCAGAAAGTCTACAAATACAGTGTGAACAGAGAGGATAACACATCCTTGGTGGCTGAGGTGGTATGAAGTCAAAGTCATCGTGTCAGCCAGAGCTGAGCTATTTCTCTTCTGTAAATAGCCAGGAAACAACTGCCTTTTAACCCAATGCTTCTGACATGTGGCACTTGTGGTGTGCTGACCATGGGTTAGTGCTTCTCTCTGGCTCATTGCTGGTTCCTACACTGGTGCCACCATCATCTTCTTGAACAGATCCTTTGGGCTGCAGCTGAGTCAGGATGCAGAGTCCAAGCCTGCATCCCCTGTAAAAAAAGGGTTTGATTCAGCTCTTGTTATTTTGTAAGGTTTTAATGAAAATCTAAGCTAAGAATTTATATGGAGGAAGAACGCAGAGATATAGGCAGGAGAAGGAGGAGAGCAGAAAAATCTGTTAAATGTGCAGCTTGGCTTTTGCTTAGTTTCCATGATAGCTCCACATCTGAGCCCAGAGATACTCATGATTTGAGTGCTGGGTTACAGCTGCATTTCAACTTCTCAGGTTTGTTCAGATGGCTTTATGATACTTTTCCAAAATGAGAAGGATGTTAGGAAATATGGACTCTTTTTAGTAAATGTGAAATAGTCCTCTTGGGAAAATAGAAGTCTACTTGCTAACCACCATCTGTCTGTGCTTGATTATTGGATAAATAGCTAGTTGAGTTCTAAAATATTTATCACTTAAATAGAACGAGTAAAGGGAAATGTTAAATAAGTTGGGATCTGGCACCAGTCATCGCAGGTGCAACTCCTGAACACTAACCTCTTAAATTCTGATCTATGTACATTTGTTCAACCCTCTACTGTCCTGTTTGTTCATTGCTCTAATGGCTTCTGGTCAAAGAAAGACAGTGCCCTTGGAGCTACTGAGTTACAGCTGAAAAAAAAAAACAACAACACTGCTTAAATGCCTCATATGTTTTCTCAAAGGTTATTCATCCATCTCACCAAACTCCTCTTGAGTTTCTAGGCTGCGATAGACAGAGAGCTGCGTAGTGCTTGTCTAGGGGATGCCAGCATCTCAAGCAGTAGGCTACAACTCTTTGACCTCATTAGTCAGGAAACAGGGAAGAAAAAGGGAAACATGAAAAAACAAGTGATGTTGTCCTCTACAGTAATTTTTACAAGCCTGTGTGTTTTTCATCAGGAGCACTGATTTCTGCTGCAGAGACAAAAAGCTACACCCGCACCAAAGCATTCAATGAGAGTTTGACAACAGCTTGTGAGTATATGATCCTTCTCCTTTGCTTAGTAGAACTGTAACTTGGAGTTAATTAAGCTAATTAAGCTAATTACAGGTGCTGCAAAGTGCAAACGAGGCACCAACTACTGAGTGGTGTAATCTGTACCAGTTTTTCAATATATTATAGAAGCAATTCTACTGTTGAGTTGCACTGAGTTAGTAGATAAAGACTTGAGTCTTCCAAGTCATCAAGGTTTTGTAGCAACAAAAGAGGAACAAAAAAATGTTTGAGCATCATGGGTTTCTTAGACATATTTAATTCAATAATATTAAAATTGAGAGAGTTGCTAGGCAAATGTAGTGAGCACTGAGGGTAGTTTGTAGATGTGATAAATTACTGAAAAAGTTAAATAGAAGCACAGAGTAGCAATGAAATAATGAGATAACATGAGGCAATAAAGGTTGGCTAATAGAACATTGAAATGTGGCCTCTTTAAAGATCAATAAATCAATTTAAAAAAACCTAGGTAGACATTTCTTCACAAATCTTTCCCTTTAGAAAATCTCTGTTCATCAGCAGAGAGCTAGAAGTGTCTTTCCTTTTTAACATATTGGTTTGTCTCTGTTCCTCTCAGAACAGGCAGGACCAGTCAATTTTTGCATTTGTATGGCAGTCATCTTTTGGCTCAAGCACAAATGTAGCAGCCACTTTCCATTTTCTGAATATATTTTTGGCAGCAATCCAGCGCTTATTTACCCAGGTATATCCAGCAACCACACATTTAGACCAAAACCTTCTGACAGCTTCTGATGCTTCCCAATCTTGCTCTTGCACAGCTTGCTGGTTGCAATTTTTGCTAGAAGTGTGCTGAATTACACTACTCATCAGCTTCCCCACAGCTGTGCCTGCCTGACCACCAGCTGAGGCATGGCTTTAAAGGGTCCTCAGTCCAGCAGCTGTCATTGAGGGTAATTTCAGAGTGCAGGGGCACTGGTGTGCCCACTGAAGCATACCAACCTATGTCCTTCTGCCCTCCAAGGGCCATCAGGATCATGCAACAAAGATTACCATTATCAATTCAATCTTTGGAGGCTGTAACACAAGCCATTATGTAAATAATATTAAGTTGTGCTCGGCAGCGTGCTGTAAAGGGCACAGTGCAATGGGATCTCTAAGTATATATTTTTTTCTACATGTAGCTATGTAAAATGCTAGGTCTAATCCTCATAAAATTAAGCACCCAATATGCAAGGAGAAAAAAAAAAAACTGAATAATGTCCAGTGAACTCAGACAATTTTTAGTGATTTGGACTGATTTTGGTAGGGCTTTTTAATAGGTTTATACATAAATATTATATTTATATCTGTGTATACTTGAGTGCTGTATTTCAGTCCAAACCAGCATCTCGTAAGAAAGATTTTTTCTGATTCTGGCTGATTACTCATTTACATCATTTAAACAGTGAAAATTTTTTTCTGGGATTTATAAACCAGCAATTATACTACAGAGTTTCAGGTTTCTCTTTTGTTTTGTTTGTTGTTTGAATCAGAGAAAAGCAAAGTGTATAACGTAGCCATATTTGTGCCTAATGAAGCAGTCGTATACAGGCATGTGAGATAATTGAAGGATATAATTTCTTTTTGTACAGATTTGAATTATTCCACTACCAAATCCCTGCAAAGCCTCAGGAATGCCACGCGCTCCTCAGAGAATACAACCCTGGCTCATCGTAAGTGCCATGGCAGCTCTGGAAATGCTGTTCCATTGTCTAGTTGCATGTTTTAGCTATTGTTTTGGAAGACATGAATACGGAGACAGCTAGAAAAAACAGGAATCTATCCTTAGGCAGCACTGATCTTAAACATAGGTAGCTTAGCTGCATTAAGCAAGGCAAAATATGTGTCTACAAACAGATGAAAGATGATTTTTGTGGTTCAGACACAGTACTTGACAGAGGAGACTGAGGTTTCACTCAGCTGGGGTAGAGACAGACTCTTTGTGTTGCTGCTAAGCCACTTAATATCTTGAGCTTTTGCATTACCATCAAAGAGGTAAAAAGCATATCCTTCTTCCAGAGCACTGTGTACCTCGATGCTGGCTTGCTGGAACATCTTAATGGGTGTTTTCTAATAGTCGTTCTTTCTTCTAATGTTCTTTAATTTGATAAAAGCACATTTTTTATTTAACACTGTGTTGTAGGCCAAAAATGCAGGCAAATTGCCAAGTGAATTTTGACATTGATTCTGGAATTTGATTTCCAGTCTTCAGCAGGGTGAATAATGGTGGCTTCAAAACACAAACATCATTAAGAAAACCAAATAACTTACTAAAAATGTTCTGTGCCTATATCTTCTTAGGAAACACATCCTTCACCACCACAGATGAGCCAACTTCAGTTACCAGAGGGAAAGGTTTCTTTACTACCATCAGCCTACTCAAAAGTACTGGTGAGACATTATCCTACAAATCCTCTTCTTTCAGTGTGCCACTGCAGTAAGCAAGAAAAGCAGAGGAGCACAAAACCTGGAGCATCTTGTACATTTGACCAGGGGAGTTCAAGATAGGGAAGAGATGAAAAGAGGAGTCACAGCTGCTGTGTCCCCACACTGTGGGTTGTCACAGGCTTTTTGGCATTCCTGCCTTCTCCCTCCGTCTGTAAGCAACGTTCCAGTGCATGCTTTCTTCCAGATGCAAAATTTGTCTGCTCACATTCCTGTGCCCCAGTGGCTACTCATGGCTCATGCAGCATGGTGGGCTTGGTGCCTGGCCTCTGCACTGATTGCTGCTCTGGCTAAGACCCAGGCTGGGTGATGTACCAGTGACACCAGCACAACAGGAGGTGACACGGAGGCAGTAATGCCCAGTGACTCTTGTGCTCCAGCCCTCTCTGAAACCCAGCCCACTGCTGCACCCTCCATGGTGGCTCAGGAGGACCATGATCCTCCTCTCCATCCTTTCAAGGGATGCTGCCCAACCAATGCAAGCCCACCCCAAAAGGCAGCTGCACCCTTGGCCAGACATTTTGGCAGGGCTTGGCGTCAGCACCGTGAAAATAATTTAGTGGGAAGGAGGACATGGGTGGGCAGCAGTGCCAGGGTGCGTTGTGACATGCTGCTGCTTCTCAGAGAAGTTCACAGGGGAACAGGGCAAAGCAGTGGGTATGGATGAAAGGCTTGCCAGGCTGTGCCTGAATAATCTCATCCTGTGAACTGATGGGTGGTTGAAATCAGCCTGCCAACCCTGGCAGAGCTGAAGTGGGTTAATTCTACAAATCAAGGCTGCAGTGTTCAGAGTTTGGAGTCCTCAGCCTGGGAACCTGGCAGTCCAGTGTTAATCTGGGTCTTCCTTGTCACCAGTACTGTGCCTGCAGGAGAGCAGTGGGCCAGAGGCAGCAAGCCCAGATTCCCATTCTCCTGAATCCACTCATCCAAGTTCTGTCTCATGTGTCCCTTTCAGGTAGCACAAAGGACATTAAAGGAAGTCGCTTCCCCTGGCCAACAGTGGTAGCTGTCCTGCTCCTCATCTGCAGTTTTCTAATAGCTCTAGGCATCAGGAAATGGTGTCAGTACCAGAAAGAGATGTAAGTACTAGGGAAGGGAACCTCAGGAGTGGGAGGGGTGACACAGAGGACAGCACAAACTTCACCCAGCTGTTTGGATTGATGGGTTTTCATTTGAGGGAACCCATAGTGCACGAGGCCTTTAAGCCCACAGATTGCTAATGCTGTTTTTTTCATACAGCAGTGTGAAAAGTGAAGTGTTCTTAGTCCTTTCATCTGTTGCGTGGGCTATCTATAAAATAAACTTTTAAGAAAGAGCTGTGATGCAGCTTTAGGGGGTGAAGGAAGAACAAGTCAATTTTTTTTTTCCCCTGAGCCCCTCAGTTCTATTAGCCTCCCTGCCAGCTGCTTTTAGTCTCTCATTTTGAATGGTTACTTGAGGACATGTTTTAATGAAATTGTACTTCCAGGCCAACTTTATTTGAGTTGTGAATAATATACGGGAAAGTAGGCTACCTGAAACTTAATGCCAGTCAAAGAAGCATTGAGTTTGTAATCATTACCCAAGTTTAATTCCCTACTAAAACCTTTGGAGATCTACTGATGAAAGCAGTATCTAAGAGGAAATTATTTTTAAACTTACTAACTTTACTAATGTTTGAAAAATCATGGTCATAATGAATCATTTGTGGTTCTAGAAAATCCTTTTGAAACGTGAATGCGAATCTTGTATTTCAAAGGTAAAAATAGGACTTTTTCCCCCCTTATTTAGGATGAAACTTTATCTTGGCCTAGAAATTGTCCAGAAAAAAAAAAAAAAAAAAAAGCTATGAGTCTTTAAATACGCCTTCAGAGAGCACAAGACCTCTGCAAGGGTTTTGAATTGTTCACCAGAACCATAATCTGTTCTTTTAAAGCATGAGTAAAGTAAAATTGTGAGGTGGGAACTGGGGAAGCCAAATGAATACCAGGAGGTGCTCTGGGGTTACAGAACAGAATCAGGGAAGTCACAGTATGTAAGAGCAAGTGTCAGATGCTCTTACAATGACTTAGCGTCCATTTACCTCCCCCTGAACATTTTACAAGTCTTTCAGGGGACTTATGTGTGACACCACCTTTTTCTCCTCTGTTTCAGTATGAACAGACCTCCACCTTTCAAGCCACCACCACCTCCGACGAAGTATACCTCCATGGTGGAGTCTGATGGGACTCCTACCTCCTGTCATGAACTGGAAAACCTCTAACATCACCTAAAACCCTTGAGCAGTGCACACAAGACTGACAAATTTAAAAGGCTCTGTCTTTAAAACAGTGATTACAGGAGTTTGGTGTTAATGACCCCTATTAAAATCTGGGATGCATAAATGACATTAATATCAGAAGATGAAGACTCCTGAGGACATTTACTTCATCCTGTCTATCTCTACATATGCATTACATTAACACCATGTGAGTGTCACTGTGAGATTACATGTGCTTAATTTGAATTTGGTGATCAGCTGGGAGTTTGCTGTCTTGTTAATGGAAACTGATTAACTCATCACTCCCCCAACCTGCCTGAAGAGTGTTGAAGCTTTTTATTTCTCGGAGTGTATAGACATGACAGCTCTGCCATATGGACACAATGATTACATGGGAAACATTGACTTACCAAAAGCTTTTGACACCTACATGACCAGTTTTTACAATTATTAGGTTTTATTACACAAATATTGACTAATATGATCCAACCTGCTGTTTCCTATCATTATGAAACAAAAAAACACCAAACAACCAGTACCTTACATGGAAAGATAATAGCCTGCATCTGTTGTCACAAGGCTGCAGCACAGGATTGGCAGGAGGTGTTGGTGAAGTGAAAAGGCAGAGAGCAGTCCTGGTGGAAGTGTTCACAAAGAAGACTTAGTTGCTGTTGGTGAAATCACAAGACAAAGTAAACTTCAGGCTTATGTACAAGCCACCTGTGGACCAGAGACTTATGGACTGAAGTTGATAAGGACCTTAAAGATGATGGAAAACATTATCCCTCTTTTGGAAGGGCTGTGCCTTTGAAACAATAATTACTCTTGAGTTTGCTTTTCTGAAATTGTATTTAGGGTATGTGTGAATGAAAGAAAGAATGTAATAATTTTATATCCTCCTTTGGCCTCAATAAGCTTCTGTCATTTGCGGGCTTCACGTTTTTCAGAACTGCAGGGGTAGTTTCCCAGGTGGCTTAATCCTGTGGAAAGGATGGCCTATTTTTACCCATCTCCTGCCTGGGCTGAGTATTTCCTTGCTTTGACACCAAAGATTAAATGACCATGTGGAGGGCAGGATCAGCTCAACCCACTGCACCATTCTCAGCCAGGTCAGCAGCTCTGTGATCACTGATGCAAGGCACAAGAGCTGCAGCAGGAGGACTGCTTTTGACACAGTGTGGTCTTTCATTACCTTTAGCCAGCCATGAAACTATACCTCCAAGAGTGTTTGAAAATCTATTGTTACCACAATGGTATTTCTTTAATTAAGGAAAATCAACCAAAATTCAGTCATGTCAACCTTAAAATTGGCATGCTGATTTAGAAATGAGCTTTGCTTTATTTACTGCCCAACACTGGTTGATGAGTGCCAGGGTTCAAAGCACTGTATTCCCCAGGACTTTAGAGGAATAAGTGACTTCCTGGAAAGAATGCTCTGACAGAACTCTTTAAAGTATTTTGTTGATTATTTACCTCATAGCACAAGCAATTCAAAGTCCATCACTCAGGGAATATCTATGCTGAACAGAAGACACATTCCTTCCTACAAAATTCTACAGACTTTGAGTGCACAGAAGCTTCAATATTAATTTGAGTGTTCCTTGTCTGTATGGACTTGCAGAAACAAAGCAGTTCAAATTTTTTGACATACTACCAGGTCACTCACAAAGAAGAGTGCTATTTGTTCTTTAAAAAAAAAAAAAAATTAAAAAAAAAATTAGGGAAAAAAATTAAAAATGGAGAGATGTTCTAAGGTATGTGGAGAGACGACTTGCTCAGGGAAGTTGTGGATGCCCCCTCCCTGCAAGCTGTCACGACCACTTTGGATGGGGCTTTGAGCACATCACCCTGGTCTGGTGGGAGGTGTCCCTTCACATGTATTGGGGTTGGAACTAGATTATTTTTATGATCCCTTCCTATCCAAATCACTCTTTGATTCTGTGACTTTATTCCTTGTCACAAGATGAGGATGACTGTGGCATACCTACTGAACAGGGCTTAACTTATCGTCTCTTACACTTTAACCCCCAAGGCTGCCTCAGGTTAGAGACGCTCCCTCAGAGACTGAGTTTTTGCAGAGCACCTCGGCAAGAGCTCAGACCCGGCACTATTTCCACTTCTCCCTGATAACAGACCCAGACTGCGGGGCAAACCGCAGGACCTCTGTCCCCCTCCCGAACCCATCCATCCCCGGAGAACTCTGCTCCTGCTTCCATAAACCTGCAGCTAAACACCTCCAGGCGACTCCCGCCTGGATGAGGACATTACCGCCGGGCACCGCAACCCCGCTCCCGCCGCCGACCAGCAAGTGGCGACGCAGCACTACAACCTCAGAAACCGGCGCCCCTTCCTTTTCCCTTCCCTTTTCCCGTTCCCGGGCACAGCCCGCCCCCTTCCCCCGCTCTGACTCCTCAGGTCGGGTCCCCGTCGGGACGTATCCGACCTGAGTAAGGACGCATCCAACCGGGAGGTGCTGGGGCGTGATGGAGCCTTCCTCCCGCCTCCCGTGGGAGACGGGAGCTGAGAGAGGGGCTCCTGGGGGGATGGGGCCTTGAGGAACCTGAGATAGTGCGAGGTTTCCCTGTCGGTATCCGTGTCCCTGTCCCTGCCCGGGGTTGGGGACTAGGTGGTCTTTAAGGGCCCTTCCAACCCGAAGTGTTCTGATTCTATGGTGTTCTATATTGCTGCTTGACTTCAGCTGTGCCTCACCAGGAGGTTACATAGTTATACATGGTTACTCAAGAGTTAGGATTAGGTTGAAAATGGACTGCAGCTTTAATTTAAAGGAAAACAAACAAACAGACAAAAACCCCCACAAACAAAACAAACAAACAAACAAAACCCAACCAAACAAAAGCAACAAAACCAAACAAACGAAAAAACACACACCCCCTCCAAAACAAACAAACAAAAATCAAAACAATAACAACAACAAAAAAACCCCACAAAACAAAACAACAAACCTCTCAGACAATTTTATTATCTTTGACATCAGCTGCCCCAGTATGTAGGCTGAAATCATTCATCTTGGGCTTGCCAGCTGTGGAATAATCTGGCTCAGAACCAGTTACCAGCTGCTCGAAGACGGCTATGGGAGGATCACATAAAGCTTTTCTCTAAGAGTGAAGTGTTTAAATCTTGCTGCGGCGGTATAGAAAATATTTCTTAAAAGATCTTTGAATGCTACATTACTAGATGCAATTCCATGACACTACGAAACCGGCAAAGCAGACCCAGGTCAGTATCTGAGGTTACATGTAACACAAAAACGCAACATTGTGAAACTAGCTGGGTCAGCTTTATATGGTCTTTAATGTAATGCATTACACATGTGCATTACACAGCTGTAAAAGCAACAAACTGGAAAGCTAAGGAGCAAGGTGGTTTTCCATGCAAGTGGGTTTCATCTCTTCCTGGGCAGACAGCAAATGCTGTGGGGTGGGTAAAAGCAAAAAAAATGGGTAAAAATGGGTAAAAGCAAATCCATTTTTGGTTTTAGTGTTTATTTCCAGTTACTAACGTGTCTCAGGGAGTGAGTGGCAGGGCTCAGGGGACTTTGGTGGAGCAAGTGACTTTTCCCATCTCTCCACAGCTTGTATTCCTGCTGTTTACATGTGGGTGGTGCTGGGCACTGCTAACTGGGGGGCAGGGAGGAAGGTTGCTAGTCCCAACCCTGTGGGGTGGTGGGGCTACGTGGGTGTCCTAAACCTCTGCTTGGTTTCCACCTCTTTGGCAGAGGAGGTGACATCTTAGAGTTTAGAGGATGCCCTGCTCTTATAATGCCTGACAGGCATCCTGCTGAGCCTTAATCCTCCTGGATTACCTCTTTCCTCACTGAGAATCACTAGTCCTTTTTAAACGGTATTGCAGTGGCTCTTCTTACAAGGCACCTCTTGCTCCTGAAAACTCATTAAGCTCGGCTTTTTTATTTAAGAAGCACCCCTATAATTTACAGGCTGTGCTCCAGTCACTGCAGTGCAGGCAGTAGCACGGCCATGCCTGGGAACAGGCTGCCTGACCACCCCAGCTCTGGCTCCTTAATTAGATGTTGCTGATCATAAACTTTGCTACCAGGGATTTTCTGGGGAAACAGCCCATCTTAATAGGGACTCACAGAGTTTTCTCTTTTAATGAGATAGGGGTTTTGTTGCAGCTATGTTGAAAGCTTTGTGAAGTGCTCCAGCTTAATTTTAATATATGTGTTTGTTTTAAAAAGCTCTGTACAGAAATTATCCTGCTAACCAGAAGAGCGTATTAGTTACCTTATGAAGTCTTCCCTGGATTTAAAGCCATCACTTACCGTAGCAGGCAAACAGAAGAAAGATCGGTGTACACTTGAACTCCAGACAAAACAGTATGTGAAGGAGGAATTTTGTTTTATTTATTGTTTATGGTAGTAGGTAATTCTTCCTGACTCCGCAATTAGCTTTCATCAATAAGCCAATGGAAAGCTTCTAAAAAGCTCTACAGGGGGATAATAATTACTTAATCTTGCCTAAGGAGATTTTAATGGAAACCATATGAAATCATGTTATATTTGAAATGCTTCTTTAAGCACAAGACAAAGCTCAGGGAAGTCCCCAGCAAAGATTATTTGATTTCAGGGAACATCAGATTATGTCTTTAAAATTCCTCTTCCCCCTGTTTTCTAGCATACAGTGTTTCACCTCTTTCTTTTCAAAGTCTGCTGTACCAGGTTGCCCCAGCAAGATTTTTAACCAGTGGGGGAAGAAAAAAAAAAAAAGAAAAGTATCTGTTTGCCCTTTGGTTCCGTTCCAAACAGGAGGACTTTCAAATTGACTCTGGCATCCCACACAGCGTGAAACACCCTCGTGTGGTGTAAATGAAGCATTGAATAGCTCGCTATTGTCCGAGAGAACTCACATATGCCAGAGCTGGGCTTAAAGAAATGAGCCAACAAAGACACGAGAGAGAAGCTGCTCATACATTGATATGAGCAGACACCGAGGTTGTGAGCAGTGGACAGAAAAAGGGGGTGGAAGCCAATATTACCGAGGGTGTATTATATGACAGACATTTCAGTATTTGCAATGGACTTAGGAAATGCAGAAACTGCTGTGATAGTCATGGTGTTTTCCTGATTTGATGTAAAATGGGAAACGAACACCACTATTTGGTCTGCTGGAGAAGTGGCGATTTATAATGTAGTGAATTCTGCAGAGCTTTGTGATTGAGTGTGTCTGATGTTTTTAAGTGTTAAGTAATCCCATTACAGACGGTAAAAATGGTAATGAACATCTTGGAAGAGTCTGAGTATACTTACATGAAATGCTGAGCAATTAGCTTCTCTCTGTGAGAGTGAATCCTGCAGTTTTCTTCTCATCAGTAGCAAAGTGACCTTTAAAATACGCACTGACACAGAAGCCATTTCAATAACTTATTTGATCTATTGTATGCTGATAAATTGCATTTAAGGACTTGGAATTTGCATGTCACAGTAGATTTTGGACTGAAATGGAAGATTTTGAAAACATTAACTGAAAGCTTTTGAACAGTAGCAATGCCTCCTGTTGAATAATGGGATGGGTGTTATTAGGGTATTCAACCTGATAAAGAGAAGGAAGCTAAGCTCCTTGTAGTTCTTGGTTTTATCAGCTTGCTTTCAGTTGCTTCACTTTGGGAAGTTTTTTGTTCTGGCTTTACATGGCAGCCTGAGAGCCATGTGTTAAAATTGAAATAAAACACATTTGTGTTTGGAATTGGCTAACACTGAAAACCATATGCCTGTTAGTGCTTACATAGCAACAGCCTAATCTGCACAGCTAATCTTTTTACTGTGTATTTGAAAACAGGAGGGTTCAGGGGGTGGGAATGGGATTCAAACTGCTAGGTTTTCTGAGATGCCCTTGACATTGGCATGTACTCCGCACCAAGGCACGAGGGCAGAACTGAGCTCTTTCAGTAAATCCACATAAGGCATAAATATGGCTATACGATCAGGGGCAAAAAATGGATAGTAAATTTTTAGCCAGGCCATCTTCAGTGCTGAATGGGATTCATATGTGAATGCTCTGGCAATTCAAAAATACAAAATGGTCTAGTGACCTTAATATGGAATTTTGTAGAATTGCTCAGGCTGGAGAAGACCTTCAAGATCATTGAGTCCAACCTCGTCTTAACCTTATTACACTATTTCTGATGACCCAATTTTAAAAATTGTCAATAGTATGATTTTTTTTTTTCTGACTGCTTAGGTATTCATTTTTGCAGCTACTCACACACATCCTTGAAGTGAAGCATTTAAATGTTCTCTAGTGATAAGACCCTTGATAATTTGTAGGTTTAATCTGCGGAAAATAAAATTTTATTATTAGTGCACATTTGTTCCCTCTGGCCATCACAATTAATGTTCATCATTGCCAAGTTTGGTACTGATTACTGAAGAAAATTACAGCGTTTTGTGGAGATGGGAAGAGGCTGAGGTTTTACAGAAGGGAACAAGCAATTTAATGCTTTTCTTTTCTAGAAAAAAACACGTAGGATTTTTGGACTGTAAGAAAGTGATGGTGAGTATCTGCACATTGTGTCTGATGCTCACAGCTGAAGTCTCACAGTGCAGTGCTGGATGGGAGCACCTCCTCCTCCCCTCATCACTCTGCTTTTAAGCTGCTGGTGTCCCACACAGTGACCTTTGCAGGTTAGAGCTCTACAAGCCATCTTGACCACAGGAGCCAGGGTGTACTCGTGCTGCATGTCACAGCCTGGGGATGTTAGCTGTAACATAGTGAGAAAGTTGCTGCAGTCTTGCAAGACTTGCAAGAACCCCATGTCTTGCAAGAACCCCATGCTGTCATGTGCTCCAGTACTATTAAAAATAGAGGGGAAAGGGTCAGAAACTTTGGAAAGACTGTTGAGGGAGCATATTTGAGACTATCTCCCCTCCATCTTTAGCTATCCTCTTTTTTTTTTAGCTGATCTGATGGCAGAGGGCTGCTGAGACCTGCTGTAATGGTAGAGGTGGTTAGACTACTTTTCCTAATGCCAGACCACACTTTACCTGTTCCCCTTCAGATTCCATTGTCTGTCATACATACTTCATCTTCTTGATGTCATTTGAAGGATGGGAAAAGCAGGATGGGAGCTGTCAAGGACACCAAGAGTACTGTGTCAGCGGTCAGCATTTTGGCTTGAGACTACAGCTTCAGTGTTTACAGTGCCACTGATCACTGTGAAGTGCTGCCCCAAAGACACAAAGGTGTCCCTGAGAACTTATAGGCCTCAGTGACATTACTACCTTTGTACTGCAAAGCTTTCCTATCCTGTAAAGCTACACTCTGAAACAGCCATAGCTGCCAACCATTTAAAGTTTGCTGGGTGGCCCCAAGATGCCATGGTGGGAATGTGAAAGACTGAAGTAAGGTGAAGTAGTCCTCTAAAGGAGGTAAAATTGTAGTGACTGAACACCTTACATAACAATCCATCTTTCACTTGCAGATAAAAATTCAATTTCAAGAGAAAATGTTTGTGATCCCATATGTAAGGCTTTGAAAAGTATGGCCTCTTCTTTCCTTCATTAGAGGCAAGTGTACTGGGTGACCTTAACTTGAAAGGGGAGCAAGGCTGCTGGACATTTGGATACAAGCCAAACCTACTACTGTCCATGATCCTCTTTGGACACGAGGAGATAAGGAGTCCTAGGTAAGGAGTGCTTTGCAAAAACCTGCTATAGAAATTGTACTATTTTAAAGATTATTCATTATCAAAGCTCTAAAAGCAAAGTGTCTGTTTGCTTTGATGAAAAGGAAAATGTGTATTTAGGGAAGGAGATAAATTCTGGTAAATTATTGGTAAGAATACATGATGAACATATATGTATTAACAGATATATTTTTATGTATACTTTAAATACATAGCTCAATTATAGATCTTACTGTATAATAAGGAAAGTATTATGTGAATAATGTGCAAACTTCAGTACACCAAATAAAAAATACCTGCTCTTTAAGGAATCTTCCAAGCAAAATCATTTTATGATTCTAAGATGAAAAGAATATTTCCTTGCAGACAAAACAGAGAACATTTGAAATATATAGCCTTGATATTTAATATTCAGCCTTTAATAATCATACAGTAAAAAATTTTCATTCAGAGAGATGTTTGATGTTTTTTTCACTAGCTTGCAGGGGACTAGACCTCCATCTTGTGTGTGTACCTGATCGTCTGTCTGTCCTGTGTGAAGACTGTGAAAATAATATATGTGTACATATTTGTAAGAAGCAGTTAAGAGAACTTGCTTACAAAATATTAAGTTTCAAGTGTAAGTAGTAAAGTTAGGGAGAAAAATTATATCTTGGAGGACTCATTTTTTGTATCACAGCAAATCCAGAAAGTGTTTTGGACAAACTGCTAAATGACAGCCAAGTAGGGTGTAAGGCAGAGCATGAGACTATCAGGGAAAGGGAATTGTTGAAAGAGCAGGTGGAAGGGATTGAGGCTGCCCTATATTGCTCCCTGAATCTTCTGCTGCAGTCTTGACTCTTCAAGTGCAATGCATCAGTTACTCCAACAAATACCCTTACTACCAGTCATAAAACTGTGGTGCCAGCCCTCTGTACTGGGGCTCAATAGCTTGCCTGGTGCTATAGGAGAGCAAATACCAGAGTCCAAGCTCACGGCCTGTTACGGTCTGAGGTAACATTAAAATTTATTTTTGTTTTGGATACGAGAAACGAAGTCCAACCATAGAAAATGGTTGAGTGCAAGCAGATTTTATTTGACAATTGACACAGGCAAACAATGTAGAACCAGACAAAAGAGGTAGAGAGGAAAAGATATAAGAGAGAGAAAAAGTGGTAAGAAATGGTAAGAAAGAAAGAGAGTGAAGAGAGGAGAAATAAAGGGTAAGAAGGTGGGAAGAATGAGAGAGAGAGTCACCACCAGAGGTCCAGCTGTCCAGCGAGGTTCTTCAGGATGGTGCTGATCCTGGACAGGGTCTGGTGCAGTAATGATGGTGGGTCAAAAGACGACGACACAGTCAGAGCATGGACAGCAATATATATATACCCCTGAGTCCTTTTGTTCCCAAGGGGCAGCTGTCAGTCAGCCAGGGTCTTTAGAACGCAGGCTGCCTGGAGGGGAGCAGAAGGGTGCAGTCCTCTACCCAGTCATCAATTCTTACCTTCTTACAGAAGCCATTCCTCCTCTCTTCCAGCCACTTAACCAGGTACATCATGCCTCCAGGGGCGTCCCAGCATTGCAGGTTGGCCCTCAGGAAAGGGGCTTCTTCCTGATGCCATCCTTGCTCTGCTCCAGCCCCTTAGCCAGGTACTTCACAAGTACAATCAAGGTGGCTTAGTTATGCCTGGAGGGATGTCCCACCATTGAAGGCTGGTGCTCAGAGAAGAGGAATAGCCTCCACCCAATAGCTGTTATCACATCCCGAGGTGTCACCCCTGCTCAGCTCTGGCCAGACAGGTCCTCCATCCTAGCCAGGGCTATTCATTTTAAAATTGCTCTTTTGAGACAGTTACAAATCAGTGAGGTCAGACTCACACACAGCCACTCCCTGCTGTCCATGAGGTATCCGTGTGACTGGAATGGTTGGGGATATCCCCAGCAGGCATCACCGCACAGCACAGCTTTTGTGGAAAGATCAGGTCAAGGGTTACAAAGACTCCAAAATGAGTGGGACTGTGTCACTGATGGGGGAGCATCTGACCCGGGTCACTTCAGCTCCTTGGAAAGCATCTAGTCTTGAGCAAAGCACAGGGAATCCCAAGATAAGAAAGCTGTACGTTTGTGCTTCGGGGCTTTCTGGTTGCTGATTCAGAAGTGTGTGCAGGATTTTGGAATAAAGTCAATAAGAGTGTTTTCATGGTAAACTTGGGTAGTTAGCGTAGACATTAGGAGAAATTCTTCACTATGAGGGTTGTGAGGCACAGGTTGCTCAGGGAAGCTTTGGCTACCCCCTGATGTCAGTGTTCAAGGCCGGGCTGGATGGGGCTTGGAGCAACCTGGTGTAGTGGGAGGTGTCCCTGCCCCTTGCAGAGGGTTTGGAACTGGGTGATCTTTAAGGTTCCTTCTGACCCAAACCACTCAGTGAATTATAACACTAAAATACACACCTGCTTCTGAATAACGAGCATCCTAATCGCCATCTAAATGTTTTAAACATCAGCTTAGAGGCGCATGTGCACTTAGGAGTGGTGAACGAACCATTATTAACCAATCGGCTGTATTTTAATATTAGAAACACTGGGCAGTCGCAAAGCTGGTCCGGCCCGGTCCATCACGTCTCAGGCCCGGCCCGTATCCCCCCCGCCCCCTCTCCCTGAGGGACCGCGCTGTGGCCGGGGCGGGGCAAGGGGCGGGGCTAGGAGCGGGGCAGCCAATGGCTGTCCGCGGGGCCGCCGTGACGTCACGGCTCCCCTCCGCTCCGCACCTGTTACATAAGGAGGGGGCGGGCGGCCCCGGCGAGTCCTCACTCGCCTTGCCGGTCCTATCGGGTCGCCAACCACAGGCCCCGCCGCTCCGGCCCAGCCCGGCCCTGCCCGGCCTGGCTTCCCAGGCCGGGGATGAGGTCGCCGGGCGGGCGGGAGGGCGGCCGGCGGCGGCAGCAGGAGCAGCAGCAGCAGCAGCAGCAGCAGCAGCGGTGGGCGGCCGCCGGAGCCATGGCGGAGAGCAAGGCGGACTGGATGGGCTCGCTGCCGGCGGCGCTGCTCTCCTACCCGCTTTCCAACCTGGCCATCCCGGGTAGGGCGGCAGGGACGGGATGGGATGGGAGGAAAGAAATACGATGTTTGGGTGCTGGGGCTGTGGGGCCTTAACGCTGAGGAGGAGTTGCGTCGCGGTGGTGGTAGCGTCGCGTTCCCCTTAAGCAAACTGGTTCCAGGTGTTGGGTCCAGGACTTGCTGTGCCCGGTGCTGTGGCGGCAGGCTTGGTCCTGAGGTGTTTGCCCGTCCTTGGGAGCCGGAGGCTGGGTATTTGCTTGAAGTGTAGCAACCATGTGGAGAGTCTGTCTTGAGGCGTCAAGGCCTGGCTGAGTCAGAGCACCTGTTTGTAAGTAAGGGCCAACCAGTCCTGCCCATCGCAGGAGAGGAAGGAGGGTTTAATCTCTTGTAAATACAGCTGTGAATCTCTAGCTCGTGGACCTGCTTGTTTTCATTGGCTTTAAAAAAAAAAATTCAAGTAAATGTTACCACTGGAGGTCCTCTTTAAGGTTTCTCACACTGTTTAAGCAAGGCTGAAAGCAGGTAGGGGAAAAGGTTTGTTCATGTTTAACAGCTGGAGGTTCGACAAATTGAAATGGCTTTTATAACAGAACTTATGGCTTGTCAGAGTCCAAGAGTACAGCATGGTTATGAAACATCCCAATGAGTGATGTTACACTGGAGTCACTAAAATACGGTAAAAACTTCTAAAACGTTCTCGTTTTCCAGCAGAACTTAAAATTGCTAGCTGCAAGCTCCTGTACAGAGATAAGTTAAAAAACTGGTAAGGGTGAATATCATCCCTTCTGGTTCATAGATGGATAAACTGACAAATGGGGAAGATAACATAACCCTAAGGTTACCTAGGAATATGCTGAATTTCCACCTCTAAGTGCCAAAAAATAATCTAGTGTTGCTTGCTGTTGTCAGGGAAAAGTTCAGGGTAACTGCTGTATTGTTAGGCTGGTCATTAGTTAGGCTTGGTTTTCATGGTAGTGCCTTTGCTTGTCAGAGCCCTTTGGGTGTGTGTTGTATAAAGAGCACTCAGAGATGCTTCCTTAGAAACGGTGACTGTCTTGTTTGTGTCAGCAGAAATACGGTGTTTGAATGGTATTTGAAGCATGTAGAGAAGGCACTACAAACTTCCTGTGCAGTAGTGGAGCCCTCATTGCCTGCTGTATTTCTTGAATCAGAAGAGTTGAAATGCTGTTTCTAATGAAAAGCACTGCTTCCTTCCTGGCCTCCTCCCCCCAGTAGCAATCAACTTTTTGTTGCCATAGGAGTTTAAGGGTTGTGAAACTTTGCAGAAGATTTTTATGCTGATTTGTGTTCGGTGCAATGCAGCTGTCCATCACTTAAAATATTGGCTGTGTCATGTTTGTAGCAGGGGAGCCAAGAAAGTGGATTTTTGTTTCACAGTGCCACACTGCTTTTAATATGAGTAATGTATTTTTGGAAAAAGCTTGCAATGTATGTTTGTAGTCAAAGTTGTTGTATTTTCTCACCTCTTTCTCGCATATACCTTATGCAGCTTGTGGGTAGAGAAGACATTTTGGCTAAGGATTTTTAAATTTTTTTTTTTTTACTTTAATCTGAGGATTTTCTTGTTGGAATGGACTTCTAGGGCCTTCTGGGACACAAGGTAATGTTGCTAGCAGTGTTTCAAGGAAAGGATTGTACAGAACAGTTCAGTTGTTGAACATCAGTGGAGGCCAGTGCTGCTTTCAAGAGAGATGAAACGTAGGCTTCAGGTCAAGTGAGAAGCAGTTTTATCTGTGTATAATACTTGGGTGTGCATATGGCAGGTGAGGCCTGCCTTTGCCCATTTCTGGTTGCATTTGTTTTTACCACTGGATTGATAGATTCAGTTTTTTATTTTTCCCTTCTCCCTGCCCCCCCCCCCAATCACTTTTTGCATAGGAGTAGAGGTGTAACTCTAGTTTAAATTAAAACTTACTCAACACTCCAAAGATGTTGTTTGCTTTAGTTTTTTTTTTCACCTTATTGCACTTTGGCACAATGCAGCATTCAAAGGTTAAAAGAGACACATCCAGCTTCCCATGTTACTTGGCTTTGGGCAGAGGTAGGGCAAGTACTGGAACTGGAAGAGCTTCCAGTAGCTTCTTGCTAGTGCCACCCCTGTTTTACCCTGTTTTACCCCACCAGTTCCAAAACACCACTGGACTAACCCAAGACATTAGATTTAGTTCATCATGCAGTATTGTATGGCATAGGGTCATGATTTCAAGGGTTGGACTCGATGATCTCTGAGGTCCCTTCCAACTCAGCCAATTCTATGATAACCCTCTTGTATGAAGGTAAAGGTGGTCGGTATAGAGTTCTGCTTATCTGTTGCAAGCATTTTTCTTTTAGAGCTCCTTGTTTTTACTGACTTTAAAAAGGACACCCAGAAGTCACAGCTACCTTTTTTAATGTACACTGTTCTGTGATTCCCTGAGCTGTTAAGTGTGGTGTGAAGCATACTACCTGAGGGCAGAGAAAGTCATTATTTGCTCAGTCTTTAGAACTAACTGGTAAGAAAGAATGTTTAAGGTGGGTATTTCATGAGGCATACCATGTTTTGAAGGAAACTCTAGAGGGTTTTCTCTTAATTATACTTCAGACTAATTAGCTTTGTGGGCTTGAAAATGAACTTTTGAACATGGATAGTGAATGTGACCCTTGACAGGGTAATGTATAGCATATTCCCATATGTGTTTAATCTCAAGCTGGTTTACTTTAAATGATTTTTTTGAAATTGTAAAACTGATATTTACCACTTTGGTCACCTATTAATCAGCATCTCTTGGCTTTTGTTTTTTCCCTCTTGATAATGGAATGACAAAAAGCTGTAGTGCTGTCACTGTTCAGCTTTCACAGAATGATTTTGTTGGAGAAACCTAACCTGTTTCTTGCTTATACTTGCATGCTGATAATTCATAGCACCATGGCAGGTCAAATTTGTACTGTTTCTTTTGACTACTTGCCTTTAAGTAATTTCTGCAGTATCATCATTAACTAGGTGTCAGACTTTGAGAAGTTTGGTCTGCTTCTGAAGGTACAGCACCATTTTTCAGTTTCATTGGGCTTTTACATGAATACTTGTGTTAGGACAACTGAAACGCTTCTTCTGTCTCAAGATCTGCTTTCTGAGATTGATAAGCTTGTACCTTGTTGTCTTGAGCCAGAAAAGCAATCTAACACATGTTAACTGACAACTATTGGTGTTTGCTTACAGGGTGTTTTATTAGTCAAGCCTCCAAGGTGCTGCTGGATAAATGTGGTGAACAGAAGAGAGGGCAGTTCTGCTTTCCTCTGGGTCTTGATAATAATGAATTTATTGAATTCTCTCTGGATTATTCTGTCTTTGAATAATTAGGAGCTATGATACAGTACAAAGGCATACTCTCTGGCTTGGTCACCCACTTTGATCAGGGTAGTTAGCTGTGAGTTTTTCCTCCGTGGTGATTTTCTTGTCTTCCAGAGGAAATGTATGATTCCTTAGGTATCTTCTGGGGTATGGGAAGGTAAGCAAGCTCCTTGCAGGAACACCCATAGTAGCTATGGGTGCCATTTCGTAATACGAGAAGCTTCCTCTGTCCCTTGCCTGCCTGCCTCCATTCCTCCATCTCTTATCACCTAAACAAAAGAGCAGAACTTCCCTTTGATTTTGGTTTGGCCCTACAAGTGTACTAACCTCATGCTGGGTGGTGAAGCATGCAGCTCTCCTGAGGAAGGGATGGTGTAACACAGTGCTGCAGATGTAGGCAGGAAAGAAGAGGCAAAATGGCTGTGTTTTGAAAACATGGGGGATTATATTCTCTTGCATGTAGCTTTAGTGATCCTGCTGTTAAGGGAAGAACTAAGCTTAGCTGGGAACCACCCTGAAGGAGGCAGTGGCGGAAATAAAGGTAAATCTCTCATGGGGAGAGGAAATTTTCCTAAGAGGATTTGGTCTGTACTAGATGTTGCCCTCTCTAATGAGAATGTATTAAGAATGCCTAAAGAATTCTTCTAGGAGTCTATTAAAATGTAAATCCTTACCTCAATAATTTTAGATATTTGATTATCAATAGGATGCTTGTTATTCCTGCCTCTTCTCCTTTGGCTGGGCAAGTTAATATCAGTCATTTGATTTGCTTTTCTTTAGTAGAGATGTTCTAAGATGCTAATCTTTTGATTAGAAAATCTGGATTGTAAGTGACCTGATTCCTGAGGACTTTGGGGCTTTGAGAGACACTTTTCTTTATCCAGATTTTCCCCTCAGTTCTGGCACACACAGGACATTTGGTTTAGAAAAATGTTGGTGGGGCAGTCTTATTAGTTCTTGCATCCTGTGTTTTTGGAACTTGATTACTGTGCTTCTGGATGTCTTGGCTATGTAATGCTTGCTCTGCTGTCATGTGCAGTGTGTTGTAATGTATGGGGAATGTACTGCTCATTCTCATGAGACTCTCATCTCATAAGCAAAGCTTGCTCTAAGAAGTCTGGCATCAGGACAGCTAGGGTGATTATTTGCCCTTAAATGACCCTTTAGTGCTTTTAGGGGGTTGGTACAGTCTGTTGACCTTGCTTCTTAAAAATGCTTAACATAATACATTTTTACATCCCATTAATATTCCATTAATGTGAAGAACAAGCCAAATTATTCAGATGTAGTTACACTTACTGGCAGTGGACTTTTCTGCCCTTCTGCTTTCATTTATTGTTTCTTGGTTAGCCAGATTTTTGCAAAAAGTGTTTTTAACTGTTTGTGACTACTCCACTGCCTTGCAGCCAGGGAGTCTAGCAATATGCTAGTAGAAATGCTTCTATCTGGAAAAACGGGAGGTTTTGTTTTGTTTTCAGATAATTGGCAGTGCACAAGTATGATCTGTGTTGGAAGATGTCTCTGCACTTCACATGCCATGTAGTCACAGCTTTAACATCCCTTGAGGGTAAACTTACAAGCTTGCCAAGGGATGCTGTGGTTGGCTCATTCCTATCCCTGTGCTGCAACTGTATACCCAGAAAGTACTGATGTGGAAACAGAAGGTGATAAAATGATATAGCTAGTAACTGTTGAAATTTGAGGCTTAATAACATTCTGTTTATGAGTGTCCTTGTTTGAGCTGCACCGTGGGTTAATTTGACCATCTGTGGCTAAGTACCATGACAAACAGACAAAATGGAGAGTTAGACTTTTCTGTAGATGTGATGATTAAGAGCTGCTTTCAAACAATTAGCACAAAGGCTTCAACAAGAAGTCATCCTGCACAGTGAACTAAAATCTAACATATAAATTGAATTGAGAAGTGATCTGATTAATACAATTAACTTCAAATTTGTGTAAGGGGAATCAAGAGATATTTTAAGATGCAACTGAAATTGCATCTTAACTGAAAATTTAATTTTCACAGTTGAGCATACTGCAATACAATTAAGAGGACTATCCTTCATTTTATCGATCTGGCATCTGGAAGATACCTCTTCAGTACTGTTCTAACATTAGCATAGAATTTGGTAGTTAAATATCTTGGCATTTGATGGCACATGACTGCTTTCCTTGAAGCTTCCAGTCTTTGCCAGATGAAAGAAATCAAACGAAAATAGAGCAGCTATTGTCTGTTACTCTCTGAGAGCTGCCAGCTGATTAGCAGTCCTCTATATTTTTGCCTTTGAATGTACAGACTCTTTTTAATGCATGCTGCTTCATGCTGGGTATCATCAGCCTGCTGGAAGCGGTTGGCAAATTGTAATTTCTTATTTTATTTCCAATGTATAGCTTGGTTCTGGGAAGGGCTGAATGCCAGATTGATGCCATGTCACTGGAGTAGCTCAGTCAAGTTTGTAATCTGAATGCTCCGTTCTCCTGTACAGTAACTCCAAGTGTGCTGCGTGTGCAAGAACATGCCCTTCAGACAGTTCATACTGGGGTTCTGACCTCTCTTCATCTAAAGGACATCAAAGTTTCTTGGCTTTTCTTTGCCTTTTGACTGTAGGGTGGAGGTTATAATAGATTGGAGGTTCATTATTAGCCTTGTTCACAATCAAAGGGTTTAAGGGATAGATTTGTTTAATCATCATAGGATGTTATTTTTGTTTAAGATGTTACCTGAAATATTTTGCTGGTGAGATTTGAGCTTTTTTTTTTTTCTCCTAAGAAGAGGTGTCAGGGGCATTTGGGTGGTGGGAAACAGACCACAAAGAATTTCTTACACACAGAAAAGACTTCTTTGGATGTTACTCTGCAAATTGTGTGATGCTTGTTGGGGGACCTGTGAGCCCCATTACTGTTTCTGTGCATTGTTATAGGATCTGTGTATCTTCACAAATCTTTGTGTTAGACATGAATTGAGAATGTGATTAGCAACTCTAGCACTGAGCTGCTAACAAAATGGGCTGGTTTGCTTCCTGCTTCTGGTAGAGAGTCTGGATTTTGCCTCTTACATTGAACAGTTTTGTCAGTTAAAATTATGCTTTTTCAAGAAGAAATCATGTTGTGCTCTATGTATCAGCAAACAGCCATGGTCTTGCCATAGCAACAGAATGGATGGACCTTTCATGGGGTTTTAAGAGTAGAGCAAAGGAGAGCAGGCATTATTTTTACCTCGTGATGTGATCAGCTTAGCATGTAGCTTAACATCACTGCTAAGCTATATTAAAGCCAGTGGCTGAGCTGGTAATACAACACAGTGGTCTTAAATTTAAGAAGCCTACTGGATGACATGGATCCTCACCTAGTTCTTACTCCTGAAGCTGTTGTTTCAGTTTGCTTGTTTTACTAAAGGGAAAAAGTTGTGGGCCTGGGTTTGGCTTAGATATTCCTCCCAGCTGGTTGCTGACCTTCTGTAAATGACCAGTGGAAATCTAGCTGAATTTACACTGTGCATTTGCAACCTCAGTATTGATGATGCTGCTGCCATGTCCTTCCTAGGATGTGGTCTTTCCCAACCATGAAGAGGAGAGCTTGATTTTTTTTAGATGCTTCAGTTCATATTCTACTTGGTTATATCTAGGTATACATGTTGTCCTCATTGTAAATAAGAAGGAAAATTTCCTAGGCTTTTAAGCAGAGCCATGGTGCAGGAGTTAAGAATATTTTCTAACTATAGAAGCATGTCACATATAGTTTGGTTTCTCAGATAGCAGCTGCCCTGTTAAGAAGTACAGTTCCTAAAGTATGTGTTGAAAAAGTTTCAATGTGCTTGTGGCATGTGTTCTTGCTGGTTGCTTTTTAGAGCTATAAATAGAATTTGGTTTGTGATAGCATAAGAAGAAATCTGATTTTTTTGATCGTTAAATGTGCCTTGTATATGGCAATCTGCAGAGGAAAGGCTTTTGTCACTGTAAAGTATATGATCAGACTTAGGAAAAAAACCCTGTTTCTTGGCTTAGATAATTCTGAATTTATTTTTTATGCTCAATAAAATTGTTATTCCTTCATAGGTCAAATTTATCAGTGGTGCTGAGAGACTGTAAGGGTGCAGGTGATTTGTGTTAGGCAGCTCTGTAGAGGCTGCTCAACTGTTTTAGTTCAAATGTTTCTTATGGCCACCTTCTAGCATGCTGATTTTCTGCAGTCACCTAAATACAGGAAGAAATTAATATTGAGAAATTGAAGCCCAGCAGCACCCACAGAAAGAAAACCAAAAACCTCTCTGTGCAAAGTGACTTACCGAGGGGGAGAAGACAAGTCCCTTATGTCTGAAGTCTACTTCCCAATTATTGTATAAGCTTGAAAGGCTTATTCCGCTATACGGGGAGGTTTTAAAACTTAAGTTGCAGTGTACAGTATGAGCCAGGCTTGATATGAGATATGACTGCTTCTGAGATGTCTTCTTTAGATCTTTGATCCTGCATTTTGTTTGGGTTTACACATTTGGAGGCAGGAGAAAATCTAGGTGTTACTCCCGAACTGACAGCTCCTTTTTGATGTAGTTTATTGTGACAGGAACTACATGGGTTCCTAAGCTGACATCTTTGAAAAATAGGCTTTTATTATTTGTCACTAGTTTTGAGAAGACTAAAAGGAAAGCCATGCAAGAGGCACACTTTTATAAAGACTTAAAGAGTTGATCAGAATTATCAGACTGGTATCTTATTTATTATAGTTTATTATCTATTTATTATAGTTTGGATTGGAAGACATGATGTAGTTCCAACCACACTACCATGGGGGTTGCCTCTCACTAGATGAGGTTGCTCAAAGACCAACACAATCTGGCCTTGAACACTTTCAGGGAGTGGGCAGCCTGTGCCAGTGTCTAACCATTATCACAGTGAAGAATTTCTTTCTTATATCTAATGTAAATCTACCTTCTTTCCATGTGAAAACATTGCCCTTTTTCTTATCACTACAAAAAAATCCCTCCTGATCTTTCCTATAGGCCCCTTTCAGGTACTGGAAGGCCCCAGTATAGTCTCCCTGGAGCCTTCTTTCCTCCAGGCTGAACAACCCCAACTCTCCCATCTTGTCTTCATAGCAGAGGTACCCCAGCTCTCTGACTATTCATGGCCCTTCTCTGGACTCACCTCAACAGCTCCATGTCCTTCTGGTGTTGGGGACTCCAGAACTTGACACAGCACTATCAAAGGATTCTCACGAGAGCAGAGGATAAGCCATTCCCTTCACCTGCTGGCTGCACTTCTTTTGCTGCAGCCCAGGCTGAAGCTGGCTTTCTGGGCTGCAGGCATACATTGCCAGCTCACATTGGGCTTCTCATCAACCAACACTCCCAAGTCCTTCTCCCCAGAGCTGTTCTCAATGTTCTCCATCCAGTCTGTATTTGTGCTTGGGGTTGCCCCAACCCAGGTTGCATTAGTCCTTGTTTAATGAGGTTTGCATGGGCCTAACTCTTAAGCCTGTTGAGGTTCCTCTTGATGGTTTCCCTTTCCTCCAGTGTGTCTGCTGCACCACACATCTTGGTGTCCTTGGCAAAAGTTAGTTTTAGTCTTAATTTGTAAAATATGAAAGCAAATTTTCACGGTTACTTTTAGGTACTTTTGAACTAGTTGAAATCCACGGAGTCTGTATTAAGGTTGTTGTGGGCTGATGTTTGGTTTGTGCACAGTATGTTGTTCCATCTGGATTAAAAAACTGACAAGATAATCCTGTCGAGATCATAATCTCGTTTATAGCTTTGCCCTTGCATCATAGGAAATGCTTCAAGTGAGCACTGGTACGCAAATAAAAGGTTTGGGTAAAGAAGGCTGCGGATGCCTGAAATGTTGTCTTAAAATTAAAAATGACAGATGAGATTTTTGGTTGCAGACTGAGGTAGAGGAGGAAATTCTAGAAAAGTACAGTCCCAGAAGCAGGGGCAAGAACCCTGGGGTGTGCAGGAGGTGGAAAATGCAGGTGCTGAATGATGCAGATAAGGGTATCCTGGACAGCTGGAAAAGGAGCTACTTTTGGTGACTGGGGATGAAGATGCTTTCCCTGTACTTCACCAGAGTGGGTCTGCAGGCAGCAGGTGGGGTTTTCCTCAGTGGGGAATCTTATCTACTCTCCTGAAGAAAAGAGGGAAGCCAGGCCTATTGGAGCTGTAGTATTTCTCCTGGCTGAGACTTGATAGGCAAGTCATGTCTGGAGCAGTTGCAGCTTCATGGTCAGAATGTTGGTGTATGGTCTAAAAGGTTAGATGTCCTTGGTAAACCTCAGTTTGTAGTAGGTCAGCTTCTGCCCATCTTTGCTTGATGCTGCTGTGGTACAGTGTAAGCTGAGATACACTGCCTTCCTACTCTTGTTCTGTTTTTGACTTGGCTAAGCTGGGAATATTATGTTAACTCTGAAGCTGTTACTTTGAAGGAATTTTCTGGTTTCTTAGTTTTGTTTCTATTTACTACTGACTTTTCAGTTAGAGGTGTTTTGGTTTTTTGTAGTAGGCACAGTTTTTGTAATGGAGATGCAGTATCTTGAATGTATGTTTTATAGGAGCTTTATTGGACATGCATTATTTTTGCAGGAACTGGCAATTTTGATTTGCCATCATTTTTTTGCAGCTTTTTTATTCACCATACCCTTAGTCACTCAAAGGCACTGCCACATAAGACACATTCATGAACTTGCTTAGCACGAGCTTGGTATCTAACCACACAGTGACTGGTGGTACTCAATTGTTCCACCTTTAAGTTCAGCCACTTATTATCCACCATTCAAATTAATAACTTATTTGGCATTTTGAGGCTGAAGTGAGATGTGCTGATAAGGCAGGTGTGTGTACAGATCCCTCTGTCCATCACATGAATACAGGTCTTTTTTCCATGAAGTATGGTTTATTTGGACATGATTGGATCTACCAGGTAGAATGAAACTAAAGTCTTGTCTTCTTTCAGAGCAGCTGGAGTATTCTCTCAAATCAGTAATGTTAACAGTCTCTGGGAAATCTTTGAAGGCAGACTGATAGTTTGTAATTAAAGGAATGTTAGAAGGAAGATTCCCTTTACTACCAATGTGCATTGAAATTGGGATTGCTCAGAAAAAAAGACACTTCAGAGTGGGAGCTTTAAAGTTTAGCTCTTGTAGAACTAGGGAAAACTAAACTGTAAAGGATAGTCTGAAAGACTAATTCTTCTTCTCTAAGCCTGCCATCCATGTAAGACTTTGAGTTTACAGGGCACATGAGCATAAGTGGTTTCGGGGAGTCAGTTTTCTAAAATTAAATATTCTTGGCTTTTGTTTCTAGGGTCGCATGATTCTTTCAGCTACTGGGTTGATGAGAAATCTCCTGTGGGGCCAGACCAAGCTACAGCTATCAAACGCTTGGCCAGAATTTCTTTGGTTAAAAAGATCATGAAGAAATGGTCAGTGACTCAAAACCTGACTTTCAAAGAGCAATTGGAAGGTGGGATCCGCTACTTTGATCTTCGGGTATCTTCCAGACCTGGAGAAATGGGACAAGAGATTTACTTCATACATGGCTTGTTTGGCATCAAAGTCTCGGATGGACTGAAGGAGATTAATAGCTTTCTTGAGCAGCACCCCAAGGAAGTGGTCTTCTTGGATTTCAATCACTTCTATGCCATGGATGACAGTCATCACTTCTTCTTGATCAACAAGATACGCTCAGCATTTGGATCCAAACTTTGTTCTGTTGAATGTGTAGAACATGTGACATTGCAGTACATGTGGGAGAAGAAACATCAGGTAGGAGAGGATGTGTAATGTTTTTCAAACCCAGAAGGCTAAGATTTAAATAAAAAAGCTGGGTGTGGTTCCCAGTCAGAGGTATTATACCAGGGATGTTGCTGATGGTCAATTTAAAGCACGCTGGAGCTTCCTTTATGTGCTATGCATATTTCTCTCCAATGATGTATAGCCCCTTCATCCATGGTGTGGTTAGAGTGTGTCCTGCTCCCAGGCATGTTTGTTAATTAAATGATGGTATCCTTGGAGCCTTGTGCTCCTTACACATGGTCTTCTCTTCTGGAAGAGCATGTTGTGCTGACTTATACTGGTGGCGTTTTGATAAACTGTCATCTTTTTGGCCAGTGGGAAGCATACGTAAGCTTTGGCATGAATAATGAATGGTACGGAATTTCTTGACTCCTTTGCAGCCATCCATCTGCAGTGGCAAGATTAAATGCATCTCTGTGGTAACTGCTCCCATGCATACACATAAATGGAGAACTCGGTTTGAGCAGTGGCATGTAGCTCCTGAACTGTAAAATATGAGGCTTTGAGAGAATCATCTGAACTGATGCTGTCAGTGCTAGGGTCTGAAATGAATAATTTGTAAGTTTGGGTGTTAATAAAAAGTGTTTCATCTTTGTGCTTTCCCCTTTTCCACCTTACAAGGCATAACATACTGACTTATCATTTAGAGAAGGTTTTGCTGACAGCAAGACTGACTTTGGCATCCTATGCAGTAAGTGTGAGTGGAATGCTGTTATGCCAGTCAACCCAGTAAGCTTTAGCTACTAAAGAGGAGTTACCCAGAAGATGGCAATACTGCTACAATCATTATCTTCAGGTACAGTTGTAATATCCTCTGACAGGGCTCTGAAATACTTTTAAGCTGAAGTCTTTAAGTGACATCTCAGTATGCTCCTGGCAACTTTTTCATTTTAAACTGATGACCCTTAAAGCCTGAAGCAATCCTGTCCTTGTTACAAACCAAAATGATCTCAGTCTCATGTGCTGGCAGTAGAGTAACAGACTTACAGACACACATGACTCAGGAACAAATTCTTTTCCTTGGGCCTCTTTTCTCTTCTATGCAGTGCTGTATAAGCATAAACTATTGCACCTTCCTGTTGAAATACAAACCTGAATTTCTGGTTTTTATCTCCTTTTCCTTCGTTCTGCTAGGTTCTCATATTCTACCACTACCCGTTGCATCAGGAATACCCCTTCCTGTGGCCAGGGAATAAAATGCCAGCACCATGGGCTAATACAACCAATGTACACAAACTACTGCAGTTCCTGGAGACCACTCTCGAGGAGCGAAGTCGATATGGGACTTTTCATGTTTCTCAAGCAATTCTCACACCTCGAGTCAAAACTATTGCACGGCATCTAATTCGTGGTCTGAAGAACACACTTGTTCACAGGTAAGGACTTGCTTTGGTTTCTCAGTTCTTAACTATGTTAAGAACTTACATGTTGAAGGAGGCACTGAATAAGAAAGTAAAAATGAAACAATGTTTGCTTAGAAGACTTCATGAAAGCATGCAGCTTTGCTTTCTTACTATTGCTTTTGAGAGCTTTGCAGTCATGCAAAATAAAGAATTACTGAAAGCAATAAAGTAACAGGGTATATGCATTACTATAAGTGTTTTCTGGTAGCTGGAGCTCTTTTTGAATGTGATGTAATTCCATAAAACAAGGGCTGGATCTGCTGTGTCAAACCAATACTTGTTCCAAAGTGGCTAAACTTGAATATAGGGCAGAAAAGCTTGTACCACAGAGGAAAATGGCCTGTTTGTATGCTCAGTTTTGTTTCTCTGTATGAATCTGCCTGTTATTTCAGTAATGGCCCATGATATATAACCTGGGGCAGTATTATCTTTTTTTTTAACCAAAAATTAGATGAACAATTTGACATTTTTATACTACCTGGGGTTGTACAAATAATTTGCCCAAGATGATAAGAAGAGGGTTTTACTTTGAGTAGTGCAGAGTGCCAGTGATCTTTTTAATAGTGTTAACAGCATGACTAGAATGTGTTCCATATGATTTTATTTCATGGCACTATTACCTTGTAGCCTGTTTTCTCAAAACTGGAGGCACTCTAACTATCCCAGTGGGATATGATCTCCTTGCTCACCGTTTAATATTGTTTGTTTTGATGTCTCTAAGTTTATCTTCCATTAAGTTTTAAATTATGGCTGTATAGGTGGTCACAACTAGTTTAATTTGATCAGCAACTGATCTTAATATTAAGCAGCAAAATAAACACACATCTTCAGCCATTTGATATTCCCTTTGGGAGATTCATTGGTCACTTCAGGAGTTACAATATTTTATTATTTTGAAACCGAAGTCAAAATAACTTATCTTAAAAATCCTTTCTGAAAGTGGCGAGCATGCTTTTTCAATCACAAAAGTTGATGGAAGTAATGAAATTCCAGGTGAAATATAAATCATGAAGCTTTCAGTGTCCTTCCTTTTTACAGACAATAATCTAGCAAAAGACAAATCCAAATGATGTTAGCCACAATCTGTTCAGGTCTCCATTATGGCTTGCACTGTGCCTGTGCAGTCAGCATCAGACACTAGATGGTGCTCAGGTGCTTTAAGCCTGGTGTGAGCTGTCACAAGCAGCACAAAAGTAAATACATGTGCTTGGCGAGGGTACCTAACAGAAGGCACGGATGTAACTTATGTTTGTGTACCGTAGGGTAAATATACTTTTTTTTTCTCGTGAATAAAGGAAAGTGTGCTGAATTTCTGTTTTTAAAAATTATCCTAGTTTAAAGGATCATCTGATTTTGTGGAGGGGGTGAGCAGTTTTGTTTCATGTAACTCTTGGCACAGATCTGGGCTGTAGACTGCTCTTAGGCTAGAAGCCTGGCTTTGCTCCATCCCTTTCCCTTGGCCCCATCATTACCACTTTTTTGAAAGTAAAAAGTGAACAATTAGATGCTGCTGTTCATTAAAGTACGAATGCTTGTTTGTTACAGATGCTGGCTGTATGTGTAAATCTGTCCTTACAGTTATGTGTTGATGTTTGTCTTCTCATATAGAAATTTTGCCCCCCAGTATGACTGGGTATGCCCCCCAGTATGCCCCCCAGTGTTACTGAGCTCTTGCTAAAGGAGCAATGTGTAACATTGACACTAAGCTGCCTAAACTCTGGTGTGTCCCTTGACAGGGACAGTAATTAAGTCTTCAGTCAAGTTCTTGCTTCTCTTTGTTCTGGACAGGTTTTATTTTTCTGGAACAAGAGATCTGGGGAGTTTTTAGGGCTTTTGTTTGTATTTTCTTCCCATCCTGTTAGCTCACTTACTTTCCTACCATCTTGTATAATTTTGTCTGTGTATTATGCAACTAATTTAAATAATTCTAATATATTTAGTCATTTATGTCTAAAGTGCACTGAAAATCCTGATGATTGCATGCTAGAGTCCAAAAAACCCCAAACTACAGGCTCCTGACTTGCACTCTGTCCCAGAAATTACTTGAAATTTCTCCCTATGGTAGGATTTCTGACTCGGTTTACCTCAGCTTGTGACATCTCACCTTGTGACATCTCACCATCTCACAGTGGTGTATGGTGGGTTGTTCAACTCCTATAGAGCTGAGAGCTTGATTCTGGGTTTGGTATCCTTGACCTTGGTTTCTATGAGTGGGTCCAGAGACTGAAAGGAGTGTTGTAGAAAAGCAGTATGCTCTCCTCAACAACTCTTTTCTCTGCTTTAGGTGAGGCAGGGAAACATCTTGGGCAGATATAGCTTTGCTTTGTGAAATTGGAGTCAGCTGTGAAATTAAGCTTTTAGTTCAGCATGTACTTGGGTAAAGAAAAACAAACAGCAGCACAGAGGAGATTGTAGTGCAAGATTAAATCCTGAAACACAGTCTGCTCTGTAAATGTAGAGTTCACAAATGTTGTTGTGCACATGGTAGTTTGTATTAATGACTGACTAGTGTTTCTTTCTGATAGCTGATAACCACATGTTATGTTCAAGGCCCTTCTTATTAATCACTTGTATTTTGGTTGGCAGTCAGGATCTGATCAAAAATGTTAGACTAACATAATCTGTAAACAGCATATTGTATTTGAAACAAGTAGACCATGTATAGAGAAGACTCTCTTTTAACATGTTAAATTTTCTTTATTTCAATTTCTTTAGGAACCTGCCCATGATTTTGAATTGGGTGAAAGCACAGAAGCCGGGTGTCATGGGTGTTAACATAATTACATCAGACTTTGTGGAGCTGGTTGACTTTGCTGCTACAGTTATTGCATTAAACGACCTCCTTTTAGAAGAGGATGAAGCTGCAACTAAATCCTGATTGCTGTGTCCGACTCAGGCTCCTCAGTGAGCATCCTCAAACTCGGCTATGTGTTTATTTATTTATTTATGTGAAATCTATTGTAACCTTTGTTTATTTAACAGAAAGCTAGAAGAGATGTGGTTAAACATTACATACAGACGGGTCCCTTCTCCCAGTGGTGTGGTGGAACAGAATAGTGCTGTCTGAATGGTGCTGAGTGTCTGTGGCTCCGTGTTTGACTAAGTTATGCACACATCTGCTGCAGCCTGGCGTGGTCTCTGCCTGCCAGCAAGGGGCTGACCTCCGCAGCAGATGGACCCCATTATGGTACAAGTCTCCCTGGAGACCAGACTCACCGGGCCCTTCTGCCTGCATCCCGCTGGTTCCTCAACTCCAGGGCTCAAACCATGGATTGCTGCTGATCCTGGAGCCTCAGTATGGCCAGGCTGTCTGGAACAGTATTGTACTTGGGCTACCTCGGGCTTAGCTGGAGGCTGCTGCTGTCTTCATGAAGCTGTTTATGACACTACCTCTTAACTTGAAGAAACAATATTGCTGTTGTGCAGGGGAAGCTGTTACACTGTATTGAGTATCTCAACTCTCCTGGTCTGAGAGGGAAGGGTTTGTTGTGCTGTCTCCACTCTTCTTCTGCACCTCTTCAGTATGTTTGCAACAATGTTTAAGCTTGTTTCTTTTGGCATTAATCTGGAGAATATTTCAGTCTTCAAATTGTGAGGAGTGTAACTCAAAAATCTGAATTCCTGTTGTAAGGTGCTTGAGAAACCACAGTGGAGCCTTCTCTTTTGCTAGCTGGTTACTTGTTTTTTTTCCACCCCTTGAGTTTTCTTTGGGGAAGGTTTCTCACCCAGACAGCCTTTCTCTGAAAGGAGCTGGGCTAATCAGAAATTTGCGTGGTGTTTGAAGAGCTCAAGGTGACAAGGACTGCTCAAAACCCAAGTATTGAATCTCTGATTTGTAATGGGACAGTGAATTCTGAAATAGAATCCAAAAGTTGGGTTTACAGTAAAGAGGTACAGCTACAAGGGAAAAATTTCCTCAGCTTGCCCCTGCTAGTGACAAAGTAAGCAAGAGTTATGCAAGCACAGGCAGCTGTCAGTGCTGCTTTCTGTAGTCATTTTTGTGTTTTTGAACTTATTTTTGTGTTGGTTCACAACAAAATGTGACCATATGTGCTTGAGCCAGTATAGTCACATGTTGGTACTTATCAGCACTTAATTGACTAGCTGGTAGCATTCCTACAGTCTGATTTATCTTTACTTAAAAACAACACAAAAATAATACAAGAGTGACTGATTAGCAGATATTTCTCTGCTTGATCGTCTTGACAAAGCAACTATTGGTACACTAATCAGTCATGAATTTGTATTAATCTAAGCTATTTATCATAGAATGTATCGTTATAGATATTCAAAAGAAAAGTGAAGCTCCATATTTATTTTGTTATTGTATCCTGTGTTTGCCATTATTTGACAGCCCACGAAAATCTAAAACTACTTTGGTTTCTTGTCACAAATTCAGAACTCCAAGTTTATCTACAGGTTTGCAAACCTTCCTTGTGAAGCTTGACTGAGTTTTGAGCAGACCATAATCTGATTTATGTTTGTGGCATGGTTTTCATTAGAATTCTTTGAATTTTTTTTAACTGAATCCTTTTTCTGAAGTGAGTTGGTGTCTGTGTCTCAAGCTATCTTTCTCCTTTTCTCTTGTGTTTTTGTGATGGGGACAAGTAATGAAAATCACTTTCTGGGAATGAAAGCTCAAGTAGCTAGAAACTTCCTTTGAAAACTCCAGCAGAAGTTTATTATTTGTTGGGTTTTTTGTTGATGAAACTGTTGGAACCTGTTTTGAACAGCACTTTTTTGTTTGAAGTTATTTAAAATACTTGGATTTTCATTAGATTAATTCTGTGTTAGCCTGTTTTTCTCACAGCCTAAACTGAAACTCCAATGGTAGTGTTAAGTCTGTGGGTTTGATTTCAGAGGTCTTTTAGCTGCAAATGGTTTTAGAGCTCAAAACTTGGAAAAACTTGAATGCTGATGAGGCAAAAATATGTCTGAAAGGTCTCCTGCAGAACTGAAGGGCAAGGCAAGAAGTTGAAATTAGTATGATGTTTGCATTCAACCCTTAATATATTTTGTACTGTATATGTCTACCTCAAAGATGTATTTGGCTTAACCAATATTTGTTGTGTGTGCAGAGTAATGACTTGATAGTTCTCCTGTTAGTATTTATTTGAACAGAGATGTGATGGTTGTAACTCAGGGCTTTGGTTAGATATTTTTAAATATAAAGTTTTTGTAACATCTGCTATTAGCCTCTTGAAATAGGACAAAGGCATGCCAGGTGTTAAGAGTCAGCAGAGTGAAAAACTGGATTAATGATGAAGGGAAAAGAAAACATTTGTCAGTTTGGCCTGTCTGAAGTGTTTTATTTCAGAGCTGTGCTTGGTGCTGTGCCTCTGTGCGAGGAATCTGACAGCCTCAGTGGTGAGTTAGGCAATTGATAGATAGAACTGTCTGCAACAGGGTATCTTCTGGGGGTACTTTGACAATGTTAATGCTAATGTTTAGAGTTGCTTTTAGGGTAACTCTAAACCATCCTAAGCAATATGAACTCCCTTTCTCCTATTGCACATCATAGACCATAACAAAGCTGCCCTTGTAATAGGCTTACCTCTGACACAGCACCGCAGCATATCCAGATTCCTTCACACTTCACAAAACAGCTCATCTAGACTTGGACTTTGGGCTGCAGACTCTTTTCTGTCATTATGAAAAAAGTGAGCTGGGCAGGAAAAGGAGGATCAAGGATGTAGAGCAGTAGTTTGCATCCAGTGCTCACACTGAAGGTGTGGCAGTGTTTAGCCAGGTTTCAGGCAGCCAAGTGGAGCAGGTCTGGCAGGTGAGTGACAGGGGCTGCATCTCCTACTAAGTCAGCTGAGTGTCCAGCATCTCTGTGGGCTGCAGCTGGGTGGAGTATGGAGCAACTGACAGCCTGCAAGGTTACGGATGGATGAGTTTGAGGAAAATAGAGGTTGGCATGAATGCAGGAGAAGGCTGGGGGTTCCTTGCTTTTGAGTAAGAAGCAAGACTAAAAAACTGTATTCAACAGATGCAGGTCTTGCTTCCCCCAGGCAGTAGGGTTCACTTGGAAAGAGTTTGTGTCAGATTCCCCTAGCACAGTTGTTCTGGGGACTTGACCATTCTGTAGGTGCTAGGAGAGGAAAAGCCAGGAAGCTAGTAGCTGCTTGTGGCAAAATACTTAACTTTATTGCATATTTGTTAATAATTACTTGTATGGTTCATTACTACAGATTCAGGTTATTTGTATGTTGTGTTATGACAGTTGTTCTGATGTGCGGTCACTGAATGCCAAGCACTCTGGTATGCCTGTTCTCCTGGCACTAATTGCTGCCATGTGCAATTCAAGAGCATGCTTGAGGGACAGGCCTGTATGAGGAACAGCAGCAACATCAGTTGTAGGAAAAACTGTGGGAAACATCAGTTTTTAGTATCTGGCTGTGTGCTTGTAGGTAAAAACAGAGGGGATTTATTGTTTGATTTTGCAGACTGTCATTCGCTCAGCTTCTTATTTGGGAATTGCTATCCTAAATATATTATAGTTGGTGGAGCTGGGAATTGTATTGTTCTTTTTTGAGAACCAAGCACAGATTCCTGCTGTACAGTGTTATCTTAGCAACTGAAGGGATACCATCTTGAAATGAAGAGCATCCCACTAGAGACAGTGGTGGCAAGGCAAGTTTTGGGGGTTCTTTGGGCAGTGAGAGGTGTCAGATTGGTGCTAACTTCAGAGCAGAAGTGCTTATTGCAAGAAGACCCTTGTTCTGCTAAAGAGATTCTGGTAAAGAAATTAGTAACAGGAAAAAGAGTATCTTTGCTCCTGAAAAATGCTGTTTTTCTCTCTGTTGGTGCTGAGTTAACGTGTTGGAATTTAGAAAGCACCTGTGTTGTAAAGCTGAAGTGCTTCTGAGCAGGGATTTTGACTCAAACAGAAGTAGGGCATCTGCCAAGATGTTTTTATTGTTCTTATCTGTCTAAGCCTTTTTGGAAATATTTTCTTTGCATACCTGGCTCTGATGTTGGAGTTCATTGTTATGTTATCTAGCAAACCAGGGGTTAGGATGTCTATAGATAGAGGACCTGACCATTTGATTTTTAAATAGGGCCAAACAAGGAATTCTGACAAAACATATGTGACTGAGGCTTAAGTTGAATATAAAATATTTTACATGGTCTATATGCAGTTCTAGTAAAATGTTCATCTAGACCTTAGTATGTTGGTACCCATCCCTAATAAGTAAATTCTTCAGTGAGAGGACACAACTTTAGACAAATCTTCACTGGTTGTTTAAGCACAGAGAAATTGTCTAAAATGACCCAAAACTTCACTGGAGAATCAAGTATAGTCCTTTCAGCAGTGGGGATTGTTTTGCTTCTCTGTGTCTGACTAATTCTTTTTTCAGCTTTGTTTTTTGACTCCATAAACGGGTAAAAGAGCCAGAGAATATGCTGAGGAGGAAATAAATTTTATGCTAAGGATGTGTATGTTGAGCTAACTGTGATAATGTCATAGTGATTTAGTTGGTCATACCCTTCAATTATAATCTTGTTAGCTGTTTGGATTAGGTGGTTATATTATTCTTTTTTTATATTAAAAAAAATCGGTCCCACTGACTCAAAGTCTGTCTTGTTGAAATGTGTATACATTTGTAAGCATAGTTACTTGTTCTATCTCCTTATCAAGTAGACAGGCTTTATCTTTTTAAATGTAGAGACTGGAAAGGAATGCCAGCTTTAAACCTGTTGAATCTAATTATTTTATATTTCTGAGTATTTATGTATTCATTGAAACGTTACTTTTCTTACCCTTAGACCTGTGGTCACTTCTGTATCTCACTTCAATCGAACTGTAGCATATTCTTAAAGTATTGATCCTAATTAAAAATAATTTATATGGTTCCTTATTTTTGCTCATTATCAAATGTATTTTGTAGTTGGATTTTTTGTTATATGGTTGAAGGGGGTAGAGTGCCATGTGAAGGGGAGTTACCTATTCTCCATTTATATTTGTGCAGTTTCTCTCCTTTTGGCAGTTTGTGCTTTACCCATCCGTCCAATTCAGTTGTATGAAACCAGGATGCCTCAATTGAACTGCGGATTAACTTGGGGTTAACATCTGGTTTTTTTTCTGCTTTACTCTGCATTTATGTCTTTGGGGGGTTTAATCCTGAAAATAAAAGTACAACTTGAATTAATCATCTTAACTCTTTGTCTTCTGTACTGCTGATTGTTTTGGTAGATGATGATTACATTGTGAATCAGTTAACATCAATTGATTGCAATTACTTCTCTGATGCAGGATGGTGTCATTGAAGGTGTTGTTATTGAGCTGTCACATCTTGCTGCACTTTTGTCCCCTAAGTAGTCAGACCTGGACAACATGCTTATATTTAGGCTACACTGAGAATGTGGAAGTAGTGCAAAAGTGCCTAGAAAACTCTACGTGCCCACTTGGTTGCACCTCTGCCTGGGCACACCCAGAGAAAAGCGTGCTCATGCATGAATTCAGCTGTATCTTGAAAGGCAAGTACAGTTTTTTCTGCAGCCTCTACTGCTGCAGTACAAGTGATGAAGCTCCATGGTAACACTCAATCAGAAAGCAAAATCTGAATGATTCCTGGAGCCTGGGCTAATGTCAGCTGCTTGTAACCCTGTGAGATCAGCAAGGCCCTTCTTTTGGGTTACTTTCAGCTTGCCTGCCTTGAGAATGTAGGAAGTACCAGGGGGAAGAGAAGGGACTGTATGACCCCAGTTCACTCATGTTGCCAGACACCTGACTGGTAGCTGATGCATTCTGCTCATGAGTTGTTTGGGTTTCTTTTAATTCCTGGAGATAGAGATGGGAGCTGAGAACCTAATCACTGCTGTCCCTACTTGTAGTGCCAGACCTTGGTGAGTATTCACAAACAGAGTAACTTAGGAGTGACTCACATAAATAGCCAGCTATTGGTGTCAGCAGCCTGTCTGAAATCTGCTGTAGGCAGGAAGTGTACCATTGTTATTTACAGAATAAATACAAATGCAGCATAAGTCTAATGTGAACAGCATAAGATAGAAATACATAAGAACATTGATGGTTAAATAGCTTGCAATAGCTGTGTAACACTTTTTTAATTTCAAATTCCAGATACTGTTTCCCCAGATCAGGAATTGTATACCCTAGAGGGGACTTGAGGCACAAGAGTGAGTGTGATTTTGTGATGTTGCTTCACTATGGGATTCTATAACATAGGTTGTTGGGGTTTTTTCAGTCTGGGTGCCTTTCAGCAATGCTCCACAAGGGCACACATGCATATACATGTACATGTGTGCACAAAGAAATACTTGCTATGAAGTGTATAATGAGACTGCCAAAACTAGGTGCGTGTTCTGTCACAAACTTATGCACGCCCTTTATACAGAGTTTCACTGTTGCCACAAACCTGTGATTAGCTGTTCAAACAAAGATTCCTGAATTGCATGTGGCGTAGTATTTGCCTCTTGAGACACTGCTAAACCTACGTGAAGATTTGTAGCAGTAGGGAATCAACTCTTCCATGCTGTCTGAAGGAAAGCCAGCTTGAAACTTGCATGTGCTGCCAGCTGCTCTCTGGTGTAGCCAGGAGGTGAGCAAGATGCTGGCAAGCTCTGGAGCTGAGCAATGGTAATGTCACCAATTCTTCTGATCTGGTAGGTGACATACCAGTCACTTGCACTGGACTAGAAAAGTATCTGACCAAAAAGTGTCTCTCTAATTAAAATGTGAGGTGAGTTTGCCAAGTTTGCAGGTGAGCAAATGCTGGAAAAAGAAACCGAGTGATCTTTGAGCTACAACAGGTTAGTGAGTCCAGCTGCTCTTCTAAGGGATTGTAGAATTTGTTTCCTTATGCTTTGTTCAGCTTATAGCAATGCTACCACCTGAGGCTGAGATGAAATGAAATTTTCTGGAGAAGACAGTGAGAGTGACCAGGATCATTAGCAGGAAACATGCTTTTAATAATCTGCTGGAACAATCCCACTTGAAATCAACTTTCCCTCAGCTTAGAGATTTGCATTAAATTAAAAGCAAAGGCTGATTACAGTAGAAAAAGGCAGCTTGTTTTTATATCTTGCATATCTCTTTTCAGTAGACATAAATATACCTTGGGGGAAGAACTTTAGGATGGTGCAGAGTCTGCTTGAGGGAGAAGCTACCATCAGACATGGCTGTGTAGGTTTATACCTGCTGGTTCAGCAAAAATTCAGCCTCAGTGAGTAGGTACCATTCCTTTCAGCAACCAGTGAGAACATGCACCTGTGGTGAAATTGTTTACCTGGCCAAATTCATGAATTAAAAGTTTTTAGTATAACCACCTATGGGGTAAAATTGCATATGGCTGTGAATTAGGTAGTACGTGAGAGGAGAAAGCCTCTTGTCTGCTTTGTGACTTTTTTTGTTTGGTATGGGTAGTTTAAAAATAAAGCAACCTTGTTTGCTGTGAGATACCATTGCTGAGCTTGGCTTCTACTTTAGAAACAGAATGGGTGCAGGGCTGATTTTTGTGCTGCAGTGTCTGTAGGGAGCAGTTTTTTGTGTTTCTTGAGCAGGAAGAAAGGAAGTGACTGGCAGTATAAGGCACTAGTGCATGAAGGCACCTAGCCAGTGGTTGCATAAGTGGAAACTGTATGACAGAATGTCACCACAGACTATCCCTTTAGAACTGAGCAGACACCTTAGCTTCTGGATAAACCTTTGGAAGAGTTCTGGTGACTCAGAAGATGCTGAACAAGGAATGAGTTGCTTTTCATGCAAAGACTTGCAGTGTTCACTGAAACAGCCTAAAAGCTTGACTGGTGTGTTCAAAGCCCAGATGATGTATCATGCTTGGGTTTGAAAGGGTAATTTCTGTGTTTGAGGGTTTTTAGATGCCTTTGGTGTTTCATCTCTGTTACACTCATGAGGAGGTTTTGCTGCTGTTAGTGGCAGATACTGTTTGGCTTGCTCAGCAGAAGGACAGGCAAACAGCAGGCCCAACCATGTTCTCCTAGCCCCTCACTTTGTGCTGCAAAGAGCACCTTGGCACTTTGGATGGTTTTGTAACTCAAAGACCCAGTTTGTCTTGGGCTGAAAATCTGGGAATGCAAAGTATTCCCAAGAAGATAGTGAGAGCAGAGTTGTTTTCTATCGTGTTGCTTCTTGCAAATATGCTTTAAGAAAAGGGAAATAAAACACTGCCCGGAGGGGATGTTCTTGCATCAAAGTTCTTATCTGGCAGCCTGGCTGGAGAAAAACATACACTGTTTGCTTGGTGAGCTCTGTGTAAATGAGAATTAAAGATGGTAAATTTTTTTTTTCTTGAACTTTGCTGAGTGTTGCTTTTCTGTTGGCTTGTGGCAACTGAGCAAAGGGTTGGCTTTCATTGTTTCTGAGTTTTCTTCCAGATTCAAATTGCAAAACCTGAAATCACGAGTGCAAGGAAGAAACAGAAAAGCATCCTCTGAGGCCAGAGCAGTGGAAAGTGAGGAGGAAAGGTATGCAGTAGAGAGATGGTGCTGCAACTTGCCCTTTGGAATGGAAAATAAACCTCTTCAGGGGCTTTTTTTTTTTTTTCTGAGACAGAACAAATTATTACACGACATTCACTCTTTGAATTTCCTCCAGTACAAAGTTCATCTGATATGCTAAGTGCAGTTCCACGTTTACAAAAGTGCTGAGTTTGACTTGACTGCATCCTTTGACAGATTACACTGGCATCAATCAAAATACAATGTGCCAGGCATTTCTCCTGAGAAAAATAACAATTGCTAGCATTTCAGCCTAAATATCTCAAATGCCAACAGTTTGGGTTTTTTTCTGTAACTCTGCATTTCTAAGAGGAGTCGGCATTTGAACGCTGAAGCATTAGGAGCAACCAGCTCATACTGTATGATAGTGGTTATTGCTGGAAAAGATGCTTTGGTCATTGCCAAAATAAAAAAGTGTATTACAATGATAATACTCTTCTGGCCATCTGTAAATCTGTCTTGAAAACTGCCCTTAGTAACAGGGTTGAGCAGTGACAGAAGCTGTCTCACCATATTGCCTTTGCATGCTGCAAACATGTTTATAGAGTGATGAACAGGTGTTTCTCAAGGCTGATCTTTTTCCCCCCATATGCTGGATATGCTACCTTGCAGCCATGCCAACATGCTAACAATAACACTTAAAACCAAACATATCTTTACAGGCTTTAAGATTCAGAATTAATCCAAAAGTCAGTGTAGGTTTGCTGAAGTCATATGTCCACAAGGCAAGAGGAAGGCTGCTGCAAGGGTATTTTATACTAGCAACAGCTAATGCAATTTGGAGGATCTTAGCCACCTGTAAACTGTAATAATTTGTTTTCACAGTGCTACATCTGTAAAGACATTTGGCAGTACCATCTTCATGCCGCCTGGATTTTGTGCACTAGAGGAATTGTGTTCTCAGATGGCTATTTAACTGTCATTTTCTGGAAACAATGAAAGCTAGACTACTAAAAGGCTTTGTTTATGGCAATAAACTAGTTAATCACAATCTTTGCCTTTCATATTGTCCTGGTTTGGGCCAGGATAAAGGTGATTTTCTGTCTTGTACTTTTTGCTTTTAGCTAAGTCTCTTGTAAGTAGTTGCGTTTGCTGAAATTAACAGCAAGCTTCTCAGACAGTGTGTGCTTCTAGGACTGATAACATTTGATGTTTATAGTTACTGCTAGAGACTGGAGTGCAGAGCCAAGGACACTGCTCAGCTCTGAGGAAAACATTTTACTGTCCAAGAGGATAAAGAGGTCCCACCTGAGCCCTCCTTTGGGGAGGAACAGACAAGATAGATGCCAGAATTGACCAAACAGAGTATTCCATATATGTCACACTCAGTATAAATTTGAGGCATCACAAGGGCCGAGCCAGATTTCCAGACTTCGGGATTTCCTGATTTCCCTGCTTCCCTTCCTTCACCTGGCATCCTAGAAGGATCCTGTCCGTTCCTCTGCCTGTGGTCCTGATCCATGCCAGCCCATATCTGTGTGTTCCTGCCTCCGGTTCCCGACTACTGCCGACTCCAGGAGTCCAGCCTGGACTTTCCCAGGGCTGCCCTACAGCCTCGGTGGTGACGTGAGAGTTATTGGGGGAGAAGGGGAGAGGAATGTGGTTTCCATTTTCCTGTATATTTGTATATATTTAGTAATTTTTCCTATTTATCATTACTGTTTCATTAAAGTTGTGTAGTTTAGTTTCCAACCCATAAGTCTCTCTCCCTTATTCTCTCTCCTTTCTTTATCAAGGAGGAGAGAGACATTAATAGAGAGCATCTGTTATTCGGTTTAATTTCCGGGCCAGTGTTAAACCGTGACACATACTTAGAGCCAAGAACAAGGACTTTTAAGTAGCTTAACTTCCCTTCTGCATTTGGTTGCTTCCTTCTGTCTTGGGGCTAGGTTTGTTCCCTTTCCAGGACAAAGGATAATGTGGACACTGTTAATAACATACACCCAGGAACAGACTTCTCAAGGTCATGATTATAGTGAAATTCTGCTTACTCAAAAATTAAAGAATTGGCCAGCAAATTTGTTCTCTGCTGTGTTACTATATTGCAAGTCTTAGAGCAGAGGAGACTGTAGTAGCTGTTACAGCAATGCTTTTAGCATAGAATGAGGCATATGAGCTGAAAATCAACCCTCCAGAGGCCACTGGAGATCCCAACACATGCTTGTGCTGCTGTAGATGGCCAACAAGCAGCCAACTTGAAATCCTTGTTTTTTCTGCCCTACTGGTGATGAGTGGCTGGTGAGGGTGCTTTAGAAAAGATGAAAACCCTTTTCACTGTCCTTATGGTCACTGGAATGTCATGTCTAATAGACAGGTATGCACTCTTGCCCTGCCCTGCCTCCTGAGAGGTATTGGGAGATCCAGAGACTAACCAGTGTCTCTACCACATACTTTCTTGTTGTTAGAGATGTGTTGTTCCTCTGTCTGTTCCAGGGATCTTGTTTTCCTTGGGTCTGTGTGATTTAATGGTCCTCACCTGCATTTTGAACCCACAGAACTGATAGGTGGGACTTCCTTTGTGGGTTTCAAGCCTTACCAAAATTAAGAAGAGTTCTGAAAGTCATGACATGGATTAACTTGTTTGTTTAGAAGAAAAATTTGGCTACCTTCTAATATGCTGAAAATTACAGGGGTGATCATTATACTTTCCTGGATGACAGAGCTGTTACTCTACATTCATTAAAGCTTCAGAGGTGCTACTGCTGTGGTACCAATGACAGCAAATATGTAGACAGACGTGAGCCCTAGGCTAAGCAAACTGAAACTGAACTCGTGTACAGACTCTGAGTCTGCTGTGAAGTGCAGGGGTGTATGTCCTACCTAGCTCTTCCTGCAGATGGAGTGTGAGACACCTCCCTAGGAAAGGAATATGGACCCCCAGGGTCAAAGTTACACTCAACCATACACTCTGAGCTCCTGTCTCTAGCATTTCAGGGCACCACACCTTAATCTTCTTTTTAGGACTTCTGTATGTGGTGGGACAGAAGAAGAGAGGCAGGTTGGTAGCTTCTCATGTCAGGAATCTCAAACCCATGGTCAGACTTCTCTTTTGTCTCTGTCTTGCTGGATTCCTGTTGGTCAGGACACATATTTGCTCTGCCCAGTGAGTCTCATCATTAATACTGGTGCTGTTGTTTTCCTAAGTCAGAGGTAGCTGGTACTTGTAGCTGTATTCCCCAAGAGAGTTTAATTATGTGTGACTTTCTGGCTCCAGGTTGAGACAGTGATCAGACTATTTCCTTCTGGAGATGATTGGTCTAGGACTAGCATTAAAAGCTGCCTTTTTAGTTTCAAAAACCACTTAACAGTCCTACTGAATTGTTCTCATTGGCAAGATCCCACAGAATGGGATGGAGTCCAGTTCCAGAGAGATGGTGGAGCCAGTCTTTTACTTTGTTGTTCTTAAATAACAACCACAGAAGATCACCTGACACTCATCAAACTTTCCCTCCTGATCTGATGGGAGCAAGATATATTAGTGCTGAGTCTGAGGGAAATGTGGGTTCTTGCTTCCCATGCTTTTTTCTTCTGTGTGTGTCAAAAAAAAGGGAAAAGGAGAATTCAGGAAATGCAAGGAATTCTCTGTCACTTTTCTCCCTGTGTGTTTTTAAGTGCCTGAGAAGCTGACACCTTAGCAGGCTTTCCAAACTTCTGTTCAAAATATAATTACTACATATCTGGAGAGGAGGCATCCTCCCCCAGGGGTATTTTGAACTTCTGTTATCATCCTGCTGGATGAGTGGATTTGCTGCTGTTTGTAAAACTCCATTTGCCATCTTGTTTGTTAGCTGTTCTGTTTCAACACACCTTTAGCTGACCTGTGCTCTAGAGCACTGTTAAACATTGCAGGCATGCTAAAGGAAGAATATCAATCTGCTTTTTCACTTGGAGTGCAGCACTTAAACTTACTGGTGTGGCAGAGGGAGCAGTAGGTGTACTGTGGGTGGTGCTAAACTGGTTTGGAGAGAACTGGGAATAGCAAGCAGAGTGAAACTATGAAGTTGGTGCTATGGAGGGATGGATAAGTTGTCATCTACCTGTTGGCAGACTTTTTATATGGCTATTAGAGCTTTACAGTTATTATTGGTTATAGAAAGAGCACATGGTAAGGGTTTGAGTTTGAGTCCCAGTGTTGCCTTTGCTTTGCTCAAGGAGAAGGTCACCAGAGATGGTTAATAAAGCTTTAGCTGCTGAGCTCACCAAACATTCTTCCAGTTCAATGGCCTATGCAGAATGATGTGTTTAGTCAATGTTTAATTCCTAAGCAACAAATGCTGATTGTCATACTAGAAGGCACTTGTGGTGTTGACTGAAGCAACGGAGGCCAAGGATTAAAAGGGTCATGTAGGGAGATCTCTTCTGCAGCCTCAAAGCTTTCTTCTCTAGGTCAGGTCCCTTCACAGCAAGAGGAAACAAGTTCATGCTAGCTTAAGGCCAAAAAAAATGCTTTCCAATGAGAAAGCAGACCAACCCTTGATTAAAAAAATAACAAATGGGCTGCAGGGGCAGTAACCAAAAGGAAATGTGTACTGTGAGATGGTTGAGGGAAGGCAGGGGAAAGCAGGAATCAAGAGGCATTTGCCCTTGCCCTGCTGACAGGAGAGGGGCATGTAGCTGCTGCTTTGGTGGTCAGGAGAGGCAAGCTGTGGCTGACAGCAGGAGTGGGAAGGTGCAGTAGCAGCTGTCAAGATGGTTGAGAACTACCTGGAGAGCTTTAGTCTGGAGAGGAGATGCAGAGAGAATGCCAAACAGTGCCCACACAGAGCAGAAGACACCTGAACGAGATGATGGGTGGAAAAGTCAGGAAGTTTTCTTGTTGAATGAGTTAGAAATGAGAAGAGCCCTCTCTTCTCTCAGCTGAGAGCCTCTAACCCTGCCTCACCCTTCTCCAAGATCTGCATGGCTCCAGATGGATATCCTAAATGCCCCTTTTTACCTTAAAAAGCCATAGCTCATGTCCACAGAAAGCACTGTGCATATGCAAAGCTTTCTGCAGAAGGTAACATTACCACCACATGTGCTAGAGTGGCTATCCTGTATTGGATGACTGAGTACTGAAGAGGGACTCCTGTGGCTGGCCCTGTGGGTGCTGAATAGTCACCAGGGCTGTTTCTGCCCAAGTCTGACCATTTTTTGTCTGAAGCTGCTTTTTTAAGGGCTCTGTTAGCTCAGGCTTTATGTGGGGGTGGGGCACTCTTATCTCTTATAAAACTCAAAGCATTTGAAGTTCACAGTTGTTTTTTTTTTTTTTTATAAAGCTTGGCCCAGGTCAGTGGGACTGGCTTGAAAGGACTCATGTGCCAAGATGATCTACAGGGGTTCCCTTCAGCATAGGTTCTAGAAGGATCAGTGGGATTTGTCTGTTGTTATCCAGGTTTTATACATTATTAGCCATTATCTCGTTTTCTAATTTTGCTGGGTAAGGTACGCCAGAAGTCTGTGATACAGACAGACAGGACAAGTGCTTTTCAAACCACTTAGCCATCTAGGTTGTGACACCATATTTGGAATGGCTTTGTCTTAAAGGCAGACCTATAACTAATTTTTTTGTTTTTTGTAGGCTGTTACTGAGCTTGGACATATGTAATACAGACCAAAGTTGTGCTTCAGTTTTAGAAGATTAAGACAAGACTGAGTAGTTCACCTCTGATTTACCAAAACATCTCTTGCTTAAGTAAGGTAAGTAAGGCTGCAAGCTAATGGCAGGGCTTATTTGTGTCCAGGACTGGCAGCTCCTTCCATCTTAGATTTTTACTTCATCACTGATTTACTGGGCACCAGGGATAAATTTTCATCTGTGCAGTTTTCAGCTGCAAGATGGGTTCCGACTAGATTATGGATCTGAGAGTATTCAGTCATGTCAGTGATTTACTTTGCTGATGAGCTGATGATGTTCATGTGAATGTGCAGGGCAGCTGTGTGAAAGTCATTATTTGAGGTGTTATATTTTTTAAAATTTCATGTTGTTTACCCTGCAAATGAAGAATGAATGCTATATAGAAGTGGCATGTCCTATGAAGCAGTATTACTTTGCTCAGAGTATCAGCAGGAGCGAGTTGTTCCAGCAGCCAGGGTACACATTCCAAAGCAATTAGAACAGCTTCATGAGTAAATACTGCTCAGCAGTTGATAAAATGCCTTTCAGATGTCTTTGTAAAACAGCTCCAGGTGAACAGCAAAAAAATACTTCCTTTAATCTTTGTGACCAAATGTGAAAAAACTTATTTTAACAACTTAATTTTTAAATGGCTATGGATTAATAGTAGTGAATTTGTTTCATTAGGAAAGGCTGCAGCTGAGTCACAGGGAAAAGAAAAGGTGATGATCATAAATTCTCTGCCCATGCCTCTTTCCCCAAGGTCCCTGCTCTCTCAGAGCATAACTACACATGCAGCTCATTTGATGCTTGGCTCAACTGAGAGGATGAAAACTTCTTGGGAGAAGGAACAAGTGGGGAGGTAGAAACCATGAAAAGAGGATTTCCTATGCCTTTAACTGGCATGTATGCAACTGGAAGTCAGATAGGAAGCTCTAAAGCATGCCAGTTTCCTGCTCAGAAGGAGCATGGCTGCAAGATGCAGTGCTGCTTCCCACAGTTCTTGGACCAGCAAACCCCTTTGGCCCTCAGCTTTTCCCAAGGTTATCTCTTGTCATGGTGCTTTGAACTCACAACCCCACCACTAAGGTTGGGTCTTTCCAGAGGCCCACTAGCTCTTTGTATTCCCCTGCTGTGAGATCCCCCAACCCAGGGTACCCTGTGGTTACAAAAATAGGGATTTGGCAACTATAGGCTCCAAGTCCAAAGCTAAAGAACTGTTTTCCAGAAACATGCTTTCAGAAACTGAACAAAAAGCTTTTAGATGTGAGCTGTGTTTGGAGATGTGGAGGGTTAAGTTTTCTTTCCAACACTTTTGCTTCTGGAGAGTGTTGCTATGATGAGTTGGAGGCAGGCAATGGTGAAGTTACTCTGGGGCACCTGATGGAGACTCCAAAGGCAAGGACAAAGGAGGCCAAACATGTGGGAATAGAGGAACAATAAGGAACAGAGGGCCTTGAGCAAAGCCAGCTGACATTCAGCCTGGACAGTGCATGAAGCCAAACCCCAAATCTGTTTGCTTTGGGTAAATTGAGACTTGCACTTGGATGCTGTGGTCCAGGCCCTGGCCAAGCACATAGAGTATTAGCTTGCTTGAGGATGGGGAAGAAATTATCAGATTTGTCAACCTACAACCCAAGCCAGGCATATAAGCATGGCTGGAACTTTAAGTGTGTCTGTAGCTCTGGCCTGTGTCCTGATGAGAAGAACAGGATTTATGGAGAAGACTGCAAGCATAAAGTTGCCCTTTTCTTTTGCACTGGACTGAAACACACAGATAGAAAATACACACAGTTCGTTTGATTTTGTTCACATCAGCTTGAAGAAGTAGGACTGGCATTGGTTTGGGGTTTCTTTTTGTTGGTCTGCTTTACTCTGATGTGGCTTTCCTGGGGAGGGTTGCATGTGATATGGTAGCATGAGAAATGTAAGTCAAAGAACTGGGCTTGGCAGTTTTCTGTGGCCATCCTATGGGCTTGCTGATGGCAAATACCTTGTGAGGCTCCAGATGTGACCAGCTACAGGAACATATTTCTGCTTCCTGTTGCCCAAATGCTTTCTACCCCATGCTCCCCTTCAAGCCTCCTTCCAGAACTCAGCTTGTGGTTGCATTTGGTGGAGTCTGGTTCTGCTGAAAGCCCTGGCCAGCTCTGTCTTGGACATGGAGCCTGATAAAATATTTGGCTAAGTCCAATCCACTTTTTCTCTCTCTGTCTCTAAAGGCTATATATATAGAATATATATTTCTGAGTGGCCTTTTTATTTCAAATCTTGAGTCAGGATAAATAGGGAAACAACTGTTGATTGTTGGGAAGCCTTATTTATGGCATGATTGTCTTCCTCAATTTGACTCTGTTAAAAAAAAATAATTAAAAAAGCAAACAAAAAACCCCAAAACCACAAACCATAAATGCTTCCAGAGTATGAGGTGACTCTGGCTTAAGTTTTCCAGCACCTCTGGGACCTTCAGTTTCTAAGATGTGTCCTAGCTTTGGTTTGTTTTGAATTCAAACCTAAGCAAAATAACCTTATTCCAGCCTCTAACCTCCATTTACCCAGATGATATGAAGAGCTTTTGCAGGACCCCACTCAGTTTTAAAACCTTGTGGAAAAGCGAGAGGAAACTCCTACTCTTTTACATTTAGATTCGAGCTGTAGTCAGAGCCTCTGTACTATTTCCTGGCTTTGGCTTGGAGTGGGAGCTGCCTTGGCTGTCAGCCAGCTGGCAGAGGTGAAGCTCTCAGGATGGGCTCTCTGCAGGTCAGCAGCCCCACTGGCAGGAGAGTTGGGTCCCAGCCAATTTGGCATTCTGTGTTCCTGCTGCAGGAGGATGCAGCAGGCTGAGACCCTAAGCTCCCAGAAGCAGGGGGAGGGTCTGTATATGGCCCTTGGGACCTGGTGCTTCATACCAGAGTGAGCTCAGGAGGAAGGAGGTACCTCCACCATGTAGGACTGCTTGGGGGAAATTTGTGTCTGTGTTTTCGAAGCCCACACTGAGTGCAACAGGGTTGAAATCTGCTGCAAAGTTAACTCTGAGCCCCCCAACTTTTAAAATGATATTCAGACTCATAGCCTTATTAAAATTAATGTAGTAATTCTCCCCTAGAGAACATTATAGTACTCGTCAAACTGAGAAGTGTTTTGTCTGGGACCCCAGAATCAGGCAGTGTTCTAATCTGGGCCTTTTTCTGTTTTCATACTCTTGACTACTTAATAAAATAAAAATTACCTGTTATGCTTCTCAAATATGTTAGGTCCTACCTACTCCAAAACATGTTGGCATGTGGGCCCACATGACAAGCAATGTAATTTGCCAATAAAAGAAGACTTTCTGAATTCCTCTTGTGCTGGCTTACTGAAATCCATGAGTTTGGATTACAGTTTTCTCTCAAGTCTTTTAATCACTTGTAACCTTGGATAGTACTGCTGCATCAATATAGCCAAGCCGTGGTCTTGGCTTCAGGTGCAAAGCAGCAGATGAGGTGTGCAGTTTTGAGAATCTGAACCTAGTAACCCTGAATAAACCTGGCCTATATCTCTGTCTTGTATTTTCTGTAGCAAAAGGTATGTCTGTCTGACTTGTTAAGTTTTATTTTCCATCAGTTCTTGAAAGAGAGAACCTTTTAAGCTGCTTTTCCACCTTTCATTTGGGCAAGTAGGCTGAGTGCTGCTGATATGACAATGCTTAAAGGGATTAGTTAGCACATTAACAATTTCAGTTGTTAATCTCCTGTAGAACATGGGCTTTTGGAAGTTAATATCTGCTGCTTCTCCCTAATGAGCTTCAGCTCCTTGTTCTACATGGACTTTAGGGTATTTCCTTAATATCTTCATGAGATCAGCAAGCAGTGTGCTAAGAGCACTCAAATGGTATGATGTTTCCAAAAAAATTAGTAGTCAGCTGAGCTGCTGAGTTAGCATTAAAGTCATTGTATGGAAGACTATTCTGATGATGATCAAAAGAAGAAAATGATTCATGTTATGTCTTAATTTCTCAGGGAAGTCAAGAGAGACCTCTCAGTCACACAATGCCCACAATGACTAATCAATTTTCAGAACTCCTCACCATGTTAGAACAAGCAGCAAAAATCATTTTTTTCTGAGTTTCTGCTTTCACTCCCAGCTTTTTGAGAAAGTTATGCTGTTTCTGCTCTCTTGAATTAAGGTTTGGTTCAGATACTAATTATCTCCATGGTGATTTCCTTGCACTTGTATGTAAAGCTAAGTAACCCCAGCATATACGTACTTCAGCTGGAATGATAGCAAGCTGTTTGCTTTTCTTATGTTCCAGATGCTTGCAGTTTTAATGCACATTTCTAACAGGGATATTGATCTCTGGTTTTCCATGAAGCAGCTTTATGCTTATCAGATGTGGCAGGCTGTGCATCAGAGAGTGCTGGAGGACAAGAGATAATGTACTCATGGTCACAGAGGCACAAGGGAAAACTAAGCCTGAGTTTCTCCTTAGGAAAAGTCTGCAAAGAAGGTATTTCAGGTATAGTCACAGCGTCTGTCTTTTTTCCCCATAAATGCTTAATAGTTTATCCCATTAGAGATACAGGCACCTCTGGCTACTTCTTCAGAAGGAAGGCAGTGAGTTCTACAAGAGGCTAGAATTAAAATCCTCAGGGATATCCAGCATGTTCCATAGCCTACTGGATTCCCTCCTGTGTGAATTTCAGAAGAGGGCTTGCCTCTAATCTAGGGAATGTCCTTTTAGTATCTGCTGGGAGATCACACAATTTTTATTCTGGGTGAAACTTAAACATTGTTTTCTTCAACGTCCCTGCACATTACTGCTCTCAGCCTTGGTCTCCCACCACTTCATCTCCTTGAAGATCACTTGTTTTCTGTAATTTTTCTGAAGTTAGCCATTCAGAAGGCCTTGTGGTGTCCTCTGTTTAATAAAAGGTTAACAAATCCAGAAATAGTTCCTCAAAGCTGCGGGCAATTTCAGGCCAGGTTTGCATTTTTCAAATTTTTACTTTACCTTATTTGGCCATGCAAAATGGGATCCAGCAGTCCCTGGGGACTCGGAAGAGATGGAGCTTTTGTTAAGATGAAAGTATGTGCTTTTTAACTTTGGAGACACATGGCTAAATATGGGCTATGTTAATAAGAAACGAATCTGTTTTCTGGCAGAGTTACAGCCTCCCAACATCCCTCAAATTAAAAAGGCAAATACACAGCAGCCCTTCAGCATCAAACTCTGGGACTTTGACAACAACTGTATTGGAAGGTTGGGGGAAACAGAGGGATGTGCCAATGCTGACAGTGACAAAGCTTGTTTTGATTTCAGTAAGTAGTTTGGGTAGGAGATAGCTAATGTTTTCTAAAACAGCAACTTGAAATGAAGCCAAGCAGGCCAGAAAATTAGTTGAGTACTTTTTGTGAGCTGGGACTGTTATGATACAAGTTTGTGGGGTTTTTTGCTATATTTTCCTGTTCACTTTTCCTGTGAACAAGTTATCCATCTGAAAAATGCAAGGAGCCAAACCATAAAGTGGCAAAATAATATGCATACTTTTAGAGAGTAAATATTGACTTAAGATCTGATATTGGTCAAGAGATACAACTGAGGTGTGCCTTATAAAATGTAGCTCTTGGGAAAGAAGCAGTACCAGATAAAAAAACCTCAGCTGGCTGCACATTTTATTCACAAGTGTTGTCTAAAATATGGTCCCTCAGTGCTTTGATAGGCATGAAACCTGTTGATGCTTGGGCTGAGGTGAAGAGTGTAAAGTGGACAGTAATGGAGAAGCATAGACATGTTAAAACATGTTGCATAAAGCGTTAACTGTATGCCCACTTTTAAATCTAACAAGGTTGGGGAATTCTAGCATTAGCAAGGGGAGGAGGCTGTCAAGGGAGCCATCAGGTCCAGAGTGGATGTTAGGAAAAAAGGGGTAGGTAGTGAAGCATCTCCCACTTCTTGCTTGGGTACTGCTGATGGGACAGTATAAGCTAGATCCTTGTGGTAGTTAACAGAGAAATTTACAGATCCTATGAAGAGAGGCTGAGGGAGCTGGGGGTGTTCAGCCTGGAGAAGAGGAGGCTCAGGGGAGACCTCATCACTCTCTACAACTCCCTGAAAGGAGGGTGTAGCCAGGGGGGGTTGATCTCTTTTCCCAGGCAACTCTCAGCAAGACAAGAGGGCATGGTCTCAAGTTGTGCCGGGGGAGGTTTAGGTTGGACATTAGAAAGAATTTCTTTATGGAGAGGGTGATCAGACATAGGAGTGGGCTGCCCAGGGAAGTAGTGGATTCTCCGTCCCTGGAGATATTTAAAAAGAGACTGGATGTGGCACTCAGTGCCATGGTCTGGTAACCGCAGTGGTAATGGATCAAGGGTTGGACTTGATGATCTCTGAGGTCCCTTCCAACCCAGCCAATTCTATGATTCTATGAATAAAAAACAGGGCAAAATCCTTATAAATGGCTCTCTGCTTGCAAAAAATAAAATATAAAATATTAAAAATGTAAAATGAAAAAAATAAAATGCAAAATAAAACATTAAATAATATAAAACAAAATGCAAAATAACAGAAGTTTAACTTTTCCATTAAATGAGACTCCGGGTGAATCGTGAAGGGTAGGCTGACAGGTAGTGAGACTTTGATTAGGAACACGTTACATCTCAAGCTCAGTTGCTTGAGGAACTTACTTTGCAGGTAATGAAATGTGAATCATCTGAAATGCTTTTTGGAGATGTTGAAAACTAGAGGGCCACAAGAGCTTGCAGGCATCCAGTGACAATGGTGCATGTCATTGTAGCTGCACCCTGGATGGTAGCAGATGTGGGATCAGTTGTACCATGGCTTCAACCCTGTCTTGATACTTTTCTTGAGAAAGTAATTTTAAAATTGCTGCAGTCTTCTTGTGTGTTTATATATAATCACATGTATTGTACAGATGTTTTGAGTGGAGCTGGGTAAAGTTTTCTTGTGAGAAGAGTCTTGCAGAAAAAGATGTTACTGAAAAATAAAAATTTCACATGAAAAAGGAAAACTCTTCTTGGGGAAGTTAGATTGAGATTTTCTTACTATGTTCAAAATATTTTCCAAAGAATGAAGAGGATTTTAAAGTTAAGGAGGCTTCCCTTCAGACTGCCTGTGAGTATTTGTGATTTGTTGTGTGATAGAGGAGAATATTACTTCTCAAGAGTTGTGTGGATTGAATTTTCAGTAGCCCTCTGAGCACCTGAAGAGACCTTTGTTATTATTTCAATAACATTCTGTATTTTTGGTAACTGAGTGAATTACTTTTGTTAGAGTTGCAGGTCATTCAGGACTATCCCAAATTATGCTGGAGTCCTCTCAAACTCCACACTAGGATTACTGACTTTCTCCTGGAAGTTCTTTTCTATTGCAACACCACTGTTGCATGATGATGAGCTGGTATTAAAAGAGGGCTGCTGAGGATGGATTTCACATGTCTGTATGAGGTTAAAACTTTGAAATAAACTTTCACCTGCTCTAGACTGAAGTCATGAAGTTACTGGAGAAGGGGTGGGGGAAGGACTGAGCACTAGCTCATACAGTGAGCTTGATTTACACCCTCTGGCCAGGTACCTAAAGCTAGTGATTTTGATTGGTGGTGGTTCTGCATTATATCTGAACATGAGCTAGAGGATTTTGATCAGCTGTATTGTCTCATTCACACAGAGACTGCCAAGAAACTATATCTGTGCCAAGGTGGGGATGCAGCAGGCTTGTGGCATTTCCCAGGGGAAAAGACCTGAGGAGGAGCCAGCCTACTCCTCAAGTTTGGCAAAGCATGCCAGGGAAAGAAAACCACTCCTGCAGCCTCTTGGCTTTTTAGTGAGCTTCAGTAATCTGATAACCAATGTTATCACTGTTTGTGCTGCCTTTGTTGTGACTCCGAGCCCCTCCCACGTTCTCAGAGTGTGGAGAGGGTTTGCGAGGCTTTCTCAGCTCTTGGTGGCTCTGCCCACGTACAGAGAGAGGTACATTGGGACAAGGCTGGGATTCATGCCTGAAATGCCTGGTGCATACCAACAAACCCACTCCCACTGCCTGTCTGTTTGAAGGAGGCACTAGAAGACAAAAAAAAAGGCCCTCGTGGCCTCCGGTAAGTTAATTTCTGGTGTCTTAAATGTTTGTGGGATGGAATGTGCCTCCCTTTCAGCATCTGACCTGGGCTGAGAAGCTGCCCTTGACATGTTGTTTCATGGGTGAATATTGTAAAGTGTCTGTGCAAAGTAAAAAAATGGTTTGAATGATGAGCTATATGTGCTGCTTTACTGTCTGCTTTAAAATATCAATTAACACAGTGCATTGGAGCTGGGCACATAAGCTCATCAGATGTAAAAATTACTGTGAAACAGCCACGTAGCCCCCTCAAAACTGGTATTTTGTGTGTGTAATTGGGCTACTGCTAATTACAAAGTAGTCATTGTTTATAACCCCATCCATCCTTTCCATCTTCCTCTTAGAAGGATGAGCACAGCTTCATCTTCCTGTGGCAACGTGCCATGGCTGATGGTGGCCACCTGCACCAAAGTCATGACACTTGAGAGGGGAATATCTGAGTTTGCCCAGATAGTCCTGAGAATAGGACAGGGAAAAGCAGCCCATCATGTGGAAAGGGGAGACTTGCAGGATGAATGGTAGCCTTAAAGGATGAGGTCTTGTCCAACACACACAAAAAAACCCCCTTATTCTGTAGTAAAGTAGAATATGAACTCCAAGCAATATAGCTATTCTGAAACTACTCCATGGATAAATGAATGTCAGATTCTTGAATCAGGGAACAGGCGTTTTTCAGGAAATGAGAAGAAAGAAAGGAAGCACACTTTTCCTTTGGAAACAATAATGTGGGATTTGGATTATCAGATAGCAGCTGTATTGATGCAGACAAGATAGCTGTCTGCCAAGAGCATGCAGTCAGCTGAAAGATGAATTTGCAATACTCCCAGCTCCCTGCAAAACACTGGTGTACACTGTGAGAAGCATCACTGATGGCTGTGGATGAGGCCCTTCCCAAGAGGAAGGTTACTCCAGAATTACAGCTCAATGTGTTTGGAAAAACTTTGATGAAAAAGTTTTCTGTGGAATAGATAATGCAGTTTTATCAAAATTAAAACAGTTCCTATGAAGCTATGGGTCCTGAGGTCCATATATATTCAGCAAAAATCAGAGTAATTACTTTCCTCTATTTGACTTTTGCTGGATAAAAAGTCAGAATAACTCATTGTATAACAAAATGTCTATACTTTATCAGTCATGTTTTGGGAGGGTGTTATGCTTCATTTGGCTTGCTAGAGGGTGTACTTGAACCCAACTGGATCTGATATTTTGAAGCACATGTGAAAGTGAAGATGTAATTCTCTGATTTCAGAAAAGAGAGACATTGTCTTAGAATTTTCAAGATTTTCATTGGTCTTAACTTAAAATTGAGAGTTTCTTAGCCTTTCATTCCTGATAAGACTGAACTGCTCTTAAATATCAATGATTTTTTTGAGAACAGAAATGGATTTTTGACTGGCTTATCTACAATAAAATACTGAATTCAAATATCTACCTAACTCCTGAAGAGAATGCTAATCTTTTAATTATTTAATTTAGGCTGTCAACTTCTAAACTTGAAATAGCATTCCCTTCTCCAGTCCTAGCAGCTCTACCAGAGTTTACCATTCCATGGGGGAAGAAGGAACAGGCAGAGAAGATGTAATCAGCTCAAGCACGTCCCAGCTTGACTTGCTTTAGACTCTTAGGAAATAAAAAAAAATGATGCAGGCTCTAACCCCCTGCCTGTGTTAGTGATCACAGAGAAGCAGACAATAGGAGTAGCTTTTTGTCAGTGTGGCCATACTAATACTTGGATGTCCTGGGCCCCTTCTGCCATTGCTGTCTGGTGGATCCAGCCGCTCCATCGGGTCTTGTAGGACTGATGGATGCGGTAGGCACAAAAGAGGGGAAGAGGGAAGGAGGTATCTGTAAACACTAAAACACCACCAGTGAGAGACCCTGCAGGTCCATGACCTGCTCTTCTGTGAAAAATGACATTTGGAGGAGGTAGATAGTTATTGTTATTGCCTACAGACCTCAGGGTGCAGCTCATGCTGGGTGGAGCTGTTATTTTGGGGTTTGCGCATATTTTGCCTCTGAAAACAGAAAAACCAGCAACCTTAATGGGAAGCAGAGTCTTTTCCAAAGCTGAACTCCAAGGGAGCAATGCAAGCATCTGCTAGAGGTGTTGCAGAGAAGAGGGAGGGGTGTGAACAGGACTCTCCATAGCAGCTTCCTGCAACACGAGGGAATATGTTTTACCACTTTTTTTTTTTTTGACACTTCTTTACTTGATATGTTTGCTGTCCTCAGAAGCACCCATAGGATAGCAAGGACACTGGTTTGTTTGGTTATGCTGTAATGGTCCGGGAGGATGCCAGGGTTGAGTGGAAAAACCATGACACAAAAAGATGTGAAGTATGTTTTTGAGGGGGAAATGAAGTGTGAGAGACAAAACAGGCCTGGAAACAAGAAATCCCTGACCGGCATACCTTGCTTTAGAAGGAGTCAGCAGAGGCCTTCTCCTCTCCCTGGCAGCAGGGCCACTGGCCTCCAGCAGCTTGGAAAATGGTTATGAACTGAGTGTTAAGCAAAACACAGGGCCTGGGAAAGGGCATGTTCTTCCGTGGGGTTTCAGAGCTATTTCCCTCCTTCTATTCTTGTCTTCCATAAATATCCCGAGCTGGCACCAGTCTGGAGTCAGTTGCAGCCAATGTTGCATATTTCACATGTACCCGCTTTCTGTAAATGGGACTTTGAACTGCTTAGATCTGAAATTTAGGTTTAAAATTAAAGTGGGAGGAATGGCTTATAAGCCTTTGTGTAAAAGGAAATGTTGCAGCATAACGTGATTTTAAAGTATGCTTTGGAATTGCACACTGGTGCGAGTCAAAAACTGCTTCTTACATTGTACATAGATATGGGCAAGGCAGTATGGAAGAGTCCAATAACACTGAAACTTGAGAGGTTAAACTAGCAGCAAGAAGTGGTTAACACAAGTAAAAATATCACATGATTTTCCTGCCTGAAAAACTTGCTTCTGTTGTCCAACTTTGGTTAAGTGTGATAGAGAGCAGAAGGTACTCAACATAATTAACTTCTTCCAGGATGTATGAGAGCCAATGAAAGGACTGAGAAGCCATTGCTGTCACTCAGGGAGGGCTTAGACGTGATTGCAACCCTTTGTAGGCACCAGATAATCCATTTAGGGGAGCCTTTGTGAACACCTCCTCTGCAGAGAAAGTTACCTTGGGAGGAGGTTGTTATATCTGCCTTGGGCTTCTTTAGTCCCCACTGCCTCAGGGACTGCTTCAAGTATAGCTAAAAGATCCCTATGAAGTAAAAGAGGAGCACAGGCATTGTTTGCTGTGGCTTTGTAAAATAAACAATTAAAAGAAATTTAAATAATAATTTTTAAAAAGCCAAAAACCAAACCAAAACAACATAAACAATCAGACAGCTATGTGTCTGTGTAGGCAGTCTCTTGCTATCTCTGCATGGAATGCAGATCTCATCCCTTGTGTGTATGGCCATTGGCTTCATGCATTTCCCACCATAATCATAGAATCATAGAATTGGCTGGGTTGGAAGGGACCTCAGAGATCATTGAGTCCAACCTTTGAACCACCGTTGCGGTTACCAGACCATGGCACTGAGTGCCACATCCAGTCTCTTTTTAAATATCTCCAGGGACGGAGAATCCACTACTTCCCTGGGCAGCCCATTCCAATGCCTGATCACTCTCTCCATAAAGAAATTATTTCTAATGTCTAACCTAAACTTCCCCTGGCACAACTTAAGACCATGCCCTCTTGTCTTGCTGAGAGTTGCCTGGGAAAAGAGACTCACACCCCTCTAGCTGCACCCTCCTTTCAGGGAGTTGTAGAGAGCGATGAGGTCTCCCCTGAGCCACCTCTTCTCCAGGCTGAACAGCCCCAGCTCCCTCAGCCTCTCATGGTGTCTCTGCTCGAGTCCCTTCACCAGCCTGGTTGCCCTGCTTTGGGCCTGCTCCAGGACCTCAATATCCTTCCTGAACTGGGGGGCCCAGAACTGGACACAGTACTCGAGGTGTGGCCTCACCAGTGCTGAGTACAGGGGCAGAATCACTTCCTTGGACCTGCTGGCGACGCTGTTCCTGATACAGGCCAGGATGCCATTGGCCTTCTTGGCCACCTGGACACACTGCTGGCTCATGTTCAGCTTCCTTTCAATCCAAACTCCAAGGTCCCTCTCTGTCTGGCTGCTCTCAGCCACTCTGTGCCCAGCCTGTAGCGCTGCATGGGGTTGTTGTGGCCAAAGTGCAGGACCCGGCACTTGGCCATGTTAAACCTCATCCCATTGGAATCAGCCCAACTCTCCAGCCCAACTCTGATCTTGTCACCCCTTCAGCTGGAGGAGAGAGAAGCATCCATTTACTCCCACCTTTGTACATGGGATAGGCTCTACTCGTAGCATCTTTATGGCAAATGTTTGTAGTAGGATAGCCACACAATGATGTGCTGAACAGAGATCCCTGTTTGATGCAGCATGGAGATGATAGCTTGTGCAGTAATGATGGGCACTGTCCTCTCCATGCAAGCCCAAAGTTATAACCCACCCACACTGCTGTGAACACAGAGCTAAGATTGCACAGTTGTTTGAGCTCCTATCAGCAATATGGGGTTTGGGGGGGTGTGGAGCTGTGCCTCTAGCAACAAATGTGAAGTCCAACTAGGCAAATTCCCATCCCGATGGTGTGGGGCATGAAGTGGCTATTGCAAAGACCCTGCTGGGCTCTCCGCTGCTTGCTGTCTGCAGTTACAGACATATGCCTCTATGTGTCATCTTTTGAAAAAAATCTTCTAATACAAACTCATTATTAAGTTGATATTATTAATTGTAATCTGTGGTCCATGTTCTGGGGAAAGGAATAGAATTTCTTCAGAAATTCTCTGAAACTGTAAAAAATGGGAAAGGGGTGGGAGGGAAGAACCTTACGCCTTTTACAGGTTGTGTTTTACAGATGCAAATTGTGACACATTTTTGCATGCTTTTCCTAGTACTGTTTTCCCACTACTAAGTGGTGGAGTTGTTCACTGGACCTGCTAGAGCAAGGTGCAATTCACAGTCCTGCATAACTTGACTCTCAAGCATCTCATTGCAGTGCTTGGTTTCAGAGCACTCATTTCTCCTTGCCAAGGGAATTGGCTATGATTACTTTCAGGTATGTGGCATGTGTGACCATAGGTTTTCTGTGAGAGAAGGCAAGTCTGGGAGGGGTGAAAAATAACTCCTGGAGGCTTGTGGTGGTTTCTGTGGAGCAGGCTCAGAGCTGGGTGGTGAGCCTGGCGTTGGTATTTTTACCTTCTTATTATGATTTAAGCATGGAATAAACCTGCTCCAAAGTGTCCTGTAGCCTTTGTGAAGGTTGAATATGACAGTGCTGGAATGGTGCTCAACAAGAGTGAATTTAAAGTGTCCCAGACTGTGGTGGCTGAGTTATGGAATGGTGTAAATCCTGTTCTTTAGCAAGCAGAGATAAAATAGGGATATTTTGCTGTGGCAGGAAATCTTCCTAAAGCAGCAGTACAGGTTAAATAGCAGTTTTGCTGCTGACAGTTTTTGCTGTGGAAAAGCTCTGCTCTCATAAAAGATTCTCGTAATGACCAAGGTACTGCTTTATGGTTCATTTCCTATACTGTGGAAGTGATGTGTTAGCCATATTATTTTATAGAGTAATACGTAATGGCATTAAAGTTTTGGCTTTAGCAAAGTAATAAAATTTATGAAACACTGAAGTTTGTAAGTAAAGTGAAAAAACCCAACAAAACGGAACTGCAGCTGGCATAATTTAAATTTCTTTGAAACTGATGGCAATACTCTTAAAGCTTTCATTATGACAAGGTGTTTTTACTGATTTCCAGCTCTAAATGCCTTTTGGAGGCGTAGATAATTGTTTTTCATGCAAATCTAATGACTGTGCTCACTTTGGTTTTCAAAGTGAAAGACCCGCTGACCAGTGTTAATGAGAAATGGTGCCATTAGAATCAACAAGGAATAGTTTCTGCAATGTAGTTCGCGACTGTATAAGAGAATAATACAACTGAGTAATAAAACAGAAGTTTGCTGCAAAACAGCTTAGTTTAGGAGTTTTGGAAATACAGGTTTCAAGTTTCTCGGGGACTCAGGTGATGGAATTTTTATGTGTGTGTGTCACATAATATTTTTAAATCCAGGCTTCTTCAGTCTCTGTTTTCATCATGCTATTGTGTTCTCCTTGGAAATTAATGGAAGATAAAACTGAGCCTATACAGACCATGTTGATTACTGACAGTATCAGCTGATGTTTTACAAATTAAGCCGAACACTATTTTGGGCACTGCTTCTTTATTTTTCTTTTTTTATGTTCTCTTTGGATCCTGGCTTTGTTGAAACTGGTTCAACCTTTTACACTTAGGAGTTCATTTCTTTCACTCTACCTTCTGCAGGGTGCAGCAAGCAAAAATATGTGTTTTTTTCCACCCAGCTCAAACACCAGACATAGCCTGGCTGTGCATGTACAAAGCAGAGCTGGATCTGGCATGCAAAGGAGTGGTGGCTGCCTGTGAGGCTGGTTTGCTCCTTGTGAGCACTTGCAGGCCTCTCCTTGCTCTGCATTTAGTGTGGGCTTTGCCATCAGCTATAATGCCTTGAACTGGGAAAAAAAGGAGTTTTGATGCAGAAGCAAATCAAACCTCTCTGGATCTTTTGAAGAGCATCACAGGGCCTGTTCTTCAAGGGCGTGGTGGAATTAGCTGAGCAGTGGTTAACCTGATTTAATTCAGAGAAGGCTCTGGGACAGATATTAGATACTCTCTTTTGGAAGAGAGGACAAAAGGTGACTGCATCTTCAGAGAGGGAACAGGGGACATTTGTCACTCTCCTTCAGCTTGATAAACCCACAGTTGCTGAAGATGCTTTTATCTGCCTGTTTGCTGAGGGAAGCATTTTGTCTGTCCCTTTTCAGTACTGGAGTGGTTTACGTCAGTCTTTAAAAATGATAAAGAACAGGCTGAATATGTCCCTTATTAATCAAACGTTTTAGCTAAACACTCTTATTGTCTTGCTTGATAAGTGTAGGAAAATACAATACAAAATTATGCACAACAATATGCTCTTCAAGTAGTTGTCAGGGGATCATCATTCTAATGAAGGCATCAGAGAGGCCTGATGACTCGGATGATGGAACAGTGATTCATGATTAAATACATTTGATGATGGAAAATTTGGGCTAGAAGGTGGGGCTCAGGGATTTTAGATGACAAGTTTCTGATTCAAAATAACTGAGAGGAATTGGAAAACAAACAAAAAAAGCAACCCCCCAACAACAACAAACCTATATGAAAATAGATTGTAGTCCAGAGAAAACAAAAGTGAATTTCTGCCTTGCAACAAGAAATAATTGATTAGTTGTTCACAAGGTGGAAAAAAAACCAGCTAAGTTGCAGTTCTGCAGAAATATGTAAAAAAAATTCTAGTGACTGAGTCAACATATCATAGCAAAAAAAAGCCAGTTATTCCACAAGGTCAGACTGAGTTGATGGGTTATAGAAGAGATCGTGCTCCCTGAGGAGATAATAGTGGTAATTCCTTGGCTAGATCAACTGGAAGGGCCAGAAAGGAATGAGAGGAAAGACCAGCTCCCTAGATAATCAAGCGAGAGACATGGGATTGTGTAATTTAGGGAAGATAAGGCTGAAAGAAATTAAAGTTATCCAATAAGTTAATTGTTTGCAAAGACAAAAGCAATATTCTCTTCTCTTGTTCACAGTTAGCAAAATAGGCACTAAGATGATTTTTCTGAGTAGCAGTAGTTGGGATAGGGAACTTGTAAAATCTCTGTTCAAACCACATAGGTCACATCTGCTAGGGAGGGAGTGTGTGAAGCTGGTCCTGCCTGGGGCCATGGCTATGTGGTGTGGACCCATGAGGTCCCACCAGGTCCTGTGATCAAACAGTGGTAGCTAGGAAACCTTAACCCGTGGTGATGCAACATTTTAGACAGTGCTTTCTTCTGCTTTTCTTCAACCCCATGCTTCCCATTCCTGAACTCTTCTTTGCTTGTTGACATAAATGATGCTGCAAGTTCTTTCAGGCGGGAGCTGTGTTTACCTGTCTATTTATCTAGCATCAGATGGGCCTCAGTTTTGGCTGGAGCTTCAAGCATAAACAATAACCATTGTCAGAGCAGATTATTCAGAGTAGGGCAATCTGAAGTCATTTGGTTATGAAAGGTCCCCCAGAGCATGAGTGCTTGCTGTGACCCAGAAATGTTGGCATGTAAATCGATTACATGGTGGGATTTATGTGGCAAACTTGCAGTTCTTCCTTGTGCAGACAGCACAGAGTGTCATGGAGATGGCACCTATTGTGTGAAATGTATGTGCAGCCTTCCTAAGGGGAGCACAAGCTCTAGCCATGGGAACCAGAGCTGAAAGGAGCCAGTTTGTTGGGAAAAGGGCTGGTGAAGCTGGAGAGAGAGCCTTTGGAGTTTTCTGAAGTGAGACGAATCGAACAATAATTGCTGGGGAGGGGGTGAGGTAACAGGGGCCAAAGATGCAGAGTATGAAGCCAAGTGACTCCCTCTGTACATGTTCTCCTAAGAGATGGCAGCTCTGTTGCTTGGGCACTGCTGAGATGAAACATCAAAGAATATACAGCTGTTTGAAGTGGGCCAAACCCCCTTTTCCTCCTCTATTTCTCTACTCTGCTGCTGCTGTGTAACTGTAATGAATGTTCCTGACAAATCTGCTTACTGGGTTGCTGGGGAGAAACCAAGCATAATTATTCATATCATCTGCTGTGTTTCAGGCAGTTTTGTTGCTGTTGCTGCTGAAGCCTGGCAGCCTGGTACAGTGTCTCTTGAATGGGGATTCAGACCCTGGAAACCTGAGTTATGTTCCCCACCAAAACTGAGGGAATTGATGAGAAGGTTCCCAGATATTTTACATAGTGGGTGTCTCAAGGCTGTTAGGGACAGCCACCTGAGCAGAAACACTGTGGAAGCACGAAGCAAAAAACTGCCTAAAATACAATTATAGATTTCCTTGAGAAGAGTTTTAAAATGCAAATTCTATACTAAAAAACAAAGAATGGGTGGTGGAACTTTCAAAAACTGGGACAAGCACTTGGCAAAAGCTACCTGGTTAGTTAATACCAGGGGTTCCATCAATCGAGCTGGTCCTGCTCAGTCAGATCTTCTACACACAGTAGATGGGGACAAAGTGCCTGTGGTGCATGAGAAGAATCTGCTAGGGAAAACAGTTTGGGTTTATCCTGCCTTGGGCAAAGGCAAACCCATTCGTGGGGTTGCTTTTGCTCAAGGGCCTGGACACACTTGGCCCCCAAAACCCCCCCAAAAACCAAAAAAACAACCAACCAACCAAACAAAAAAGCCAAAGAGCCAACCACAAAAAAGCCAATCCACCCCCCTAAAATATCTAAGGTCTTAATGGGAGTGTGTTAAGTCTTAATGTGAAACAGTAAGTCTATCCCAAAAACTAAACACAGCAGAATAGCACTGAAGATGATTAAAGCCACTCCTCCAACGAATCTTATCTAGCACAGCAAGGGAATTTCCTAGCAAGTAATTTTTAGTATGTGAAAGTGCAATGTGTAAAACATCTACCAAGTATGCTCAGAGCAACAAAATTGTCATCTTGATTTCTGCACTGGACAAGTTTCAAAAATACAGAGCCAGCAAAATTAAGCACAAAAAGATGATGTGCGTGTCCAGCATCCACGTGTCCAGCCATTTCTTGAGACTACAGTGAATATTACTTAAATACCCATTTCTCAAGACTACAGTAAAGAAACCACTAACAGAGCTATGAACTTGAGTGATAGTTGCATACTCAGTGAGACACAGTTTCTCACCTAATCCATATGATGATCAGTTTAAACCATGAAGTGTGAAACCAGATTACCCTTGTCCAGTGTTTGAATTCGGGGGCTGTAAGGAAAGACTCATTGCTCTGGCTTGCACAGGGGAGGGGGAAAGAGTCACAGAGGCCAAGAGCTGCTCCTGCATGTCTCTGAGGGAGGGCAGAAAGAGTCCCCTTTTGTTTGCTTGCTAAGATTTAAGTATAATGAAATAGAAGTGTTAAAATTTTCTCAGGAGTGGCTTAATACTCATCTTAAGCATGGACAATATCTGCTATAGAGTCCAAATGAGTGGAGGAGTTAATCTTTTCCCACAAACTGGAAATCAGTTCTTAGGGTAAACAAGGCACTTGAAAATGACTGTTCAAGTAGTGCCAGGCTTTGTGCAGCTCATAACCACTAACACAGGAGATATTGTCACAATCTTATCTTGGCTTTACCTGAACATCTGTTAGTTGGCATGGAAGTCAGAGTGCAGCTGCCTGTGAATTAACCTGCATTTACAGGTAGATCTTTTCACCCTGGCAACCTCCTCTATTTTGAGTGGGCCTGCTGGTTGTATTGAGACAGAAGTTGACAGGAACCTCTTTGTTTAATTTTAAATAGTTGACAAGAAGCTGTGTCTGCCTTTGCACAGTTGTGATGCTGCTGTATCCGAGTAGGAGCAGTGATATGGAAAGACTCCCACTTCTGTCTGCTGTAGAACAGAATTGGGGATGTTTTATGGTATTGCTTTGAACCAACAAATAGGTGTCAGTTTTGCCAAAAAAAGTGTTTCACACCATGCCTATATGAAACTGATACTGGTGTATCTACAGAAGTATTTAAAATAATACTGATAGTGGGCTTCAGTTTGCAATGCACTGACTTGGGGCCCCTTTCCCTATCCCCACCCAAAAGGTTTTGAGTAGTGATTAATACAAAATCATATGTGCTTTGCTGTTGATCCAACACTGATGCTTTTCACACTTAGGATGGACTAAATTAATTTTGGGGCTGGACAACCTTTCTTCTGAATCAGTGCTGCCATCTGAGCTCTTAGCTTCATGGAGAAGCCACAGAATTCACCAAATTGTGATCAACTCCAAGCTGGTGGTGATGGTCATTGAAATACCAAGTGGAATTCTCTGTTGCTTCTTCACTTGCTTTGCTTTTCTAGACTGAATTTCCATGATTTATGTAACCAGGTATGGTAGCTTTCTAGAGTCAGAAGAGTCACTGCTCTGCTCTGCTCTGCTCTGGAAGCAGGTGTATGAAATGTTTTGGTTTAACAGGGTGGGTTTATCTAAGTGCGCAGGCATCCTGCAACTGCCTTTAGAGAGAGAAATCCCATGAATACCAACATTCATAGTTCTCTATGTTGTAAATGACTGCCTCCAAGCATTGGAGCAACTGCTGTGCTTTGCAGTTGCTTGGACTAAGACTTGTTCTGATATTAATAAGATATCAACTGTCTGTATCAAAGGATAACAACCCCTTTTGCAAGCCAAGCCCGGAAGCTAGATTTAAAGAAATACACACAGTAGAAAAAAATATTAGCTTTAGTTTGATGCCTTGCTAATTTGGTGGTTGAGTTGAGGGTAGAATGATGTTCTCCACCTGGCTATAAAATACTACATAACAAATACATTAGAGTACTTCTAACACACTTATTCTTTCTCAGAGACTTTCCATTGGCCTTTGAAGATAAACTTATTTTATCTTTCCAATATTCACTTCATGCAAGCTATTGGGTAGACAATTGGCAAGCCACCTACAAAGAAATGCTGTTCTTTTCTATCACATTATTGATCTATTAATATATTTTCAAGCATAAGTCTGTGCACTGAGATGTTCTAGGGCCTCTTTTCCCAATCTGCTGTGTCCTTAAGGAAATTCTGGAGGGATGCTAGAGAGCTGTCGTCACACTGGGCAGGTCTCACAGCTGAGTGCAAGGATTTTCACTCATGAGCTGAAGCAGACTCATGAGCCTCCAGCCTGCCTCCTTGACCTATTTCAGTGACTTTGTTGTTCAAAAAATAAAGGCAGTGGAGGCAATAGGTTAACTGCGAGCTGGTAGCCAGGAGAGATGGAAAAATCCCTGTGCTTGACCTGCTGTGGAAGCAGCAGAGGTTCAGGGGTACCTTTCCCCCCTGCTTGGCAGCAAAAACTTTTTTTTTTTTTTTTTCATTCATGCACTGTCCTCTGCTTGAACTGTGAGCATATGACTGCAAGGCTGTGGAAACGGTGCCAGTTAGGCAGTACTTAAAAGGTCCATTATTTATTATAAAATAAGCAAGTCCAGATAGGAATGACATAGCTTGAGCTATGAATCATGTCTGACTCATGTTAAAGGTTACAAGTCCAAATCTACTTTGATCTGTATCGAGGGCTGTTCTGCTATTGGTGTTAATACATGCAAAACTAACGTTAGTGCAAGAAAGCTTTAAATGTGAAGAATCAATCTTACCTTCTTTCAGCATAGGTATTTCAAGTGTGTCATCACTTGTATTTAACAGTTGTCAAAACAGCTAAATATGGCAGAGGGTTTGTTTCTCATCAGCAAACTTTGCAGCCTGCCCGACTTCAGATAATAAATCCCCTCATAGCATAAAATGTTTTCCTATGCAGAAACCATTTATTAGCTTGTGCCTTCATCAAATTTTTAATAATATGCTGCATACAGGAGACATGTGTGGTTTGGATGGGGGAGGCATGAGAAGAAAGGCAGCAATATATATTTATGTATTAAGCAATATGTCTGGATGATGGGGGATGTGGTAGAATTAATTATGCAGAGATGCAGTGACAGCTAAAGGATGGAGCATACAAATATGGACATCTTCAGACTGTTGCTAGTTCTGGCCCCCACAAATAATAGGGACTATGAAGCTGGTCCTGTTTGGTTCATCCATTATTTCAAATTAACTCTAATTTCCTCCAGATGTAGGTGGTATTAGTAATATTTTAATGGTGTCTATTGTTTAATATTTTTTTTGTTATTTGCTATTCTTATTCTGGGCTTGGTATTTGTACTGATGGATTGATGCTATTTGTATTCCCTCAGTGAATGACTGAAACAGGCTGGAAAGAGCATTAGGAGAAGCAAGCAAATCCATTTGTGCATTTAAAATTTCATAATCTTGCTAATATTGATCATTGGAGCCACCAACACTTTTATAAATACTTGGCAATCTCCAAATGTTTGCAAGCAATTAATATTCTGGTCTGGTAAATGAACACAAACTAAGCTATGGGGTTAATTTTTTTTAAAGTTGTGCTTTATTTTTAGCTTTCTTTTCTGTTTCTATGCTACTGTGTTTGAGGACATAGCCCACAGGGATTTGTGTTTGTCACAGGGTATCATTTTTCTCAGGAAGTTAAAGCTTTTAGGTTCCTGAGGCAGGGAGCTCTCTGACTGCATTGGTGTACAGCCCTTGGCTCTAGTGGTCTCCACAATAATCAAGGCCATGCTTGCAATTGCTTTTCTGGCTTCCTTTTTGTTACTATTCTATGAACTCAATACAGTGTAAGAAATACATTTTTTGGTGTTGCCAATCACTCTTATGGTCCTTGTGCCTATTGACTGGTGTTCAAAAGCCCAGGAAGGTTTTGACCAGTGCTTCCGGATAGCTCACAAGCTAGCATAAGCAATCATTGCTTTCCCACATAAATCCTTTATCTTCCTGATGGAACCCCATCTAACCCTCCTCCATCTCTTAATTGTTCACTACTGATCCTAGAGCTTCACTTAAAAGCATGGTTCCCAAAATTAGTTTACACCAGTATTGTCACTAGTGACAGCAGCAGCTTGGCAGCAGCTCTGGGAAGAGATGGTCATCAGTTCAGGCAGTGTCTTGGTAACACATAAAGTATTTGGCATGCAACTTGTCTGGGAAACCCAAATTAAAACCATTTAGAACCATTTAGAATTGGTTGTCTGTGACTGGTTGTAGAGGAAATGTCACAGACCTACCCCTAAAGTCTCCTGTGTAAGCTCTCACTTGGTGCCAGAGCTCAAAATACTCATTGCTTTTCTTAAGTACTTGACAAAAGTTAAGAAACAAGTGGCATCTGTCTTGCACATCCCTTTTTGGCATGCAAGTAATGGATCTAGAACTAAAAATGGAGACTTTGAGAGGATCACGTAACAGAGAAGAGGCACAGGCTCAAAACTTTGCAAAAATTTCAGCTGTATAGCTCCTTGGGATATTAGTTTCATTGGTGTGGCTTTTAAAATTTAGGGTTAATTATTTGAAATACAAGCAAAGCAGGATATATCATTAAGTCCCTCCACAGCCATTGGAAATTAAAATCCTTTTGCTGTTAGGTCCTGCTAACCTTTGGAGGAAAATACAACTTTATAATATCAAGCAATAAACTGAAACTTTACCCTAGCTGAGACCTCCTTGGATATTTGTACAGTTTCACATAGTGCTTTGGAAATCTCTGATGTACTTGAGCATAATAAATCTCCTGCTGCATCTCAGCTGTAGGCAGATGGCTTCCATCTCTGAATGGTCCATGCAAATGGTTTGCTATACTGGAGGGGCAAAGTGTATGATTAGGCAATTAATAATAAAAACTTCCCTCATCCCCACTGGAGTGGAATTATATTCAGTTGAATGTGTTGCTCATTTGCTGCTTGAAGTTGTTTTTTTCTTCTCAGACAGTCAGCACTGGCTGAGTAATCTTTTTTCATGTAAGAAAAACAGCTCTGATTGCAGAGTCGCTGCTTTCTGTAGTCCCACCATGAACACCTCAGACTCATTTCTCCTTTTGGGCCCACATGTAGAGGAGTCATCAATACAAGATACTTTGCAATTACCTCTGCTTGTTCAGAGAAGGCAATTAAGCATGTGATTTTTCATCTTGTAAAGGGATGCTTTGTCTTAATCAAACATTTTGCAAACAAATTCTGATGATCCATTGAGCACAAAGGTCAAAGTGCCACAGTCTCATGCTGCATACTGCTGCAACCACAGGTGGCAATTAAGGCAAAGGGATTTATAGGCAGCAGTAGTCTTTCCATGAGGGCATATGATGTGGTTGAGGGAGAAAATTATTAGCATGGGGAAAAAAATGCCTTCCATCCCTCACACAGTGATTGGTATCCAGAAGTAATTACATCACAGTCTCAATATTTCCAATGTCATCATCTTTGATAATTATGTGTGTTCCTCTCTCTAATGAGCAGCAGGACTTACCTAAACTGGAATGTGTCTTCTTGGAAGCAATTACTTCTGCTTGGAAAGAACTGTGTATTTGTGGACTAATTCAGCATATGCATGTGAGTACTTTACTTTGTTAGAAAGTATTTGAAGTTGGTTCTCTGAGGTCATTCAGTTTGTGAGCCTAAACAGGCCTGTGACTGGCACAGAGAGTAAATGAACTGGAGGGGTAGTTCTTTAATCTGTCATCATTCTTCATTAATAAAGCAAAATCTAAAGAAAAGAGTGAGGATGGACTCGACTGTGGCTGAATTTTGCCTGGTACTGCAAGGTTTTGCCTGCTCACACTGCCTGGATTGGGCTTATCTGGTGCTTATCAAAAGCTGAGTCCCTGGTGTGTGTGAGCAGAACCTCCTGCCTGGTGCCTCCCAGCCTCTAGGGAGAGCTGCTTCTGATCAATTAAAAAATATATGTTGGCCATGGTTAAAGAGTCAGTCACAAAAACAGTTTTTTAGTTTTATAAGGACTTTAGATTTACCTGCCTGTCGCCAGTTTGGGGGTTCAGTCCATAGGAACATTCCTTAGGCTTTTTCTGCTGTCACGATTTTTGCATAGGAACAATTATTAAGCATGTGAAAGATCTGTTTTCAGTTTTAAATGCCATTCATTGTTTTAGCCTTAAACACTGGCACTTCTAATACCTTTATTTTCATTCAAATCATCTCACTCTATGTTCTTTCCTTCTCTGCATCTCCAGACGATATTCCTGATTTTTTTTTCAATGTGTCTGACCATATTAGTTGGACTCCTGGTTGATGTCAATGAACATGGGCAGCCCTGGTACAGTGGACAAATAGAAAGGGAGGATGCTGAACACCTCCTCTCTCTCTAGCTTGCAGGACAGATTGTGGAGGGGCCTAGAGCTGGGAGAAGACACTGCAGGGATGTGTTTACCCATGTCCATGCCTGCCTTCTATGCAGCCATGAAACTCCTCTGGCATTTTGAAGGATGTGGGCACGCAAGAGATGTCTGCAAGGATGGGAAGGCAGAACAGATATGAGGGGTGTTGGGAGAGGCTGAGACAGACAGAAAATAAATTTCTGTGCAAGGTGGATGCTGTGAAGGACTACACGCTTGAAGGCAAGTGTCAGCACGTCAGAACATCCAGGACTTGAGCTGAATGTCTTCAGAGGTTTTATTTCATATTCACCTAAGTGCCAAGGGCACTTGGCATGCTTAAATAGTGGGGCAAGGCTGGGAAAGCCTTTTCCCAGGCAGGCAGCTTAGTGCAGGAGCATTGCTTCAGTGAAAGCCACATCCTACATGACAGCAGTGATGGGCAGTCAGAGGCTGCTCGAGCAGCTGGTTAGGGATGAGTATGCCCCATGGCAGCCAGCAGTCCTATGGGGCTCACACACAGGGCTCAGGCTGTTGATGCCCCAAGCAGCCTGTGCTATGAATGGTCTGCAGAGGCAGCCACCTCACACTGGATTAAGCTTTTAAATGGTTTACATTAGGATTAAAATGTATGGTTATTGGTCTATCATTTCATATTGAAAGAAAGTATCGAGCGGTCTCTGGGAAATTAACCTATGTTTTAATTGATACTGGCTACCTACTGTTATTTTTTTTTCTCTGAAATTTAACAGTAAGTGGAAAATTAAATTTAAGAAAAAAGAAGAAAGGAAAGCTGCTTATTTGGAGATACATAAATGCATAATATACCATAAATTAAATTTGTTTTAGTAGCCTAGGTGTAGATATGGGCCATTAGAAGTAGTAACCAATGAGAAGGAAGACTTTAAATTAAAATTATAGTAATGAAGTCTCATCTTGGATTAATCTCTAACAAGACAACATGCTAGTTAAAAAAAAAAAATCTGCTTTTATTTTTTTTAAAAAAAACCTCAACCAAAAAAATCCAAAACAAACAAAACAAACCAGCAAAATAGGTATAATACTGGAGGTTTTTCCCACTATAATCTTTACAATAGTTCCTAGAAAATGGGAGTCATTTACTTCAAATAAGTTCTGATTGCACATCTTATCACTTTACCAAATTTTCCCAAACCCATCAGGATACACCTCTTGCTGCTGTCAAAGATACCATTTGAAATTCACCAAACACATGGGATGACAGCTTGTGGCAACTGAAGGTACATTGTCAATGTTAACATTTCTCTGGGGTCAGTCCTTCATGGCACAATCCCTACTTGGTTTTTTCCTCCTTTCTGAGCAGCAGCACAGCTGTCTGGGTGGTTTGCATTGGTTCTCTTTTTCCAGATGGTTCCTGCTTAAAGATAATAAAAATCAGAGAGGTTTGCTGCTAGAGATGCTAATATGGAGCTGCATCCTTCTGAAATGTGACTCTAATAGACTCTGAATAGTTAAAACTGTTGTTAATCAGACTTCTAGGAAGAGAATTTTAAAAATTTCTGTGGTTTGCTGTTCTTTCTGATAGCAGGCGTTGAGTCCATCAAGAGAAGCCCACAAAAATAACTTTTTGGCCCTTATGCTCTATTATTTGGCCTAAAATGGTTTATCAAATTTGATCTGAATTTGCGATTTTAGCTCCCAAATAACTGTGTATTTCTACAAATATATTTGTCACTATATTACACTAATTTCTGTTGCTAATACTGAATTTTCTTTTTGCATCAAATTTCATGAAGCAGGAGTGCAGAGCATGTTCTGGGGCTAAATTTTTAAATATAGTGTGTAATACAAATCACAGAAATAGTAGGGTAAAGCAATTTATATATGGTATTTTTCTGTATTTTAAACAAGAAAAAGACTAGTTATGATTAATACAGGAGAGAGAATGAAATTCAGAATCAGAGGGGAAAAGAACATAATATTAGATTTCTATATATTAGCTTAAGTTAATATTACAGGAATATTAGATTCTTAAAATGCAAATCTTATCTCCTCAATCTCCAAAGGAACAAATTCAACATTAAAACCTTATCTTACAATGCATTTCAGGTTACTTCAGCTTCTGAAGTAATAGTATTGTGCAGAAGAAATGAGAGTACTGAGTAAAGAAAATCATATATTAGTGTTTTTATTGGCCAGTGAGGTTCATTACAAGTTTGTTTTGAAATCACAGTACTTCAGTGATTTTTTGTTTTGACATCTTCTTGTGGCACCAAGTCTCGGAACGTGTGGAGTGGAGAACTTCTGTGAGCCTGGTTTGCTGCAAGGCTTCCTGCCTTTGGCAGAGGGTCCTGTGCTTGCTGTTTTCTGCAGCAAAAATAATGGGGCATTTGTTAAAACTGGGATCTGAAAGCAAAATGCTGATAGGTCTTGTACTGGCTGTCATTGCTGAAATATGCTACCTAAAACTGTAAATATGCACAGTGTAAACTCCACAATTGTGATTAAAAAAACCCAGACTCTGCTATGAGGAAGAAATATATGTTAGTCCTTCTCATTAAGGTCCAGAAACTATTTGCAGCAAGATGAGCAGAGGTGTCACAGTTTAGGCTCAGTTGGTATCAACCGGGCCTCTGCTCCCTCACCCACCCCCCTCTGTGGGACAGGGTGGGGAAAATCCACCTTAAGGCTCATGAATTGAGACAAGGAGAGGGAATTACAGTAACAGGCAAAAACCAGACAGGTTCAGTATGGGAAGGAAAAATGCCAACTTAATCTACAAGGAGAAAGAGGAAACATGTCCAGATCTTAACACCTTCCTTCCCACCTTTGCCTTCTCCCCATTCCCAATCCCTTCCCTGCTGCCTCCTCCTCAGGGCACAGCGGAGGGGCAGGGGGGGTTTAGGGTCAGTTCCCCACACGGTGTTTCTGCCGCTCCTTCCTCCTCAGGGGGAGGACTCCTCACAGCCTCACCCCACTCCAACAGGGGGACCCTCTCATGGGAGAGTCCTTCAGGAACCCCTGGGACACGAGTCCCTCCCACAGGTGCAGTCCCTCAGGCACAGACTGTGATGGGTGCCCCTGAGTCACCTCCTCCCCCATGGGCTCCTCCATGGCTGCAGATCCACCTCTGCCCCTCTCCATGTTCCTGCACAGGCTGCTGCTTCGCATTTCCCCCCTGTGACACTTCGGGGGCTACAAATCCACATTTACCCCACTGTAGTCCTTCAGGGACTGCTCCACCGTGCTCCTCCATGGGCTGCAGGGACACAGCTGCCATCTCACCATGGGCTGTGGGGAGATCTCTGCTCAGGCACCTTTCCCCCTCCTGCTTCACTGACCTCGGGGTCTTTTCTCTGGAACTGCTCTCTCACCTACGCCTCTCCTCTACTCTGAAGATCTGTTGTATCATATTTTTTGCAGTTTCATTTTGCCTTTAGAGGTCCCTTCCAACCCTAATTATTCTATGATTCCCTGAATATATCACTCAAAGAGGCCCATCCAGCTTCCCAGATCTTCTCAGCCTTGGGCAGAGATAGGGCAGGGAATGGAGCTGGGGAAGCTTCCAACAGCTTCCACAGGAGCCACCCCTGTAGCCCTCCTGCTGCCAGAACATCACTGCACTGACCCAAGATGAGGATATCTTGTAGGGTGAACTCTAGGACATGATGATAGTTTTGATTTTTTTTGTAAATTCACCTGGGCTGACATGGTGGGGATTCATAACAAGTTTCAGGGTGTACATTTATTGGCATGTCGATCTTGCATTGTGAATAGATGGCTGGCTTTTTTGAATGGTTGAGTTGGCAGCATGTTCTTAGGACATGTTGAGCAAAGGATACTCTATTTTTTCATTCTTATTACCTCACTGCTATTGTGTTACTGTTGAATGTGATTGAAAGTTTAAAAAAAAAACATAGCAACAACAACCCACAAATGTCTGTGGAACAGGTCATGACAAATCAGCTTCTAGCATAGTCTTAAAACTCCTGATGCTCCAAAATTCACCTTTGAAAGGAACAAGTAATGCATTTCAGTAAAGCTGTTCCCTGGGTCCCACAGACTTCAGAGCTTGTGGGAATGTATCCTAGTGTGTTTGGGTGCCTGTTACTCAAGATTAAGTTTCCAGACCATTTTGTCATCATCGATCTTTTGGAGAAATCAGAGAATAAAAAACAAGTATCTCATCTCTTGTTATTAATTTGAAATGCTTTTATAGACACTAAACAAGCTTCTTTTTCATTTTTAGCTGTGGAAGAAGCTGGGGTTCTCTGAGGGGCAAAAGAGGATAGTATGAGAAAGGGTTTTGCTTGTTTTACAGTAGATAAAGATGAGAAATGTCTCTTGTTGTCATTTAAAAGCCTCTTATAGTTAGAGCCAGTCTTGTTTCAGTGTGGACTTTACTGTTTCACAGTAACTTACTGCATGAAATGAAATAATTTAAAATATACAGTTTACATTAAGCCTGTACAGAATTTACAGCTTCCCTTGTCTTAACAGTTTTTATTTTTCAAAGATTCTTTGACCGGGGCAAAGAATCTGTCTTTTTTCTGCTCCTTTTATTCAGTCCAGTTTTTGTTCCATTTGCCTCTCTGCCTCATGCAGATACTTAAGCACATACTATTCCTATTTACCTTGGGATGTGATTTCTGTATCACTGTGGGGTTTTTTTTTCCACCTCCAGCCAGGAAACAAAAAACAGGGTGTGCTTTTAAAAGCAGGAAAGTAGCTTTAAATATCTTGATGGCAGAGCTGCAAGATCTTATTTATTCTTTAAAAAAAAAAAACAACAAACCCCATTATTTTCTTGAAGATTCACTAAATCTGTAGCTTTGTGAAATGTTTATTTTAGATTCTCTTTCTGAGTCTAGAAGTAAGGCTACTTTTAACAACACAAGCAGTACTTCCTTTTCTCCTCTCATCCCCCTGCCTTCCTGGGGCCTTACAAAAAGTATTTTTCCCCTAGAATAAATAACTTCACCAAAATAGATACATAAACCCGCTGTAGAACTCAAGTCTGTTTATAGTTGAAATCCAACTGTTATTTTGCAGCCGGTCCCTGAGTTTATGCTGAACCTCACCAGAAGGTTGTTAGCTTCTCTGAGGTCTTTGTTTTGCTCGGTGCTTCCTCTGGAATGAGAAATCAGTGTTGTTCCTGACCTTTCTTAGTGCTGTTTCTGCAAGCAGTAGGTAGAGCCAGGCTCGATAAAAACAGCTGGGGCTTTGTTAAGGCTTGCAAACCGTTCACCACGTACACCTTCCTGACTGGAAGCTGTTCCAAAGTCAGGAGCTGGTGTCAGGGCTGGGTGCAGCTCCGGCAGCCATCGAGATGAGCAGAGGAAGGTGACGACCAACCTGGCTGAGGTCCGTGGGAAGGTGGTGGGAATCCTGTCACCATGCCTCCGCTGCTTTCCTGCCCTTGGACAGCGAAGGGAGCAAGTAGAACTGGGGTGAGGCAGAGCTTGGGAATGGCATCAGACAGGAGAGACTTGTGTGGCACTTGTCCGCCATGTGACAGCCGTGAGGCGCTCGTGTCCCTAGGCTGTGTCTCATGCTGTAAAGGTCATGAGTAATGTGCTTGGTAATGGGGCCCATAAAGAGTATCAGTAGCTCAGTATTAGACCTCTTCTGCAATCTATTATTTAACTTGTTTGAGACAGGTAGCTCAAGCCTACTCAATGCTTGTGTCGTGATGTCATTTTTCTGAGGATCGTAAGGAAGAGGTCAGCCAAACAGAGCTGGCCCTCTGAAGAGTTCTCACCTATGAACAGAGCCTGGCAGTTCTGAGATAATACCAACCAAGCAAAAGTATCATTATTCCTGCTTTACTAAGCTATATTGCTTTGGTTTTTGCATTTTTGGGGTAGGGGCAGAGACAATATTAACGAAGTAGTCTTCACAGGACCTTTTGTGGGTGAGTCCAGGACAGAGCTAGCATCTTCATTTCACACTGAACTGTAATTTCCAGGCTATAGGTCATGGTTATAAAAGGTTCACGGTCTTAAAGGTGATGTTATGTGCCTAGAAGCATGAGTAAGAATTATATTTACAAAGCTGAAATTTTGGGAAGCAGCCCTCTTTTTTTTTGTCAGAGCTACTCTTAGGTTCTGACCACAAGAAAGCAAAGTGTGGAGACAACTGGAAAATTATGTTGCTGTTCCAGTTCAGGTGGTGTTGTCAGAATATGCAAGACCAAACAAGATTAGAGCAGTTTTTGCCCTTTAATTTGAACAAATGCAAGTTGGAGTCACTAGTAGATTTGCATCATAACTCTGGTTCAACCCTGACTCATGGGATTATTTAATTCTGCTATACTCATTTTTGATGAACCACTTTGCTCCTTTTTTTTTTTTTTTTTTTTTTTTGTGAGGGTGGGTTAAACAAATTCTAATTCCTCAATGAAACACTTCTCCCTTGTTGAAACTTGAATGGGATATTTTCCAAAGTGCAAGATCAGAAACCACCCTTCACAAAACAGCTCTGCCAGAAACGGCTTACCCGGAAAGCAGATTGCCTAGGGGTGGGTAGCATTAATGAAATGGGCAAGAGGGACTTTTCAAGAAATATATATATCTTGATTTTTCTTGTCTTGTGACATGTTTTTTCTGCATTGAACTGATTTGGATGTCACACATTTCTTTGATCCCAGTTGTTAAAATTCCCAGATCTTGCTCAAGCAGACGGTCATTCCTGCTTTTCATTAAGGCTGATTGACTATTTCATGTGAAAGGGAAAAAGTGGTTATTCAGATCGTGACTTCCCTAGCTATGAACAGCAGATGGGATTGTATCTACCTGACTGCTACAGGACCAGCTAGTGACTTTGTGGGTGAAATGGACAGGGGTGCAGGAGCACAGCACCTTGTTCACCCCAGCTGAGAAGCTGGCCTGGGGCACTTGCAAAGACTGAGCCATCTGTGCAGTTCCAGATTGCAGCTGCTACAGCACCTTAGAAAAGCACTGAACTAAAACTTAGAAACGAAGGGAAGGGACAAATTCAGTGTGCAAAGAAACTAAAAGCTAGCTGAAAGTTGCGAAGAGATTTTTGTGAGAGATTTTTTAAGAGCTTTTTGTTGTAATTCTGAATCTAATGAAGAGAAACAAGGTACAGCTAAATGTATAGTCAAGATACTCTTGACTGTGGCTGCTAATGTAAATGGAAAATGGATTTCTTTTTTCAAGTCAGTGTATTTAAGCCAGAATTAAAATGTCTGAAGAAAAAAGGCCATCCTGGCCTAGCACTGGTCTTCCTTTTACCTATGTTTAATTCCATTTTGCTTTTTCCTCTAGAAATCTGATCTTCCCCAAAGTATCCTATGTGGCTACAACGAGCAAGACTGCACTGCTCTTGGAAAAGTTTGCATGCCTTTGTGCTTAGACTTCCTTGCTTTTGCGTCTGAGCTGAGCCCCTGACAATTGAAAATATTTAAAGAAGGAAAACTAAACCCTAATAAACATGAAAAGTATTTATACAAAAAACACAAGCCTTCTTCTCTCTGTCTTAATTGAAATACCTTAAAAGGCTCACATAGGCTACACAGTTAAATGCAACTACTCCTTCCCTCTGTGCTTAGCATGCCAGTTTTGAATGTCTGCCTTTCTATTTCTGGTTTTTTCTATTCATTAGCCTAATAAGGATCCGTAAGTAAAAATTCTTTGTGTGTCTAAGCTCAGCAGCTACGTGGTCATCCCTCTTCCATATCGTTTTTCCTGTGAACTTTCAGTTCCTTCTCCTTCACTTGGAATAAAATCAAGCATTTGGAGTTAATGGCCAGGAGCCTGCAGCGGAAGGGCCGTGCCACAGCTCATCTGGGCCTGCAGACGCAATAGGTGAAATGCTATCAGTCTACTGGAACAGAGATGTGTATCTTTGAAGTCATTTTCCTAGAATAGCAACTTACTTTAAGAGCAGAAAAAGTGCTGGTCGCCTCCACAACTTCTCAAGACCAGTTTTTTTGCCATGTAAAGTCAAGTTTGGCTGTAAACCATGGACCCAGCTTGGCTTCAACGTGTGCCTGGCTCTTCATTCACAAACTAAATGCTCCAGAGAGCTGCCAAACTGGGGAGATTATTCTCTCTGGTTTTCTGGCAAGCTGCGGCTGCGTGTATCACTTCATTTATATGCTAATAGAGGCCAAGCCTCCAAAGAGACTCCATGCAGCATCAGTGTGACTTGGCTCCCTCAGCCTGCATGATTCTCCTGCCTTCCAGCGGCCTCGGCGTGTCTTCTCCGAGGCGGCCGGCGTTCAGGATGTCTCCATCAGTGAAGTCCTGCATCCTGACCCCAGCTTTCAGAAAATGATGGTTGAGCTTGAGGAAGGAGGTGTAACTCCCACCAAGGATCACTACCTCACTGTGAAGGTGAGCTCACGCCATTTCTTGACGGGGACTCTCCACATTTCGACTTTGAAGAGATGTCGGTGGTTTGTTTTTTTGTTTGTTTTAGGCCACCTGACTTAATAAGAGGTTGCAGAGGGCACAGCTAATTATGGGGACAATGTGTTGACGAGCCAGCTAGGTAGAACAGCCAGTTTTGTGACCTTCTCTCCTCTACTAGCTCGAGCATGGCTGAATGGCAAAAGGACACCCTCCTCCAGACTGCCCATTTTTAAAGCATAGGAAGGATCCATGCTTTGTCAGCCATTTCTTGGGCAGCACTATATTGTTATAGACAAAGCAGGTACAAATATATGCATTTAAGGCTACCTTAAAATATAAAAGGTTCCTTTTAATTGATTAGGATGCTATGAATTTTGTAAACCAAGTATGAACTATTTGGTAAATGTAGGCATGCCTCATGCTGAATTTTATGGGATGTTTCATTGAAGGCTACTGAACTTAGATTAGGAAATCCATGTACTTCTGATACAAATTCATTGAACCCGTTTAGAGTAGTATTAGTACCTTGTGCTTTAAAGTAGAGATGTGACATTGCCTCACAAGCATATTTTATCATTAACCCCAAGGATTAGAGGTCCATACAAGTTCTGAAGTTTCTATGTGATATAATCTCCATACTTTTAAAAAACTTTCTTTTAGAAACATATCAAGACGTGTTTTTAAAATCTTGTTTAAAAAGAACTGAGCACTTGAAAGGCAGAAAATTCCCAGCTGGCAGTCACCTCTCTGCATCCTTGTGGGTGTGCAGCACAGCACAAGCCACTACAGATAACAGCAGCTCAGGCACAGGAACATGGGGTTTCCATGTTCCTAACTTGTGAAAACCCAGGGCTTGTACTTCAGATCCCTGCAAAGCCCTGGTCCAGATGTCCAAAAAGGGACTCCACAGGTTACTAGAGGGAGCAAATGGCCAAAGAAAGGCTGTTGACAAGAACCAAAATGTGTCAAGAATTCTTGTGCTCTCCCAGGCCCACAGCTTTTAAATGAGGGATTATTTGAAATTAGGATTCATGGCTCGGGCTCAGGCACCTGTGTATTCCCTTTATACATGGGGGATTTGCTGTTCTATTCTAAGTTGTGCCCCATCTCTTACCCAAGAAGTGAGGAGTATCAAAGCAGCATGAGGCTCCTCTCGTGCCTGAGGCAGATCAAATTTACACCTTGTGTGCAGGATAATTAGTTTATCCAGTGGACGAACTGGCACAGAGACACTCTCCACCTCATCTCTGGATATGCAGTCATGATCTGGCCAGGAAAGGAAGGAACACTCATCATGCCACAGAGAAAAAAGCAAGAGTCAGCACAACTGTCTTGCCTAGTGATGAAGCAATTTCCTGGGATGGAGCTGTTATGGGATCTGGTACTTCCCAGAAGTACTTAAGCATTTTTGCAATCTGCTCATCAGTCATCAGATAAAACTTCCGTGGGATTTCCAGAGCCTACCCATTCATTCAGTTTTCTTTGTTTTTGTTAACAGCTTGTGTCTGTTCTCAACAAGTGAGTTGCCTCCGGGTTATGACCTGTTGGTTGACAAAAATAGGCGCCAGGTGAGGTTCTTGCCAGGGCATGACTGCCAGGCTGAAGAATACCACCGTGCTTGTGCAAGGAAGAGGCTGATTTATTTCCCTGACACTGTGCTCCTTTGTGTGCTCCATGGAGCAGGTCTTGGCAAGTGGCGTTCACTCAAGCCTGTCTGTTTTAAGTGGAAAAACTCCAAAGCAGATAAATTTCCTGTGTCAAATGGGTCAGAGAAAGGACATCCCTGTTCCAGGCTGGGGTGGTGTCGTTAGGTAAACAGGGATTGTTCCTCAAGCCTGGGAACTGGCTCTGTTTAGACAGCAGCAGTCAGGAGCTGTGCTAAGGAAGATGATTGCAAAGGGCAGGATCATGGTGGGGGACCAGCAGCACTACAAGGGCATGTGGCCCAGGAAGGAGAGCTTGCTGCAGCTCTTGGAGCAACATCCTGCACTTTGCAAAGCTCTGCAAGGGGCAGCAGTCCTCGCTCCAACACCCATCAGCCTCTGCCCAGGGAGCAAAGGCAGTAAAGAAACCTGAACAAGCTGGGAAGTGCCAAATTGGCACAAGTCAATTCCTAGGAGACTCATATCCTGAAGCACCACCCAAAAGTCTGGAAATACCAAATGAACAGTGGAAGCCTAAAGGTTTCCACTCCTGAAACTACAATTGCTACCAGGGCAGTAGTTCTGTTACTGCTGGAGCACAATGTTTGCTCCTTAGCAGGGCTAGAGGTGTGAAATGTGTAAATTCCACACTGGAGTGGAAGAAGGACTGTTTGAAATGTTACTTTTTTAAAATTATTTTTACATAATATTCTTCTTGTGAACTCAGTTGTGCTAATGTCTGCTTTTAGATTCTAATGGGATGTTTTAATTTGTAAATGTTTGTTTTGTGGTATCAGATGCGTGGGGTGCATCCCACTTTAAAGTGGTAGTCCTGCCTAACTTTGAGCAGAGGTTTTTAACTCCAGATCTTATCAGATGAACACAGCAAGAGCTTGAACGTGGGTGTACCATTGTCAAGAGCTTTATGAGAAGAGCTTCTACACATTGCCAAAAATGCCAGCTTTAACTTAAAGGTAAAAATTCCCTTTTTGTTTTTGTTTTTTTTTTATCTCCCACAAATATTCTCTCTGTGCTGTGTCTTACCACACTGGGGATAACTCACAGTACAGATTAAGTTTGAAATGTGTAGAGTTGTGTTTCACAAAGTCATGAATCTACAAAATGGGAAAATCCAGCTCTTGAAGCTAAGAGGGCAGCCTGTTGGCAGATTTACTTGGAAAAGGGAATTAACTGGGGAGAGGAGAGTAATTGAAATGGCAGGACTAAGAATGGAACTGGCCATTTTCCTATAGTACTCAGGTTGTACCTTTGTCATAGAAAAGGCATCTGCTGCATTTAAATACAGTGCTTCTTTACTGTAGGAAGACAGAAGAAGGTAGTCTACATATCCAGAAGTTTTACAGGGAAGAGATTTGTGTGTCTGTGAAAACTTGTCATCAGTGGTTAGTGTCTTGTTGAATAGTTCTGAGGGACAGAAATGCAGTGGGTACTAAAAATGCACATCTTGTTGCTTCTGGCAGTTGCATGAGGTCTGGCTGATCATAGTGGGTGTAACAACCACCCTTAATTTGAGTCAACTGCAAAGTGCAATTAAGCTTTATGGAGTAGATAGCTGAAACAATAGGAGCCACCACCTCAAAAATGAGGGTACATACAAAGATGTTTAAGAATGTATTGTGTAGGTGGAGGGTTTGATAACAGGCTGAGTTAACATGCAGGTGACTGAATATTGTGCTTGTAGAAGAGAAACCAGAAAGACATCACAGCAGCACACAGAGAAAAGAGAGTCATAGCAAAATAAATATTGCCAGCTTGAATAAATGCTGAGTTTTTCAGAAGTCAGGCACCTGGAGCTCCAAGCAAGCAAGGAGTTACCTGCTCTGAAGTTCTTATTGGTATGTGAGAACTTGTGTTTAAGGAATTGCTCTGAAAATGCATTATTAGGTTCCAACATCTGTCCATCTGCCAGAGAAAAACAATGTACAAGTATTGACCAGCTCAAAGTGTGGTAACTTCTCTGATTGAATCTGATGCTCTGCTGGATCTACTCATTATTTCAGTAGCAAAGAAGTAGGTGTCTCTACTTCTAGCTGTAGTTAGACAAGTGAATCTTTTATAGGGAATGCAACTTTAGGTTTCTGTATGGTAAATATGAACAAACATCACTTAGGAGGGAAAGGACAGATCAGAATAAACACAAACGAGGCCAACCTGGCCTAAGTAGACTATCAGAGCTTTCCATGTAGGAATATTTAGTTGCTACAAAGTCAAATCTGTCTAAGTGAAACTTGCAGTTGGGTTTGGAGGTTTGCTTTTTCTCATTATTGTACATCCAGTTTGATCACAGTTAACTTTACTTGCCTTTCTGATTGCTACAGTGTCCCCCACACTTTCTCTCTTAAATGAGCTTTACTTTGTTATTCATCTATCTCATCGCTTTTTGATGATTTTTTGAACAATGTTTGCTTTGTTGACTAGGTTTAGCATGTGAATGGGTTGTCTGGCTGTGACAGAAAGGTTGTTCCTTATGTCTTTATATGAAAAAGACTTTTGACTGTCTATTTATAAGCATGACCTTGAGAGATTTCTAACATTCTGAGTTCGGGCTGGAACTCAGACAAAGTTCAAGACCATCTAAACAGTGTCTTCCACAGATAGTTCCTCTGGTTTTAAAGTGTCTGTAAGGCTCCACGTAATTTCCTGAACAACTAAGTCTGACTTCTATTAAAGAACTGTCTGAATCTGACTTTCATTGGTCCCATGAATTATCAGTAAGTGTAGACTCAGATTCTTCTTATGCTTACTTTGCAGAAAATGCACAGTGAAAGGGCCTAAGGGAAAGCTGCAGCAAGGATGTTCATAATTCTTCTGCATTCTTCCGAGCCCCAGCTAGCTCGTCAGCCATGTACTGACCAGAGGACTGACTTCTGTGAGCTTTCCCAAATGCATTACCCAGAGTTCAAGCCCTAGACTTTTGTACTCAAAAATACTTTCATATGTAAAAAAGAAGTTTTTATTTAGCTTTCAAAGTGAGAACACAAGGCAATTATTTATTTCTCACAAGATAGTGAGCAATGTGAGACACCACCTATTTTACACGGTATAAGCCACTAGGGTCATCCAAGCACAGAGGTACTAGCTGGTTAGACCCCAAAACACCCATTCTGCATATGCCATAAACCACAACAATCCCCTAGGACAATCCCCAATGCCTAGAGCAGTTCAAAGATATATATGACAACCCAGTCAAAGCCACAGACTGTTTTTTGCCCCAGCTGGGCTGTTGCAACATGGCTATCTAGCATCTCTTACAATGTACCACAAGAGGATAGCAATGAGATCTATGGTATTTTCAATATCCTAAGCACCCTGAAGACCTCTAAACAAAAATACATGAAGCAAAACATCCTGCCACATTCTTTAAACAGACTTTTGCACTCTGCTGATATTAAATATACTCAATATAGCATGCACACCTTGTACTTGAGCATGCATGCACATAAACGCTTTCCTTGGTCTTCTTCCAGAAATGGCTTTTCTATCTTTATAGCACGATTGTGTTGTATCTTCTGGCCTCTGCAGAGACAGCAGAAAGATGTGGCACCTTTGTCCTCCCAATCACTTGCAAAGCCTGTCAGCAACTTCCTGGGGCTGGGGGCTTGGCAGCCTTGGCCATGATCCAGAGGCTGAAGGTTTCCTGGTCTCTTTGGTTGCTGGGGAAAGGCAAAAGCTCTAATCTGTGTTTGAGGTGAAAAAACTTTTGGTTCCAAACCAATCTGAACAGATACATCTCCTGGGACTTTTGCTGCTAAGATGCAGAGCTTTTTTTTCTTCCCATGTCTTGTTGGTGGTTTTCATTTCCATGAATAAGTAGAAGTGAATTGCCAGGAGATTTCCCGCCTTATGAAAAACCACCTTCTGTAATTTCAGAAACAGCTGTGTATGTTTTAATATCACCATATTTGGATGCTTCTGGCAGAGTTCCTGTGCCCTGCTCTTTGTACATGTACAGAAGAGATGTGGAGTATTTTTTTCTCTTTCTCTCAGACCAAAACTTCACAAAGTAACAAAAAAGTTACGTGCTATGCAGGATGCTATAGAAAGTAGGTGTGCTTTCAAAATGTTTGATGTTTTGTTTTAATTTTGAGATTTAATCCAGTTTAGGTCTTCATTTACTCAAAACAATTTTATCCATCTTAAGTCTTTCCATGGAAATAGCAGCTCTGCTAGGGACCAGAAAGCCAATTCTCTAAAGCTGTTTCCAAATGAAATGGGTAAGGTAGAAAAAAAAATAAAAAATCTGGGCAGTACTGTTCTGATAGCAGGTAGATGAGAGATTTGCTTCACATGGGGGATAGACTTGTTCTGTTGGCATCCAAACACATCATCAGCATGACATTTGTTTCTTACAGGAAAATCCTTTCCCTAGGGTGCAGACAGGAAATCCAAAATGAGAGGAGGTAAATACCAAAGGACCGCTGAGGAAAGGGGAGGAGAAAGAACAGAAAAAACAGTGTTCACTTGTTGTGTTGGATAAGAAAAGGCTCAGGAAAGAAAACCGCGTGAGAAATCAGTGCTTATTTTGACATTACGTGAAGTGCTCTGATTGCAGGATGAACCACTTCTGTTCTGTGAAGCCAGAGTGCAAATTGCAAAAAGCACTGAATTCCTTTTCAGAAAAAAAAAAAAAAGCATCTTATCCAATTAATGCATGAGGTAAATCCTTAAGTTTGTTCACAGCACTTGTTTTTCTGACTACTGGCTGCTGTGAACCAGCAGTTTCTTCGAAGTCCTTGACTCTTTGATGTCAGAAATTTTGGTGCAAACTCTGGCAGTGGGCTAGGATTTAGAGCAGCACATATATATTTACTTGGAGGACTGTACGTTGTCACTTACTCGTGCTGACTGTACATTACCTAGGCTAACACAGCCCTGTCAGGCTGCTTCCTTCTGATCACAGGATGTCTCATGACAGGCAAAAGGACAGGTGGGAGAAACAGGAGCCAATCCACTGAGCCTTATAGTCACTCAAACCCGCCGGTGGGAGCTTCATTTTGTACTGATGCTGTCTGCCAGCCCTCTCCCAGAGTTCAGCAAGCAAACACTGGGCAGCCATGGGGTGAATAAGGAAAGCTCATTACTTAAGCTCAAGAAACAGGGTAAGAATGGTTCACCTTGTAAGGAAGAAGAAGGGCCACGCGTGGCTCTTCTGTGTGGTGCTGTTGAGATGCTCCCGTGACAGGGAGGCTGTGAAACGGGGCTCTGAAAGGGACAGTCCTCTCATTGGATGTGCTGACTTGAGGTTTTTGTCAGCTGGATCTTTGGGCTTCTTGCCAGCCCAGAAAAAACACTAACAAAGGCCGTTTCTTCAGTTGCATATGACCAGGGAAGAGGGAGAGAGGAAAGGAAAGAAAAGAAATGAGGGACTGTAATATTTTTGAGAGAGAAACATGTTTTCCAGAGAAGTAAAAGTGTCTTATTTATATAGATACTCAGCCTCTGCTTACTGTGAGCCCCAGCATAACTCTTAAATCTCTGCAAAGTGGCATGGATCCATGCCACCTTGCTTTAGTGTAGTACAGATGCCATTTGGCACTACATGGAAAGTTAGGGCACTCTTGAAACTGAACCTACAAACCTGTTGTGCTCAAAGATTAGAAAGGAAAAGATGCAACATTAGGCTGAGGGAGAATTGTTTGAACTGGCTTTGTCCATCAAAGGAAAATATGTAATGTGCCAGATCAAATTATAAATTAAAGGCTTATTTTGACTTAATCAACATTTTTTCACTCCGTTTCTTAGGTTCTTCAGAATGTCCATGCTCTTAAGACAATATTTATCAGGGCTGGGCAATGTCTGTGCCTTCAAATAAAGAAATAAATAGAGTACTCATATATCCCTATTTTTCAAAATTTCTGTTTCAGTTTTTCAGTCATTTAAAAGCTGTCCAACTGTGCTCAGTGATTTCATGGTTCTTGTAGTCGCTGGCCACAGCATATTTGATGAAAGTTGAGCTGTTAGATAGCCTTTCCCAAACAAATTCCAGTGCAGCTACATTTTCACATTCTTTGCCTGAGCTGTGACCTGATACAACTGGCACCGTTTTAAACATTGCCAAATTCTATCCAGCTTCTCTTAAAAAATATATATTATATACATATATATGTAGAGGTGAAAAGAACATTTTTAATAGTCAAGTATGACTGCTACTGTCCTTTCTCTGAATAAGCTGTTATCAAGTCTTTGAAGTTCTGCCAGTTTCTTCCACTACAAGGAAAACCTGATACCCGCTGGAATTTTTGGAGTACAGAGAGAGCAACAGCAATGGTCCTGTTGACTTAAAAACTGTGCATAATGTCCTGGGTTTATGAACACATAATAAATAATTGGAAACAGTTTTCTGTTTAGGTGTCCCTGCCTTTTCAGCAGTACTACACCCTTAAGAAGCTTGAGCTCTTTAAACTTCTTTCTAATGTGATATCCACAGCAACTTTTCTCATTCTCTCACTTGTTTTCAAGGCTTTAGTTTTTCATGTCTCCTGCCCATCAGTACTTGAAGCTATCAAATGTTCCAGGGCTGTGTTTATCTGCCCCAGGAGAAGCCTCTAAGCTCACACAGCATAGCTTCTACTCTGTGTTTTGGGTGTTAGCCTCGGGGCTTTTCCTGCCATCACTGCCCATGAGAGTCTTTGAGTCTGGCAGTTTGCATAATGCAAGCCTGGGACTGATGAAAATGGTGATTAACACTTTCAGTCTAACAGCTGGCTGCAGCTAGTGACATAAAAAAACAGGTTCCATCTTCTGCTGATCCCATGCTCCAGTGGGCAGGTAAGGCTTTATCATCAAGATAATGTGCAGTAAGGGTCCTTCCTAGTAGTATACCCAGCATGCACAAACGAGTTACAGCCCAGCTTCAGCTACAAAACAGGGTTCTCTTTCAGCATGTGTGCTGTATTAAGCTTTCTTTGCATCAGTGTAGAAAAATCTTCTGCAATGTGTCGTGATTGGAGCCATATGGTGTGTGAGAAACAGGTGGAGCAAAGGCTGAGCAAAAAGCATGAAAGGAGGAAAAAGTCATTTTTTAAATAGGCAAAATAAGGGACTACGCTTCTGGGCACCACACTCGCAGCAATTATTATTAGAATAAATAGTCAAACCTTTTCTAGTAAGGGACTTATCCAGAAAAGGGAGGGTGAATATAAAAAGTTAACCACTGGCTTGCTGCACACTTGAGAGAGGTGCTGCTAACAGTTCTTCAGTATATGTTATATATGGCCATGAAGTACTACAGGACCATTGTCTCTGACTTATATGTTGAGTATTCACAATCTGCTCATTCCTATGTTTTTTTTTCACCTCCATCAGGGAGTTTAATTTCAATCTTCAGATAGCATGATTATCAAACCCGCTAAGACTCTTTTCAAAGTGGTTACTGGAGCACTTCCCAAGTAAATATTTGTGGAAGTGCTTATAAGCAAAACAATTTCCTTGTGTATTTTCTGTTTCCATTAACATTCTTATTAGAAATATTAACAGAAATGAGAGAATATTTGCAAACTGTTGGTATTTCCAGCATAGTTGGATAGGATGGTTTAATCAGGACATTTAGAACTGCAAGCCTTCGTTTAATTCTGCCTTTTGCTTGATGGCTGTGTTCTTTTTATAACAACAACAATAACATGAAAAGTACGCAGTTACATGTTCCTACAGCAAGTAAAAGCCTAAGTAGCCATCCAGCTGTTAAAATTGGTGTTACATCTGAATTTTCTATGGATTTCCCACTGCATGGCAGGAAATCAGCTTTCATTGCTGCTTCCCCCTCCTCCCCATCTAGCCTCCTATTAGATTAATACCAGAAGCATGAAGTAACCTTTAGCAGAAAGTTGTTGCTTTTAGCTCTGGGAAAACTTGGCAGCCTCTCCAGAAATGGCAGGGGGGAGGTGGAACCTGAAACCTCTGTTAACTAAAGAGGAGATCTGAGGCATAAAGAAACATTTTTCTCCCCTTCAACTTCTGAGGTTTAAAAAAGCACACTAATAACACACTGTTCCTGAGCCTAATGATGATTCTCTCTCAGCCCTTTCCTCTCTTTATGTGTTGATTCCCTGGCTCCTACAGGCCACTTTTGTGTCCCCCTTCTCATACTGTTACCTAATTTATGTCCTGTCAGCAAAGCGTGCTACTAAGATAGTGGATTTCTCATCTTGGTTAGAATGGATTTCTACTTTTACAGGAGGGCCTGGGGAGCTTGCAACCAAAATGCATGTTGTTGCTCCTGGACACTGGGATGCCTCCCCAACTGTTTTAAGGTTCCAACAGCACAAAGAGGAAGGAAAAAACCCACAGCGTGTGAACAAGACATTATGGAAAAGAAGTAAGACCACCCCCAGCTTCTTGCTATCTCAGATTTCACAGTGGTCTTTAAACTACAGTACAAAATTATAATTTATTAAACCAACATGTTAAAGATTGTCATGTGTTAATTTCCTATGATACTCCAGGATCAGCATGCAGATTTTATTGTTTCTCATGGGCCTAATCCTACATCAGTAAGTGGGAATTTCATTGGAAGTGCACACGTGGTGTCATGCCCACAGTGGTGCAAGCCCAGATTGGAGCACATATCTACAGCTTCTTGGCAAACAGGATACTCAGGCTGCCAGAACAGCAATGCAGAATGGAGGTAGATGCTCTCAGGTGAGCAACGTAGACAAGAATATTTACACAAATTAGCATGTTTTACACAATCAAGCTCCTGTAAAGTACCATTTCAAAACTTCTCATATTTCTGTAATGGCTGAGTTTGCTTTTCAGTTTACTATAATGCCATTAGCTGAGGTGTTGCCCCATGAAGTCTGAGCTTCTGGTTAAAATGCAGGGGCCCTAGCCACCTCAGGGAGAGGTGTGAAACTTGGATTTTCAAGTAGCCTAATACTTTATTTTCCTTTGAGTAAACTTAGGCTGTCCACAACTGTTCTGGCAGTTTGCAGCCTCCCTGCAGGCAGTACACCTACCATGAGGAAGGTGGTATACCCAACAGCAGGCACAGGGAAACAGCATTACCAGTGGGATGGTCCCCTGTTATTCCCCAAAGTAACCCAAAATGGGCCTGGTATAAATGGGAAAGGGAGTAACAGGATATAGATTAACCTGGCAGTGGGCATATGCAAGCTGTATGTGTCCTCCTGTGCCTTGCAATCCAACACGCTCTTTGGTACAGAAGCTGTTCTGGTCTCAGGAGACAGATTCCTTCAGCACACATCAGTTAAAAAACCCGTGGGGAGATGCTCACCCTCCTTCCCCCTTCCCCTGCACATTCCGACAGGACTCAAACATATTTGAGTCTGCAGCCCCTTCCCTACCCCACTATATTTTTAGGGTTTTGTTGAAGGGATGCGAGTATATTGTGGAGGTTAGATGGTGGGATTGTCACTTGCCTACTATTTTCATTTAGGTTGATTTTACATTAGGCATTAGTACATTTTCAGGATGTTTATCTTTGGGTTTTGCATATTGTGTCTAAGCCCTTAAATCAGTTTTGTGTACAGGCTACAAACAGAAAAAGTGATTATAATTTATATTTTTCAGTTGCTTTTAATCCTGTCTGTATTTGAAGAAAAATCCCCAATAGCTAAGACTAAAATATATCTCTGCATCTAAGTCTGCCCCATTTAGTGCATGAAAGTAGTAGCTATACTGTGTCATTCTTTGTGCTGCTAATGGGACTTAATTTCACATTTGGAGGCCATCTGTTGAGAGAAAAAAAACCAACTACTCGATGCACATATAAAAACTTGTTAGCAAAAGCAACTTCATTAATCAGTTGTGAGGTTATATTTTATCTACAGTTTGTTAGGTGGAGATTTTACCTTTATGAAAGTCACTACATCAATCCCAGCTCAAATGACTCTGAACAGAATGAAGTAAGTTTTGTCTATCATCTTTCCTTTTGGTAGAAAAGCATTGTTTTAGTCTTGATTCTTTAGTAATTAATTGAGTTCCACCTGAAGGAGAAGGGTATTTTTTGCAGGAAGAACATGAGCATTTATTTCAACACAGAGATCTGTCTTTACACAGATTAATTGTGAAATAGAAGTACTGTCTTGGGTTCTTGTGTTCCACACCTTGCTTCCTCTGGGTAAGCTTGGGCAAGTGGTTTAAATGCTTTTAGATTCCTTTCAATTTCCTATGAAAGAAAATACCATCTTCTACACATTACCCACCACTTCGTTAGGTGTAGAAAAGATTTCTGCATTCAGATTTGATAAATAAGGGTTGAGACCAAAGGAGAACAAAAAACTTCCCTGGCTTGGCATCAGAGGTAATTCATAAGGCCCCAAACTAAGATGTGTATGGGCACTTAGGAATCAGCTCATTGCTTGCTGTGAGGAAGATAAGTATAGAAGGGGCAATTGCAGGATGAAGATACCTTTGTATCCAACCACTGAGTACAAAATAATTAGCTGCCTTTATCTGAGACTATAATTAGACTACTGGAGTAGCTCCATAATTTGCAGTCTGTCTTCTGCCAGCCATTTGCCTCCTGACTTAACATCTCCAAGGAGCATGGACCAAGGTTTTGCCTGTAGACCTAGTGCTTGCAGCTTTCAACATTTGCTCACAGCTCTTATACCAAGAATGTATTTGTGTACAGAAAAACTTTAGTAACACTCTAGTAAGTTTAGCTGCAGTATCAGAGCTGGCTAATGAAGCCCTAAGCCCCCCCCAATTCTCAGCAGCATGCTGATTGTAGCAAGGGGAAGCAATTAATCAGCTGCAAGGACAGATAGCCATACACAAGCTAATAGGGTAGTGCTCTTGTGATTTGAACAGAGTAATGTCTGGCCTGTGTTAGCAAAAATGCTTTTTGGTTTCTAAAATGTTCTATGTAAGAAGAAATGGCATGATCTTGTCTTGCACTAAACTGACTAGTTGCTTTAACAAAAAATGCTTACCTTTCCAACAAATCTAGTCTTGTTTATATCTTTAGGCCACTATGGCTACAACATTGGCACTACTTAAATGAGTCATTACGAGTTGTGCAATTCATTGATAGAGACATTTTTAAGGTAGGTACTTGCTATTAAAAAAAAACTAACCACCTGAATTAATCAATCCCACACTTCTATGGTAGTTCTGCTGTGCAACCACAGTCTGAGCTACAATCAGCATCAGGAAGAGCAGACCTCACAGTTGCACTGCAAACGTAGCCAGAGCCTGACAGAAGTGCAACAAAACCCACCTACCAAACCTGTCCCTTAAGCTCTGGATTCAGCTACAGAAGCAGCCCAGCACTTGATGATTCAGAGGAATGCAAAACCTAACCACTTCCTTGCTTTGCAATTACAACCTAGTTAATTGTGTACAACTGTGCAAAGGAAGAGGGTGAGGAAATTCCTTTCTTGACCCTTCCAGCAATTGACTTGTGCCCTGAGGCATAAGATTTGATTACTCGTGTAACTTATTTTCCTCAGGCAGTTTCTTCTTGATAGCTCTTGTGTGACAATTTAAAAAGGTTTCAGGCCAAGTCACAGAAACACTCTACTGGTTGAACCTCAGTTTATATTATTTTTTATTGTTTTATATATCTGTCTACTGAGTGCTGCATTAACAGATTTTTAACTTGGATGACCAGTGTAACTACTGGGTGTGATTTTTTTTCACCAGAATGGTACTGATGAATGCAGTGCCCTTTAGGTTGCCTTTTGATTTTGTAGAGATTCACAATGAGCCTTAAAAATCAAGTTTCCTGCAGTACCTACAATCCATCCTGCTACAGAGCCTCAGAATGTCTTTTGAGGAAGTTACAACAGAAGAATCACAGCTTGCTTTGAAGTTTCACCAGAAGTCCTAGTTGTGAGCACTGTTATTACTTTCAAGCTATACAAAACTGAGTAGTTTTAGTCTGCAATGACAAGCAACAGCTGGGTTTTTTCAGAGGCAGTGGCTCAAAATGCTGTTTATATGCTGAAAAGCTCTGAATCCTTACAACCCTGTTTGTTGTGGCAGGTTTGTTCAAAAAGGGTGCAATTTAATAAAAATCCATTGGTATGTTAGTTTTGCCTGTTTGAGAAAGAAAGGTTAGGTCTCAAGCACAGATGCTCAGATCTGTGTTGTTCCTTTTCTCAGGAACACTCTAAAGCAAGTACTTTTTGGAGCTTTTTCAGAAGTAGAAGTTCAGGGAGGGAAGAGGTTTCACCAGAGTCATGTTCTCGGTCTCCATCAGCCCACCAAAGAGTGTCACAAACTTGGTTGGGAACCCAAATGAATAGTTAAGGCAGGAAAAGGAAGAAACCAGACCAGTTATGCCATTAAAGAAAAGACTGGGTGTAGCTACACCCAGTCATCAACAGGTAGCTTTATCGCAACTCATTTTGTTAGGCTGGGTATTGTCCTTCCCTCCTGTAGGTAGCAGAAATCCCAACCAACTCCCTGCTGTGGGCTCTGGCTCACTTGACAGCAATGCAGTCATGTCCACACCTGATGTGGATAAAATCTATAAAGGCCAGGGACCAGGTAATGCAGAGGATGTGATTGTGGGTGCCTGTTCAGGGGTGACTTCAGTGCTCTGCTTGCATAACCAGGAAGGAAAAATAACCACACAAGTGAAGTATTTTATTACTGTTTTCAATGCTTCTGATTCAAGCCCGCTTTTTGCAAGCATTCCAACATTTGATTTCTACTTATATGCATTACCATGGAAACTAAATTTTTATTGGGCATGCTTGTATGCTCAGGGGTGGAGAACCTCAAAAGCCTTTATGATGTGAAGTACAGTTGGGGTAGCCATACAACTGTAATGAAAGCAGTTAAAGCTAGTTTGGTGGGCTGTTCAACCCAGCTATGACTTGTACCCCTTGTGCAAGTTTCCATACCCTTTTTCTTAACTTTATTCAGCAGAAGTATTGTCTCTTTTGTTCCAGCAAGAGTTTTCAGCTAGCTCTCTTTAGGTTTTGGAATGTCACTTGTTTGCTAATTTTTAAGTATTTCCTACTCATAAAGTGTCTAAGAAAGAGCTTTTTTTTTTTTTCCTGCTTGCTTTTTTTTTTTTTTTTTTTTTTTTTTCAAATTTCCAGAGCCCTGCCTGCTAGACATTCCAACTTATTGAGTTATACTAGGGCCTCTGGTATGGCTGGTTTTGAATACCTCTTGTTCTTTTAGAAATTCCTTATTTTTGTCTACTCTGCTGCCAAGAAACAGATGTCACTGACTCAGATAACATTTTCCCAGTGTACATATATGACGGGAAACACATGTTCTGCCTGACCCAGCTTTGCTGCCACCTCACCTACTGTGTAAGAACTAACTAAAGGAACATTTCAGCTCGCACATCAGAAGTCCTTCAGAGTAACAGTTTAACCACAAGTACAAAGTTATTTTTTTTCTGCACTATTAGGCATCAGTTTCTCTGGGGACATTTTTGCAGACTGTTCTTTGCAGCTTTTTCCACTTAAAAGGAAAAGGAAGATCATGTGAGGCTAAGGGAAGGCTGGCTACTTTTGGCTCTGGCTGCTGCAGGGTTAAAAGCCATTCTCCCTTTTCCAGCTGTAAACATGTCCTTAACTCTGCATTCATTACACCCAGACACCCTTAGTTTTTCTGTGTGCATTCCTTGTTATTTCAGTGAAAAAAACAGAAGAGCCAGGTTCAAAACAAGTGGTAAATGAAGTACTTGGAAGTTTGTGGGGGCATAACAGCAGAAAAGCTCAACTACAGATTGGCCTATTAGATTAATTAGTTTCGACATCTTCTCTTAATATAAGGAAACTACACTCAACACCAGGGCAGCCAAGGCCCTTTTTTATTTTTTTAATGAATATTCTCAGGAACATGGGTGTTGCTATTAAGATTCCAGGTTTTAAGGAGTTATTAAAAAGTTTATATTGCGGTAAAGGAACAGCTTTAGCCAAATAAAATATCCCCTGGAATAGGGCAAGGGAGGAACCAGTTCACAACACCTCATTTCCCCATGGCAAGTGGGAACAGCCAGAAATCATGCTACCCCTTGACATCTGCTGAGAGCCACCTGAGCTTCAGCTTTCCCTGCAGGACCCCCTGTGCAGTAGGTACACCCAGCAATCCCCCAATTTCCTCCTGGGGAAACAAATGGGGAAAGGTAGAGTGATGAGGCCACACAGCACGAATCAAGATCACTATGCAGGATACTCTGGCTCGCTGCCCTGAGCACAGTCCTCTTGGCAGGCTCGCATCTCTCTTTGCTGGTGTGTTCTTTACCAAGCTGAAGCTGTACGTGCTTTTGGAGAGAGAAGGACACCAGGCTTCTTGGGCATCTATGCTTTGCCAAGCTGGTGTTGGTTTGTACACTTGCTTTGGTTTGCAAGCCCTGCCAGCTATGCCTGGATGGGCTCACCAGCCTGCTACCCTGCTTTGGGACAGCAAAATGCTGGTTCATCTTTGGCTGATGCACAGGGGCCTGGATGGGGGTCTTCTGGGGACCCTGTGTGTCTATATGCACATGTATGTGTTCACACACAGCTGGATATGCTTTTTTTTTCCAAGTGAGACTAAATTGCAGGAAGGCTTCTGGCAGATGGCAGCAAGGTGTGACCCCACTCACTGGGGTGAATGGCAGGGATGCCCCACCAGGGCAGGGGAACAACTGAGCTCCCCTTCGTAGCTGGGAAGGTGGAGGGCAGCCCCCTCCTCAACACGGCTCCCCCGGGGAAGATGACGAGGCGGGTAAGGAGGAGGAGTACGGAAGGGTGCAGGTAAACGCACCCCCAGCCCCAGGCAAGGAAAACCGGGCCCGCACCCTCCCAGAGCCGCCCTGTTTGCTCAGCTAATCTGGCAGGCAGGAAATTCCCTGGCGATTCATATATATGGATCGCCAAACGCCTGGGGCGCCCCCCCCTCCCCGGCAGCCGTCCCCCGGAGCGGCCCCGACGAGCCCCCCGCCGCCTCCTCGGTCGAGCCCCCCACCTCTCTATGGGAACCTCTGCGCCGGTTTCCCCCTTTTCACCCGCCCACCCTCCCATCCCCACTCCTCATTCCCACTCCTCATTCCCTTCCTCTATCGCCATCCCCCCTCCCCTTTCCCCCCCACTCCTGCTGCCCTTCGGCGCCCCGCTCCCGCGACCCCGGACTGCGGGGAGCGAACCATTCCGCCAGCGGGGGTGCCCCACGCCCCGGCCCCGCCGTGGGGCGGGCGCGGCTCTGTGCGGGGCGGTGCTGGCAGCCGGGCGGGGGGCGGCTCCCGGTGGCGGCGGGCAGAGGAGGCGGCGGCGGCGGTGATCGCAGCGGCAGCCGGGAGGGCAGCGGGATGTGCGGGGGGCAGAGGCGGCAGGAGGCGGTGAGTGCACGGCCGGGGAAAGAGCCGTCCCGCGGGGTGGGTTCCGTGTTCCTGGGCGGCAGGGACTGCTCGGCTCTCGGTGGAGCCCTTCGGGGCTGCCTGCGGGGATGACGAGAAGGTCCCCGCCGGGTATGCGGAGCCCGAGTTGACGCTAGCTCAGCTGCTCACAGCTGTCGCCCGTTGGTTTGTTTGGGGTTTTTTTCGCTACTTTTAGGCGAGTTTGTGCCAACGACCTCCCGACCCCTTCACGTTTCTGGCGGGTGGTAGCGGCGGAGTCCCTCTCCTTTACCTCCCGACTCGGCGGGGACCCTGCAGCCATCGCCCCGTGTCTCTTTCGGCGCCAGCCTCCTCTCCCTCTTTGTCCGGGTGTTTCCCCCCGATGCCGGCGGGCGCTGCCGCGTCCCCGCCGGCGAACAAAGCCTCTGTCCCGGCCGGCGGCGGGGGCGTCCGTGGGCCGGCGAGGCAAGGGAGGAACAGCGGGGCTTTGGTTCGTCTTTGGTTGTTTTTCCATCGTCAATAATCTACCTGGCGGAGGGGAAGAGGTAGGACAGGGCTCTTTGTCCGCGCTTCTTTGTTAAGCCGGTGGCTTTTAAAGCCTGCTGCTGTGCAGGAGCTGCTGTGCCCAGCGGAGATGGGTTTCTCCTCGGGCTGAGCTGGCGATGGATGCCGTCTCGGCATCGCTGGAGTTTAGCAACAGGAATCCGGCATTCCGTCTGATTGGCTTGCGGAAATCAAAGGGTTTTTAGACTCGGTCCCCCCCGATAGAGCTCAGTAAGTCACCCCTCCTGTAGCCCTGTCAACAGCCGGTGCCAGGGCGTGCCTCGGTGTCGCCCGGAGCCGCACGCTCGATGGTAAATTCACCTTGGAGATGAGATAGGAGCCTTTTTGGAAAGCTACCTGATACCCACCAGCAAAAGGAGGGGCGGGCTGGAAACTAACAGTCTGCGCTCCTTCCCCTCCTGCCCCAAAGCTGCCTGAGGAATTTCCCCATGTGCGGAAGTGTAAATAGAGTGGCTGTGCTTACATAAAGGCTCAAGAGGTGGGCTTTCTGCCTCTGCCTCTGAGTGCTTGCCTGATCTTAAACACATGGCTTTTGTCCCCAGTTCCTTCCCCCCGCCCCCAAGTGCTCATCTTGTCAATGTATCATCTTGTCTACACACTTTGACTTTGCACATGCCCAAATCCTCCACATCTGTGTCTCCAGGCCAGCTGGGGGGACATGGTACCAGTGAATGCCATGGTGATTTTTTTGCCTTTGTGCCACACATTCCCTCCCTTTTGGGAAAAGAAGCAGACAAGAAAGGCAATTTTACAAGTTCTCACTTTTAGCAAACTTCTCAGTTTTTTTTTTTTTCTTTCTCTGTATTCTTATAGATACAGTCCCCAGATATAAGGTATTAACATGGGAAAGGAAGAGACGTGGGAGAGGAAGGGCATGGGAGTGCCAAAGGGAATCACCAGGGAGGATGGGTTTGCTTTCCTACAGTAGAAGGAAGCAATGTAGGAGAGAAAGGAGGTGAAGTTATCATATCATGGAAGAGTGCCTAGTTTTGCTGTCAGGGGAAGGGTTAGGCCTGTGCTAAGGGGATAGAAGAGGAGGACATACTTTTAAGGCAGTCAAATAATAACAGGGAATTATTTCCAGAGCTAGTAGTACCATTTTTGGTTGTTTTATAGTTACATTTCCAGACCAGAAATTTATTTCCCTTCCATAAAATGGAAGGGAAATGTTATATTAACTCTTGTGTGTCCATGTTTTCACTGAGGGAATGGAAAGCTTGGCAGCAACCAGGACAGGAAGAATAGTCATATTTTCCTTTTTTTCTGTATCAGTGCCTGTCTGTGCTTATCAGATACAATTAGCAACTAGCTCCTTGAAAGTATGCAAAGATACCAGTTGACCTTTGTATGGAAGGAACTAAGTCCATCATGAAAAAATTTGGAGAATTTTTGGTTTTAGATAGGAAGCAGAAGATGGCTGAGGTAAAGATTGCAGGTCTACCTTGAGGCTAGAGTTGATTAAGAAGGAATAAAGGGGTTTGGATGGAAAGATCTCACCTGTTTTTATAGATCCAGAGAAAGGCTGAAATAATGAAAGTGGGGGGGAAGTGCTGATTATTGTTTCTGAAAAACTTATTGCTGTGTTCACTGCACATGAAGTGTATTCTCTCAATTTAAAGCAAACAGTTCTGATGTGTAGTAACTCCAGTATAGCATACAGTGCTTCCCTTAGCACTAATTTAACAGCTATAAGATGATGCCATGTTTTGGGTGTTCAGAGGAGGTGATGCCCCAGTAGGCTTTGTTTTGGGCTAGTGGGGCACATCCGAAATGCGACTGAAATCCAAGAGGAGTTTTCCCCTGAAGAAGATCCCTCAGAGACTGTAGCACAGGAGTCAATAAAAGTGACCAGGCTCGTTTTAATGACTCAAGGCTCATGCAGGTGGGATTGTTTTTGTTTTTTTTTTTTAAAGAACCATTTTGTTTAACTGCCTTAATTATATTAAATGATGTGACTGAAGGTATAGCACCTCCTTCCTGGCTTGAGGGAGCGCAGTCCTGGGATTGTATGATTTTATGACTTGCTGACAAATGCAGCCCTGTATTTGAGCAGACAGGCCCATGGCACAGTAGCACAGCAGCCAGGGAGGATGGCACTTGAGCTGTCACTGTCATGATGTGGTTTGCCAAGCAAGTGTGATGAGAAGCATTTAGTCTGGGGGGCATGCTCACTGCCCCGAGAGTGCTGGAGAATGAAGAAGCGTTTGAAGAGCTGGAGGGGACGTTTGGAAATATGGGGCAAGCATCTCAGGAAGGAGACAAATTGTGGAGAAATGGACAAATGAAATCAGAGAGACAGAAACTGTCAGAATAAGTGGGCACTGGAGGGAACTGAGTAACGAAAGGAAGTGACAGGCACAAAGTGGCAGTGAAAGAAATCAGCACAGAGGAGAGCAGATCTTGGGCAAAGGTTGCCTGAGAGAAATGGAAGAGACAGATAGGAAAAAAATGGTAAGGACATCCAAGAAGGCCAAAAAAAGGAAAAGGGAGTAGATGAACTTTGAAGCTGCTCTGATTAGTTTTTCTAGATACTTAAATTTTCTAGGACTTACCTGTTGGCTAAGGCAAGCTCTCGATGAATTTTTTAGGGGCACCCTAGAGGCAAGTTAATCATGTCAGGTGGGAAAGGAGAAAGATTTCTTTAGAGTCTTTCTGCTTCTATACAGTGAGAATTTCTGCTCCTGTACAGGATGAATTTGGATTCATCTTTGATTTTCACTCAGCCCCCAACCCCCTTCCTGAAATTTTGGATGAAGAAAGTCTGTATTTCTTGGGCTTCAGGAGTAAGAATTATATTGGTCTAGAATATTTATGTACATTTATTGCTACTGTAGCTATATTATTTGTTTGGGGCTTGCTAATCTGCACAGTAGAACACAATCATAGTCCACCAGCCAAGCTTTCTTTTTGCTGTATCTGTGAACTTTTTAAGTCTCAATTTGCAAGTCCTTTTAGCATGCTCAAATTCTCAATAGGAGAGGAGTTAATGAAATAGTGTTAGAATAATACCAGAGAGCTCATCATTACTGGCATAAAACAAATCAGTTATTAGGTCAGATAACTGAACTCTTAAGCTTAAATACCATAAAGGTGCCAGGATAGGGAAGATGAATATGACTTGACATATGGCTTGTCCTCTGCCAGTCCCGTTTTTCTGCATGAAGAAAGGAGTTCTTTGTTTTAACAGAAATCTCTTCTAATACATTTCTACCTTTTGGCGGCTTTTGTTTGGGCAGAAAGGAATTGACTCTCCTTACCTCAACATAGTTCATATTCAGTCCAGATGAAGCGGTTGCTTGCGTGGCTGCAAAATAAGGAAGAATCACTGATGTCCAGTCAAATAATTCAATCTGATAAATGGTCTAACATTTTGTCTTACCCAGTACATAGGAATTAGATTGGATTCATTGATATGTGTACTTTAACAATTTCAATTTCAGGTAAGAGTAGCTATTATGGCACAAAATTTATAAAGCTTCAACATTTTCACTGTCATTTTTATTTGGACACACTCAGAAGTCTCTTATATCAGTGTTTTAAATCTCAACTTGTAGTCAAAAAACTATAGGGTTTACATGGTAATGAATGTTTTCATATTTAATGTGCATTTAAAATTTTCAGTTGTCATGACCGGATTAAAATGATTACATGGTTTCTTTTTACTGGAAAGAGCAGTTGATTTGAACCCTTCAACATCAATCCTTATCAAGTATTTGAGAATCATACTTATACAGAAGGACAGAATAATTAAAAATGTCGTATTTGAGTGCAATGTTTAGAGTAGTTGGGGTAGTTATTCCTGTAAAAGAGATGTGGTTTATGAGGGAAGTAAAGTTATTTAGGGTGTTTTCTATTGCTGTTGTGTTGCCCTTTTTTTGCTCCTTCGCCAGTATCCAACAGGATAATTTCTTGGAGGAAGAGATAAGCCATAAGAGGGACTTCCTCTGCCTCTCCCTTTTCCTCATCGGAAACCTGCAGGATTATGAGGGAGTGACTTAGTCAAATCTGGATATTTGATTTTTCATTTATTTTGTATTGGTGAAGGTGCCAAGCTGTGAGCTTTGGGAACTAGAACTCCCTGTGCCTGTAACTAGACCTTGCACTCACTTCTGCTACAGGGACCAATGGATTGCAGGACCCACATTATGAAAAGCCAGGGACTGAGCTGGCTTCAGGGCTATGCTAGCAGGAAATTAGCTGTAGCTCTAAGCCTAGTATATTGTGTTGTGGGGGAGGAGGAGGAGGAAATAAAGAAGGATTTTTAAGGTGACTTTTAGATAGCATCATTGCCAAGTTGCCCGGTTCTTGGCAAAGATGGCTGTGGACTCTCTTAAGGATGTGTCCAGTCACTGATTTATAGGTACAGAACCTCCATGAAATAATGCAGGTGCCTTTCTGTGAATATATTGCTTTGGTTTGAGAGTAGGCTTTAGGGTGCTGGGCTAAAATGGATTTATACTTGAGTGCTTTTTGGAGTTATACTGTAGATCCCAGTGTGTTTTACATTCCCATCCATTTAAACCTATCAGGACTTTTGTTTGCAAATAACAAAGTCAAAGGAGAAAAGCAGGCCTGATTTAATCAGGAGCCATGTGCTTTGTCCTCAGTCATACAGGGATAAAGTATATCAATGTGATATATCAGTCTATTCATTCACTTAGGTGTATTACACCATGGGAAAATTAAATCTCTGGGCACCGAAGCTACCAGCAATCATTCACCAAATTTAGTTCAGGATGGAAAATGTAGGCTTTTTTACTTTGTGAACAACATGTATTTTATTGGAACAGTTAAAACAGACCCTAATAATTTGAAAACTTTCTTGTTTCTGAAAAAATGAAACTCAAATGATGTTGTGCCAGCTGTGGCAGTGGATGGATTTTTGGCCTTGCCCTCCATCACTTGGGGAAAACATCTGTTTTCTGTGGATGGCTGCATGATGCTGTAGGAGTTCCTAAAGAGAAGTGTTAGGAACAGGAGCTGCCAGGACCCACTCATAATGTGTTTTTTCTAGAAACTGAAAATGAAGAAACGAAGAAGAGCAGAAAAGCTTTAAAGGAGAGATGAGAGGTTGTTTTAAAAATGACTATTTATTTTCAGTCAGAGGAGCACTTCAGCAATACTTCAGGCATCACAAACCCCTCAGTCTGCAATGTAAGAGCAAAGTGAGTGCCACAGTAGACTGCTGAAGGGAGTTGGTTATCAGCCCAGGCAGAGGTAAAGGAAGAGGTGAGAAACTGTCCTTAGAAAACATTGCCCTCAGCAGACTAAATGCTGGAAAAAGCTGTACCTGGGGCTTGGTTTAGCTGCAGCCCTAGGCTTCTGTGTCAAGGAAAGGGAGTTTTTACTGTCAAGACACCCTGTGTATTAATATCTCAAAACTGGAATCCATTGTTTGACTCGCTGCCTGTTTGAGTCGTGAATCACTGTTTCTTCTGGTCGTTAGTGAAACAAAATTTAATCTGGCCTGGGCACTGTAGAGACAAAGCATGATTTGGTAATTCTGTATACATTCACTTCAGATGACTTTATAAATCCCAGATGAAATAATTTTGCTTCGTTCCAGCCAAGGCAGAGCACGGCATGTGCTCTGTAATAAGAGTCAGCCTCACTGGTTGCTGGATGAGGCCCTGTACAACCCTCCTCTAAAAGAATATAATTTCTTGTGAACAGACAAACTGTTGGGTGTGAGCTGTTAATTTGCTTATTAATTGTTCCTTGCTCATGCTTACAGCAGAGTTTTAGAAAATTCTTCCCCCCCATAGCTGCTAGGTAGCAACTTCTCTGATCTCTCGTCCTCTAAGAAGAGAGATGTGTAATGAGTTCTTGAACTGAAACCATATAAATGTTTAACCATAGAAAAGACATTCTTCCTTTCAGCTGTTAGCAAACCCAGGTACTCACTAAACCAAACTGAAGATTGAAATTTCAATTAGATAGATACCCTCCCCTCTCAGCTGTTCTCACTTTATTCTTTGTCACATTGATTAAGCAGTAGCCATCTTCTCATTGAATAGAAAGGATGGGTTTGGGTTTTTTCTTTGGTGATTTTTGCCAATGGCTTTAATCATAAAGCAGCAATGCTAAAGCTGTAGGAAAACTAATGGTATTTAAATTTCTTTCAAAGGAACACTTTTTTCTGTCTTTTAATTCCAAGTTGTCCATAATTTAGATCTGTGTTTGATTATATGGTTGTACTTTTGTCACAGAACAGTGAAATGATGAGGGTCACTCATCCGAGTCAAGCTGGATATGTCCTGAAAAGTTTGATTTTTACTTGTTTCCTAGGGAGCTCTGCACTTGAAGTGCAGTATATTTAATAGCTATTACACACGCTATATGGCAAGACAGCAACACAGCAGCAATTTTAACAGGATTCCTACCCTAGCCCTTCACTTTTTGTAGGCAGACAAAGCCAGAGAGCCTGTTTGGCAAGTGGGAGAACCTCTGTTAACTCCTGCCAGGGTCAGATGCCTGTCAGCCACAGCCCTGCTGGGGGTCCACAGGCATCCCCCAGCCCTGGCAAGAAAGGTGCCTGGGATGCTGCACAGCTTTCTAGTTGTGAAGGTGTGAGGCAAGCTGGTATGAATCAAGGAAGGAGTCTCACTGTGGGGTGGAAGATCCATTGGGATAAAAAGGATGGTAAATGTTTCATGTCAACAGAATAACCTGTTGAGCAAGAAATCTGGGTTGAAAAGCTATCAGCTGCCTGGATTGTTGCCCACCATTCTGCTCTGGAGAACTCCAGTTCTGTGAAGGACTCTGCTGGAGAGTGCAGACATAGTGGGTCTGAGGGTGTCCCTCCTCATCCTGACCCCTTTGAGAGCAGCACAGGTTTTGGAGAACAGTAGATTGTATGCTCTTGGAGGAGGCTGTCATGGTGAAGCCCAGCTCTCTCTCTGTGAGGGCACCATGGGGTGGAAACTCTCTCCTTAAGAGTGAGGAAATGATACCTGCAGAGAAAGAAAAAAGCACTGCAAAGTGAGACCAGTACAGGGGGATTCCTTGGGGAGCAGACAAGGCCTGTCCCCTGCTGGAGAGCACCTAAGGGGAAGCAGGTGAGGGAGAAGCTCAGAGGTCACAGTGAAGGAGCTTTCCTCTGCAGGGATTAGCAGCCAGCTCCCTGCTCCCAGGGCTGTCCTCCCAAGAGGATAACATCAAAAAGCATGGCAAGGAAAGTCCTTGCAACAGAGACCTGAAACATTGCAGCTGTGATGAGTGCAGTTAATTAGATGGGTTGCTCGGCTCTAGACTGCCCCAGACATCTGTCTCTATTCTTCACTTGTTTTTCTGCTACGTTTCTATTTGCTTGCCCAGAGTTAAAGCTCAGAGGACCTACAGATGGTCACCATTAATTTTGTCACTTACTGTAGGTTTTTTTAGAGCTTTTTTGTCAACCTTTTAAAAACAGATGTGTGTATATATTAAAAAATAAATCTTTTTATAGAACAACTCACTAGAGATCTATTTGGATTTAATTTTAGTCTTTAGTGGCTGGAATTTAATTTTGGCGTTTCACTTAAGACAAGTGTCTCCTGTAGCTGTATCAATTTTTTTTTTTTTTTTAAACAAAGTTTAAAGAATCTCCTTGGATTCCTAGTCTGGCCTCTGTGAAACCTGAGAAATCATGGCATGCAAAAACATTTTTGTGTTTTGGATCTCATGCCTGTTTTTGCATAGGTTTCTTCATGACTACAGGATGCTGGTGTTGTGTAGGCTGAAACTGGGTTGTAGACTTTCAAATATAAAATCTTCTGCAGAAAAGTCCAACCTTGTTAATGATTTCTTATGGAAGCTACAGAAACTCAGACAAAACTCAGGAGCTGTGACTAGTAACTGCCTTCATAATCAGGAACGGAGATAATGGTCAGTTATCAAATCAAATGATATGGGCTTTTGAATGGGTAAAACAACTGCAGTTGGTTTTGTTCTTAGCATCCACATTAAAGATGGATTGCCCTTTCCAAACAGCTTTTAACATACTTTTTATTGCGTTGTCTTTGATGCTAATTTTTTGTCTCTGAGAATGCTAATTTTGGTCTGTGTTGCACACTTGAAAATTATTCTCAGAATACACTTCTTAATGCTTTTTAAAAAATTATTTTGTTACTTTATTTGCAGGTCAGAATCTATCTGGATCACTCAAATTAGCTTTGTTTTAACCACCCTGTAGAAGACAAATATGATGCCGAACAGAAATAACATCTCCTCCTTTCAGAATGTTGGATCAGGTAATCAATTAATAAATGTGAAGTTTGTTTCTGAGTGGACTGAGGTATTTCAGAATTTGTTATCGATTTTGGTCCTTTAATTCTTCTGACACACAGATAAGATGAGTGCTCTGTTCTTATTCCATGTCTAACTCATTTCATCAGCCAAAATAAGGCCAGGGCTGGGTACACTGCAGCCAGCCAGCCCTCCCCCAAGAGTTTAGTGCCTGGCTGGAATAGATATCAGTGACCCCCAGCTATACAACTTGAGAATGGAAGAAAAGAAAAGGAATGAGGGGAAAAAAAAAAAAGAGAGAGAGTTTATTTACACTTTTCTAAACAGACGAGCCTTGTACTGCATGCTGAAGGTTACCAAACAAAAGCTCAGGCTGAGCTGGAGGCTGGATGGGTTCAGGGAACGCCGTGGCCCCGGTCCTGATAACTGCACGCGAAGGCAGGGTTGGCTGGGATGTGCATCCTGGCACACTCGTAAACTCTCATTCTAAATATTACCCTAGAAATACACAAAATAAACAAGATCTGGTTTGTGGGAAGCAGCTAGGGTTCAGTTAAACATGTGCTATAGTCCAGCTGGGATTTAACCATGTAATTGCGGGTACTGTGGCACCGGAAATGAAAAGGCAGAGGAACCGACATAAGGTGTAGGAGAGAACAGCTGAATCTGAGTGGCTACATGAAGGTATTGTGACCTTTTCTTACTGTACTTGTTTGGATTTCAAGTACAATGAAGCCTTCATTGCTGTGGTGACCAGGCTTGAAAGTTTCCGTGAGCTGACTTGTTTTCTGGCAACAGCATCCAGTCTTTGTAGGATTAAACGTGCCCTACTGGTGTTGCAAGGGACTAATAAGCAATTGTCCATGTCCCATTAATGTGTCTGCTCAGTTATTTATATAGGAGTTAGTGGAATTTATGAAAAGCATTTGAACTTCAGCTGTGTTCCAGTTATAATTTAGACAGTAAAATCTTGATATAAGATCAGTTTTTAGTTTTAAGAGAGGCTTGGAAGAGGGAAGGAGAAAGAGTGATGAGGATGGAAATTAGATTCTGTTCCACAGTGGAAAAATAAGTATACAGGCTATATACATTGTGCTTTTTATCTGTGCTCTTTGGTAACTTTTACATCTTGTTCTTCTTCCTCATAATACCACTCACAAGATGAATGTTTGATCTTTTCCAGAAATCATCTGGGAATCGTCTTGTCTTATCATGACAAGAGTTCTGATGAACGTGGATCTTGTTCCACCTTTTGTTTACATGAACTTGCCATTGCTCTTGATCAAAAGCTGTGAAAATAGCTTAAAAAAAAAAAGTCAAGTAAAATGACAAAGAAACTGCAGTTTCTCTGCTCACAGTGGTGGTGGTCTGATGGAGAGCTCTGTGAACTTACTGGTTCAAAGGCAACTTATATAGCTGTATCACCATAGCAAACATGCTAAAATTACAGCAAATAAAATCACAGCAAGCACAAAAATATTAAATTCTGTGTAGTAATAAACCTGAGACAAGATTTTGAAGCTCCAAGTTACTGTTTCTGATAACTAGCAGATCTTTTGATAAACACATACTTAGCCAGGTCCACATGTTCAATACAGAGTTTTGTATTTTTTATTTTCCTCTCCCATAATACTGACTCCTTTTATCTTCTGCCTATTCAATTACTTAATTAATGAAGGTTGCTGTTGCCTTTGTTTTTAAACTTCAGGGTTTGTTCCTTAAGAACTGAGGAGAATGTGCTTAGACTTACCACAGTTTGCAAAGAGGAAGCCTGAGCGACAGAGGTCTATTGAATAATTGCCTGGACAGTAATGAATTCCAAGGGATTTTGCCTTGTTAGCAAGGAAGGTTTCAGAAGCAAGGACCTGCTCAGATAATGCACTGCCACTTTCCATGTCATATGTGAAGGTAGTGATCCTCATTGAAACCAGATCATACCAGCTCTGGTGGGGGGGTGGGAATCTAAGTTTTGTGTCTGGGTTCATATAATTGTCTGAAGTGGTACTTGAGAGAGGATTAAAGTGTTGCCTCTAAGGATTTTGAAGACACTTTACACATTTGGATGTTAGGTTTTCATGCCAAGTGTCAAGCTTCAAGCTGAGATTAGTTTTCTCACATGATGGCTGAAATCACAGGTGAAATGTGACTCAGCCAAGAATAAATCATAGATTTTACCCTTAGTTTCAGAAGCAACACTCTCTGGCAGTACAGGAACTGAGTCTGAAGAATGCTTTATTATTCTGAGAAACAACATAGCACATTGAAGCAGTTGCTCTAAATGTTAATGGTACCATTTATACATCAACTGAGGTCTCAGTGCAAGCCTGCTGGGGGTCCTGTTTATCTTCTGCAGTGACTGAGGCTGTCAGGAGATGAATCCCTTTCTCTGCTTTTGACAAAGTAGGACTCAGAACTGCAGGCAGGATGGACACATTGTTGAACAATAGCATTCAGCATAGTAAAGGCTTTTTAGTTTATGTCCTCTTTCAGAATATAGATTATAATTCTGAACAAGCATTAAGACCTGGAACCTTAAGTCCCTGACAGTGTTTTTAGTGTGGTGGTGCTGTTTCTTATGAGGTCATGGAGTATAGCATTATACTTTTTTAAGGCTCTCTTTTAAGTAAAGTTCTTATTGCAGATACAGTTACAATATGTATTTTATGAGCACCGAACTGAAACACCTTGGAAAATGGGCCTCAGTTTTGTATTCTTCCATGAAGCTGTGCGTAACAGTGCATAGAGTAAGCAGAAAGATGACTCTTACTGAGCTTTGAATTGAGGTAATTGGTATTTTGGGGCCTGGATGCAATAGCTACACAGGTTAAGATAAGAAGTGGTCCAGAGCAGTACCTTATGTCCTGTGCTCTGAATCTTAGGAGACCTGTATCCAGTTCTTAACTTGGCTCTCATCTTTTGCTTCTTCTCTCTGTACCTCTCTTCCTTGGCTATAAAACATCAGGACAGCAATTCTTCCTTACTTGATGGACATCTTAAGGATTATAAAGGTATAGCCACAGAGTCCTGCAATATACAGGGCACCCAAGAAAGAGGCTCTCCTCTTTCTGACTGAGTTGCTGGTTTTAAATATGAATTGAAAATATGATGCTCCTCTACCCTCCTTAATGATCTGAGACATGTTTATTATAAGCACAGTAATTGTTAGGAAAAGTTTTCTTTTCAAGTTAATGTGCAGTAATACACATGTGAGAGGTTACTTATTTGCTAAAACTCTTTTTTTCTTGTTTTCTCTTCCTTACAGATTCCAGTAAGATTATGGCAGAGTATAGCCACACACAAAACCAGATGGAATTACAAAATGCTAGCTTGGGAAAGGGTTCTGTGGCAAATTCCCTTGAAAATGGTCTCCAGGATATCATGGAAAACCTCAACCCAAGGAAATATTCATCAAGTCTCAAGTTTAAAACAAATGGAGACTATGCTGGCTCTTATTTAACCCTGTCACAACCTATGCCAGTTAAACCAAATCCATCCTCCAGTGTTAAAAACGCACACTCTGTTACCAAAATCCAAGGAGGCAAGCAGTTCCCCTGTGAAAGCCCATATCTTCCAGATAAAAGCATCTCTGTAAAGCATTTGGGTTCCATATCGGGCACATCTCCATCCCTCAGTGGGTATAGTTTAGGAAGGACAGACTTTGATATTCATGCCAGCAGAGAAAATGAAAAATCCCTTGGACACATGGATAAGTTTCATTACTCAAAGTATAGTCAGAAAAACAAGTCCTATGACAATTTCTACTTCCCAGGAATACTGGAATCGAAGAAGATTTCAGGCTCTCTTCTGACCATGTGGAATGGAAGCTCAGGGAATGAGCTGATGGTTTCACCTGCTAGCAATTCAGGGGCAGCCAGCATGCCTTCTAGCCCAAAGCAAGTCAGGAGGATGAATACTGAAGACAGCCTTGCCCTTCACATAAAACCAGTGAAACACAAGGATGTTATGATGGAGACTCTGAGTTCACGGCCTAGGAAATACTCCAGTGGATCTCTAAGTCACATGGGAATGTACAGTCGTTCCCTACCCAGACTTTATAAATCAACAGAAAGCCAGATGGTGCCATTAAGTTTGCCCCCCAGAAGCTCTCTGGGTAATATTAAAAGAAAAAAACTTGGAGAAAAAGATCTACCTCAGAATGCTTTAGATGCTGATAATTACCTGAATTTTTCTTCTTGCAGCTCAGGGGTTTCACCACATGCAAATTCTGTCCCTGGGAATAATCCCTACATGGGTTCAACTCTTAGCATTCCTGCAAGCCCTCGAGTTGCTAAAAAAATGCTTCTAGCACCTTCTTCCCCCTATCTTTCTGATGATTTTGATAGACTTGGACTCTCAGGAACAAGTCCCAGTAGTTCCTTCTCCCCGGTGGATTTTGACAGGTCGTTCTCTGTCCGAAGAAACCTTTCCACCAGTTCCGTGGAACTTGATGATACAGATCTGGAAAGTTACAGACAGACACCAAACTCACTGCAAACATCCATGCGAGAGAGGAAGAACAGCATTAGCTCAATTTCGGGAAGAGAAGATCTCATGGACTATCACAGGAGGCAGAGAGAAGAGCGGCTTCGGGAGCAGGAGATGGAACGGCTGGTATTTTTTTTTTTCTTTTCCTCTTAGTTTTTCATGGCAATTTAGCATTTGCACAATAATCCATTCCAGATCTAGCCATCATAAGGGTACAGCAAAGCATAAGCCACTTTGTTCTGACATTCATATGTTGTCTGCTTCAGAATCTTTGTGTATTATTGCAGTCCATGAAACTAAATGCTGAAAGAGCGTGCTGCTGTAAAAGGATAGAGAAGACCATCCAGCCATCTTAAAAAAATATTGGAACCCATGTAAATTGTTCATTCATCCTGTGGGCTCTGTTAAAATGTCTATGTGCATAAAATCCACAAATTGCTCTGTAGGGATCCAGCACTTTTTGTTTTAGATGAAGGTACTACTTACTCACTTTGTGGTAAATGGGTAAAAAAAAGGAGTCTCCGCTATATAAGCTACTCTAAGTCATGTGCGCAGTGCTGCAGAGTCAGGTATACATTGGTGTGGGTTCAACATCCATCATCAGAGCTTCCTTTGATTGGTTGTGGGTTTTCCTTCTGACTATTTTACATTAAAATGTATGGCTCCTTGCTTCTGCCCTTCCTGAAATGGAGAGGAGCCAAGAGGGACAGAGTTTCTGTCTTTGGTTCTTGTCAGCATAAAGCAGCGCATGCAGCTTCAGCTCCAGATTCAACTTGACAGCACAGTGGAATTCATATATCTTTGAAGCAACTTTTGAGTAGGAAAAAGGTCTTGAGAATACACAAACAATGTTGAAACAGTTTCATAGTGAAACAGCCCCTGAGAAAATACTTACTATTTATTAGAAAAAAGTTTTTGCAGGGACTACAGAGTCTGTCTCACCCACTTAGTGGGTTAACATCCACTCATATTGTACTGATTTTATTGTCCTCCTAGAAACCAACACCTACCTTACTAGTGCCTCCTTTCAGGTAGTTGTAGAAAGCCACTAGGTCTCCCCTCAGAATTCTCCAGGCTAAGCAGCTCCAGTTCCCTCAGCTGTTCTTTCTAAGATTCGTTCTTCAGACACTTGGTCAGCTTCATTGCCCTTCTCTGGACATACTCCAGCAGCTCAATGTCCTTCTTGTAGTGAGGGGCCCAGAACTGAACACAGCACTCAAGGTGTGGCCTCACCAACACCAAGTACATGGGAACAATTGCTACCCAACTCATGCTGGCCATGCTATTCCTGATACAGGCCAGGTTGCTGTTAGCCTTGGCCACCTGGGCACACTGCTGGCTCATGTTCAGCCAGGTGCCAAACAGCACCCCTAGGTCCTTTTTCTATGGGCATCTTTCCTGCCACTTTTCCCAAGCCTGTAGTATTGCCTGGGGTTCTTGTGATCCAAGTGCAGTACCCTTCACTTGGCCCTGTTGGCCTTCATACTGTTGACCTTGTCCTATTTATCCAGATCAATACTCCTTCCCAGCTTGGTGTCACCTGCAAATTTACTGAGGGAACTCAATGCCCTCATCCAGATTATTATTCAAGGTATTAAACGTGACCATCCTGAAACTGAGCTCTGGGGAGCACAGCATGTCACCAGCTGCCAACTGGATTTAATTCCATTCACCACAGCTGTGGGCTTGGCTGTCCAGCCAGTTTCTTATCCAGCTAAGAGTACACATGTCTAAGCCACAATTTGCCAGCTTCTCTAGGAAAATGATGTGGGAGACAGTGTCAAAGGCTTTACTGAAGTCCAGGTAGACAATATCCACAGTCTTTCCCTCATCCACCAGGCAGGTCACCTGGTCATAGAAGGAGATCCAGTTGGTCAAGCAGGACCTGCCTTTCACGAAACCATGCTGGATGGGCCTGATTCCCTAGTTGCCCTGGGGACAGGATGCTCTTAAGCCTGTCTAGTTTGCATGCAGACAGCAAGCTTGCATGAGAGTTCCTTTTCTGGGCAAGGCAGAGTGAAAAGTGTTGGAGGCAGAAGTGGGGGCAGTGGGATGCGGGAACAGCGGGTGCTTGTCAGGGACCACCGGTAATGCCTGGTGCCTGCACTGGGCCATAGCTCCCATTTTGAGCTTCACCTTCAAGCAGGTTCAGACATAGGATTGTAAACCTTTCAAATCTCTCCCTCCTGTCTCACCTACCTACCCCTGAAACCCTCCACCAGCTCCCCCCAGAAGCTGTGGCTTCTTGAGAGGAGGGAGAAGGCTCCCTAGGGTGAAGGGATCTCCCCTGGCTATGATGGAGATGACTGAGTAGCTTAGAAGAGGTTCTGGGGCTTGTGAACCCAGAAGTGGGAAGCATCAGCAGAAACACTGGCAGGTTGTTTTCTCTCTTCCTGCTTCTCCTCCACTCCCCTTGAAAATCTCCACCCTTCCTCCCTAGTCCTGGTGTTCGGTGTGTGTGAAGTGGTGTTTACTTCTTATCAAAGGGTTTTCCAGACAGTAATGCTGTAAAACCTGAGCTAATCAGTCATAAAAGACAACACAGTAGAGTGTTTGTATTTCAAAGAGAACAGCTTTGTGTGTGTGTGTTTGTAGCAAGGGATGGAAGGCATCAGGTTGTTTCAATATTCAGTAATGCTAAAAATTGTTCTGGCTTTATATTTGAATGTGACTACTTTCCCCTTCTTCCTCTGATTTTTTTTCTTGTCTAACAATGCTACCCTCAAGTCTAAAGGAGAATTTGCCTACTGCTTTTCCAAGCACGTTAAAGTTTTTGAAAATAGATGAAGTTTTGTGTGTTGCATATAATTTAAACATGAAGGAACTTCCTCCTGCTTGAGTTCATCTTCTGTTCAGTATCCTGTTTGATGCTTAATCCCTTGTTAGAGGTATCTGGTGGAAGAGTTGAATATTGGGAGAGTGCCTCCTTTCAAGGGTTTGAGACTCTGAAGATCATCACAAGCAGGTTTTCAGACCTCTGAAAGAAAGGAATATATTAAAAAGTAAATAAAATAAAAATCCTTATATCAGCTCTTTGTACTTTTGGGCCTGTACAGTTTTGGGTTTGGGGTTTTTGTGTCCTTCTGTGTGGATCTAGTAACTGGTTTATCCAAACATCATTTTTATGTACCCAGACTGAGCAGCTTTCCCTGACCTTGTGTAACATGAGGTGGACAACCAACCAAACACCCATGGATGGTAAAACTGTTGGCTAATGGCTAATGCTACTTGGAGAACTTGTTCAGAAACATGTGTCTCCTTTTTAAAGGTTTAGATTGTTCTATAGCCCAAATACAAAGTGAAGAGCATTTTTGCACCAGCAGTGCCCCTGTAGCTATCCTGCTGGCACAGAGCAAGTTCGGGGTGTTGCGTTTGATAGCTCATGCTGGCCTCTGGATTTTTTTAAAGTAAAAGGGTGTACACATTGTGGTCTTACCTAGTATCCACCCTTGGTCTCTTCTATTTGCTTTCATTTTTTTTTCCCTTTTTCTTTCTCTTTCTTTCTCTTTTTTTTTTTTTTTTTTTTTTTTTTTTTTCCGTGTAAATTCTTCTATGAGTTTTACTTGTACTTCTCATTTTAAGTGACAGTCCCCTCTGAAACTTTGTATTTTGAGCTGCTGCTACAACCTGCATATGAAACCAAATCTTCTGCTGTCACTGACCAAGAAAATTAACAGAGTATTTGAAAAAATAGTACAAATAGAGGAAATATAAATTGCAGGGTTTTTTTTTTTAAATTACTTAAAAATCTGAATTTTTATGTTCTGGTTCCCATGGACCAGACAAAAGAGACATGTAGGTTCTGTCTGTAGGATTTGGTGTTTCTCCCTCTCTCTTTCTTTTGATTTGCCTTTTGATTTCCCAAACTGGCTGAGGGCTGGTGCCACTTCTGTTCTGTCAGTCTGTTCCTCTGTGACTTGAGGAGTGGGAAAAACCCAAGATCTCATTGCTGCCATCCCTCCTGCCTTACTGGTGGGCTGTGGGAGCAGGGGAGATGGCAGGAGGTCTCTCTCAGGGTTTTTCAGGCAGCAGGGCTGGAGGGTCACAATCTGCTGCTGTTTCCCCTCCAGCCCAGCTGGCCGGACATTGCATCATGGTGTGGGGATGTTTATAGAAGCTTTTCACAAGCAAGAGTCAGACTTAGCTATTGCTGAAGCTCGCCCTTAGAAACAGAGAAAAACATGAGCACTGTGATATAAGAATCCCGTGATTTGGTTAGCTACTGAATATCTAATTTGTTTTTAAAGAGGAAATCTCACTTTTTTTTTTTTTTTTTTTTTTTTTCCTATCAGAGATAAAAGCTTATCTGTGATAGCTGCTGAAACTGAGGCGGTCTTTCTCCTCAGCCTCTGGTGGGGTCGGGAACATCATGGGCAACAGAGTCAGACAGGTATTAAGGGCCACCTGTTTGATACCTGCCCATTTGAATAGCATGAAACTTGCTTTTCTGCTGCAGTTTTTCAGTATATCCTCTAGATGGTGGTAGGTACTTAAAAATTACCCGTGCAGTGTCTCTATGATGCCTTCCACAGTCCTGCTGTCTGCCTGAATCTAAGAACACAGGCTTGATAATGTAGTAAATGAAATAATTGCACCAGGGGACATTTCAGCTTGTATCACCATTGCACGAATGAACCATAAAAAAAATAATCGAGGAGCTTATTCCACAGTCCACTTTTTCACACTCAGAAGAACACTGAATATCACTAAGTTTATCTAGCAAGTAGGAAATGATACAGAATATCCCTGTGCCTGGTTTATGTTGTTGTATTCCAGTGTACTAACACGTGCTAGTATGAGGGAAACTAAAAAGAAAATCTTCTGGAATTTTCAAGGTGGTGCTGCTTTACAATTAAGGTTAGTAGAGCTTATATAAACCTCCCATATATCTTGGGAAAATCTCATATACTTGTTTTATAAATTTATTTTGGCACAGTGTCTTTTTATAGATCCTTTAAGTGTAAAGTACCCAAGCCGTATATAAAACTGACTTTTTACAGGTACCTCAGCCAAGTAGAAAAAATGAAGTTCAAGGTATTTTTTCCCACCAGTAATATTTGACAGGCTCTATACTGTTACAGAATAGCTACTTAGCAATTAGCTTGGTGTACTAAATGAAGAAGTGCCATTTATTAGGATAAAAGAAAAAAAGCAAACAAATAAACAAAAAAACCCAAAGCCCAAACCGACCTGCAGAATATGATTTATCCTGACAACTCAGTAAATTTTCAGGAACACTCAGTTTTTGTTGTGTTCTAAAAGTATTTCTGTGGGTTCTTTAGTAATCCAAAGTGTGGATTACATACACCCAGGTTTTTGCAGCTATATGTTTTATGCAAATGAGCAGCACAGACCAGGAAGAAATCTATTTCAGGAGATTATTACCGTTTACAGAACTTCAGTACCGCACTACAGCTCCTTCAGGGTCCTGCCCTCACTGTGATGTGACATGGAGCCTCTACACAGGTACTGGAGGGGCATAAGGAGATGGGTCTGAGCAAAAGGCAGCACTCTGCTGAAAACACGGGATTGCTCTTCTGGGTGCTGGGAAGTGATCATTTGCCAGCGCTGTTGTTTTGGAAGCAGACGGCATTTCCTCGGGAGCCGAATACGTCCTGGCAGATGCGGGAGCTAATTCTGCAGCAAGTCGCCTGCTCTGTTCCTGGCTCTACTCCGTGCCACTGATCTGCTTTTCCTGCTCTGTTTTTTTCCATGCCTGTGTTGGGAAGGTAAGGACGAGGAGTGCCAGCCTGGTCCCTGTGCTGGGGCGGTCTCTGCTCCCTGCGGGTGTCTCTGCAGGGAGAGGCTGCCTGAGCTTCTCCGTGGGAAACGGGCTTGGAATACGGGTGATTTCTCTGAGTTCTGTGCTGCTAGTGGTACTGTCAGAGCCAAAAGGCAAAAACAAGGGGCTGAAAATCAGAAAATAAATGAGGCAGGAGCGAGAAACTGGTGCAAACTGGAGGGAAAGGCAAAAATAGATGGCAAGCTGTTCTCAGTCCTGGTTGAAGTCTATCTTTGAAATAAGCTTCTTGGTGTCTGATAGGTGTGAAATCACCAGCTCCTTAAAAATGCAGGAAAGAAAGAGAAAACGTTTTCCTGCCTCTGGTCTGTGGACTATTGAAGTCTGTGGACTATTGAATGTATTTGTAAGAGAGTTTGGGAACTGCACTCTTCGCAGCTCTGTGTGCCTCCTCCCTGCGTCCTTTTTGAATAGTTGCTGCTCCAACCTTTTGCTGTGAAGCTGGTTGTTTGTCTGCTAGTGAGGTTTTGAAAGTCTTAACAGTGGAAAAGTGCTGTTCTTTGGTAGGTGAGAAGAGCAACAGCCTCTTCTTCAGGCAAAGTCAGCCCTAACTGCTTTCTAGTCTCATTAGCATCGGTCACAAAGTATTTTTTGTGCTGCACATCTATTTTTAATAAAATCTGGGGTTATCCGGTTGCTAATGGCATTTATCAAATAATAAATTTATCAGCTTGCCACAGCTGATAAACCAAGTCTTGCCTTGCTATCTAGGTGTTTCCTCACCCCTACCTACGCATTTGTAAAATTCATGTATACCACATGCAGTAGATGAACAAACCAAGGCATTTCTGACATGCTTGCTGTTTAAGTGGGAGGTATTTATCTCTGCTGCTTCAGAGTACTTCTGTTTACAGTGCCGCAGGCAGGGATGTCTCTTAATGTCATTATTAATCTATAATAGAGGTGGGTTATTATCCTCTTCTCCCACCCATCTCCTTCACCACCAAAACTTGCAGCCATCTGTAGGTGCTGGATAGTTTTGTCAAAGCCAGGAGTGGTGAAACTGCAAAGGCAGAAAGTATACAAGAGCTGTGTACCCCTTTTTGGAGCAGGTAAGAGATCCACTGAAAACACATGGAGATGTTTAATCTCTTAGAAAGGACATTTTATGGGAGAATGCACTGAAGAGCTTACAATGCTTGGTCTAACACCCCTTCCTCCTGCCAGAGCAAATTTTTAACCAGTTTCCTTCTTTTGACATACATGTTTTCCCTCTGCTGTGTTCAGCATCAAAAATAACGTTTTTTGGTATTTCTTGCAAAATTATTGACTGGATTTGCCTGTTGGATTTGCACTTTTCATTGCAGGAGGGCTTTCCTAGCTCGCTGCTTGACTCAGAAGTATATAATCTGGAAACAGTTAAGTGCAGATGTGCTGGAGCTGGAATGAGTTGGCCAACTTGAAATGATGAGAATAGAGTGTATAAAATAACCACAGAGCTTCCTGTCTGTAAGCCTCTCGCCACATGTCAAAATAGAAGTGAGAGCTATCGGTATTTCTGTAATGTGTCTGAAAGCTCACCAGGAATTTTTTGAAGACTGGCAGAGGTTTTTCTGCAGTTTTGAAGATTTCCTGACCTTATGACACTCGGAGGAAAAAGAGAATCCTATTTTTTTTTTTGACTTCTGAGCCCCTTACCTGAGCGCTTAGGCTCGGACGAGCTGTGTCAGCAATTTGAAATTTGCCATTCCCTGTTATTATTGAAAGGATGGAGGCTTGGCACAGGGTAACCTGATATACCCTGTTGCTGCAGGGAAGGATGGGACTTGCTGCTGTGTTTCCCATCCATAATCATCATGATGAGTGTATGGAAGTGCCAGGCCTGGTGCCGTCACACCAAGGAGAACTGGGTAATTACCGGTGCCGCCAGCCAGCCCTTGCACAGCGCTTTAGGAATTGGGTTGTGTGGCCAAAAGACTCAGTAAGAGGGAGGATAGCGACGTTGGAGGGGTAAGGGAAAAGGCTTAGGGTCTGGCAGTGGTTGCCTGTAGGGAACAAGGCTTTGGGGAGTTATAATTACGTTGATCATTTGAGGCTGAAGGATGTCTGCAGAATCTGCTGGACCCGTTTTGTGGAAAATACAATCTGGCAATCGCTGCCCCACAGCTCCGGTATTTCAGCAGCTCTTCTCTGCTGGTGCCATTTCAGAGGAAACCTGCAGTAGGAACCTGGGAATAAGCTACCCGAAGGCAAAATTTACATCTCATGGCTCTCTTTTGGGTAGTGCTTGGAAACAGATGGGTTCAGATTGGTTCTTCAGCTCAGAAGTGCAGCTTTTAAGTGCAGGTGATGCAGGGTGATGTGAACATGTAGTGTAACCAACTGTGTAATCTCTTGGTAGCTGTATAAAAAGCTGGGTGATTGTAAACTGGTGTTAATTTTTCATAAAACTCCACTGGCTTGCTGCAGGGAAAGGACAGGCAATGCCCTGCCCAAACTGCTTTACTCTATCCTTGTTATCACCTGCACAAGGAGTGGTAGGACTCTCAGAAATAGCTGCTTCACAAATCTTGTTTGTAAATGAAATGCCAGGTAGGACCTGGAAAGTGAATACACTGCAGTGGCTCTTGGGGAAGGAATCTGAGGATATGGGGGGTTTGGAGTTTCTTTCTAAGTACTACTAAAACAAAAAAAAATATTTCCTAGGAATCAGAAATGAGATAATTAGTGCGTGTATTAATGCTGAGAATGGAATTTTCACAGTGGTCTTTTTTCCAGCAGAATTTTCAATAGGCTTATGGTAAGCAGTATTTTATTTACTTTACTTGTCTTCTTTAGCAAAAGAAACATGAAATCACATAAAAGCATCATGTCTTAATGAAAAGGTGAAAAAAATGGAATCTGAAATAGAAGTTACAGGAAGCTATGACAACAGGAAAATTAAATAAGTACAGCTTTGTGATACTTTTAGTCAAGTATCATAGAGCTCTAGAAATCCTCTGGGAATTAAATGATGCTAGCAACTTGAAGTAGTTAGGTCAAACCAGCACAGCTATTCAGATTCTTAAGTTTGATAGGTTAGTATGAGTACATATGGAATTTGAATTAACTAATAAATAATGATTTCTCCCACTACTGTTCATTTGACATCCGTTGTATTTAAGATGTAATGCCTAATTTTACTGTTAATGCTCCTGAAAAAGCATGTTTCAAAATGTGGACTAATTCTCTCCCAGAAAAGTGAATCAAAGTTAACAAAACATAAAATACAGAAAAGCCAGGAATTAATAAGTTCTTGGAAAATATGTGTGATATTTGCAGGTTGGTAGGAGTATAGTGTATGTCTAAAGAGGAGCAATTAAGGATTTATACAGTTAGCTCACTGGACGTGTGTACATACAAATGGGGTATGGTTAAAACAACCTGAATAAGCAATATTAATATTAAAATTTCCTACACTGTAAAGATAAGTAAGGGTTAATGTATGTCAAAGTACTGTTAAGTTTTTGTGGTTTTCTTCCATGTTAACATTGATCCTTCATCTTACACTGTAATTTATTTATGTATATATGTTTATTATCTCTAAGTCCTAGAGACATACATGGAATTTGAGAACTTTAATCCTTTGCTCTAAAAAAAAAATGACCAAAGCCAAAACTTTTTATAATTTCCTCCTTACTTTTAGCTCACATGTGTTGCTTAGTGCTATTATCTATTTTAAAACTAGGAACGACAGCGGCTGGAGACAATCCTCAATCTCTGCGCAGAATTCTCCAAATCCGACAGCAACCCCGCTGCAGCTACAACAGTTGCTGATGTTCAAAAAATTAACAAGGAACTCGAAAAACTTCAGCTCTCTGATGAGGACTCGGTGTTTGAAGACTCCCAGATGAACCTGGAAACGAGGTTCAGAAGCCACTTGAAATCATCTGCAAGCGATTCGGATTTCTCGGAGCTGAGCAACCACAGCCGCAGCACTTCTGCTTTCCTCTCCTCCAGAGGGCTGAGAGCTGATGAGCACTTCAATGAAAACACCAAGCCTCCACCTTTCCCTGCTCCTACCTTCCTTAAGGATGCCACTGAATCATCCTACCTAAGCATCACGCCAAAGGTAATGCTCTCACCATCCAGAGTCAGCTGCTTAAAATCGTCCTCTAGGAGGTGGCTGTCTTGGCAGGGGCCACAGTGAAGAGTGGGCTCATACAGTTTAGCAGCCAGGAAATTATTATTTAATTTTCTGTGAAAGCTGTTGGTACGGTAAGGATGTTGGTTTTTTGGGTTTTTTTTGTTTTGTTTTTCTCAGAGGGATGTTCAGTTCAGAAAGAGTTTTAAGGTTTTCTGAGGGAGAAGGATTTTCTTGAACAATTATAACTCATTAAATAAGGAAGGTTTCAGGAACCCTGCTTTGCAGCATGCTGGGATGTAGGAAGGAAGGAAGGCCTGTCATCTTCTCCCAGCCTGAGGCTCCTGTCTTCTGTAAGAGGAGGATGTTTTGTCATGGACAAACTAGAACAGTCACACAGGAGATGAAGAGCAGTGGCCTGAGCCGAATTTACTGTCCCGTCTCTTTTACTGGGCTTGGACCTGAGTCACTTGTCACATCAGCTGTTCCCTCTCACAGGGCTCCAGCCTCCTGCTGCTCTAACCTTTTAACTCCTGCCTATAATTAGCTCCAGCTCTTTTCCTGTGTACTTCACACTGCTGTTTTGTTGCGTTGGGCCAGTGCCCAGGCTCTGGTGTGCCAGGCCAGCAGCTCAGCAAATCCTGGTGATGGGCGCTGTGTTAAATAACTGTATTCAAGAGTTAGAATCAAGAGCATAAGAAGACCAAGCAAAGCCATTAAGGCAGGTTTCTGTTTCTAAACTCACACCTTGAAGATACTTTTTGTCTCTACTTCCTACTGTTATTTACACACTATATGAGTTTCATCATGGTTATTCCATGCCTAACATGGAATGTGTTTAACATTCTCCTTAGCTTACATCCTTAAAGTCAATAGAAGTGTGTGTTTACAGAAGAGAGAGGTGTGACAGAAAAACATTTTATCTTTCAAAGGGAAATATGTCTGTTGAGTCTTTTGTTGTGAAATTATGTTGAACATGAACATGCTGTTATGGCTTGACTTGGTCTTTCTTTGTTGAAAAGATAGTAAGATATTTCACTTACAAGTTACTGTTCCTTTCCCATTTGTTGCTTTCTTTGTGGAGGTCAGAGGCCCTTTTTAAAATCCTTATTAGGAAGATGAAATCAAAGACATTATACCAGCATTATATGAGCAGGATGCCAGACAAAAAGAGGCTTTCCTGCTAGGATTACTAATGCTAATCAAGGAATACCATTCATTCATTCCTCATAAAGGGTATTCTGCTAAGCCCTGACAAAAGCAGTAACAAGCAACTGTGTTAATGAAACACAGCTCATTGTTTTAAAATTATCAAGATCATATTTGTTTAGGATAAGAATGCCTGTTCTCAGAATAGCCATTCAGAAGCTGAGCCTGTTTTGTGAAAGGCTGTGTGGTCCAGTGGTTTTAACTTGAAGCCCTGCATGTGGCCCACTTCTAATTCTGATTGTGGAGCAAGCAGCCTTATCACCGAAATTGGATCACAAGCCCCTGGGGTCATATGAACATGAAGAATATATTTGAAACTCAGTGCTCTTTGATCTAGCCTTTGCTGGTACAAGATCACAGGTGTTTTCTTAATAATGTTATTTAATTCTTGTCACAGTTAGCTAGTAAAGGCAACAAAAAAAGCAATGTTTAGGGTACTACTTCCTCAGTGCTAACTGTGATAGAATTAACCTTTGTCCTTACTTCATAGAAGCTGCCAATCTCAATGGCTGCTTCCTAAAATGTCCTGCCCTACTTCCTGGCTTTTACTATATGAATAGATGAAATTTACATAAAAAGCATCTTCATCTCCCTGTGTTATTTTTATAAAGAAAAACTGTATCTTTATAACCTAAATAGTGCATCATGTAAAGTATTATCAAAGTTGGTTTTTTTAATAATTCCTGTAGTATCAGCAGTATTTACTATTAATTATAATATTTACTTCCAGTGCCTGGAAGTAAAGTATCATGTTTATGCACTTTCTAAATACAGATATAACAGTATAATAGACATAAAATATGTAACAGGTTCAAACCCAGCAGTTCGGTACTTGTCTAAAATGAGCACAAAATGAAAAGGGAAGGAAAACCCCTGTTTAACTCTTTTGCTAATGAACCTCTTGTAATGTGCATCTGTAGGTTCCAGAATGCACAAGTGATGAGCAAAGAGGGCAGGAGCTTGGTCGCCTGGAGGAGGAGCGCATAGTAATACTAAATAACTTGGAAGAGCTGGAGCAGAAGATCAAAGATTTAAATGACCAGATGGATGAATCCTCAAGAGAGGTATGAAATATGTTTCGGCTTGTTAGCTATGTCTACATAGCACAAATCTGATGTGTTCAGCAAATACTTAGGGAGCTCATGGCTGTATGTAGTGTAGCCTTTGTATTCTGTGCATTTTCACCAGAATTAGGTGAAACATCATGGACTTGGCAGTGTACCACGATGAAAGGTATTTTTCCCCTACAGGGAGATGGATGTGATAGTCTCCTAGCTTGTAACCATTATACTCCTAGGTGGAATTATCTTGTTTGTTGAATGGTCACTCAATTGATTTAAATACCTTGTGTCACTTGGGAGTTTTATGGTGGTGTCTCCTGTGACCACTTAAAGGGAGAGGGAGGAAGTGAGACAACTTCCTTTCAATTCTCCTTGCCTTTACAGTAGCAAGGGCATGCTGTCACCCTCTTGACTTCTGGTATCTCACAGTTGCACACGAAGCTGGCCAGGCATTTGGGTTGTGCTTGCTCCAATTATCAGCAACAGGAAAGAAACAGCTGTTTCAGAAGGGCTTCCTACAGAGGCTGCACACAGAGAGTTATAACAGGAGGAAGCACAGAGAAGAGACAGAAAAGAAAAAGTTTTGGAAAAAAAAAGAATCTTCAAACTAAAGTTGGTTTGGATCTTATTTTGCAGTACTTTATGTTGCAGTTTTACTTTTTATCAGATTTGTGATCTCTTTTTTACCTTCTTTTGTGGCAGTAAAGCTTACTTCTTTCCAACCAACCCTCTCTTTTTATCATGTTTCTCTCGTGAATAATTGCCAATGCACTTCCCTCCCCCAGAAAATAATGTGTATCAAGATTCCTTCTTAATCTGGACTGCTTCTGAAAAAATTTTTGTGTTCCTAGTTGGATATGGAATGTGCCCTTTTGGATGGAGAACAGAAATCTGAAACAACAGAGCTGCTGAAAGAGAAGGAAATACTGGATCATCTAAACAGAAAAATAGCTGAGCTGGAGAGAAATGTTATTGGTGAAAAGACAAAGGTAACTGAGCTATCTCTAGATAGCTGTGTGCTCTGTGCTTGAGTTCAAAATACCTTTATATGATTAACATATTTATGGAAGTTATTTTATATTGTCTGTAAGTAAATTTATTTCATATATATGGAGGAAAATAGTAATTATCTCACCAAAACCATGTTACATCTCCCTGTAACAACCTTGTTTCCCAAGGTATGTTTGACAAGCAAAATACCATATGCTTAAGTAAGGACCTGAACTACTGTGAAGATACTTTTTATCAATTAAAAAATCCATATAGGGCTCAGACTTGGCTTATCTGTTGTTTAAAAGAACAGCATTAATTGAGCTGTTCCTTTACTTCCCTCATAGGTTATCTATCTTGAATTTTAAAAAAATGCAACAACATCTTTCTCAGAAAAGGTTTCAGAAGATTGTTTTACTATTATTGTATAGAATTATATATTTGTTATTTGTTAAGTATATAATTTTAAAGCAATTATGTTTGTTTATTTTGTTTGCTTACTGACAATTTTAGTACTGTAAAACATTCTCTGATTAAGTCAAAGGAATTTAGTTCTATACAGTCAGATACTTAATTGCTCTCAAATACACAGAAAATATATATAAGCTTATACTTACAAAATAGGATAGCACTATAATAAGATTTTAAGTACAGAAACTAAAAGGGTCTGCAAGATAAAGCTGTCTCCCTCCAACCATGGAGGGCTGGTTCACTCCAGCAGACTCTCTGCTGGCCTCTCCAGGTGGATGGTTGCCTTCTCCACCAGGGATGTGCCACAGCCAAGAATAACTCAAGGTCAGGAAGTTTTTCCAGGGCTTTCAGCCAATTATGTTTCCTTTTTAAATTTCATCCTCTACCTCTAAAATTTAAACCTGTCACTTGATGAAACACTCTAGCTACTCTCTTGCCCTCTTCTTTTAAGCTCTCCAGAAATATCTGGAAGTCTTCTGCGTTACCTGCTTTTGCTTAGGCAAACTACATTTTCACTTCTTTCAAAGTTTCCATTGAACTCATGCCTTACAGCTTGCATTGTTTATTCTGAGCTTTTTGTCTTTAATTTCTGCCTACTTTGTGATGAACCTCAATGCTGTTTTGTGGCTGTTCTCATCAAGCCTGTGTCTAAGGAGAAAGGTGCTGCCACCTCTGCTGTGTGAAGTGACAGCACACATCCAGTTTGAGCTTGAGCTTGCATGGGCTTTCCTGCCTGCACTTCTCCTTGTTCTTGTGTACCCTTCAGTGATTCCTCAGCTTTCGGTGATGTCTCTTTTTAAGTTGTCCAAAGCAAATCGACATGGACTTGCTTTTCAGTATAAATATGTGTTTAAAGTTGGCAAGAACAGACAGTGTGATGCAAACAGGTACCCTCCAAATGATTCTGCTAGAAGTTTTGGTTCACAGGTGGTGACAAATAATATATCCAGAAATTCAAAAGGTCTTTTGCCTTTTATATTTGTACCCTAATAGCCTCCAAAGTTCAATGAAACTATTATTTAGAAACTATTATTTATTATTTAGAATAGAAACTATTCTAAAACCTGTAGATTGTTTAAATTTCCTTGCAATTATCTAATGGGATATTAGTGTGCAGCAGTCAGAAAATTAAAATGCTAAGTCTAGTTTAAATTTTCAGATTAAGGAGCCTAGAGAAAGCACTTTTGTTATGTAAAAGGCAAGTTCACTCAAAAAGGGTTTTTTTGGTATGAAACATGCCACTAGTCAGATCAGTTACAGTATTTTATTTCTCTTTTCTTGTGTGTTCCTTTTTAAACAAACAAACAAACAAACAAACAAACACACCAGCTGTGTGTGTGTGCTCTGGAATTAAAACCGTGTCTCAGTTAATAATGAAATTATCTTTGTAGAAATCAACCCGAAGACAGCCTACAGGTTTTGTTCTGGAAGCTGTCTGAAAGCTTTGCATGAAAGTGAATGTTTAAAAACAGGAGTGGCTGACAGGCTTCTGCAAATGGCCAAAATATAAAGTGACAGCTGAAATGTTGTAGAGAAAGCAGTGTCAGCCAGCAGAACAGATGGCACTGATCATGTCAACAAATAAAGGTTCTGGCTTACTTGAAACATCAGCATTTTTTTAAAGCTTCATTTGTCTGTCTGTATGTTGAAGGCTGCAGCCCTGCAGATCTGATGCAAGACAGGCAAAATATTGGCTTTAATAGTACAGGATCAGCCCCTGCCCAGTCCTTGGGTGGTGGTGGTATGTGGTCCTTTTACTGAAATATTTGAAACCTGTGACCTCCTCAACAGAACTGAGGTTCAGATTTTGCCCAGTAGTTTCCGACGTACTGGGAGGGTCACAGTCAGGTCCTATCTCTGAGGCAATGGTTGGATTTCTGTCAGGGTAAGGGCAGTGATATCTGAATACACCGAATGACGTTGTCGTGAGGTGAGAGGAAGAGTTGATTTCACTCATGGAATGATGGTGGGGTGTTAGTGCTATACACGATGGCACTTGTCTCTGGAGTGACTTGAGCATCTCCTGGAATTTGCCACTGATCTCGACACCTGTTTGACAGGAAACCCCTGCCTGGTTGTGTTTCATCCTTACCCATGCACCTGTTTGAAAAACTTGTGAAATTCTTAAAAAGAGAGATCATAAACTTAAACATGATCACTCAGCCATGTTATGTACTTGAAATAGACTGTAGATGGAAACTTTTCTACTACTTTTCTACCCAATTCTTTGATTTTTTTTAATTTTATTTTATTTTTTTAATGCCCCGTGCACAATTCATTTAGAGGAGGACACAAATTTTTGCTAATTTTTGTTTGACTGTAAAGCCACAGTTTCTAGCCTTTGTGAAGCAAGATAACCAGCTGGAAAATATATCTCAAGGCAGAAGGGTGTGGAGCTCTGAGCTCAGTTTAGGGCTGTGTCAGCGTGCTCTTTGCTCTGGTGCAATGTCTCTGTGTTCCAGCATCTTGCTTGTAGATCAGGATCTTGTAAATCAGGAACAGATTTAGCAGGGGGGTTTGTACATTATTTGTCATGCTGCATTCTGATCTTTGGCTCCTCTGCTCATCCCTACCTGAGTGCCTGGCAGGCCTACGGGCAAGGAAGAGCAAATGAATAGGTGAGGAAGATCATGTAGTGGTGGGTTGAAAGCCTTCTTCTTGATTTTTTAAGTATACCACCACATGCATGGTAAGCAACAAAGAAATTAATGTTGGTTTACTTAGGTTTTGGATACAAAAGTTATGAGCAGTTACTGTTTTGAAAAGATGATGACAGAGCCTGTCAGCAGCATTGCAGGACTCTGGCTGTGGTGCATCTCTGCCAGGTACAAGTGCTGAGAGGACTCAGTTGTTCTGGCTGGGATAGCTACTTCCAGAGCTGTTTGCCATGGCCTCTGCTTTCAGCTATGCTGAAAATCATGGTAGTGTATGGAGGAAGGTCTGGCTTTGCCTCTATGGCCATGCTTCTTGAGTGTAGATTACAATTGCCTCATTCTTTTTTTTTTTCCTACGTATTTGGTTTTATCCACAGAAAAAGATGTCCAACATTTAAGTAGGGACATCCCTGATAAGTCGCTAGTAACACAATTTGACAGAGCTTTAAGTTCTTCAGGCAAGAGTTTTGCTACAGATACTGACAAAATTATTTTGAATGCAGCCTGCTCTGGAAAGAGCCAAGCTGGGCAGTACCCAGAAACAAGCAAGCTAGTGAGCCAGTGTCCCTTTTCCCTGCCATTCAGGCCCAGCTCCCTCTAATTACCATGGCAATCATTGATGTTACTGCACTGCAGGTGTACAATAATAATGCTATTGTTTCAAGTGGAATAGCACCTCAGGTCCATGGTGATATTCACAATTATGACTCCATTCTGATGACCCTTTGCTCACAAGATTTAGTTCAGGACTGATGTTTGTCTAGAAGGAAGCTGGAGAAAATTGTATTTACCCAGTTGGATGTTATCCAGATTTGCAAAGTACTTTTTTTTTTCATACAGTGCTTCCTTAGTATGTGTAGTTTGAAAACATGGAGCCTGGCAGATGCAAAGAAGGATGCTTAATGATTTACCATGCCTGATGTCTCCAAGTTAAAGAGTGAGGCTGTAAGTAACACCATAGAGTGAAAAGAAGAGCTCAGCAAGCATGAATAAACAGGAATAACTGAAAATGAGTTATTACTTTATCGGAAGTGCCGTGGGAGGTAATCATAGCTGCATGGGAGTTTTGACAGAGTTTCAAAGAAATCATTTATGCAAAAGTTTAGACTGTGTCTTAAGAGTTGGAGGTGATTCCTTTTCTTCTGGAGGACCTTTGCCTTATGTCATGGTGGAAATATGTACTCAGGGACTCTTATCAATGCTGGTTTCCTGTCCTGCTTCAAGAACAGAAATCAGGAGCAGCTGGCAGCAGATAACTCATCTTTTTTTTTTGGAATACATTTAATTTTGTCCACATGCTTTTGTGGAAATATTTTTCAGTCATTAGCAGAATATCCCAGCCATGCCAAAATATTTGAAGCTTGGCCTCTTTGCTGAATGAGTACTGCAAATGCTTGCAAGAATTGAGTCAAGGAAATAGAAGCTGTCTGATGACCCACCAGCAATCAAATTTAAATATACTGCTCATCTCTCCTCAGTCCTTTCTCTTATGGATTCAAAATTCCTGCTGTTGTTTTTTTATCCTGATAAATCTGACAAATTTATTCCCCATAGCATAGCCTTGTAAATCTTTCCTGGTCAGATTCCAGTTCAGCAAGATATAAGCAAGTGTTTTAAACGGGTGAGTTGTGATGAATTGCTCAGTGTCCAAATGGAGATGTGTGATGAGTGGTGTTCCTCAGAGTACTCAGAGCAGCGCTGTTTAACATCTTTATTTGTGACATGGACAGTGGAATTGAATGTATTCTCGGCAAGTTTGCTAATAACACCAAACTGGGGTGAAGTTAACACATTGGAGGGAAGGGATGCCATCCAGAGGGATCTTGACAGGCTTGAGACGTGGACTCATGTAAAATGCATGAAGTTTAACATGGCCAAGTGCAAGGCATCGCACCTGGGTCAAGGCAATCCCATACATGAATACAGGTTTTGAGGAGAAAGGACTGGGGACAGCCCTGAGGAGAAAAGGAACTGGGGGTGGTGGTGCACCAGAAGCTAAACATGAGCCATCAGCGTGCACTTGCAGCCAGAAAGCCAACAGGGTCCTGGGCTGCATCAAAAGCAGCAGACAGCTGCTGAAGGGAGGGGATTCTGCCCCTCTGCTCTGCTCTTGTGAGGAGTACTGTGTCCAGTTCTGGAGTCCCCAGCATAAGAAAGACACAGAGCTCTTTGAATGTGTCCAGAAAAAAGCCACTGAAATGATCAGAGGGCTGGAGCACCTCCCCTGTGAAGACAGGCTGAGGAAATTGGGGTTGTTCAGCCTGGAGAAGAGGAGGCTCTGAGGTGACCTTACAGCAACCTTCCAAAATCTGAAGGGGGCCTACAAGAAAGCTGAGGTAGGGCTTTTCACATGGGTGTGTAGTGAGAGGACAAAGGAAAATGGTTTCAAACTTGAATAGGGGAGACTAAGGTTATCCATGAGGAAAAATTATTTCCTGTGAGGGTGGTGAGATACTGGAACAGGTTGCTCAAGTAAATTGTGTCCTTGGAAGTGTTTAGGACCAGGCTGGATGGGGACTTGAGCACCCTGATCTGGTGGGAGGTGTCCCTGCCCATGCAGGGGGGTTGGAACTGGATGATCTCTAAGGTCCCTTCCAACCCAAACCACTCTATGAGTCTGTGATTATTAATCTCCTTAAGACATCATACAGAAGATTTAACTATTTTGAAGAATACCATACCTGCATCCACTGAATATATCCACATAAGATTATCCTGTAGAGAGAACATTCATGAGGAAAAAGATGATTATGAAAACTCAAGGAGAAAAGTCTGAATTCACAGGCTTCCTTTTAAAACTCATGAGTGAAATCCTCTTATTGTCAGCTAGATGTCAAATACTGTACAGAATTTTAATGTTCTTACTTGAAAATTTCATCTTCTGGTTTGGATGATTATTTCCTCTTCTACTTTCATGAAGGAGCAGTGCTTGAGAATCAGGGATCTTCTTTTGCCTCCCCATCTGTTCACTGGGACAGCAGATTGCAGTGGTCAGAAAATGAGCTTAGGAATTAAGAAAAACTTGAGTTGCTTTAGAAGCAGACTGATGTGGCAACTATATTTTTTTTTTTTTGGTTTACTTGCAGCTGAGTGCTTTTTAACATTAACTTTACATATGCATATAAAAAAAACCCATTAAGATCTCTCAAAGAGATTCTATCCCTGTATACAGTCTACTATTATAGTATAAATTATTTACCACTCATGCAGTAAAAAGAACTGTTGAGAAATACCTTCTTCTATCATATTATGCTTCCTGCCTCTCTCTCTCCCCCCCCCTTCTGCCTTTTTTTAATTAGTTTTATTAAATTTGTTTTATTAAATTCACAGGGATTTAGTGACAACTAAATTGCGACAAGTTTTATGCTTCTGTTCTGAAAGACAGCAGGGAATGCAGGAAAGACTACTCAAAGTATCAGAGCATGTACTGTTTGTTTCATTTCAATGTCATCCTTTTAATCAGAGTTTTATGCAGTCTGATTTGTATCAGCCATAGCGTTAGAAATGCTTTCAAGAGTTGGTAGACCTCAGGTATAACCCTTTCCCCAAATGTACCATATACCCCTTCAGCTACCACTGAAGAGCAGATAACATTTCCTAGCCTCCTGCCTGATAGGAACTAGAATATTTTCTTTAAAATTCATGGTAAGAATTAGGCCATTTTCATCAATGAGTTGTTAAAGTCAAATGCTCTTCCACTTATTCTCCAAAATAATGCATGGAGGATGTCTGCTGTATCACACCATGTTCAAATTGAACAGAATAATTTCTATAGTCTGCCCTTTCTCCTCTGCTTCTAGTTTTTGTTGTAGCTTATTTTGAAAAAGAGGAGGGGTGTTCTTTTGCAGTGCAAAACAATAAGGTTTGGCTAGAGGTGAAAGCATGAGGATGAGACAGACAAATTTCTTAGAATGAGAATGATTCCATACTTAGAGTTAGGGCTTGTGTGTCTGAAGCTTGGTGTGGGTAATGAGATGGTGCTGCCTTAAAATGTGATTATTAGCAGGTGATTTGGACTGAGGAAGATCCTGGAGACAGGAACATTTAAAGTAGAAGAGCCTGTTGCATTGGAAGGCACTCAGCATTTATTTTTGCTTTGTTTATGGCTCCTAGGTTTCTTTACAGCTTAACTTTCTCTCTTAAAATAACATACCTTGGTTTTTTTGGTTTTGGTTTTTTGGTTGTTTTTTTGAAGGGGTTAATCAGAAGGCTGTAGAGTGAGCCCAGTTCACTGAGCCATACTGTCCATTTCACAATGACTTGGTAAAAATAACAGGGGGGCTGCTTTGTTTTTTTCCCTATTTTTATCTGGATTTTTGAGATAATATCTCTGTTTCATCGACATTTATTCTGACTCATTTCTGCAGAGTTTACCAGTTAATGCAGGAAGGTTGGTTCAGCAGACACAGGCTGCTCTACAGTTTTTGCCTGCCTGAAGTAGCAGAATGTGATGAATTGAAACAAACTGAAAAGCAGAAATTCTCTGTAGAAGGTGTGTGGAAACCTATTAGGGTTTTAATTAGCAGTGTTGATCAGGCATAGGGCATCCTTAACCACAGGAGACAACACTGAAGCATTAGGTCTTTCTTTCTTTTGTTCTCATTCTTCTGGGGTCTTTGATTGCCTTTAATACTGTCCTAATTCCTCTGTGTCATCATCTATGAGATGTTTTGGATATATATATTCTTTCTTTTGTCTCTCTTTTCCCTAAAATCAGTTCTACCATGACTAAAGATTGGTTTCATTTTATGACCTGTGTTGATCACTTAAGGTCTGTGTTCATACCGTGGGTGCTTTGGTGACATCCTGTGTCTATGCTTTAGAGATGGTGTCTCACAGCAATTCTTTCTACTACTGTCCTGCACAATATTCCAAAATCCTCCCAAACCAATCCAAGCTGTGCCCCAGCATCATCACAAAACAAGTCAGTCCATCTCTGCCCTGACTCACCCAAAGTTCATTTATCATACATCTGAAGGCACATTGTAGGGCAAGCTGGAGTGTGGGCTCAGCTCAGATGTTGTGCTTTGCTGGGCTGTACTTCTTTTCTCTGGAAAGAGGATGTTAAGCATCCAGCCAGACTGAAGTTAATGTGACTCCAGAGACAACGCTGGGGCTGGGAAGTGGTTGTCTGCAGAGAAATGTTTAATTACTACAAGCTCATGTGGTTAAATGAGGATGAGCAGCTGGAGAACATGGGTTCAGCTCACAGCTCTGGCTCTGCTGCACTGGAGCAAACAGCTCAAGGAGACAGCCAAAGCCTCTCTCAGTGGCATCTTGCTCTTAGCTTGTGAAGTTATTCATATTTTTCCTTCTAAAAGAGCTTGCCTTGATGAATTTATAGACGAGACGGTATGAAAAAATCTGATAATTCATTTATTTATCAAATTACTTTGTGTGAATTAGGTGGACTTACAGCAGTGTGCAGCCAGAGATGTCAGCAAACTTAACTCCACAGCTGCAAAACAAGTAATGCCTCTCCTTGCTGAAAGTGATACTTCCTGTTAAGACTGCATATTTTCAAGGGAGCCAGTCTGGAGGGATGCTAGCACTTCCTATGCTATAAATAGACCAGATGAGTATCACTTTCAATCTTAAAGGACTGCATTTCTAATTTATTGAGGGACGTAACAGTATCTCTGGCAGGGCTCTCAGGGAGTTTTATACTTGCTGCTGCTGCTGCTGTCTCCTCACTCTTGAGATTTAACTTGTTCATTAGTGAGTGAGCATGCTTGTTATAGGGCACAGACATTTCAAGAGTTATTATTAGCTTCAGAGGCACAATGCAGCTAAGGTCAGAGAATTCTGGCTCAGATTGCTAGGTGGGCAGAAAAAAAAAAAGTGAGAAACAGTGTGGCAGACCATGTTAAATGGACAGCAAGGTTTATGAGGAGGGGAACTACCAGTTTATTCATAGATCTCCTTCCTTGTTGGAAGTAAGGATGATTCAGCAGAGGGGGCTCCTTGGGGACTGAGGTCTGGAGGTGACCTCTGAAGAGTTGCATGCTTCTCCCTCATTGTGCAGCTTGCACGTGCTACATCCTCCATAGTTTTGATCCCTGCTGCTGTTGTTTTTAGGCAGAAGCTAGTACAAGAAGTCCAGGTAATAGAATATGCTGTCTCTGATGCTCATTTTACAAGCTTAAAAAAAAAAAAAAAAAAGTCTTTTGTGTTCTGCGTGTTGTTAATTTGCTTGATTGACTGAGAAGCTGCACGCGTAAATGAAAATAACAGAGCTGGAAATTTGGCTGACGTTGGGATTGAATGAGAATGCTTCCTGTTGTTTGTTTTAAATACTGAGAAAATGAAATCCCAGCTTCTGATTCCACTCAGATTTAAAGACAAAATGATCTAGAAAGCAGGCCACTAATGTAAATTCCTTATTTTGCCTCCGCCATGCATGAGGGCTTGAGAACCTTGTCAGGAACAACACAGAGAAGGTTTTAGGAGGAGGTTTTAGGGAAAGACCATCCCAGAGTTTGCAATGGCAAATACTGTGTTCTGAAACAAGTTCTTTCTCTGTCGTATATCCCATAGGGTGCTGTAGAGTGTCTGATCATATAGTACCTGCTGAGACATGCATTTGATTTAAAAATTAATTTTAATTTATCATTGGGACTGGAAAGAGGACAAATAAGTGCTTGTTGTGACAGAATTCAATTGTTCTTGGTGCATCCAAAAGAAGCAGCTCAAGTTTTGAGGCTGATACTGTTAATTTTTCAGTATAAAGGAAAGTTAGAGACCACCTGAGGAGAGATGTGAAAATACAGAACAAGCATTGGGAAAAGATAACTATAGCAGTGTGACTCTAGAAGGTAGCAGAGAGCTGGTCTTCAGGGACTCAATTATTTATGCCTGGCATATCAGGCATGTTTTTTGTCCCAGTTAGTAATTGCTAGCCGTAGAAAATGCATCTTGGGTGGTATAGATGAAAAAAAGTAACATTGAAAAATTATTTGCACTCTGTTTTTTTTTCCACCAATCTTTGCTCTGTAGATAAATAATAGTCTAAAAGTCATCTTTATGTGACTGGGTCAGTCTTCAGAGCAATGCTGCACAGTAAATAGTGTAGCATTTTATTATAAAGATGTAAAGGTTGAAGGCTTTTGAGGGTGAGAAGCAGTTTGCCAAGTGCTACTGCTCAAGTGAAATGAGAGGAAAGCTGAACTAGTTGAAGGAGACGAGGGTGGTTGAACTATCTTGAAGCAAATATGCTAAATCACTTGGTGTTTCTGCTGCAATAGGATTTCTTGGCCCAGAATTACTTTTTTATAAAGCTCTATCTCATTCTGTTTTTTCACTGCTTGCTAAATTTACTTATCTGTACAGAGGCACATAGGCATGTAATCCATTCTCTTGGGAAGATCTATTTTCCTCTCACTCCCAGACTAATTTTCCATCCATTTTGCTTTCTAAAAGCTACTCTTTCTCCTTCATCATTTCCTCACTAACATGGCTCCCATTTCCTCATTATTATTATTATTTCCCATTAGCTGAGGCAAGTGTTTGGGCAGTGGGCTTTAATAGCATCATCCAGGCATGGGCACAAAACACAGTGATGAGGGAGAGAATTAATCACTGCACTAAAATGATTAATGTTTTGTTTTGGTCACTTTACATCCTGCCATTACATTTCGACTAACGAGAGGTTTCTGCTTTTGACCTGGATGCTTCAACTGTTTGTTAAGGTTTTGCCACGCACTGTCATAATCACTAACAACTGCTTGGGTTTGAAGGTAATTGTGTTTATTTTCTGGTTCATGCTTCAGGAAAAATTAAAACTTGATGCTGAGAGGGAAAAACTAGAGAGGCTTCAGGAGCTTTACTCCGAGCAGAAGACGCAGCTTGATAATTGCCCTGAGTCCATGAGGGAACAATTACAGCAGCAGCTGAAGAGGGTCAGTAGCAAGTTTCAAGATTGCGCTTTTTTTTTTTATTCAATTTTCTTTCTTTCTCTTTTTTTTTAATTTTATTTAAAAAATTTTTTTTAGTGCTAAGTGTAACATATTCTGTTTGAAGTATCCAGTGTCCAAAAATATGTGCGATTTATGATTGTTAATAGTCAAAAGGGTTATTTTTGTGTGTGTGTGGAATACTTGTAATAGTTAAGTGACAAGCTAGTAGAGTGCAAATGGGTGGATTAGAAATAATTTTTTATTGGATGTTTTTAAAGCTTTGGGCTCCATGCCTGTAGTATGCACCTTAGACCTGCTGAGTGGTGGTGGAGGCTGTTGTGTTTAGATGGATGGTGGTTTATCACCCTTTACCTGTGTGAGCAAAGACAGGAATTGAACTTCAGTCATTAGGATCAGACATTTTAGCATCACTTTCCTGTTACTCCTGTCTGACCCTGTTCTGTACTAGTCCTTTGCAACGCTCTAAATGGATGCATCAATAACACCATGGATAACTTTTTTTTTCTTCAGTAAATAACTTAGCTGTTAGCCTGTACTGTGCTTTGGTTGTTTTTTTGTTTTGTTTTGTTCCTTCTAAGTTGGCTTAATAACTATTTTGGATTTGAATATGGGGCAAAGCTTGAGATGCTGGGGTGCAGATAAATGTCCATTTAGTCATCATATTGCATGACTAAATTATTCCAGGCCAATTGTAGTGAGAATGAGCTGTAGCTGCTGTGGTCAAAGAAATAGAAGTTATCTCTACTTCAGTGCACAGTAGGTCTCAGGTGGATGCCTGGTGTGGGAGCAGTTATAAAATTACTGTGTCATACACAAAATAGAGCAAATGCCTTCTACCTCCAGTAGAAGCCCAGTGCAGGATAAAATACCTGAGTTTGCAGCAGGCTATGCTGTGCTACTTTTACTACCATCATGGAAGGCGTGATGGTCATGAATTCCCTTTGTTTCATCTCTCCATGGGACTTCGGAACTTTGTGATTTGTGCTCAGAGGAGTGGGCACCCACTCAGCTGGGTGCAGGGTGGGTCTGGAGTTGGGGCTGGGGTTGACAGTGGGCAGCTGGAGCACCCTCTGCACTTACCAGGAGAAGAAGGTCTGGCTCTTACCATCAATAAATGCTCTGCTTACTGTGCAGGGAGGACACTTCTTCAGAAACTGCTGAGACCTGAGGGCTTGTGGAAGGCACTGAGGGAAAGCATTGATCTTCCCAATGGGTTGTTTAAAGTCAGTTATCACTCTTCATCCTTTACTGTTTAGTATGGAGGCACCAAAGCTTGTTTGTTCTCATGGGCCTGGCTTTCTGGAGATCCCTGTAAATGGAGAATGAGAACAGATGCCTGGATTCCTGTGGAGATCTGTAAAGGCACTGCATGGAAATATCTTACTCTTTGGATAAAATTCTCCTGATTTTTACAGATGATGTGGGCCTGTGGAGCTCCCCAGACACCCTGAAGTCAGGGCCAGACTGTGTCCCATTGAGCTTTCTCCAGTCCCATTAGCGAAGTCATAGAGGTGCAGGGTGAATTTATGGTTTGGAAATTCAGTATGGAGAAATTGTGTCTGTTGTTTGTTAAGAGATGATCAATTACAATATTTTTATGTCAAATGTTTTAATAAAAGGGAGGGAGCACACTTGCTACTTAGCTCAGGATGTCATTACCTACAGCAAGAGCAATTTTCCTCTTATAAATCCTACACTGCCAAGTAGGATCCTTGAGAATGTTATGGCAAGGACTTTGTTGGGCAGATCTCAGAGCCAGACCCTTGTGCCCCTGCTGTTGTGCCCTATTCCCACAGGCTGCCCAGGGACTTGATCCCCATGGGCCTGCCTGCCTGCTGATCTCACTGCAAGATGCTTGCAGCCAGTGGCAGAGATAAGACACTGCCACTTACCCTTGAGAGGGTTTTTAATTTGGTCTTGAATTAGGTGGGTTTCTCTTTCCCCAGTGGACACAGTGGTACAGCATGTAGTGGAATTCTTGCTCCATAGCATATCTCACAAAGAAGAGAGAGGTTTGTGAGCTCAGCTGGCTACCAGTTGCTTCTCTGGCTATCAATTGCCTTTCCTGAAGTTTCTTCTTGTTACACAGTAGCCATTAATATGGTATGACATAGACTTTTGTGGCCCAGACAAAGCCCCTCAGGTTTTTTTGAACGCTGAAGGTGGGTCACTAATTTGAATGAAGCATTTCTGTATTGCAGTAACTGATTTCTTGTGATTTTTAGCCCATACCTTTACTTTTGATCTCTTCACTATCTTGTACAAGTGAAAGGCACATCTTTGGAGTTTAATGGCAACATGCTAGTATTTCATATAGTAACTTAGATTCTTCAGTTTCTTCATCCTATGTCTTTCCCTGGTACACTGGAAGCTGGTTTTGAACGCCTTTGTAGAGAATTATCTGCTAATCTCAGCCACCAACCTTTGCCCTAGGTCAAAATAAGAAAAGGGGTAAGCTGACATTTCTCCCAAGTGATAAATTGCTTACAGGATGTAGGTTTTCTTGTCTTGACATTTTATGTACAACATTTAGAGAGCCTTAAAATGTAATAATACTGTGGTTATTAAAAACAACTTTTTCTTCAGAACTCTGAAACTTGTAAGTGGGAATTTGTTATTATGAATACACAGATACTACAGGAGAAAGATTAGCATCCAGTTCTTGGGATGAAAAGCCCCATAAGTTGTATTTCATCATCCTTCAGTGGAAGGCAGGTGTTTTCTTGGGTCTTTCCTGCAGAATTCAACCTCTTTTTCCTGACAAAACCTGGCATTGGTCCAGGGGAATGCACAGAAGTGGGCTAACACCTATTCTGAACTGACCTCCTTAATTATGAGTCCTTAATTGTGTGTTTGCCCAGTGAGCAATTGTCAGCTTCTCTTCATGGCTCCATGACCATCCTCTGGTTGAGCAAGTTAAATGGTTGGACATCACTGCTGAGGTGATGGCAGCTTGCTGATGGCACACAGCTTCACATACCTTTGGTCTTATCTTGCTGTGTGTCTGTTAATAAAAACAGTGCTGGTACTTGGGCTAAACCTAAAGAAATTCCAACTGCAGTTTAAGACTCCTTCCTTTGAGTGTTTATTCCCATAATTAATTTTATTTGGTAGTTCTCCAATGTTGCTGGGATGATACTTTCTGTCCTCATTGGTTGGTAAGCAGAAGCTCTCCCACTTTGGTATGTGACAGCCTCACTAAATGGGTTCAGGCTTTGGTGGTGTCACAGGTAGGCTACAGCCATCATCTGCCCATCCAGGGTGTGCTAGGTGGTTAGGAGACTCCAGCTTGCTGGTGCTTCATCCTTCATTGGGGGACAACAGTAGCAGCATTGGAGAAAGCAATATCAAAATAAAGATTAGTGCTGTTTACTCTTTTCTTATGCCAGGAAGTCATTAAAAGCATTAAACTCCTGTTTGAACATGTTGTATGAGACATTTAAATACCACTTGAGACTGATTTTTTTGTTTGTAAGTATCTCTACTCTGATGTCAGGTAAAGCATAATTACTTTTATTTTATTTTTTTTCTTAAGGATGCTGACCTATTGGATATAGAAAGCAAACACTTTGAAGACCTGGAATTCCAGCAGCTTGAACATGAAAGCAGGTTAGATGAAGAGAAAGAGAATCTGACACAACAGCTTCTGCGTGAAGTAGCCGAATATCAGCGCAGCATTGTCAGTAGAAAGGTAAGAGCACAGACATGAGATTTATTTGTTCTTTGTGAGCATAAAGGAAATTAAATGGATTTAACCCCACCCATCTGTAAGAAATAGTGCAAAATTTTCCTCTTTGAAAAAGCTTTTGAAGCAGAGCAAAGATAATGGCACAGTAACATCCCACACAGATGAAATAATGCACTTCTGCAAAAAAAAAAAAAAAATCAATAAAATCCCATGCCCTGTCTGTATGTTTACATATTATAATTAAACCCTTTAGTTTGCTACAAAACGTGTTGTTTTTTCATCTTTCTTCTTCTTACACTCTGGACAAAACTACAGTTATTTTATGCTTATGATGGATATTGATGGTAAATTATTTTGTTGAAGTAATAATAGAACATCAAATAAAGACAAAACCTTAATTTTTAAAATTGGCTGTAAAGATCCTATCTCAACCAATTAAATGCCAGTTTTTCAGACATTAGAAGTTGCATCTCTAAACCAGTTCTGTTCAGTATATGGATGCCAGTCATCCTGTTTAGAATATGTACAATTTTTATTGTCTTTTGTCTTTTGAATAAATTCTCTTTACTGTCAAAATCTTAATTATAACCTTTAGAGCAGTGAGCTGTCTTGTAAAAACTTATTTTCCTACTGCTTCAGTCATATGAATAAGTCAGCTCTCCTGAATAGGATCCTTGCTGCAGGTTGTCTTCTGCTTTGAAAATAAAACATAGAAATTATCTTTTTATATTAGGAAAAGATTTCTGCTCTCAAAAAACAAGCCAATCATATTGTCCAACAAGCACAAAGAGAACAAGATCATTTTGTAAAAGAGAAAAACAACTTAATAATGATGCTGCAAAGGGTAAGTATTGTCTTTTAAATATTTTATTGTGTCATAAAAGAACATTTCATAGAATGAAAGAACATAGAGCATAAGAAAAGTGTCACTTGTGCAGAAGCTAGCAAGCAGGCAATAACATGATAGACATTGTTTGTATCCATTCAACTTTAACAACAAAAAAAATCTTTTGTAATTGATCATTAGATTTCCAAAGACAAAATGCCAGTGGCATTTGATAATCAAGAGGGTTTTAGAGGTGTCCCCCTTCCAGAGGATTCAACTAGAGGCACCTACATGGGTGCTGAAGTGAGATGCCTGTGCTCCCTGTGTGGCTTCTGGAACTGCAGAGAATGCTCAGATATTTGTCCACCAGATAAGATTATTAACATCTGGTTAATAAGAAGCTGGCATGAACTGTTAATGTCCATTTTATGTTCTGCTTTAAATCACAAGAGAAATCATGCTTAGTTCTTTAAGCACAATCAGCATTTCCAAAATGCTTAAGGAATACGTATTTGGTTTGGCTGTGGTTATTAAATAAATCTTTCAATATCTTTTCATTCTATACATCCATTTTTTCTGCTGTAAATGGATCAAGTTGAAGATCTGCTATGCACTTTCTAGCCTTCTATCCCAACATGTTTCTTTACACGGTTAAGAAAATGGCTAACATTTTTTTTTTTACTACATAGCTGTTGATATTTAACATAAAATGTATGGTTTTTAACAGGAAAAAGAGAATCTCTGTAATCTGGAAAAGAAATATTCCATGCTTTCTGGAGGAAAGGGATTTCCTGTCAGTCCTAATAGTCTAAAAGAGGTAAAGACATTCACTGCTTTTGACTTTAGCATAAGTAACTTTTAATAGCACAATGTAAAAGCACTCCAGTATTTAGTAAAGTCCTATTCATACTTTTTGTTTTTCTGAGATGTGATTAAATTACTTTATGAAGCTATTCATGGATGTCCAAATGTATGGGTGAGCAAAAATAGCTTCTCTTGACATTTTCCCAGATGTGACTGGTATCATCTTAATCTCTTGCTCTGGAAAAATGATCATTCTCATGTGTATGTGTGTGTCTAATTTTCTCAAAATAGACAATTAAACCTTATTGAAGTGAGGAAGAATGAGATCCAGGAATAACTGTTCAAGTATGAATACAGTTCAGTCTTATTTTTACACTGTAGATTTTATCATTGTCTCCCCTCCTTTATTGTAAGGCTCTGCAGTAAAACACCAGAGTGGTACATTTTGGTCTTTTTAAAAACCATTGAATTGAGCACTTCAGGATATTTTGGTTGTAAAATATCTACTGAGCTATTTATTTAACTATACTGAGTAGTTAAAGTGTCAAATTTCTTCTTGAAAAAACCGAGTTAGTTTGGATAACACATGATGAGACCCAAGACTGCATAGATTTGGGGATACCACTTTATGCCTCAAGGTCCACAGGCAAGGTCAGCGTAAGGTTATCCACAGCCTGTTGCAAAGATTCAATCAGCACGTACCAAATTATTATTAACTCCCCGTGTTTAGCTTTTTTACTTGACTCGATGAATCTGCAGATTGCAGAGAAACATGAAGTTATAAATGGAGAAGCAGAAAATCTAGTGTTTAAAATACACTGGCACATGTCTGTGGCTGCTTTGTTAACTTCTGCTTAAGAGTTCTGACTGGACTTGCTGGATCTGCTTGTACTGAAGCTCTGGACAAGGTCTGCCCCATCTAAGAATGTAGGTGCTGTGGGAAGTTGCTGCTTCCACTGTGGGAAGTTGGGCATAAAGTCTAAAGCAACCACATGTCCTATTAGTTCCTGAGAAATGTGATCTTGTTTATTTGGCTTCCTGGTTCCTGGTAAACCCAGATGATCTCCAGCACATGCCTGTGGGGCTGAGTGCCCTTCCTCACTGCAAGCCATGTTGCAGATGTCCTAGATTGTGATCTGCTATCTGGCAAGTCTAAACTTCATTGTTGTTCTCTTGAGATTAATCACTTCATTTTCTCACTGGAGTGGGTGCTATCTCTGGTTGTTGTCTTTGTATTCACATAATGTTGTGGGGTTTTTTTTAAATCACAGCTATTTCAAAAGGCAACTACATTAACTGAGCCTGACACTCTTTTTCCTGAAATTGATTATTCAGTGGTGTCATTCTGTTCAGTGTAATGAAGTCAGTTAGGACTTAATCCAAGGTAAAGGAGAGAAGGACCAGTAAGGGTTATCTATTATAACCCCAGTGTACTCAGAGGCTCTCTCCTATAAAAGAAATGCTAAAGAAATGCCTTCTCCTAAAAGAAATGCTTCTCCTTGCTAGACGTTATGTTCGTCTCAGTTAAGTTTTATATTTCTCTGACTGTTCAGGCACTTTTAATAACCAGGCACCAAATGGTACACAGGCTTAAACAGACAGAAGCTAATTTCACCACACACTTGCTCCTGTACCAGCCACGTCTGCGACATTTCTCTCCCCCTCCTCACCAAGCACACTTTTGAGACTCTCCCATCCATCAAGAAGTTTACTCCATGTGTGCATGGGGATACAGAGTAATGTGGCCTCATGTAATGAGGCAGGGGGCTTATCCTAGTACTTCAATAACTGAGAAGAATCGGTGTTTTTTTAAAGGTCTAGCATTGACAAGGATTCCTGATCTATGACAAAACCATTTATTTAATCTAATGTAAGAGGAGCCGGAGTCTTTCCCTGTTTGCTTTTTTCTATCCCCATGGTGTATTCCCACTGGGGTTGTGAGACTGAACTGAATGTTTGTCATGTAACTGTGAGGGTGCTTTTACCATCTGTACGAAAATCAGTGCAATGTACTGCTACTAAAAGATGGTTAAGCAAGTTTTATGTTTGGAAACACTGGACTCTATATTACTGCAGTATGGCAACATGTTTTGAGAGGAAAACTTTAGTATCTTACTTTACTAGCTTAATAGTCAGGCAAGAAAGAAATCAGACTAATTTATTTTATTTCAACATGGACCAAAAAATTAAGGAATAAATAGATAGGTGAATAAGATTAATTTTCCTTTCCTCCCAATCTGCTTTCCTGAGAAAGAACTACTTAATTGCAGAAGGGTATTTAGATTTTAGTAAAGTCTTTTGATCATTTAATGTATATTTGCGTTTTGATCACACAAATTAATTTGTTTAAATTAAGAAAAACTTTCAGAATCCAAGTATTCTACATCTGATAAGCTTGCCAATAATTTTATTTTATGATGAAGTATTTCAATGATTAACAAATATTTGGCTGTATCACTCCAAACTAACTCTCATCATACTGGATACATTAATACTCCTGCACGTCTTCTGGCTTATGCTTCTTTTAACTTCTGAATTCCTCCTTTTAGGGCTATATCAGTGTAAGTGAAATTAGTGAGCTGTATGGCAATTCCACGAATATATCCCCTTCCACTCAGCCCCCCACAGATGCTGAAGCAGTTGCCACTGAGCCTTCCACGGCTGTGCTGACCAGCCAGCCACAAAATAAAGAGGTTTGTTTGAAGACATTTCCCTTTGTTTGCATTGTTCTTTCACAGATGCCTTTTTCTTTTCTTTTTTTATTTTTCATTATTTTTTGATAATTCAACATGTAACAAGTTGACCCTAAGGCAAACGACTGTCTGCCAGTTATTGAGTCAGATGAAGATTTAATAGTAAAGCTGCAGAACTGCTCCAGTTGTCAACTGTCTGATGATGTAGGTGGGACTTTGAAGGTCAAAAAACCTGAATCCTAGCAACACAAGCAGCAATAAGTAACAATCTTTGTCTGCCAGACACTCTAATGTAATGAACCTTTGGTGTATGGTCTGTGGACACATTTGATGATGACTACTTCAGTGGTGCTTAGGTCTTAATTTTGTATGTTTTGTAGTTTTTTGTTTCTTTGTTTGTTTTTTTCCTGTGAGATGGTAGAAGAAATATATATTGAATATTTGGGGGAGATGGGGAGCTTCTACTTATCTTAGCTATTTTATGAGGTCTGTCCAATCCGTGTCTTCTAGCTGATTCTCCTTTCCTCATTCTTTGTGATGTTTTTGCCTTTGTCATGACCATAGTGAATTTTTAATAAATCCCCTTTTAAAGGAATGGAATAATCTTATGAATGTAGAAACACCTATCCTTGTGTTGCAATAAGGCAGCAACAGGTTTAGAATTTCTGTGATGTTTTTGATAGTTAAATCACCTCGAGAGTTGCAACAGAACATTTCTTTCCTGCTAAACACTCCAACAAACAGTGCTAAAACTGCAGCTTGTATGTGCCGTATCTTTTGAGCGATTCCAAAAAGAAAACTCTGTGTGTAATTTCTCTTTTTTCTATAAAGCTAAGATCACCTCTCTGTTCTGGATTTGTGTTTCCTCACTCTCTTTCTCCTCGCTCTATTGCTCAACTTCCATCAGTCCATTGGCCTGAGGTCATGGCTACTCATGTAGATCCTATTCCTTTATCTGACACACCTCCACCTCTGCCAGCTAAGAAACACCGCAGGCAACAACAGGTAACAGATTCAGAGCTGATAAATTGGGATTATTTTGGTTTGTTTGTTTTGTTCTTGTGGCCATGAAGTTGATTTATGTGTGAAGTTCTTAGAGTTATATGATAGATCATTAGTTGACTGTGTTTGCAGTGCTGCCCTTGAAGGCTTTGCTCATTTAAAAATCAATACAATGCATGATAGAATCGTACTCAACAAAGAAATTCTCCTTATATAAACAATGCAGAGGCAAATACTAATATTTAGGAGCTGTTGTAACTGTCAGAAGCCTTGCAGAAATGAAGCACAGGTGGCTGAGTTTGAAATAATAAATTAATTTTTCGTATAAATTTGAACAATGCCTCACAAAAACTGTATTGGTTTAAAGACACCGATACATTACAACAGCCTGTAAATAAATGCTTTTCTCTTTAATTCTGTACAATTCAGTTGTGTGTTAGATTTTTTAAAAAAGAAATTTGCTACAGGGATGTCCTGGTTTGGGCCAGGATAAAGGTGATTTTCTGTCTTGTACTTTTGCTTTTAGCTAAGTCTCTTGTAAGTAGTTGCAAGGGACACGCACGTAAAGTATGCGGATGACTTTAATACATTTTCTTAATCAGCGTTGTTTTAGTGTGAAATTTGTAGAATCCCAGGAAGAACTGTGAAGCAAGAGGTAATTTGCACTTCCGCTTTTGTTCTCTCCAGTGGAGTTCCCAAGACTCTCACCTCTAGCGTAACCTATGCAAAGCCTAACTGAGCAAGTAGGTCAGTTCAGTTTGTTTCAAAGCCACATAACAAATTCCATTTGAAGCATTTCAGAAACCTGGAAGAGCGCAAGAAGCAGCACAGAGACTGCATGTACATGAGCGACACTTTGCCGCGCAAGAAAACGGCGCCGTCCGTATCGCCGCATTTCAACAGCTCCACCCTGGGACGCAGCGTCACATCCAAAGTACGTGGCTGCCCTCCTATTGAGAGCCTTCCAGTAGCTACATAAACCCTGTTATGTGCTACTGGTAAGGTTGGGTAGTGCTGTAAGAACCCCTTTAATCCACATCTGAAATTGACTTGGGATCTTGGTTGCTGACACACAGGAATATCCATGAAGCCTCCCATACTCTCAGCCTCGGTTCTGAGCACTGCAGGTGCTGTGCTGTAATAGTGATCTTGCATTCTGACTGATGTAATGACTATTTCCAGGCTAGTTTAGTTTAAATTCATTTTATCGACTTGACAGGTTGTTTTCCTGCCTATCTGACCCCTCTATACGTTAAAGCTAAAGCTGTGTATCAAGTAAAAATACCCTCTGTTTGTGACATGGTAAATCAACAAACATCGGCAAGGTGGATTTATTACTTCAAAAATGTTTTGGTCTAATAGAGACTGCACAAGTAAAATATCCGTGGCTGACTGATATGTGGCATAGATACCCATGACAAAGCAAGTTATTTTACCATTAGTTGCTTATTAAAAAAAAAAAAAAAGTTTTGAAGTGTATTTTTAAGCACATATTTACAAAATTTCCTGCAGGGTCATTTACCACTAGGACAGAGCAACAGCTGTGGCAGCGTACTTCCTCACTGCCTGGCAACCATGACCAAAGAGTCAGAGGCAAGAAGGATGCACAAAGGTAAGACCTCTTTATTTTTGATTCATTGATGTTAAAAGTCAGTGTTCAGTTTTTCAGAAAATAAGTCTGAAACTAGTGTTGCTATAATCAACAGGGCTGTGAAATAAAAGTTTTTTTCCTTGGTGAAAAAAAGCAAGCTCTAAATGTAATTTGCAGATATTGTAGTTTAAGATAATGGCATAAGCATGCATGTAGTTTTGACCACAAAGTATGTGATCAGCAAATATAATTAAGTAAACAAGAAAAATACATTGAAAAATATACTTTGGGTTATGTGGGTAATCTGTGTGGGTGATTTGGAGACAGAGTACATTAGAGATACTACATGTTGCTTTAATTTTTCGTCCTCCTTTTTTTTTTTTTTTTTTTTCTTAGTAATTCCTTTCATGTTGTGATCTTAAAAATTGTTTTCCATGGGCATATATTTTTGCCTAGCCAAAGTAATTCCCCAGACAGAGATTCAGTATCCTGACTTATCTTGGAGAAACTGTAACTGTGCTATTGTCACAAATCTTAAATATTTGGGCTACAAAATAGGAAAGGAGAGAGATGTTTTACCGTGGATAGGTAGCTGCATTCTTGTAGCAGAAATAACAATTAGGGATGCAAAAGGAGGTTATATCTTTGAAACATGAGACTTTAGGCTATGGCATTCAGTGCCTGTTCTTTGTCAGCTTAAGTCAATAACACTTAGTTTCTGCTTTAATGGGATGCATTATTCATAAGTGTCCCATTTTCAGATGGAGTTGCTTCAGTACCATCTGTCAGTCTCTCTTCTTCCCAGCATCTGTGGCATTGTTATCAACAGTAGTGCCAGAGGCCCTTCTGTAAAATTGCACTGACTAAGCCTGAGCAGTGATAGGATCCATCCTGTTGTTACAGGGACTTGTCAGAGCCAGCAGCTGTTAAAGGTCAAAGATCCTGACTGAGGTCAGCCATATGCACCAAGATAATTCAATACAGGGACGGAAAAACCTTGCTGAGAAGGCATCATGCTTACTACATTTACTTCCTAGAGCTGTTCCTGTTTGAATTTGGTATTTTTGAGCCTTAGATAGCCAGCATGTTGTGTTTGATTTACTTTGGAGTATTTCAGGTGTGACACAAAGGAAGCTTCATGCTCAGCTTGTAAAGTGGATTTGGTTCATTGTTAATTCACAGCATTACTGTGTGACCTAAAAGACAATTTCAAAGTATTGCCAAACCGAATATAGGCAAAAATGTTTTAAAAATAGATTGATTAGTTTTAATGTTCCTCCTCTTTGTCAGCATGCAATTAAGGAAACCCTAAGAATATAGGCAGATTTCTTGACTTAAAAGTGAAAGGAAGAAAGAAAGTGAAAATGAGAGAAAGAAAAAATCCCCACAAATCAAAACTGAATTATGGCCTGACAAAGGAGAGGCAGGCCAGAACAAGGGATATGAATTTGTTAAGGGTCTTGGCACAGTATTGTCATATGTCATGAAGAATAATTTCTGTTGTACTGCCTGCCATACAGGAAGATGACCATTCTTTGAAAGACCAAACAGTTTGAATGGAAATATTAAGTTATGAAAAGAGCCTTAGGGAATTAATTCATACTAGGAAAGAGAGCAGCTCTAGGTGGCTTATTCTGAAACATCAGCTTTGTCAAAGGGAAATGATGGTGCTGCCAGGTTCTTTACTTGAACTCTCACAGTATTTGTGAAGTAATAGGTAGAGTCAAAACACGAAGGCTGCAGGAATTCAGGGATTATTTGCAGCTTAGTAATTAGCAAATGGTTAATTCCCTTTGTATTCAACATGGAGTTTAGTGAATTTCATGTTGTTGGAGGAGCTTGAAGAGTGTAACTGCTTTCTCCTGCTCTTAAGTGGCATTGGTTCTAGGTTTCTTTCAGTAACACACCACTAAAGTTTTTTGAATGGCTCTTTCTGCAGTGCAGAACTTGGCAAGGAAAGAGTTGTCCAAGTCAGGTGGCTAGAATGAGATCCTAGAGCATTTCTATCCAGCTATGCAAAAGGACCAGGGTGTACTGCACACACATGACATCCACACTGTACAATGTCAGCGTCCCTTCCTCACACTGCTCTGGGCTGCTCCAACTTGCTTTCTCCACAACAAAAATGGCTTTGAAGAGAGACAGCCCTAAGCCTGAGCTAGCTGCCAGCCCAGCCTGTGTCAGCTCAGGCTGGAGGAACTGTACTCATATGTTTTTCATTCAGCCTTATAGGCATAAATATACTGAATGTCAGGGTACAAGCAGGGAGGGATCTGCCTGTAACTTTGTGGTTTCTTGTTTTGCCTTGCACCTCATACCCATGCTTAGAGTACAGAGGAAAACCAAGGTTTTTTTTTCCCAAGTCATGAATAAAGGGCATGCATTCTGTAGGACATTTAGGAAATGTGTTGAACATAGTGTTAAACATACCACACAGTACAACTGAAATGGACTACTGCTGTCAAAATTGTGAAACCTTAAAATAAACAAGATTTTAGTCTGTGTTGCTGATTCATTTTGGCAGACATCCTTAATACAGAATTGAAAACAAAGCCAAATTTCATGCCAGTGGCCATCTATGGCAGTTTTCTTTTATTCCATCACTCTGTGATAAATGTTTGTTAGATAACAAATACACAGTATTTCTTATGGAAACAGTCTTGAGGTAGATCAGATGTGCCTTTTCAGACTGGGTGAATGTTTTGGAGGAGTAAGATTTTCTACTGAATCAGTGGAACTCTGTTAACATATAGATACTTCTTATACTGATAAATATACACTCACTTCTCTTCCTGCTCCAGAAATTAGTTTTTCACCTAGAATAAGTGATGAATAGATAAAAAATGTTCTCAACTTGTCACCAGTACTGAGCTGCTTCTTTTTTTCCTTGCATTTCTTTTCCCACTGGACAGGTTTTTCACTCTGTGAGTTTTCTGTGTTCAAGGTGATGTATTGCAAGTGACATGAGGGGCTTGAGTTACTGATACCTTGAGCATACAGCTCTACTAAGTGCTTTGGAGCAGGGTTTGCTCAGCTTGGTGAAGATCCAGGGTCTCACATGATAAAATGTTATTTCATGCACACTGGACACTGGCTCTCATACAGTGTCTCACAAACTGCTATACAAAGAAGGTGGTACAGTCCTGAAGCAATATGAGTAGCTAACAAAGTTCCTTAGGTCTTAAAAGCATTGAGCAAACTGCTAGACCAGAAGTTTTGGCCAGTTCTCATAGTTCAGAAAACAAGTATATTCAGCGATGCCTGGATTAAGTGGCCGCTTGGAAGACTATCAGTAAACTAGTAATGGTCTGAAAGAATTTTCTCTAACATGCTTCCTCCAGTTTTTCTTATTTCAGTCTAAGAAGGTATATGTAAAAGTCTGAGATGAAAAAAATTTCCCAGTTAAAAATTAAATTGGGAAATGAAGAACAGCCACTTGAGTTTGAACATGGATTTCAGTCTCATTTTCTTTGCGCAGGAACAAGTAATGTCTACAAATAAATTTTAGGCTGGATACAGCAGGAAATATTTTCATAGATTTTTAAAAGCCAAATATTGTTTGTTCCAGGATTAACAAAACTGTGTTTAGTCAGTTATGTGCATTCAAGAGTTGTTCTTGAACAGAAAAGTCACTGTATTTATAGCCTGAGTTAAGAGCAACTTATAAAATGTTTAAGAGGCCACATCTTTGATATAAATCATTAGTGAAAAAAGCTGGGGTTTAGCAGCAATCCTGAGGTATTTTGGAAGGTCTGTGCTTATAAACTCACCTCCTGTGTACATGCCTTTGGAAGCAAACTATGTGAAAAAAGCAAAATTAAGAAGCTGCTGTTTGGTACAATCTAAAGGCCTCACTCTGCACAAGTCAAAACTTGGCTCCAGGAAACTCCTGTGGGGTTTCTGGGTGCCCAAAGGACAGACAGGAAGAGGGAGGGAGGGTTAGCCAACAAATCAGTCCTATGGACTGACTACAGGATGGACTGCAGAAGGAAAGAGGGAGTGATTAGCTGGACCTTCAGACCAGGCACAGCACTGGGAACAAATTGCTTTGGCAGAGATGTTAGGTACCAGCAAGATGAGTATTTGTATTTCTAAGCTCTACAGAAAAGCAGTGTACCAAGGGTAAGTTATATATGTAAAAACAAATTACAAGCTTTTCAAAGCAGTTTGCCTTTTATTTTTTTCTCCTTCTCTTACCAAACTCAGGAAAAGCTAGAAAAGGTATGAAAACATCCCTTTACCTGGCTGTATCTATCATTGTCATGTTTTGGTAAAAGTACCAATTGTATCAGCACTGTCAAGTAGTTCCAAAAATCTTGGAAAACTTTAAAATAATTGTTAAATAATGATAACACTTTAAAAAATTTTCCTGCAGTCAAATAACCTGCCACAACAAAATCTTTGATTAATGCTGATATCTGCAGAGCTACAGCTTCATGCAGACCTGATTTTTTTGCTTCTTTGCTCAGAGCCACACAAGTAGAACAGAAAATGGAGAAATCTTTGCAGATCTGTGGGTGACAATGACAAAGTAGACAGACTTGGGCTTCTACTTTGGCATGTTTCCATACAAAAAATGTATCTTGACATGTTAATTTCAATCTTAAACAAAATAAAATTAAGAAAAAAGAAGAGGAGAAATAAAAGAGAATGTACTGAGATCTTTTTTATGAAACACTGGGGGTTTTTTAACATACTTGACAGTGCCACTTTAATAACAGCTTTCACTTACAGTTTCAACCTCATAATAATTCAGTGCTTGTATACCTGGTTTCTGTGATGCTACAGTAACACCTTGGGTGTTGGGGTTTTTTTTTCAATAACATGGCTTTATGGATATTTGTAATATTTTGCTCAACAGAATGCCTGTTAACAGTGTTGTACTGTTTTACTACAGAGAATACAACCCAATAACATTTTAGCTCTTACATCATCTTAGACTTGGCAATACAAGTCATGGCTTATGGGGAATTTTTAGTAGAGTGATGGATCTCATGAGGAGTCTCATATTTTTAAGTGAATGTCCTGTGTGTTTTTAAGTGAATAACCTGAGCAGTTAAAAATAACAAAAAGCAACAGATTGTTGCCTGTGTGATGCACAATTGGGGCTTTAATGGAGGCAGGTTGGCTGTAAGGCTTCTTGGTGTCAGTATGCAGCTGATTCTGAGCTTGGAACTGCCTGTTGCTTACAGCATGAGGAGAAAATGATAACATCACATTATGCATTGTTGCCCTGAATGGTTTTCATGTGGCAACCTAACGGCTGTCTATTTCTTGCAGTGTTTAGTTATTGTTTGCATGATTACATAAAGTTTAACTAATAAATATTTTACATAAAAATGGGTTCTTTATCTTCATGGAAAGCTGATTTTCTTTTAGGAGTGCATTTGTAAAGCTGCTGTGTTTCTCTATGTATGTCTTTTAGATGGCTTTATTTTCCAGTGAAGCATAAGATATGGAATTATTATTTCTGAGTAGTCAGGGTTTTGTAAAGGGTTCAATAGAAAAAGATGCGTTTGAGTAAAGTTCTTTCAGTAATTTTTTTTTTTTTCTTTCCATAATGAATAATTAATAACTGGTTCCCAGGAACAATTAGTCATTCCAAAGGTTGGAGTATGAAAGGTAATTTCTTATCTGCAACAACAGCACCATTTACCATAACAATGGGGGGAAAAAAATGGAAACTGTACGTGTGAATCAGTAACACCTGTGTTGTGTGATGCTATTATCTATGACTGCTGAGGTGTATTTGTGTCTCTTTGTCTCTTCTACTAATCGGTGCAATTGAACTTTTTTGGAAATCTAATGTTCTTTTAAATGGCAAGTAAAGTCCTATTAGTTCCTTAGAAACCAGCTCTAAGTGTCTGCCAGAAACCTTTGTATTGTGCAGAGGGAAATGAGGGGGAAAGAGGAAAGCATCTGCCTTGGAAATGCTTGTAGGACATGATTTCCTTCATAATATGCTTGAATTATTCAGTTTCAGTTATACTTTTCAGATACCTTCTGGGGAATTTTCTAGCCTTTCCAAGGCAGAGCTGCAGATGCTGGCTCCCTGAACTGGGACTCTACCCACTCCAGCATGGCAGAAAAAACGCCAGACTGTAACCTTCTATGTGCAGATGGAGAATAGGAATAAAGCAGGAAAATATTCCCATTTCAAGCATGTTTTCCTAACATCAGTGTCTATTAAAATTTTTTATCTGGACCTTGCTGCATTTTGACATTTGTCTGCGTTTTTAATTTGGCTGTTTATCTTTAAATAAGTGGAACATCAGTGGCTGCCTTCCTGTATTAATGGGAGGTTTTCATGTAGTATAATAGGCCTTCCTATTCTCCACTTCTGCCTCGAGCTCAGATTTTGGGTCAGAAATATGCAGAGTATCATAAACCTGGCTGAGTATCTGAACCATGAGAAAGTCTCACTCAGTGCATTAACTGAAGTGCAGTGCAGCTGCATTGTAATCACGTGAATTAAACAGACCTTAAAAAGGCACTGTAAGATAACTTAAGCAGTGGAAATTAAAACTGCCATACTCTTCTCTTAATCAGGCAAGCTCAACAACCTCTCTATAAGTCTGTATAACCACTGCTCTGTTATTTACAAAGAGCAATCGAGATGTGAGATAAAAATAAATCCAAAGAAGTAATTTTTAGATGACATAGCCAAGCAAAGTTCCCTGTGTTCAAGAAGGATGGCTTTTCAGAAAGGATGATTTTAAGGAAAAACTACAATGTAAAGAACCTAAAAGTTGCATGAGTCTTACTTTACTTACAGTTGTTGAGCTATAGGGATCTGCTTCAGTCATGCAGAGTGAACTGCAGTTCTAAAGCTCCAGGAAAGTACCTTTACACTACTAACTGTGATGATGTGACAAGTAGCCTGTATTATTCCAGCTGAATCTAAAAGCACAACATGCAGTTACTAGAAGGCAAGGTTCCCAAAACAGACAAAAGTAATCCACGCTCAGTATAATCGACCAAATGGATGGTCAACACTACTGAATGTCAGGATTTAATTTTTTTTTTTTTAATATATATATATATTTTAAGCAGTGACAGTTCGTTGGTCCTTGAATGTAGCTGCACTACTTTCTAGATGAGGCTTAATTTTCATTTTGAAAGTCAAATTTCAGTCATTCAAATTAAATTTGCGTGATACACATACAAGAATATATATTGACAAGTCCTTATATTATTCTGTATACATTTGTGTCCATCAGAGATAAAACAAGCATATAAAAGTTTTATTTCAGTCATGATTAGCTTGTGAAATTAACCATAATATTATAATGCCTTTGTCATAATGCAGTTAAGACTGAAAATGCTTGTGCTGCTAACATCTTATGTTTGGGTCACAAAATGTCTTTGTAAAATAAATGTTTCCTCTTTACTCTCTAGGATATAACCATCAACGTATCTGTGAAAACCAAAGGCAGAAGTCTCCAGAATTCTACAGCAGAACAGCATCAGAATCAAATGTGTATTTGAATAGTTTCCATTACCCAGATCGTAGTTACAAGGACCATACCTTTGATACACTAAGCTTAGACAGTTCTGACAGTATGGAGACAAGCATATCAGCATGCTCACCAGATAACATTTCCAGGTAAATCATCTTTCTTTCTGATGTTGAAGTGGTCATAGGGTTATAATAAAAAAGTATTATGTCAGTGCTATGATACTGGGAGTGCTGAAAAGTTGTGCCAGGGGAGGTTTAGGTTGGATGTTAGAAAGAATTTCTTTACTGAGAGGGTGATCAGACATTGGAATGGGCTGCCCAGGGAAGTAGTGGATTCTCCATCCCTGGAGATATTTCAAAAGAGACTGGATGTGGCACTCGGTGCCATGGTCTGGTAACTGCAGCGGTAGTGGATCAAGGGTTGGACTTGATGACCTCTGAGGTCCCTTCCAACCCAACCAATTCTATGATCCTGTGATTCTATGATAATATTTAATATTTGTGTAGCCATTCATCATCAGGTTTAACTATCACCTCACCTAACTGCTTCAATATGGAAAATAAAAACATGGGGAGGCTAAATAGTAATGTTGAAGGCCACAGAGAAATGAGTGCCAGTCCTGAACTGAAATTCTGAAGTCACTGATGCTCAGGTAATATCTGAGCTTCCTTCCCTGGTCACCCGAGACTTCCTGTGATAGGAAATTTCTCAAAGGCATCTGTCAGTGATGAAGTACACTTGTTCTGCATGTCCAGTGTGTTAACTTACTGGAGCCTTATGCTGAAACACTTAGGACTCTCTGGCAATCTATTTTTGCCCCTACCCCTCCTCCCTTTTTTTAGTCAGTAAAACGAATGAGATGACACTGAAAGCCTTAGAGCCCTCAGCTGATTTTCTCATCCCCAGAGCCTATCAGCTCAGATACTGCTTCTCAGATAAAAGGAATATCAATGGTCTGTGCTAAAAGTCCACCTGAGTCTTAATATTGAGTGCAAACAATTTTCTTCTGACAGTCTGGTTTTAATGACAGTGCTTTAATTTCTGCTCACAATCCTGCCCCAGCAGTTTCACAAGCACAAGTGGAGGGTGTTAATTAAGTACAGTGTTGTGGTGGGATTAAAACTGAACACAAGGACAGCTCTTCTGGCTGGCATGTTGTGTTTTATTGGGCATCTGGTTCCTGTAACAAAGTATCAGCCCACTGATTCTGGTTTTTACTTGTCATCTTCATCACTGTAATGTTAAAGGTTTCAGAAAATACCAGTGACTGTCATTCTTTTTGTTTTGGTTTGTTTGTTTGTTTTTCTGATTGTTTGGTTTTGGTTTATTTAAAGTAAAAACATTAGGACCCAGGTTTTGAGGTTTTCTGTTTTAAATAGGTATGCAGTCAGTACATTTCTGATAGCTGGAGACAGGCTGGGAGTTAATTCTATCTCTGCAGTGATTTAACATGGCAGTGGTTTGAAATTTCTCTCATTGAGTTGCTGCTCTGACCATTTTGGAATAAGCTGGCATGTGGCTGAGCTATCTTGGGGCCATCTTAAAAATGGAATCTCCAGCCCAGGATGGGGGTACCCCAGTGGCTCTTGAATTTCACTGATACTGTTTGCCCTTCTGCAGCTCCCAGCCAGTGCTGGAATTCAAACCAAACCAAACCAAAATTCAGAAAAGGACTTATTACAACAGATCTCTCTGTTTCTCACAGAGGAAAACTTTGGTGAGGGAAGAAAAGAGCGTGCACTGATTTTGCCAATAAAATTTGGAAGACGGGCAGTTAATTTTCCTTGACTAAACTTCACTTAAGCAAAACGAATTCAGATTGGCTTAGGTGGTATTTGAGGATATTTTCTAGCCATACTAGACTTGAAAGGAAAGCATTTTCTGACAGTTTGTTCTGCCATATTTAAAATACTTAACTTATATTTTACCTTGTATAGATTGACAGGGACTCTTTTTTGCTGGAAATGCATAAAATCTGTCTGTGCTCAAAGTACATAACAGAACCATTATAGTAATTCATCAACTCACCAAATAGTAGTTGTTTCAAAGGTAATTAGCAAATTATTTTTCATGGCTGAGGTTTCAGAGATCATGTTCTTCTGTTATGCATTAATTTCTTTGGTCTGGTTAAGCAAATCAAGGATGAAAGAATTTAACTAAGCTGAACTATTAACCAGTTTAAGATGGGAAAATGTAGTGAAATGAGGCAACCAGGTGACACTAATTCCCAGGGAGTGGCATGAGCTTGTGTTAAGCCCACGATTAGGGCAGGCCCCTACTGTTTATTGGCCCCCTAATCCTGCTCATGCGCAGTGGGGGCCCACCCTAATCAGGCACAGGTGGGCTTAACACAAGCTCATGCCCACTACCTGGGAATTAGTGGCACCTGGTTGCTTCATTTCACTACAGGAAAATCTACTGCAATTAACTATTTTCCAGGTCAATTAAATGACTTTTAATTTATGGTCCCATTGCTTTTATTTGAGTTATTTGACTCGTCAATGAAACATACTTTGGCCAAACTAGTCTTAGGCATCTAAGCCTCATTTTTTTCAGAGACAGTAAGATTTTAGAGTTCAGATAGATTATACCTCTTCTGCAAAATAGGGTTAAATGAGGTATATTATTTTTATTTTGTATTGTATCATCCCATGAAACACATTCCCCGTATCAGAGAAATGTCTTCTAAGACTGTCTTACTTCAGACAACAATCCTGGTCTTGCAGACATAGGCATCAGATGCATGCTCAGAAAATGGAGGAAATTATTCTTACTTTTTTCTTTTCCTTGCCCAGAACACATATTTGGACTACTTCTATTCAACTTGTGTCCCTTCACAGTCAGCTTGTATGATACCAAGTGTTATGAATAAACCTGCCATCTGACACTCACTTCCACTTGAGTCGTCAGATAGTGTTTTCACTGCAATCCCAGTTTCTCTCTAAATATTTTAATTCCTTCTGTTTCCTTGCATTGTGCTTTAGTTTAATGGCATTATTAATGGTACTACAGTCATCCTTAACATCAGCTCTTTTTCTTGAGCAGCATAAAATGAAAAATAAAATTGAAAACCTGCCATGGAGACACCACAGTTGAAATGGCTGTTAAATTGAGATGAACCAAAGAAACTGTATTGGAGAAAAGAAACAGAAGAAAAAAGGATAGGCAAAGGTGATAGATGTGTTGTGCTGGGCCAGGCTCTGGCACTCTTTATTATTACCCTTGTTTCTTTGGCTTGCCTATTACTTTAACTATTAGATCCTTCCTGACACTGCTCTGTCACTGAATGGTCTTAATGCATACTTCTTAATCCTCCTTGTTTTTATTGAGCATTTCTTGATGATGATCTCAGTGAGACACAAACCAGAGGCAGCCAGAGAGACTGGTATATTAATACAGCTACTAATGCCAGCTCTGATGGCCAGTAGTTTGTTCTGCTGGGACATGGTAACCACCTCCATCCATATTCTGTTATCAAAGAGAAGATAACATATCAAAGCTGACTGACAAGATACATTTTTAGGCATCTGAGCCTGCATTTTTCACAACTCTTCACAGGAAATGTACACATTGACAGAGTACAGTATACTTTATATGTCATTTTTTTGTTAGTGTCTATTGCACTGAATTGGGTCAGAACAGGATCAAGTATGCTTTAACTTTTTAATGTGAGACTGCAAAATACATCTCTAAATATCAAGTATTCTTTTCAATAACACTGATTTTTATTTTTTTTTTTGTGCAGTGCTAGCACTTCAAATGTTGCACGAATAGAAGAGATGGAGAGACTTTTGAAACAGGCACATGCTGAAAAGACCAGGCTGCTTGAGACCAGGGTAAGCATAAGTTTATTGAGTAAAACTAAGTGTGGGCATCTTGGTTAGATAACATCCTCCTAAATTGGACCCTAAATAGTTTACAGCTAACAGACACTTAAAAATAACCTTTTCCCCCTTATTTTGGTCTGGTTTCACCCTCATACTAAGCCCATACTTTGAGCCCATATAGAATAGCTTCTACCTCAACAGGTGAGCTGATGGCAAAATCCCATCAAAAGCTAGGTCAGCATTGCTCCTACACCTGCTAGGAAAGTTGCTTAAGAAAAACTTCAGGTTTTAGAGTCATAATATTTGCAATTCTGGTTCTAATACCCAATACACATTGCTGGATATATATTTCTTCCCACTTGAAAAGGGATTTAGTCCTAGCTTAGAAATTACATTTTCTGCTGTTGCCTCAAATATAACTCAAGTTCTGAATATGCTGTGGTACATAGGAACGGGAGATGGAAGCCAAAAAACGAGCTCTGGAAGAAGAGAAGCGCCGCAGAGAGCAACTGGAGAAAAGACTGGAAGAAGAAACTAGCCAGAGGCAAAAATTAATTGAAAAGGAAGTCAAAATACGTGAGAAACAAAGAGCACAGGTGAGGGACATTGACATGAAATGGTTTCGAAGTGCAAAACCTCCCCCATATGTATAGAAGGGATCAAGTGCATTTCTGCCAATGGTAAACAGGACTGCTGTCAGCTGAATAGATGGATTTAGTATTTCTGAGGTGTAACTGTGTCACTGACGGTATGTTTGGGCTCTTGGAGCCTTAGACAGATATCTGGATATACATTTACAGTTCTGCTCTGAAGCTCCCTGTGCTGTGTTGCCTCTGTCTGCCTTGACAGCAGCAGGAGACCACAAGACTTGTCTTCTGTACTTAAAATAGGGGTGGGAAAAGGGGTGTGCAGAGACTCTTCAGGCACAGAAGACAAGCATATATTCCCTCAGCTGGCAGAGATCTCAAATCACTACTCCCTCCTGCTTCTTCTCCCAATGTATATTATCTAGGCTTGAAGAGCCTTGAACTGCAGTCAAGAATGAGGCACCATTTGCTGCCTCTTGCAGAGGGCTGCACTGTACCATATTGCCAACTGTGAACCAGATACCATATTTAATTCAGTCAGAAGAAAATAATTCCATTTTGCTCACAGCAGTCTCTGTGAAACAACCTAGCAATTAGAGCTCACTTTCATTATTAATTTGTCCCATGATATCATGTTCTTATTATTTAGATTATACTTGCAATGAAAATACCTGCAGCAGTAAAATGCTAATTAATGATATTTGTAAAGTGAGTATCTAGCCCAGAGAAATAACTGCCTGACATCTTGCAGATGGAGTTTTTTACACTTCATCATCACACACCTTGACATTTAATTAATATTTTAATTCCAAAACAATCTTTCTATGCTATTGACCCCTGTTCTACTAGATTATCAGATGATGATTTCAAGAAACTCTTATGCTCTAAACTCATCTGTATAACGTTATCCGGCACTTAAAAGTTTTAAGAAATTTTCTTTTAAAAAAAATGAGGGCTGCATCAAGAGCTCTTTGTTTTTCTTACATTCATTTTTCGATTCTATGGGCAGTTTGCAGTTAAAAGTCTTTGTAGCAGAAAAAGTGAAGGAGAAGTTAAGACTCCCATTAAAAATAACATATATTTTCTTTGCTTTGCTTCAGGCCCGTCCCTTGACTCGCTATTTGCCCATTCGAAAGGAAGACTTTGACCTACGAAGTCACATTGAAACTGCTGGTCACAACATAGAGACCTGTTACCATGTCTCCCTCACAGAGAAGACCTGCCGAGGCTTTCTGATTAAAATGGGAGGAAAAATTAAAACATGGAAAAAACGATGGTTTGTTTTTGACAGAAACAAGAGAACTTTCACTTACTATGCAGGTAGGTTGTAGTACTGCAACAAGGTTAGACCTGTGCTTCATGTTTTCCTATCAAGCTCAGCTGAGTTATGAATGTGTAGGGAATCCTGAGTAAAACTTACATTTCCATTTTGTCTGGTGTTTTACACATATCCTCAGAGCTTGTGCAGTCATTTCCTCATAGTGTTCAATCCTAATGCCAGATAAGACAGAAGGGACTGCAACAGACAAAGGAAGGGATGTGGATAGGCAAGAGGAAGAAATGGAAGATCATCAGGTTCCTGTTACACAGAATAAACGCTCCACATAATTTCTATTTAAATAGGATATACTTCCCCTAATGACAGAAAGATCCCTTATACCTTTCATACAAGAAGATAATTTTTTATACTTATCATGATAGTAAAATTGAATGCTTCTGCATTCCCACTGCTTGATGTGCTGACAAGTCTCTCAGGAAATTAAAAATACAGGAGAAGACTTTGAGTTTGCCATGTTTTTGCCTAGGGAAATGAACAAGATGTAATATTCCAAAGAGGTTTCTGTACACTAAGTTGTTCTAGACAATATCTAAAGACATTATAATCGTTACATTAATTTGTTATCTTGGGATAAACGCAGATATTTGGAATTTAAGAACATATATGATTCTCTGATTGCTGTGCAAATCCACACACAGTTTGACTTTGAAGTTTCAGAGGAAGCCAGAAAAATGACATTGTGTTCTGAATATTTATTGTTAGGAGAGGCCAGACAAAGGGGCATATGTAGGGTGGTCATTGCTAAGAAACAGAAGAAAACATGGAGTACAAAAAACACCCAAATGGTTCCATTTCCTTTATGACATTACTGCTTCCCACCAGCTCAGAAAGAACTTAAAATTGATGGTAGTTATGTATTGCTCATTTCATCTTTTTCAAAACACATACTTGAATTCATTACATTAATTCATTACATGCTTGCTGAATATTTCTTACCAGTCTGCTGTAATACTATTGAGAATGTAGCAACATTTCTTTTTATTTTGTTCTTGTCATCTGGTTTATTGGTTAGCAAGGCCTGTAACATACAGTAGCATTCCCATCTGGTACTGATTTTTAAAATATTTTTTCAGTAGTTCTGTTAATAGTTAACAGTTTTAGTTTTGAGTACAGTATAGTTGCCATAATGCAGCTTGAACTACCAAAGAAAACTTTTTATTGTGTCTCAAGGACTTCAGCCAACAAACATAATTTCATGAGAATTCTGTACCACCTGCACAGAAATGCAGCTGCTTGTATGAGTGAATATCTGTCTAGATCATTAAATATTTAGTAGATTTCCAAATTAATTATTGATGCTGTAAATTCAGAGTAATTAAATTCTAAGTAAATTTACCAGTATATTTGTTTCATTCTGCAAGTGTACTGAACAAAGACCTTACCTTAAAGTCTGACTGTTTAGTTCAGTGACTGAAGTATTTGTACTTTCTGATCTGAAGCATCCAGGAAACTCTACAAATAATGCTGCCGTGGCAGCTTGTGGGTACCCAAAATGCTCTTACAACCAAAACCTGAGGTGAGGCTTGAAAGGAAACTTCATCACTGTTTGCTTGTACTACATAGAGTATATGTTACGTGGTATTGCATTTACCTTAGTATAACGTATGCTATAATGTTATCATCTTATACTTCAGTACTCTACTGGTCCCTTTTTGATTCCAAATGCTATATTGTTGCATCTCTGGGATTTCTCTTTTGTATTACCTGAAGCTTTGGAAACTGCCTGCAGCTACCAATAGGATGTAAGCTTAGTTTCTTGGGTGTTCAAGATGAGCAGAATCTCTCATGGGACAGATAAAGATGTTCTAAAGGACTGTTCACTGTTAAGATGATACTAACTTGAGGTCAGAAGGCATTATATTGCCCTAATATAAAAGGATGGAGAGTGGAAGGAAGTTTGCTCTTCAGTGTCACATGCAGTTATAATGCTTCTTTACACCCTCCAGGACCATTTAACAATTTCTCTTCCCTTTTAAGAAAACAGAGGGTACTTTACACCCTTCCTGCACCTTTTTCTTGTGAAACACTATAAATGTGAGTGTTAAGATGCTAAGTTCACAGTGCATATGCACTGTGCATATGCACCTCCTTGCACTAGTGATTCTCTAGGTAATACTGGGACAGAAAGAAATCATCACAAAATATCTAATATAGTTTAGATTTGACCCCCCCTACAAGTGTCTCCTTCTTTCCATTGCCTTTAAAGGGATATTAAGTCAGCTGTGTCTCCATTTAGGAAGATTCCAACCCCATTGTTTCAGAAACACAGTACCACTGGATAATGACCTGCTCCTCATCTGCAGCCTCCCTGGGGGAACTGTCCATCCAGGCATTCCCACCTCGGGTGCTCTGAAGCAAATGGGGAGGTCCCTTCTGCAACAGGGGCAAACTGCTTCTAATTAATTTGGCTTTTACCTTGGATTTCAGAGTAGGAGAGTGCAATAGGCAATTATGATGCTGCAGCTGGTGCTCAGGAATTTTTAACCTCCTGTAAACTTTTCCACTTGTCAGGGCTCACCAAAACTTGCCTACATTCTCCTAACTTCACATTTGAGTAAATAAATACTAGCTTGAGACTGAGGGAGATTCTGATAAATGGGAAGAAGCGTTTTTTTTTAAATAAAGACAAGTGATGTTCTAAAATAAAGCTTTTTCTATCAAATTGTCTTTCAAATTTGTTTATCATAACAGTTTTCCCTTCTAAGCAAACTGTAGATCCTAGCTTGTAACATCTGGCTGGCTTTCATGGAGTTGGAAGACTGGGTGTATCTTGGACACATCTGTCCTCCTGCTGGCTAATACCATCCATGTTTAGCCACTTGAGTGAAGGGACTGATGAGGAACTTGCCAAAGCTTTATTTCCTTGGAAACCAGGGCAGCAGGAAAACATAAGTTTGAAATGCTTTTCTCATCAACACCAGCTAACTAATGAGAAAGGTTGCAGATTTCTGTGGGATTTCAGAAGCAGAAATATTAATCCAGTTACTTATCAGCTGAACATATATAGAAATGCAAGTTAAGCTTTTGCATCTTGGTGTACTTTTAATTTCAGTTCTAAAAAGTCATTCTCTCTTTTCCATTTTAGATAAACATGAAACTAAATTAAAAGGTGTAATATATTTTCAAGCTATTGAAGAAGTCTATTATGATCATCTAAAGAATGCATATAAGGTAAACATCAATATTGTTGTTTTAAATGTGTATCATAGGGCACTACCCAAAGTATGGCACATCCTGTAAAGTCAAAGGGAGAGCTGACTTATTAGAAATACAAACAAAACCAGAGTGGAGGAAGAGGAAGTTGAAGCCAGATCCATGATTAGCCCTGGGGTTCTTTTTCATACTGATAAATTCAAAGACAAGAGAACCCTGGGGTTCTTTTCTATGCTGATAAAAACAGGGGCAAGGGAGAATCTGCCTGCCAAGTGATGGTCCTACATGAGATATGCTGTGAGGAATTCCTTAGTCCATTGGTGAGAGCACTGAAACCAGTGGCTTTGGCAAATCAAAGGATGTCTGTATCCATCTATCACAGGGAGGGAGTTAACTGATGTCTGCACCCCCTGCCTCTCATCGGCAATTTAAATGAGCTGTGAATAACCCAAATATATCCTTGGAACATAGATTTGTAATGACCACTGGATAGAGTGGGGAAGTTAGTTGTATGCGCACAAAAAAACCCAATTTGGAGCCCAGTAAAACTGTGTAATAGGCTAGTGGAAATATGTAGTAAAAAGTGTTTATGCTGATGCAAACACTGTAAACACATCTGTGCTCCCAGCGCTGCAATGTAGGCTGCAGTGCTACAGCATTTTGCATTTTGTCTTTCTCCTTAACCCTCCTGTAAATCTTCCTGTAAGTAATTTTACTTCTGGTGCCAATAAATGGCTTCGATTTCACTATTTTGCCCTCCTTCTTTCTGCTTTATTTTAGAGTCCCAACCCAATGCTCACTTTCAGTGTTAAGACACATGACCGGATATACTATATGGTTGCTCCTTCACCAGAAGCCATGCGGATATGGATGGATGTCATTGTCACAGGAGCAGAAGGCTACACCCACTTCATGTTATAACAAAAGGGGGCACTGGGGCATCCTGCAATAATGTACCATATGAAGTTAGCCATATGTAGGGAAGTCTGAGAAGCCAGTGGATACTCTGAAACGTCCTCTGAATGATGTGCACCCAAAACCTCAGATGAGACGGTTTTACAAATGCATTGAAAAGGGGGGGTTGTTACTGGTTTGAGTTGATCTTTGGAGGAAAGAAAGAGGTAACGCTGTTGAGAGAATCACAGTGCTCCAAAATGGATAATTGGGCAATTGGAATTACAGCATCTTTATACTATAATTTTCTACAAGTTCTCTGACGCAGAGAATGCCTTCAAAAAGTCAAACCAAGCTGTTTACAAATGTATGTGTTCAAATCAGTATGCAAAAAATTCTAGTAGTGGAACAAAAGGGTGTAGTAAGCATATATTTTAATATGCAGCATTTGACACTTAGAGATGATTAGGGGACTTTTAAAACCTTTTAGTCAAATATTTTATAAAAATATAAACAAAAAGCAACCCTAAGGTACACACAGATCTTGCCTTAGTAGGTAATTATTACAACAGCCAAAGAGTTATAGTATTCCCTTATCATGTTTTCATATTGTTACTTGTACCTAACTTACTTTAAGGGGACAGTGCCAAAACTCTTCAAGACTTTTAATGTAATTAAATTGTTACAATATTCTGTGTATTCAAATGCTTAGTGACATCAACTGTGTGTATAAAGTCTGCATCTATGGAGCTCAAAAAAAAAAAAAAAGGTAGCTTTATAAAGATGCATTTTTCCACAAGGATATGAAATGGAGACACCTGTATTGATTTCCTCATAAGGAGAAGGCTTTTTTAGTCTCCCCTGTGGAGCAGAATTCTAGATCCTACACCAATTTTTTTTTTCATGTAGTATGGTCCCAGCATGCTTCTAATCTGACTCTGTGCCAAATAAACACTCTACAGAAACCTCTTGAAGACTGAAGCCAGCATCAAAAGCTCTACCTGTCTGAATTCTTTGGAGTCAAGTCTTCAGCCCTGGAGATTTTTTAAAATACAGAATAATTCTGTCAATTAGAACAAAAAGAGAGGCAAGTTCTAAGAATTTGCACTTAGAACTGTAAGAATAAAACCCCCTGAAAACGTAAATTTATTCCTAAAAAACCAAAAATACCAAGGGTGCAGTGGTCTCTCATTTTAAAATCACTTCCAAGTCTTTGAGCACTGTTGCAAAAACATACAATACTTAATTGAGCTGAACTTCAAGAAAGTCTCTTATAACATGACTTTAAAGAGGTTCTATTTCAGTAGTCAAAACTTATGTGCTATGTGGTTTGTGTAGTAGAAGAAAGCATATTAGCCTTTTTTGTTTCCTTTATGAAAAGCTAATGGCTTTTGATGGAACAAATAAAAAAACGAAAGCAGAATATAGAATTATGATGGCAGAATATTTTTGTTATACTTTGAACCCTTTATCTGTAATGAACAGGTTGAATTTTTTTGTGCTATAAACAGTAATACAGTTGCTCTAGCATACTGAACATCAGTTTCAACTTGAACCATGCAAGAAGGGACTGTTCTCACAAGCTAATTTGTTATCATCTGTGGAGATCACAACTTGTAAGCTAATGATTTAAAACACTATCAGAAATGAATTGCTCTGGTTTACAGAATTATTACTTTTCCCTGATGTATCTTGATTTTACTCCTAAGTATGGTTATAAAGGTTTTCCAGTAATGATTTTTGTATCCCGCATGATGCAATGAAGGCATTTCAATAAATGTTTTTAAAAATACACTTGTTTTAAGTATTCCCCTGCTTAATCCTGAGACATTTGTGCATGTCTTTTAAATAGGTGTATCCAGTTGTGCAACCAATTTTGTATTTCCTAGTAATGTTTTATCTAACCATTCCATATGTTTCCCCATAAAGAGCTATAAAAAATAATCTTTCAGATGAAAGTGATATTAGCAACACAGTCTGTTTAATTTGTGAACAAAGTATAATACATTTTCCATTTTTTATGATCCTGTTTGAAAAATGTATCACCAGTCTTGGATGTAGACCTTTTTTTCTTTTTTTTTCTTTAAACTGCAAAACAAAAATTGCTGAACGTTAAGGGTTGCCCAGTTTTCCTAACATTTGACTGTAGTCATGACTTGAATTGCAAGAAGCATTGGCTCATTGTAGAAGTCCATGGGGCTTTATGTTGGTTTGGTTTTGGTTTTTTGGGGGGTTTTTTTGAGTTTGCTATCAGCACCATGAACTCCACCATTTCCCAAGCAACCTGTTCCAATACTTGACGGCTCTTTAGAAATTTTTACAAATATCCAATCCAAACCTTTCCTGGCACAACTACAGGCCATTTCCTCTTGTCCTATTTCCAGTCACTAAGGAGAAAAGACCAACCCCACCTCACTGCAGCCTCCTTTTGGGTATCTGTAGAGAGCAATTAGGGTTCCCTCCATCTCCTCTTCTTCAGACTATCCACTCCAGCTGTTCTTCAGTGAGACTTGCTCTCCAGACCCTTGGTTGCCCTTCTCTGGACATCCTCCAGCAGCTCAATGCTCTTCTTGTAGTGAGGGGCCCAGAACCGAGCCCGGCACTCAAGGCACGGCCTCACCAGTGCCAAGCACAGGATCACTTTCCTTATCCCGCTGGCCACGCTGTTCCTGACACAACCCAGGATGCTGCTGGGCACACTGCTGTCTTATATTTATCCTCCTGTCCCATCAACACCCCCAGGCCCTTTTCCTCTGGACAGCTTTCCATGCCACTCTTCCCCCAAGCCTGCAGCATTGCCTGGGGGTTGTCATGACCCAAGGGCAGGACCCAACACTTGGCCTTGCGTGTCACTGGTTAACGCTGGGCTGGCAAATGCTCTCTATTAAACGTCTTACATTACACATACGTACATATAAATAAATTCATATTTCATAACAGCACACACACATGTATACACAGGCCACACGCACTACGGAAGTTTCTGGGCTGCGTTTCACCATCCATGCTTGGTGCAGCACCTTCAAAGGAGGGGTCCCATCTCCAGAACACACACGCACCCAAGAGAAACGCTCATTAAGTGCTTTTTATTGTCATAACTCCTTTTTCTACTTCACAAATAAGCACACCGCAAACGACACCCACCGCACCCAGCTCCGTAGTGCAACCCACAACCACCGAGAAGACCCCCAACCCCCCCCACCTCTACATCACGCAGCACCGCATGCACACCCCTCTCCTCCTCCTCCCTCCTCTCCTCCTCCCTCCCTCCTCCCTCCTCTCCTCCTCCCTTCCTCTCCTCCCCCCTTCCTCTCCTCCTCCCTTCCTCTCCTCCTTTCCTCCTCTCCTCCTTTTCTCCTCTCCTCCTTTCCTTCTCTCCTCCTTTCCTCCTCTCCTCCTTCCCTCCTCTCCTCCTTCCCTCCTCTCCTCCCCTCCTCCCCTCCTCTCCTCCTCCCCTCCTCTCCTTTCCTCCTCTCCTCCTTTCCTCCTTTCCTCCTTTCCTCCTCTCCTCCTTCCCTCCTCCCTTCCTCTCCTCCTTTCCTCCTCTCCTTCTCTCCTTCTCTCCTTCTCTCCTCCTCTCCTCCTCTTCTCCTCCTCCCCTCCTCTCCTCCCTCCTCTCCTCCTCTTCCTCCCGCGCCTGCGCCATGGGATGCCACACCTTCCACCCATCGACTCCCTCCCTTACCCCCCCCGCCGCCATCCCTGAGGTACGTGCGGGGCTGGAGCTGTGGCCATGGCTGCAGCGGGAGCTCTGCGGGGTTTCGTGCGGGGCGGCGGTCGCCGCCGCTGCTGCTTCTTCTCCTCCTCGGCTCTCGTGTTATTGCTGTCGCCGCTGAGGGCGGCCCTGGGGCTCCCGGGTAAGGGAAGGGCCCCGGGGTGCCTCTGCTGGCATTCTTGGCACCGCTCTCTCGCTGCCGGCTTTGGGAGTCTAGGGGGAGAAGGCGATGCCAGCCAGGCAGGCGGAGAGGCGAGAGGATTCGTGTCCGTGTCGGGTGTATATACCGTGTGTAATGGCCCCGGGGAAGAAGAGTGTCTGCTCCCGGCAGAGAGCGGGGCGGGCAGCAGAGGTGGCACCCCTCACCCCCTCTTGGGTTTCCTTTCAGTGCCCCGTGTTGGGTGGGCGCCGGGCTGGGCGCTCACCCTGCGGCGGGGATGGGGCTGTGAAACGGGGCTGGGGGAGAGGGTTCCTTAGGGGCCTTTCCCCCTCTGCTATGTCCCGAGGGAGGCGACTCGGTGTGTGCGCACAGGGAGGGCAGAGCCCCGCCTGGCTGGAGGCAGCTGCTCTCACACCTCAGGCGTTCAGATCGCCTTGGGGCCCTGCTGCTGCTTGCTTTCTTCCTTCTTTCCACCTTCTTCCTTCTGGGGAAGTGGGAATGCAAGGAACGGGGCCGCTTCGCTTGCCTTCATCGGGCACCTGAACAGCTTTACTGGCATCGGCGTTTGAGCGAGGCGATCCTCTGCCCAAACATACAGTGCCCCTTCTTCTTGTTCCAGGGTCAGTGCTTGTCTGACATGTTGTTCATTGTCTTGAGTTTTGACAGGCAACTGCACTGGGTGATGAGGTGATGAACCTCTTGAGGGGTTACTCCATGTAGAAGTGAGTAAAACTCCTTTACAACTAAGGGTGCACGTTCTGTATCTGCACAAATACATGAATGCAGTGAGTTTTTGTCGATACTCTTTGTTTGTTCTGTGTGGTTAGTTACAGTGTGGCCTTCTTACTCCTGCAGCACAGACTATTGTGGGAAATGGAGAGTTATCTCCTAGAACTGTGTTAATCTGTTGCTGCTCTTAGCACTAGGGAAGTCACAGTGCTGGAGCATTCCCAAGGTTGTTTTGGAGGATTTCTTTGGGTTTGTCATGCAGCATCGATCTCAATCAGAGTTTTGGTTTCTTGTAACACAAAATTGCAGCGTGATTTGGAAGAGAGTTCCATAGCATCAGGCAAGGGGCCTGTGGTCTTCCTGTAGGCAGCTCCTAATATAGCTTTTATACCTTGCACCTCTCAGAACGGCTTCCCTGCTCATAACAAGGTCCTCCAGTGAAAACAGGATGAGAAATTTCTGGGTAGCTATTTAGTTATTGATGGTTCTGACAGTTTGAAGGGAAGTCTGAGAGAGTGACTCCCCTCTTAGCCTTGCTCTTGGATTGGCTGGGGTAGCTCCTTTAGGGTTCTGCATAATTCAGGTTAGGATTGCTGATGATGAGTTTACAGATGTGATCCACAAAGTGGCTTGCTGAGTGCAGAATGCTGGTTTGTGAAATAGCTTAGATAGCAGTTGTGCCTTGTAGCTGCAGTCTAAAGCCTGCCAAGTGGCAGTATGGTTTGAGGGCATCTCCAGGGTGCTGCAGAATGGAAAACCAATGATTTTAGGGATGGTTACCAGCACTTAAAGGAAAAAAAAAAAAAAAAAAAAAAAAAAGAGACTAATTTTTCTATCAGGCTTACCACTTCTTGGTGCATCTCCTGATCTCCTGTTACTGGCAGGTGGAGAAGTGACTGGTTTACTGAGAAAGGCACACACAAACCAAAAGCCATGGCGTGGATCTGAATACCTTTACTGTGGCATTTACTCCCCTTAATAATAAGTAGATTAGAGAGCCATCCCATCTTTTCAGGAGAGACTTAGTGGTTTTAATCTATAGTTCAAATGGAATAATTTCCTTGAGCTGAATGCTAGCTGCACTCTGCATCTTCTACGTACCCACATTTACTTAGGCACACACAGGCTTAAAAAGAAACAAAAGCCCCCAAACCCTTGCGTGTAATCTCTCTTATAGTGAGAAAACAGAACTCAAAGCTGTGGAACCTCTAAGTAGTGTGATACTGGGACAGCTTGTTTTTGCAGTATTTATCCTGGAAGCCCTGATGTAGTTGGAGCTGTATAGTTTTTGTGCTCCACTCTTGATTTACATTATTGAAGAGCCAATCTTCTACTAAGCTAAGAATTAAGAATGTCAAAGTCTTAGAAGTCTCAACGAAGCTTTCAGTTTAACAGATTACTGAGTGGGTAATAGAGTGGATTAAGTCTTGATAACACCTCTCAACAAATCACTTATCCTCACACACAGCAGAGGTACAATTGACTGCTGAACTTAGATTGAATACTGTAGCAGCATAGTTATTCATTAGTTAGCATTTCCTTTGTTAATCTTTTATCTTGTTTGAGGCAAACTGTTTTCTTCTAAAGTTATTAACGTGAGTAACAGAGTCCAACCTTGTGCTTGCTTTACAAATGTATCTGGCTTGTTATCTTAAACTAAAGCAAAACCAAAATAATTCTAAATTTATGTTGTTAAGAAAATTTCTCTCTCGTGTAATATATTGAAGATCACTTTGACAGAATTTGCCCTAAACAATCTTCCATTTTTAGTCTTTTTAAAATACTTAACTTTGCAAACAGCTATTTCATTTTGGATAAGCAGAGAACAATTTGAGTACTGCAATAGTGTAACATCTCCAGCAAGGATACAGCAGCCTGTATAACGGGATATCTGTGCCTGTTTTTGGAGATACATAAGAAAATCGTAGTTCTGCAGTGGTCAACTCCTTTTTTTAATGGGATGTATTTTATCTATTGATCTGTTTTTTTACAGAAAATAACTTTATTTTGTATTTACCTTCTGTGCTTCATACCTGAGAAAAAGATGTTAAGATTGCTGTGTTAAATGAGCCTTTTTTCCAGTGTTCCTGGCAGTATTTGTAATTTAAGCAAAAGTAGCTGTTGGTGATAATATGAAAAAAGCTAGATATTAGTTATTTCAGTTTTAAACAATGCTAAAGTTGTTTTGTTTTCTTCATCTTGAAAAGTTTAATCTCAAGATTCTATTTCAGTTTCCACATTTTAACTCTTTATTGTACATCTTCTTCATAGATCTTCTAGATCTGGGAATTTGATACAGATGAACTTTTGACCTTCAGTTTGACTTTTTAATCAAAAATTTGTCACCTCGTGTATTGTAAACTTACTATTGCACACAGTACTTCAGTCCCAAAGTAATATTTTTTGAAATTCTGTCTTAAAAAGCAAAAAGAAAAAGCAAAAAGGTTTTATTGATGTGTTATATCATGTGAAATGAGTAACTATATTCAAGCTGGTTTAAAACATGAGGACACATGAAGCATGGGAAATCTTATCTTTTGGCTTTAGCCAGTCACTTCACTAATTGCTGAGTGGGCTCCTTACATGGTTGGTTGTCATTTAATGATTTGAGAAGGAATTATAATCAGCTTTCCTTACCAGGCTGATCAATATAAGATAGTTTTTTAAATTTCTCTTGTTACAAAGTATCTTTCATATAATACTCCCAAATTCCCTGAATCCTACAGTTACAAAATACTAGTATTTCTGCCAACATGATGGTTGTACAAAATAACTCTTCTTTTTAGTTTGCAGGATGAAATCATCAATAAGCTTTCTTACTCGGCCGGATCGACCAAAACTTGCTTACCATCGACTAAAAGGCAGGAATCCAGGGGTTATTTTCCTTCCAGGCTTTAATTCAAATATGAATGGTCAGAAAGCAACTGCCCTTGAAGATTTCTGCAGCTCCCTGGGTCATGCCTTTGTCAGGTACTTTCAGAGTGTAGTTCTTGAAAATGACAAAGTATCATGGGATGAGGGAAGGGATTTTAACAAGAACATGTGAACTTTGGTTTGGAATGCATGTGGTATCATACACAAGCTAAAAAGTGTCTTCCATTTCAAATGTAGGCTTTCTGTCTGTAGAGAAACTGAGGTAAATCAGGAGAATGTATTCTAAAATTAATTCAGAAGGCTCCCATAAATTTCTGTAATCTAGCTACAATACTTTGTGTTACATCAAGGCTGTCAGCAGAATAATGAAAAAGTAAGGAAAGAAAACATTAAAAAATTTAGATTTAGAACCTGGAGTTCTAATTTCTGTAAATCATTACTATAAGTACTTCTTAACTACTAAAGTCTATGAGGCTGTCCAGTGCCTTCTGTGGGTTTAGGGGCACATGCACATGCTTAGTGATATTCTCCTTTGATAGAGTAGATTGAATGCTGAGTTTTATAAATCTTTCTATTTGGGAATAATGTTTGAAAGATATCTTGTGCATTTAAAAAATATCTAGAAAATGGAAGCATGTTGGAAAATTCTTTGGGGCATAATCTGATAACTTAAGGTATTGTTACATCACATAGTAAGAGAACGCTCAGTTGTATCCATTGTGTTTAAACATCTTTCCTTGTCATTTTTGGTGCTAGTGATATGCAGAACCAAGTAAGAAAATCTTCAATGTGATATCTTGTCTCCTACTTATTTAGTTTACTACTACTGTTTAGTTAGCTGCTGTTTTGCTGAAGGCAGTGCCATGAGTTTCATTTTGATGGTTACTTTTTCAGATTTGATTTTACAGGATGTGGAAGTTCTGATGGTAACTTGGAGGAGTGTACAATTGGGAAGTGGAGAAAAGACGTTTTGTCTATACTGGATGAACTTACAGATGGACCACAGGTTATATTTTATTTTTAAATATAGATATTTTAAATCTAAATATAGTATTTTGTCGTCAAGGTAGAACATTAAGAAAAAACACACTCTAGTAGCTCTTATCAACAGTAGCTTCTATTTAACAGCTTATACATGCTTGCTTTCCAACTGATTAATTTGAAATGTCATATTCATAGCACCTCTTCTGCAAGCGGGTAGCTCACCACATCATGGATAGATGATTTTGCAGGGCTTTCTGGAGGTTCTTTAATAGAGCCTCTTGACCAGAGCCAAGAGTGTCATCCTCTAGAGTCTGAGAAAATCTCATGGTGGAGATTCTACCTTAATTAAAGGATTTACAGGAATGTTACAAGTTAATATACTCTGTATGATAATATAGTTTAAAAGTCAGCAGAAGCAGCATTTGACTTATTCAGTTACTTTAGAAATTACTGTAAGAAATGTAAAATTTCTGGAAATTTGGAAAACAATAACATTGTGTTTAAAACACTTTTTTATATTATGAATGGCTTTTGTTGACCTGCTTTCACTGCACTGAGCCCTTACCATGTGCATTTATTTTAAGAAGGAAACATAATGCATACATAGAATACTGAATTATTTCAACTCTTGTTTTGTTTACAGTGTTTCAGTCTCAGACAGCAATAACGGGCCATGTCAAACAAAAAGAATAATAAAATACCAGATTCTGTGGTGCTTACTCAGGCAAAATTTCTACTGGAAGTGACAGCAGTTCTGCCTGGGTAAGGACAGCAGGATTATGCCCAAGGATTAAGTAGTTAAAATGAAAACTGATGCTAAGTGAAAGGAAAAAAAATGAGCTGTTTCCTGTAAAATAATATCTTATTTTCTCTCTCAAGATTCTAGTGGGCTCCAGCTTGGGTGGATGGCTGATGATTCATGCTGCAATAGCACGCCCAGATAAAGTAGCTGCTCTAGTTGGAGTAGCTGCAGCAGCAGACCATCTTGTAACAACTTTTAAGAAGCTTCCCATTGAGGTAAATGATGATGGTTGGCTTTTGTGCTGTGTAAAAGAAAAATCTGTCAGTCATTTAAAACTGTAATTTTCCTGCAAGTCTTCTGGTAATTTTTCTGTGGTTTTGGTAAAGTAAGCTAAAAATTTGCATTAACCTAAAAGTCTGTGAAATGCTGTGCTCCTAGTATCAAGCTAATGTAAACACTACCTAGAATGTTTATTATTGCTCTGACATAAAGAACATGAAGTCAGGTCTTTGGAGTTCAGCAGTCCATTAGATTTCAGTGTTCAATATCTTATATTTGCATTCAAATTGGATCCTTGTGCTTTCAAGGATGAAAAAGCAGCTACTAAAGTGTTTGGGAAGACATTGGATGACATCAATCTGACAAAGATCGTGTGTGTAGAAGGGGAATTCTTCAGACCAGTATTTGGGAAGACTCTGAGATTTCGGTGGTGGGAAGTCTCCCATTTGCTTCCTTGATAGTGTCCAGTCTTCTAGAGAAAATCAGCTGTTACTATGTGACAACATCGTAATGGCAACAAGTAACTCATACTTTAAAATTCAGGAGATTTTTTTTGCAAGGTACTGTGTAGTGTCAGTATTGCTACTTAAGACTAAGGTAAGGTTCTGGAACGATGGTATTTAGAGACACCTACTGTGGCAAAGACTGAAGAAGTTGATGATTAGAAAATTCCTTTTTTCCTAGGATTCACCTTGTTTGAGCCTCAGTCAATGGATTGAAGCCATAAAGTCCTACTGTTTATTGTGGCTGTACATTGTTTTCTTTCTGATAAATTCTAGATGAGATATTTTGTTTGTTTTTTTCAAATCCTGAATAGATTAATTTTCAGGAGAGATGTGTGGAGTAGCTTTTGTGACACAGTAGCACAGTTGTTTTCCCATGTGCTGGGTGGTGAACAGGAATATACCTTCTCTGCTAATAAAAATGGACAAAGTAAAATTTTATGCCTGAGGAACTTTTGTTGCATTTAGAATAGAAATAGACTGAGGGACTCTGAAGAGATTGTAACATCTGTCTTGTCTACACCTTTTTTTTTTTTTTTTTTAATAGGCACAAAAAGAAATAGAAGAAAAAGGGCAATGGAAATTCCCAACCAAGTATAATGAGGAAGGGTATTACTCCTTGCCATATGACTTTATCAAGGAGGCAGAAAATCACTGTGTGCTAAACAGTCCTATTCCTGTGACATGTCCCATACGACTGATCCATGGCATGAAGGATGAGGATGTCCCCTGGCAGATCTCCATGCAGGTTGCTGAGCGTGTTCTGAGCAAAGACGTGGATGTTATCCTGCGCAAAGGTGGCCAGCATCGGATGAGTGAGAAGGAGGATATCAAACTTCTTGTCAATACTGTTGATGATTTAATTGACAAGCTGGCAATACTAGCCTAAGCTGCAGAGTAGCATACCTGCATGAACTTTACACCTGACATTTTTCCATGAGTAGCAGAAACCCAGTTCTTAACAAGATGATAACAGGCCTGTGACTATCGCAGTAGGAGCTGAGCTTTACCTGCTGTTTTCTGACCTCTATTTCGTAAATACAGGTATTTTTATTAACACTGCATTTGCACAGACAGTCCAAAGTGTGAAGGAGTGCTGCTGTTTTGTTCTGAATCTCTCCTTCACGACTTAAACCTTTTTCACAAGCTTCCTATATTTTTTTACTGAAATCTTGATTCATTTCTGTTACTCTTGGGCTGTGGAGTAAAACTTTAAATTCCCATGTCTCTTGACAGCTTTTCCACGTTATCCTTTTGCTGTAATATTTGTGTATTTTATGTCTGAAACCATCTGTGCAAGGCAAAATACAACTTAAGTGTTTACTAAAGCTATTATTACTAGAAATAGTGACTAACATGGTTATAATAAACAGATTTTGGATGAATTATCATACTGTTCTTAAGTATTGTTAAAATTGGTAAGTGGAAGACACACCCTGATGGTGTGCTTGGGGTACTGCATATGGGACAAGTAAACTTAGAATACAGTATCTCCAAGTGCTTATCAGTAGAATTTTCTGTCCTCTTCTGCAGGGTACCTTTTTGTTAGTGTTAATCAGTGGGTCTATTGGTAAGGAAAAAAATATATAATCAGTGTAAACTGAAACTAGATCAGTGAGTTTTTATGGGAGTTGCTTTAAAGCAGGGAATACAGAACCATAGAGCATTGCTGCCTCTGTCCTGTGACTTGATTACATTATCACAAGCCTGAGAACTTGTAGCTGACACTTAATAGTTGGATAATTTTTGTAATGTAAATTACTAAATTTAATAGTAAATAGATTTAATTGCAAATGTGATTATTACCTGGGTTTTATAAAAAAATATGAGGCCAGTCTCAGTATAAAACACCAGTCAAAAGTACATAGTTGTTTCTGCCTTAATAGTATCACTGTTGCTACTTTTTTTTAAAAGACTGAAGGTTTGTTGTTTTCAGTGTTAGTGTTGTCAGTAGAAGTATGCTGGCAGTAGTAGTAAGTTGTATAGACCTTTGCTGAGGTAGTGATTTCTAATTAAAAAAAAACCAAAACGAACCCAGGAAAAAACAACAAAGTAAAAAGACACCCTAAATTTCAGGTGAGTTCCTGTGAAGTACAGTTTTGTTTAGGCTTCAATAAAAAAATCAGGAATCTATTGCAAAAAAATTGGAATTCTGGTATGAGATTAAAAAACATGATTCTAGTTTAGATGGAAATCTTCTAATTCAAATGCACCAATTCCCCAGTTCAGTTATCAGTCTCAGGATACTTGTTTGAGGAATTACAGCATCCCATGAAATCTTGTTTCCAAGTATTTCTAAAGGGAGTAAACTTTTTTTCTGTACAAATATGCAATGTGCTACTTTCTTAAACTTGTACTGAACAAGTGTTTTGCTCCTGAGAAAACTTAATTCAGATAATTTATGCAAATTGCTCAGCCACTTCCATTTCTGAAGGTTGAGTTGTGTTCATCTTCATGTACTGTTATGTAGTTGTCCTCTTCTTATATGCTAATGTGACTTGGATTTAATAAAACCTGAAAAATATATTTTATTTTAAAGACACAATCAGATCATAATTAATTTAATTCAAAACTGCCTGCTTGTAGCTCGCCTATGAGAGTTTTTTCTTAATCTACTTTTGTCACAGCTTTAGATTTCTTTGTCTCTTACTGAGACAAAGTTTGAAAAAAGTGGAGTGCAGTAAATAATTTCTAAGGCCCAGATTTGCCAGTTAAGATAGATGTATGTTTTGGTCACACATAATAAAATAACTGAAAAGTTCTAAGCTATTTTTTTTAAGTTGGGAGCTTTGCCTATAAACAATCAATAACTGTACTAGTTCAGACAGGGAAAAGTCTTTTAATGTCTGTACCAACTGTAGCTGTGTATTTCTCTTGAAAGTGTTACATTGCATTCATTCAAACCTTCACTGTTTTGAAATAAGTATTACATTTTTGTTACAGTGCCTTAAAGCAAGATAGCTGAAAGCAAATGTAAAGAGGAGCAATTGTGTTGAGTTTTCAGATTTGTTTGGTGGTGGGTTTTTTTGTGTTTTGTTCCCCCCAACCCAGCCCCCCCGCCATTATTCTGCTGTAACAACATTAGGTGGGAGAATGCAGCATAACAAGGTTGAAAAAATTCTGGGGATGCAGAACTAAAGCATCAGTTGTTCAAACCACAAGATTACTGAAACTTAATCCTAGGGAGGGTTTTTTTTTTGTTTTTTGCATGCCACTTGTTTTGTAGTTGTGTTTTTCTTCTCTGCTTGCTGAATGGAGATTAATGGTAGCATTTGCATTACAGGTACACCCAAAATTTATGACATACAACATAAATGCAAAAGCAGAGATGATACTTTCTTCAGAGACAGTATTGCTGATAATGTTTTGAGATTCAGTGATTGCTAGTGCCCTTCTCTCTGTGTTCATTTACTGTTTTCTAAATTCAGCTTATATTCCTTAAGTATGAAGGGGTGGCTCTGAGGTAGACCTTATACAGACATTTTCCTGTAGCTTTGGTATAGGAGCTCTATATTTGTTGATATTTGTTTCTCTTACCAAGCCTGGCATTTTCCCTTTGTGTATGCTGGAAGTTACCAGCATTTTGATTACCATCAACTTGGCACGTTCAAATACCTGAAAGAAGGGATAGATGATAACCAGGGAGATTTACATCATATCCATGACTAGTTCTTGACCTATTGGGGAGTTTTGACAGTCTTGGGTAATGAGATATTAAGATATTGTGGTGTCATGGTGATTCATAGTGATTCAGTACTCTGTTTTGTCACCTGAGTTAATAATGCCTGAGACATTTCTTCTTTTTTTTCTTTTTTCTTTTTTGGCAGTAAATGTCTAGGTAGTGATATTTTTTCATAAGTCATGATTGAAAACAACTGTTTGATTCTTCCGTATAAATCCTGTATTAAACTCGAGTATTGCACATTTGGAAAGCTCTTCATGATGCAGATTTTTAAAATCCCTTGTAATTAATTCTTATGTTCTTTTCTTATGATGTTAAAATTTGCTGCCAAAGTATATTTTGTGAATATATAACATACATTTCTTCAACTCTGAGCTTGGTTTAATTGTAAATTAAAATACTCAGAAAAAACCAAACCCCCCAGGCAGCACAAAATAGAGTTCATAAATGTCAAAGGGTAAGACACTGATCATTTTGTGCAAATCAAGCTCTCTTAGCTTGAATTGTTAGCATTCTCATTGTCTTTCTCTTCTGGCAGGTCTGAAAATAACCTCTGCCATCAAGTGTAGTATGGACATGGTAAGGCTGACACTGCTGTCATAGTACAAGGAAGCTTTGTCCCCTAACCAAGCAATTCAGCTGCTTGTGTTGAAGATTTTCATCAAACAATACTAGTTGAATACACACTTCCAGGTATTTGTTTTATATGTAATGCTTAAACTACATAGCATTAACTCCTGTGGAGTTACTATAGTCGTTCAGGTTTCATGACTAAATAACAAAAAGCTTTTATAGCCAGGCAGAAAGCTTGATTAGCATATAATACCAAAGGGGTAGGTGATAGTTTTCATTAAAAACAGACAGAAGCATGACCAGCTGACCTCAGCTGTTCCTAGACCTTACCAACATTTTAGTTTCAGAACTCTTGCAAAATAACTCTGACTTAACTTGTGAAACAAACCATTTGCCTTCTTAAAAGGAAGAAAGTGATGGTGCATACTTTCATACTTTCCTGTATTTGAGTTTAAACTTCAGTAGACCAGTATGTATTGAAAGAGTCTAAAGCTTATTCAACTGATTTCCTAATAAGAAAGTGCTCTTATTCTATGTATATTGAGCTGTACTACTGCAGTTTTATATACGTGTACTTTTATCTTTGGTAGTTTACTTGTTCTGTCTCTTATGTTGTTTGGATTTGTAGTGGTTCATCTATTCTTGGGGTTGGTTTTTTGGTTGGTTGGGTTTTTTTGGTGGCTTTTTTTTTTGTTGGATTTTTTGTTGGTGGTGGTGGTTTTTTTTTTAAATGGGATTAAGTGTTTCATGTTGTTTAAGTTTAACTAACTTAATTTCTCTTGCATCAACACTAAATGCAAACAAAGCAATGTTAAAAAAAAAAAAAGCTCTAGCTGGATAGACCTTAGAAGAACTGCCTCCTGTTGTTTCATTTTTATGTTAATTTGATTACATGGTATCTTGGACATGCTGTTACTCAGTGGGGCTAAGAGATTTATGGTACCATACTTTTCATATCAAATTAAAATGTGCTAAGAGAGAAACTTTCATTCAGCTGTGTGTTGGCAGCTGCTCAACTGATTTCAATGCTTAAGATGTACTGCAATACAGAGTTAACATTTTCTGAACCAGTGCCTTGATCAGAGTCTGTACCTCAGGACTGTGCTTGTCATTTCTTATTGGCCCCTATCCCCTCCTTGGAGGGAGAAAAAAAAAAACAATGAAAAAGTAGGAGGGAAAATTGTGTCCTGGGGAATAAGCTTCCTTGTTTTTGTGTTTACTCAATTGTGCTAATAAAGAGAAGCCTACTTTTCAGATTATTTTTTTTTAAGTGTTAAAAAATTATGTTAAAGATAAAAGGCTTCCCTGGAAATAGAAGAGGGTTATGTGTTTTACCTGTCTATAAGGTCAGCACCCTCTGCTATAAGCTGCTGTACAGTCAGATGTGTGATCATGTAGACTTTCACTGAAGTCTGGAGAAAATTTAACAATTGTAAAAGGAATACATTTAGAAATACAGAAAATTTCTGCATGCCCTTGCTCTCCCACCTTGTTTTCAAACTCAGCAGGGATGGGAAGGACAGAGGGAACTCAGCCATTCTTTGTCATATCAGGCAGTTTGCCATACATGGATTTAAAGCCCCTGTGCATGTTGCTTTTCTCCTGGCAGGTGTTTTCTGCAGGGAGTGATTATTGAAATGGTTGGGAAGAAGAGACAGAGATGAAGGACAAAAATAGACTGCTCACAGATTTACTGCTTATAGGTCAGTTTCCACTGAATAGGTGAGATTTACTTGTGACTCTAGGACCTTATCTCTCTTAAATACATGTTTGCCTAGATTAGAAGAATGTTATTTACAGTCCTGGCAATATCATGTGCAAATCTGAATTACAGGACCTATTGCAGTCTGATTGCAGGCTTGACCTTGTGTTTCTCTTCCAAGTCCTGCATATGTATTTTATACAGTCCAATGGTTCTATTCCATTAAATAGAAGTGGGCCTCCCCCATATGATGCAGTAATTGTAGCTTGTGATCTGCTCATAGGTGAGGAACAGACATGTTCTCAGCCTGCTGGAGTGTCTTGACTGGTGTTTGGCAAGGAGCTTTGGTTAACTCCGTGTTTATATTTGGAATGAAAAGCAAATGACAGCTGCTGAAACTTCCAGTTGGTTCTGAAACACAAATTTAAAATGGTTTCAGGCTAGCACGTGAAAGGATGTGTTCTTTTTGGGCCTTCTGACCTGCACCATGCTGTCCGCTCGCCTCCCACGTGGCAACACGAGAAGGTCACTGCTGCCTGTCAGGGTGGGAACAGGTGCTCATAGCTGTGGCAAAGGTATGCTGAACAGTAGCACACTTAAACTTTGGAGTGGTGTTAATGGCCTGCCCAGCCTTTGGTCCTGGAAAAGTAATCCCTGAAGGACATGGGCTGCCTGGCATCAGGTCTGGGCCTTACAAGAGTCCTTCTCTTTGCTGCTGTATTGAATACAGCTTGCTGGCAGAGAGCGTGCCAGAGTGTGCTAGTCCTTAGGATAGCAACCCTTGAAAAAGTCCCCCACAGCAAAGCTAAATCCCTGATCATGTGAAGCATTTATTTAGTTATGAGCTTAGATCTTGCTGTCTGTTTTGACCTATATTTCACTGAAGTAAAGATGCTGCTTCATGTTTGTTCTTCTGGTGAATGTCTATTGCAGTGGGTAATTCTCAAGCGAAGGCAGTTCTCAGAAGGTATTGTTTTTGTAAGGGACAGATAAAAAATTCATATGATGACACATGTTGGTTTTCTTTCAAGGAGTCTGTCAGTCCAGCACAAGGCTTAAAAGATCTTGAGAATTAAAATTTGCAATTTACCTCCAGGGTCATCTTAAATATTGGGGATGGTGACAATTACATCCACAGGAATTGTTTTCCAGTGGTAACTGTTCCTGCTGGACAGCTGCCTGGAAGGTGGTCAGCAACTTAAGAATTCCAGAAACACTTCTGGTCATGGCAGTCTTAGGAGTTGCCTCTTTCTGGAGACCAGAGTGTCAGTGCATCCTGTTCTATGCCACAAATAGGAAGCTTCTTCCCTCCTGAATTACTTTTGCTTTTAATCTCAAATTGAGGTTTTCAACCTTGTACTTGCTTGAGGCTTAACAGAGCAGGCAAATAAATCCTTTTGCAAGTGAAAGAGAAAATGGTTGTTTAAGCTGGCACTTTCTTGTCTCCAGAGCTCTCTAGATTTTAGAATTCAAAATAATGGGCAAGTTAGAGTTTTTAAAATTAATGTTGTTCCCCAGTTCAGATATCCCTGCCACTTGGCTTGTATAGTTAAAAAAATGGCCATGTTCCAGTAGCTCCTTTTTAACCTTGTCTGACTAGTTCTCTTGGGTAGAATATCTGCAGATGTATGATGACAAAGCAGGGCTATGAATAAAACCAAGGGTCTGCTGAGCACTTGCAGCTCCCTGGAAAAGACCCTGTACATGAACTGAGCTTGTATTGAACCTTAGCAACCTCTCTGCAACGATAGAAGACCTGTTATCATGACATAGCTGTATATGCAGGGAGCATTTTCCAGCAGCCCTTCAGAAGTTTCCTTGTGAAGGGAGGTGTTTTAAGCTGTTTTACAGCTTTGGAAAATTTCCCCAATTTTTTTTTTTTTTTTTTTTTACACTTGGTTATGAATGGTCTATTATAGTAGCAGGCCTGGGAAATGGATCCTGTACTTCCCAGTTGTTACAATTGCAGGATAGCTTTGTCTGATGGGAATTGACCCAGCATACTTTGAGAGACAGTGTTTTGGGATGGCTGAAATTCCAAGCTCCTTCTAAGGAGTGAATTGCCAAGCAGCAAATCTAGCAAAGGTGAAGAGGTGTTCTGAGACACGGTAAGTTTTACTTTTCTCTCTGTGTTCCAGCAGGAAGGCATTGAAAACTATTGAGTTACTCTGGATCTAAAGAGGGTCGTGATCAAGTTAATGTCAGTTTTATTGTTGTTGGCAGCATTTGTTTATAAATTTGCAAAGTTTTAAATTTATAGGGTAATGCTGATCATCCAAAAGCATAAGATAAGCCATATTGCTTACAGGCATGAACTCTTACTTCAAGTATTGAAGTTTCAGCTCTGTTTTTAGTCATAAGTTCCAATCTTGCATTACCAAGGAAAATAAAGAGGAAAAAGTCCACTGGAAGCAGCTAGGTGAGGTGTTCTAATGGTAGTACCCTTGCTGCTAAAAATTCAACCCTTCCTCATCAGATTTCTGGCAGTCAGGCTCCTATATGCCCTTGTCCAACAAAAGGAACTCTGTTTCCTTGTGGTCTTCTCTGCTTTCTAGCCACATGTGCTTGCCATTTCTTAACTTCTGGTTTTGATGAGCTAAACAGGTAATCCTTCTGAAATGACTACTGTAAAGACTTCATGTTTCAATCCTCTTCAGTACTGGGAAGTCTATTTGAATTTACTTCATTTTCACCACTTTTTCTGAAGGGTGGTTGTCAGAACTCCATATGATATTCCCATTAGTTTTGCATCTCCCATAGTTTATTCAGCCAAGTCCTTTGGTCACAGTGTTTTACCCAGCATGTGTGCCCACCTGTTTATCTTCCATTACCTTTTTCCAGTTTTTAAAAAATCTTCTTATACACAAGACAGAGTGCTACATTCTGAAAAGCACTTTTTTGATGATGCCTAGACTTCTGCTGCAATGAAACATTTTTGCCTGCTTCCAGGTAGATTGCTTTTAAGCAGTTTTCTTTATCTTTGCTGTTTACTCATCATAGTTGCATAAGCTGAGATCTTAGGAGTCTGGGATTTTTTGTGACTCCTGATGACATACAAAATAGTTCAGCCTTGAGAACACGAACAAACTGAATAAAAATATACACAATAATTAATGATTACAGTTATATTCACAGAGTTACAGACATATTATAGGACCTACTAGTTAGCCAGCTTAAGGGTCCTTACTGTGTCATGTTGTTTCAGATACAAATTCAGTTTACTAATCAAAGCTAAGTGCAGTAGCCATTTCATCAAGACTGTTGCTTTAACATAAATTCATTCCATTGTTTTTCCCAGGACTGATGGCACAGAAGCAAGCTTATAATTTGATTACTGATACTTTGGAAATTTTGGTGGAGGGCTGGCATTTTACCAGTCCTCTGCAGCTTTCCTGGTTTTCAAGGACTTATTAAAAATTGATCACAATGGATGAAAAGGTTGCTTTTCAGCTTTCCCAGGATGGAATGGTCCCTGGAGAACAGGTTGTATATCCAGCAATATCTGTGAAGGGGGAGACCTCTGCTCTGCAGCTTGGGAGAGCTGTTTCACCCTTGCCTGCTCCCAAGTTAGGAAACAGGGATCAGTGGCTGATGCAAAGGTAGGTGGCTTTCATGAAACCCCATTGCCAGTGGATGCTGAGCACCCTGGTGTGACCAGAAGCAGCCAAGCAACCTAGGTAGCTCCCTTCTAAGCAGAAGAATGTAAAAAGATAACAAAGCTGCTGCTGCTTTGTGGGTCTGGCCAAAAAAATGGCCCTTAAGGGCTGCTTGAGTGGAAAGGACATTAAACACATGCATGGCCTTTTACTGTTTCAGCTGTAGTTTATTCCTTCTCTGATCTCTCCACTCTTGGCTCCTAAGCATTTGCTGTGCCTTCAACAGTGTGTTCACTGGGCTGGAAAGTGCTCAAGTGGTGGCCCTGTCACGTAGCATGCTCTGAGTTATGTAATCAAATATTTCATGGGGTTTTAAAACTACCAGTGCAGAGAAGAGAAAGCAGTAGATGAAATGCCTTTGGAGGACAACAATGAATTAGGTCGTCTATTAAATTTTTCATCTCTTGAGTCTGCTCAAGCCCAGCAGCATCCAAAGCAGTATAAATCTGAGAATTCATTGTGTTAAAATAAGAAAGTAATGGATGAAGAGACCATTGTGAGATAGGTATACAAGGAGCTGGTTTTTTTGTTTGTTGTTTTTTTTTTTAATACATCAGAAGGAATTTTGTTGGCAAAGCTGTTTGTGAATCCACCTCAGGTTTATTACCCTCCTTCCTTATTAAGCTGAACATGAATCATTTGCCAAAAGAAAATTCATTTATAGCAGAGTGGATAATGCAGCATGGATGGAAGACATTTAACAAAGTGTGTTGCAACTCAAAAGAGAAGCAAAATTATTTTATTTAATAAAGGATACATTTTCATATATCACAGAAGAAGAAAAGTCTCATGTTTCTTCCTCTCCCCTCCCACCTCTGCAGTGGTATAATCAGAATTTAGGCTACCTTACATGGGCATAGCTTCCTTGCTGTCAGTGGAGGTATGCTGACTCATACCAGCAAAAAATACAATCCTAGTGCTTTAAGTATATTTGCTAGTTTTTGGTGATTTCCCCTTTGTTTTTATCAGTTCAACTTGTTTTCTCAAGATGCTATTGTACTATTTGATAGTTGAATATATAGTACTGATAGAGTGATAGTAATATTCTACTGCCTGCCTTCTCTTCCTTGACTTTTCATCCTGTTGTCCCCTCACTGAAACTTTTTGTCGTCACTTGAACAGGGAAAAGGAGAAATCAGTTTTCACATTCTAAGCCTGTTAGCATAATGATGCAGAACAGAGAGAAGAAGGCTTTGCTTCTGTTTGGTTATAAAACTTAAATGTGATGTGTAATGATTTCTGTTACCTTTGTTTAACAGAGTGAAGTCCAGTGAAGTCCCTCTGTATTTCTAGCTCTCAGGCACTGGGATGCTGGTGCAGTTTGGGGTGATGCAGACTAGGTGGAGTAAAACTGAGCCTGTAGGACGAACAGCGCAAGGCTGAGGAAACAGGCATGAAAACAGACTGCAGATGGGAGAGATAAACAGGATCCCCAGGCTGTGACTGAGTAGGCAGGCCTCTTTAATGGCTCTTAGCAACGCCCCTGCTTTGACCCTCCTCATATGTGAGGAAAATCAAATCAATACACTGCTCTTCAAACCACGATGCTGCAGCAGCAGCAGGGCATTGTGGCAGCCTTCGTCTCTTAAATCCATCAACGCTTTTCAGTTTGCTGATCTCTGGATATTCATCCCTGCATCTCTGCTGAGAAAGACTCTGACTGCATCTTTAATTGGATTGTTTGAGCTCCCATGTACAACCTTCTTCTTATTAGCAAGCATTAGGTAGGCAATTTTAAAATGCTTTGGATTTTCAGGCAGCTTTAACATTGACCTGAGAATCCTATCGTATTCTCTGTAAACATAGCAGAAGCCTCTCTTTAAAACCTGCTCTGTTTAAAATCTTGGTTTCTTTTTTTTTTTTTTTTTTTTTTTTTTTTTTTTTTTTTTTTTTTGTGGTTGGGCAGGGGGTGTCTGTTTTTTTCCTTCTTTTTGTAAAATGGTCGTGGCTGATTTGTGCTTTTGGAAAAGGATATTCCCTTGTTGATCCCTCCCCTGTTCTTCCCCTGTTCTGCAGAACAGCTATAACCGATGCCATACAGTTACTTTCAGTGTTGTTGAACATCTGCTACACTGTCGAACATACAGGGCAAGCTGCTCACTCTTCTCTTTTCTTCTTTAATTTTCTGGTCCGTACTTCAAAGCTGCAGATCGGGACTCGACCACTAAGTAAGTTCTGCTTTGGTTCCAGAGATGGCTAACAGAGGACCAAGCTATGGCTTAAGCCGAGAAGTTCAGGAAAAGATTGAACAGAAATATGACCCAGAATTAGAGTCTAGGCTGGTGAACTGGATTATTGTACAGTGTGGAGAACAGATAGAGCACCCTCCGCCTGGAAGGCAACATTTTCAGACCTGGTTGATGGATGGAACGGTAAGTCTGGTTATATACTTGCATGGATTTATATGCCCAGTGTCTTTATTTTCTGTCTGCATTTAACTAAATTGCAAAGAGCTCGTGAACAGTGCATGGATATCTATCTTAGCATCTGCTTTATTTTCTTTTGACCAGGAATCTTAATGTCAGAAGATAATTATTCTGCTAGTGCACTGGGATTAGCACAGTACTTATGATTCCTATGAGTCATGCACATTATATATGAGTATGACTCATTGCCTCAGCACCTTTTCTCATACAGTTAGATGAGATCTGTTTTAAAATCAGATGTATACTTTTCTCTTTATGAAATCGTCAGTGTTGCTGGGGATAAGGGAAGAGATGCAGGAAATTTGAAGGACTGTATTATGTGTTTTCTTCTTGGGAATAATTCTGTAGCTAAAACATTGTGTTCCATTGAACAACAGGCAGATGCTGCTGTTTGCAGTGGGCTGTAAGAATATGCTAATCATTGAATCTCAGCCAAAGTGACTTCAACAATATTTCAATTGACATTGCTTATTTTTTTGGCTTGGACATGTGGTTTCTTCTCTGTCAGTTGTTATATAACCTTTACCAGTGATTGCTTTGTTCTTCCTAGCAGATTAGGATTTATATGGCCAGGCTATTGACATCAGTTAATGAAAGCTTTATTTCCTTTCTAATATACTTTGGTAATTAGCGATTCACTTCTTTGTTTTTATTTGAAGAAATTATGTCCCTGACAGAAACTGGCCAGGTCAAAAGCATTCTGCAGCATCACTTCATTTTCAGAAATTACCTCCTAGTTTGATGACTGTTTTCTAATTTTGTTTCTATATTTATCTCTCAGCTGTTATGCAAGTTAATAAACAGTTTACATCCAAAGGGAAATGAGCCCATTGCAAAGATCTCGGAATCAAAAATGGCTTTCAAGCAGATGGAACAAATTTCACAGTTCTTAAAAGCTGCTGAAATCTACGGAGTAAGAACAACAGATATTTTCCAGACAGTGGATTTATGGGAAGGTAAAAGTAATAAACTGGAAGTCAGTTTACAGTCTTCATTTTACTTTTCTTTGATGTGTTGTAATGGTGCATTTTGTTTAAGGCATACTCTCTAATGTAATTATCTTTTGTTACTCTTTGCCTTACCTCATTATAATGTTCTTCCAGGGGTGCATTATCTCCTCTGAGGGATTTATATTGCCCCAAGGGCATAAAGGAGCCTTACCAAACTCATGTGTTATCAAAACCTCCATCATTCTGATAGAAATCTACAGACCTAATAAAACATATGTTCTTTATGCTAATTATTTCCAAGTAGACAGCTTCTAATAGCAAATGTGGAAAACCTTTTTTTTTTTTCTGCTTGCAGGGTTTTATTGCAGTTTTCAAATTATAAGCAAAGCTTAAATTGGAGCTACAAAATGTGTTCCCAGGAGCAAATATGCCTCTGTGGAACTTATGAGGGCTCATTTATGATTAGCAAAAAGCAAAACTTACTGCTAACACCATGTTAGCTGAGCATCTTTCTCTGAGAATGCAGCCTTTTTAGAGAGGTCATTATGGCATTTTCACAGACTGCTGGGATATGTGGGAGGACTCATCTGAGGAACAGTTTGAGGGATTAAACACTTGGAACCTCTTTGTTGGATAGGTTAGAAGGGAAGGATGTACTGACAGCTGGAGTTACTAGGAACTGTAATGTTCTCAGAGTGACAGATTTACTTGGCAAATCCTACCTTTGGGTACAAGGACAGGATTATTTCTTCCAGTTCAGTAGTTAGTCTTTAATCCAGTCTACCTTTAAATGTCTTTAGGTAAGGGATTTCCACTTCCCTGGTGTAACACCCTCTCTGCCCCTCAGCACAGCAGACTACTGAAAGTGAAGCTCCATCTGACTTCTAGGAGGATCATAATAGCTCATTTCAGATGCTGTTCTTTGCAGTCTTTTGCATCTCACAATGGTTTCACACCATGCAAATCAAAGTATGGTACATTGATCCTTACCATGAAAAGGACTTGCTTTGAAGACAAAAAGTTCCTAATGATGGTGGCTTTCTTCACTCTTTCTTTCACTCATCACCTTTTCTGAACAGTTGTTAAGGAAAAGAGCTAGTGACTTCTAGAGGACAGGAAGTCAAAACACATCTCACAACCTAGGAGGGAGACATAGAGGACTTTTCTCCATTGTTACTTTAGGACTTCCCAAAACTAATGTGTCTCCTCATTTTCACACCCCCTTTTCATCCCTCTGGGGCTCATTTCAGTTCTGAGCTGACACAGTGTGTCTCTTCAGCAGTGAGTCACAGCAAGCTTTTTGTGTCTAACCTTAATTCTGACCTCTAGCATCTGTGTTGCTTCAGGGCTGAATAGTCCGAACCTGGATACATTAGCTGGACAGAAAGGACAGCCTCTTTTTCACTGTTTCATAATTACTGCACTGCTACACTTCCCGCCATAACCTCTTTAGAAAGAGAGGAGATCTCCATGTATGTTTCTAGGGAAAGAAAAATACAGCTTTTCTCTGGCACTGATTGTTTTCTGAGAGCTTTTGCTTTGAAGTTCTTAGTAGTGATTAACAAAAATGTTTTAGGATGCAATCTGCTGTTGGCCGTTTCAAATTCACCCAGTCCATCTGCTGCATTTTCCTTCATCTTCTTGGTCTGGGAGAAGGATCACCTCTTTTTTTAGTCCTTTCTTATACAAATGTTCTGTGCTCAGCTGCTTTCCCTAATCCACACCAAAGGTATGTGCAGTGTTTTCTACGGATACCTCCTTGTGTATATATATAAATGTATACTTCCAGGTAGGCAAAAGGCAGCTGTACATCTGCATATTTCTTCAGCCTTCACAAAAAAAAACATTTCAGGAATACTGTGCAGAGCAGTTCTCTACCTTTGGGCTTGAACCTTCCCCAGCCAGGTTTCCCCCAAAGAAAAAGGCTAACCCATAACAAGCGATCAGACGCCCCTTCATCCTTGTAGGGGCACTGCCACCATCCTCTAGGAGGCTGTGCTATTTGAAGAACACTGCAGAGGACACTGAAGATGCAGGGACCCCACGTGGGTCCCTGCAGCATGATGCTGGGAGGCTGAGGACTGAGCAGACAGCCCACGTGGCTCTCAGTGAACAAGTACTGGAGCCAAAGGAAGGCACTGACTGCAATTTACTGCAATGCCAGAGTCAAGCCTGGCTTCAGGGAATGCTTGTTATCCCTGCTCTCAGGTGGCTGCAGTATTAGGCAACTTTCTCAGTGGGCACGTAAAACTTTTCACAGCCATTTTCACGCTGACCACTGAGCCCCTTATGTCCTTTGCTGGAAGAGGATGAATGTCAAAAGACCACAAATGGTTTGGGGTTTTTCCCTCACCTGCAGTCCCTCTCATATACAGCAAGGAGGCTCTGAGAAGCAGGTCTACATCCTTGCCTTTGTTTTGGCAGATGGCACTCAGCTCCCACTTGGTCTGTTTTCCCCCCACAGCATCTCCCACTCTCCACTGACAAATAAAGCAGAGCTGAGGGCAGAGCGTGGGGGGAGGGAGGCTGCCAGATGGCTCTGAGAGGCCCGTGATCATATTTTGCTACCCATCTTTTGTTTCTTTTCCTTTTTAATTTTTTTTTTTTCTGGGCTTGCCCTGTTTATTCAGCCCATTCACTTTTAAATCCTCCAGAACATCCCTCTTCATCCCAGTCACCGCACCCCTTGTTATATGGGAGGCATCCCAAGGACGTGGTAGGTGGCATCTGTCACAGCATATGGTACATCTGCTGCCTCATGCGCTTCCCTGTGTGCCTGCTACCCTCCTGTGTGGGGTGTTGGCTCTTCAGCTGCCCTCCTAAGCAAAGATCCAGTCTGATCCAGGTTGTCTTGACAAATACAGTGCAGTGAGGGTTCTGGATGGTTGGCAATTTATTTTCCAAGCAAACGGTCCCCTGCAGATAGGGTTGCTGCAAACTTTATTAGGCTGTGTGACAGCCACGGTTGGAATCTGCTAGGTGTTTGTGGCTGCGGAGTGTTTTCCTCACCTCAGCCAGTGTGTTAGACCTGCAGGTTTGTGTGAATCAAAGCCCTGAGCTGCAGCTTCCCATAATCAAGGTGATGCATAGCATAACCACAGAATGTGCAACTCTCACTTCCTTCTACACTCCAGCTGGTCCTACAGTGGTTTTCATTAATACTGGCCCACTGGAGGTATTTCTGAAATCTGTTATCATCATCACCTCTCTTGTATCTCATGTTTTTATGAACTACTTATTTTCTCATGTGAAGAACTCACAGTCAAAATCAGATTTGTTAACTGGATGGAATATTTTAGCAAAAAAGAAAGAACTGGAACAGAGAGAAAGGGAGGGGATTCATAGAAATAGTCAGGGAAGGATTTCAGAAGGAGGGAGAGGCAAAAGACAGATTTGCAACAATTCACCAACTCACACAATTGGAAATCTCTGCTGCAACTCATTTTTGCTAGAAAGTTTTCCAAAAGTTAAGATGTCTGGATTGGGTAATGAATCTGTCTAACAGATGTCTTAATGTTCCCCACCCTTTTTACATCAAGTAACAAAGTACAGGAGGAAAACCAACAAAAAGGAACAGTTCTAATTAAAAAAAAAAGTAAAAAAATCTATCTCTCTGTTTTGTTTTGTTTGGGGAAAGGGTTGGATTTTTTGTGTTTGGTTTGTTGTTTTTTTTTTTTTGTGTGGTGTGTTTTCATTTGTTTGTTTGTTTGTTTTTTAAATCACTGGAGGAATCAGCAAAAGTTGTTGACCAAAAAGGAAAAGGTGCTCTCTTGGATCCCTAATGAATGTTCAGCTAAATGAAAGTGTGTCTCTAACCAAGTGATAGGCAATTACATCCTTTGCAATACAGATGGGATAAATCATCCCCTGAGCAGCTTTTCTCTCTCTTTTTTTAAAGAGAGAACCTAAAGAACTAGTAATGACCAGACATGTAACTTTTACTTGGCTAAAGATTAGAAGAGCCCTGACTATTTGAAGCAAGAAATAAAGTGAGGTAGCATAGGTGGGAGGTGGAAGGATGGCAGGACTTGATGGCAGGATCTGAAGGTGTGAAGCTGCAGAGCATTGATTTTTGGCAGCCTGAGAGGGGAAGCCAGTAGGACAGATCTGGGAGGTGATCTGATGATAAGTTACCTGCACAGGAGCTCTCCAGGAGAGCTGTGAGCTCTCTTAGCACTGGGACTAGCTGGAATTGCCAGGAGTTAAATGGTAGTATCAGTCTTGCCAGTTTATAGGTGAAAAAAATGAGAAACAGTACTGTTGTTTACCACACTCTTCTTTTTCACCCACGTTTTATTGAGTATATTACTGTTCTTCATACACTAAAGTGATTTCTTTTTAGCAGAAAAATTTGCCCTAAAGTATTATCTAGAAGGATTTAAAATAGTATGGGGGAAGGCATTAAAATAGCCAGAGGTCTGGAAACCTTGGAATGTCTGAATTGTTAAGTTTCTCTTTAGCATTGCCCTTTTTATGACTTTTATTAAACTCTTGCATGTCAGGATCTCCATTTCAGCAATGGTAAAATAGGATCTATAATGCTATTAATGCACCTTTTTAGGGGAACTGTGGGAGTTATTTAATAGATTGGATAAGACTGCTTATGAGTGTGCCAAGATATTTTTAATGCAAAGTTTTCTTTTATTAAATTCACTGTCTGTCTTTCTAGGAAAGGACATGGCAGCAGTGCAGAGAACTTTAATGGCTCTGGGCAGTTTGGCAGTCACCAAGGATGATGGCTGCTACAAGGGGGATCCATCCTGGTTTCACAGGTAAAGTCCAAAGCACAGCTGCACAGAGATATAATCTGCCTTTAGGCCTTAAGGAAATGTGCTGGGGAAGGGAAGAATCTTTCCAAAGTTACTTTGTAATGGAGAAGTTTACTCTTTTGGGAAAAGTTAGCAAAGACCCTACCAGGCACAAAGATTTTCTACCCTTCATTGGTTCCCAGTTTTATCAGCATCACTGCTAGGCCCACATCTTACAGTGTCTCATGAGCCTAAAGTTACACCAGGGCTGCTGGGGAGGAGCCCTTTGGGAGCCGTGTAGTGCAGCCTCTGCTAATGTAGCTTCATCACACCACCTTTTGTGTCCTTCCTGCCCTAAGCTGGGACAGCAATACAGGTACCAGGAGGGAGAAGCACATTGCCTCTGGCTCCAGCTCTGTTTTCATCCTGGAGGTGCCTCTTTTGAGCAAGACTGTTACACACTGTGTATGTGTCTGTGCATGCCTGGGGACCCCACTGGATGTCTGGGGTTTGGTAGTGTGCACAGGGTGGGGTGCAGCATGCTGCTCCAGGCATCTCTGTAGTGTGTCCATCCTCCTGTGGAGGGGTCCAGCACAGGTCACTAAAGACATAATCTTGTCCACTGACATCATCCCTGACTCATTCCCTAGAAGAACAACAATACTTAGGCAGTTCAGCCACCAGTTTTCCTGGCATTCATCTAGCAGCTCCAGCTAATTCTCTGTATCTGTTTATGAAGGAAAGGGATTGAAAGTGGCAGCAGCCATGCAGATATGTGTGTCCTAAGAGCAGCTGGCAGGAGAAGTGTGCTTTTGCCTCACATCAGATAGCAGACAGAAAGACTAATGAAGACAAGGCTGCCATGGCTGTCTGCAAACAAAAAATGACCCCTTTACTGAGCAAAGAAAAGGCATAAAGTCTCTTTCTATTTTTCATCAAAGCAAAAATTGTTTCACTTCCTAGTCATCTTACCACTTGTCTGTGAAGAATTCTCTGTCTTGGCAAGCTCTCCATTTGCTGTAAAAGTCCATTTGTTTTGGCTACAGAGGCTGAGAAGCAGGGACAGAAAGAAAAGGAAATCCTTCCAGTTAGCCCTCCTGCCTCACAAGCATATTATTGACATGACATTCTGCCATCTAAGAGCATTTCTTACACTGAAATATATGCAGCATGTTAGCAATAAGAGTGCTGGCTGCTTGTATTTGGTTTTCTTGAATTTTTGGATGTGTAGATGAGACTCAGCAAAAGTAAAGCACACTTTGCTTGGTTTGTCTTAAACCTTGAGCTGGTCTAGCTGAGGCAAAGGGAGACTTAAGTTTTAGATGAATAAGTGGAAACTCTTGAGAATTCTGTATAGGAAATTGGTTTAAATTAACTTAATACAGTGCACAAATATATTTGTATTTATGGAATGTAATTGGGTTCAAAATTGGGTTCAAATCCAGTAACATGCTTTAATATAAACCAGACATGAAATCACTACGACCCGGACAGGCTTATTTGTTTTATGTAACGAAAACAAAGTCCTACATGCAAAAATTAATTTCCATCTGGACTCTTAATTGTGGTTGGGAACAGTTTTCATTGGCATAAATCAAGATGTGATCACCTCCCTTCTCCTCTAGCTGTCTGTCCTGCCTGTACTGCTTGGGTAGCCAATTCATATCTATTGCAGCCCATCAAATACCATTTTACAGCTGTTGTCTTAAGGAAAACTGGTGCTCTTTCTATAAGGAAATAACAAATTACTGATCAGGAGCTACTTTCTGAATACTTTACCCATCCCTTCAGGCATATCCAGCCCCCTCACTGCCACCCAGTGTTAGTCCTAAATCAGGGCTTTCAGGATGATTCTTAATTGTCTCAAACTGAAAGAAGTCAAGATTAAATGGAAAATAAGAGTATCCATGCAGGGATCTACAGTGATTGAGATACTCCCACACTTGAGCTAAGCCATTTTAACTTTCCACTGACAGTGTCTCAGATACCAGCCCCACGAGGGCTGATTCTCTCTTCCTTGCATGCCCCAGCAAGGTTCTTGGATCCACGGCTGTTTGTTCTGTTGTGGTTTGGAATGGACAAGCACTGGTGAAAAGCTGGCACAAAAATTTAACAGATCCAGTGGGCACAGTTTGCAGTAAGGTTGATGCCAAGTGATGGCAGACAGGCCAAAGAGAACTTGGCCTAGTGTGAGATATTGAGGGGAATATCCTTGCCCTCACCTCTTTTTCTACAGTCCCAGCTAAGGCTATTTCCACCAATCTAAAAGCAAAATGTAAGTATATATTGCTGTCTGCAAGGCCTTCATATAGTAAATGTGGTGCTTATGATGGCAAAAATAACATCACAAGATCCAAACTCAACTTTTATTACATATCTAGGCTTCCCTTTAGTCTCTCTTTTCATTTCTTCTTTACAGCTCTCTTTTTTAAATCTTGTTCAGAGTTATTTTTCAACTTTCTTTGGAAATACTCCACAACACAGCTGAAAATTCTGGGAGGAAGGAGAGAAGAATAATAGACCGTGTTCCTGGGATTTTAATTAAAAGAAAGGCAGACACAGTGAACTTGAGATTCAATTAGGTAATAGGAGTAGTTTTAAAAACATCTCTTGTGGAGATCCCGGCAGTAGTTCCAGTATCCACGTAAGTAGTCTGGAAAAGAAATTAAGCAGGAATGAGAAGGGTTGCTGCCTGAGGAACCCACAGTTCTGCATGCCCCCCTCCAAAACTCTTTCTCTCAGGAGCTGTGAGATCTGAGAGCCTATGCTGGGCTTTGGTCAGCCCTCTTACTAGTCCGTATGGTAACACCGGAGAGCCATTCTGAAAAATGACAGGTAGTACAGGTTTCCTCTGAGTCCTTCTCCCTTTTCAGCTTTCTGGAGCTTTTATGCCCACGTGAGTTCTTCACCTGCAATGTCCTGAGCCTAGCAAAGAGTTTTAAGTGCTTTCACAGAGAGGATGGTGTTGATGGATTTCAATCACTGCAGGCAGCTAATCTAGGGTTCTCATCTAGTGTGTGGGGAGAGAAGGGGTATTGTAATGCCATGCCACATTGCAGGGAAACCTGATCCCAGGACAGACAGACACAGCAGGGAGAAAGTTTGTACCTGGGTGGGTGTAGAGTCGAGTTGATTGAAAACCTGGCTCATCCTCGGGCTCTGCTGATTCATATGGCTTATTTGGTAGGCACAGACTGATCCTTTTCCCTTGTAAATGACTTGTTTTCCCTGTCTTGGATAAACTAAACAGTTTCTAGCAAGGCAGCAGAGTACAGACTTTTGTGCTTCTTCTTAAAAGCCACTTTGGCCCTCAGTGTTTTTCTGAAGGATGAGAGGCTCCTTTTAAACTCCTACAAAGGTTCATTGATCCAAAGGGCTTTTGGGACCCGGGACCACTGAACAAAAGTGGTCAGTGTGTTTTGACAGAAGATAAAGGACAGCCATACAGTCAAGACACAGGTGCAAAGGGCGCAGTCTATTGCTCAGAATAGAGAGATCTGGAAATGGCAACTGAGCAATTGTTCTGTCCTGCAGGCAACCATTCTGCTCTTCAAAAATAAGCAAGACATTTCACTGTCCCATTTTTTCTTGGAGTACATTCAGCTTTTATTTACTCCATCGAGTTAAATGATACCAATTTGTACTGTTGCTGTAGGTGGATATCAACCTGTATTACAGCACAGGTAAGTGTCTCAGTGATCGTGGATGTGCCACGGATTACTGCTTTTAAGAGCTATAGGGTTTAGCACAAATTGACCATATTATGTGTATTATGGAACTATACAAATGGAACTATACAAATATTTTACCTGTCACAGTGGCTGGGGGAGTTCCTTGGGGTTCTGGAATATGTGGTACAGTGAAAGTCTGAAGTGGTATAGGTTTGACCAGTGCATTAGGTTGGATATTAGAAAGAATTTCTTTATGGAGAGGGTGATCAGACATTGGAATGGGCTGCCCAGGGAAGTAGTGGATTCTCCATCCCTGGAGATATTTAAAAAGAGACTGGATGTGGCACTCAGTGCCATGGTCTGGTAACTGCAACAGTAGTGGATCAAGGGTTGGATTTGATGATCTCTGAGGTCCCTTCCAACCCTGCAAATTCTATGATTCTATGATTACTTCTGACTGCAGGAAAGCAATTAGCTCAGCCAGAATTGTCCAGCCCATGGGATTCATAAATGAAATACTGCATTACAGGGCACATGTCTGTTACCGTGAGCCAATATCAGATTGCTTTTCATGGTCCTCTAGGCATACACAGAATGATGGTATGTGTGTATGTTGCTTTTTTTTGTCTGTATCTGGACAGGAAAGCGCAGCAGAATCGACGAGGATTTTCAGAGGAGCAGCTTCGTCAGGGACAGAATGTAATAGGCCTTCAGATGGGCAGCAACAAAGGAGCATCACAGTCGGGTATGACAGGCTATGGGATGCCAAGACAGATTATCTAAAAGCATCTCTGTAGAGAAAACACTCTTTCTGCAGCATGATGTTGAAAAAAAAAAAAAAAAGAAAAAGTAAACAAAAAAAAAATGCTCATTAGTTCCTTTTCTGCCTGGTTTCTAATAGTTAGTACTCTTTAAGGTTTGGAGTATTTTTGGTTTGGTTCGTTTTATTTGCAGCTGCAAGAGTTCATCTAGGAACTTGGGTTTTTGTGGTGGTATGTGTCAGTTCACAGCACGTGTGCACTGCTGCCTCCTCCTTTTCACTTCTGAACTATGCAAAGACAATTATTCTGTATTAATTTATTTGCGAAGTGTTATCTTCCATATTTGTCTCACACTGCACTTGTATTTCAACCAGTAACCTCGTTCTTCAATTCAGTGATGATATTGTTTGACCTAAGAATAAAGACAAATTAAAGACATGCCTTAGACTCATTATTTAGAGGTAAAATCACCTAAAACCAACAGCCACCATGGCACAGTGCTGGGTAGTTAAATATTTCAAATGGTTCCCCTGTCTCATCTCTAACCTAGAGACTGACTCCTTGCTATGTTGTTTAGAGTTTGCATTACATGTTCATTTTAGTGTTTGTCTAAAGGAACAACTAATGTATTTTCCTATAATCAAAAAAAAAAAAGATGTATTATCCATGGAGTCTCATTTGTGTAGTCCCATCTGATGTAGCTCAGATTTCCCTTGATCTAGTGTGCTGGGTTCACTGCAGCCAGCAAACCTGCAGATTGAGCTAGCATCAGTTTAACAGGTAAAAAGCAAAAAAGCTGTGTGTGAAAACAAAGCAAAATAAGGAATTAATTCAGTACTTCTCATTGTCAGTCAGACATTTATCTCCTTCCTGCAAAGCAGGGTCTCAGCATGCATAATGGTTACTTGTCACCACTTGCTGACCATGACACCTTATGTGTGGGATATCCCTCTGGACAGCTGGGGTCAGTTGTCCTGGCTGTGATCCATCCCTGCTTCTTACCCACTTCCAGCTGTGGGGCAGAATGAGGGAGAAGATCTTGACACAAAGCAGGCACTGTTTAGCAGTAGGCACCATGCTGGTGGTTTGTCTATGTTGCTTTAGTCACCAACCCAAAGCACAGCACCCTACAGTCTGCTGGGGAGAAGAGTAACTTCATCCCAGCCAGACCTTGTAAACAGCAGGCAGGTCTCCAAACTCAGGGAATTCTTCACCAGGAAAGGGCAGTATTTCAGACAGAGCTGAGAACAGGCTTTACCTTGTGATAATTGATATTGTAGATGTAAAACAAGGTGTGTTTTAAATACATAGGAAGAAATAGAGCAAAAGTGTTAGAATATTTCTGACCTGAAAAATGCTCATAATTCAAATAATCTCTTCTGCTCAGCTGTAATAACTGGTAAAAGTGCCTCACACTGGTAGTTCATTTGGGATAGTTTGCTGGGGAGTCACTGCTTGCTGATCTAGTCATCTGGCCACAAAAGCTTAGGCAAATGTAGGTTCCCCTGCTAGTCAGTGAGCTGCCTTGCAGTCATGTGGCATATACACCTAGGGGATGCACACTATTGTCTCTGCAGGGTTTTCTTCCTGTTGTTAGCTATCTCTGATGGCTTCACTCTCAAAGCCCAGTCACTTCTTCATCCCTACAGGCAAATAGGAAGGCAAACATAATTGTGGCCTTTTTTAAAATTTTTTTTTTATTTCATGACAGACTTACAAGAAGGCCTGAAAATGTATTATCTGTGCAGGTAGCAAAAAAAGGGCAAGCTGCTCTGACAGTAGAGTGCCTACAGACACAGGTAATGAAGACTTCTGCCCGAGTCTGAACTTTGGTGACACTTGGTGGCATCTAGTTGTCCACTAAGTAGCCCTGTAGCCAATAATAAAAAGATCGACGTGACTTCAAAAGCTTCTACCCCTGATTAAACTGCAAGGATGATTTCTCCAGCTCAGATTAAATCCTATTTTCCCTGTCAGTAAAGGGATTAGAGTAACAACTCCCCACTTCAGTCAAGCTTTCCTGAAGTACTGCTTGACACTGCAAGTGAGGAGTAATGTAAAGATCCTGTTACATGGTTGGGGCTGAGGGGCTTTCTAGCAGCTGCCCCTGAAAAGGTCCTGCCCTCACTTGGACCTCCTCTTGTACCTGCCAAGGTGTCTTGGCTCCTCCAGTGTGCTCTTGTCAAGCAGTTTAAAAATGTTTACTACCTGTTCAGAGCTATTTTTCTGTTACTTAGGTGAATTAGTTCATCAGAGGATCAGATGACTACAGCTGGTGGTGCATCAGGATAGGAGTTTGCTTTCAGCTGTGGCAGGGCATTAGTTCAGTGTAAAGTATAACACAACATTTTCCCCTAGGTATTACATTAAGTGTAACATGAAGAAAATAGTGTTTTTTCTTATTAAAAATGAATAAGCTGATGAAGAAAGTCTGGGCTGATGACAAGATAAATGACTGCAACCAGAAATTTTGCCTTTGTGAATGTGAGCAGCAGCAATCTTCCCCTAAGAGAAACTATGAAGTCACAGCCACAGCAGACAAAAAGGCCAGATGAGAGCAGCTGGAAAAGCTGCCTTGCAGGTAAGGGGGCTGAGAAAACACAAGCTGACCCCTCTGCCCCACACCACCCACACTGAGGACACAGTTTTCAGCAGCCAGACCTGAGCTTGGTGACCTGGGTATCACCTCTCCTTTGAGCTGCATAATTCCCAATCCATATATCCTCCCTGGAAACACCATTTTTTAAATGCCAGTTGCATTCCCAGGGTATGATACATTCTGCATCCCTGTTGTGATGCTAGAGCATCACCTGCCCCCCTTCTGTGTCAGATTTTCTCCTTGCAGCCATTGGAGAGGAGCTGGGCAAATTCAAGTCCTAGCCATTTGCATGACTGCCTCAGAAGAGCAGAGAACTACCTGGTCAGAGCAGTGATCCCTCTAGCCCAGTACTCTGCCTCTGATAGCAGTAAAAGAAGTGGTTACTTAGAGAGAGCACCTGAGCCCAGCTGCTTTCTTCAGTGCCTGCCCTTCCAGATCCATCAGCACCTACAACTGTTGCAATAGGGTACATCCCATAAAGTGTTTCTTTACTGTAAACTATCAAACCAATCTAGATGTTAATATCTGGCAGTAGATGCTGCAAAATATAGAAGTATATTTATATATAAAACATAAAATAGGAGGGGTTGGAAGGGTCTTCTGGAGATCATTGAGTCCAACTACCCTGCTAAAACAGGATCACCTAAGGTCACACAGAAATGTGTCCAGATAGGTCCTGACAGTCTCTAGAGGAGACTCCAAAACCTCTCTGAGCATCCTGTTCTAGTGCTCTGTCACCCTTATTTTGTGATTTAACCTTATCCTTCCTTATTTGCATACAATACACACAGAAATGTTAATGGTATAATTAATTGATTATTAATATACTCTGACCTACTAATGTTTTCCTATTAAAACATCCTTACTACTAGGTTTACAAACATGTTAAACTAAGAAATAAATTAATAGAGTACCAAGCCAGTTCAGTAACCAGGATAGCAGGAAACATTATTGCTTTTCTAATATCAACAACACACCACTGTAAGTTTGCTTCTGTTGCATCAAGAAGGTTGCCCAAGGAAATTGTGGTTGCCCCTTCCCCAGAAACGTCCAGGGTTGGATGGGGCCCCGAGCAACCTGGTCTTGTGGGAGGTGCTCCTACCCATGCAGGGTATTAGTAGATTATCTTTAGTGATTAGTATATTATCTTTAGTACATTAGTGGATTATCTTTAAGGTCCTTTCCAACTCTAGCCATGCTACAGCTAGCCCATGCTAAGGCTATGACTTGGCCAAGGCCAACTATCCCAGCTTAAAACAAAAAAAATATTTTTGTGAGAAAGTGCTTTAAATATTCTTGCCCCCACCAGCTCTACCAGAGAAAGCTCCATCATAGCAGGCTAGAGCAGAAACCCCTTAAACATTGCTGCCCTTCTGTTTCAGTTTGTCATACCTTTAGAAATGTAAATGACATTTCTCTGCCTTCATGAAGGTTTTGTGACCATGACCTCATTACAGACAATTGCTCAGTGACTTCTCAAAATTAAGGTAGCATCTAATAACTTTGTGAAATGATGCTCTGTAGTGGTGTGAGTGATAAAGAACCACATATATGAGTGTTATACTCCAGTTTACTCCCATTTATTAGGAGAGAAGAAGGACAACACAGCAAAAGGAAAGTCAATATTAGGTTCAGCCAGTTCAATTAAGCTGGAATCTGAGTTCTATTAGGCTAACATAACATGACATCTTTTAAATAAAAACTAATGAGGGAGAATGGCATGAAGAGGCTTTGCTCTTCAGTAAATTTGCCTGCAGCATCTCTTTGCAATCCTGAGCATCATCCCCCACACTCTGCAGGGGTGTGAGGAGAAGGTGCTGCTGGCAGCAATGGGTACCAGTCCACCCCTCCCTTCTGCCAGAGAGTTGCAAGTGCAGGATGACCACATTCCAGCCACAGCACATTCAGACCAAGCTGATTTGTTTTACTAACTGCTTAGGCCAAAACAGAGCCACGAGGGAGAAAGGAGGAAGACTCAGGATATCAGTTTTATTTCTATGTCTGTAACCAATTGTCTTTGTCTGCATTGTTTCACTTTGCCATTTCTCTTGTATGAAATCAGGGTTAATAGTTATGTCTTGAACAGTTCAGGAGTTAGTAGGATCAGTGACATGAGACTGTCTCCTACCCAGAGATAAGCTTCAAATACCTTGAGAAGGGAAGCAAGCACCTTTAGGTGAAAGACATTCAGCCATTGACTGGGCCTCTACTGTGACTGCCATGGTAATTCCTGAGCCAGAGAGTGAGGAGGCACCAAGGCTTCAGATAAACACGTGTTCACAGACTCCCCCTCCAGATATTTTGTCTTTTGACAAGCTTCAAAAGAAACATAAAAGCTGAGTTTGTAATGCAACTGCAAGCTACGTGGACATACAGTCTGTGACACCTGAAACTTAAGGTTGACCCCCAAGTAGAGAAACAGACAATTCCATAAGCAGGTGTTTTGCACAGTTTGTTCTTGTCTGGAAACACGTGTTTTCCCTCTCTGTGGGGATTTGTGCAGAAAAGGCAAGTGGCATGGACATGAAGACAACACGACTGTTAGGAAAACATGCACAGGCAGCCACCTCTCACCACTCTAACTATCAGATTTACCTATTTAAGCTTCCCTGAGGTTGTTCTGCTCACCTAAATCTCCAAAACAAAAACACCATAGTTCTGTGACTAAGCCAAAACAATAGAAAACCATGATGTAAAATGGGAGAGTGGGATGGGAAAAAAAAAAAAAAAAAGGATATTAACTGTAGGGGGAAAATCACAGCCTTGGATGAAAAGGAATTTTTCTGCTCTCATCTTGCAGTGTTCATGTGACAGTGCAGTGCACGATGCTGTTGACATTCAAGTAAAGTTGAAAGTGCTATTTCTCAGGTGCAGAAATGTATTTGTCTATAGTTCAGCTGGATTTATAGAGGAAATTAGAGAGCTGACCTTTCTCCCTAATTAAATTTCTGTTAAATGGCTCATTTTGGTAGAAACACTACGCTGTGATTGGGCAGGAGTAAATCCAATGCTATACTGAGTCAGTGCTCTGTAGACTGCATAGCAGGTTTAATGCTTACATCTAGAAGAAGAGATGTTCAGAAACCTAGGAGCAGGCTGTGCTCTTCTCTGCTCTAGTCCAAGGATTTGCAGGACCAGACTCTCCTGGTGAGAGGAAAAGCAGAGGGATGGAGCAGGCACCTCCAGGCACATGGCTTGCAGGAGCTTGAAGCAGCAAAATGTGTCTGAGACAGACTTGTGACTGCTGCATAATCCTGAAATGGATTTTAAGAAAGGTTATGCATTGTCATGTTGTCAATAAAGATGTGAGGTGGATGAAAGCTTTTGTGTTTGCACAAAATCAGTGAAACACTGTTTCTTTCAGTTCTTGTTAAGACACAGAAAAAGAGAAGGACCAGAAAAGAGCAGGGATTGTTTTTAGGAACAGGTTTTACATTAGTGTCATTATGAGTCAATACTTTATGTTAGGTTTCTTCATATGAGCTCCCACACACAATGTAGATGTAAAGACAGCTTTGCTTCTTCCAGCTCCTTCAAACACAAACACAGGAGATGTTGTTTTCACCAGGTTCTTAAAAGATGCTGGAGTGCCTCCCCACAATGGATGTGCCTTAACACTACCAGAACTAGTGAGCACCAGTTCTGGTCTTTTGTGGGTTTGGTTCTTGGTAAAAGGGGGACAAAACTAGTTCCCCATCTCACAGGAAAGCAGTAATTAATATAAATGCAGATCCGGCTTTTAAAGTGCTTGGGTACCATGGCAACATCAGTTTTCAACGCGATTAGACAAAGCTTTTGATACAAGTAGGAAAAATCAATACTTCAGGTAGCAGTTTGGGAGGTGTAAGTGGGATATCAAGAGAAACTGTGCACGTGCCAGGAGTGATCATCATCTTCTGACATTCTCTGAAGAAACCTTTTCCCCTGATTTGCCACAACAGTTAAGATGAATCAAGCGTTGTGTCACAATTGTGGAATTAGTGTTAAACCAAAGCAGTATTTCTTAGAATCCTCCTGCCTCAGAAGGATAGCTTTGAATATCGTTATGGTTTGACTGCATGATCTTAGGGGTCTTTTCCAACACGAATGATTCTTTGAAGATGGGATACAGCTGGGTCCCCAGACAAGTAGCAGCTGGAGTAGGTTTTGCTGCTGAAAAGAGTTTGGGCTGTAGCTGCCTGGCTTTCGTTGCTTGATTGCATGAAGGAAATGCAGAGAAAGGTTCAGGTTTTGCCTGAAGAAAAAGAAGGTGAGGTGAACAAAAGTCAGGCTTATGTGTGTAAGCTGAAGTCCATTTTGCTTTTGTATATGGAGGAGCTTTTGCTCTGAGTCAGTGTCCCTAAAGTGGCTCAGCACTGGCAGGAGCTGCTGGAAACGTAGCAAAGCTATTAATCCTTCATGGCTGCTTGTTATTAAGTGCATTTTATTTCTGGCTGTTGATGGAGGTGTTATTAACCAGGGCAGTGTGACCACAGATGAAAGCAGCCCACGTAGCAGTGTGGCTGTATGAAGGCATCTGTCCCAATGCATGTGGGCCTTGCAGGAGCTGCTGTGAGCAGAGGGCAGCTGGGAAAGGCTCCCAGCTAAGATGTGCTGGCTGCCATCACGAAGGTCACTGTGGTGAGCTTTAAGGAATGAACTTGCAGTTCCTAAGTCCTGGGATTTATTTTTTGGACTCCCGTGCATTTGGTTTTGAGCTCTATCACTTGTATTGGAGATTGATTCTTTATGACTTCTCAGTGTAAGAAGCTTTTTTGCCTGCGTCTCAGAAAGAGACACAAAATTCTTGTGTGTGTTTTGGAGGAGATTTACTGAGCACTGGAAGTCTTGCTTAAACACAAAAGTTACTTTTATCTCCTGCTGTGAAATGTTTAATTATGTGAAGCCCTCCCCCAGAAGCACAACCACAATATGAGCTGGTTTATGAGATGCCAAAAACAATGGCTGTAACAGCCATGATTTTTGTGTATGTGTTAGTAAGTCAAGCTATTGCTGTATATTTCAAGACAGAATATAAAAACAAGTAATATGTGGTAGGTTTCTACATTTTTTCGGGTGTGAAACACCTATAACCACTTGAATCAAAGTAAGTAGATAAAAGAGAGTGGTGCATTTGTAGTAATTGGTTATTTTCTTTTTCTTTTTATTTCTGTCTTTTCCTCTTTCTTTTTATATACTTGGTGTAGGATGAGGATCAAAAAGACGAATTATTTTTTTACAACAGTACTCAGCAGTCTCTGTATTCTGTAAAATGAATACATGAATGATTGAGCAGGTTTTGTGCTGTTTGCATTTTAAATGGGAGCTGTGAAATAAAAGCAAGCTGTAGTACTGCCATGTCATAGGAGCAGGCTGCATGAGTGAACCTCCTTTTGGCAGCATATGTTCTGTACTTAAAATGTCTGGCTCCATGTAATATGATGAGTCCCTTAAGACCCACCTTCTGCAGTTGCTCTATGGGTTGCCCTCCCACTGGAGTCAAGCACATCCAGGCAAATCTGATTATTAGCTGGAAATAAATGGGCCCAGGGAGCACTTAACTGAAGGAGTGGTGGTGCTCATGCCCTTCATTTATGTATGAGCTGGAGGAAGGAGGTTTCAGTTCTGAACATTACTTTCTCTAAGAGACTGTGTGCTAGCTATAATGGGATGAATCATAAACCTTAGCATTCATCTAAAATGAATCTTAAGTTTTGAAGACAATGAGTTTCGAAAGATGTTAGCTTCTTCAAAATGATTCAGAAATAAAGGGATCCATTTATCTTGGTGTTTAAGACAATCTTCTTAAAACAATGTTTCTAATGTAATCTGTACTGTATGTAGGGCATACATGATGAAGGCCACCTGAGAACAGTTAGCGTGCTTTAAATGTCAAAACTCTCCTTGCGGTGATATTTTTAGAGTATCAGAATTCGAAAATGTAGTATTGAAACAGCTGGATTTTTTTTGTTCTCTTGCAATGTCATGGTGGTTAAGACATGAGCCCCCAATGGAGCACCGTGTGGTCTTCAAGGAGATGAACTGCAGTGGTCATGGCTGGCATCAGTGGGGAGTGATGTGGCAACACCCCTTAATGGGCAGAGAAAACAAAGAGGGTTTTTTTTGATTCCTGGACTCCTTACTCTTTGTTTAAATATGAAACCAGGGAGAAAAAACAGCACAGTCTGATAGGAGGGGGGAGGGGGGGGCCAAGAAAACACTTTCTACCTTCTACTAACTTGCCTGTTTTATACATATGGTGGGTATTTAAGCAAAAAAGCCAAATTAGGTATTAAGTTAATTTGAAGACTGAATGGATTTAAAGTTGTCTTTCCACTGAGCAGGCTTGAAATAACCCATGAAATATGGGGAAAGATGGACAGAATAAAAGATACAGTGAAAGGGACCCCCAGGAGGGGAACCAGCTGCTCTGTTAAAAAAGAAGGATTCCTCTAATTTGGGAGAAGAAGGAGATGAATGACCTCTACAAATGGAAACATGAACCAGCTGGACTTAATGTCATCAACACTACTCCTTCTGCCATCGCCGTTCACCAAGGATCTCGAGTTTTAGTTGTCTCTTTGGTCAACATTTGTATATTCTCAGGTAACATTGCTAATTTAAACTGATGTATAGCAAGTGAAGGTGAAAGTCCTGTCATCTTGACTGGGAACAAGGGAAGGAGGATCTTTATGGACATTATTGGGAAGCTGTTCATAGCAGAGCTCGGTAATGTGGCATTGCTTAAAGACAACTGGCATATTCTTGTTTACTTGGTTGTCTAAAAATAAGGCACATCAGAACACTCATGCTCTCTCCAGGACATCACCTCTGCACAGGCACAGCTGCTGCACTTGGGATAAGCTCCTTTCATGTCAGGCAGGAGCTACTGATCTGAAGAAACAAAAGCCAATGTTCCTGCCGGAGCATTTTCATTCCGAGATAGATGAGTGTCTATCCACCAAAAGGAAATCAGGGCTCCCAAAGAACAGGATTTTTTTTTATTTAAAACTGTTTTGCTCCTTGGGGAGGAAAATTCACTCCAAAAATAGTTCTTTACAGAGCATTACTTATGTACTTGTAACAACACTTTGTCCTTTGAGATGAAGGTGGTGGCTACTGCCGTTTGCTTGGTGGTTTACAAAATGAATCATGTTTCCTCCCTCGGCATTCATTACAAATGCAAAGCACTTTTGAGACTTACCATGGTATCTGGGAGTCTTTTAAAATCCTCAGGAGGAGGGCTGCAATGAAAATTCAATGTATTACTGAGAGTTGTTTAAAAATACAACTTCTATAGCAAATTTAAACTATAGGAATCATGTTCTACATAAAGTCCTTTCCTTCCTACTCCTCTGTCCCCAAGAAATATAGTGAAATAGGAGTCTAAATCTATTCTTAAAAATGTTTCTAGAGAAAACTTTGTGAAATGATTGGGCCAAGACAAGTTCTTGAACAGTATCCTAACAAAGCAAAGGGTTTGGCCTAATAGTGTAAGGGCAGCAGGGCCCTCCTGGCTGCTTCCCAGTAATGATTCTGGAGAAATATTGACAACCCTGTATATCACTTGCAAGACTGAGAGCCAAGACACCATGAGGCTGCACAAAATCCTAAGTTATGTGAAGAGGTGTCCCACGTAAAAGTGTAGGCATGTTTTATCTTGTTTGTCTTGTTATGTGGCCATGGCAATAAATACTTTTAGGAGAGCAGCTCTGCCAACATCTCGTGATTCCAGATTAGTTCTCGCCTCCTTTCAACTTAGAAAAGAACCATAAGGAGTACATCTCGCCTGTTAAAATAAATTCACTGCAAGTCTGGACAAGCAAAAGGTAGGAAGCTGACTGGCCAGCATGGGAATGGATATAGGGAGCTCCCTGTGTCTGAAGGTCGAGACACACAGATGTTCAGCCCTGCTCTGTTACACAGAGGAAGTGCAGAGTCTTGGCAGGTTCTGACATTACTGTACACAAGGGATATAGTCTGGGGATCTTAGTTCATGCTTTCCAGGCAACAAAGGATACTAAAATTTCACTGCAGTAGGCAAGTGCAGCTTTTGTGACCAGTTATCTTTTTTAGGCACTGTATGCATACACTTGCAATCAGCTTGTCTCCTGTGATAACCTCCTGAACACCAAACAAATCTCAGGTGTGTCCCCCCCCTAGCCTGGCAAATTGATGCTCAGGATGATTTCCACAATGGTCTTGATTACCTTCCTTTTATCTTTCATGAGGTGCTTGGCTTTAACATTGAGACGGTTGAGCTTGCTGACATAGCATTGTTTATTTGAAAGAATTAGGGCCAACTTGTGGAAAAATACAGTACTTACACCCCAAGTAAAGATTTGTCTGTAGAGATAGCTCAAATGGTGGTGTTGTGAGATGTTGGGTGACAGAGCTGGATAACATGGCAGCTCTGTAGGCAGTCTTACAAACTCTTTGAACTCAGTTGTGTGCTGACCCAAGGGCTAGGAAGGGTGTTTTTTTCTGCTGAATTTCCACACAGCATGGACAGAAGGTAAGAGGAAACTAAAACTATTTCAGACTATGGTAGCATTTTGGTCAGGGTGTTGTGATGACACCACAAATGCAGTGGACAGGGCTGTAGCTGTACAGGGCTGTAGGTTCCTCTTGCGAAGAGCTCTTCAGTTCTTACAATTTCATCATGTAGCAGTGAACATGTGAGGATGTTGCCATATGCCAATCATGACCACATCCAGCCTTTGAAGTCCTGCTGCTCTAACCAGCATGCAAAGAGCAATGTCTCTCATGCAGAAGTTAAAAGCAGATGGGAGAAACAAATGCTATACAGATCACAATAACAAGTTTTGTATTTAGGCTTGTATTCTTGTTTCCATCAGTCCAGCTCCTCTTAACTTCTTCCTGTCTTTTCACTGCAATCAGCCCAAGGGCATGATCAGATATTCAAGCTGGTGATCAATCCCTAATGAAAGTTTAGTGTCCTTGCAGCTGAGGTATAGCATTGCCTGCAAGTGCTCAAAGTGGTCAAGGTCACAGGAAGCTGCAATGACCTAGATGGAACTTCAGGAGCAACTCCAGGGAAAAAAAAAAACAAACCACACAAACCCCAACCAACCAACCAAAAAAACCCAAAAACAAACCACCAAAACAGGAGAGTACACTTTGGTGAAGGGCAGTCAGTGCAATTCTTGGTCAGTTGTGTTCATGTCTAACAGCATTCACTAGTGGTTCATCTCAACTGGTTTGTCTGGTTTTGTCTGTGGCTTTCATTCTGAACACCAAATTTTCTGTTTAAATTACATTGTCTGCACATCTGCACTGCCCTGCCTCTGCCTGAACTTTGAATTTTCATTGTCATGGTGAGGAGCCTGCCAATAACAAAGCTATGCAATTCAAACACTAAAAATACTTTTGTTTAAGCTTTTCCGTGTTGAATTAACTGGATGAACTTCCTGGCGTCCCTCCCTGTCAAGTATGCTTTTTCAGTCCTTGAATAAATCTCTATGGGTCTTCTGGGTGCTCTACTTACCAGAACTTTTGGGATGACTACAACAGTGTCAGTCACTTTTAGGAAGTGAAATGTCAAGTTATCCCAATAACCCATGAACAAAGAAACCAAAATCCCAAATTCACCAGACTGAGTGAAACAGCTTGTTTAACAATGAAAAGTGCAAATAATCTGTTTACTAGTAGGGTAATTCAAGGGTTTTTTTTTGTTTTAAAAACAAAAATAAAAAAATATATAAATCTGTTCTGCTCCTTAACAGTGTAGTTATGTGTGCTGCTTTTAGTCTGTCATTGCCTGGGTGATAACATCACAGGACTCTGAGACCTCATAGAGCATGGATAAAAGTGGTATTTGTGACCTGCATGCATTGCTGAAGGTGTCACAAAGACAGAAAAAGCTAAGTTTTTGTTATTTTTATATATATATTTATATTTATATATATATTTTTATATATTATATATATATTTTTAAGGTTTTTTTGTTCTGTCCTACTTAGAAGATGCTCAGAGAAACAGAAATGAGATGAAAGGTCAAGACTGAAAGAAAGGGACATGGATAGGTTTTTGAAAGACAGAGGAGGGAACACAAGGAGTTAAACTTCCAAAGCTGGTTTTCTTTCAGGGTATCAAAGATTGTGAGGAAAATACAGCTGTCGAAAAGTAGGACAATTAAGTTAGCATTTGATGTGGAAATTTATTTGTGGCAAACATCAGGCTTTTGGAGGCCTTGGCACAGTATTTCCTGGGGGAGCTACTGCAGTCCTGCATGCATGGGCAAGGTATCTTTGGTTCACTGGCACTGAACAGTACTCTTCTTTCAGCTGGGCATCTGCTATGGCAACTGATTGCTATGAAAGTGTGGGGAGAGAGATGTTTTCCTATTTGCCCTTCCTGTGGTTCATTGTGTTTGTTTATAGAGAATGGGGTATCCATTTATCATAACAGCTTCTAGGTGTCTTAGCCTCAAGGATCAATGCTTTTGGACAGTGCTACACTGCTTATAAGCTGAAGACTAGACTTAAAAATTTTGTCCTTGTTCACTTTCAACAGGACACCTATGAACAACCAAGTCAGCAGCTGAAATGTGTTTTTTAGGGAAGAGAATCACAGAATATTTAGGTTGGAAGAGACCTCCAAGATCATCCAGTCCAACCTTTGACCAACACAATAATCTAACTACTAAAGAAGAGGACAGACACATTCACCAGCAAAAGTGCTTTAACCTGGCTTGTCAAACTCTGCTGGGGCCTGACCTAGCCATCCATGCATGACTGAGCACTCTGATAGACAAGAATTTACACATCAGCACATCTCATCACCTGAAAATCTACAAACATTGCTTTTGCTTGACTGAAGCACTTGCCATGACTTGACTTATGTAGAGTTGTCATTGGCTTCCGTGCTAGCTCAACTAGGTCAACCTTGTTATTGTAGAAACTCTATCTTATTTTATGTATTTTTAAATTGCATTTGAAATGCAGCAGGTTTCCTAGCACTGCAATTCTCCACATTTGATCCAGTAGTATGATTCATGTATGCTGTGTTGGTGTTACTTGTCCTGCTTCCTGCCCCACATAGCTGTCCAATTTCATATAAACAAAAGAGAAATTGAGAGTAAAATTAGCTAGTGGCTCCAGTAAGAGACAAGTGGTGTGAAACCATAAAATGATGGCTTGTCTGGCCTTAAAATGCCACAGACTGATAAATGGATGGTATGGCTGAGTAATGTGCTCACTTAGCCTTTTTATTTTAATTTCAGTTGATGGGGATACAAATAACTAGGCTGTTCTCAGCACAGGCAAGACAAAATAGCTCTATTAGTGCTCAGGGAAGGTGCAATGCAAGGCAGTCAGCAGCTTCATATCGGATAATAGGCTTGGTCAGTCGCAGTTACATGGTGTGTCTGGATCTATGAAGACAACTCAATTGCCTGTAAATTCCAAGATAATTTTGTCTGTTAGAAACTGTTACATCAGAGACCTCTAGGCATAGTCAGGCATTGTCAGAAACTGTCAGGAACTAGAAATTAAGAGCTCAAGGAGAGGAAAAATAAGTGAATGTGGTGATAAGAAGCTGCATCACCAGGTGACAAAGGTCTCAAAGCCAGAAGGACGGTATTCATTCACCTGATGGTATTCAGGTGAAAGAGGTTCAAAGTTGGTAATAAAACATATATTGGTAGACTATTACCAGTTAATTAATAATCAATTGCCACCTGCTACCATACTTCAGTAAAAGCCTCCCTTGAACGCTTGAATTTGGTCACAATTGCAGCTTCCAAGAAAAGAGAAACAGTTATTGTGTGATGGTTTTGTCTCCTGTGATGGAAGAGATGCATTCATAATATTTATGACTTCCCTACATATATACAAATCTTTTAAGACTATTAATACTGTACCAGTTTTTATTAGTGCCTGTGTATTAAGGGTATAGGTATTTGACCTCTTCTAGGTTGAAAATCAATCTGAATTATAAATTCAGCTGAACTATTGGGAAGGAAAACCAAAACGTTTCTTCCTCCGATGGAAGTAATCTTAGCTATAATTTGAAGAAATTATCCAAGGAGCAAAATAAGCAATCATACAATGTTACTCTTTGTCAGCTCTGCTGAGAATTAATTGACTTTAAAATCTATATGAATGCCTTCTCAAATGTTATTATAATTCATCACTTAAACCCTTCTTTCATTTTCACTGATAGGTTGATCTGTGCTTTACTTAAGTCTTGATTAAAGACAGCTACAAGCAATAAGCAAGAGAATTCTTGTATAAATACTAAAACAGTGCTTTAGTAGAATTAACTTTTTGTTGTGTATGGACTTTTCTTCCTTCCATGCTTTTGTGCAGCTTGTTAGATGTTGCTGCTTACTAAAGGGAGCTCCTGATACACAATCAGGCTGTCATTTTGGATGTTCAGTTTGAAAAAACAATGTCATGCTGAGGTTAGCAGCTCTCTAGAGGACATCGATGCATTAGTGGGCTGATGCTGGCAGGTTGGCTCTAGGGTCCTATCAGTTAAAGGAGCAAGAAAGCCTCTGAACTGATCATGAAAGCAGCTTTTGTCAGAAGGGAAAGATTTTTTACAGAGAGGTGTAAGTGATAGCTTTTATAAGACAAGACAATCTATTTGTCTTTTTTCTATCTGTATTTGGTGGCGAAAGCATGATTCATATTCTGAGTTTGATTGCTTCTCTGTCACCATTGTGTATAGACTTGAGTCTAGAAAACAAACCTGGATTTATATGCCTACCTTGTAGCCAGTCTGAGGCAGGTGAGGTGAACCCTACCTCTCTCCTAGCATAGCATGAAGTTTGTGCAGCAAAAGACAAACTTTTCCTCTGGTAGAACAGAATCTCTGCCATCCCAACTTTCCCCAGATTTCTGTGTAATATAGGCAGACATTCCAGCTGTGGCTTGAGGCTGTCACACAGATCTGATACAACCTTTGCCTTAATCAGGGGCTCAGTGGATTGGGGTGAGGTCACCTGGGGTGAGATGAGACTAACAGAGTGCCCCTGGTTGTGTGAGGGTCTTGGAGAGATGGGAAATATAAAGTCAGACTGCCAAAAAGATGTGCATGAGGGATCATAGAATCATAGAATTGGCTGGGTTGGAAGGGACCTCAGAGATCATCAAGTCCAACCCTTGAACCACCGTTGTGGTTGCTAGACCATGGCACTGAGTGCCACATCCAGTCTCTTTTTAAATATCTCCAGGGATGGAGAATCCACTACTTCCCTGGGCAGCCCATTCCAATGTCTGATCACCCTCTCAGTAAAGAAATTCTTTCTAATATCTAACCTAAACCTCTCCTGGCACAACTTAAGACCATGCCTTCTTGTCTTGTTGAAAGTCATCTGGGAAAAGAGACCAACCCCCCCTGGCTACACCCTCCTTTCAGGGAGTTGTAGAGAGAGATGAGGTCTCCCCTGAGCCTCCTCTTCTCCAGGCTGAACACCCCGAGCTCCCTCAGCCTCTCTTCATAGGATCTGTGCTTAAGTTCCTTCACCAGCCTGGTTGCCCTCCTTTGGACCTGCTCCAGGACCTCGATATCCTTCCTAAACTGAGGGGCCCAGAACTTGACACAGGACTCGAGGTGTGGCCTCACCAGCGCTGAGTACAGGGGCTGAGTACAGGAAGCTGCAGCCCTGAGAGAATGAGGTGAGTAAAACCAAGCATCACTGTCATTGTGTGAATAAATTGAGAAGTTTATTTGTCACAGTGGGTTTTACAGTAGAAGGAGACTGTGAGGAGGTTGAACTGGACTAGAAGTCATGACAAGGACAAGGAAACAGGATTCTTCTGAAAGTAATCAACATAGGTGTTATGCTGATTCAGGTTGGAAAGAGATAAGAATTGTGCTTTGATATGCACTACTTGCAGGAAATAAATCAAGGTCTCTAATACCAGTTAATGCATAGCAGGTAATTGTTTAAAGCCCTTGCAGGCAGACCTATGTGAAAGCACAAACAATTGGCTCATATTTTATAGTAACTGGAGTAGTTGGCTCATGTTAACTTTTCAAGATGACCTGGAATAACTGGTATTTTTTTGTTGTTGTTGGTTTTTTGTTTGTTTTTTTGGCAATTTTTTGGTGTTTTGTTTTTTTTGGGGGGGAGGGGGGGGGTTTGGGTTTGGTTTGGTTTTTTTGTTTTAACTTTCATATAGGCAACCCGCAATTAATGAAACAGAAGGAAACAGCAGTGCTCACTTTCATAAGATGATTTTATTTCTAGTATGCTTCATATTTTATTTCAGATTCCCAACCTCTATATCCTTAGCTTTTCTTGCAAACAACATGCACTCACCTTGAAAAAAGCTTCACACGTAATTTTGCTTTTTAAAAGGAGAAGGTGAAGTAAGCACCAGGTACTGTAACATTGTGGGTTTGGCTATCAGCCAAACTCCCACCCATCCTCTCAGTCCCTCCCTCCTCTCCCCAGCAGGACTGGGGAAGAAAACAGGAAGAACAGGAAGGAGAGAAAAATAATGGTTTGAGATTAAAACAGGGAGATTATTTGCCAGCTACTGTCACAGGCAAACCAGAATCAATTTGTCCAAAATTTATTTAATTTATTGCCAAGTAAAACTAAAATGTAACTACTAATTTGGGTAGCAGGAAAGAAAAAGGCAAATGGTGAAACAACACTGTTCTTTCTCCTTTTCCCAGGCTCAGCTTCATTTCTTCACCCCCTTCACCTCCCAAGCCCTGGTATGGTCAGTGTACATGTGCTCTGTCTTCCTCACTCTTTGTGGACTCTCTGTGGTCTGCAGATCTTCAGGAATATCCATCTGCAGCAAGGATCTCTGCTCTGGCACCTGGAGAACCTCCTGCTCTTCCTCCCTCTCCATAATTCTATTTTTTACTTTGTTTATTTTATACAAAGAGCCCATATATACCTTAAGTATGTGAAAGATGCCTAACAATGTTCTGCACCTCACTGAAGGAATGGAAATAACTTCTACCTCAGCATTTCTGTGTAATCTAGAGAAAGGGGCATATAATTTTCTCATCAGATTTAAAGCTCACATTTAATGCTATACCTTTTGATTGACTCATGTTTCTACTTAAATATCAAATGAGATGTTTTTTTTATTTTCTCAGGAAAAAAATATATGAACTAAATGCTAAAGAACAGTGAAATCTGAAAATAGCAGTGCTTCCTCAGAGCATAATATAAACATGCCAAAGACCTTGATAGTGACAGAAGGAAAGTATTTCTACGAAGAATGCTCCTCTATAATCCATGGACCAGCTTCTAAAATACCATTTAAATCATAATAACTCCCCGTGTATAGGTTAGTAGAATATTTTTGAGAATTGCACAAACACTTGAAGAGACAGTAGTAGTCTCCCATAAAATTGTCGTTGAAAATGAAAGGGTGGGAGAAATTATTAATTTATTCCCTATTATTATATATAGATTTTCCTATTCTACTAAAGCATCAATGAGGCCCAAAGCTTAAGGTATCACTTCGTAAATTTAAAATGTTCTAGAACAAATAGCAATGACTGAAGATGTAAATGTTTGGCTTCAAGGTAGAAGACAAAGACTACCACAGTGACAAGAAATATTTTGTTTTCAAGTATATAAATGTAAGATTATTTTTTTGTCTTGTAGTTGAAACAATCTATTGCTGGTTACACACACACTGCATAGATCATGCCTGGAGTTTACCTGTTACAAAGTCTGGCTACATCCTTTCTATTCTATATTTCTAAGTTACTGTGTTGCTCATTGTTTTGTAATTGTTCACCTTGGGTCTATATCTTCAATGATAATTAAAGAAATGTTTGGGTGTTGTTTTTTTTTAACAAAAAGTTGGCATTTTTCCAGTGCCATTTCTGAAACTGACTCAAGGAAAACATTGAGATTGTTAATGAGTGAAAAGTAAAGGCTGCTCTATAGTTAGCATCCATTCAGGAGAGTACTGTTTTACATCCTTCATAAATATTTAATTACCAAAGAAAATAGGGTGGAACTGTTATGATACGAGTGATTTCCTGCATCTGATTACAAAAAGGATTCTCAGTTTGAAGCCTGATCTATGTTAACAATATATGGAACATGTTGCCTGGAGCAGTTTATTTCTCTGTTACAATAAAAGAACCAGATTTGAGTTTCCAAAAGGTACATAAAATTCTAGAAAAGAGTCGAAATGCTCTTCTTTGTTTGCAGTTGTTATCTGCTATTTGCAGCACTCTTGCTTAATTTTCCTTCTTTTAGTTGCATGATTTTGCTCTCATATCTTACTTGCTACTTTGCTTGTTCATGACAACTAATTTTGTGAAATTTTAGTGATATATAAAATTTACTTTTTAACCAGCTGAAGTCTGTTTCATCTTAAAAAGGCTATTGAAAGACTATTTTATTCAGTCTGAATTTGTTGTCCAGAGTTATGTGATAGTGTCCTTCTAATATTCACAGGGGAGCCATAGGGCAGATGAGGTTACAACTGGAAACTCATCAAAGTAAATTGATGCCTCTATTGGCCATGGACACTGCTGGTGACTGTTTTCAGCTTCAGAAGTAGCAGTGGTGCCTGAGAAAAAGGTACAAAGCTCTTTTTCATCTTAATAATAAAAATGAGCTCTACTGGAATGGATGAAACAAATGATCCCTCTGCAGCTAAACCTGAAGATGAAGGAAGTGTAAGTAGGTGACTTGAGCATTCTTGATTTCATACACTTCTTGACACTGTTAGATCTCTTGTGATACACTACTAAAGCACTGAACTTAATATCACAGATTTGGTATGATTTTCTGGTTTATAGCTCAATCTGAAAAGTGTCTGTCTATCTTCAGGTTGTTAGTAACATGTTTTTCTCTGTAAGAGACAACTGAAATAATGGGCAGGTCAGTGTGACGATGTGAAAAGTTTATATTGGTGTCATGACAGAATGCTTTGCCAGATAATCAATTTCTAGGCAAGAAAGGCAAAATTAAAGTAGGCAAAGTGTTTTGCTTTTCCCTGAATAGATATAGAAGGTGATAATTTCAAGAGCATTAACTCATGAAAAAAAAGTAATTAAATAATTTAATTTATGGTGATCATCAAATAGCAACTTAAGCTGGAAACCAATTTTATAATACAAGTACTAAGTTGCAATTTAGAGGAAATCTGAATTGAGAATTGTGATCCTTACTAAGGGAAGGGAACAGTTAAACTTTTCCTTTGTTTTTCTTACTATAAGATATTTATGGTAAACAAATATAACCTCAGGAAAGAATTAAAATGCATTTATAGCATTTGATATTTCTATGAATCCTGAGTAACAGTGAAATTTTCTGTGCAAGCCTTGATATGTGAAGCACATTTTTTTAAAAAATAAGGTTGGAATTGTAGTAGATGCACTGAAAAACATTACTTGTTTGAAGTGCATACTTATAGTCCAGTGATGTCAGTCTTGAGCTGCCTTTAATGATCCTTGGCAAGGTATGATTTTAATGAATGAAAATGTCTGGTTAGGCCTTACAGCTACAAAAAGGAATTTCATTCAAAGGAATGAAAATTTAAATGTAAAATATTCTTGGGGGAATCTTGATCTAAGTGCCCCAAGTTTCAGATGTCAGAACTGAGCATCCATGGAGCCTGGTAAAGATATCCTATCATGGTGAAAGGATCATGGTGAAAAATGTGTGTGTCCCCACATCCAGTCTAGCTGGAATTTCCCCTCCTGCCATGTGTGTCTGCTGTGGCTGTCTCTTCACGGTGACAAAAGTGTAGCTCTGTCTTCTCCATAACCCACTTTTGACAGGAGAAAATCTATATATCTGCTCACACTGTCTTTGCCTTCTTATCTCCAGATGAACAACCCCAGGGCTCTCAACTTTTTGCTGTACATAGAATCATAGAACTGGCTGGGTTGGAAGGGACCTCAGAGATCATTGAGTCCAAACCTTGAACCACTGTTGCTGTTGCCAGACCATGGCACTGAGTGCCACATCCAGTCTCTTTTTAAATATCTCCAGGGACGGAGAATCCACTACTTCCCTGGGCAGCCCATTCCAATGCCTGATCACCCTCTCCGTAAAGAAATTCTTTCTCATATCTAACCTAAACTTCCCCTGGCACAACTTAAGACCATGCCCTCTTGTCTTGCTGAGAGTTGCCTGGGAAAAGAGACTCACACCCCTCTAGCTGCACCCTCCTTTCAGGGAGTTGTAGAGAGCGATGAGGTCTCCCCTGAGCCTCCTCTTCTCCAGGCTGAACACCCCCAGCTCCCTCAGCCTCTCCTCATAGGGTCTGTGCTCGAGTCCTTTCACCAGCCTGGTTGCCCTCCTTTGGACCCACTCCAGGACCTCAATCTCCTTCCTGAACAGAGGGGCCTAGAACTGGACACAGTACTCGAGGTGTGGCCTCACCAGGGCTCTAGCCCCTCAGCTCTTGGTGGACCTCCCCTGGAATCACTTCAGTTTACCAACATCTCTGTTATATTAATGGGCCAAAAACTAGACACACTACTTCAGACAAAGCTCTACTGCTATTGGCCAGAAGGAAAAAAACCACTTACAGTATATTATTTCACAGCATCAGTTTAGCAAATGGCTACTAGTTATACTTGTAATTTCCTGGGTGGCAAGCTCTATCAGCACCTAGCTTTTGTATTAAACTGTATTAAATTCAGCATCTCCAACAGATAACTGAGTGAAGTTCTTATCTCAGTGCTTCCTAACTTCCATAGTCTTCTCAATCCTTAAGTGAAACACAGTAGGTATGAAAAATTAGTCTTGAGTCCACTGGTCCTTGCAGTGTACCTTCTGAGAGGCTTCAAAGTCTCTCAGAATTATGCTAAGTATGCTAAATTATGCTAAATAGTCTTCTCCTTTCTGCCTACCCCTAATTGCTGTGAGGAGGGGGAAACTCACTTTGAAAATGCCCTTAAAATGAATTAAACTCTTCCAAAGATGAAGACTAAAACAAAACAATGTAAAAATGGCAAATAGAGAAAAAGAGCTCCTTCTTTATATTTAAGGTGGTGATGTTAAGTTTACTTTTGTACCTATGAGGTCCTGTGCCAGGTCTTTTTGCCTCAAAGTCTGTTCTGTGCTTCAGAGAAGACTTTACACTAAAAATCTTCCTGCTAATTGCTGACTGATGTTTGTCAACAAAAATCTGGGGAGAACCCCTGGAGAACTTCTCAAGGCAGCCTCTTGAGACCTTGCCTCTCACTAGAACCAATATGTCTTTGGAATATTTTTCCTGAATGTGCCTTGTTGTGTGTGACAATATATAACTTATAGTTGTGATATAAAGAGGTAATTAAAAGATTTTTTTTTTTATTTTTTTTTTTTTGTAGTTGTAATTCTGGGTATCACAGTTATACCTGGATTCACACCCATTTGGTCTTCAATGTCCTGGGTGGTCCAGGAATTCACCAGATAACTCTGCAGAGATGAGAAAATTATGTGACTTGTGACAAAGTGTTTGAACAGATCTGGCTGATCTCTCAACAACACATTTGACTGTCACAGCAGATCTCCAAGAGGGAATTGTATGAAATCCTGAAGATTTCCCCAGGCAGATTTTTTTGGTGCCTGTAGCAACTGATAAACATCATTTGTATGCATAAATGTGATTATTATCTCCTGCAGAGGGAAGTGCCTGGGGGAGTATCTGGCACAAACAGACTATCCAGAGCAGACAATACTGTAGATAGATAGGAAGTTGAAATGGCTTCACTAAATACATAAATGGTCACATAACAGTCTTTCATATGTAGGTAAGATGGTCAGGAGATATTTTGAATCTAGCTTGAGGAAATATGGGCCTGTAGCATAAAACATACTGTCACGGAGCTTTTTGACATCTAGTTGAGGGTGTCTCTGCTTACTATAGGGAGCTTGGAGTAGATGACCTTTAGAAGTCCTTTCTGACCCAAATTATTCTGTGATCCTTTTATATGATTCTTGCATTGGGATGATTCTGACCTGAGGAGGAAGTAGCCTTTTTTTTTTTTTTTTTTTTTTTTTTTTTTTTTTTTTTTTTTTTTTTAGGGGAAAAGAGAAACAGTAGCATCATTTTGACCATATAACAGGATGTATGCATATATCTGTCTCCCAATTTCTTATCAGGCAAATGACAAATATCATGTTAACCTCTCCCTCCCACTTCACTCAAAAGGTGAATTAAATGGCTGACTGTGTGTCTGTTTCTGCACCAAACTTGCATAAAGATTGCCAAGATTTGCATCATGAGAAACCTTGTTAGGTTATGTTACCACGCTTCTGTTGAGAAGCTGCTGATCTGTAGTACTTGTCTTTGTATGCGTCTCAGCTAGACAGTGGAAGGTAATTAAACATTGCCTACACATTGTCTAAGGAGGGCAAATTTACTTTATGCTAGTAAGGTATGACAAGGATGTTTGCATTCATTCTTATGGTTAATGCTGGGGATTAATGTTATTGCATATTGAAATATCACCCCAGGGTGTGTTCTGGTTTTACATCCTTATGCAACCAGGACTGTCTCTGTGTCACATCTGCAAGTGTCTAGCTGAAAAGGACCTTACCTACAGACTAGAGTTTTAAACTGCCACAAGGTTAATTATAGTTGTGCATATGCAATAAGAGATAAATGTGTAGGAACCTCTTCTAGGTGTTGATCAGTCAGTTGTTTTTAGAAATGTTCCACATGTTTTGTTGTCTCTCACCTTGTTTTAGGTAGCCAACATCTCAGTCCAAATGGTAACTGCAGAAGATAAGTTGGCAAAGAGGATTCTGGCAAGGAAAAAACATGGCAAATTGAAATTGAAGAGAAAAGATAAGTTGCTGTGGAATTTTCAGAACAAAATAATTCTCTTTACCCTCATTCTATTCATTTTAGGAGTTGTAACCTGGACACTACTGTGGCTCTTCATTGGTGAGTTGCTGAAAACTCGTGCCAATTTCATGCATCACTATCCCAAATAGCACTTTCAGATGAGTTAAGGACCTCCCTTGACCTGAGGACTGTTTCTAAAATAAACATGGAACTTATTTATATGGGGCCTGAAAGACACTTGAGTGGCTTTGTTAAGACTTAACAAGTAATCACAAGAACAGGTATAGCTGTAGGCTTTAAGAAGTGTGATTTAATTTTGGGGGGGTTATGCAAAACATGTTTTATGTGCTAGGTAATTACACAGACCCGACAGTCCCCATGAGCTTGATTCCTCAGAAATTTTACTCTCACTGTGTTTCTTGTCCTGCTGAAGGTCAAGTAAGTCCTTTGTCTCTTATGCAGAACAGATTAAAAGAAATTTAAGGGGAGTAAAAGCTATGTTCTCTTTAGATCCCTTATGTTAATACCACCCAAGATTCCTTAGGGATGCTCCAGAATCTGGATGTTGCTATTGGCTTCATTATGCTGGTTCATGGCTATGGTGGTAAAGCTGAATAGATTAATTTTGTCAAGGATTTAATCAGAAAAAAATTAATCTCATTTTATTAAAAAATGTTGGCTGTCTTCTGTATTTCTTGCAGTTCAGGCAGAAAACAAGGATGCACTGTATTTTGTTGGACTGTTTCGTGTTGCCAACATAGAGTTTCTCCCAGAATATAGGCAGAAGGAGTCAAAAGAATTCCTCTCTGTGGCTCAGAATGTGCAGCATGTGGTAAGATGAGTGGGCTGCTTGGCTAGCAAAAAGAGCAGAGCTGTAAAAAACGATGTGCAGCTTCCAGGTGCCATGGAGTCTGCTGTGGTGTTCTGCTTTCTGCCCTCCATTTCCCCAACTCCTCTCCTTTTTTTTTTTTTTTTTTTTTTCCCCACTCTTGAAGACTATGTACAAAAGATAGCATGCTGAAGGTAGGGAAGAACTGCCTGATTTCAGCTTGTTAACCACAAACTGAGATTTGAAAAGGTCTGTTTGATTTTTGCATTTACTAAAAATTACCTATTTCTCCCTACAAATAGTCATCTATGAATAGAACTCTACAAAAGCCCTTCCAACCTTCCCTGCTACTTTTGGGACATCAAACTGATGAAATCTTTTGCATTTAAATTGATATCTGCTGCCAGTCTTCTGCTTAAGAGCATCTGCAATTACCCTAGAGCTCTCAAACATATTTATGTTTTTTTTTTCCTTCTGATACTAGGTATTTTAAAGACCATTATCCTTCCCAAACACCTTGTGTCAGTTAGACCAGAAATAGCACTCGTTACAGGCAGTTAAGGCTGCTCTACAGTGGAAAGAGAGGGGTGGGAATCTTGGTTAAAAGGGAATGTAACTCTGGTATAGAGAGGAAAAAGATGTTAATGCCAGGAAATGCAGCACTGTCCCCTTAAGAATTCAAGCAATAATATGAAAACTGCTAAAGAAGCAAACAAAATTCAGATATAATCAAGGTATCTTTTAACAGTTGCTGAGTTTTTTATACTCTGAGCTCATGTTCCTGTTTTTCAGATCCCCCCGCCCTTGTCTCCACCCTCTAAAAACTGGATTACAAAAGACTTGAAAGCAGAGACTCTTATTTTCCTAGTCCTGCATGTTTACAACTGAAGTGTTTTCAGGCAGGGGTTGCAGGGAACCAGCAGAGGACACATCCTTCCTCTGCTCACCATGGAGCAGCTCTCACCTGCTGGGAGCCCTGTGTCTTGCCCTTGTCTCTGAGCATCCTGCCATTGCTGTGCACAGTGGAGAGAGGTGACAGACAGCAGTGGTGAACTGCCAGTGTCACAGCCTCCTATTTGAATGTAGCTTGGCATTAATTTTTGGGGTGTAAACTTTGCCTGAACTCACCAATGGATTTTGCATTGATGAAACCGTGCTTTGTGGTGTCATGACCAGTGATTAAAATTATTAGTAGGGATGTGGGGGATTTCGAGGTTTGTTTGCTTTTCCCCCTGAAACTCTTTTGTTTGTGGCTGCTGGCTCAGAGACTCCCAGAGTAGAGGTAGAATCTTTCAAGATAACCCTTTTCTAATAACAGTAATATATAAAATTGCTTGTACCCTAATCTGGACAAAGACTGAGCTCCACCCATTTTACTTATTCCCTTCAAAGAATTGTTCGTGCTTCCTGAATCAAACACTAAAAATTAGCTACTAATGTTAATTTTTAGAGCTTTTTCTCCAAAAATAATGTTATAATCCCTTGGGCATTGATTTTAACCATTAAGCAGCAGGATGAGCTCTGAAGAGCTTGAGGTACCTGCCACCTTGTGGCTTTAGAATTGTGACTCTCAGAACAAGAGGAAAGAAGGTTATTGTCACACTGCTATTATCTCAGACATCAAGGAACTGGAAGAATCAGGAACTTGCTTTCCCCAAGGGCTGTCCTACAGCATGAAATAGGCAGAGTTTTTCCTTCTTCACGTATGTGTATTGGAAAGAACTACACTAATACTAAGCTGTTAGTGAATAAAATGTACACAAACTGGATCAAAAAGTAAGGCATTCCACATAAACATTAGAAAAAACTGCTTAACCCTGAAAGTAATCAAAGGAGTAGTTGTCTAGAGAGGCTGTGGAGTCTCTGTTCTTAGAGATATTCAACTGGACACAGCCCTGGGCAACATGATGTATTCAACCCTGGTTTGACCAGAGGGGTTTGGTTCTATGCTCTCTAGAGGCCCCTTCCATACTCAGTCTTTCTGTGATTCTCTGGTAAAATCTCTGAGGTATGCTGTTAACTGCACCCCATAACACAGAATGTTATGAGCACATGCTCATTTCCTGAAGACTGGCTCTAAGGTTTAGCACGAGTTAGCATCCTTCCCCTCTTTTGCTGGTGAAAAAAAAATGCACCTTTTTCAAAACTCATTTATTTGGAAAAAGCATTGCAGTACATGTCAGCTGCCCATGGGCAGGTTTTGATACTTCCTGGGAATGTTGGACTTGTTATGGGTGCATCAAAGAGCTGGTCTCTTCATGTTTGCTCTGCTATACATCTGGAGATGTGTGCAGTTTGCATATTCTTGGTGGAGAAGAGGATTTTCCTAAGGAAGGCTAGGAATATATATATATAATACTGCTTGGTATGGCTGATTTTCAGAAATGCTAAATCTTAATACTTTCTCTTTCAGATGAACTTGGTCTACACAACTTCTTCTTTCTCCAAATTTTATAAGCAGTCCACAGTTTCAGAAGTGAGGTAAAACTGTGGTTGATGTAATTGCATTTCTGCTGGCCAGTATATAATGTAATGAGCCTGTAAGCAAAGACTGGGTTTGGTGCTTAGGATTTAATCTCTTTGCTATGTACTTGTACTGATAGCAAAATACATTTATAATCTATACCAATACATATCACAAAAGTAAGGGTGAACTAAAGTCATATAAGCAGTTCCTTGTCTTCCAGGAGTACAATCTAAGATAAACCAAAATAGTGTTCCTAAAGAGATTTGATGGTACTTTGGCTGTTATGTCACACCCAAGTTTTAACACTTCAATATGCTTTTAATCAATAACAGAGAGTTGAGCTCTGAGTTGCATATAGTGTATAAGTAATGTTGTTATTATAAATATATTTTCTACTGACAGAAGAAAGGGAAATTCTCTATATTGTAATTATATTACTGTAAATAAGAACACTTACTCTAATACATGTATGCATTTAATGTTAGAGGATTAATTATTTCAGTCCTTTTGAACTAACTACAGTTTTGTTTCAGAAATAGGAGGTTTTGGGGGTACCTTTGATTTAAAGGTCTTTCTCCCCTCTAGGAGGTAAACCATATATTCTATGGAGGTGACCATATATTCTATACTCTAGAAATAGTTTCTTGCATCATGCATTGCACAGTACAGGATGAGATGCAACTCTGCATTGCTAGACATGATAATTCTCTTACTTCAGATTTAATCTTTAGGGAATAATCCAGCCTCAGTTCTGGTAGATACTGTGATTTCCATAGATCTCAAAATTCAGGACCCCTCTATCAGCCAAGTGAAGATCCCCAAATGGATATGAAGAGTGTATTTTAGCCTTTTTTTTTTTTAAGAGAAAAAATACATTCAGCTCTTCAAAATTATAAGATGGAAATAAGATAAAAAAAAAAAAGATGGAATTTCAAGATGGAAATGAGCCATACACTTCTAAATTTGTATTTGTGTTAAGAGTCTGGTCTTCAGAAAACGTTCAGCATGATAATAATCTGTAGGACCTTTTTATTTCAGTAACAACAACAATGGAGGCCTTCTTATTCATTTCTGGATCGTATTTGTGGTACCACAGGCAAAAGGCCAAGCACTGTGTGAGGATTGTGTGGCTGCCATCTTGAAGGATTCCATCCAGACAAGTATCATCAACCGGACATCAGTGGGAACTCTCCAGGGCCTTGCAGTTGACATGGACTCCATAGTGCTAAGTGGTACATCCCCATATTCCTGAAGAAACACTTCATGAAGCAAGCACTTTTATCTTGGAGTAGCAAACTCTATAAAGAAACAAAAGCCTTTATCCATTATTTTTAGCTTCTAATAATAAAATGATTAAGAAAACAAGAAAGGGGGAGGAAAAGGAAAGTCAAAACCAGATTTGAGGTTAAAAACCAAGTTATAAAGTGTCCTTGTAAACACCAAAAACAGAACTCCTGTACTTGGAGTGCTTGTGTTCGTATTAAAGACCTAAACCTGACTCCTTGTCAGCAACTCAAATTTGAATCAGTATATTTGATTTTAAGGGTATAAAAAGATGAAGGGTTAAAGTTTCTACATAGACCCTCCACTGAAAATGAGATTTTTATCACCCTTTTATTAAAGATTTAAAAACGGATTATAAAGCTGCCTGTTCATTAAACAATTGTGCCATCCCCATCTGGGGAAAAATTTAACAATGTGATATTCAAGTATGTAATTTTAATGTAGTTACCTACAGACTGTATGATTTTCAGCTCCATGAACAGAGGACAGAACAAGCTTCAAATTACTTCGTCCAGATGAAAGCTGAGAAAGACTTTGTGGCCAAGGGTGAGAAAATAACCTCCTGGGTATCCCTGTCTCAGTCCTTCAGTTGGATTTGACTCTCTAATTGGCATACAGTCTGTTCTTGCCTCAGACACTGAGATAGGACATGATACCTCCAAAACTGCTTGCAGAATTTGAAGAAATGAAAGGGGCTTTGGCAGCTTCCCTCATTGAGATAATAGTTTTGTCCTGTCTGTTTAGGGTCAGGATTAAAGTGTTACTGAATTACACCCTGAACTCTGCATGTCAGGCAAATGAGAAGACTCATACAACTCTCTTTCTATGCAGCAGGTCTTCGGTCAGATTACTGGTCAACAACAGGAACAGGTAATTCAATATTTCTGGTAGCTCCATGGCAAAAGAGAGGTAGAGAGCAAAGCTTTTTCAGTACATGTCTTAGACTCAAAGAAAGAGTTCCATAATAACTTAAAAGGGTTAAATTCAGCCTTGGCATTTACGTTCTGAGTATAAGAGTCTGGTACAAGAGTCTGGCATGAAACAAATACAGAGACTGTTTGCCTTTAAGATAGCCAGTAAATTTTTTAATGCACCTGGTGGCATGGTAGGAAATAAACTTAGCTGAAATTTGCTCTTCATTGTATTGTAGAGATTAAGCTTTTCTGATCTGGACAGTACTGGATTTAAGTCTATTTATTGGCTTTTACACTGAAAATAGCAATGCTTTTGCCTATCTTTTATCCTCTCTTACTCCCTTTTCTCTCATGAGTTTTTATTTTATTTTGAGTATTTTATTTTGAATATAGGCACCTATATACCTGCTTGGCTTCATGTTGTAAGGCTCACAGTAGGGTTCTTTGACAGTGTGCAGAGACTTCACAAGTGGTTTAAAAGTGCAGCACATTTACATTCACTAGTGTGTGGAGTAGGTGTCTAGAAAAAATTGTGCTACTAGGCTAAGAAATAGAAAACTCATCACCTTTGATACAGACACCTGAGAAGCTTCTGCTGGGCCAGCCTCCATCAGTCAGGTTGGGATGTGATGGCCTTCCTTGCTGCTTGTCACAGAGCTTCAATTTCTGAAGTTGCACCGTGTCAGGTTTTTTTTAGGGCTTAATGGATTTTTAAGTGTGAATTTCTCTTTTCTGAGACATTAACTTGTTACACTTCTATGATTTGCATTTCAGTTGTCTTGCAAGGGTTAAGCTTGCATACTTGTCAGTGCAAGTCAGGGTCTCCCAGTTCTGGGATATACAAGCAGACTTGTGGTCACAGATTCTGGGACATACTCTGCACTGCTTAGATTGATAACAGCTTGAGTCCTGTGTCCAGTCCTGGGCCCCTCAGTTCAGGAAGGATGTCAAGGTCCTGGAGCAAGTCCAAAGGAGGGCAACCAGGCTGGTGAAGGGACTCGAGCACAGACCCTATGAGGAGAGGCTGAGGGAGCTGGGGCTGTTCAGCCTGGAGAAGAGGAGGCTCAGGGGAGACCTCATCACTCTCTACAACTCCCTGAAAGGAGGGTGTAGCCAGGGGGGGTTGGTCTCTTTTCCCAGATGACTTTCAACAAGACAAGAGGGCACGGTCTCAAGTTGTGCCAGGGGAGGTTTAGGTTAGATATTAGAAAGAATTTCTTTACAGAGAGGGTGATCAGACATTGGAATGGGCTGCCCAGGGAAGTAGTGGATTCTCCATCCCTGGAGATATTTAAAAAGAGACTGGATGTGGCACTCAGTGCCATGGTCTGGTAATTGCAGTGGTAGTGGATCAAGGGTTGGACTTGGTGATCTCTGAGGTCCCTTCCAACCCAGCCAATTCTGTGATTCTATGATTCTATGATTCAGGACTAACCTGTCCTGGGTTAAACTGCAAAGTATAGTAATATTGGCCTTTGTCATATATCCTGACATACATTCTAATTACATCAAAGGATTTTGTGCATTGTTGCTTACTTGCACAGCAATTTCATCTGCCAGTTCAGTGTTCCAAGGCACAGAGGAATTAGCACAGTCAGATGTTGTGTTTCATTTTATTCCAGAGTGTAGTCCCTGATAGAAAAGAAAATAAGGAGAAAAGCACGACCCAAATATTAATGCTAAGGCTTTTTTAGGACTTAGGTTATTGTTTGCACAAAGGGAGAAGGATGACCTTCCATGTTCCAGATCTTTCTGGATATCAAAGACTTAAACAGGGCAGTTAGCCCAGGTGGCAGCTGGTATCTATGAGAAGCACGGTGCTGGCATGAAGTGAAGTTGCAGGGAAACACTAATATGGATTGCCACAGGAGTTGAGAAAGTCTTATAAAGGTGCAGTTTCATTTGTTGGGCTCCCTTATGCGTGTCTGCTGAGGACTATAGAACATGGTGCTGAGTACCATGCAAGGAAGGGGTATTGCCTGGTTGTATTTTGAGAGAGATGGTGTTACTTTGGCATGAAGTTATGCACCTACTTATTAGTTCAGGCACAACGCTGAAGTGCAGATTTATTGAAGAATGGTTGGAGAAGGGACTTGTAGAGATTCAGCTGATGAGGGTGCTTTGCATCACTATTGTACCTGGCTGTGCAGGGTTTGTCTGGGTAAAGTGTATATCCAGCTTTGGTGTTAAGCTGGTTTGCTTGCATTACTTCTAGTTCCAGAGCTAGCTCTGAATTCTCTGCACCATGCTCCATACCAGTAGTGAGCTTGTCACATTATTAACCACACAGTAAAAATAATAGCAGTCACATAATTCTAAAGATTATGAAGACAGATGGCTTTGTTAAGGCCGAATAAATAAGCACAAGTAGCTATTTAAAAAGCACGTTATTGGGAAGAGATAAGAACAAGGAAGAAGGAAGAACAATGGCTCAGCTGAAGCTTTAAATAGTTATAACTGTAATTCAGTTGAACTGTGTGTGACCCTTACATGTGTGTTCATAAACATTCATAACATTTGTTCTGAGACTGTAAATTGGAACTCAGACAAAGCCTGCTGCTTCCTGTCTTGATTAACTGCTGGGTAAGTGGCCAACGTTTAATTTGAGTCAACAACTGATAGTGAACTTTCACAGTGCTCTAATTGGTGTTCCATGACAGGAACTATTTCAGAGACTTCTCTTTTTAATAAGCAGAAATCAATGGAAATATTTACTTTGGATCTTATTCTCCCTAATTTACATTTTTCCTCTTTCTCACCCTTCAAAGAGCCATGGTAAGCGTTTTAGATATGACCAAACAAAAAAGCCCCTGACTGTGAGTTGCAGTATTGAATTGAAATAAAGACCTCAAAATAATTGGCTTGAAAGTAACAATTGTTTCAGTTTAATTGGAAAACGGCATATGAGTAGGGTAATTTTTTAATTATTCTTATATAAATTGACACTACTTTTTCTTTCTTTTTTCTTTTTAATAAAATGTTGTACAGATATGTAATTGGATTTTTAGTTTGTTTTTATTTTATTTATAATAAATATTGTAATATCTGTAGGGGTTAGCAGTTTGTTTATGTCTTTCCCAGTAACAACTACTTAAATAATTTTTCCTCTGGGGGCTCCACAGAGCTTTGTTAACTGAAAATATCTGTTGTACAAACTAGCAATGCTTTAGAGTAAATACACTGCAAGGCCTTATGTACAGCACTGTTTGCCTTGCTCTGTGGTTTTATAAATAGATTTTTCTTTGACCACAAGCTTGTAGGTAAGATGCAGACAGTGAGTGGCACAGATGACTTTGTTTCCAGATCTAGATATGCTATCATATGATGCTTTGGTTTAAAAGAATTTTTAAGATTTACCTTCCTTATAATGTCTTTTTTATAATGTCTTGCGGGTTTAACAGTTTCAGAGATTGAGTCTCAGTGCTGAAAATGTCTTTCCACAGGAACAGATTGTATGTATGACCTGTATGCTGATCACCTCCATGAGCACTTTCCTCTGAATATCCATGCCACCTCGGGAGGAACAATTTGCTATCTGAAGCTGACAGCACTGGTGGGCCATCTCATCCGCCTCTCAGTCGTATCCCTTCAGATTGAAGCAGATAACTGCATCACTGACTCTCTCACCGTTTATGACTCTCTGATGCCAATCAAGCATAAGATACTCTACCAGTGAGTATATGTTTTCACTGACAATTCATTGACTGTTGTTTGGTTGCTTTTTTTTTTCCTAATGAACTCTCATCTGCATTTTTTACAGTTCTAGTTTTGTTCTGTCAGAAATACTCTGATCCTCGTGTGTTACACCTAGTGATAATTTTTTTTTCTTACAAAAGTGGAGAATTTGATTTTGCTGATAAGTTGATAAATAATACAGTAAAATGTTTTTCAAATTCTTCATTCTTCTACAAGAGTGCATCTTCACCTGGGTACAGAACCTACAAGAAGTTCAGACAGTACTGGAAGGAATTTTCTCTTTCTATCAGGAAACAGATGCTAACTAGACTAAAATGTGAAAAATTTCCTCCTCTAAGCAAATTTTGCTTCTATATTAAGACTAGCACTCTTCATAAGAGCACTGAAGTGCTAAAACTAATTATTTAGAAACTTGTAGCCACTCACCACTTCAGAGCTTTTTCTTTAGCTGCTCTGGGTAGTTTAGAGGGTTATTAAAATCTAGTTGAAGCTGTGATAGGTTGAGGGGTGTAGACCTATTTTTCTTTATTATTTTTCTTTTGTTTGTTTGATTTTTGTTTTGTTTTGTTGGGGTTTTTGTTTTGGTTTTTTGTTTGGTTGTTTTGGGGTTTTTTTGGTTTAGTTTGGTTTTTTTATCCAGTGTGCTTGTTTGAAGATTTTTTTGTCTGAAACTAGGGGTAACTAATGCCACGGGGATCTGTTAGACCTAAAGGGCAAGACAGCACCTCCATCAAGTAGACTAAGACCTCAGTGTTTTGACTCTTGAAATCCTTTTCTCTGGCCTGGCAGTGTGTGTATAAGCCTCAAAAAAGAGCACTGGCTTTTCAACCCTCTTTGAGAGCTTCTCCACTGATCTTGTCACTGACTTGCCTATAAAATAACAGATGGGATTTACTTGCTGGGATCTGTAGAGGACTGAGGATGTCTATTTGGTAATGCATATGTAAAGTAATATTTAATTTTTTAAATGATACTATTTGACTGGCTCAGGTTCTTAATTTCTGACTTGAAGAATAACTTGCTTGTCTTTCCCACTCCCCAGTTACCAGCTAAATCTATTAGCCTAATAAAATAATTATTATCTTTCTATAAACCTTTCTTTACTATTGATTTCATTTATTTCTTCTTGGAATGAAGGCTCAAAATCAGTATTATCTCCTAGAGAGGACCCTTCTTTTTCTTCATGTGTGTAATTTGTTTCTTTTATAAGAATTGACTTTCCAATATTTGGTTCCTAACTACCCTTGTAACAGAGAATTTTGTGCTTAAGAGGCATGGATTTTTTTACTAGGCTTTGAAGGATGTAAGCTCTGCACCAGTAGCAAATTTCTGCACAGAATAAGAGTGATGTGTTGGGGTTTTATTTTGGTTTCTGTTTGTTTCTTTATTTGTTTTTATGAATTGCTTACCTATGTCCTCTCCTTCTCCCACAGAGCTTGTGAACCAGCTGATTCATTGGTGTCACTTGTGTCCACAAATAATCTCATGCTGGTAATGTTTAAAGCAGCACAAATAAAGGAACAGAAGGAATTCCATGGATATTTTGAGGTTATTACACAAGAAAGTAGGTTTGTTCTGTGTTTTGAAAGATGTTTAGTATTTCTGTGTAAGATCCCAAAGTGGCTATCATGTTCCAGACTGTGGATAAATGACTCCTATATCTTAGTTTCTGATTTTCTACATGCCTGTCTCTCTCCTTCATCTGCATTACTGATTGTCTACCTTCCCCTCAAGTAATTTTATATGTCCAGTTTATCTGTACCGAAGTGAAATACAAACGTAGAAGGCTGAAACCTGCACTGGCTGAACTGAGTTGGTCAGGGCTACAATGTACCAGTAGATGGAGTTGTTATTCCGGGTGTAGCACTGCTCTGGCCCCTGGCTTGGTTTGGGACTTGCTGATATTATAGGTGAAGATGTTCAGCACTCAAAACTGTTTTCAGAAAATAAAATATCAGTATCTCAGCATTTTCTATTGATTTCTCCCTTCTCATTGACTTGAAGGAGTAAGTTATGCTTGGGAGTGAAGTCCATCTTTTTCTTTTTTTTCTTTAAAGTAAAAAAATTTTTTCCTTTTAAGATGTGATTTGATCATCATCAAAAATAGCACAACGAGCAACACACAAATATCTTAAGGAGTAAAATCTAATTCAGTCTAATGCAAGCTGCTCAGAAAGATGCTTCATCTTTTCCATGAGCCAGCAATGTGCCCACATGGCCAAGAAGGTCAACAGCATCCTGGCTGGTGTCAGGAATAATGTGGCCAGCAGGACTAAGGCAATGATTGTCCCCCTGTATTAATCTCTGATGAGGCCTCACCTCAGACACTGTGCTCTGCTTTGGCTCTTCCAAAACCAGAAGGACCTTGAAGTGCTGGAGTGTGTTCAAAGAAGGGCAACAAAGATGGTGAAGAACCTTGAGAACAAGTCTCATGAGGAGTGTCTGAGATACCTGGGTCTGTTCAATCTGGAGAAAAGGAGGGTGAGGGGGAGACCTTTATTTCTCTCTACAACTACCTGAAAGGAGGTTGTAGTGACAAGGCTGGTGTCTCCTCCCAAATTACAAGTAATAGAACAAGAGGAAATGGCCTCAAGTTGTGCCATGGGAGGCTTAGATTGGCTATTAGGAAAAATTTATTCACCGAAAAGGTCATCAGGCACTGGAAGGGGCTGCCCAGGGAAGTAGTGGAGTCACTACCCTTTCAGTTTTAAAAAGACCTGGTGCAGAAGGGCATGGTTTAGTGGTGGACTTTGCAGTGTGCCAGGTTAAGGATCAGACTACATGACCTTAAAGGTCTTTTTCAGCCAAAATCTTTCTATGATGAGGGTAATTAAGCATTTAAATACCATCAGAGAAGCATGCGATGATTTCTCCATCATAAGTAACTTTAATTTCAGAGCTGCTGGTTTTGGGTGGTTGGTTTAAATTCAGGGTTGGGTTTTCTCTGTTGGTTTTGTGTGTATGTTTTGTTTTTAGTGACTTCTTTAAATGTGCTGAGCAGTCATAAAGACAGTTTGGCTTTTAGAAGGCTGATTAGATTAGCACATTGTTAGTTTTTTTTCCTATTCCTGGCTTCATTTTAAGACTAGAGATTATTATGTACTACTGCAGTGTGGGTGTATTGGTGTGCAAAACTGTTCACTGATACTTCTTTACAGGACTGATTTCAGTGAAACAAGTAGTATATATTTCACAATGTTTTCTCTTGGTCCTGCAGAGCCCAGCAATCATATCTGCATTTTTACATCCATTTTCTGTCTGCATCATTGAGAAGGGTGGATCAGGAAACCAGATAAATATAACTCCTAAACTGCTTTGTTTTGCAGTGGAATAGTGATAAATCTGGATGCTTAACTCACTGAGTAGCTTTGGTGGATGTATGTTAATATTTACCAATTTTTCATTCATTTTTTTCTTCCTAGGGTGTGGAAAAGCAATCCAGACAAGAGAGACAATTGGCTATGAAGGGAGAATCACAAGTCCCTATTACCCAAGCTATTATCCTCCAAAATGTCTTTGTGCATGGAACTTCCAGGTAATGTGAATCTCTTTTTCTCTTAGGCACTGTTCCACGTTTTGGGCATGTAAAGCCTGTAAGCATAGCAGAAACAACTTCATAAGGAGGACCCAGCATCCTTACAGAAGTGGCAGCCAATAGATATGACATAGCTAAATAGCTGGCTGTGCTATTGCTTGGTTTTGGATTTTGTTTTGGTTTGGGTTTGTGTCACTTATTCTTAGGAAAGAAAACAGAGCTCCCAAGCTGTCCTATTATAAGGGTGAAGTTTTGACATTTAGCCTGCCGAATTACTTCATGGCAGAGAACATAAAACTTTACTGTTTTTCAGTCCCCTCTTCCTCCCCCCAAAAATTTGGAAAAAACCCAACCTTACCCAACCTAGTCTATTTTGCTATGCTAAATAAACTGAATTTTTGTCTTCTAAGATTGTCTTCTGCCCTACCAATGTAATTCCACAGGCTCTTTCTCTTGTTAATTTTTTCTGCATTTCTTCAGGCACTTCCTAGAAAGCATACGACCAAAAGTTTGACATTTATTTAAAGTAAACAGTTTTCTCATGCCTTGTCTGATGACATTAGTGTTTCCCTATTGATGCTGCTAAAATATAATCTTTGACTTGTCATTTGCCCTTTATTATTTTCCTCTCTAAAAAATATGGCAGGGTGTATGGTGCAATCCACTCTTGGCCCATCTTTCTGTTTATGCTTTTCATGTCTGATTGAGCTAGTGGCTGCTCTACTGAATCACACAAATCTGAATGAAATCCAGATAGCCATGACCTGCAGCTTCTTCCTCACTACAGTTTCTCACTTAACGAGGGCAACCCCCAAGACTAATTTCTCAAAAGAGTTTAATTTCCCAGCAGTTCAATGCTGAAACTTCCCCCATTTTCCAATTAATGTTTTTTGTAAGAGAGAAGGATCCATTTCTGGGTTCTAGAACTGAGCCCACCTCTGGTTTTAAAGCAACATTGCCTTGTCTTGCAAAAAGATTCTGTTCCTTTTGATAAAGGGAATTCTAATTAATTATGAACCCTCATGATATCTCACCAGCCTTAAAAATCATAGTGTAAACTGTATGTAAAATGACAAAGAATGCTTGGCTGAGGAGAAGACTACAATATTGTGGTAGAAGGTGTCACAGGTAGTCAGTGCAGTATCTTAACTAAGAGTCTGCTGGGGCTGTGTGTCCCTACACAAGTAAATCTGAATGTGTTTCAGTGCTCTGATCTTGATACAAAAACTGCTTTCCATGGCCCCTGGCCTTTTGAAGATGAAAGGTAAGTTGGCTAGAGGGGGAGAAAGCCTGCAGCTGTGGTGAGGCTTTGCCAGCCTTTGCTTTTACTCAAGACTGAATATCTGGCAGGTGTCTCAAGTGGTAGCTGTTGAGCAGGCAAAGTCAGCACAGCTCCCTGAGAGTAGCATTGCCAAGCACCCTATTTGCTGATAAGTCTAAAAACTTCTGTGTACTAGGTCCACAAAAGTAAAAGGAAAAGAAGACTGCTTTCACTGTCTTTCTTGCTCACAACAGACTCCACAGAAGAGCCTTGGTATAGCTCTGAAGTTTCATAACTATACCATTAGTGAGAAGAATATTAAAGGCTGTGAGCGAGGATGGTGGAAAATTAATGAACGCATGTAAGTACTTCTGCAGGAGTTATTAAACTCAGATTATCAAAATGAACCTGCCCATCACTATTGCACCTCCCTCAGAGAGTTTCCACAGGAGTATTTCACTGGTGTCTCTTACCATTGTTCCACTTTGGCTGATGTTGTAATGGTATATTTGCAAAATTTGCTATTGGAAAATACCAGAAAGATGAAAATAAGAGCTTTTCATACTCTCTGGAGAGAAAGAAATGGGAAGAGTCAGGTGAAGGTGGATGTCCTGTGGATCCTAAAATAATTCTGTGTATTCTGGAATCACTGAACAAGTTCTGTTAAAATTATTTAAAGTATAACTTAATTCTTTAATTGCTCAGGAGGACACAAAACCTAAGTAATTTCTCAGTGAAAGCTATTACAATGAGATTATTTGAAACAGAAATGTAACAGCTTTCACATAACAGTCATTAGAAAGAGAAACCTCACAGATTGACTCCCAAGGTATCATTGTATTTCATTAGTGTTTTTAGTTTTTAATTAAAATATTGCTATTGTTCTTTTTTATTAAAATACAGTTGCTTTACCATGCACATTGTCCAACCCTTTTCCCCCTGAAGTTTTTTGAGCAATCTTTTAATCACTGGTTGATGAGGCAATGTGTAGGATGTTAGAATTTTTAAATTTTTTTTTAAACTTTTTTCAAAGGGAAATTTCATAAGATCAAACTTGAAACTGAATTTCTGAGCTTACTGCTGAAACTAAAAAAAGTCAGTCAGGCTTGTAAGAGTGTGACTGAAAGAATTATAGAGCAGAGAAAAAACTCTATTCTTTGATACCCTATTGTACCTACATAGAGAAAAGTTAGCTTGTCTGAAGCACTTAAAATTGTGGTGCTAGAGTAGATGGACACATAAAAGCACCAGTCAAAAAAGTCAACATTTGATCTGTTTGTGAGTTTTTTCCTGTGTTCTTTTTATGGCACATTTGGAATATTTGAGACATTAGGGATAGCTGCAGTAGGAATCAAGTAAGGGCAAAATCTGGAGTGGAAAAAGCAATGATGGCTTCATATTTTAAGGATTCTTTATATGAAAGAGCAGCTGTTAAATAAACCTACCAGTTACACATTTCAGAGAATCAAATGCTCTTGATTTCTGTTTTAAGTTGCTGATATTATAAGTAGACCAAGACAAACTGTCCTTTTAAAGTGGGGTTTTTTTCACTAAAAAGGCTTTTGAACCTCCATGATATTCTGTTCTGTGCTCAGCTTCCATGAAAAAAAAATGCTTTAAAGCATGAAACATTATGATTTGATTCCTCCACCTCCCCACCCCCAAGTTTTATTTAATGAAATGGTGTGGGACCCCAACTTTTCAGCTTTCTGCAATGGCAGATTATAGCACACATATTCTGCTTTCTTGGGTAAAAAGGGTTAAGAATCTTCAGGAGACTGATCTTAGTAAACAAAAGCTGCTACTATGAAGATGGTGTGGATTCCCTCAAACCTTTAGGGGCAACTTTATCTAGCCAGAGACACTGAACTCAACCATGTAGTTCTTTCTTGTCTTCCTTCCAGTGAACGTGTGACAGTTCCTCTGCCTACTCAGACGAGTTACAGATGATGAATTGCTTCTGCCAAAATTCTCATAGGCAGGAATATCAGCAAGTCTCAGTGAGCAGCCTGTGAGAGGTTTATGTGAACAAAGATGTTCTTAGTGTTTTATTTTTGTTAAAGCCATTGGCACAACATCCTATTGTCCCTGCTGCTGGATGTATGTATCTAATAATCTCTTGAAAAGGTATCCTGCTCTCTGCTTCAGCATATGGGACAGGTTTTCCTTAACTGTTTTCTCTTTGCAGCAGTGGCACAGAGCTACATATGGTAATATGTAATCTCTTTTTGTGTTCTTTGAGTTAATTTTAACTTCAGATTGTGATGTTGACCACCGTCCAGCCAGTGTGTGTGTCAAGTGTGCCAACAATCAATACAGCTGCCTCTGCTCTTAAATCTGTTTAAACTGATAACTAGTTTTCTTCACAAGAGTGTTAAAGCCAGATGTTTTTCTCATGAGTGCTTCATTTCTGGGTCCTTTGAGTGGAACAAAGGAGAGGATCCTTGTTTCTGCTTGTAGAACAATATAACATGTCAATGGCCAGTGGTTTACTACATTTAAAACTGTCTCCAGTTCTTAAAGCATGATCCAGAAACCTTTCTCAGTTAAAGAGGTGTCATGGTTTAACACTGGCCTGGCGATTAAACCGAATAACAGACGCTCTCTATTAATCTCTCTCTCCTTGATAGGAAAAGGAGAGAGAATAAGGGAGAGAGACTTATGGGTTGGAAACTAAACTACACAACTTTAATGAAACAGTAATGATAAAAAGGAAAAATTACTAAATATATACAAATATACAGGAAAATGGAAACCACATTCCTCCCCCCTCTCCCCCAATAACTCTCACGTCACCACCGAGGCTGTAGGGCAGCCCTGGGAAAGTCCAGGCTGGACTCCTGGAGTCGGCAGTAGTCGGGAACCGGAGGCAGGAACACACACAGATATGGGCTGGCACGGATCAGGACCACAGGCAGATGAACGGACGGGATCCTTCCAGGATGCCGGGTGAAGGAAGGGAAGAAGGGAAATCAGGAAATCCAGAAGTCTGGAAATCTGGAAATCCAGAAAAGATCTGGCTCGGCCCTCGTGATGCCTCAAATTTATACTGAGTGTGACGTATGTGGCATCATGGGTGAAAGGAACAATAGAAACATATTAGAAATTAATGGAGTACATGCTGGCATCAGGGAGCATTTAGATTTCTTGAAGTTAAGTGGCATCCAGGCAGAAGTCCAAGGAAGCTCTTTGCCAAAATGGCTGCTTAAAGTAGATGTGCACCTAAGGGATTTTTTTTTTTTTTTTTTTTTTAATCTAGATTAGTTATTTAAAGAGGTGCCTTTCAAGGGTAAAATTTCAGAATGTTAATGGTGGATGAAGGCTGGGTGACTACTTAGAAATGGTTTTAGTTTGCCTAAATCTATTCCCTTCCACTTCCAAAGCAGTTGGACAAATTTTATCTCAATGTCTTTGTACGCTATTGTTTAGGGGACGTCCTCAAGGTCAGAGCAGTAAATGTGCTCTCCAGTGTGCTGACATCTTCTCTCCCACCAAATTTAATTAATTTAATTAATCCTTCCCAAAAATCCAGATCTTCTGAAAACAGATATCAGAAATGGTGCTATCTTTGTCTTAATAAATTTCTTCATGGCATCTCCATTCCTCTAGGCTTTCTGGCAAAACATTCTGCTTACATGTGTGTGTTCATGGAGAGCTGGGACCTGCGTTTTGAGGAATTAGAATATTGCTTCAGATTTTGGCACTTAATTAAAGTATGGCAGCTGACTGTACTGCTTAATTTCAGTGATGTTTGCATTTTAATTGTATGTATGTATGGCAATTTTGATGTCAAGGCTTCTCTAGAGCTCCACTGAATGCTTTTAGGTACTGCGGTTATTATGTTGATCATCAAACAGTCTTCCATGTTGCAAGTTCCATTGCCAACATTGAACTCCAGTGCAGTTCAGAGGTCTCAGAGAGGCCACTTCTGGTGGAGTATGGCAGCTACAACATCAACCAGCGTAAGATGGATTTATCATTTTCACTTCTCATCTTTCCATTTCAAACCTGTGAAGCAGCATTTTTCAGGCCCAGTAGGGCTTAATTAGATTTATGCAGGAAATTCTCTGTTGAGTTTTTGCTTATTTTCTTTTCTCAGCTTACTAAGTCAGGTGACTAGTAAACAAAGAGCCTCTTCTAGCTCATCAAGTATGTGCAGTTAAGGTTTTGTGGGCATGTGCAGTGTGCTCTGGTTTCCTATACACACACAGTGTGCTTTCTTAAAGCTTTCTGTGCGTATATGCCCACAGTGCAGTTAATTGAAGTCTGCTGTTTCTTTTTGTTCCCATCCCCAAGTTTTTGTTTGCAGTGTTTCTATTGCTACAAAGACTTCTAAGCAATGAATGCAGAGTGCCTAATAACCAACTGCTTATTCTGGTGCTTCCATCAGTTTAAATATTCTGTGTGCAAGTAGAAATCTGAGGCAAAAAAAAAAAATTCAGAAAGTTGATAAAGCAGTCTACCCACTGAGTTTTTTTCAAGTCCTACAGCAGACAGCTGTTTACTGATACTTTCCCCTATGTTAATCTTACTGATGCTGTTAAAATAGTAGAGAAGCAATGGTTTTTAGTCACAGCTACCTGGCACATCGGAGTATTGTGACAATAGAGCATATCCATTGTCTGTGCATGGAATATGGAAAAAAATGGTAAATTCATAATTTTTTAAAAGGCAAACATTTATGTATTTCATAAGTCACCTCAAATTACTAACTGAAGTTGTGAAGTGTTGTGAATTTTGGTTATTGAAAGCCAGATTGTCCTTTACAAGAAAATGGCATTCTAAGTTGTCTTGTTTTGTACCATAAAATACTAGCTGATTTTGTCCAGTCCTAGCATAGTGCTTGCAGTACATATTGCAGTGACTGCTGAACTGGAACTTTAGAGGTATTTTTTCTTCATTTTAAAATTGTAGTTTTTGACATCTGAGCTCAATTTAAGTGCTGGCAATGCATACAGACTATTAAATTTAGATCAACTCTATCATTCCTTGGAACAGCTTAGTGACTGTGAATTGAAATGAACTGGCAATATTTGAGAAAAGGACACTTTTAAGTTTTGGTTTTGATGTTTGGTTTTGGTTTTGGATTTTCTTACCTGCAGCATGTCCACCTGGACATTTCAAGTGTTCTACTGGCTTATGCATCCAGCAGACTCAGCGCTGTGATGGGATAAACAACTGCTTTGATGAAAGCGATGAACTCTTTTGTGGTTTGTACTCACTTACCTAGAGATCTTAACTGGAAAACCCAATGAATGTATTCCCTGGTCTTAGAAGGCAGCTGAAACAAGGTGAATTTTTTCCTAGGGGTGGGGAAATATTGTTTGTAGTTTCCTTTGTATCTCCAGTTAAAGACTACCAGTCTCCTGAGAGCTTCATTCACAGTTAATTAACAAGGGATCAAACTAAGCACAAAGATGGTATGGCACTGGAAAGCAATAGGAAAAAAAGTTGGATGTGCAAAAAATATCTTTTTTTTAGTTTTTCCCTTATGTGATAAATGCTGATAATTATGCAGTTCTGTTCTCTTTTGAGACCAGTTATTTAATTTTCATGGGAGAATGATAATTGTGGTGCATAGAGTAGAATGATAATAGACATCCACAGTAAAAGGTGGAACCTGGGCTATTCCACCTGGGGAAATGTGTGAGCTGGGATAGCTCTTTTGTGATGTACTTTCTCTATGCATAATGTGGCACTGATACTCATCCTTGTACAGAGCAGTAAAGCTGTGGAAGTTGTACCCAGGTCCAGTCAGAAGTGTAGTGTCAGTATTACAAGCACTCTTCCATAGCTGATTTGACTTATGTTTTTAAAGTTGTCCCTGAGTGGAACTGTAACTCCAGCTTCGCACTACAGGATAATCTGCTTGCCTGCAATGGAATAAGTGAGTGTGAGAATGGAAAAGATGAGCAGAACTGCACCCACAGTAAGGCTACTCTCAGTTACATTTTTTCCTCTCTGGTGTAATTTATCCAGTCCTGATGAATACTGGATGCTGTATTCAAAGAGTCAAGAGACACTATTAAATCTAATTCAGGCTATATAAATCTGTTTGGTTTTCTGCTATGCTTATAAACAAGCTGTTATTGATTTTAAACTGCTTCTTTTTAATGAGCTCATGAACATCTGTTTCAGCAAAATACTGTCAGAGGAATTAAGTACTCTGGATGTGGGATGGGAATCTAGGGATTTTAAAGCTTGAATCCCAGATTTTTCCTCTCTAAACCATAATCACTGCAAATTATTTCCTGGATCTGTTCTACCATTTGTAAAATAACTATTAAGAACACCTATAAAATTAATAGTATCTCTGGAGCAGTTTTCAAGGTTATAAGGTTAATGTGTTTAAAATTCCACGGAAGCTTTAAATTTATCATTAAGCACATGAAAACTTTGAGTAGTCCATTTCTTTAACACCATGACATGAAAGGAAGCACAACTGGGAAGGGTTACAAATAACTTTTTAAAAGAAAAGTAATGTTTTTTAATGTACTTGACTAGACAGTCTGTATAAATGGTTAAAGGATACTTCTGTATATTGACAAGAAAAACAGATGGGGTTTGAGTGGCTTCATTTATTGGGAGCCACAGGGAAACAGGAAAATGCCAAGGCTGGGGCTGCAATTTAACTGAAACCAATTGGAAAGATTATTTTTGTTATGATCTTTTTGTATTTAATGCCGAAATATAAAAGAAGGCTTCTTTCCAGAGTACTGAATGTTTTCTTTTTCTAGCCTAAGATAAGTTCTTCAGATAAGTTTTTGCTTCTATATCCTTGTTCAGTAATACTATGGGAAAGGATAGAGGGAAATCTTTGTTCAGACTCAGTCAGCTTGATGCAGGCCTTAGTACAGGTGCAGTTCTACTTGAATACTTCCTTCTGTTAGATATTATGTTAAACTATTACAGTTATCTGTTACTACACATATGAAACTTTAATTTGTGCTAAACTGAGCCAGTAGTAATTTTTTCTTCCTTCCCTGCAACTATTTCAGGCATTCCTTGCACTGACCAAACATTTAAGTGCAGAAATAATATTTGCATAAGGAAACAAAATGCAAAGTGTGATGGAACTGTGGACTGTATTGATGGAAGTGATGAAAGCAGCTGCAGTAAGTCCCTCTCAAATGTTCCTCTTTTTGAACTTGGAACTTTTTGCACAATAAAGCCTTTTGTTTCTTCCTGTTTTGGAGTGGATACAACTCAAGCAGTGGGTATTGAGTTTTTATTGCATCCTCTCAGTGATAGTGGGGTAGTGATCGTCTATTGGTTTACTTCAGATCTGGTTGCAGAGTTTCCTGAATTCTTGTGAGAGGGCGAGTTTCTTGTTATGGGGAGCCTTAGCCAGCTGTAATGTTAATTACAGCTGTGTTAAGGAGCAGGGAAGCAGGGTTAATTGCAGGATTAACTGTTACCTGGTAAGGCAGCATTTTTGTTGTCTGCAGCAGTGCCAGGTACTTCTGTTGGAGTTAGATTCCATTTGAACTGCAATGAGATAAAAACCACAGATCTTTCACTTCTCTGCTTCTTATGGGTAGGTAAGACCCCAATATTTTATAGTATTTAGTTAGGTTCTAATCTCAGATCTTCAAAGTAACCTCTGTACAAGCATTTCAAGTTTTTTTTTTTTCTTTTTTTTCTTCTTTTAGTTTGTTTTTTTGTTTTTCTGTAGAGTGAAAAGGTGAATCTTACTGCAATAGCAATTAAAGCAGGTTCAGCTGAATATTCTTGAATATTTTGTCTGGCCCTCAGCTGTTTCTGGCATGCTACTAGTATGTCAAATCCACCAGCAACTACCTTGGATCCAGGAGAACATCTTCAAAGATCAGCTATATTACTTTTTGTGTTTCAAAACTTTAGTATTGCATTTGACTCTGGCTAGGCTCAGTGCCCAGAAGCATTAACACCTGCAAGTGGCAGTGTGGGACTAAAACTCCTGAGCAGAGGCTTTATGTGCATGCACTCGGGATGTGAAGGAGGTCCCAGAGAGGGGTCTTTCTCTGCTGCTCTACAAATTTGTATTCAGCTTTTTGTGCTGAGATGTAACTTCTTCATGTCTAAGTAGTATGCAACATTTTCAGACTTGCAGTTACTTCCATGCACCACCTGGTTTCTGAAATAGTAAGGGACCAAACTCCATGTATGTGGCTGCTGATGTAAACATTTTTTTTGTATCATTCCTACATGTTTTGTCAAGAATAAGTCTCCTGATGATGTTGGACTCCCTGTCTTCCTGATGGACTCCTTTCAGTTCAGGCTGGACAGTACCAAATAGAAATGAAGGGTTGTCCATTTTTATATGTTCATTTTGATGCTTATTAAATCATTGGATACTTTGTCATCTCTGGTACAGAAGTTTCTACAGGACAGTTTCTGAGGTAGAGCTAGAAACGCAAATATTGAACTTCCCAGGCTAGTGCCTTTTTTATGGAGTCTCTTCTTGTTTCAGGAATAGAGTAGTGAAGTAGAGAAATTTCTGATTGGAGCAGAGCGAGGAAATACATTTCAAAGTACAAGATGCTTCCATGCCCTAACACTCTCACTAAAGGGAGGTGCAGGGCACATGGATTATAACCCAAACTACTCCTCACAGGTTGTGGCAGCAGCAAGAGCAGCAATTCCATCTCCCGGATTGTAGGCGGTACAAACACTGAGGAAGGGGAATGGCCCTGGCAGGTCAGCCTCCATTTTGTGGGAGCTGCTTACTGTGGAGCATCAGTAATATCAAAAGAATGGCTTGTGTCTGCAGCTCACTGCTTTCAAGGGAACAAGTAAGCAGTCTCACCCCTAGCTCTGTCCCGAGCACTGCCAACGTCCCCAAACACCTTTACTTTCCGCAGTCCGAACGGCACTGGGGTGAGAAGGGGACTTCTTTTTAAAAAGGTGTTTTGTTTGTTTTCTCCTGGCCAGGCTGGCTGACCCCAGAGCATGGCGTGCTCACCTGGGGATGCAAACTCAAGGCCGTGCAAAGTTTGTGTCTGCAGTCAGACGGATCGTTGTCCACGAATACTACAACAGCAGGAACTACGACTACGACATCGCCCTGCTGCAGCTGAGCAATCCCTGGCCAGACACGATGGGACGCTTCATCCATCCCATCTGCGTCCCTCCCTTGTCACACAAAGTCCGTAGTGGTGACAAGTGCTGGATAACAGGTTGGGGCCAAAAGCAGGAATCGGGTGAGTTTTATAGTTTCAGTTGAGATGATTTCATTCATGGGCAAACAAGAAGCTTTCAGAGCTCTGACTGTGTGTGGAGGACACCTGCTTTTGTTGCATGGCTGGTGTGCGCCCAAAATTAGAACCTCTTGAATTTAGTGTCCCGTGGAAGTAGGTTTTTGTACACACACAACCTCATATAGTTGGGAAAACTGACTGCTGGTCCTGTGGACCTGGAAGTCCTGTGGATCTGGAAGTCCTGTATATTCATGTTGGTAGCCGAGACTTCCAGGGAACTAAACTTCCTCTGAAATTACATGATGTTGTTTTTCTCCTTTGTTACTCTTGGAGGTACATTAACAATCCTAAAGAGAGACCCTTTGCCGCTTTCTGCAGGGAGGTGAAGCTGCTAGGTCTCCCTCCTCCTGCCTTCAGACCCCACAGGCTGAGCAGCCTCCAGCTCCAGCCCCAGATCCCAGCTCCATCCTCAAGAGGGTGGCTTGGAAAAACGTCCCCCCAGCTGACAAAATGGCCGCCCCTGCAATGTCTGGCTGCCCTATAGCCAGAGTAGGCCTGTCCCCCTCAGCACCTTGTCCTGAGCTCTCTCTTCCCCTGTGTGAAAGTGTGAACCTTCTTTCCCTCTTACAGCTGCTTTCCTGAAGCCCTTTCAGTGTAAGCATGTGTGTGAGGGCTTCACTTGGCAGGCTGCACGGCACCATCGCTCTGCCAAACCTGGCTCTGCCAGGACAGGCCTGACCTTGGGCACTTTGCCTGCACCTGGAAGGCTGCCCTGGCCTGGCCTCACCTGCCCTCTCCGGGCTGGCAGCCCTCTGGGCAGGCTGTGGGAGAGGGGAAGGAACACACAGCAGATGGTGGTTGTCCTCCAGCGTTTTGACTTGATGGTCAGGGCCAGAATTAACACCCGCTGAATTATATTCAGCCTCTCTATAGACAGCTGTGGGGGAACTGATGGTGGGTATGAACCACCATTACCAGAAGAGGAGGGTGGTAAGGACATGTGGTGTGGTGTGGTCCCTTTTTGCCTCCTGGTTAGTGTCTGTGAAATTTAAACACCATGTAGTCGAAAGATAAATGTGATGCCTCAAAACAAAACAAAAAACCACAGGTATTTCTTCCCCTTGTGCCCCTCTTTTGCCTTCATCGGGGTGTACGTTTTGATTGTGCAATCAGTCTTTCAAGTATTTTTTTATGTATGCTTTATAACATACGAGCTGCAGCAGATCCTGAGACAAAGTTTCATGATCTAAACCAGCACTTGCATATCTGAATATGTTGGAGAGGTTTTGGTTATATACAGATTCTGAGAGGATCATCTGGTGGCATTATTAGAGCTGCTGTATGGAAAGGAGGGTACAAATCAGTTTAATTCTGTTTTTCTGGAAATTTCTATCTTATAGAAAAAGAGGTATTTTACTAAAACTTTCAGACATAGAGGACCAGATTTTGGTATGTAGCCAAGTTCTTTATGTTGCCAAAAGAGCAATTTGCATCCTGGAACTCTCACTCGTAATCTTACTTTTGGATACCTCACCTTCAGGCATATTACCCTAATTGCAAGTATGTCTTGTGATAATCCAAATACTTTTGTAAAATTTTGTTTCCTTTTAAAAACAAAAACGAAAATTAAGACATCTTGAGACATTTTGCAAAAAGCCTGTTGGCAAACCCTTGGGATTCTGCCATTGCATTTGGTGTGGTCAAAGGACCAAGATCACATTACAGAAATGCCTGATACTTAAGAGGCTTTCTGCACTATTGCAGTTAGTTTTCTGGAATCTGGAATAACCTGAAGGTTAAAAAGTATCTGTGGGTATTTTGTGGAGACTTCCTTCTTTGTATTTCAATAGATGAGTAAAATTCTAAGATTTTTTGAAACTTCCTTCTTTCAATCTGTTTTACAGATGATGAAGGTTCAGCAATTCTTCAGAAAGCAGAGGTAGAAATTATTGACCAAACATTATGTCATTCCACATATGGGATTATTACAGCCAGGATGTTTTGTGCTGGACTGATGTCTGGGAAAAGAGATGGATGCAAAGTATGTATGTTAGTATGCTTTGTGTAGTGTACATTGTCTTTCATTGTTGCATGATGAGGTGTAAGAATTGACTGGCAGACCAGTATGCCATGGACTTCAGTTCTGAACAAGAGCAATGTAAGAGTTCTCTATTTGCAAATCTGTCATCTGGGTGTTTTCAGAGTTTTGCTTTTTTATGTGCACGAGTGACGCATGATGTGATGTTTCACAAAGTTGCAGTTGCAGGCCAAGGGTCAGTCAATTCATAAGTCCCACAACAAGTTGAAGTCAAGAAATTTTTGGCACAAGACTGTCCCAGATGAAATAAAAACTGAGAAACCAGCTTGTCTCTTCTCAGGATCTACAGGGCTATCTGATGAGATGCAGACGACTAGGCATAAATTGTCAAATGTGTAATATTTCTGATCTGGAAATGCTGAAAGATGATAAATGTGAAGTTCTGAATTTACTGAATAATAATAAAACTGGTTTATACACATAACACTTATATAATATACCACATTTGATATTTTATAAAATATATGCTCTGTTATATAAAACATATATTTGTCACTAAAACAGTAGTAAATTCACTATTAAAGTAACATGAAAACTTAAAACCATAAAACATGTTTGTTTGTTTGTTTGGTCACTTGGAATATTCAAGATTTTCTAGATTTCGCTGGTCTACAGTAAGAGAAACCACAATGGCTTTAAGGCAAAGCAAAGTCTGAGGCCTTCCTAAGGAAGTACAATGCATCAGCTGCTTATTAGCAGACCATTGACATTAGGCATCATTTACACTAACTGGAAAATTTATTTCTGCAGCTACCTGTATAGAGCTGCTCAAGATACACCCAAATACATGCATAATTTACAGGTCTTCTGGCTGCATTTCTGTAGGGGCAAATGATATGTGACTGTTTCTGGCAGTTGTCAGAGTTGATCAAAATATGGGACTTCTCTTTTATGAAAAACTCTCATGTTCCACTTCTCCTTTGTCCTAGGAACTAAAGAAAAATTTGACTCGCTAAATGCAAAGTCTTAAATGTCAAGGATGGAAAAATTATCTTCTAAGTTAAATCTTTAAAAATTTTGTGAGTCAGTTCAAGATAATCTTGCATAAATAGCAGGTGATTTTGCTTAGGTTATCTCCTGATGTTGCTGCCATCCTGCATATCCTCAGATCCTATAAAGTTAAAGAAAATAGTTTGCTAGCTCTAAATATAGTATATGTCGAGAAGGAAGGCACTTCTCTTGCAAAGCATTTAAATTTAACCAGCTCACCCTTGATTTTTGGAAATCCTTTATTGCATCCTTTTTTTTGGCAAAGTTTAATTTGCTAATAGCTTGCTTTATTAGAAGTATTGTGTCTACAGCAGAATCTTACAGGAAAGTATAAGCTTGGTCAATGTGGTTTTCCAAAAACAGTAGGACCCTTTTTTTTTTCTTCCTGTGTGTCTGCCAGTATATTTCTGTACTATGAAATTATACCATGCTGTATGAAACTTTGAAGGCTATAACAGGCTTCATTTTAACTTCCCTAATTAAAAAGACATTGTGTGTCCCTCAGCTTTACCTGCTGGCTTGTATCTACATGAAGCACCTCTTAAGGTTTTTTTATGACCAAACTGAAAAAAAAAAACCAAATAGATTGAATGATCCAACCTTTTCCCATTTTCTTTCAATTTGGAAAAAGTTATTAAAACTGGTAATTTATGTATATAATTTTTTTTAAAAGCTTACTATTTATTTGAGTCCTTGGGGGTCTGGCCTATAAAATAACATGCATGGTAAGTAGCAGATTTTGTAGTTAACTGTGAGTTTGATGCTAGGAGGTTAATTGTGAATTATAAAACATATAAAAAACTGTGAATTATATAGTCCATAAAATGTGAGATCATTATTAGAATCTCTTAAGAGTGAGAACTCTTCTCTCTCTCTTGTGAAAGACCTGATTTTTGATACAACCATGCAGTTCCCTCTGCTTCAAGAAAAAAATACCCTGTTAAACTGTGAGTGGGAAAATACAACCACGGTTTGAATTAGTCAGGCAAAGTATCTTCTATGGAAATTTTGCTTAAATAATCTGTATTGTAAAGATATCAAACTCAATATATTCTTTTTAGGGTGATTCCGGTGGACCGTTGTCATGTCAAAGAAACAGAGATGGAAAATGGTTTTTGGCTGGCATTGTTAGCTGGGGTTATGGATGTGGAAGACCAAATTTCCCTGGCGTCTACACAAAAGTGTCAAATTTTGCACCATGGATTCACAAATATGCACCTTCAGCCTTGTAACTGGAAAGCTGTCTTGCTGGAATAAAACATGTCCTGGATGCCTTCATTAAAAGTCATATTTGGTATAATTGTTCAGTGGTGGAAATTCTTTGCATGCCTCCCTGCTGACTCATTATCTGATTCTGAAGTACAAGTGTGAAAGTAGCAAGCATCCTTTTATCAGATCTTGGTGTAAGATGAAGAGACTGATCTTGCGGTTGTTCTGTGCAGATGGATGTCTGGAGACACAGAAGGAGGTGCAGTAATAAACTTCTGTCACACTGTGTTCATTTTCCAGGTAGAAATGAGATTCATGTGCAGCCATCTGTCAGAAAGCTTACAAAACAATTGACCAGCTAGAGACAGAGCTTAACTCGGTCATTTCATCTATGTATGGCTTAAGACAGCAGTGACTGTGAAGTAGCAATCAGGTGTTAGTATTCTGGCAAACACTGCTTTCCCTCACATTCTCCAGAAAGAACACCTGGGAGACAGAGAGGGAGGAGAGGCAGTGAAGAAACTGAGCTCCCTCCTGTCAAATCCATTTGTGACCAGTAGCTCTGCAGGCAAGCATGGGAAAAAAACAGTTTTACTTCTTCTCCAACTTCCATTTTAATTAACTGCATGCTTTGGAGCTGCTAACTTTCTTATATCTTGCCTTGATTTTTTCCATATTCAAGATACTCACAGTTCATCCACTTGAGAATTTGAATTCATTATCTGAAGGCAACCTTAGCAAGATGAGTATGGTGATGTGTTTTATTGCAATGATCTTGTCCTTGCCCAAATAAAACTGATGCTTCTGCCCTCTGAGAGGTATTTTAAATTGCTGTGGAATTAGGTTCTCTGACTATGTATAGTTAAAAAAAAAACAGATATAATTCTTAAGAGATGTTGCAAAGGAAGTTTTATTTTCACTAGGTTTCTTCTGTGTGTTTATTTCCTATGAAGGAGGGGGCAAAATATCAGTCAATCAGCAGGTTGTGTGTGTAGTGGAGACAGGCTGTTTTTAAAAAACTTGAACTAAGTCTCTCCACAGCTGTAGTTTGCATGCCTGAGCTGTGAGGATTGCCTTCCAGTTAATGCCTTTTCTAGTCTCCATGTGATTGTTGTTGAGGTTTTTTGCTTTCTGGAGCTGGGTTTTCTTGGGCCTGGTTGTTTAGAGTTTGTTTGTTTGTTTGTTTGTTTCTTCCAGGATTTGCTCTTTGTGCAAGTGTACTCTGTCTCTTTCTCCCCATGTATAAAATATGTTATTTCTTCACGTATACTCTTGATTTTCTTATTTTACATGCAGGATACTTTGAACTTATTGGCTTGCTGAGTTAAAATTGGTTTTAATTCCAACAGAAATGTGAATTGCTTTGCAATAACATTTATTCACTCTTACAGGCTTGAGGCTGGAAAATTCAGGTGGTCTGTGGAACTGCAAACCTCTTCTCTCTCATAAGTATTTCTGTGAATTCCAGCAGGTGTTCCTTAGGAGTTTTCTGTATGAAGCTTGCTCTGCAACTTTTTACCTGTAAATTGCTTGTGAGTCTTTGTGTCATAAATTTCAAAGATTTCTGTTCTTGTATTTCTGAAAGAAATGGGTAGCTGATCTGTTTTCAAATGGTGGGATCTATATCCTATCTACCCGGTCGGGGAAACAAAGAGTTACAGTGATGGCAACTTCTCCTCCCCACCTTTTTTGATTGCAGATCAGCTGGCTCCAGCTTCAAACAGTATGGCAAAGGTGAAATGAGAGCAGTCTGATTTGCATGGCAGGGCGAGCAGTATGCTGCTGTTTTGGGTTATGTTTAAGAAATGAGGTTCCTTTAGGAGCTGGTTATTAGGTTTGCCAGCACAGCTGTCAGATCATCATGGTCCGAGCTTTCCCTTCCAGCCGCATTTCTGTGTACAGCATACCAGATCCATACGACTCTGGACAGGTAAGAGACACCACCTAAGCTTTACAGCAGGAACAAACTGAATGATCTCTCTGCCCACCCTGCTGTGTGTTGAACTCTGTTTGTCATATGCAAATTGCTCCTAATCAAAACGATAACAATTTGTTCCCCACGCTGTGTAGCTTTAAACGCATCCCACAAACAGACAGCTGAGAAACACAGGGCTTTCACATGTGATGTAGCTGATAACTTGAAAGATGTTAACTTAAACCTCTTAAAAAACTAGAAGGGCAATAACTCTTACTTTTATTTTCTTTTTTTTTAAATTTATATTATTAACTGATGCCCTCCCATGTCTTTCCCTAGGAAAGTCAGCATATTCGCTACTGCTTGTCCTACCAAGAAAGCTTGCATCAGAAGTATTGTTTCTTCAGATGGAGGAGGTTGTGTTTCTGGCGAAGATGGCTTCTGGGAATATTACTTATAGTTACTGTAATTGTTACAGTAATCGTGCTAGTCCTGCACTACTCATTCTGTAAGTGTTACACCACAGTGTGGTCTGGATAGAATGGGTATTTTGCACTGTGTGAGTGATTAGGATGAAAAGCTCTGCACTATGCAGCTACGTGCATAATGCATATATAAAGGACCCTTTCCCTTCTTAATGTCTTTGCTAAGGTAACAAAATGCAGTTAGTAGTTGATAGTTGCACAAGAATAATGAAGGTATATCTTTTACCACTATTTTTTTGTCTCTGCTTATGTATACCATCATTATTAGAGCTGTCATCTTTCCCAAGAACCTCCAGATTTAACTGTCTGTCTTTCATTCATTCACTTTTTCAAAACAGAACAGGTACCTGTTTTATCTCCTCCTTATATATCATTTAATAGACATTAAAATGATTTCTCTTTAGTAGGATAGCACTGCAAAAAATTGAATTTTAACAATCAAAGATTACTAGCAGAAAGGTCTCTCAACCTGAAACTCACCCCTTTCCTTCTGGTCATTATTCTGTCACTGTGATAGACTCAGTCCTTTGGCTACTACTATGTGTTTCTCTTCAGAATTGATGCTTACTGATGCCAAAACAAATGCAGGCTTCTGATGGCGTCTTTCTTGGGCAACTTTTTTTTGTTTTTTTTTTTTTTTTTTTACTGGGTGTGCTGATTTTTATTTTCTTTTTTTTTTCTCCTCAGCTCCAGCTTTCTCCTTTATGTATATTGGTGGAAGTGTAGAAATTCCTAATTTGACTTACACAAATGACCTCAGTAATCCAACGTCACAGAAATTCCTCCTGCAAGCAGAAGCAATCCAAAATTATGTAAGTTCCCCCATAAGCATAGTAATAACATGTATTACAGAATCAGACTGAGAAGGAAAAGATTCCAGTTAGTCCCAATTATTTTTTTTTCTGAAAAATTACAAGTTTAAAGCTAACAAGTGTCTTGGCAATTTATAGCTTTAGGAATGTAGTTAGACAGGGGAGGTTTTGTGTCTCAGAGTAAAGCCAGCATTTCCTATGTAATAAAAACTGGAGGTTTGAAAGTTATGGACAAATTAGGAGTGTGTGTTTTGCTTTGTTTTACTTTACTCAAATGCTCTTCCTTTTGCTTTTTTTTACTTTACTCAAATGCTCTTCCTTGCTACTTTTCTTTTTGGTCTCTTTTTTTTTTTTAAGTCTTATAGCTCAAGTTCAAGGCTTAACTTCTTGTTTTATTTTGTTTGATTTTCCCTTATCCCTCACAACAATGCTTGCTTTCTTGCACTTCTTATGTGAGTTCCTATTTATGAGATCAATTCTGTTTCCTGGTGCATGTGAACAGCAGCCTTAGACACAAAGCAGTTCTCTGTTACACTACATTTGCCAGAAGAGCTAATCTTGTATCTCAAAGCTGCTTTGTGCACAGCCAATACACGTTGCTCATGTCTGGACTATAGGCCAAAAATTCAAAGACTAAAGCAAAAAAAAAATCAACGTGTTCATAAAAGCTTCTTTTTCAAGGCTAATAATCAAGAGCTATGTCAGTGGTCTCGAAGGCAAATATTTTTTAGTGAAAAGGAATATTTTTCAGTGGGAAGGAATGCACGTTTATGAACCTTTGTGATATATTTTGTGAAAATAATAGTACTTGTGAAATGGAGGGGGGCAAGGAAGAAGGAAGGCAGGAATGATATTAATATTTCACAAAACATGGTACATATTTGCACTAAAATGACACTTTTTACAATTTATTTTGCCATTACTCAACTGCCAGTTTGCAGAATCCTATGAGTCTTCATCCTTGGGAAGGTATTACTTGAAGTCTGTAGTGGCTGCTTTCAGGTAGGTTCTGTCCCAGCACGTGGTATAAATTTCAGATATTCAGTTGTGTTTGTCTTACTCTTTTTTGAGTATTTTAAATTAGTTATCTGGAAGAATATGCCAATCTCTGTCACAGAAAATGAAAAATGTAGAAATGCACTTAAGTATGAGATCTAAAAGCTAAGCTACCACTATGAATTCTGTCTTGGTCTGTAAAAGCAGTGAGAGAAATGAAGTCTAATTAATTGTGCCTTGGTTTATGGATTACTTTGTAGCCTACTTATTTGTCTACTTTTTATTTTTGAAAGCAAATTTCAGGAGGCTTTTTTCTCTGCTGCTTGCAGAATCTTATTTTGGTTTTGTCTATTGAAAAGAAGTACCTTTCTAACTTTTCAAAACAAAATGTTGCAAGTATAATTTTGGGTAGAGCACTCAACATAAGCTCCATCTGAGATATGTAAATGCATTGAGCAGATGGCCACTACTATCCTGATAGGCTTTGAAAACTTCTGAAAGGTCTGTTCATAGTCCATTTTGAAAGGAAAGCTATGATAGACTCTCTCTGAAGTGATACTTTCTACATACATCTTTTCTTTTGTTTTTTTTTAACAGTTGTGTAAAATGTTCTAACAGTGTATGGGCATAAAGTTATATTGATATATCATGTGAGATACATTTAAGAACTTTTAAAAGTGTCTAGAACTACAATATAGTCTTAAGAGTACATAATTATGCAGCAGGGATGGAAACATCCACTTTCATTAAAATTATTGTAAGAATTTTTATAAGGTGTAGTTACTGTTTGAATAGCATTTTTTAAAGTATTTCTATGGGGTAGAAAAAACAACTGTTGAACAAGAGCCCTTTTTATCAATGTGTTTGGCTGCAATTTTTTGCACACCAATTCAACTGTGTGCATCAGAAATGCAGACTAGTGGAAAGCATGTCCAAAATATTAATTAGAGTGTGCTTATGATGTGTTTTTTTCCCCTCCATAGTGAAGGAGAGTCTGGACTTAGAGCTTACTACTGGAATACATTCTGGGCACCAAAAGATATCATTGCTGCTATTAAAAAATTAACCCCAGTGGAGCAAAAAGAAATCAGTAGTAAACAAGCAGCACCTATGAACAGGTCTTCTGGGGAGGAAGATTTTGATCTCATTACAATGGAGCTTTTTGGTAACAATGTACCTGTCTCTTAATACCTATTATGCCTATTTTTCTTTCTCTAGTTTGTGTCTTTGTCTTGTGTAGCTGATAATTATTAAATTTCAGTTTCAGATTCCACAGAATATGATGTGATGTTAAAATCAGGTAATTATTCTTCGATCCCAACTAATATCACTCGGTGGAAAAGTAAATCTTGTATCATAAAAATGGGAGTTTTCCAGTTAGTCTTATACCTGTAGGGCCTACGAAATAACCAGACTAGGTACCTCCCTGGCCTGTGTTTCACATAAAGGCTGAGGTAAAAATGCCTAAGATATTTTATTCTAGTATTCTTTTTAAAACAATGAAAATGTATTTATTCTCACTAAACCACAATGAGCTGTGGCACCTTTTCTCAGCTCTTCTAAAAAGCTACTCTATAAAATTATACATAATTTATTTGCCTTTTGACTAGATAATGTGGTTATTCATAGTTAGTGATCAGTCAGATACTGTAGTGCTTTAGTTCCCTTTGCCTGGTTTGTCCATATCAATCACATCTCAATCTTGGCTGTGTATTCTTAATGCTCTTGTTGCATGTGGAAGGATGAAGAGAAAATGGCAAAGAAAGGAGTAGGTTTTAAGCAGATATGATAGCATTTGCAGCCAAATCCCCTCCTGCTTGCTGAGTGTATGGCGAGCTGATGGTGGTGAGGGGTTGTGCTTACTTGGAAAAAGGGAATAGGGCTGTGCAAGTACAGGAAAAGGAGATTAAAAGTAGTAAGAAGGGCAGGTAGGTAAGTGTTGCCACCTCTTCTGAAATTCTACCCAATAACTTAAGTTATCTTTCAACTTAATAGTTTTTCAGCCACTGATCTAGCTTCTTTTGTATAGCAGTCTCCTTTGACCTGTATGCCAAGCCAGGTAACAACAGGACTCTAACTCTGATGAATCCCAAAAAGTCTTTTTATCAATGGAGACTTCGAGTTCCTTCCAACTGTGTGGTGAGACTGGTAGTTACCTCTTCACATGGTGTCACTCCGGAGAGCTGTGCATCACACCACTTATCAGCATATGATTTCCTTCTTCCTCTGCAGAACAAGATCATCACAAGGTACATGATAGCACAGAACAAAGATGTTTAATTGAGCTCTACAGAAACTCTCTGTGATACCAAAATTATAGCAAACAGGCTTCTAAAATGTACGATTCCAAATACAACTTAATTAAAAAATCTTGCACAAGGCTATAAAAAGGTCTTCCATATCATTCCCCACCCCCACAACAAATTATAAATTCCTGTGGGTTTTATTTTATGACTGATTTTTACTGGTTTCAGTTTCATGCAGCTTGAGTCCCAACTCAAAAAAAGATAGACTTGAATTTTTTTAGTGTATTGTATTGTATTGTATTCTATTGCATTCTATTCTATTCTATTCTATTCTATTACTACACGTTTTATAGCACTCAGTCGCAGGAAAATTCCTGTTCATAACAGAGGTGTTGTGTCTCTGGAAAACTCCATGCCCAAAGTCACTGTATAATCCATTTATATAACCAAGAGCAGATGATGCTGCAGACTCCAGTGCCCACAGTGCTTCAATTTTTTAGAGTAAAATTTCAACTCATCTTCATTAACAAAATAAATAAAGAAGTTTTATTTTTGGAGGATGAGTGGTTTCAAGGGTGGGGATTTTGGGTTTATGTAAGAACTTTTAGAAAGAGGTAAGCTGAACATGCAGATTCACCTGAAACATATATTTAGTCACAATTTAACTTATTTCAAATGAGTAAGTAGTTCTCTTCATCTCTATTAACAGACTTTTGTCTGTCTCTTCATACAACAAAGTACAGCATGCAAAGTCTATATTGCTGGTAGGCTGTCAGAGAGCCAGGCATGGAGTGCTCTTGAGGTCTCATATGATAGCACAGCATGGAGAATCCTGTTCCTGATGCTGGGGTGCATCTGCTTTGCTGCTAACTGCAGGTTGTTGCCACAGCTTTTACTCCATTGTTGCATTATTAGCAGTGGATCAGCTTTTTGGGAACCAGAAATCTATCCTGTCATGTGTGTGAAAACACCTGGAAGCTTGAAAAACCAGCATGGGCACACGATGTAACATGTTCAGAGAACATCCATACAGTAAGCTGTTAGACAGAGAGTTCAGTTGCAGTAGAATCAATAATATCTTCAAATCCATGAGTGCTGGGAATTACTGTATTATAACTGTTTTTCCCTGACATCCAGTTTTAGGATCACACGTGGTGACTAAAAAGATTTGCAGCGGTTTCTATAAACTGCAGTCATACAGCTGTTGAGTGACAAGCATGAGCTGAGACAGTGAGATGTACTGTGAAAGTAGGTGTCTCATGTGGACAACTCCTCTTACATGTGCTTGCCTTGCTCTCCTGATGAGACAGTGACAAAATGTACAGCTAGAGGATATGCCAGGCTTTCAGCTGTCTGGAAGATCAAACTGCTGAAAGATTTCCACATAGCAAAGTGCTGAGGTGACTCAAGTTGTTACTTTCATAAAGGACGTGACAGGTATTGTAACTGTAATTGTTGGCAGGTATTGTTTAATAATGGTTTCAAAAGAGAAGCTAGCCATGGATCCGTTTTCTAGTATCACATGAAATGGGAGCAGGGGATAGTCTGCTAAAAGCAAGTTTAAAAAAATTATTTTATACTAGCACCCTGGGTCACTGTGATAAGTCAAAAAAATTCATACAGGGACGGGATGGAAACACTCTCTTACTGTGAGCTCTGATCTTAATGCTTTTAATTTACTGTACATATAAAAAGCTAAATCTGACTGACATTTTTCAAATGCAGATTTGTAAGTTAACGAAAAGAAATAAAAAATACACTGTCAATTTCAAAGTTACAGTGAGTATCCAAGCTTCAGGACAGAAATCAACTTGTTATTTAAAGAAAAGAACAAAACAAAGGAATAGTTGCCATGCATGGGACTCTGCATCTTGTGACAGCTTTTGTGATATGAAACTAAGGTGAATGGTAAGGGATTGGTAACACTTTGGGCTTCTTACTTGCATAGGTGTTGCTCAACACTGCTGCACTGGTGCTTGTGGCTTTTTCAGTGCTATGCAATCTGGCATTGCCCTTTTGATGCTTCTACAGGTCTGAAAACTCCAGGGCACCTGCTAGGCAAGAATATCTGTGATATCCACCCTTAGTGACTCAGCCTCAATTTCTCTAGACTCAGACTCAGTTTTTCTAGAGAAAACTGTAGCCTCTTGTGTAGTACTAATTGAGTGGAACAGAAGAAGGGAAGTGGTAGCCAGGGGAATACTTCTGAAACACAGATGAGTAGATCAGTGTCACTTCTGCCTAGTTCTCACCAAGGATGACTGGAATGTGGGAATTTTCTATGTTTTTTTTTAATTGCAATTTTTGTGATATTTCAGATGGTGTGGATCTGGGGCCTGGACTCCTGTTGTACGCTTAACATCATCAAGTAATGTAATGTTGCTCACCTTCTCATTGGACCCAAGAGATGAGAGCAACACACTAAAAGCTCACTTCCAAGCCATTCCTAAAATCAGTAAGTAACTGACAGAAACAATCATCTGATGTACGACCCTTATTCCTCTTCTTGCATCTAAAAAAAAAAGATATTGCCTGAACATACCTATGGGGAGAGAATGTTGGCATAATAATTGGGAATTATCATTCTGATCCATATTTTAAAAATCTGAGAACTGAACAAAGAATAGTGTATTTTGTTCTGGGAGATTTTTTTTTTGATTCCTGATTGCTACCAAATCCAGCTCTCCCAGGCACTACTCTTATAACCCAGGTAACACTGAGCAATGGTAACAGATCAGCCTGACAGATAGCGGTACAGGCACTATGCGTCTATCCAAATCTAGATAACCCCATTGGCAGAGGAGTATTTTTCTCAGTTTTGGCAATTCATTGCCAGCTCAGGGGATGCATTTTTAATGATAAATGAAAACAAGAGCAAATAATGGTAATATGTCTTTGATCCTTTTCTGAAAGTACTGTTCAGTGTAGTTAAATGCATTAAAAAAAAATTAAAAAGTATATTCAAGGCCCAAGACATATTTCAAACCTATGGAGTACTGTGATTTCTGAGACCTTCCTGGTTTACAAGAAATTAATCAGGTTTCACTTCATTAGACTAACTGGTTCTATATTTTTGAAAATGTCTTCAGCAAGCTCAGAAGTGAATTGTACAGAGTAAGTTTGTTTTGTACATAATTAATTGATTCTTCCACTTACCATAGAAAAAAATTTTTTTTTTAAGTCAGTGGTGGTTTGGGCTTATCCCTTACTGTAATTTGTTAAAAAAATAAGAGGAATTCAGAGTGATGAGTAGTTGGAAGTCACATGAATTTCTGTTAATACAGGTAAAACCTGAGTTTAATATTGCCATGACCTTGTCTTCTAACTCTGTATATAGATAAGGGTCCTAGCAAGTGATAGGCACTGCAATGTAGCCCAGATGAGATAATAATATTCCTTGTTAATATGTTTCTTTCCTAGTGTGTGGAGGTCATTATATATCCTGGAATGGGACACTGAGTTCCCCTTATTACCCAAGTTACTACCCACCAAATATTGACTGCAGCTGGATCATCAGAGTAAGTGCTTGGAACGTTTCTGAGTAATGATGATTTTGCTTTATGTGATATAGACATAAATTGGGAGAAATGGCTTTTGATGTGGGTAAAATGAAGGGAAAGCCTCCTAAGTACACTGCACCTTACTTCCTCTCCAGTACCTATTTCTATTCTGTGCCATATGTAAGTCACAGTTATGGCTGGGAAACTTTGCCATCTTCCAAAAGTTAAGTATTACTCATGGCAGAAACAAAGTGATGGGTAAGATGAAAACTTCTGGCAACCAGAGAAAATTACTTGTAGTTAGGGCTTGGGTTTTATGTCAGAAAGAAAAAAATGGTCATGTAAATCATGCTTCACATGATGGAGACCACACTCCACTACTAACTCTTTTTCCCTGAGTCCTGCAGAAACAGGACTTTCCCTCACTCATAAATTCATCTCATCATTTCCACCAACTTCCTGGTGTATTTTTTCCTTTTCTCTGGAAAAGGATGCTCTTCATCTCTCAGAGTTAGTAGCAGTCTCTACCCTTCACCTGTCCAATCAAAATTATTAGCAGTTTGTAGCACAAAACTCTCATCTACATTCAGGAAAGAGAAGAAAAATGGCTTTTTAAAACAGAGAGGTCATAGCTAATATGACTGACTAACCAGATGCCATAGATTTCTTTAGTCTCTTATTTGACCTATAGGAACACGTGGTAGTACAAACATAGCATGGAACCTGTTTGTCTTTCGTGCTGACTGGGAGAATAATTACATTCTTTTATGTAGCAGTTTCTATACATGTATAAAATAGTAATGTTTTTTGGTTCTTCAAAGGTGGTTATTTGCATCATAATAAATAGTTTTTCAATCTGGTAAGAAGTAAAACAAGAATTACCATCTTATAAGCACAGGCTTTTTCATTGTGTGGGTGTATGTGTGAGGTTATTTATGCTTTGATTTTTTTTTTTTTTTTTTTTTTTTTTTTTTTTTGTAGGCACCATTGCCTGGTTACAAGCTCTTGTTAAAAATCCTCATAATACAAATTCAAGAGAAGTCTCCAGGGTCTAGTAAATGTGATAAAGACTGGTTAGAAATTGATGGGGTTAGGTAAGTAAATACACTATTTTCTGATATATTTAGTTCTTCTTTTCTGTGCAGCATGCTGTACTTAAGAAAAAATATCTCACGACTTCCAGTACAGACAGATACTTTTCAACAAGAATTGGCACACTTCCATTGAATTTTGGCAGAATAATGCTTTTAATTCTACCCTACTGCCAAACATTTCTCATCATGTTAATTTAAGCATCATGCTTTGCTAAAGTGTTACAGTTTTACTTACTTTTTTTTGTTGTTGTTCCTCTTAAGAGCAATGACACAGAAAACTGTGTCATTGGAATGGGACACTGAATGGGATTTTATGCAACTGCAGTTGAACTGTAAATTCCTGGCAATGATCTTGACATGGATGAAGCACTTGTGTTATCTGAAGTTTCATTTCCTATACAACTCTCACTTCAGTGAACACAATTATTTTCTGTAAATAAGACAAATCGCAATGTGTGTGCTTAACAAAACCACAAATAAAACTACAAATAAAAAAAAATGAAGCCCCCAACAAAATATAATTCAGGGTGATTTGTCTCTTGGAAGGAGCATATTGAAACCAGCAACAGCTGTTGCATTTGGCTTCATGAGTCCATTACTGGATTTGTAGTTTTCTGAGCTTGCAAACCCAAATGGGAGCTCTGAAATCAGGCATGCGTAGAAGGGGTTGGTATTTCTGAGGTAGATTCTGACATTAAGCATCTTGCTGTATTTTATTTCAAAGTCTGCTAGTCTCCCCCAAAATTGTGGAGTTAAAAGACATTTCTAAATAGTCTTTCTAATCCTTCTGTTGGGCTGTTTTAACACTAAAAAAATAAGAAATTAAAAAATAACTTTATTGATTGTTTTAAAGCTTTTTGGCATCTGTACCCTTCAGTAAAAGGAGAGGTAGGTGGGTGAGTATGGCTGGTTTGGTTAGAAATTAATTATTATTTTTGCCTTGTTAGATACTGTAAAACTCTCTCAGAAAACAACAGAAACAAAGAATATGGCTATTCTGTCACAATCAACTTCCATTCTGATGAACTGGTCACCCACAGAGGGTTTTTTATTGAGTACAAAGCCTTCAGTTACACAGATCGTAAGTTGATAAGCATGCACCTTAATTTTTAAAAAGAAACACTACTGATGCACCAACCATGTACAAATCAACCTACCTTTTTTTCCTTAACCTAATTCAAGAGAGAAATGTTTAAAATGTTATTATGTACTTAATTAATCAAATAGATGTACAAAATTAGGTAAAAGATGCAAGATTAGATAAAAGATGCTTTTAGAAGCTAGTATGTGCTTTCTAACTTTAACAACACTTCTGCAAAATGGGAAATAAAATTTCCAAATTACTTTAGGTGTAATTTTTTTCATTCTTCTGGCATCTTAAAATAGCCAAGCTGCAAAAGGAAAACAGTATGGAAGGTCTCTAAGCATAACTCTTCTGCCAACCATGAATAGTGAGTCTTTTCTTCAAACCTGCAACTCAGTATGCTCTAAATCTACTTCCAGAAGTAGAAAAAGTATTGAAGTTTTTACTGGGAGTTAATGAAGACCCCTTGCAAGCAGGTGTTACAGAAATACAACTGGGTTTCTTACAGATCTTTCTTGGATCCACAGTCTTTGCACTGTGTAGTGTGTGTAACTTTTATTATTTTTATGTTTTAATTTTTAATATTTTTTTTGAGAGGCTGTGCTTCCACAGGGTGGAATAAGGATTTTCAGAACAGTATATTTATTTACTTGTGATATTCCTTAGAAAAAAAACATATTTGCAGTATGTTCTTTGCAAATGCCTTCTCTTTAGCAGTTTCCAGAAAGATTCTCTCATATTGTTTCTCAGCCAAACAACTTCTTTTTCCCAATTAACATCCAGGTAGCTGAAGTTCTCTGTGATTTCAAGAGAACAATTCAGTGTGTGAAACCTCTTGAGATCCTCAGCTTGTTTGACTGAATACAGTTCTGTTCCTTGCTGATTTAAAAGTATTTATATATTAAGATCTCAGGTACAGATTCTTGCTTAGTGAAAGCATTCATTAGAAAGAAGCATAGATGTTGTGGTCAGTCATTCTATAGGACTCAGATATTTCCAGGGATTTCTTTTTCTACCAGTGTGTCTCTCTTTCTACTGGAAAAAACCCCTAAACTATTGTATTCTGTGGTTACTCTGGTTCCTTCCTCAAAAAACAGTTCACAGATGAGTCAAAGCCTAAGAATAACTTTTTTTCTACAGACAAATACCTTAGCATCCATACTATTTAAGTGAAAGTGAAAGCAATTCTTGGTCAAAGGCTGCTTCAGCATGAATTTGCTAAATTTTAAAAGTGTTTGCTAAGGCACTTATTCACATCAGACATGAAGTTGGTGTGTAGTAGCAGAGATGGTTTTCTACACCATTTAAATGTCAGGAAATTTGTAGTTGTAAAACTAAGAAGAATGCCTAGTTTTGACTTGTTTCTTTGGGGTTTTTCCTCTCTCTTTTTAAATGACACTGTGTAAACTATATTACCTTAACAAATTGATGAGGTGTTCACTATAGGTAGTAGTTATGTATCTCTCCACTCCCAAAGTAAGGCATTGGATGTGAATACGATTTTCTAAGTCCATTTAGGTATATTAGTTTAATTCAGACAGTCTGATTAAAATCTTTGGCAGATTATGCCAAGTAAGATAACTTTTTCTTTTTTAAGATTCAATTTAGTCTAAAAATTACACTAGCCTTGGTTTTTAATAGCCATCTTAATATTTTATCATGGTACAGTCCTGCACTAATGCATTTAGACTGCAACAACATTTCTAGTGCCATTAGTATCTTATTTTTCTACCTTGTCCTACCATGTGCAGATAGAACATGCATTCCTTCAGGCAATCAGTCTGAAGGCTGGAAAGTCTACTCAGATGGTAGTAAAGAATTAGGTTGCAGTGGGAATTATCTCTTGTTTGTGTTCTCCTGTGAACAGTTTGTTCTAGAAGTTCAGCGACTGGCTGAAATTATCTCTAAAATATTGGTGGCTATCCTCAGGATCACATGAAAGATGTTATTGAAGATCTAGAAGTCTGGGGAAGAGGTTGTGTAATGCATCTCTGAAGAGAAGGAAGCAGAAAAATCAAGGGGAATGTTATACCCATATTATCAAGCTAAGCTTCAAAAAAATTAAGTAAAAAGTGGTAAAACTAACCTATATGTAAACATTTAAAAAGTATTACAAAACATTTAAAAAGTATGGTGGTTTTTATCTTGTTTTGTCCTCTGCTGTGGGAGGATAAACAGAGGAGAAACTGTACTTTGACACTGTCTGGTGTGACAAACCTATCAGTAAGTAAAGAAACACGGTGAGAAAAAAATACAGAAAACTCTTTCCAGAGGATGATTTCCAATTGTTATCAAAATTAAAAGATTTTTTTTTTTGTCATTCTGACAGTATCTGTTAGGGGACATCTCATAATTTTTATTAGTGATCTAAATGGTGGATTAAGGAGATGCTTATGAAATGGAAACGTGTCACACAACAGAAAAAGAGGTGGATTTATAAATGATCCTGACAGGCTGGAGAACATATATGGAGAAACTTACATTTTACTCAGTAAAAACCTGATTACTTAGGCAATCAAATATACACATGGATTGCCTAAGTTGCTTTTCTGTTGCAAAATGGCTGGGGATGATAGTGGCCCAAAAGCTGCCTTGGGAGTCACAAAGTTATGGAATTTTCTGTTTGTGTTTTGCTTGCAGTTTTGTTGTTTGTTTTTTTAAAATGTCATACTAGGATGTAGGACAGGGAAAAAAGCTTCCCAGTCACCAGTGGGAAGGCTCCAGTTAGAGTACTGTATCCCAACTGGGCACTGCACATCAAAGATGGGAAGAGATGCCAGAAAGAGTGACCAAAAGGCAATGCAAACTCAGAGAGCACAACACAAGCTAGATAATGCAACAAATCTCTGACAGAGGAGGCTATCAAAACCAAAGCAGACCAATGTCTGGCAGAAACAGCACAGTAACATCAAGGTGACCCCTGGCAGGCAGTGTTGCATGTGTCTGCTAGCCAGCTATTTGGATTATGAAGCATTTACAGACCTTTTTTCTTCAGATTGTAATCCAGAACAGTTGAAGTGTGGTGATGGGAAGTGTAAGCAACAGTATAAGACTTGTAAAGATGATGACAGCTGTGGGGAGGACAGTGATGAAAACAGGTGCTGTAAGTATACATTCTTAGCTATTTTCCAAAAGATAAATGTAGTATTTCTATATGTATTTTTTTCATAGCACTAAGTAGAAGTTTCATAATAGTGGAAACAAAACATGCAGAATATAACTAGTTTTTGGTAGAGTCTGGACAAGAAATTAATGGTATAAAATCCAAGTTAACAGTTACTCTGTTAGAAGAGAACATTTTTGCCAGCTGCTGGCAAAATATATTTGGCAAAAAAGTACCAAATAATGTAAAGGAGAAAGACAAAAATAGCTTTGGGACTTTTGTCCTTTGCTACACGCCATAGTATCTTTGCTTCAGATACACCACGATACTACTAATGTCTCCTTAGTGACTTGCTGCATTTTGCCTTTATAATTTTTGCCTTTCTTTGAATCTGAAGTCCTTGAGGTAGCCAGGACTATGTACTTGATTGCTGGAGATAAAAAAAAAAGAAACATTCCTCTGTTTAGAGGTTACTGATAAAAAACTGATAGTAAGAATTATAGTAATGAAAACCTATTGTTGAGATTTGTCAAGATTCCCACATGTTAAATTTTGATAATCCTTAACCAAAAATTTCTTGAAGGGAGGTAAAAAGCTCTTCCACAATTTTCTTAAGCTTCACTTTGAAGCAAAAAGACTGACTTCCAGATGGTGTTTGCTCCAAAGATTTAAAATTTGTAATGTCAGGAAAGATGGTAAAGGTAAAACAACAAACCCAACAAGCTTATCTTGCTCAGTTTAGACGTCAGTTCAATGGGAATGAGGAGAGTTGGAAGCTTTTCTGTCTTTCTTCATGGACATTGGAGACTGAAATTACTGTGATCATTAAACATAGTGGAACATACCTTCTATCCCTTCTCCTCAGAGGGACCAGTTTACTCCAGTTCAGACTATGACTTCAGGCACTTCAGTCTGTAGCATCAAACTATTTTCACCACTGAATCAGTTGAATGTGCAAGTTCTTTAAAAAACCCCAGCTCCAAAGTTGTGATACTATCTTTTCTCTTTTTTTCAGCCTACAAAAGTTGCTCCCCACATGCATACAAATGTCTCAATGGAAAATGCTTGCTGAAAACAAATCCTGAGTGTGATGGGAAAAGAGACTGTGCAGATGGATCTGATGAAATGAACTGCGGTGTGGTAGCATTTATTTTAAAATCAGTTAATGAGTTAAGGAAAGGGCTCAGAAATTTGTGTTATGCTCAAGCATTATTAAATAAAGAATGGATTAAATCAGGTGTGAATTAAAAAAAAAAAAAAAAAAAAAAAGAATAATCATCTTTGATGTCCATAGATAAAAATTTAGATGTTAAGCAAAGCAAAGTGAAATCACCTTGTGGTTTTTGTTACTCTTTCATTCAATTATTTCTGCTAGCTTGTGGAAGACCCCAGCTTAAGAAAAACAGAATTGTTGGAGGTGAAGATGCCAGATCTGGAAAGTGGCCTTGGCAAGCAAGTTTACAGATGGGAGTGCATGGCCATGTATGTGGTGCATCTCTTATTTCCAATAGGTGGCTCATATCTGCTGCCCATTGCTTCCTGGATTCTGATTCTGTGAGGTATGAAGAATTTATAGTGTTATACAATATTTGCAGTTTAATAACCTTAGAATGTTACTTCCAAAAATCTGCAGCAGCTATTCCTTTTCTAGATAAGTTGGTTTAGTGTATAACTCTGACATTATAGAACTACACAATCCCTCAACATGGTATTCTGCTGGCTTCAAAAGTCCTAAGTATCTGAGATCATTATTTTGCTTCCATTACTAGTGAATCCTGCATCATAAAAGACATTGTTCTGTTAGATTTAGTGTATAGGCCATTTTTCTAGAAGGGAGGGATTTTCAGAGTAGAAGCCATGGACTTTTCCCCCAAGCAGAGGACTATTTATTGAAAAATGGAGTGTGAAACCCACCAACATTGAGTTTAGGTAGTGTAAATTGACAAGGCATATCTCCTAAAAGTGGCAAAGAGGAAATAGTGTTTAATAAAACACCTTTCTGACTTCTAAAGCATGATGCATTACAACGAATTTTTCTTGTATCTCCAAGAAATGATGATTTTTCAAAATGGTAAGTAAAACCATTATTTAATGTGTTAGGAGACTGTAGTGCATCTATCTCCCTATGTGAAATTCCACTCCATTCACTTTGATCTTCATGAATCTTATCAAATTCTGGAAAGCAGATAAAATGGAGTGAACTGACAGTGCATTACTTTCCAACAGGATGTTCTAAAAACATTCTCTTTACAGATACTCCAGTCCTTCAGGATGGAGAGCATATATGGGCTTACACACTATTAATGAAAAGAGCAATCGTGTAGCTATGAGACCAATCAAAAAGATTCTTGTCCACCCACAGTATGACCAATCTATCTCAGACTATGACATTGCCCTGTTGGAAATGGAGACACCCGTGTTCTTCAGTGAGCTGGTACAGCCCATTTGTTTACCCAGCACCTCTAGAGTATTTGTTTATGGAACTGCCTGCTATGTAACTGGCTGGGGAGCCATAACAGAAAATAGTATGTTCATTTCCTGGATACACTTATTGCAAGTTTGACTTAATTTTAAACTCTAATAATGATATTTCTATAGTCATAAGAAAAAATACTTGTGATTTACTTAGTAAGTCTACAGAAAGCAAGCATGCACTTTTCCACAGTCAGGGAAATCTAAATTTTTGCTTGGATGGCAGGTGACAAGTGTCTATACTCATACTCAGGTGTCACAAACCACTGAAAAGCAAATTATGATAGTTTTACAAAAACATGCCCCTTTTCATGCTTATGGCTTGTTTTATCTGGTGAATGGATCAGCAGCAATCTTACAGGTAAAGAAAATGGTGACTTGCAATTATTGCAAAGGAGGAATGTGTCTTTAAGACTGTGTTTGTCAATATGGGGTCATGAAAAGCGATAATTGGAAAACTATTGTTGAGGGTTTTTTGTTTTGTCTGTCCTAACCACAGGCAAATTAAGGTATGTTCCATGAAGAGTTCTGCCTGCATAGATTGGAGTAGCATGATGCAGGGGGGGAGGAGAAGAACAGAGTTGGAGAGGAGCAGTGAGGCAGAATCTTGTCTATGTCTCAGCTCCTCAGCATCTTACCTCTTTCATTGACAATCCATGCTCAGAACAAAATAGGCAAACAAACCAAAACTCACTACTTCCACTGATCAGCCAGGTATAGAAAAGGTTATGTTCACTGTTGAGCCAAAATGTTATTGAGGATACTTAGTTCACAGTGACACCTTATGGTCCATTAGCATCACTTTTGACTTATAGGCTTGACTTCTAAAAATTATTCTCCCCCCCATCAACTTCATTCCACAGATTCTTTCCAGAGGTAAGATGATGGAAAAGACCATGGAAATTTCATTTACTAGGACTAGGACAATGTTTGGACCACATACAACAAAAAAAAACTTTAAATAATTTGACATGCCATTCAAAATTAGCTATGTTGTGTGGAATCTTATATTCATAATTTGCAAGGCTTTTTCACTGCAGTCTGGCAGAAGATGCTCACATGTATAAAGACTGGGGGAGGGCAGTGCACATGGGACCTCTATCTCTAGGGGCTAATGTGGGCAACAGCTTTTGAAAGTTGAGGGTATGCAGCAACTGAAGGGAGGGGAATTAGTCTCTTGCCATCAGCTTCATATATTTTGAGTTTGGAGCAATTCTCTTTTGTTTTGACAAGTGATATCTCTGTTAGAAATCTGTACCACCATAACCTCTACAATACCACTTGTGTTTTTTCTAGGTCACCTTGCCAAAACACTACAGGAAGCTCGAGTGAGAATAATTAACCAAAGTGTTTGCAACAGGCTGTATGATGATCTTATCACACCACGTATGCTGTGTGCTGGGAATCTTAATGGTGGTGTTGATGCATGCCAGGTAACCCGGGACTTGTAGGGAACCTACAGGGAATATTTACTTTCATTGGAAACCTGCTTAGAGTTGTGGGGTTTTGTGTTTTGCTTTTTAGTTTGTAATAGGGTAAGATGACTTGTGTGCATGGTTTAACATGGTAACTAAAGGCTCTTCCAAACAAGGAAGGAAATTTGGCAGAGATAATCTCTGTATCTCTTGAGAAATGCTGCTTTCCAAAAATGAGGATTAAAACGTGTTGAAAAGAATCTTTTTCCTCTTCAACAGTTCGATTTCCTATAAAAGAACAGAGATGTAAGGGTAAAGGGAGCAGAGTTAAGCCCATCTTCAACTTTTGCTATACACAGGTTTTTTTCCTTTTTTGATGCCTGTGTGAGAGACCAATACAATACTCGGACAGTAATATGAGTAATATATTGTTTTAAAAAATACAAAAGGTAAGGGTAAACTAAGTTTTGTAAATGCACTTGAAATACTGCCTTTCAGAGTCATATGTTCATTCTTGTGCATAATTAGAAGTTTTGATTATATCATGGTATTGTAAGCTATATGATCTGGTTTAGATCAAGAATTGATGTTTGGATGTACTCCAATTGTCCTGACTGTGCCCCCTTCTTCAGGTATTAGACTAACTGACTGCTTTACCAATATTTAAACTTAGGAGGATGAATATCCACTTTCAAAATAACAAACAAAGTCATTATATGGGTGACCTTGTAGAGGGGGAGAAATGTTCTCATGATTTTAGACTGTGGCAATTTGATATAACTTTTCTGTAATATATGAACTTTACTATTTTAATGTAATTGGATAATTTTTGCATGATCATAGTACTTAATGGGTTCAACTTCCTTATACACAGAAGACCATTTGCAGGATCCTCCTGTGGCCTCTAATTCAATGTATTACTATTTTTGTTAACTTTATGTGCAGTTTGCGTGTAACCTTAGACCTTGGAATTGTTTTGCAAAGCATTTTTTTTTTGAGACTTAATGTTCCTCCAAAACAATGTGTTGCTTAAGAAATACCCTTGAATTTTTAGGCAGACATTTTAACCAATCTGGATATATACCTCACTGGTCAATCCACTTTCTAGCATATTAGCTGTGTTTCAGCCCTAGCATGCCTTTAAGTTCTTAGTATGAGTAGCATCTTTGCTATTCCTTCTCAGTCAGTAGTTTATTTCCTCTGCAGTGCTAGAGAAGGAATCCTGTTGGCAGGTCAGGAAAACAGAACAGCACCCTGAAGCCTTCTTACTCCTGTTCCAGACTTATGGGCAACCTGACTTGTTTCATTTCTTCACAGACCCATAAACTGTGCATGGACTGCAAAGTTTATGTGAAGCTTCTAAATAACTTTCTTCTTCAGAGGATGTGGTACTTTCAGTGAGAAATGAAATGTTTACTCTTTTTCAGACTTTCTTCTTATCACTCTAGGATGTTCTTTGTTCTTGGTTCTTCTTTTTAGGATTCTTCCTCTCCACCAGCACACAGCCCCTTTGGACTTTGAGAACTAGCTGTGTAATTGGCAGCAAGTATATGCCTGCTTTCTCAAGTTACTTTGAGATCAGCCTTGCCATTATGACAGCAGCCTGAGAGAGAGGAAGAATTGTTCTGGCTTCTTATCTCAAGATGATTCTGCTTGGTGGGGTGATGAAAGCTTTCTATTGTTAACTCTTTTCTTGGTACATGGCTTTCTTCTGATTTTCTGCCATGTTTTAGCTCCAAGTGGGAGCAGCAAACAAACTGCTGGGTCAACTTGAAGGCTGCCAGACCGCCTTGTTTGCGTAAGGCACAGCTGCAGAGATCAGCTGCAATCATCACAGCTCATAGTTCTGTGAAATGCTCTGCCCACACAAGGCATACAAAGCTGAAACAATGAAGGGCACAAAGGATTTGTGAGTGCAGATGTATTTTGATCCTGTGAACTGAACTTAATGGGAATTCTTTGTAGCTGCACATCGTAGCTGTGCAGGGCGTCGGGTTCCCTTTGTGAAGCCAGTCCTTATTTACACCTTCTTTAGTCTTTGTTCTTCCTCTCCTTCTGTGAATGTAAACACAGTCTTGATTATGAAACCACCGGTAATATTTAATTGTGCCTGGTTTGTTTTTTGGTTGGGTGGGGTTTTTTTGTTTGTTTGTTTGTTTGCTTGGGGTTTTTTTTGTTTTGTTTTGTTTTTTAATTGGGGTTGTGTGGTATCTTTCTGTTACTGTTTAAGAAAGAATAAGAGTTCTGCCTTCAACCTGTGAGCAATTAATGGTCAAAAGGTAGCAGAATTCCTACTTCCTATCTCTGTCTTCTCCTCTCCCCACTCAGCCTGTGACCAGTTGCTTTATGAATTCTGCAATGTGACATTAACAATGAGTAGTTTTTCAAACAACTTCTTGCCATTGCTTATATTGAGTAGTGTGCTATTCCGTAAGTTTAAATAAACTGATTAAAATTGACATCTAGCTGGGTACTTTCTATCCAAATGAAGATTCTAATATTAAATTGTAATATGAGAAAGACACAGACAGGTATTTACTATTTTTAAATAATCTAACTTTTGTTACAGTGCTTGTGTGTGTGTGCATTTGAGCACATGCATGCACTAATGGCCCAACTTCCTTCATTTTAGGGGGATTCTGGAGGTCCTTTGGCCTGCACAGGAAAGGGAAATAGGTGGTACCTTGCTGGCATTGTGAGCTGGGGTGAAGGATGTGCCCGGCGCAATCGTCCTGGTGTATACACTAAGGTGACAGCACTTTATGAGTGGATTCGTCGGAATGCAAACTGATGTGCCAAGGAAAAAATGTAAATCTGCCTTCTGAAAGCTGCTTCTGACTGTAGTCTGCTGTGTCCATCTTGGATATGTAACATGAAAATGCCACTGACTGTTTCTTTGAGGATGAATTCCTAGTGAAGAAACTCTCATTCGATGTACACCAATCAGTACCTGTTCAGAGTCAGACCAACATCATCTTCCTTATCTGCAGCAGCAGCAGCAGAAACAACACTGCCTTAAAAACAACATAAAATGGCTTAGAATCTACAACAGAAGTCCATCCAGATTTTTCTTCTGAAAATCCTCTCCCCTCCTTTCATCTCCCTTGCTCTGTGTGTATCTGTGTAAGTTTCTACACACACATAGCTGGATATCCATGGACACATCCCATATATATTCAATTCATACATTCTACTTTAGAGATGTCACAGGATTCTTAACATAAATAATTTTTTCATGTTTCTTGAATATACAAGTACTATAATCAATACAGTGTACAAAGCTGAGATTAGTTCATTCCCTAGTTATGCAGCCACTGTATGACTGTTCCTTTCTGGGCTGTAACTTTTGGGCTGTCTCCTGTATTTTCCTAAGAACTTGTGATATATAGTTCACAAATGTTAGAATGCAAGAAATTTTCATTAAAGAACTGGGAGGGCATAAATGAGGTTCTTTGAGATGTTTAAATAACAGGAAACAAATACTCAGTTTTAGTTAATTAAATAAAGAAAAATATGGTGCTTTCTTATATTTTCTTTAAAATTTGAACATAGCTGTGGGGTCTGATGTTTGCAATATGTTATGGGTGTGTTTCCCCAGCTTTGGCTCTTATATGCTCTGTGCGTTTTTCCATGCTACTGGTGGGTTTGTGCTGCTTTTCTTGATGTCCTTGCTCTACAGCAAAGCAGAGTTTCAAGGTCAGTGTTTTTTGGTTTGTATCTTCCTGGGATGTGCCCACCTGGCTACACGACATTAAAAGGGACATAAAAGGAGTGGTCTTCATAGTTGGTCTTCAATTTGTGCGCAGTGTTTACAAGTGCTTAGCTTTCATCTTTAGTGTATATTAAAAAAAAATTAAGCCAGCAATTTTAGTACCAGTCATTGCCATCCACACACAGTAAATAAATACATGATCCTTGTCTTATTAAGGGCTTACGAGTTTCTTTTCCTTATGTTGAAAACAGAGATGTCTTCACTATGGAAGAAAACTGTTCTCTTGCTGTTCCTACAAAGCAGTTTTCTGCCTAGGTCAGAAAGCTCCCATCAGTTCTCAACTTCTCATTTTCTCTTAGAGTTTCTCAGCTCTATGTGTCAGAAGGGTCACTTAGTTTACATGCAAGAAGAGCACCAAGAATGGAAGTTGGGTCACACAGAGGAAAGAAACTCAAGACTTTGTAAGGAGCTCCTTCACACATGTAAATAAAAGGACTTTGACTTTTGCAGGGTGAGGTCCATAATCATTAACTCATTTGACTTAGAAAAACTTCTTTGGTTTGAGGCAAGTCAGCTGGAAGGTAAGGTCTTATTACTGTGACTTGAAATGAAATAAATGAAGGTCATCTCCAGCAGGAGTCCTGGAAAAGCTTTTTCTGGTGAAGATGTTGAAGGTAAAATCTTGCAGATGCAGATATGTGTTTTAATCTTGATGACTGCTCAGCTTCATCTTCAGTTCTCTGGAGTTTTAAGATTTCTCCAGAAATAAAAGGAGAGAAATTTGTATTTCTTTTTATTTGCTGAATGAAACCAAGCTGTGTGTTCAGCTTGATGTAGTGCTTTTGCTGTGGTGGCTGTGACACAGCATCAGAAATCTTAACTTTTGGCAACGTTCCAGGCATCAGCAACCAGATGAGTTGCACAACAGGAAAAATCTAAGGGGAGGAAAAGCAACCTCAGGATTTGGCAAGAAAAAGAAGGAGCAGCATTGTGAGTGGATGCTCAGCCAACAAGGGAGGGAGTTGGAGAAGGAGGCTTTGTTTTCCTCTTAATGCATGATTCTCCCTGAGCTGGGATAAGGGAGTGAGAAAGAGTGCAGTTATCAGCTGCCTGTCCAACCCTTTTGATCCAGAGGTGAGATAGGTGCTCTGCTCAAAAGGAGGAAAACCACTCTGTTGAGAGGAAGGAAAAACACGAGGATGGAGTCAAAATGGGAGAAATAAGAGGAGGTAGGATAAAGGGCACTGGGTGAGTGGGGGAAGGAATCAGCCCCAGGCTGCTAAAAATTCTAATGAGTGACTCATATAAGTAGCATGAGAGAGTTCTTGTGGGAAGCCAGTACAGACCAAATCACAACTTATACCATGGTTTACTTCATAAAAGCATGCCCTGTACAGCACAGGCTTAAATTGAAGGCCACTTTCCTCCTCTTTTCAGATTTGCCCTATTGTTTTTTTACATGGAATTGGCTTCTCAGGTTTAAATTGGATTTAAGTAGGTGAATAGACGTATGGTCTATAAGTGATACAGGTGATTTTGGGGTACATAACAGCTAGAGAGAGGACTCTTTGTGCAACAAGGGTCACTAGTGTTTCTCTCTTTATCAACTATACAGGGAGAATAAAATTAAAACTGTTGATGTATATTATAAATTCCCTTTGTAGCCTAACCGAGCCACAAGCTATGTGATCTTTTACTCAGTTTGTACTGTTCAGTATCGCATCTGTTTATCTACGGGGATAACAGCAAGAACATTTTACTGTTTTGGCTGATGACAGCAGGGAAAAAAACCTGGTTTCTTCCAACATTGCCTCAACAAATGACAACATTACTGAAGGTTTAGTCACCTGCTCATGCTTGTCAAGGGCTGGTACAGAAAGGCAGACGAACTGGAAAACCTAGTATTGCAGAGCTGAGGGCTGTAATTCTGGGAACTGGGCTAATCGATACTCCCTCTGCCTGGCATTTCTCTGTAGCTACAGCAGATGACGTTATGTGTCCTTCCAAGGAATTCTCCTCCTTTATCAATGTTTTGAGATCATTCCTGTGAAAATTATTCCTACTCCCACTGCTACTGTCTCCAGCCTTGCACCAGAATTGGTACTGACCACAGCTGCTGAAACCAGAAGGAAATGAGTTGCCTCTGTGCTTCCTTCAGAGACAGAGGTCCTCGTGCTGAAACAGAAGCTATGGAAAGTCAAAACGCTGGTCAAGAGCATGAGATTATTGAATTACAAGAAGACAACGTGGAGGAAAATGAGGCTGATCATGACAAACCTCTAAATGCTCAAACAAGAAAGGTAAGAATTTTACTTGCTCATTTGCTGTTGGGGAACATACCACGCTAAAAGAAATGACACTTCACAAGAACATCTTGTAAGGTGGATTAATTTGTCAGTCAAGGGATAGGGAAATGTTATTCACTCAAGAGTAAAAGCTGAAAACCTGTTACACATTTCTTTCCTTCCCAATTCTACTGCTGGGGTGAGATTTTAAATATATTTTAATTTTTTGCTGTTTGGTTATTTGCGAACTTTAACTTAGGAAATAAGGTTGTAAGCGGCACTCCATATTTTTGCTTTCTCTTGCCAAGTACTGTCAGTGGGATTGGGCTCAAAACCAGAAAGCAAAAAAGTTGAAACTTATATTAAAAATGGGCTTTCTTTTAGAATAGATTAATCAGAAAACTATCAAAACAAGAAGACAATGTTCTACAACAGACCATGCTAGGTTCACTTTTTATCTTTGTGTAATTTGCTGCTGCTGAAAATTACGAGTTTGTTTGAATAGCATGCCTCAAAGCCTCTGTTTAGACCAGCGTGTGAGTCCTGAGGGAGGTAGCCCCTATTTTTTTAGCTCAGAACTATGAAACAGACTAATGCTGGCAGAGGGGTAGTATATACTCACAAATGACTGTTTTACAATGGTTTTCATTACTTACTCCAGAGCAGAGGGAATAGGAGTGGCAGAGCTAAGAAGTTTCCCACCTCCCTGAGGGGAAAAGCCTTCCTGAGAAATCATCTGCATTAAACACTCCACCCCTCCCTTCCTGCTCCGGCCAGGCAACAGCAATTGCTCCCACGTGGGTCCCACTGTGGGCTGGTTCATTCCCATGTCCAGGCAAAAGCCCATTTACTCTCCTCTATCAAGGGCCAGTAACTTCTCCTCTGCTTTGATTAGGATGAAACAGCTTGCTGCAGGGTCAGACAAATTCTAGGGAGGTAGAAAGAGGAACAGGAGAGGGAAGGGGGTGAGCTAGATCCACTCCGCTGCCTTGAGAAACTTGACCCTGAGGTTTCTGTTAAGCCTTCCCCTTCCCAGAACTGAGTTTTCAGCTAGACTCTGTTTCTGGTCATTCTGGCAATTGGCTTTCAATCCTATAGGGACTGCTGGAAAACAAGCCCTTGCTTCCTCCTCATGTGGTAGGTTGATAAAAAAATTTGCCCTGCCCACTGGGGAATTTCTCTCTGATGCTCCTCCCTCCCAGAATTCTTGTGATGTATAGGGGCAATGTCCAGAGGGTGTTGGCCCAACAGGTAGGGAATAGCTGGGGAGCTGAATGTTTGCAATGAGTTTGCTGAGCGTGATTAAGAATCACACTTTTGTGCTGGTCTAAATATGTGCCTCAATCGAAACTTGGCCTTGGTAACTCTCTCTCTCAACTGATATTACTGTGTCTGATTTCATAGTTGTACTCTAGGCAGTAGTTACTGGCATTTTTTTCTTTTTTCAGGTACAGAATGATATGCTAGGGGTAAGTATTAAATTGAAGCTACATTCTTCTAATACATTTAAAAAAACAAATAAAAAATACATATGTAAACAGGACCATAACTGAAAGCATGATGTAAGTGAAGCCACATAGAGCTCACAGGCCTTTTGCCTGTTATTCTCCACCAAAATTCTGTGTGCAGGGGTGTCTGGAGAGAGAGCTTTCCCTGCTCCTCCCCCAGGCAAAACTGCTCTTGTGATATCTTTCTGTGGGTGTCTGCTTCCTCCCCCTGTTCATCTGCCACCCCCAAAGAAGCTTTAAGCCAGCTGGTGGATGTCAGTTAAATTCAGTGAGAGGCTTCCTGTTATGGTGGGTTCTTAGAAAGTTGAGAAAGCATAGGGATGTAACCTGGGTTAATGGTAATTAACTAATTCCTGCCAATGAGCACATGTGTGTGGCCCAGCAAGCTGCCAGCAGTGCTTTTCCTCACCAGGTATCAATGTCAATAAGGACATGCAGTTTACAGCTGAGTTTGCAGTGGATGGGGGAGGAGGAGGAATTGAAAAGTCAGCATGGTCTACTTTCTTATGAATTCACACCCTTCTTTCAGTCTTCTGGCTGTGGAACAAAATAGTTGGAGGGTTTTTTATTTGTATTGTATCACTTAAGGGTTTGAGTTTTTAAATATATATACATATATATATGTATTTCTTGGGTGGCTAATAAAACAGTAACTTCTGCTGTGGTCTGAAATCTTATTAAAATTAAATGGAAGGCAGATATTGTCCTTTCCTGTATAAACAAATTTATTTGAGAAGAGTTTCCTTGTGATCTAGAACAGGTGAGATCTGCAGTGAACTTTCTGCTAAATGTACTCAGTAGCCTTCAAGTTTCCATTCTTCAGAAGAAAAAGAGAGCCAGCTATAAAAGTCTCTGTTATTTTCCACTGTTCTTTATTGCAATATTATCTAATGATTAATAGTCTGCTTGCTCTGGGTGCTGGCATGCAGGAGCTATGCAGAGTGATATAATCAACATCCCAGAGGTGAACAATTTTGGAAATTCCTCCATAGATACCTGTTTGGTTGGGAGAGATGGCAAACACTACATGAACAGCTTGTGAAATGTGAATCAGATCTGTGTACATTTAAAATCAGTGCTGGGTTAATCCACCAGACCACTCGGTGGATTAAGAGCTGGCTTGATGGCTGTCTGTCAATGGGTCTGTGTCCAAGTGGAGGCCAGTGACAAGTGGAGTCCCTCAAGGATCAGTGCTTGCACTGCTCTTATTTAACATCATCACTGATGACGTGGATGGTGGCATTGAGTGCACCCTCAGCAATTTGCTGATGACACCAAGATGTGTGGTGTGGCTGACACACTGGAGAGAAGGGATGCCACCCAGAGGGACTTCTACAGGCTGGAGAGGTGGGCCCATACCAACCTCATGAAGTTTAACAAGACCAGCATCTGGGTCAAAGCAACCCCAAACACTGATATAAGCTGGGCTTGAAAGCTGCCTGAGGAAAAAGACTTGGGGGTGCTGGTGGATGAGAAACTCAACATGAGCCACTTGCAGCCCAGAAAGCCAACCAGATCCTGGGCTGCATCAAGAGAAGCATGGCCAGCAGGTGGAGGGAGGTGATTCTCCCCCTCTACTCTGCTCTCATGAGACCCCACCTGGAGTACTGTGTCCAGTTCTGGAGTCCCTTTTACAGGAGCAAAATGGAAGTGCTGGAAGATGTTCAGAAAAGGACCATGATGGTGATCAGAGGGCATCTCTCCTATAAAGACAGAGTGAGAGAGTTGGGGTTGTTCAGTCTGGAGAGGAGAAGGCTCCAAGGAGACCTTAATGTAGCCTTCCAGTATCTGAAGGGGGCCTACAAGAAAGCTGGTGAGGGACTTTTTAGGATGTCAGGTAGTGATAGGACTAGGGGAAATGGATTCAAACTAGAGGAGGGTAGATTTAGACTAGATGTTAGGAGGAAGTTCTTCACCATGAGTGTGGTGAGACACAGGAGCAGGTTGCTCAGAGAGGTGGTGGAAGCCCCATAACTGGAAGTTTTTAAGGCCAGACCTAGAGCAGCCTGATCTAGTGGGAGGTGTCCCTGTCCATGGCATGGGGGTTGGAACTGGATGATCTTAAAGGTCCCTTCCAACCCTGAAAATTCTATGATTCTATGAAAATAAAATTTGGAAGCCATGAATGCACCTTTGTAGCACTTTATGGACAATTCAAGAACTGGAAATTCTGCAGAAATGGGGAAGGATGCATCTTTTTCAAGCAATAACCTACCTGTGAATGTCCTTCGCTTCTTCACCTTCTTCAGGTGTACACACTCACCTGCAGTCGTACTTAAGTGTGGGGCCCCCTGATGCAGGGAAATGCTTAACTAATGAGACTCTCACATCTATGTGGGGTTTTTTTGTTTCTAAATGTTATAATAAATACATGCTTAAATGTTTTTCCCTCCCATATTTCATTAATCAACATCTCCCTTCCTTTTGTTACTAGGAGACAGATCACTGGAAATCATGCGGGAATGTAATTTTCTGGAGGTGTAAACTATGGATGGTTATAACCACAATTTTTCTAGTCTTCTTCCTGGTTATTCTCATCAGCCTAATCCTTTATTCTAGTAAGTATCTCACTCTTGGTTCATCCTCAGCAAAAATATAAACTATGTACAACCCAAATATAACACAATTTGAACAGTAGCATCCTTTAAGCCCCTGTAAACTGCTGAAGGGACGAGGATGCTGACTGCAGAGAGTGTTTTGTTCAGTAGTGGATGTGAATGCTTTCATTTTAGCAGACAGCAAGCAACTTCTATGCTGATCAGATGGCAATTCCAGTTGGTAGCTAAGTGAGAAAATATCACCAGACAGGGGAATGAGGATGGAAATTACGCTCATAACATTGCAACAAGTGCCATGAATCAGTTACATCCCCTTGTGTGGTGTCAATGTCTGTCAGGCTCCCAGAGTAGCTGACTTTCAGTAATGGAGGCAGGTGACTGAACTCCATGTGCTGTCACTTCTCTTCAGGTGACTTGCACTTTCTTTCTGTCATTCCCAGTCAGTAAATACCAAGGACATTTGTGAGAAAGCCAGCAGGTTGTTGGTTTTCTTTTTTTTTTTTCCAATACTTTTGCTAACTGGAACTTTTTCCTCCCCTTTCTATCTCCTTTTGAACATTAGATGTTTACACAGATGAGGATGACTATTGGGATCCTGATGCACTACTAAACAGTGGAAATTGGCACAACTTTTCAGGAACTTTGGAGTTAATGTGTGGTCTCCCACAGCTATTCTCTGAAGACATTACTAAGAGGGTATGTGTGGATGTAGTTCTTGGCACAGCTGATTCTGCTTTTAACACAACGTTTTCCTTTTCAAGAGGTTTATGTTTCTCTGTGTTGCAACTCAGTCATTTGCAAGTCCACAAAAAATTCTGAGTTGTAGTTTTTCAAGTATAATTTTAGGTTAGAAGGGGGCTGTGAAGGTTATCTAAACCCAATGCTGGTAAAAAATCCTGTGCGTTGCACTGTCCTGTAAGGACATGATGGCAGCCTGGGTTTATAGCTGCCATTTCCATTGAGCCATGATAACTCTGAGTTTCAGCTGAAACAAGCCCAGCAGGCATGGAAGTGATCATATAGACTGGTTGTGGAGGGGAAGTCTCAGTAAAGAGAACTTTTTCCTCTTTCAAATAAGAGTAGAGAAGGCTTTTTTGGTAATATAAAAAACAAAACCAAACAACATAGATTGCACATGGCAAGTTGAGCACATACTTTTGGTTAACCCTGAATGCCTCTGTTGTGTTAAGGTAATATAATAATTACTCAAACATACAGATTCGCAGAATAACGGAATGGGTTGGGTTGGGTTGGGTTGGAAGGGACCTTCAAGATCACCGAGTTCTAAACTCCCTGCCATGGGCAGGGGCTCCTCTCACTAGACCAGGCTGCTCAAAGCCCCATCCAACCTGGCCTTGAACACTGCCAGGGAGGGGGCGATGCTTTCAGGGATGGGGTAAAGATTAACTTGTCTTTCAAGCTTAAAAGGATTGTGTCTATTTTCCAGGCCATATATTTGCTGATATTTGACCTTCAGCATTGGTGTTTATGTTCCTTAAAATGCCTTGTAAAAGTCATTTGCTGTACTTCCTTCTGTGGGAAAAAGGGTTTAAGAAATATTCTTTTCTTTTTTTTTTTCTTTTTTTCTTTTCAAGTTAACAGATGTCTATAGTTCATCTCCAGCTCTAGGACGCTACTTTAGGTCAGCTCAGGTGCATTATTTCAGGTAAGAAATTTTGTTACCAAAATTATCTGGAAATTCCAAGCATTTTATGAGACATATATGTTTGGGCAAACGTTACAAGTACAGGTAGTGAAAACTGGTTGTAGCATCCTCTGGTGTAAGCAGCAAGCACTGCTGATAATATATATCATGACATACAGTGACGTTTTGTTTGTGTGAAGTATTGTATCTGTTTTACTTGGTTACAAATACAGCCCTTAATGAACAGATTCAAAGGTATTACCTAGAAGGAAAAAAAAGATGATGGAACCACTTGAGATTGATGTTGCTTAAATAGCCCTAAACAAATGAAACAGGGTTCATGAGGAGGGGACAACTCCTTTTGTTCCCAGAGAAACTAAAAGCAACAGGGGCATGCAAGTCTGAAAACGAAAATAGTAATGTTGCATTACTGGTTTGTTTATTACACCCTGACTCTACTTTGAGCAGTAGAAGCAACTCTCAAAGCACCAGAATGTTGGAGAGGCTGGTGGAACAGGAGAGGCAGAGCCAGAAGCAGAGGGGAGGTTAGGAAATCCCGGATGGGGAATGCTCACAAGGGAAGGAGAAGCTCAGCCACTGAAGGTTGGTGTAGCCAGAGGAGTAGCAGTGGTGGGAAGAAAGGGAATAGCATCCAGGCCTGCCTTGCAGAGGCAAAAGAAAGCTTCCAGCTGGAACAGAGGGAGGATCTTACTCTGGGTAGAAACTGGCACTGGAGGGAGGCTAAGGAGTTTACTGTCTTGGAGCCTGTAAATTTTAATCTATGGAGACAGCACAGATTGACAACAGAAGGGGGGAATGTACAGCAGAGGGGAAAAGGGGAATTAAAAAGTTCAACTGCTGCATGTTCCTGCCATGGAGAGGTAGCAGAGAGGCAAGAGAAGGTAGTCAGAGACCTTTTCCAAGTACTATGGAAAAGAGCTGTTACAAACTGAATTAGATAGACAGGAGAAAATCAAGGGAGTTAGATGTAGCAGGAGGAGCCTTTCTTGCTCCTGAGGCTCAACGAGCTGCTGACTTCTCCATTGCCTCACATCAGAATGAGCTGAGCTTCTCTCTGTGGGTGTGTGTCCCACCTTTATTGGCCCCCTGGTAATAGGGACCTGCCCTAACCAGGCACAGGTGGACTCACACCCACTCTTTGGCAACTCGAGGCACCTGGTTTATCTTGTTTCTCTACAGTTAGATTTGGAAAGTCTCAAGGCTCTTGAGTAAGCAAGTGCAGAGGAAGCCCCTTAGGCTGTGGGAAGTGGTGGTCCTGAGGGTACTTTGGGGAATTTGCTCCCCTGCAGTGCCAGCCTTGGGCATACCATCTTTGTTCAATGACTGAGTTGTAGTTCCTTAGCCTGACAGATAAAAGTTACTGATTTAGACTGTGAACGACAGAGATGTAGTTTTGCATATGTGCTGACTAGCTAATTTCTCTCTTTCTCCTTGCCTCTGTGTCTCTTTCCCTTTTCTGCCATCCAACAAATGTTTTTTTTAATATCTTAAATGATGTGAGTACAAAATAAAACTGTTGAATTGTAGTCAGTGGATTTGGCACACCACAAACAATGACATTTCCAGAGACGACCTCCAGTTCTGTGGTTTGCATAACCCACTCCACATCTGGGTTGGAAGCAAAGTTGAGTGGCCCCAGGTGCTGCTAGCAGGAGAGCAAACCTTTCTGCAAGTTTTCAGCTAACCTATGCATAAAATATCCCAACACCTCTTATCGTGACACAGCTGTGAAGCAGAAGTGCTGAAAATGTCACCCCATTAGGTCGTATGTCCAATTGCCCTTTGTACATTTGAAAAGATATTTCAGGTTAGCTTCAGGTACATGCCCAGTTATTGTCAAGAGCTCTTCTAAGAAGGGAGGGGGTGGGGAAAACTGGATTTTTTTGGTGGCAGTTTTCTTTTATAATGTTTTCCTTTAAAACAAGTTTTTAAAAAATCCCTGTCAAAAAAGTCAGCCTTCTCAAAAAAGAAAGGATCCAGTGGGGACTTGAAGACATTCATACTTGACTTTGTTTTTCAGTAATGAAAGCTCCACTGTGTTTTATCAGCTAGAGTTTTCTGTACCACCATCAACAGAAGGATTTATGGAAAACACAATGAACCCAAATTTCATACGGAATGTTTTACGTCAAAATATTTATGATGAAGATGATACTTTCAGTCCTGGGACATCTGAATGTAACGGGTTAAAGCTTGACCCAGCTTCTGTTACATTAACATGTGAGTACTACACATTAGAGAGGCTGTTTACAAAGAGCAGAAGCATACACATGAAAGGAGGGAAATCTTTCTGGAAAGATGTTGAGATTTGTAAGTAAATATATTTTGCACAACAGTATTAGGAAAATTGTAAAATATTCAGTTTTCAAGACAGTCTTACAATGCTTAGCTTATAACCTAGGTTTCACTGTTTGGTCTGCTGATGCTTAAAAGAGTATTGATGAGACGGGTTAGCTAAAGGCTCCAACCAAGTTTTTCAGATCTTCTCTTGCATTTCTGTTGTCTTAATATGTGCGTACCCTAATGGAGAGCCAAATAATTAAAAATCTTTCTCTTCATTTTATGTTCTTATTTGAATGCTTATAAAACAAATTTTAATCCAGGTAAAACAGGATAGGTAATCTGGAAATGAACTTCAGATTTTTTCACAGTTGAGGATGAAGAAGCCTCCTGATTTTTGTATTTTCATAGTTGGGGGTTGGTTTCTCTTTTTTTTGTTGTTTTTTTGTTGGTTTTGTTTTGTTGTTGCTGTTGTTGATGTTGGTTTTTTTGGTTTTATAATTTAGTATGCACACATATTTTCATTTTTCCAGGTTTTCTAGCTAATTCCAGCAACTAGCAATGATTCCAATTCACTTAGATTTGTCTTGACTGAAATGTCATTATACAAGTCTTATGAGTTTTTCAGTTTTACTGAAAGCAGTGGATGGAGATACTGTTCTCCATACCCAACTTACTGAGCCACACCTGTGTGCTTTCAGAATAGCTCTAAGCTCATGAATCACCACAGAATCTGTATAAGTATGGTTTGTGATTAAATCATGTTGCTTTTTCTCAGTACTCTTATCAAGGGTCAAGAACAGCATCAAGTCGTGAGTTCCGTTTCTCAATATCCTTTTGTTCCTTATAGCTTGTCAGGGTTCATAGAAAATACAGTCTAAAAGGGACAGAAAAGAGTATGATGAACTATCTAACTAAAGTTTCATTTTAAGGTTAATAATGTACTATTTTAACTTTCAGAGAAATGATGGAAAGATTTCTCATCTTCCACCTAGAAGAAATGGGCTACTTCTATCTGTTAATAACACCATGGTTAGGGAGATACTCATTGGGAAGAAACACTTCTAAATATGTTACCTTATAAATGTGGTGTGTGATGCAATATTGTAAAGGGAAAATGTGGTATTTTTATAACAGTGTTGTATTCCTGTAACACCTCTACCTCCTTTATTTTTGTCCTGATATCTCAATAACCTATATCTGAATTATCTGAATAATCTATTTCATTCGTGTGAAAATCATGCATCTTGTATGATGCATGCTCTGCTGACTATGAAACCTTTGCTTTGTCTTGCCCTTCAATTAAATGTGGTTTCCCTGTACAAGTTTTAAAAGCAGTCTTGTACATGTCTCCTCTCTGCTTTTCTTGGCTAATTCAGAATTATCTACACAGCATCGTCCTTAATGATCACATGCAGCCATGCTTGTGTCTTTTTTTTTCCCTGCTAATTTCATATGCCACATTTCCCCATTGTTCTTTCCTCATAAAACAGCCTGAAAACTATCGTCTCTGTTTTCTTTAATTGCATGCAGAACTTTTGCACTATCTTCTTAAGTGAGATTTAACTTTCATTATTCCCTTGCTCAGATAATGTGGTATATAGTCTATTTTTCTCTTCTGTAACATGAAATAGAAATAAGGGAACAAACATCAAGAAGTAATGTATTTTATTAATGCATCTGAATACGACAGGAATCTCTCAAGTCAAATTAACTGTGTACTTCAATAATTAGCTACTGGTGCTAGTGAATAGACAGCTATTTGACCCACATTTGCAAAGCCAAAGAGAAACTAATCTATATCTTTAATTATAGTCCTTGTCCTAGCAGTGGGGATAAAAATGAACAGGTGCAAGATATTTGCCTTAATAAGGCAGAAAATAGTTGTTCTGGTTGACAAGAAAGCAGATGAAATGGACCAATAAAAAAAGGAAGATGCTTAAGCACCCATGTAAACCAGTGTGGCATGAGAGTTATAGCCAGCTACTGGCTATAAAATGAAAACTAAAAATTAAACATTAACTTTACATAAAATGAAATGGATTCACTACCATGTTAGTGAAGTATAGCTTTTGTCATTTATTTGTAGCCAATGTAAATGTTGATATTGTTGGATGGATATATTTATTTTAAGAAACCTTTTGTATTGTAAGAGATTGTATTACAGGATGTGTCCCTCTTTTTCTAATATTATTAGTTTATTTAAGGAACAATCTGTCAGTTTTACTATACATTAAATTATTTATTTTTACTCTTAAAGTGACTGTTTTAATTTTTCAACAGTTTTAGTCTTTCAGCTGTTAGAGTTGGAAAGTAACCATTGGGATTATAAATGTTGAGAGCTGAACAAAACATCTGTCTGACACATCTGTGCACTCAAACCTGTATTTGTTGTTGCTTGAATTATAACCGAGCTTGGAAAACAGCCTGGACCAAGTTAGTAGTTCACATGGTTCTCATACTTGTGGCTAATTCTGACCCCATCTTGATTTGTAAGATGCAGTGTTTTCTGTAAGAACTATAATTTCTCTTGATACAATATTTGATGAAGCATACAACTAGAAGAGATATTCCTTCCTATTCCTAAATTGGGAAAGGATAAAATTCATGGTTTGTATGTTTTTTCTCAAAAGCATCAGTGTATGAAAATACATTGTCTTACAGTTGCTACTGATTTGTTTTAATTTAATAGTCAAGTGCTATACTCTGTCCATGTTTCTCTTCAATCACCTTTCCACAGACAGATTTGTCATTGGGAATAACTGGCAGTAAGCTTAGTAACATGAGAGAGATGTTTGCTTGAAGACCTGAGAGCAGAGGTAGGATAGTTGGCAAGGCTGCACACTGCTGGCTTAAATATTCAAGCAAATAATTCCTTAGGAGCAGAGAGAATCCCTTTCTAAGTTTCCAGGGCACAAACATAAACATTGTGCTCTTCAGCTCTGTCAGTCTTTTCCTTTCTCTCAGGTGCAATCTTTTCCTTCCTCTGGGGCATGTTGATAAGTACATATTCTGTCTGATTACCTATGTCAATCACAGAGGCTTCATATTTTACATTGTGGTTGACAGTAGAGTATCACAATTCACTGGAATTCATAGAATCTTTTTTGGCAACATCATTTCTGAGAGGAGGTGAAAGACAAAGAAATAAGCTTAAACATGATTGTACCTTAAGAAGTCTGTGATGTGGAAAATCTAGTATCACTTGTGTGCCCATGCAGTGGTGTTGACCAATATACATAGTACAAGAATGATTTATAATTCCACAGTTATTTTCCTACTGGACAGGCCATGGCTAGACACCATGAGCACCTAACCTATGCATGCCTCTTAGAGGGTGAAGGTGTGACCCTTGTCCTGAGGTTGATAGCACTCAGTGGTAGATTACATGGTAAAAAGCTCATCACCACACACAGGAGGGACTACAGCAGCACAGTGGCAGGTGGGGGAACATGGATCATCCCCCCTGCCCTGGGTCCCCCCAGGGCTGTGCCAAGAGAGCCATCATCCTGTTAGTCCCAGGATGACACCTACCCAATGAGTGGGGGGGAGTAGCTCTACAGATCCCACTGTAGATGGAATGGAGGGAGAGCTGCTGTAAGTATGGAATATATTATTGATGCATTTGAGGGAAGAGCTTTTGGGGTTTACTCAAGACTTGATACGAGATGTTTCTGGGGGGAGGTCAGGGTTACTTGTAGAGCAAAGACATGGGAAAGCTGGAGGATAAGGGGAGGGCTGGGGGAGTCACAGACACCTGTCAGAGAGACCACAGTATGTGGGAGTTGACTGAGACCCCAAATGTGTGTGTGTATGCGTGTCTCTGCAGGAGACACAGGGTCCTGGAAGGGGTCCTGGCCTCATAGGAGTTGCAGCAATGGTTCACCCCCCTCCTGGCAGCCCTCGTCTAATGATCTCCTTGAAAACAGAGGGAGGAGAAGGAAGAGCCATTGGTGAAGGAGGAGGTAAGATTATGTGTGTAAATGCCTTCCCAACTCTGTTTAGACTTGTCCCTCCTTTTGCTTTTTGGAGTTGTTTGCTAACAGGTAGGGGGTGATTGTGCACCTAGATATTTAGCAGGATGACTCATTGAATCTAAAGAGAGGATGTGAAGTGATTAAGTCCTTTGAGCCAGAAGTTAAATAATTGTTTGCCCTGATGTTCTCAATTTGAACCCACTGGGTAATAAAGTCAGTGACTAAGTACAGGCTTTATATTATCATCCTGTATTGTCTGCAGTAGTCTCATTATTTTAGGTCTGTTCCTGAGTTCATGCTGACATTTGTAGCTACCTTTCATACTCTGTAAGTGGAACAGGAGTCTCTGCTCCACAGGTTAATAAACCCAAAGGTTCACTTATATTTCTCAAACCTAGAAGTGAGAAATAGTTGTTAGAACCTAACTCCTGTAGAATCTGTCTGAGATTTTCCCAGCTTGTATAAATCATTTTGTCTGTTTGGATTCTGCTTGGCTTGAAAGATTTCCTGACACTGAGGACACTTCACTGAAAATAATTTTTGAGTTTTGAGTTGAAGCTTTGTAAAATTTTGAGATTTAGAAATTCCAGAAGTTTTATGGAGAAGAGCAGTCAAGTCTGAATGGCTTAAGAAAAGGAATTCCCTATCTTCAGGGGCTTGGAGCTCTCCTCCCCTACTCACTATTACAACAAGTTGGGAAGACAGCAGCATTTCTCCTATGTGCCTGTGAAATGAAGAGAGGTAGGTTCTTTATTTTCATGAGTTACTGGCTCCAAGTCTTGAGTGTCTCTTTTCCCTTCCAACATATAAGTCTACCCAAGCTTTAATCACAGCCATGCTTTTCAGAACCTTTGCAGTTTACAGATTTTGAAGAGCTATTATCATTGACCTTCTCTAATCAGCAGGGAGACTGAAGCACAGAGGTGGTGTGATATGTCCCACACACTGATGGTGTGGGGGGAGCAAGCATGAAGACTTGAGATTTTGTTGAGTCTTTCATTATTCATAGACCAAATTTGTTACTTGGAAGGGACAGCTCTCCTATTGCATGAACAACCCACCCAATATAGTCTTCAAACCACACTCTGAGGTTTTTGGGACAGCAAAAACTCTCAAAACCAGACAGCTATTTGGCAGGTTCCTCACTACAGTTTCACCCCCCCTTCCTTCTCCCACAGTCCACCCCACACTCACATGTACAAACAATGAGCTCATTTAATCACAACCTTTTCTGTCATGTTGCTCACTCTCAAAAGTTTTCTGCTAAACACCCACATATCTGCTGGGTACCAACTTTTGTGTTGCTGATGTCATCCTTATTTAAAAAAAAACAAACAAATATGTTGGGCTGCTACATGGCACCACTTTGTTCTGCATTACATAGGGCTACTGGTTATTGTTTTTCACTGGTGACTCAAGAGCCAACTTAACTTATCCTCTGCTAAAATACACTATTTATAAAGCAGAGGTAGCAAACCCCAGGTACTCAGATGCTGCCTCTCAGAACATTCCTTTAGTGGTGCAGACTCCCATCTCACTGAGTCACACTGCAATGTGAACACAACAACATTGCTTTTGCTTTAGTTACAGGGGTGGTGAGGTCAACATTGCTTTTGTTTCTATAGCAAGTGCAGGGGGCTGAGATGGTCTGGCACTTTCTGGCCTTGCTTGCTGGAGCAGTGAGTTTAAAAAGCTGGATACTTTCTAGTCTTAGTGCAGACACAATGACCTAGGGGCTATTGAGTACTCCCTAACTTCACTGCAGCTCTGTTGCTTGTAAAACACACCCAGGGCCCTTCCTGCTCAGATCACAGGTCTGCTCTGAAAGTTGCCAAAGATGACTTCAAAGATTGTGGCCATCACAGAAAAAATATTAACTAAAGTCTTTCATCTCTAGACCTTAAGGCTCTAAGAGGGGAGGGAGACCCTTTGGAGCTCCCCAGGTCTGCACCAACCCATGATGCTGTATCTTACACTTCTCGTGAAAGAATTCGGTTCATCCAATTGGGAAGAATAAGTAGCCAGCCACTTCTCTTAAATAACTAAGTAAATTATACTAAGGTTGTTATAATTTGATTCAATAGTAGGGGTAAATTTCAACTTCTTTTGTGAAATTAGGTGCCAAATTTTAACATCTTAACAGGGTAACCTCTATATCTGTGTGTGTGAGTGGGTTCACAATTTAGTTTAGAAACTTTGTTAGACCTTAAATTGAACCTCTGCCATGTGATTATAACAAATTGTTAATTATTGATTAGGCTCATAGAAAATCATATTATCTATTTTTTTTCATTTGTTCTAAGCATTATGCAGTCTTAATTGACTGCAATTTCAAATCCCACCAGACCCCTACTTACATGTTAAAGCACTGAAATAAATTAGACTGAAATCCCTATGCTGAAACTCCATAGTTGTAAACCACTGAACACGCCTGGGAATAGGGGTGGATTCATCCACACCCAGACTCCCCTGTGTAGAGGAGTTCAGAAAGCAAGTGTGTCCTCTCTGAACCTCATGACTGAATGGAAGGACCTTCCTTCTTTTCCCTGCTCCCTTGGAAATCACTCCAATCCATTCCTGAGCCAGTGTCCCCTACCACTGCATAAATCATTTCCCCTGATCCCCGTGTGACTCCCACCCAACTCCAACCACTACACGTCCCTTCCACATCGTAAGTAATAGAGTGAACCTTGCCACCAAACTCTTTATATATCTTTTTATAAATCTATATTTTTTTAAATCTTTTATAAATCTATATTAAAATCATCTTTTCCTGATATATTTCTTCTTGATTCTTTACATAACCTTAGGACATTTCACTCTCATCTGCAACAATTCTTAAGTGTATCAGTTGAGAAGTGACTGCTCCCCCATGATGATGAATTTGGGCAGAGGAGCACCAAGTTATATAGTTAACTCTTAAATTAACTTGGTATACATTAGCAAAGTTCCTGAATCTAACCCCAAAACAGATAAGATCAACTGGGAATGTTGTGTGTTTATCAATGTGTTTATCTTGCCAGTCTTTCCTGCATGTCCTCTCCTGCAGTGCAGTCAGTTGATCCATTCTGCTTTATAAGAAAGCAAATATTCAACCTGGTAGTGAAGGTTTGTGTTTTCTTTTTCCTCTCTCTAGAGGCAGTGGGTCATTGGAAAGGGAAATCTTACTCTTGTTCCAACAGACATAGCCATTCATTGAGACATCTACTATTTTTTTACAATTGAAAGATTACTTAAAAGTTTTAAGCCTCCAGATATGAAATCTCCCTTTGTATTTCAACTGAAGACTTCCTTTATTACTAAAGCTTGTTGGCAACAGTCCACTTACACTGCTTTTTATTAGAAGTTGTCATGCTGAAACCAAAACTTTTTATGGAAACACTCCAGTTATGGTGAAACTGTAAGGAAGTGAGGTTACACTGGTACCAAAAAGCTGAGGGGAGGAGGGAAGGTGGAGGAGGAGGACAGAGAAGTACCCCAGCAGCCACAGATTGGCCATAGATAGGGACACTTCTCTAGGACATGGATCAGAAGTTCAATCTCCTGAATTGATTCAAGGAAGCCTCTGACAGGTGAATGCTGTGGTCTGTTTGGCCACTGGGTTCCAAAGAATGAGGATGTGCATGATTATTATAGTTTATGTACATATTTTTACTTTGTACATAGGCTTAAACTGATGTTTTTCTGCATCCCAACCAAGCCTCTCCTGCAGAACCATGATGGACACCTTTCTGACCCATGGATGTTTTGGACTCAATTGCCCTGGAGAGCTGCAAAAACATTCATTTTTTTTCATTACCTTAATAGTATTTGGCAGATGGCTGTCAGTCTGTGCTGGGGAAAGGACAAAACACATGTGATTGTAATTTTTTGGTGCAGCAACAGGATGCAAGGACTTTCTGCAACACAGGATTTACTCAGACATTGTTACATACTGAGTACAATGATGTAAAATCACGAGTTAGTGGGACATTTGTTGGGGAAAAGGTCGAATCTCTGAAGGTTAAATAAATCTGATGCCTTTCAAGATTCACCTTTACTCTCTTTTAACATGCACTTAGGTCATGCAGCACTGCTCATCTATCCTAATAAAACCTAGATGTGCAACCTTACTGGGATTTTTTTGTGGTTTGGTTCTTGCGGTTTGTGGGTTTTTTTAAACTTAACTGAAATCAGTTTAACATGTTGCTCTTAAACATGGCTCTTCTTGCTTGTTTTCTGACTGTATTTCAACCTCATGGCCAATTCAGCCTTAATTCTGCCTGGGATTGCTGGCTGGGTGCTGGGGCACAGAAGCACTACTTGGTGTGCCTTGTGCCAAAGTGTGCACTGGGGTGTTGGTGTCCGTGGGTTTCGCAGGCTTGGGCTTTCTGGAATTTTGTCTCCCTGTCCCACAAAGAGATAAATGACAGCTCTTTGCATCATCCTTGCTCAATGCTTGATTTTTATCTGTCTAGCTGGTTCTTGTTATGGTGGTTCCAGTAAAATTTCACAGCTGAGCTTTCAGTTTTGCCTAAGATAATGGGTTTTTCGAGTGTACTTGTTTTGCAGCTGGACAGAAGGAACAGTATTAGTTTCTCAACAGTGAGTGAAAGCTGCCACCTGAGAGAATTTGCAGTGCTTAAAACACCATTGTGCTGCCTTGATGTTGCCATGAAATTGTGATGTACATAAAAAACAAGAAGCTGTCCCTCACTAAGCAAATACTGCAGCTTGTGAGAGTGGTAAAGGAGGGAGCTGTGCCCCACAGAGTTCAGAGGGAGCTGGCACTGCTCATTGAAGGGAGAGGGAGTGGGATGGGCTGCAGCTGCTCTCTGTCCTGTATGGGGAATGTGTTACTGCTTGCCCTGTGTTACTTCTCCTAGCACTGCTTTGTTACAGAAGGGTTTTTTTGAAAGTGAGGAGAGTAAGGTGTAGAGCTGCACAAGCACAGGCTGTGACACAGCACTGTGCTGATGCCATGTTTTATGGCGCTGGACCTTCCTTCTCTCTGCTGGGGGATATGGGTTTCAAAGCCCCATCAACACCTAGCAGGAAAACCTGCTTTATGCAAACCTTTTTTGTAGTGTCCTGATTCCTGCTGGTAAAAAGCAGCTGGGGATGTTTTCGAAAGCAGCAGGAATCCCATCTGTAAGTGTGGCAGAGGCAAGCAAAGAGGATTCTGCAAGCTTGGGAGCTTCATACAGGCACAGGTGAGAGCTCACCAGCTTCTCGTGGATTTCACTGCCTTGACTCAACCACTGCTTCATGCACTGGGGTCAGTTGCCCTTTTGATCAATGATGGCTAAACGTGTCATGCCTCAGACCTCTGGCCACACACCCGCAGGAGGGTGAGGGCTTCTCTTCAGAAACAAGCAGAGCATTTTATTTTGGCAAATGAATGCCTCATTTGAGAGGGTTAGAAGAAGTTAGGGTACTGTACTTAGAGGTTACACATCTTCTTTGTTCTACTGAGAAGACAATGGGAAAGAAAGTGAGAATCATAGAATCGTAGATGAGAAGTGATGGATAGTTTCACAACACATGCTGTCCCTCAATAAGATGTTGTCAGTCTGGAGAGATTGAGCTAGTTCTCAGCTAAGCAGCCCTTCCCCTCCTTTGCTTCTCTTTTGCACTTGCTTGGCATTCCCACACCGGATTTCAGAGCCAGCACCTGCAGTTTCCAGTCCTTTACTGCAGCCAATGGCAGTGTGGTAGCTGAGGGAGGAAGCTCAGTTTGGGAAAAGATCACAGCTCAGATACCTCCAAGTCAAACATAACCAAACAGCTGTGGCTGCAGCCAAATTACCTTTGTGCTGTCTTGGTCAAGCAGGTGACAAAAACTGACCAAAGTATTGCATCCCATATGCATCATACTCAGTATAAATCGGACCATGAAGGGACCATGAAGGTCAATCTCTCTTTGTCCATGGCTGGTGTTCCAGAAGGACTTCATCTGTTTGTCTGTCTTTGATCCCTATCCATGCCCTCCCAAATCTGTGTGTTCCTGACTCCAGCTCTCCATCTGCTGCTGACTCCAGCAGCCCAGCCTGGGGCTTTTCCAAGTCCTGACCTGCAGCCTCAGTGGTGATGTGAGAGTTATTGGGAAGGAATGGAACGTTAGTTTTATATATATTTGTATATATTTAATTATTTTCCCTTTCATCATTACTGTCTTGTTAAAGCTGTGTAGTTTAGTCTGCAAAGTCTCTCTCTCATTCTCTTTCACTTCCTTTTCTGAAAAGGGAGGGGAGGTTATTAGAGAGCAGCCGAACATTAAACCCTGAGAGAGAGAGAGAGAGGACACCCCTGAATGCTGCTGGCAAGGTAGATAACTACCCAGTTGTTAACCTGGGATTGCAAAAAGCATGTTTTAGGCTGATTGTGGGAGCAGAATCTACAGTTGTGCCCAAGGGGCTTTGGATGGCAACACTCTCCAGAAGTTCAACTGTGAGATTTGTCTATACCATTAGTCACTTGGACTGTGTGGAAAGGTTGTCGTTTAGTTAGTGACTGTGTGCAACTAATTCTTGTGTGTCTTTAACTAGTTATTTACCAGGAACTGGAGTGACTTTAAGAAAGGAAGGAAAGAATGTGAACTACTGTATCTTTCAAGCATTGATTGCAGACCTATCTTCTGCTTGATTTATTTCCAAACTTTCACTTGCATTCTGGGCAGTTCTCAGAAATGAAGCTGCTGTGTGACTGACACTGGAGAGCATGGGATCTCACTGAGCAGTAAGGAGGTCTGCAATCCACAAGAAGTCTATGTAAAGACAAACAGATCAGGAAATGTCTGATTAAATGCACTTAAAGATACTTTAACAAAACTGAAATAAGTAGTGGGGTTAATGAGTGGACCTCACATTCCTTACTGCTTGATATTTAAAATAATGAATCAACTGCTGATGTCAGAGGGTCCCTGGAGGAAGAGGGGTCACAAAGAGATGTTGCTGTAGTTAAATGCAGATGCACAAGAACGTGGGCTGAGAGAGGGGACTCTGTGTACCCAGGGTCCCTGCAGCATCAGAAGCTGTCAAGGGAGAGGCAGAGGCTGGAAGGAGGAGTAGCCACTTGTAGGGGATGCCATGAACAACTTAAATTCAACATATTTTCCAGCCACAAGAGCCACCTCTGTCCTTTGGCTGATATTAAGATTGAAGGTTTGATCTTTAATGAGAGGCTTTTGCTGTAGCATCACCCAGGGTTTGTGGGGTTGTTTGGAAAGACTTTTGGAAGAAAAGAATGTCTCTGGAAGAAACCAAAATGGTTTAGGCTTCCAAAGAAATCTCTTATGAATAGCAAAATACCTCAACTGGGTTTACATTTCTTCTTAGAATTAAATGCAGTTCCTTTTGCAATCATCAAGTGGTGAAATTCAGCTATGAATTTCAGCTTCATCAACATTGTCTGTGAGCTTGTGAAAAGTTCTTCTGCCAACCTTTCCTTTCGAAATTGTAGAAGAGCTAAGGTGAGGGCACCAGCAAATGGAATGGAATGGATCTTAACATCCCTAAATAAGTCAATTGTGTCCTGTTAGAAGGTTTTGGTACAAAATTATGTAGTTCAGAGAGGCTGAGAGTGAAAAATTAAATGTTTGCTTGTGAATCTTCATTTCAAGGCTGACAGTTTCCATTCTGACTTAGTTCAGGGCCTTGTTCCACATCCTGCTGGAGTTACTTGCATTTCTTAATAGCTGTAAAATGATCTGGCAAACCTTGCAGGAAATATATCTCATAATCTCCCATTTTGCTCAGGCCAGGATGTGCTTCCAGGAATCTTGTAGGAGAACACAGCTTTACAGATAACTCAAGGAAAGGAAAATAAGATGTGATACCTCAAAGGAAAAAGACAATAGTCTGAGTCAATCACTGCTGGCAGAGTAATGGAAATGAATAGTTGAACCTACTTAAAATAACATCAAAAATGTTTCTTTAGAAGAACACTGATACTTGAGCTGGTTTTATTTTCAGATAATTGATTACCACTTGGGAGGAGAGAATGAGCTGTGTATGTGTGAGAATGTGTTTTATCATGTATGATCTGGGCCTGTTGCCTTCCCCCAAGCTATTTGCATGATTCAAGGTTAATCTGTGTAGCAATTCAGTTTAAAAAAAAAGGACATTTTTAATGCAACCACAGACATTTGGAGTAGTAAGACTTTGTAAGTCACCTAATCAGAAGGCAGAAACCTGGGACTGTAGTTTACCAGTACAAGATTGACTGGCAAATGAGGCTTCACCAGCTGGTTGCCCTGCTGCCCCATTCGTGAACAGTCCGTGGGCTGAGAGGTTTTTTTTTGTTTCAGCAATGTGATCATAGCTGGTTTCTGGAGAAACAGAAACACAAATGTAAAAATGACAAAGCAAAAATGCACAAAAGCAACGTCTCGACAGTTGTGGGAGGTAATTTTCACAGAGTCATAGAAAAATGATAGAAAAAAAAACCAAAAACCTGCCATGGGCAGGGACACCTCCCACTAGACCAGGCTGCTCCAAGCCCCATCCAACCTGGCCTTGAGCACTGCCAGGGAGAGGGCAGCCACAGCTTCTCTTGGGCAACTTGTTTTGCTACCCTCTCAAGATTTTTTTCCTATTGTCTAATCTAAATCTACTTTCTTCCTGTTTAAAGCCATTGCCCTTTGTCCTGTTGCTACATGCCCTTATAAAAGGTCCCTCCCCAGCTTTCCTGTATGCCCCCTTCAGGTTCTGTAAGGATGCTATAAGGTCTCCTCAGAGCCTTCTCTTTTCCAGGCTGAACAACCCCAATTCTCTCAGCCTGTCTTTATAGGAGAGGTGCTACAGCCCTCTGAGCATCTTTGTGGCCCTCCTCTGGGACTCACTCCAACACCTCCATATCCTTCTTGTGTTGGAGGTCCCAGAACTGGACACAGTACTCCAGGTGGGGTCTCACATGAGGGGAGTAGAGGGGGAGAATCACTTTCCTCAACCTGCTGATACTTTCTTTTATATAATTTCAGGTGAGGGTGGAGAGGAAGGACTGTCCTTGCAGCCCTGTCTTTCTGAGGGGCAGGGCTGGGGAAGGAGCACAGACCTGCAGAGATGGAGGAGAGGGAGACGGAGAGGAGAGGAGAGGAGAGGAGAGGAGAGGAGAGGAGAGGAGAGGAGAGGAGAGGAGAGGAGAGGAGAGGAGAGGAGAGGAGAGGAGAGGAGAGGAGAGGAGAGGAGAGGAGAGGAGAGGAGAGGAGAGGAGAGGAGAGGAGAGGAGAGGAGAGGAGGAGGAGAGGAGAGGAGAGGAGAGGAGAGGCCAAGGCTCTGCTTCTTCCCCAGGGCAGCAGGTGACCTAGGCCCTGTGTCAGGCACTTGACTTGCAGGTTGTAACACCTGAACTGCATTACAGCTGCAGCTCCTGGGTTTCTGCTGATTTACACATGGGGTGCAGACCCCTGACTGCATCTTCTGAATTACAGGTTGGGGACATTTGTACTACTCATTGCAATGTAGCTCCTTTCCCTGAGCTCATGTCAAGGTCAAGGTGACCTTTCATCCTGTCCCCTGCAGCCCTTGGTTGCACATCCAGCTTGGAATTTTGGGTTTGTGTTTAGGCACTTGCAAAAACCTAACCTTATGGGAAGAGGCACTTGTGAAAAACTCAGCCTCATAACCCTGTTACCCTTGTCCACCTAGCAGCCTGGATGGGAATTCTTCAGCTTCTGGTTCTGACATTTGTTGTCATGTCCCCTGAAATTTTTATTATTCAGCTGAATGTCGGAGGGGCAGGAGGTTTTTACGAGCTGCCTCTTACCGTATGTGCAGGGAGGGGGAATGTCCCTAGAGTAAGAGTAAAATGTATAAAAAAGAGGAAGCTGTTTGTGTGTGATGGATCATTTTCTCGCCCATGTCACTGAGTGCACAGCTATGGTGGCCTCTTGTCTGCTCCTCTCCAGCATCTGGACTATTGCAGCAGGTAACTCCTCTGTCTGTCTGTCTGTCCTGTTACTGTCACAGTGCTGGGGACCTCAGTGGCTGGTGGTGCCTGGTCACAGCATGAGGTTTCAGACATATCACTGCTGGTTCTCTAGAGAGCAACTCTTCCTTAAGGTATGAGCAATGCATTTTGAAGCCATAGAATGTTGTACAAATGTATTTACAATTTCCAAATCATAAACCAGGCAAATGTTCAAGTACTCCCAATGAACCTTATGAGTGAAGTTTGATTTCATCTGCTGTTGTGGCTGGTATTTGAGTCAGAGTATGGTACTGATGTGCTTTAGCCAGGAAAAAATTATTTGTAGTGATGGATGTGGTACATATAAGTGTCTGCTCAGATAATTAGAAGTGTGGGTATGTAATTTTTGATTTTGTAACTAAAAATGATGTAGAAAAAGCCTGAATTTACTTTAAAATAACTTCTATTGTCATGGTTTGTGTCTGAGCTTTGGAAAGTAAAATAACTGGCACAACTTCACAGCTCGCTTCTTGGTCTCTAGTACAGATCTGCCTGGCCATGGCCACAGAGATGGAGGAGGCAGGACCTGAATGAGCTACATCAGGCAGCTTAGACAAGTGTACTCCTGGGAACTTCTGACAGCCTTACTTCTCTTTAAAATCTGTAAAGATATTTCCCTTTCTTGTAATATGAATTATGTTTTCAGTGCAGTACCTGTCCCTACTGCTACCTTACTTCCCATGCTGATGTACACAAACAAACTTTAAAAACAATTGTCCTAAATTGATGGTGGAGCTGAGATGTCAGACCTCAGAGCATCCATTTTGCTTGCCTGTCCCCTTCATGGTTTCTGCACATGTATGTGAACTGGAAGAGGAGGCTGATCCTGATTCCTCCCCCAACCCACCTCCTGGAAATCCTTAAGTCCATGGCATTTATGCTATGAACGTTTTCCATCCATGGGCCTTCAGCAGGGTCGCATCTGCTTCTCAGCTGCACAGCCTCTCTCCTGTGAGACAGGAGACATGCAGTTTGTCCCTAGTCCTCCCTACCTTGCTTTTTTTTGTTCTTATTTCCTAGTCGTTTAGCAATCTCTGACAAGTGTGGCTGCATGACATAGAGTGGTAAATGTAGTATTTTTAGTAGCTTTACTGACTTGCTTCTAACTGCACTGCAGGAGGGATCAAAGAGCAGTCATGCACCAGTGGCTGTCTGGGCATCAGCAAGGCTGAACACTTGGGGAACCTGTCCATGGGTGTCCATGTGTAACACTCTTAGCAGACAGAAATCAGGCACTCTGACACCAGACCTGCCTTTCTAGGTGTCTCTCTCTGCAGTGAACAGAACAGGCTGGTGAGACATGTTAGGTTCAGCAAACTTTTAGGACAATTCTTTTGAGCTGTGTTTTAATTTTTTTTTCCTGGATGGAAAGGCAGAGAAACCCTCCAGGGCTGCTCTGTCCAGGAAAAAGGACTGGTGCTGGGGTGGTCTCTGCTGGGCATGGGTTGCAGAAGAGTGTTAAGAAATACTGAGTGCAGCATTTTCTTCTTCTCCAGGCTCTGTGCATGTGATGCCCAGCAAGGTCCAGTCGGTCCAGGCAGGAGGAAACATTACTTTTTCATGCCAATTGGCCATGAAAGATGTGCTACAGGTAACCTGGCAGAAGGAAGTGGATGGGGCTGAAGACAACATAGCAACTTACAGTGCAATGAATGGTCAAAAGATAGCAAAGGACTATGCTGGCCATGTAAGCTTTGCCCACAGTGAGTTACAAACCTCGGGCATCTCCCTTCGTGAAGTCACCCTCGAAGATGAAGGATGCTACAAGTGCATCTTCAACACGTTCCCCTCAGGGGCTGTCACTGGCAGGATGTGTCTCAAGGTTTACGGTAAGGCATCGTAACTGCATGTGGTCTGTCCTCTGTGGACAGTAGCCCTCATAGTTGTTTTCCCTGGGAAAAACCTGCCCTGACATTATTGCTAGATTATTATTGCTAAATTGCTGTGGTAAAGGCGGCTCAGCTTCCTTCTTGGTTCTTCCTTCCTCTCTGATTGTACCTCTGATGGCAAATCAATAGTCAACACTTGTTGAATTTTGTTCCCCTTTAAGTCAACAACTGTGAATTCAAAAGCTGACATTAACTCATGACTTCCTCCAAGTTTCCCTGGTCATGTGCTGTGCTGACAGCTGGCCTGCCACGACCATGAACCCTGTGTGTCTCTGCTTCTTTTTGCTGCTGCTCTTGCCTCCTAAAACTGGATATCAGGCACTTTTCCCCTTACTCTGCCTTTGATCTTAAAAAAAAAATTCAAATTATTCAAAAGGCACAGTCATATGCATGACCAGAGTATATGCAAGCTGATTTCGAAGCTATAAAAAAATAAAAGTAGCTATGCTGAGCTCAGAAAAGGGATGCAAAAAAAAAAAAAAGGGATGCAGCTTGTGGGCTTTGCCACACGATTGTCGTTTAGCACCAAGAAGAGACTTGAAACAAATCACAAGTATAGGTTGCAAAATTTGACAACCCTTTAAGCAATCACGAGCTAGCAAGTGTAAGCTGAAATACAGACAAATAGATTAATTCAAAAGGAACAAGTGTGAAAAGCTGTTTGTCTTTTGGGGAAGAGCCCTGGATTTTTGATGGTGAGAAAGCTGAGACATTAAACACTCCCAGAGTGTTAACTTTCTTATGGTTGACTTCTGTGGGGATGCTGGTCAGACACCAGGTCCCATATGGAAAACATCAGGTATTGGTTATCTCGTTAAGATAACATCTGCCATTGGTGTTAAGATAACTAGAGAACGTTTTTTTTGTCTCTTGTACTGCCTGCTGACAGACACAGACACATGCCACGAGTCTTTGGGTGGGGAAAAAAAGATGCCCATGGCTTATAGGGTGAAAGCCATAGGGGGAAAAAAGAAGGAAAATAGAATGGAAAACCAAGCTAGGAACAAAAGTTCTTCTTCTCTCTCAGGAAATCTCTTGGAGCAAAAAAGAGAAATTACAAGAAATTCACTCAGTTTCAGATACATAAAGGAAAATGTTCCTAAAAACACCCAGCCCTGAATCATTCAGAGGGTAAATGCTGATTTACACATTACAGAAAAATATGTAAGTGTCTTGCAGAGGGATGCCTTTCTCATTTATCACGTCAATCTGAACACAAAGTTGGTCTGGTTTTATTGTTTTGCTTGTTTTGTTTTGTTGTGGGTTTTTTTTTTTAAACCAAGAAGGGGAAACCTTTTCCAAAATCATTAATCATGATTTGTTATTTAGCAGAACTCCACTTAAAAAAATTACAGTTTTCTTCTGCTATTCACATACCCATGAGCATCTCTTCTTGCTTTTTGGATGAAAACCCACCACTGAGAAGGGTTTCACTTCTCCTGTGGGCAGGCATGAGCTTGCTGTTCCTCCTGCTCCAGTGTGAGCTTGCAGCTTGCAGGTCACTGCCAGGGGCTGGCTCATGGGGGGCACGGTGGCCTCCCTGAAACCTGCTTTATTGAACATGTCCTAGAGGATCACCATGAATTAATTGCTTGGCACTGTGATAGAAGATTTTTGGTTCACACATGGCATGTTTAAGTGAAGTTAATTTATGCACTGCTACTTAAAAGCCACAGCCTTACTCCCTTAAGGATGGCTTTTCTTAAAAAGCCCAGAGGAAAACCTGGGCTGATGCCAGCAGGAATCTCCCAAGGCTCAGGGATTCAGAGCAAGGTGAGTAAGCTGGAGTCACCAGCTGAAAATGAAACAGTGCCATGTTTTTGCCCTCCAGAGGGGACTTGCCAGGGAGTTTACAGGCCATTACAACAGCCTTCACAAGAAGGGCAGTTCTAAGATCGGCACAGTCTGCCTGATGAGGGGAAGTGAAACTGCTTAAGAACCAGACACCAAGCTGTGAAAAAAGAAGCAGGTATGGCTGGAGGAATCTCAGACCTGCCTGCCTGAAAAAAGCAAACAGAAGGGTTAAGGGTTGGACTTGATGATCTCTGAGGTCCCTTCCAACCCAGTCGATTCTATGATTCTATGAAATTTCCTGCTGTGTTGCAAAACCCATTTTGGAGCAGAAGAGTTTCAAGTGTGCTTGGCATGTTTCTTGAGCAGCCCGGTCCCCTTTCCCACTCTCTTTTGCTTTGGAAATGATTTGTCAGTGCCAAAGGGAATGCGAGGCAGAACCAGGAAGGGGATCAAATGATCAGGTATGGAAACAGGGGGATGTGCTGCATGCATCTTCAGAGACCTTCTGCCTTCATTGTAGGTGGCAACACCTGCCTGGAAGTGTTGAGCACAGAGGAGAAATGCCATCACTATATCTTAGACAGGGAAACTTAGACAGGGAATCAAAGCTGATGCACTTCACTAGAAAGTCCCTTTTTCAAATACTTGGTAACACTATCACAGCTCCAATTTGAAAATGTTTCCATTATCTCTCTGCAAAAGCTACTAAATCAAGTACCCATGCATGTCTCTTGCTGGTACTTTTCCACTGGAAACAAATTTTGTTGAAAGGCAGAAGAAGCTTTTGATTTAAGCTTATTCATTAAACAACAACAGCGGGCACATATTGACAAATAGTGTAGCAGGACTCTACTGCAAAAGCAAGCACCTACAGGTTTTGACCATGCCTCAATTACAGACACTTGCTAAGAGGAAACTCAGCAAAACCCCTTCTTTTTTCACATGATAGTCATTCCTTGGGGTCCAATCTGGGACGGGAGAAGACTTCTTAGTCAGAAGAAGAGTAGATGTGGAATTCGACTGTTTCTGCCAAAATTCTGAGCAGTTTTTCTATCACTTGTGAGAACATCCATCCTTTACTGCTTTTGGATGCTGCAACCTAATATTGCAAGTTAATGCTGTGGGTGGATATGTTATTCTTATGCATCCCGTGAGCGAAAGAAGAAGTTCAGAGGTTATTTCTTAATCAAAACATAAACTGTTTGTGACACTTGTCTTTTCATATCTGGGAGATTTTGAGAAATTCCAGCTGGAATTCCCCTACATACTTTTCCTGTTGATCTCAAAGCAACACTAATGGGTTTCATCAGCACTGTGGAATCTGAGTTTCAGCCTCTGTCACTTTTGGGTTGGAGGATCCAGATAGACTAGTGAGGTTGGAATTGTACCAGGAGGTTACAGTCATCATTATGCATCTAGCCCAAGGTTTTTACCCCTTTCACAAGATCATGCACTGTCTCATTCATAAACAAATCTTTGTTTACCTTCAAAAGTAAAAGAATATTTCTTTCCTAAGAAGAATAAGCAGATTTATTGTTTAACTGGTAGTGATACACTTGCTGGCACTGGGATAAAAATAAATTTCAGCATAAATATTTTGCTGACCAGCCTTATTTTTGTTATGTAAATAGTAATACACACATGGATTACTGTGTTACTAGTACATCTGTTACTAGATGCAGTAACAGATACTTTTTAATTCAGAGGACATTCATGTTAATTCAGTCTTGAATGAAGCTATAATTGCCACGGCACTTAAAAAAGCAATCTTTTCAGAAACAGGCAGCTGTAAGTAGTGTCTGCCTTGGACCTTCATGCCATCAGCACATGCACCGAAGTACTGAAGTAGAAGTCAGGCTTGGTTAGCTGCCATACAGAAACCTGTGCATTGCACTCCCAAATGGAGCTATGTGCCTACATAGATCTTAGCCTGAGCAGAGATGATGAGACTGGCTTTGAGCAGGGGCAAGCACTAGGTGACCTCCAGGGGTCCATTCTGATGTAAATTATGGTATCATTTTATGGCTGAGGAATAAATAGGTGATTTTCCACAGGGAATAGTTCCTTATATGTTCAGATCTCCCCTGGAATTCTACTGGGGTTGAAAATAACTTCTTGCACTCTTCCTCTTTTTGTATCCCTTGAAAATATAGTTGATATAAATATGAATTATCAAACAGACTTCATAGGAGTGAGTAAGAATGAATGACATCCTTCTTGCTGACTAAGACTAGATGTGACAGCATACACAAATCTTCTAGGGTGAGAAGGAGGTCATAATAAATGATTTTCATTGAAGCTTTTGAGGGATACCATAATGGCCCCCAAGCCCGACACCAGAAGGAAGAATGTTGTACAAGCACAAAACCTTTACACATGAAATCCTGTGGTATAGCCACAGACAAATTCCCTATTTGAAGGGTGTATCCAGCAGGTTGAGGAAGGTTCTCCTCACCCCCTTCTCTGCCCCAAGGAGGCCACACTGGGAGTACTGTGTGCAGTTTGGGCTTCCTGGTTCAAGAGGGACAGAGATATGCTAGCAAGAATTTAGCTGAGGGCTATGAGGATGACCAAGGGACTGGAACATCTGTCACATGAGGAAAGGTTGAGAGCCCTGAGGCTATTTAGTCTAGAGAAGAGAAGAGAGAAGAGAGGACAAGAGACTGAGAGGGGAATCTTATTTATGTTTATAAATATCTGAAAGGTAGGTGTCGAGAAGAAGGGGCCAGTCTCTTTTCAGTGGTACCCTGTGATAGGATGAGGGACAATGGACATAAAGTGGACCACAGAAGTTACACGTCAATATGGGGAAAACCTTTCTTATTGTGAGAGTAACAGTGCACTGGAGAGGCTGCCCAGAAAGATTGTGAAGTCTCCTTCTCTAGCAACTTTCAAGACCCACCTGGAGATGTTTCTGTGTGAGCTGACATAGGTGATTTTGCTTTGGCAGGGGAGTTGGACTCAGTGATCTCCAGAGGTCCCTTTGAACTCCTAACAGCCTATGATTCTAAAGCATATTTCTATGGTTGCTATCTTGCATCAATAGTTAGTACTTTGGTCCACAAGCTTGCACATCTCAAACAGAAATAAAGTAAATTCTGCAGATACATTTAAGGGAAAAGAATTGGAATTTTTGATTCACTGAATCAGTTCAGCCCTTTCAGATGGAGGAGGATGGGGTTTTAAGGTTTCATTAGGTACTGCTCTTTACTCATCCCTAATCACCATTTCTCTGTTGGTATGTTGCACTGCTGCTGTTAACAACAGAATTGAAGCACAGACGCTTCTACACTCGTGTCCTTTGTTTTGGTCAAGCTCTGCATTCCCAGGCTGCTGCCTGAGGGCTTTCACATTTATTTGTCACTGCTGGAGTTTTAGCGATTGGGAGACAAGCATAGATAAAAAGGTTGTTCTCCAAGATAAGGAAAAATACAGATGCTCTTTGCTCCAAAGTGAGTAGAAAGTAAGGGATTTGTTACTTTCTGTTTACAGCCATCTCAGACCCCAAAGTGGAAGCTAAGCTTATACCCAGTCCAGACAAAACCGAGAACTCAGAGCAAGTGGTGGGGTTGAGCTGCTCAGCAACAGGGAAGCCAGCTCCAAAAATCATCTGGCGCCTTCCCACCATCCTGCAGCAGAAACCCAGGGAGTACCACATCAGGCTTGGCAACCAGACTGTGACTGTCATCAGCAATTTCACCCACACCCATTCCAAAATCCTCCAGGAGCACCCCATTGCCTGTGTGATCCTGCACCCCTCTCTAAACGTGACTCTGGTCCTGCCCAGGGACAGCCTGGCTCAAGGTCAGTATGCAACCCCATCCCTGGCCTGCAGCAAGGAGGAGACCACGAGATGCCTCCTGGGGGAAATTAGGAAACTCCTCTAAGAGTTGGGGGAGCTTGTGGGGAAGGCATCTGGAAGAGCAGCCAGGACTAGGGAGGGTGAGAGAAGGTGCTGGAAAGCTTCCAAACACTTTGGGTGATGACATACTGTGTCTTAGTGCTCACTGTGTCCCCTGCGCAGTGTGATGTGCCCCAGCCTCCCCGCCTCTTCTGAGAAATCTCAGAGTTTGGCTGTCACGTAGTTTGATGCATCAACACAATGTGCTTGCTTTGGGTAACTTGAAGGGGCTCGGTGCCACACACTTGATCAAGACATTGGACCCAAAGCACAGGAGTGCTGGTGGTGTTGCTTCTGTGTGTGTTGGCATGTGCCCCCAGCATGCCCACCCATCCTGTCTTACTCCGGGGACTGGCTAAGCAATGTCTGAAAGAAGTTTAGGGCTATTTAGTTTTCCTCATGCACAAACTGAGTACCTGCTGCTTTCTCCACAGGTCCATCCAGCAGTGTGGCACCATCCATTGTCATTGCTGTGGGGGTGCTGGTCCCCCTGACTTCCCTCCTCCTTCTTGCCTGCCTCCTCCACTATTGCCTCAGGCACCTATCTGACCCAGAGAGAAATCCAACCTGGCCATGCTGGGTAGGTCTGCCTTTGCCCAGGGTGCTGCAGGACTCACTCCCACCCATTGTGGAGCTCAATGATGGGACCCAGCTCTTCCCAGCTACCCCAGGGCTGGCTGCATGCTGCACCTGGGATGCAGAGGGATGAAGGGATCAGAACCCAGCCAGACATCTGCACACTGGGAAGGGAAAACCTGAAGATGCTTAGCCAGGCCTGACATCAATGACAGCTAGAAAACATCCACTTTATCAATGACAAGATATGCTGGGAGGAAGCACTTCTCTGTTACTATATTAATACATAAAATAATGGTGCAAGCAGTGACTGCACCCTGCTTCTGCACCTCTAAAAATAACCTCTTTCCAGAACATCCAGTTCAGCTAGTGGAGAAAGCAGCTTTGAGGACATGTCTGAAGCAAAATGGGGTCTTAAAAGAAGAGTGCACCTCTGTGCAGATAGCCCAGGGTGCCATGTTGCAGCAGGGGCCAGGGCACTGCTGTTTGTCCCCTGAGGCTGTCCAGGCATAGCAAGTGCAGGAGGCAAGCTTGAGATGGGGATAAACTGAGTGAGGTGGCATAATTTCAGAAAATTGCAACCTGGTTTTGTGCTGAAGGCACTTCTGGGATATGCCCTTATGTTTGATGGGTATTTTGCAGACAAACAGCAGTAGGAAGAAATGCAGTACGTGTCTTCTTCCACAAGCACTGTGCCTCCAGATCCAAGCTGGGGGGTTGTGAGGGCAAAACTTTAGTCTCCCCTGGCACAGAGAGATAGAAGGAGTCATTTGGTAATGCACACAGACTGGATCTTTAAACTTGTACTTAAATTGTCCACATATTTTGAAGAAGAAAAAAAAACAACCAGAAAAAAACAAAAAACAACCTAACCACCTCTCTTCCATTAGGTCTTTCCTGCCTGTACCAAGGCCAAGACACATGGGCAGTACAGAGCTGCAGGGAGGTGGGCTCCAGCAGGGCCTCCCAGCCCTGGCATGCTGCTGAATACCTGAGCAGCTGCCTGCCCTACACCTGTGAGAGAGAAACTTCCTACAACAGCACCTTGGGCTTCCAAGAAAACTTGCTGTGACTTCACTCCAAAGCAAATATTAAAAAAAGGGATGATTTATAAAAGTTATTTATTTATTTTACACTATAATATTCCATTTTGTAGAAAAAAAAAATCTGTAAAGTATTTATTTTAAACTCTGAATGGCTATGTGGATCTGCATAAAGAAACTCATGTTTTGTATTTTCTGGGGCTTTATGTGCTATGTTTATTCCCTTCTGATATTTTAACACTTCAAGCTCAAAACCGAGTAGAGAACTGTCTGAAACAGGGCAGAATTTCATAGGTATGCCAGCCTGAGAGGCATTGCTGGTGAGCCAAAGGAGATCCCCACCAGGAGCTGTGTTGCAGAAGACCCATGGATAAGCCTAGTGTGTTGCTGGGAGCCTCAGGGGTTGGAACCTGTTCCCTAAAATTTTTGAGAGATTGAGCCAAGACTGTGGCTGGCCTGAACTTGTAACCCAGCCACCAGGAGTGCCCGGTTTCAAGACAGGAGTAATCAGACACAAGGAAGCTGCCAACTTCAACTTCTTCCAGCCTATACTAGAAAAAAAACGAAAAAGCAAAAGGCACACAGAGGTTTCCTTCTCCCCTCTTCCCCATCTGTGGTTTCCACATCCCCTTTCTTAATTTCCCTAATCCATCACAGCTGGTTTGTGTTTCCAGGCATCCCACCTGCCTGCTGAGGGGCATGGGAAAATAAAAGAGGAGTTGGTAGGGTAGGAGGCTGTCTGGTGGGCTTTGTGTATGCAGTAGCAGGTGAGTACAGAGGGAAACAGGAGGCTGCTGGCAGGCATGAGGGGGTGGGTGCTGTATGTGGGCAGATCTACACCAGCACAGGGCAACATGAGTTGTGTATTGCTAAAATTCATTGCTAATAACTTATAGAGCTATAGATTTGGCCTGTATCTCTGAGCAGTTCTCCTAGAGTTCCCTGAATCCTATCCTATGCCTGTTAAATATTTCCCTCCAGTCCCAGGAGAGCAAACATGAGCACCTCAGCTAGTCCAGTCTTGTGGGCAGCATAAAGATGGTCTGTGCAGGCTGTCCTTTCCCATCTTTGCTTCCCAGAGCAAGCACCATATGTTTTTTCCTCACTCATCTCTTCCAAATGTGCATCCCAGATGAAGTAGGCTGAATTGCAAGCTAAAAGGCTGAGTAACCTAAAATGAAAGCAAGTGGGTGAGTTGAAAAGAAACAAACTGAGTCTTCATTATAAAATGCTTTTTTTAGGCTCCCTAATGCTTAGTAATAGTGCAGCTGGTGATTGTGAGGAAAAGGGAACCAAGGGGAACCAGCTCTAATCATCACAACCAGAAATTTTTCTCCAGTGCCCCATAATTTTCGAGAAAGGAAGAATTTTTGCACAGGTTTTCCTGTCATTACAGTGTAATTTCTTCCTCCTGTGGGGAAGAGGCCAGGGGGAGAAGCAGGTTTTCCCCAGGAGGAGTGGGGGTTTGTGGGAGAAGGGGGAGGCAGGATGAGAAGGAGAGGGCAGAGCTCAGCCCCAGCTCTCCTCCAGAAAAAACTGTGCAGAGCCAGCCCTCACCACTGAGCAGGTTTCCAGTTTTCTCTTCAAGGTTTTTTTGAGGTGTGTTTGGCTTTTTTTTTTTTTTGTGTGTGTGGTTTTTGTTTTTTTGTTTGTTTTGGGGGGTTGGTTTTTTTTTTGAGACAGAGTTTTGGGTTTTTCTTGAATTCTAGAAGACATTTTCCAGTAATATTTAGATTAATGTGCTTTTTAAAAAATATAAATGAGTCTTGCAGAAACAGAGAATTGAGATGTGGGTGATTAAAAGGATTTTCAGAGAGATAGGCACAAAGCTGCAAGAAACCCTCACAAACACAGGAAGATTGCAGAGATTACCTGTGATTATTTTCTACACACTGCTCACCTTGTGTGGGAGAAAGCACAGTTTGGAGTCACAAAAATATCCGTTTACATGCAGGGTTGTAATTTCTTTTCCCATTTAGCTGAATGTTGAATTGTGAAAAGCTTTTGTAGGTTTCTGATTATGACCATGATAGGACTAGAGACCAAGTGAGAAAGGAGGATGTGGTAGCTTACAAGCAAAACACTGTACAAGAAAGCTAGACATTACCTATCTATTAATCTTTTGCAGAATCAGAGTGAGATCAGCAAATTAAATCCCAAGGCAGAACATTTAAAACAGTGCTTGCCTTCCTGCTATACAAAGCCAGCTACTAAAATACAGAGCCACAAAATGCTGTGTGCTAGAGGTTTAGCTTCATGTGGCAAAGGAATGAATGTAAGCATCTAGGGCATGTAGAGCTAACCTGCTGTTAGCTGGGAAAAAGGGGATGAAATGGATACAAATCACTTTTCAGGGAACAAACAAGTGTCTGAAGGAGAACAGAAGTTTTTACTGTGGGTGAATAACATCTTGAATGCTGTTCTGTGGTTTCTTTGTGATTATCTTGTGCTTGCCTGGCCAGTTATCTCTGCTCTCAATTAATTCAGCAGTAATTCTTTGAAGGCTGCATTTCAGATGGCTTTATTCAGATACTTTGTATTCCTGGTAATAAACTATTATGTGGGCTGTGAAATGTTGCAAATTCTCAATAACACTCGAGAAACAATAAAACTGGTAAGAAATTCACATGGAATGGACTTTTCTTTTGTGCTGCTGTAATGTAAGTGGTGCAAAGCAGGTTAACTTTGTAAGTAAATGGAAGCACAGTATCTTTTCAAAGCTGACTCTATGGAAGTGTTCTGAGCTAATATTGCCACTACCATGAAAAAAAAAAAAAAAAAAAGCCAGGAAAAAGACTTTTCCCAGTCTTGTGGCTGGTGAGTTGCTGATCTGACCCAACACTGCCCTGTAACCACTTACTGTCTGTCCAGGGTCACCACAACTCAGCCCTGTGCATCAGTTTTTCAGACAGATAGAAAGATTGTGACTAGGAATGCCACCTGCCTGCCTCTTTTCTTTTGGGTCAGACTGGTTCTGGGTCATATGTCTTTCTGCACAGCAAGCAGAACTATTTAACTTGCATCTCTTGGCTCTGGGACTTTTTCATCTCGAGGATAGTCAACTTGGGTTACAGTTTTAACTCGTTTAAGACCTTAAGACAATATATATTTTAGCTGCATATTTTATAGAGAAAAAATATATGTAGAATCCTTAAGATGTATGTTGTATAAAATGCCCAGGTTTCTGTTTGGCTGTTTCAGAGTTGTATCATGTTGGTGTTTTTCTTGTCTGGTGTTCCTAGTTCTAAGATCATAAGTTATAAAGCAATCACCCCAGCAGCTCTAGCTGAAGATGCAACTGAAATACAGCTGAAGGGCTGCCCCTAGACATTTTGCAAGTGACTGGCAAAAATAGGAAGAATATTCTTTTTCCTGAAACCACTGTTGGCAGAGGCATGGGATGAAATCCATTTAGTGAAAGGAACTTTGTTTTGGTGAGAGAAGATTGAAAGCATCATTCATCATTTCTCTGTTGCATGACCCTGGGAGAATGATTCATCTACTAAATACCACACCAGTAAATTTTCTTATGAACTTGGACTTGGAAGAAAATATAACCTAATCTTTTCAACAATGAGCTCCTACAAATAAGCTGTAATAAGAGAAGTGCACTAATTTAGTGCATTTTTCTCTTTCATAAATGAGGCTATCAAACTAAGCAGATAAAAAATCAAGTATATTTTTGTTTTCACTTTTAATTTACCAGAAATCACTCATAATCTGGAAGCCACACAAAAGGCCTTCTCATTTCTTCACTGCTTTCATCTTTCCTTATATAAAGCTGTGTGTGAAAGAAGCACTGAGCTCTCATCCAAGTTTTTTGCAGGTGGACTCTGTCGAAGGCTGCTCAGCTTTTGGGAAAAAAAGCCACTTGAAATTTATAGGAGGCTTTCTGGGAGGCTTGAGGGAATCCTCAGTCTAGGACCCACTCACAATACAAATGTATTTTTAACTCTGAAACATGTCAGAAACAGTAACCTTCAACATGACCCACCCTAAGGAAAAGAGAAGAAAATGAAGCTTATCTGCCAAAAGAACACTTGAAGTTGTACATGAAAGTCTAAGATGCAATGAAAAGCTTGCAGAAAATAAAACCAAATCACAATAAAACACCAAATAAACCTCTCACACTTTTAGACTAAAATTAGATACTGTATTTTTAATAGAGAATAATTTATTTTCTATTGTCCTTCAAATAAATTACAGAATGTCCACCATCCCACCACAATCACACAGGGTTATATTTTAAGCTTCAAGAACCAATTTGCCTCAGAGGCCTTGAGCCTCTCTGGTCTACAAGAATGTAGCTATTTTCATGAGTGAGATTGTGGTGTTTTTTTAGCTCACCATAGTCTATATAACAAAAAATATTTTTGCTTGTTCCAGTTATTTATCTGAATACCAGAACCTATATACAAAGAAGAGAAAAGGGGAAATGTCTTAGTATAGTTTTCTGAAGATCTTTGCTTATCTGCTTCAGAATAGTTTTAAAGGTATTAAATGTCAACTGGCATCTCTCTAGAAGGACAAACAAGGTGTCAGTTTTCTTCTCAGGATATATCATCATTTAATGTCCCAACCCTATAAGTCTATGATATTTTTCTAAAAACATTTATTGTAAAAATATTATAACCACATAAAGCTAATCAGAATGCATTCCTCAGAGCCTAGCTTGGGCTGCAGAGGGAAACCAAGAGCTCAGTGTATCACTGAGAGAAAGTGCTGAGCACCTTCCTTTGGGCTGGAAACCGTCTGACTAGGACACTAAAGGAGAGGGGCCACTGTTGGTTCATGGGAGGTAACAGGCCAGCCCAAAGGGGAATGGTGCATCAGGCTCTCCAGTGGGTTCCAGCCCTGCAGAAGGAACTTGTGGTCATCATTCAGTTTTAATTGCTCTAGTTTAAGGTTTGTGACTCTGTATCATTCTGCTGTGGAACTGGCAGACCTGGATTTTGGAGGTGGACTCAGAACAAATGAAGTTAGAAGTCAATAGGAAACAACATCAGCCATTGTTAGTGGGGCAGATATTTTTCCCTAAAGGTGAGTGAGAATGTCTGTGAAACCTTTAATATTCTCTACAGCTTCCTTCATTCCTTTAGCACATTTCTTCTTTGCTCTTTTTTCTGGTCCCTGGGATCTAAACCTGGTTTTGTGCTATCAACCAGTGCAATACTTTTGCCTCAAATAAGAAAATTTCTTTTTTGCTTTGCTGTCACTTGACCCAGCCACATAATTTGCCTCTGCTGGCCTAAGTAACTCAGTGGAGTTACTTACAAATGCTCAGTCTCTTTTTGTGCTTCAGTTGGTAGGGCTGGTGTGTGACATGAGGACAGCTGTAGGAAATGCAGCCAGGGAAGGGAAGGAAAGGGCTGGGCACAGCTGGGAGCATGTTCTGTTGGAGGCAGGTGAATGTCCCACCCCACTTTCGCCCACTCAGTTTCTGCTCAAAAGGACAAAAGTCCCACAACTCCCTAACTGAAGTAAACACACTACCAGGAGGAAACAAGGGGGCTGAACCCCTTTGATGACAGCCTGCTCTCAGAGTGTTTACACAGAACTTGCTGGGCTGATGTCTGCTCCCTTCCATCTCCGGCACTTAGCAGGAAAACCCCACATTTACATCTTGCAAGGTGTAAAAAGCCCTGATGGCACTCCTTGGCTCAGACACTTAGAAGGGGCTTACAGGGGACGACTTGTTCCACTAAGTTCTGTCGCTGAGGGAAGAAAAAAAAAATTTAAAAGGGGACTGCTGTTTATTTCCAGCTCTGCCAACCAGTGCAGTTGTTGGGTAACAAAGCTGTGCTGATCACCTGCAGCTGTTTGCTGGGGTAAATGATTGACCAGGGAGGTAAAAAGAGGCTTCCCGGACCATTGGCTGCTTGCTGCCTGCTCCCTGCCAGCAGCCCCGCCTGTTGGCCTCCCAGAAACGCTCTGAAAAAAGGTGCAAAACTTCAAATTCATCAGGGAGCGCCAGCTTCCCTCTGAGGGATGTGGGAGAAGAGGGTGAGCTTTCCCAGGAAATTGCTCTGTCCCACGATGTTTTTTCCCCTGCTTTGCTGGGCTGGAGCCTCCATGCTGCCCTTCTGCCGAGGCTGCCAGCTGGAGGAGACAGCGCCGGGTGAGTGGGGCGCCCCTTCCCTGCATGAGATTAATTCTGGAGTAGCACCGGCCTTTTTTTTTTTTTTTTTTTTTTTTTAAAAAAACTAAGACACCCAGACGCCATCCTGACTGAAAAATACTAATTGGTAACTGGAAGTAGTAATATGGGGGTTGGTCAGCTGCAAAACCGGGAAAGGTCAGGCCAGAGGAGGCACAGGGCAGGCTGTCTTTGCACTCGAGCTGTGTATTCAGGCTGTGTATTCCCTGTCTTTGTCTAAGTGTTGCTAAGCTCCTCAGGGCAAGGGGTGCAGCGGGTCTGCATTTCCAGTGCAGACGCCTGGGTGCTGCACACATCTGTTAGAAGAGGCTGAGGAAGGGGGGTGTCCGTCTGCAGATGCTGTCTGCCTTCTGCGGGATGCTCCGGGATGCTCTGCCTCCCCACACACACCCCCGGGTAGGGGAGGGAGCTGGGATGCTTTCAGGAGCGAGAGTTGCTTCTAGGTTATTGCTGTGTGTCAGGTCTGTAGAGGACAACTCTCAAAGTAATGCAGGCAGATGAGCTCGGGATTCAGGTTGCTTTGCTTGCTAAGAATCCCATCTGTCCTTCTGTTCCCATGCTGTCCTCCCCCTCACCATGGGATACACACGGCATAGGCTGAGGATGTGATCGGCATAGGATAAGGATGGGATTGCCACCCACAGCTGCCTGAGGTCTTCCAGTGTGCCTTGTGATGGGCACTTCTTGCTCCAGTGCTCTGCAAGATGGGAACACTTTGACTGCAGGCTTCAAGCCATTATAGCCTCCCGAGTGAATTGTTTTTCCTCTTGCTCTGACTTTGCTGTTTACATTGCTCCTAGGTTTGAATGAAGCTGTGAAATCTGAGGGAGTTGTCACAGCAGCTCTTGGTGGAGAGGCAAATTTCTATTGCAACTTCTCCCTCTCAATGGAAGTTTTGCAAGTCACCTGGCAGAAGAGAAATGGGTCTTCTTTCCAGAACTTAGTATCCTACAGCCTAAACCACGGGCCAAAACTCATAGGGTCATTTCAGAAGAAGGCTCTCTTCACTAGGGCAACCCTGAAGGCCTCAGCTATCGTACTCCGAAACCTTACATTTGAGGATGAGTCCTATTACAGATGCATTTTCAACGTGTTCCCTCCTGGCTCTTTCAGCAAATACATCTGCCTCAACATTCAGAGTAAGTTTTCCACTAACACCGTCTCGCTTCCTGGCACTTCCCTTTCATATAGTCAGCAGGTGGGGATGGAATTACCTCCACCACATGGAGACTTTTCATGCAACAGCATCTCCTAGTGGATAGTCTCCAGAATAGCCACATCTTTCCTCAGAAAAGGTAAACAAGCCAGGAGATGTTTTTAAATAAGAACCCCTGTACAGAGAGGTGTCCCATCCACCTTTGACCATCGACACACCACATAGTGTTAAAAGTACCTTCTCTTTTCACCCTCAGCAGTTTCTGAGCTGACAGTGGAATATGATTCCCACGTGCCCACCAAGGGTCTCCTTACTGCAGTTTGCTCAGCAACAGGAAAACCTGCCCCCAAAATCACCTGGCTGGGTGAAAGAGGCCTGGATAAGTCACCTGAAATACACCATCTTCAAAATGCTAATGGAACAGTCATGGTGTCCAGTAGACTGACCCTCCCAGCCAACCACCTCTCTGCCTTGACTTGTCTCCTTGAACACCCACAGGGAAGGAAAATGACAACAGTTTGCCTGGAGAAAGGAAAGGAAGGTAGGCTGTGTTTGTATGGATAGGTGCAGAATGTCACAGGGAGTGCTTAGGAAAGGATGTGCAATTGTGGGAATGCAGCTGGTACTTAGGTAGGGCTCTCAAGATGCTTTTCTGTGAGTTCAGACCATGTGCTAGGTGAATATTTCATGATTTGAAACAACCCAGAAGACTCTTTCCTGTGGTACCTTTGTGTCTGTGTGGTGGGTGTGTGCAAATATATATATAATAAATATTCATATTTGTATGCACATATATATGTCTTTATATCTTTATGTTTCTACATAGTGAGTGAATTAGAGCAGATGCAATCAATACTACAGCAGTGTTCACAGCTGGAGAGTACCAGCACAGGAGGCCCCTGGCTGTCAAACACTAGGGAATAATATATGTCGAAAATACTGCAGGAGGACATATATCAGGAAGGATGGGAGACTTTCCTCATAACAAAACTTCTTCATACAGAAACACAAATATATCAGGAATAAAAAGAGTGGGTTTTGTCTCCCATTTTCTTTGTATTGAGGGAACAATTATCAGTATTTGTTAAAACATAAAATAATTTCTCACCTGCCAGAGTGTTACATTGTTATACTGCTGGTTTTTTCTCCTTCAAATAATTAATAAGCACAAACTGATGAATGTTTCACTTCAGCCCTAACCCTGAAAGGGAGCACAAGAAAGATGTTGTTATCCCTGTGTGTTCTGTGTCAACTTACTGGTTTCTTTTTGTAGGAGTTCAGAAGCCCATAGTTATCATGGCAGTCTTCATAACTGTGCAGCTCTTAGCCTTTATATATTGCATCATGAGACAAATCAACACAAGAGGGGAAAAGTAAGACTAATTTCCATTTTCCTGCAAATGATATGGCTTGCCTGTGTTCACCTTGCCATTTTCCTTTCTGTTTCCTGGTGTTGTTTTTATATATGTGCCCTGGAAACTTATCCAGGTGACAACAGCATCTTTTAAATATCAAAATTCACTCTAAATGCCATGAGGTTTTTAAGCATTACAAGTGTAGTTAATGGTTTGGGTGTTTTCAGGCAGAAGAGGTGTACTACACTGAGAACACCAGCAGAGGAGGAAGGCTTACACCAGGACCTAAGAGAGAAAGCCATAAGCCTGCACATGCTGAAGGACCAGCACGTTGTTCATCAAAGTGAGGTAATACAAAAGCCCTGGGCTTCCAGTAGTTATTAACATCTTCAAAAGGCTTGACAATACTCATCAGAAACGTGAAAAACACCTCCCATGGAGAGCTAGGGTCTGCACCTGCTTCCGTGTCTTTGCTGTGTGAGGCAGCCACACCAGGTAGATGACACCATTTGTGTCCCATCTAACCTCTAGAAATGCTGGGGAAGCCTCGAAGCCACTTTCCTCTGACCTCCCATATATTTCCTCTTTGCCTTGCAAGCTCTTGCTAGTCCTGTGCTGTGAATGGGACAAATCCAGTTTTCTCAGCACTTCCCTCTTTCAGATAACTCAGAGCTTTGTTGTGGTGACCACACCACTGTGCTGTGTCTTTTGCAGGAGCAGACACCCAGCTCCTCACTTTGCAAAAGGCTGCCAGTCCTGAAAAGAGACATCAGAGGGGAAAAACATTGGGGGTGCTTAATTCCAGAAGAAGCAGAGAACCTGAAAGGCAACATCCATGACAAGTTGGAGGGGTTATCTGTTTCATTATGTGCCAAGAAGCTGGGCTGCACACCCATGGAGGAGGACAGAGAGGCAGCAGCAGGTGGGAGAGCCCAAACAACACCCCCCCTGGCTGCTCCCCAGCCCAGCATAGGAAGGAGAGCATTCGGTCTGCTCAAGACCCACCTCCACTGTCCCAGAGGAGCACAGGAGCCCAAGGACAGGTGTGGAGACCAAATGAAGGACTCAGAGGAAGAAACACCTTCCCAGGGATGTTCCAGGAGACCCTCAGCTGCGGGGTCTGGGTGTGAAGCCCATCCAGAAGAGTCATCAGTAGAGCACCTTTCTGACTGAGGTGGGTCACTGCCTAAAAGGGTTATGGACAGATGATGGGGTGCAAGGGATGAGCGCTTGCAATTGCACAGGCCATATGGAATGCTCAGGGGAAGAATCAAAGGTGAGAAAGGGAGAAATCAGGGCAAACTGGAGAGGAAAAAGCCTGGGGAAAAGAAGATATAAGAGAGCCTGGTTGTACATGTGCAGAAGGCTTGTCAGTACGCTTGTTTGGCCATGCCCAGCACCCTATCACCACGATCTGTCTTCTTGTGAAACTCCATTTCTAACTCTTATCCTGAGTGAGGAGCTCCCTAGCAGATGTGCATCTGTGTATGGGAGCCTGATGACAGCAGCTGGATCGGGACCATGGTGCTGGGTGCCTGCAGCTGGGGAGACCCAAGTGAGAGAAACCAGGTGCCAGCTACCAGCATGGAGCAGGGGCAGAGCCCGTGTGTCCCTGGTGAAGCACCTCGAGCAAGTGCAGGTGAGCATGTGAACATCAGCAAGGATCAAGCCAGGCAAGCTGGTGAGTGTCACAAGTTTGACGTTTCACAAGTAATGAGGCAGGAGAACCTGTGCTTCAGATGCAGCAAGACTTGCAAAATGTGCCAGAAGAGCCCTCCAATGGATTTGCAAAGGTTCAGCTAGCAGCCCGTCAGCCTCAGAGCAGAGCACCTTCTTTTGTAGTAGCAGAGTTCCCTCTAGTGGGACAGATGGCGAATGGAAGAGAGAACGCCCCCAGTGACTCTTCCATTAAAACAGTAGCTCATGAGTGCTATTTTTTTTTTCTCTTTGCGTTCAGCAACCTCGTCCCAGGTATCAAGAAGTTCAGGAATGATGCGGTGAAATTACTTCGGGTATTATCCAGCGGTGGGCACTGACTGTGGTCCCTGGAAGAGAAGGTTTTGAAAGGAAATGACAGAAGGAACTAGGCATTTAGTTTCAGTCCTGCCTTGCTCTCCTGGAGAAAGAGCTCTTGCAAAGGACCAGGGAAGGAAAAATGGAGATGTTCCCCTGTTCTCCAAGCTTACAGGATGGCCAGCCATGGATAAAAGAAGGTTTGCTCAAGGAGAAGTGGGAATGGCAGGCATTTCACAATACTAGACAAAGCATCTAGGCTGCTGAAGTCCTGACAAGTTCTGCTGAATGTTGCCTCTTGAGACATCTGGATTTTCTGCAGCTGGGCTTTTTGGTCAAGGGATGCCTTTGGAAAACAATCTTGGGTTTATTGGTCAAGGGGCCTTTAGAAGACTGTCTCAGATGATGTTTGGACCAAGAGTGTCTGTTCAGCATGTAAAGGACAACTGTTTCCTGCGTTCTGAAAATCGTGTGCTGATCCAGCTTGCCTTGAAGTTTGTTGAGCAACACACATCTAGGTTACAATGGCTACAAACTGGCACTCTTCTAATGAGAGCTTTAGGAGATTAAATTCTTATCTTTTTTTTTTTTTTTTCAGAGAAATTGTCTATTTTTTTCCCATGGCAATCATGGGCTCTGATCTTCCATTGTGCCCAGCATTAAACCCTGACACCATGATGGAGAACTACCAATATATGTGTATAAACACAACAAAAGAAGAAGCAAGTGAGTTTAACTAATTCTTTTAAGAAATAATGCTTTTCCAGGAAGTGGAAGTTGTAAAGAGAAAGTTGCAGGCTCGGTGCTGTGAGATAGCAAAAAGTGGTACTCCAGCTGAGCAGTTCAGAGCCTGTGGAAGGAGGGGAAGAGTAGGGGTCTCACCCCTGTACTTCTGGCAGAGAGCATATGATTTATCCTCAGTGCAATTAGTTACTCTTAGTTATTCTAGTTATTAATCATTTTAGATTCTTAATTATTCTCAGTTACTCTTAGTTAATTTAAGAGTAAGAAGCTAGGTTTGGTGACTGAGAAGGAAGAATGAAAACGGGATGAAATGCACACCCAGGACTCAAAAAAACCACATAAGCAGAAAAAGTCTCAGTTTTTTCAGATTGTCTCACTTGAGGGCTTTTTTAACACAGTCCAGAACTGGATTTCTACAAAGCAGAGGACCTGTTTTTCACTACTCTTCAGGTAGGAATTCAGAAGTGCTCTTTTATTCTTCCTGGTGAAATGGAATTAATTATTTCTTTCAATCCCAGTAAATGTCTTTTTTGCTTGCAAAAGGAAACACATTACCAGCTTATGGTAAGGAGAAAAAAACCCAAAAAGCTGACACCAAAGCTGTCTCAAAGCCAGCTTCACTAACAAGACCCAGAAACATGCCTAAGCTTGTTTTTATTGTGCCTGTCTCAAGAGCTGAAGAAGTTCTGTGGGACGGCAGAAATTAATACCAAAAAATTTGCAGTGACTTTTCTGAATTATCCTTCTTTCCTGACTATACACCTGATTTTCTCCCACTGGCTTATCCCAAGGAAACTAGCATTTGCATATGCAGTGCCCGGGTGTATATGTTAGTTTGTGTAATATGCAGCACACCTCTGAGAGGGTTGTGCAACCAGTGGTATCCACAGCCACTGGATGCCAGGATGCCCAGAGAAGGGGCATGTAAATGAAGACATATGAACATAATGCAAAAAGACCAATAGGTTTCACTGGGAAACCAGAGAAAGGAAGAGAATGTGAGCTTAGGCATGGGTATCTCAGAGGTATCAAAGATATATATGCCTGCGTGATGCCTGACAACCTCCACTGCTGTAAAGTCCTTCTAATGCTAAACCTCATTTTACTATGAAATGTAAATTTAGGAGTCTCCCATTTTACACAGTTAGTCTAGAGGTGAAAAGCAAAGCAAAATGGAGAACATACCCAACTCCTTCTCACCAGATAAAAAGACCGCAGATTCTTATCTGTGGTTTTACTCCCACCTACATGGTTAACTTTCTCTGCTGTGAAATACGATACAGTTTGTGCTGAAAAATTGACCAGGAGATCAAACTGTAAACCTTTTAGCATTTGTTTGTTTTATGGAAGACAGTTTGAGAGAAAATATGTGATTTGTTCATAGTCATGTGGTTGAATCACTAGCAAAATGGTAGCTAGTCATTTGCTAGCAAATCCTCTGAACCAGATTGGACCTCCTAATAGACCTGTTGAAATTCATGACTTGCGGAGGCATTGCTTCAATTTGATTATTAAGATTGATATGCTAATTTTTATGAGCATAGTCAGAAGAGATTTGCCTAACATTCCTGTCTGTCAGCTGCCAACCATGCCCCATGAAACTCTGTGGGTTTTGTTCTACTGGAACCTGTGAGTGACACTGACTCAAATCATCCTCTGGTGCTTTTTCTTTCCTTGTTAAGTAACTGCAACTTACAACAGCTGTGTAATTCTTTTCCTTAAACCTGTACAAGCTTCACTGGTTACTGGCTCAAGTGGTTCTCCTTAAAAGAGGTCATCAGTCCAGAAATCAAGAGAAGAATCAAGGCATGTGTTAGCAGCAGAGTGCATTAACTCAGAAGGCAGAGGAAAGGAGAAAGAATAGATATCATTTGTGACAGAAAGGATTTAACATAGAATCAAAGAATTTTCAGGGTTGGAAGGGACCTTTAAGATCATCCAGTTCCAACCTCCCTGCCTTGGGCAGGGACACCTCCCACTAGATCAGGTTGCCCAGAGCCCCATCCAGCCTGGCTTTAAAAACTGCCAGGGATGGGGCTTCCACCACCTCTCTGGGCAACCTGTTCCAGTATTTTACCCTCATGGTGAAGAACTTCTTCCTAATATCTAATCTAAATCTACCATTCTCTAGATTGAATCTACCACTGTTTAGATTCTCACCTCTCCTAGTCCTATTACTACCTGACATCCTAAAAAGTCCATTGGCAGCTTTCTTCATTTTCTGAAATCTTCTATTTCAGATTGCCTCAGTGCACAGAGGGTATTGCAGGTGAAGAAATAAAAAGAGAGGAACAAGAAGCTTCTGGATTTTAGGACAAGAGGTCTCTACTTACTCTCTTTCTCACTAACTTCAAAGGCTTTGTCACACCAGACAGTCAGTGTCAGCTTGGCCACCACCAGCTCTGGAGAAGTTGACCTACAAAGAACTTTGTAGAACTCAGCAGAGACTGCTGAGCTGTGCCAGATCCTTGTGAAAAGCAGCAATTGACATGAGAGCACAAAACAGGGCAGAAATTGTTGGGGTTTTTTTTTTCTTGTTCTTCTACGAAGATAAAAGATTTTGAATGTTCTGCTATTGCTGCTCTGCCTGGTGTATTTCCCATTTGCCTCTGTCTGTCCTGAGGTTACCTCTGGTCTTCATCTGTGACTACAGGGCAGTGCACAAAACAGTGCTTTCTTTGCTCAGCTCTAGTTTCTTCCCTCTCTTCCAAACAAGAAAGTCTCTTACTTTCCAGACTCTTTCACTATATTCTTCTATCTTCTCTAAGTTTCTCTAGACCATTGAAGAAGCAGTAAAATGTGAATAAGTATAGAACTTTTCCACTTCAGTAGACATGAAGTTACAGGTTGAGCTAATATAAAATATTGCCCAGATCCCCAAATGTCTCCCTTGTTTTCAGAAAACAAGGACAGAAAGATGTCTCCGAGGCTTTCTTGCTTTTGTTGCTTTGATGGCACAGGGTACTCCTGGATAAATTTATTTTAAGCTATGTAGTCTGCAGTTGCCTGGAGTTCCCTCAGCAACAGTGAAGGCAAGTGAGCACAGGAGACCTGCTAACACATTTTTCTCATTAAAAAGATGCAGGTTTAGGGTAGAGGTACATCAGCCTCAGATGACAAGTAGTAAATTAGTTGCTGGAGACCTGACCTGCTTTAGAGCGAACTCATTCTCTTCTCAAAACAAAAAGGGGAAGGCTGGCAGAGGGACATTTAAGTGACTCAAGACCTACTACCCATCCTAGGAGGCAGAAATAAATGTTACAAAAATGTGGTGCTGAAGCTTTATGTTTGGTTTGTTAGTTGGCAGAGCAAGGGATCCACTAAATTAAGAATCATGGTCTCCTGCCCCGACTCAGCCTCCAGCAACAGAACAGATCTGCTCTGGTGAGGATGGGTATTTTCTTTTTTTGCAGGTGAAAAAGCACTGCTTTATGCACTGAAGTACTGAGAGCAAAAAAGCAGGAATGGTTAACACATGGGTGAGCCTGGGAGGACCCAGGAAAGGTGCAGACACCACCCTTTTTCTTACAACAGTTTAGTATCAGTGCTGCAAAACCTCCCACTGAATTTCTCTTCAATGATAAAGGGTGCCTGAGTTTATATAGGCACTTGGCACTTCTCCCAAGTACATTCTTGCAGGGACTTCTGCCAAATCTGGTATTTTTCCCCATGTTTTAATGGGGGAGCAATGATGTTTTAAGACAGGACACAGAACGAAGTAGGAACTGTGTGTGTGTGAAACCAGCTGAAGAAACAGCAAACAGCAGACATAACACATCCTATACTGATTGTACAGAATGCTGCTTCTGATCAATCAAACTGGGAAATGGATTGTTTCTGTCAAGCCTGGGGCAAGCCTGATAAAACTACAACAGAGACAGCTCATCACTGAAAGATTCTAATGGTGTGAAAACAGGAACAGAGAGTGAGATTGCCCTGTATCACTTGTCCCACCACCCCTTTTCTTCTCAGCCCAACAGGAAGGTAGCAGCCAAAGACCACTCCCAATGATATAATGACATATCTCAGAATCAGTTTCCCATCACCAATGAAGATAAACTCAGAAGATTCTTGGCAGAGAGTTTGAATGCCTACACCTTGTAAATATGAAGTTGGCCATAAAGTCAGAAAGATCTTCCCTTTCCATAAGGTCTCCCACTGAATTTTTTTTACACAGATTTCTCACAGCTTAACACCAAAAATAAATAAATTAATTTAAAATGTAGGTTTTGTTTATTTAGGTTGAGGATTAAGAAAAGAGACAGAGCCTTGGTCTAGTACTCAACATTTTGTTGTTGACAATTATCAGGCTAGAGAGCTGCTACTGGCAATTAACTTTTACTGCTTGTTGCAGTTAGAAAGAAAAATTTAAAAGTTGCCAGGTTGAGGAAAACTTAGTTACATTTGTTGTGCAATTTCCAGTGAATCCTTGCAATATGTATGAGCAGTATATATCCAGGAAGAGTAAGTATTTGCATTCTGGTGTCTGGACTGCTGTGAATGTCACAGCTCTTTGCCAATATCCATTTTTATTAATGACAATAATGCCCCTGCATCAGACCACGAGGAGCAAGCTGCCCCAAGGCTGTTGTCGGAATAAATGTGGGGACCCAGACAGAGGTCCTAGGCAAGCATATAGGTATCCAGGCCCCTGGCTACAGAGGGTCTGAGCCTGGCACTTGTAGTGGAGGGTGAGGGAGGCAACACCTGTGCTGGATGTGAACAGGTGAATGATCTGCTCAGAATGGTGATTGAGCTGAAGGAGGAAGTCAAAAGGCTGAGGACTGTAAGAGTGTGTGAAAAGGAAATGGACTGGGGACCCTACCAGCCCTGAGGGAAAGACAGAAGGCGCAGGTTCCACAAGAAGCAGGGGATCCCCTGCTCTCTTGACCCCTGGATACAGACGGGGATCACAGAGACAGGGGGAGAACTGGAAAGAGGTCCTTCCCTGGAGAGGCAGGCAAATCCTCTCCTGACCTCCCTCAACTTCACAGCTGCCCATACACAACAGGTGTGGGGCTCTGGAAATTGAAGGCCAGGGGAGTGAGGATGGAGGTGAAGGTCCTATCTTGAATAAATATGAGGCCCTGCTGGAAGACAGGCAGTCCAACGGGGATGTGGATAATAGGCAGCCTATACCAGAGGTCTCACCACAGTCAGACAGACCTTCCAGCTATATATAGAAGAGCAGAGCTTTAGTTGCTGGACACTCTCCCAGTGGGAACAAATGATCCGATTTGCCAGGCTGACCGTCATCAAAGGGAAGTCTGTAGTCTTCCTGGAGCTCAGGGCTATCAATTGGAAACTCCACAGCCTGCTGTGCTCATCAGCCTATTCCCGGCTCCCGATCTCCCCGAGAAGTGGGGAGGAAGCTGCAACCCGTAGTCTGAGAAGAACGAAGAGAGACTGGAGAGCCGCCCTATGGAAAAGCACCTGGGGGTTCTGGTCGACAGAGAGCTGAACGTGAGCCAACAGTGTGCTAATTAGCTAATTACAGGCACGAACGCTGTGACCGCCCCGCCACTCATCGCCGCGCACCACGGAGGGTTCCTGCCACCGGGACGGCGATGGCGCCGCGGGCACCGCCACTCGCGTTGCGGGACGGGAGCTGACTCCTGAAACTTTCCCACCCGGCTTTCCCGGGCCGGACCGGACCGGACCAGTGATCAGTCGCCTGCCGCGTGAGTGGCAACCCCTAAAGCGGCCGCTTTGGGGCGCCTTTACAGTTCTGAGGTGTGGTTGAGGGCGTGTTGGGATTGATAAACCGGGGTTGTTAGTGCGGGGGGTGCCGTGTGGCACTGTGCCATCGCTGCTGGGCGGTGGTATCTCCACCCCATCTCATTTCCGGGAGGCCGGAAATCAAGGTGAGTGGCCGAATGCCCCGCCACTGGGCTCTGCCATCCGAGGCCCATCCGGGGAGGGAGATGTGGGAGCAGCCCGCGACTCCTCCCAGGCGTTGCGGCGAGAGCCTGAGGTTCCCCCCGCCCTTTCTAACCGGGAGGTCCCCAATGTGACACACAGAAGCTACTTTGTCAAACCTGTGGGACGCCCGGACTCGGCAAGGACGAGCGGTGCCGAGTAGGTGTGCTGGAGCTGGACGCCGGAAACGAGGAAGAGTTTTAAAAGCTGGAAAAGTTTCCCAGAAGATCGCGGAGGGTTCGTGAATCCAGAGCAGGGATGCAATCCGTGACTCCGGAGACCCATCTTTCAGTGATTTAAAAATGTTTTTTGTGATTGTATAAATGCTTTATCACTTGCTAGGCTAATCCTTGATTTTTGCGTGTTTTTAGGGATGTCTTTCTGGTAATATATTGGAGCCATGATCGAGTTTCTGGCTACACTATTACCTGGCAAGTTCATTATTCATTGGGCTTGTTGCTGATGGGTTCTTCTTTTCTGATTTTGTGTGTAAGAACCTGGTCTGTATTCATGCGTGATGGCTGTGTTGTATCAGTTGTTTTAGCACAGTGTGTTTAAAATGAAAAAGCAGATTTTATTGCTTGTGTGCATGTGAGCTGTAGGCACAAAGTTGCTGGGAATTAGTTTGTTAAATAGATTTTCTTTTTTTCTAATTCCTCAGCCCCCTTTTTTTTCAAGCTGTATTACAGAAAATGCTTTGAGGTCAATTGTCCTGTTTTTTTGCATATTGTGGAAATATTGAAAAAGTGGTGCTTTCCTTATGTTATTGACAAAAGACAGTTTCAAGAAGCATCAGCAAACACTGGCAAAAAAACTCAGGAGTAGATGATGTGTTTTACAGAGGGAAAATAATTCTTCCACTGAAATATGACACCAGCTTCAGCTCCACTGTCCAGTTGTATGGGGGCAAAAATTAACTGACTGAGAGAGCAAGAAGGAAGTTAGAAGCTGTTCACTAGTGAAAGCAGTGACACAGCCTTATTTTTTACCTCTTTTTCCATCTTGGTAACATATTTATATGTAGCAAAGGCTGTATGTCCCATAAATTGCCCAGTTCATGCAATTTAGGATGGGTGGGGAGTCCTGAAGTCCTCAGGGCAGTTGCTTTCAGTTTGTCCCTTGATGTCACGAGGTAACCTTAGGTCTTTCCCTGGGCCATAGCGAATCCCGGAGAACCACTACACCATGCTACTGGTAGGTTAATGCCTTTCTGATGTCCACTGTGGAATTTCTTTCCCTGCCTGGACTGGGGCACTTTCTGTGTCATGTAAAAAATAACAAAATGTCAGAACTCGCCCTCTGCCCCTACAACTACATTTTTTTCACATGACAAAGCTACTGCTTTATATTTGCACACTGGAGATGTGATAATCTGTTCTTGAGCCGTGCCTGTCTTTTTATCTTCCTTCAGGTGAAGAAGATGTTCCCTTTCAAAATTATTTTACTGGTTCTGTTCTTATGCCTGGTTTGTGCTGGGCTTGGAAAGGGAAAGGGTAAGTTGAATTTCCTGAAGTCTGCTTAGAAATGTTTGGGGAACTGGTTTCTGATCTCTAAGGCTTCAACAGCAAGAGGCAAAATACAGCTTGCTGATGGCATTTGACATGCTTCAGATAGCTGAGGTGTAGACATGAAGCTGGCAGGTGTGACACAGAACCTCCTGGAGAAGCATATGGAGAGAAGAGTGACATACAGCATCCCGTATCTACAACAATGCTGGACACTGTTGTTCACTTGAGTTCACAACTTCCCATAATTGATCCTCCCCCTGAGAACAAATCTTTTTTTTTTCCCCTCCCTCTCATATGCACTGCAAACTCTGAAGTTACGTAGTTCATAAATTCCCTTTAGCTCATTTTACTGCTCAGTTCTCTGAGAATGGTTTGGCATTCACTCTCCCTGTTATCTTCCTTTAGGTTTTAGGAAACCAAAACTGTGTCTTTGCTGACAATGTGAATCCTTCAGCTGATTTAATACAACTGAGATGGGAAGTCTACAGGGATGGGTACAAACATAGGATATGTCTTTTTCTTTTAAACAGTTTGGAAGAAAGCCAGAGCCTCAGTCAGTATAGATCAGCATAACTTGATTTATTTCTAGGAGTATGCAGGAGAAAGGACTTCTTGCTGGGGGAAAACCATAAAAAAGATACATAATTGATGGAATTGTTTGGTCTGTGGATAATCTAGGCCTTGGAATTAGCATGAAGTTCTGAATATTTGTGGTATCTGTCCATTTCACTAACCATTTCATGTTGCTGCAGTGGTGCCACAAGCTAAGGAAACAAGCGTGAAGGTGGGCGACAACGTGACTCTTGGCTGTGTCCTGACAGAACCCAAGGATGTTCTGCAAGTGACCTGGCAAAAGAATGCTGAAACATCAGTCAAAAATATAGCTACGTACAGTACCATAAAAGGATTAAAGATTCACAAGCCCTATCAGGACCGAATGAATTTCACCAGTCTGGTACTCAATGAGACAAAGATCACTTTCTGGAACACTAGAATGGATGATTCGGGGTGCTACACTTGTATCTTCAACACTTTTCCTTCAGGCTCCATCTCAGGACATACCTGCCTTCATGTCTTTGGTGAGGTTCTCTGCAGGGGTATGAGCAGTGTAAAAAGAGGTGTAGTCTCACCCACAAAGCTTCTTTGAGCAGACTCAGAAACTGCAGAGGTAGGAGTATCCTCTGGTGGAATATAGTGAGGAAAGGAGCTTTACTGCTGTAAGGAAGGCTTTGTGAGGCCACGTTCAAGTTGTGGCTCTGGGCTGTCCTTGTTTGTTATTCTGTCCAAAGGATGCATTAGTTGGACAACTGATGGCTGGGTGAACAAGATGGTCTTCCAGGTCCCTTCCAGCCCAAACCGTGCTGTGGTTCTGTGGGTAGCAACTGAAAGGCAAGGAGTAGAATCTTTCTTTATAAGTCCCTGACCAGTCCTAGCTGATGCTTGGGCAAACCACCATGGCCTGTTGGAGTTTCCTCTTGGTGCTAGGTGCATCCCCTGTGCAGTGAGTTACTGTGGCAAAACCTAGCACTGATAGGTAATTAGCAAGTAGGAGAAACAGCACGGACCAAGAAATGGTTTTATTTTAACAGATTATTTTAAAACGTGGGATTTCAGGTTGGGAGAAACACTGGGGGTATGTAACTTCAGTTTAAGGGAAGGAGTATTAAATCACTGGGAGATCCAAACAAATGAATTCTTGTTGCATTCCTGAGCCATGAGCCTCAGTGCACATCCAGTAAGCTTTTCTCTGATTGATAGTGTTTAAGATGCCATTACTGCTTATGACTAGATGTTCATTGTGGTGATGGACTTTCTTATTTGTGTCTTTGAAGGTCTCAATGCATCTGTCCATTACAACAGTTCTGGAGATAATTTGGTAGCCACCTGCAATGCTGTTGGCCTCCCAGAGCCCACCATCACCTGGAACAACTTGTTCAATTCTGTTCCTACACAGGAGACAGTGAGGCACACCAATGGGGTGGTGTCCATCACCAGTAAACTGGAGATAAACACTCAGAACATCAGTGGGCAGAACTTGATCTGCAGAGTTAACAACACAAATGAGAAAATGGAATTGCCCGTGAAAATAGAAGGAGGTAGGTGAATGATACAAGCTGCTTTATAGCATTCTCTCAGCCTCCATGTTTTACAGTATCTTGTTCTGGGTAGACATCTGCTGGGAGGAGGAGGGAGTGGAATGTATATGTGTCAAGAAAAAAAAAAAGGAAATTGTACTTTTTGTTCATTGATGCCTTTGAGAAATAACATATTAAGGTCCTGTCTAAGAGGGGAAAAAGGCAAACTTAGTCATCCAGGGAGCTGTGGTTTTGAGAGGCATCATGCATTTTGCAGCAACTCTGTCTTCAATTTTCATGCAGGCCTTTGTAGTTTCTTTGGCTGCCCAAAGATGATATAAATATTAGTCACCTGGTATCAAGGTGAAAGCTCTGTGGGTTGCAAAATGAACAATGAAGTGAAAGTTTTGAAATTCAAGATAAACTGTCTTTGACCGGTAATTAAACATGTCTCTGTTAACTGTACCAAAACATGCAGTAAGTTTAACTTGTGTATTATGATTTGGTTTCTCTGATGTTTTTGGTAAGATGCATGCATTACAGTAATGGTCAGGGAGTAATAGGACTTTTAGGCAGACAGGAAGGGTATCAGTTGATGATAATTTTTTTCCTTGGGTGGATCTTAAATACATCAGTGTAAGGCTGAATACCTTGTAGTGCTAATTTATTTCCTTTGGTAAAAGATGTGATAGTTTTGGCTTGGTTCAAAGAAATTTTAATTCAGAAAGTTTTCCAGCTAACATCATTGAGTATTAAAATGAGCCTTTGCATTATGATTTTGGTTAATAGCAGTCAGATGTGGATAATGTTTAGCCAGGGAGGTACTTTTACACTTAGATGCTGGGTAGAGCTACTAACAGGCATCAAAACATAGTCTGTCTGCTTTTCTGAAAGGTGGTTCAGCCTTTGTGACAGTGATAAGTGTTAGACAGTAGAAGGAACAATTTCTATTCTACAAACAGAAGGCTAAAATTTTGGATGAACCAAAAAATTTCTTCAGAACTTGTCATGGCTTGTGTATGCATACCAACTATCTCAGGGGTAGGAATGATAGCGGTTTTTGCCCTGGCTAAACATGAGCTCATCTTATCTTCACAAAGCATTTTCTGTGGGCAAGCAGCTTTATCTTTGCAGATATCCATGTTCACTCTCTCTTTTGAGCAATTACTGCTTTCCTGTAGCTTAGTGATAACTTGTTACAATCTTGATGAGGAAGCACTGTCACTAATCAAACATCCTCTCTGCTCTTTTTGCTCGTTTTCCAATTTAAACTGGCTTTGGTGTATTTTTTGTTTGTTTTGCTTTCACAGATGAGGGATCCTCATCATTGCTTTGGGTGTTAATTCCTGTGGCGATTGTAATTGTCATCCTAGCTGTGATCATTCCGTATTGCGGGAAGAGGATATGCAGGAGGCGTTGAAGTGGTGAGTCACTGGTCAAAGTTGTTTTTGTAGACCCCCTTATAAAAGTCTGGTCATCACCAGGGAAGAATGAGACTTTGTTGAGATACCATTAGTGGGTATGAGACTGTCACATTGGGCAAGTAAGCATTATCATGAAGTGCTTACAGCTATTGGAGATTGCCTCAGTTGCATGTAATTCCAAGAGCTATTCTCCCACTATTACTGCCAAGGGACATTATAAAACAGTGAATTGTGAGGGGAGCATCGAAGCAGAGCAGGATGTGATGCTCATGGTTTGCTTGCAGGCAGAAGTCTCAGCAGAAGTGATTCACTTGTATTTCAAATTTTCATGGAGGACTACGAAAGTCTTGAGTATAAGCATGGTCAGAGAATATTTTGCAGAACATTTCTGTTGGTGTCACAGTTTAATTATGTTCTGGCAATTAACCAAATGCTAGTGGTTGGAAGGGACCTTGAAAAATCATCGAGTCCAACCCCCCTGCCAGGGCAGGATCAGTGACACATTCTCTTTAATGGAAAGAGAAGAAATTCTCTTATAGAGAAAGGAGAGAGAATAAGGGAGACTTATGGGTTGGAAACTGAACTACACAGCTTTAATGGAACAGTAATGGTAAAAAGAAAAAAACATTAAATAAATACAAATATACCACGTTTGTCCTCCCTTCTCCTCAGTAATGCTCACGTTGTCACCAAAGCTGCAGAGCAAGCCCTGGAAAAGTCCTTGGCTGGGCCCCTGGAGTCAGCAGCAGTCACAAAGCAGAGGCAGGAACACAAGGACTCAGGATAGCAGGGATCAGGACCACAGGCAGGCTAGCAAATAAAATCCTTACAGGATGCAGGCCATGGACAAATTAGCAGAAGCAGGAAGGAAGGGACTTGATCCTTGTGATCCCTCAAATTCATAACAAGTATGATGTATATGGTATGGAATACTCTATTTAGTCAATTTTGGTCACCTGCTTTGTCTGATCCTCCCTAAAGGCAGGTTGCAGGTATAAGCCCTTTATTCCCTTTCTGTTTCTGGAGCATAAGATATTTATCAGAACCAAGCAGTGGTTCAGCATTATCAATCTTAGAAGACTGAGAAACTTGCTTTTAATTTCAGCAAGTGCATCTACTTAGAGACTTACCTGAAAGCAAAATTGCGAGATAGAAAATTAGTTCTATCCTGACCAAAATCAGAACAGTTGGCAAGAAGCTCATAGAGCGATGTACTTTTAAAATAAGGGCTTTCTTTCACTCACAAAATCCTCTTTATATTTTAAGATGGCATAATATTATAGACAAGTGTGCCCAAACTTGGAATGTAAGTCTACTTCCTAATGACGAATTGAAGAGAAATTGGAGTCAGTCCTTTTAAGAGTGAGGATCTGATCGTGGATTAATTCCACTTTCTAGTCTTAATTACTAATAACTTAAAGGAGAAAACAGGGAAGGGAGGAGGCCTTAGGCTTCATAAATCACAGAAAATTGGTGGTCATTGGTAGTTTCACTCTTTTTTCTTTTAACTAGCTCAAAACTAGCTTTGTCTGGTTTTAAATGCTACTTACGTGTTTAGACACAGCAGTTCCTGAATATTTAGACATTTGCTTTATGATGGTAGTGGGCTATAAGGTAAAAAAATGTTTCCAGGAGTATTAGACTACTGTGAACCTAGGCCTATAGTATCTACTGTTACTAAGGGTTGATCTAGTAAATCTGCTAGTGCCAATAAGTGTTCACAGAGAAGAAAGAAAATGTAATGTTTCTTACCTCCCAAATATAACTTCTTAGTTGTAAAATGTATGAAAGTTTTCAGCTGATTGTATAAACAATTAAAAAGAGAAGACTTCTGGAATTTTCAGGCAAGCCTGGAATTTTTTTAAGGGTAAGGAGTTGGTTGTTACTCTTTTTTTTTTTTTTAAGAAAAGGTGGAATGCTCAAAGGAAGGATATATATTTATTCTAGAGCTACCATCCTAAACAAAGATGAACTTCTATTAAGCAGTCTTTGAGGGAGATCCTGAGGCAGATGGAACCTGGCAGAAATCTACCCACTATAGTAGATCGGAGCAAAGAGAACACAAAAAAGTGCAGGTGCTGATTTTTGCAGATTTTTTAATGGCCCTTTGTTGCATGGCAGATGAGAACCACACCAGGACACTGTGACTGCTCTGGTGCCTGAAACAGAAACAAGGTCAGTCATTGCTTTACAAGACCAAGTTGCTCATGTTCAGATTAGGCTGAGGTTGTTAAAGTACCTCCTGGCATGATTCTGGCCTCTGGATATTAGTGGTTCCCTAGGCAATGTGGTTCCAGTGATCACTTATGATAGGACCATCTCCAGACGGAAGTACAGTGAACTTCACAGCAGGTTTACCTGTGCTCTGCTCCACCCCTTCTCTATGAGGCTGTGAATTCTCAAGCCATTTCACACATACTTGTGCCATGCAACATGATTTTTTTGCCTTGGAGACCCTGGTGTGATGCACATCATCAGAGCCTACGCATTTCAATGGAAACTGAACAGATTCTCCCCCCCCTGCCTTGTAAGGAAAATATAAGGCACAGAAAAGCTTAATATGTTTAAACTGAAAGCTCTGGGCCTCCTCTTCTTAGCTAATGTCTCAGATCTTGAAGCTCCCTCTGTATCAGGAAGAGAAGTGGGGGGTGTCTCAGGCCCTGCTGCCTGGAAGGTTGTCTGGATCCCTGGCCCCAAGAGGATGCCAGAGTGTCAGAGGGTCAAGGGGGTAAATGAAACAAGCAGTGTAGTGATGAGTTTGTTGTATTAATGTTTATCAACAGAAGCAGGATTTTAAGGACTTTGTTTGTGTTCCTTCCCATTTATCATGGGTTTTGATTAACTGTGATGGCAGGATGTGACCTCTGCAGTGGACTCGTTAGTTGTTCAGTCTCCGTTCTTTTAATATAGTCTAGTTTTTATCAGTCTTAGTCTGTATTTTTTCAGTTGCTGTTTGGTCTTGTGTTTTGAAAATGTAACGCACTGACCTGGATTGTTTTTGCCAGCTTTAATTTTGACCAGCTAATCCTATTCTTTCATACAGTTACCAGCTTAGGGAAATGTGTAGTCCTTATCCCTAATGTACATTTGTTTCCATGAAGGCATCATTGATTTGTTTGTTGTAAAATTCCAGCATTGGTGCAGTGTGATCACTGTTGCCATCTGAATATTTTTTTTTCTAGATTTGTTTTTCTGTCTGTTGCTAAAAGGTACTTAAGAGTTTATGTGGTATCATTCCACTGTCACTTTCCTCACCAGATCTTTAGAATGCCAAGAACACCTGTGGAGCTAAGGAATTCTAAATTCTGTTTAGAGTGAATTACCACTTCACAGATACCCCGTTGTAATGAGAATGTGCTGTACACCTTCTTGGCTCCCCTCTGAGCAGCACACTGTGGACTCCAGCCTGCTCTTGTGGTGACTTGCTTTTGCCCTGATCATCAGTGAAATCCCTTCACGCTCATTAAAATGTTGGTTCCTGTTGAGTCACCCAAAATCAAATAATATGTTACAAGAAAGCCCTTTTATGGATTTATCCCCTATTATCCTCAGATTGTCTTGAAATGAGCAACCTCTACGTAAGTATTTCTGGACTTGCTTTTTGTAATAGTATAACAGGGCTAATAGTGTTGGCTGGAGGACACCAGTGTCTGTCTGAGGTCATTATTTGGAGCTTTAGTACTTCTGTTCATGCTGCTCCAGGCAACAAGACAAAGCCTTTTCAGCATTGTCAAGATGTCTATTTCTTTAATAGAACAACAGCTTTTGATCTGGATGGCTGGTGACTCTTCATCAAAGTTTCTTCTCTTCTGCTGTTGGTGAGTGTGGTGGGGTTCTGCTTTTCATTTTGCTGTTTCCCTCCTCTCCATGGCAGACACCTGGGAATCAGGTGAAGAGCTGGAGCTCAGTGTAGGTGTTCCATCCCTCAGGCTTTTTCCTGGTGTACCAGTTACAGAGCATACATACATTTTTGTTTTCCCTGAAAACATCCGAAGTGAAGCATCTTCACAATGTCTGGCAAAAGCTAACTTGTGAAATCTCTCATCTTCATCTTCTGCCAAGCAGAGAGGCAAGCCTAGCTATGCCTGTCACTTGATTTGATCTGTTGGAGTGAGTCCAGAGGAGGGCCATGAAGATGCTCAGAGGGCTGTAGCACCTCTCCTACAAAGACAGGCTGAGAGAGTTTGGGTTGTTCAGCCTGGAGAAGAGAAGGCTCTGAGGAGACCTTACAGCAGCTTTCCAGTACCTGAAGGAGGCCTACAGGAAAGCTGTGGAAGGGTTTCTTATAGAGCATGTAGAGATAAATCTCCCTTCTTTCAATTTAAAGTATTCCTAAGTTAGTCATGAAGAAGAAATTTATTTTTGTGAGGGTGGTGAGACACTGGCACAGGTTGACCAGGGAAGCTGTGGAGGCTTCATTCCTGTGTTCAGACCCAGATTGGATGGGGCTTTGAGCAATGTGATCTAGTAGAAGGTGCTCCTGCTCACGGCAGGAAGGTTGGAACTAGATTATCTTTAAGATCCCTTCCAACCCAAATTCTATGATTCTGTGATTTAAGTGCAATGAACAGGCTGCAAGGAATTGCCAGACATAACTTTGCTTACGATGGAGGTTTCACAGTGCTGTTTTTCTGGTAAAATGTTACACCAGTTCCTATCTGGCTCAACTAATAGAGCTTAGCTATTGACCCCACCAGCATAGAGTTAGTCCAGTTAACAAGCCAAGTGCCTGGATTAATGCAAAATGTGGTTATCTGAATAAATTCTTGTGACTTATCTATCATGTACATGTCTCAACCTGAATGCGTCCCACAGCATTAGTTGTTTATTTCAAGGCTTGTAGTATACTCATATTTCAGCCTGGTCTGTTAAAAAGCTTAATAGTTTGTTTTTAGGACATAGCAGTCTGTAGGGGGGATTAAATACCATGCAGACAGTTTTCTGTAGACTTTTGGTAGTCTGGTAGGAAGGATCATTTCACAAATGGATAAAAAAGACAGCATTATTTTTAAAAAAAAAGCATTGGTACGTTGACCTTTCAGCTAGCTTGTGCATGTTTTGCCATGTGGAAAGCTTTTAAATGATCAAATATATATTTGGGTTCAGAAAACTATAATAACAGAATAGAAAATTCAGTGCATCCATCTTGAGAAATCTGAGCAGATTAGGTGAACCCGCAAGAAGAATACCTGAAGACTCCTAGAAAAAAAGACTAGGTCAGAACAAAAAATCTGCAGAATATGCCAACATATCAATGGGATTTTCCTGTTTGGAAATGGAAACATTCAAGTTTTTTTTCTAGTGGAAATTTTACAGAACTTAGATTGAGCACCATTAAATTCCTTGTTTCAAAATGTTTACGTTATTTTATGAACATTGGTGTACCTCAACTATGACACAAGTGTGAGAAAAAAGAGAGAAACTTTGTTACCAGCTAGAAATCACTTAATATCCTGAACAGGAATTTAGGACACCCTGCTTATTATTTTTTCAAGTTTGGAAGTTGCTACAAATAGTACAGATTCAGGCCCGTTAAGCTGTCTTTGCCTGATCTTTGTCTTTGCTAAGCTAATTGCCTGCTATGTAGATATTGCCTTAATATGTAGATTTTGTGAACCTAAATTTTGGTAGCTATAAATATCCTGAACGGTTGGGAAACGTAGAAGTCTTGTGCAAGAGATTCCAGTTATCTGGGAAACTTTACAAGAACACATAGCACACATTTTCCATTGCTTTGTTTGTAGTAAAGATATAATTTCTATCTGGAAAAGCCGTTATAGAAGTATCCTCTCGTGTTTATTCAGTTTGAGAAAGGCTGTGTGTCTAAACTTTGACTGAAAAATTGTGGCAGTTCTTGTTTTATCTGGATGACTTGGCTTCTTTCCCCAGTGGATTAACTTTGACATACAGCTGGTTTTCTTAATAGTGAGTAGCTGAGTACAAAGACAGTAGCAGGTCATTTTTAGGAAATGCTTTAGAATAATTTTTCCTGAAGTGACAGCTGAATACCAGCCTCTCAGATGATAAACTCAGGACATTACTTTCTCTTGCAGATAGATATAGTGTACCCTGCTAGCAGAAGGATGGGTCTCGGGCCATTTGTGTCCCAGCTGAGGAGGTTCATTTTAGAATTGCCTTGGTTGTGTCTCAAGTGTCGCTTTATTATGAGTAGGAAATTATATTTGTCCTGTTTTGAATTCCCCAAAATATGCACTGGTATAATTGAAAATTGTTTTGTTTCCAACAGCCTCATTCCTTTACCCTTCTTAACACTGCACTGAGAAAAACAACCCAAATCAACAAAAAACCACAGTGTGAGGGCCTTGTGGCCAAACAGACCTAAATAGAACTAATGAGGGGAGAAAGAAAGAAGGAAGAGAAAAAAAGACACAAACTCATATATAAATGTCAACAGAGGGAAAATTCTGCTGTCAGGTTTTCTATCAGGTTTCCCGCAGACATAAATATTTTGCAGTCCAAGTGAAGATGTTGTTTTGGGGAGTTAATCACATACTGCTTGCAGACAACTTCCCTAGTGAGTCACCAAACTTTCTGCTCATGGGATCATGCCTGGCACTATCTTCCAGTTTGCATCATACACAGAGAGAGCAGAGAGTAAGGAGAAGGGGAGAGAGGTGAAGGTGTCTGGATGAATTCAAGTTTCCAAGATCATGGTTGGGGTTTTTTTTGGAAGAATGAAATAAATCATGTTTGGCTTGTCACCAGCATCAACGTAACAGTGTAGGAAACGTCTCAGAGCCTCTCTTGCCCATGTAAAAGAGAAGTGTTGAAATATAGGCTATGGAAAGCAGTTCCATTTCTTTGCAGACGGCAAGGCCTTTACTGTGTCTACACTTCTATGCTGCTCATCATATCTGTGCTTGTATTTATTTATGAAATAATTTCCAGTCTGTGGTTCTCTTTTTCATTCCAACAGTCGGGCTTTGTATTGTAACCAGAAAATAAGAAGGCTGGCAGCTGAAAGAGGGAAAGAATAGCACTTCTGTGATATGTGATTGCTGTTGCAATTTGCTTTTTATTTCCTCAGTAAGAATTATTCTGATTCTGTGTGATTCTGAAATGCTTTATCCTTCACAAAGTACTTTGGAGGTATACAGGGCTATTAGATAAGGAAATGGAAACCTTTTTCTTACTCTCCTACATGAAAAATAAGGATGCCATGTATTTTCTGTTTTTTTGTTTTGTTTCTTTTCAAAGCCATGTAAAGGTGCAGCCTTAAATTGTGTCTCAAAGGCCAGAGTGACATTCTGAAATATCAAACTATTTATACGTTGACTAAATATCCTTAGTTGTGTATTACCAAAACCAAGAAAGTTGGTTTGTTACTAGCAGTTTACAAATCCACTTAAACTTTTGTATATTCCTTGTTTCACCATCGTATTCTGAGTTTTGCAGTGTTTGGTTTCCATATTTAAAAAAAATTTTGGTTTGGTAGTAGGTCCATAGTAAGTTGGATTTTTTTAAATCCAAATAACATTGTCTTCATATCAACTTTTGTCATAATCTGAAATATTGTTTGGACTGGTGCTGATGGTTGTAGTTTAATGAAAACAAAGAACAGTGTAATGACTTCTCAGACTCGTTCAGTATGGTATTAGTAGGAAGTTGAGAGTGCTTGTTTCTTTCTTATTTCTTTGCCTTATTTTTTTTAATACATCATTCCTGTTGTGTGCAAATAGATTAATATTAAACCTGAAAATTTGACATGATGTCAATTTTATTGTTTTTTAAATTCAAGTGAATCTCTGCTCAGCAGCAGTAATTGATGTAATTAATCCTTCTTCCTGTTTTTTATTTCTTCTCTAGGATCCTAGAAGATTTCTATTCACCTACCAAATCATTCCAGTCCATCATCCTGAAGTCAACTTCACAAACAGTGACTTGACTGGCTGGAATGCAACAGCAGAGAAAGGGAAATATCACACATAAACTACCATAGCTAGATGCCAATTTGATTATCAAAAAGACTATGCAACGTTTTTTTATCTGGCCAAGATGCTTTAAAAAGTCTTGCTCAGTCTGCTCCTTTGCTGCCTTGCAAAAATTTAGTTCACTTGTGCTGCTCTTGGTACTCCTAGCATGCAAAATATGTTTTCCTCCTTCCAGATGAGTTTTGAAAATACCCTTGGATTGAAGCTATTTGGGGATCCTCTTCGTGTGCCTAATTACTGTTGCAGTGAAGAGGGGTTTAATTTTTACCAACATTTTTCTGCAATTTCACTTTCAACAACTCTCTATTCATCACCCTCTTCCTGGTATCTGTTTTTCCTTCCCTTATCCAGTTGATCTGAATCTTTTTCCTCAGTCAATGTGTGAATGTGTCAGTGACTATACTGCTTAACTCTCTCTGGAGAGAGCTGCTGGGCTTAAAAACACAGGACTTAAATGATGCCAAATACACATAAATTATTGTGGAAGAGCAATAGGGCTCCAAACAGGTAATGGATAGAGGCAGTAGCAGCCACAGTTGGGAAAGAAGAGGGACCTGGACAGACTGGAGAGTTGGGCTGATTCCAATGGGATGAGGTTCAACATGGCCAAGTGCCGGGTCCTGCACTTTGGCCACAACAACCCCATGGGGAGCTCCAGGCTGAGCACAGAGTGGCTGAGAGCAGCCAGGCAGAGAGGGACCTGGGAGTCTGGATTGACAGGAAGCTGAACATGAGCCAGCAGTGTGCCCAGGTGGCCAAGAAGGCCAATGTCATCCTGGCCTGTATCAGGAACAGCATGGCCAGCAGGTCCAGGGAAGTGATTCTGCCCCTGTACTCAGTGCTGGTGAGGCCACACCTCGAGTCCTGTGTCCAGTTCTGGGCCCCTCAGTTTAGGAAGGATATTGAGGTCCTGGAGCTGGTCCAGAGAAGAGCAAAGAGGCTGTGAAGGGATCCACCACAAGTCCTATGAGGAGAAGCTGAGGGAGCTGGGGGTGTTCAGCCTGGAGAAGAGGAGGCTCAGAGGAGACCTCATCGCTCTCTACAACTCCCTGAAAGGAGGTTGTAGCCAGGGGGGGGTTGGTCTCTTTTGCCAGAAGACTTTCAACAAGACAAGAGGGCATGGTCTTAAGTTGTGCCAGGGAAAGTTTAGGTTGGACATTAGAAAGAATTTCTTTACGGAGAGGGTGATCAGACATTGGAATGGGCTGCCCAGGGAAGTAGTGGATTCTCTGTCCCTGGAGATATTTAAGAAGAGACTGGATGTGGCACTCAGTGCCATGGTCTGGGAACCACCGCGGTAGTGGATCAAGGGTTGGACTTGATGATCTCAGAGGTCCCTTCCCTCCCAGCCGCTTCTATGATTCTATTCTATATATAAGTAATTTATTTTATATGGCTTTTCTTTCTAATCCTGGAGTCTTGTGGGTTTTTTAATATGTAAATGAAGAAGACATGGAAGCAAAGCCTGATAATGGAAGTACTGGCATTCCCATCTTTCCGTTCCTTTTTGTTTTGCTGTTGTTCTGTTTTTTTCTGAGATAACTCTGTTAATACCCTAGACTAGCTCTTTCTTAGCAGTCAAAATGTACAGACTGTCGAGTGCTCCCATGGTCATCTTTTGCAGAGTTCAGAATAGTCTCTCCTCTCTTCCTGTTCTGTTTTGTGTTTTTTAAACATAGACAAATCACTCTGCTGGCCTAAAGCTGTTATCCCATACTTGGACCTTATCATGTGGGATGTCACACCCCGAGCAAACCTGTCATGTGTCACTGCTGTCAATGTCATGTTATCAGTGGGGAGTTTTATAGGCAGAGTTTACTGCTTTCTCAAGTTTTCTGTAGCAGAGAATGGCACTGCACTACTTTTACAAGCTGGGACCTAACTCTGCTCCTGCCCCAGGTAAGATTGAAAGAGTTTCCCTCCTCTACAAGCTTACCTCTGAGTGTACCAGGTTTGTGTCCCTTTTTACTGACATACAAGAAAGAGGGAGGGCTCTGGTGATTTTTTGTTTGGCTGACAAGTGCTGGAGTTTCAGGTGTTTCCCAGTCTTCCTTCTGTCTGCATGTTTGTCATCATGTGGAGATCACTACCAGTATCCCCTTGTCTTTTGGGTATGATTGGCATTTGTTTGTGCCTCTGAAATATTTTGGATTGCTAAGCATTTTGGATTGTGCTTTTTATGTATTTATCAAGAGTGCAAACTGTGCAAAAAAAAAAAAAAGTCAACAGAGGAGGTTTAGCAGGTGCAAAACTAAGTGTTCAAAACCAGTATTTTGTTGGTTCCATAGCAGTGGCCTCCAGAGTGTGGCAAAAGTTGTGTGTGTATGGATGCATGTACTACTGAGGACATGACTGCTGCTGTTTGCTATTACTATTGTAGGTGCAATTTTAATTATTTATATATAATGCTTGTTTTAATTAGAAAAAAGAAATCTGATTCAGTCACAGCATCAACTGGTCCTTTTTTTTTAAGTGAGGCTTTTTGCACCTTCTTACCTCTTTGTACAGGAAGTGGGACTTCAGAGGATTTTTAAGGTGTTTTGGTTCAGTGTTTGTTTTTTTAGTTTGTGGTTTTCTGTTTTTTGTTTGTTCTGGGTTTTTTTTTTTTTTGGTGGGGTTTGTGGTTGTTTGGCATTTTTTTTTAAATTTTGAGCAAAACAACTTTTGAGATAAACTTACGTATTTTTGACTGCAGCAGCCTTCATTTACTTTAGATATGAAAATAATTTCAAATTATAAAATTATTTGCATTTTAGATGTAATGTACATGTCATGTTCTTTGATTAGTTATTCTTAATCTGAAGTTACGTGCTTTACTGATGCATTGACTGCCTTGTTTTCTGTATTTGCCTTTGCTGAAAAGAAGCCAAATAAAGCAACTTTGAACACAAGACCTCACGATTCCTTTGTAACGCACTGGTTGTGAGATTTTATAAATCAATGAGAGAAGCATCACACGTGAGCCCTAAATGCAAAAATAATTTCTTTGGGAAATGCAGTAGTGGGCTAGCATATTTTTAAAGACAAATGATCTTTTGAGGTGACTTGTGAGACCACAATTTTTTTTGTCATAGTATCAGCTTTTACTTCTCTTCTTAAAAGATGTGACAGTGAGAAACTTGGATCTAGTTAAAAGGATGTGGCAATGCTGCTATCTCCCTGAAGGATCCAAATGTTGTCGGATTATGTACTATGTGTTGCAATACAGTGAAAGGCAGTAACTTACTGATTCTCTGAGCTCTACATCCTGACAGCAAGTGATAGATATTCTAGGCAGAAATGTCCAGAGGTTTTGAGATTGCAACATAAAACTCCTATTCTTGATTTTTCAGGGAGAGCAGTGATTGCTGATGATGGTATCTGAAGAACATCTTATTAGATGCTGGCCAGAAGTGCAAGTTTTGTTGCTGATGCACTTCACCCTGAGTGATGGGAGTTCACAGTTTCCTCTTTTGGGAATCTGATGCTCTGAGATCAGCTGGGCCACCTCTCTCTGCAGAAAGGGAAGGTAGGGAGACAGCAGCACTGCTGCCCTGAGCACAGTGTGGGGGGCAAGCTGGGGTTTTCCCAGGCAGAAAAGCCAAGAGCTGCTTGCTGTGGCCCAGGTGCTCCTGACAGAGCTGAATCAAGTGTTGCTTGCTTGGTGCTCCATTTGCAGTTGAGTTGTGCTGAGGGACCAGGGCAGGAACAAACCAGCAAGGACCAGGGTGGTTCAGGCTGGGATTGAAGTGTGGCAACAGGTTTGAATGCCTTTAGAGATAGACCACCTCACTACCAGTAAATAAATGGAGACTGTCAGCTTCCTCAAGGAAACTTTAAGGTTGCTGTAAAACCTGCAAAAGGTTGCGGTTTGTTTTGTTTGGTGGTTCTATTTTTTTTGTGTGGTGGTTTGTTTTGTTATTGTTGGTTTTTTTTTTTTTTTTTTTGACATCCTGCACCTCAGAGCCTGGCAAGATGTTTGTTTTTGTTTCTGAGTCTCCATGGATTGTTTAGTTCCTACAGCTGTGTTTTCTCTGTGTGTTTTTTGTCCCTGGCATGCCCAAGGATGCCATTATTCTGTCTGGAATTGTGCAGATGGGGTAGGAAGGTGAAGTGGCTGCTAGAGAGAACTTCCAAGCATGGCTCAGATGATGGAAAAAGAGTCTTTAAAACCCTAGCAGGTAGGGCTGGGTTTCTAGGAAAGGCAGTTTTGGAAAAAAAACAAAAACCCAAACACACAGATTAAATAATTTTAAAAGTTGCTGGATAATACATTACCTTGGCACACTGACCATCCAGCTCAAGGCCAGGGCAGCTGTTGCAGCTGCCCCTGAAGAAGTGGCAAATGCATGCCTGGGGTTTCTTCTGTATCCTTTAATCATCCATGATTTTTGTCCTCTGCAGAGCATGTTTCCAGGTCTAAAAAGCAGGCTTTCTGGGTGCTTTTGAGTGATTTTTTTCCCCTGTCATGCCATCCCATGGGCCTGCCTGCCTTACTCTCATGTCACCCAGCAGCTCCCATGCTAACTAAAACACTCTTTGCTCTGAAAGCCTAACAGCAGCTTTTCTCCAAGTCTGCTGCATAACAAGATGTCATGGAAGGAAGTGCAGGATAATTTTAGAACGTAATAGGGTGTATGTGTGTGTGGGAAGGAGGAGGAGGAGGGGTTGTTAGATTATTTTTTTTTCCCCTCAAGGCCGGCTAAAGTTCACAGCACTGGACAAGAATTTGCATGTTGGTCACCAGTATTTATCACCCAGAGAGGCTTGAAGAGCTTGTAACTTAAAGCTAAAAGTAGTTAAATATGTTTTTCTGAGACCATGTGAAGTGAGCAACATTCACTTTATAAATATAAACCTGCTACCTCCTCTCTGTGACCTCGTGCTATTTTTCATTCTGAATAGGGTGTTTCTATTTCCATGGTCCTAACCTCATGACATCCAGCTGGAAACCTCCACAGCCTTCTGCAGCCCTGTTTCTGTACCATCAGCCACCTAAGGGTGCACTGATCATTCTGTGGGCCAGATGAAATTCACTTTGTGATGTTTCCTAGGGGTTTGAGAGCTCACAAGCTCTGGTGCTGGGGAGGCAAGCATCCATGCTGACATTCAGCAACATTCATGGGTTATAAAAAAACCAAAAAACAAAAAACCTTTCATGTGTAAAAAAACCTGCTTGGATGGAGCCTTAGGCAGGCTTTCTGCCCTGTCTTAGTAGGAAAATGCATGGGTAGCAAGTTTTTTAGTCAGTCCCCTGCTGCTGAAGCCCTTGTGCTGAAGCAAGAGAGGCCATCTGCAGCTGGTGCATGCTGCAAGGATGGGTATCTCCCCAGGGACTGGTTCCTTCTGGCACAGGATGTATAGGGAGTGCCTGAAGGAGATTGGAACTACAGGAGTTTGGTGATTTGAGTCACTCTGTCTGTGAGAGGGGAAGTGTGGCTGCCCAGACATATGGAACTGGGCAGTAAAAAGTCAGATTGTGGCCCTGGCCTTGCTAATCTGGGTTTCCTTAAGGAAATGGAGGAGATGGATTTCCTTACTGATTGCAGCCTAGTAAATCGCTTCTGGAACACAATGCAGCTGAGTGTAAAAAGGCTGACAAAAGGAAGCCAGGTGTTTCCCACTGCTTTCTTGAAACAGGGTTTCTGCCGGCCAGCTCTTGGCAGACGAAGCATTTATCAGACAGATACCTGCCCCTTCTGGAAGGGGTAAGTTAACAAAACATTAATTAATACATTTCAGTAAGAAAACATACTACAAAGGAGTAACTGATTTATGTTTACTTTCACCCACTCTTGAAATGTTTGATTTCAGCTCCTTTCTTGATTTTTTTTCCTTGCCTGGTCAGGCTTCCTTGACCCCTTGTTCCTTTGAGTCCTGGACAAGTCCTCTTCTGGTTTCTCTTTTGTTGTTTGCAAAGGAGTGCATAAAGAGTGCTATTTTCTCACTTGTCTGGACATACTCTCTATGTGACTGCTCCCTTTCCCTCTCTGATACCTGAAAGTTCACAGCAGTCACTCCATCATGGGAAGGTGTTGTTATCTCTCTGGGTCATAGGAACCACATGGTCAAAGTAGCTCCAGTGAAAGCTTGTCCTTGTTTCCAAACTGGAAGGAAGCCTGTCCATGAAAGGTAAATAACCTGGACACCAGTAGACAGACCTGGGAAAAATGGAGATGATTGTTGGTCTGCAGGAGCACCACAGAGCCCAGGCCCTGGGCATGAACTGCTTGGAGCTTCTGTAGAGCCCTCTGTCATGTCTTTTCCTCCCCTTGATGGGCTGCATGATTGTGCCATCAAAATTCATGGAAAAAGATAAGTTGCTAATGTGGGCCCAACTGAGTTATGTGAGCAGTGTTTCACTGTGGAGAAAAAGGGAAGCATACTCTCAAAATTGTTGCACTAGTGTTAAGTTTGATTTATTTTAAGCAGCTGGGGATTTCAGCTGGTTTTATGTAGGGGTGGTAAATACTGATACTGTTCTGCCTCCTTTACTGCAGAATGATCTGGGGTAAGAAGTCAAAAGGTAAGTCTGAAATCCACTTGGTAATGTTTATTTTCTTACTAAACCAACCAGCCTGGTAGCCTGTGGTGAAGAGAGCAGCACTAGGAAAACACATAAGGCTTTTGGAGCACTGGGGAATATTTTGGGGGGCAGCAAGGAAGGCAGAGGGATAGAAAAGAGAGATGAGAAATCTTGGGGTGAGAGACACCTGACACGTGTGTCCTGGCAGGAACCTTCATGAGTGAAAGGTGAGAGAGAGAGTTCATGTGTCCTGCTCTGCCTCTAAATCACATGCCTGGAGTAAAATAGCTGCTTCTGCATGCCCAGCTGTGCTTTTGTCTTGTCCTGAGCTCTGTGGGTGCAAATGTGTACATGTGTCAGGCAGTAGTCACGTTGCTGCTGCATCAGGTGCTCTGCCCTTCAACATACAGGCAAGCACAGTGCCTTCTACTTGTGTTCCTAATTCTGCCTTAAACCACTGCTTTTCTTTACAGATAGAGAGATGTGAGAAGGTGAAAACTAAAAGTTTTCCAGTCTACCTGGAAGAACAGTGTTGGAATTCAGAGCGAAACAAAGGTAAAACCCTTCTGCTTTATTTGTAGTGATAGTAGCATCTCAGACAAGCTATGCAGACACCATAGGGCCTAAATCTTATTGCAACTTGCAGTAGTGACTATGAACTGAGATCCTTTTCCCACCTGCATCACTGCAAAGAGAAACTGTTTCTCTGCCAGGTTTACCAGCCACATTTTGATTTGTCTGCTTGACAGAGCTGCAGTTTGTGAGAAGGGGCAGAGTGGCCACTGGAGAAAGTGGAAAATTGGAATTGGAAAAAAAAAAAAAAAAAAAAAAAAAAAAAAAAAAAAAAAAAAAAAAAAAAAGGAGAAATAGGGTTTCTTTGAGCAGGCTGTCTCCAAGCAAAAGCTGTATTTTCACTGGAAGAGCAGAGGTCCCAGAGTCAGGGAGGAGTAACAGCACAAGTTCAGACTGCTCTTAGGAGGCAGTGGGTGCTCTTCCAAGAATGAGAAATGCTGAGGGAGAGCCCTTGGAATCTGGTCCCATCCTCTCCAAATTGGTAAGGGAGTAGAGATGTTGTGAAGCTCTGTGACTGACCTACAGCATCAGGCTGCAGGAGTTAGCATGACCTTGTTTAGCACCCAAGGTTAAGGGTTTTGCCATGGTCTCCCAGTTGTGTTTTCTATGGAGTGCTCTTATGGGACTGTAAGGAGTTTATATTTTGATTGCTCCACTGGCCTTAGCAGTTCAGGTTCACAGAATATCTTGACTCTGTGTCTTCAAACACATTTCTGGTAGAGCTCTGCAGGCCAGGTGTGGGTGAGAATCTTTAATGTGATTTTGGCTTTGGGAAAGATAAAACTTCCTGCTGTGAGATGAACATAGTGCCTAACAGTTGATATAAAGAGCTCATTATGTGTTTTTTGGCATATAAACAGCATTCCCATTTATGGAAAAATCTCTCCATTCCCACAGGATTAGGGACTGTGTTTCTGTTAGCCAAGCCAGACATTTTCTCTCTCCCTTCTGACACAGTTTGGCACGGTAATGTAGTCCATGTGAAAAAGATGAGGAGTAAAATTAGCCCTAGAAAGTAAAGTGGTATGGACATGCTGGCATCTAGAAAAACTGTTATGCTAAAAGCAGGAAAAATGGAGACCTCAAATGGTATTAGCAGCTAACTGGTCAGACTAAAGCAGATTTCTGGTTTCCTAGAAGCACTCTTTAGGACATTTTCCCTTTATGTTTACAGTGAGGTTTCTGCTGTGAGGTCTGCCTTCTTCAGGCTTTTCTGTCTTAGATGAAAGGTTGGTATTTAAATATAAGAGGAGAAATAGTCCCAGAAATTGCACAATTGTGTCTTCTGGTCTTTATGACCTTTTTATGAGTCTGAAAATTTGAGGGGACAAGTGGTAAACAATTGGCATGAATTTATTTGCTAGCAGCCTGATTTGTATTTTGCAGATAATATGAGAAATTATTCAACACAAGATGTAAATCCTTGGCTCAGTGGTTTTACAGAACTCTTGGGATAGCACAAGCAGCCTTGCTTTTATATCCTTGCTTCATGTGCCTGCATTGCATACAGAATGAGTATTTTCACAGTGTCTGTATAATCCACTCCCTTGCAGAGTGGGTTTGGGCAGACCCAGCTGCCATACAGTTATGTGTTTGATATGTGTAATTGATTGTATCAGTACCTATCTGTTAGCATTTCCTACTGAAATCTTTGTGAGAGACATCTGAGCTGTGTTTAAAATTGGTTTAAAGCATTTATGTGCTTTTGGGGAAAGAATTAGCTGAGGTCTGTTTCTCAAAGACTCAATGCCCCCAAATGAAACAGGCATTTAGGAGCGGGGCTGATGTCTGTTTCAGTTCAGATATTGCATAATTTAGATGTTTACATGTCAATCTTCTCTGCAGGCATATACATCTATGGTGTAAAACAATAAAGAATTCTTATTCATCTTGTCACAGTGTAAATAATGTGAAGTCAAAAAAAGAAAATATTACATCTGTGACTTTACTGCCAGAAATTTTGCTTCCAAAAACAGGAAAAATATAAACAATTGCTTGTTTTGGCCTTTCCAACTGAAATGGTAAAAGGTACCTTCAACAGAACAAATAAATACTTTGTGAAAGAAGTGTTTCAAGGTTCAGTAAGTCTTAAGTTAAAGTGTTCCATAACATTTTCTTTTATCTTTATAAATTACAATGAAAAAGTTTTATGGTAAGGAACAGATGGCTTGTGATGAACACTAAGTTATGTAAAATTCTACTACTTTGGACTCTGATTTGCTGCTTTAGTTAAAGGTAAGAGATTACAGTAGAAGGGGAAAAAGAGAGCAGTGATTATGATGTACAACAAAGCAAATAAGCTATGCTGAGGTTTTAGGTAGGGTTTAGATTTTAAGGTTTTGGCAGTGGTATTTCCAAACCAGTAACTATTTGGCAATGGAGTTGTGTCCATTTCTATTACCTTGAGTGAAGATTTGTCTTAAAGGGAGAGCTGAGAACAAACTCCACACTGCTCTGGGTCCTTGTCTTCAAAGCACTGAGACAGAGGATGGCAGAGCCAGTCCCCTCGGAGAGAGGAGAGATCCTGAACCTGCCCTTTATGGCATGATGTCCCATCAACACAGGGATGTAGGGTAGAAGAGGAGCTATGTTGAATAGCAGACATGACTACAGGGGAGAGTTTAACTTCATGAAGAGAAACCTAAGGAGGCCACTTCTGTGTGTGCTTAAGGGGGTTATGATGGAGAGTACAGGTCAGAAGCACTTCCAGGTGCAGTAGGACAGCCCCTCTCTCTCTGGAGAGCCTACACCTGCAGAAACCTCACAGCTTTTTGCTGTCTGCACAAACTCAACTTTTCCAAGAAAACTGGTAATATCTAATTTGGGTTTGCTGAGCAACTTCTGTGCTAAAAAAAAAAAACAACTACAAAAAATAACCCAAACAAACCAACAAAAACTAAAACCAAAGAAAACCAAACTAAACGAAGCAAAACAAAACCCCCGAATAAACAAAAAACAAAACAAAACAAAAAAATCCAAACAAAAAACCCCAAGCAAACAAAACCAGAAACAAAACCAAACACCAAATCCATGCAAGTTCTCAAATTTATAAAGGGATCTCTGCAGATATGACTTTACTTCTAGATAGCAGGGTGAAATAGAAACTTGGAAAGACAGATATTATTTTTCATTCTTGCAGAAAACCTTTGAGTAACATGTAGTTGTGTTTTATCTTCTAAGATGAATGTGCATATGAATATACAACTAGTACTTTCTGTGCAATTTGCTGACATCCGTGATGTGATCCTGAGATTAATTCAGGTTTGAGGTTACTCTGAGTAGCCCTTTTTCCAAGACAAGTTTTTCCACTGAAAACCAGAATTACTCTTCCTTTGAAAAGTTAGGTTTTGGTTAGTATCTAAATGAGGAGTCTTTGCCTTCTAGAAAGAAGAAAATGAGGTGACAGACAGAAATAATGAGCCTGTAGTACATCTTGTTTTCACCTCATGGTGTCCTCGTAGGCAGATCCTTGTTTTCAGGTTTCATTTCAGGCAACTCTTTTTTTTTCTGCCTTGCATCAGATTTTGCAGAGTACCTCCTAGCAGCTCCTTGTCTGCTCTCAGCTTTTTTGTAGTGCTTTCTTTAGAGGATATAGGTCCTGGGCTCTTCACTGGAACTCTACTTCTATGTATAGCCTGCTAGGATGGAGCTTTCTTTCCTAGAACAGATGTAGTTACTTCCAAGAAAAAGAGGTCTTCTCCTTCCCAAGGGCCGATCACTTGAACCAATCATTCCCTTTCTAAAAATGAAACCTGCCCAAAGTGAGGGGAAAAAAAAAAAAAAAAAAAAAAAGGCACATGAAAGCTTCATCTCTAAGAAGTCAAGTATTTAGACCCAGTGGAAGACACATCTGCATGTCCTGTGAGCATCTTAAAGGACCCCCAGTAAGCAGCTACTGGAGTACAACTATCCCTGTGCCATACAGCATCTCCCTGTGCGTGCAGCAAGTCCATGTTTTCTGGGATATCTTGTTTTTGAAAAAGAAAAGGTTTGACTTTGCTACATATCATAGGGAATTCCTCAGTCCATTGATTCTTCTGGGAGGAGAATAGTTGAATGTGGAAGATGCAGTACCAAAAGGGTGTGTTCCTATGTTACCTACTTTAGGCTATGCTCCACGGGCAAGCACTTGATGATTTCTTGAGGTCCCTCCCAACCCCTAACATTCTGTGATACTGTCAGTCTCCCTGTAAAGGACAGAGATGTGACATAACCCAGGTGTGTAAACCCAGTGGATTTAGGTCAGAAGAAAGATTTGGGTATTAATGTGGACATCTATCTCTTCTTTCTTATTTTCACTATACATGATCAAAGCAGTGTAGTGCAGAAGGAAAAGGCAATTCTCTGCCCTAGCTTGCATGAAAAATTGTTTTGTCCTATGGGGGTAAGAATTCAAATTTTTCACTGAATACTAATTTTGAGTGTGTGTTTTCATTCTGATACATAATCTCCAGAGAATGAGCTGCTAGCAACCCCCTGCCTTTCCCACATCCTGAGAAAGCTGAGACTACTTTTTTCCCAGAGTGTCTTTTCCTTTTCCCAAGCAGTTGCTTAGGAAGAGGCAAGACCCAGAAGTTTGTCTTGCTGCCTGTGAGCAATGCTGCTGATATCATGACCCAGTCCAGAGAGGGAGGGGTGACCTCTCTTAGTCTTGTAGCAAAACTTTCTAAATGTTTAGTTCCTGTCCTTTATGTTTTCTAAAGGTTACTGGAGGCTACCACTAAGTTCCTAGAAGCAGAACACTGAAGAAGGAGGATGAAAGATGCACGTGTTGAGGAAGGCTGGTTGCAAAGTTATTTTCATATCTTGTACCCTTCAGTGTTTGAAGCCAGAGAATGTGGCTGAAAATCACTGGAGAGGAACAGAATGGGTAGCTGTGAGTTTTGGCTGACAAGAAGTGGACAGGAGGGGAAAGGGAGTGAGAGCCACAGAGAGTTATTGGTATAGGTAGAATAGCAACACGTGTGGTGGCTTTAATGGTTCAGGTTCACAGACAGGTTTTCTCTGTCTTCCCCATCTGGTATCTTAATGTTCTTGTGTCTCAATATCTACATGCTCTTTCTTTTTACTTTTTTACTTTTTTTTCTTCTCATGTTGTTTGCTCTTTTTGACTATTTTCTTGCCATCACCTTTGTAGTCTGCCACACCCAAAGATCATACGCAGTGCAGTGGAAACATTTGAATGAGTCATATTTGGCTCCCAGTTGATAGCATCTATTTTGGCAGGACTGCTGGGATGCCATTGATCGTTATAGGAAAATTTCATACTGGCTTGGTTGCAAAAAGAAAGGTTTTCTTTGAGCTGAAGAAGGATGCAGAGGCATGGATCAAAGGAAGGCCTAATGCCTTTGTGTTCAGCCAACAGAGTGTGGTTAGTCCAGTATAAGCCATCAATTTTGTTAACAACTCATCCTATGGATGAAGATTTATTAAAAAATAAAAAAGTAAAAAATTTATGACTGAAAGGTCCGAAAGTGTGAGAGTCCCATTTTTCCAGTACCTGCTACTATAAGCAGGATGAAAAGATAATTATGAATGAGACTAGTGCAGACTGTACAAACTGTTATTTTTACAGGTGGCTTTTATCTGAATGGCTCACACCCCATCAGAGAAATAAACCATGGCACCACTTATTCTTTCCACTGTTAGTGTCTTAAAGTATTCCACTTCCAGATCTGAGCAGATCTGATTAAATGTCATGAACTGTAACTTTGTTATTTTTTCCAGTGTTTATTTTGTTATGTGTATGTGTCATAATATTCTTTTTTTAACTGAGAACAATTGAAAAGCTGTGAAGAAGGAATTATATTGTGCCAGTACTCATTCGTTGAGTTTTGTTCTGATAAATTATTGTAGAAAAACAATTAAGTTTTTGAAAGATTGTGGAAATATTTTCAGAGATCTAGTATAGTATCACATTCTGATTTTCTTATGTAAATGAGGCTGAAGTTCTGGAGCAGTGATGCAGTGTATACTTCATAACTTATTTTGTGTAGGATACCTGTGAACAGTGACTATGTATTAGAAACCAACAGCAGATGCCTCTTTGCAGGGATTGTGAATGTGGTAAGCATTGGTCCCTTCCCCATCCTCATATGAAGCTCTTGCACAGAGGCAGGCAGAGGTATTGTTAAATTTTTGGAAAGTCTTTTGAAGAGTAAGATTGACAGCATGTTGTTAGGGCCGTGGAGGAGCAAGAAATGCAAAAAGGAAGGGCTAGGTATATGGTGACTATGTCATAGAATCATAGAATTGGCTGGGTTGGAAGGGACCTCAGAGATCATCAAGTCCAACCCTTGATCCACTACTGCTGCAGTTACCAGACCATGGCACTGAGTGCCACATCCAGTCTCTTTTGAAATATCTCCAGGGATGGAGAATCCACTACTTCCCTGGGCAGCCCATTCCAATGTCTGATCACCCTCTCTGTAAAGAAATTCCTTCTAATATCCAACCTAAACCTTCCCTGGCACAACTTGAGACCGTGCCCTCTTGTCTTGCTGAGAGTTGCCTGGGAGAAGAGCCCAACCCCCCCTGGCTACACCCTCCTTTCAGGTAGTTGTAGAGAGGGATGAGGTCTCCCCTGAGCCTCCTCTTCTCCAGGCTGAACAGCCCCAGCTCCTTCAGCTTCTCCTCATAGGACTTGTGCTGGAGTCCCTTCACCAGCCTGGTTGCCCTCCTTTGGACCCGCTCCAGGACCTCCATCTGCTTCCTGAACTGAGGGGCCCAGAACTGGACACAGTTTACCAAGTTTTTTTTTCTTTACCAGGAGGCTGGTCAAACACTGGAACAAGCTTCCTGGAGGTGTGGCTGATGACTCACACTTGTTCAAGAGGCATTTGAACAAAGCCCTTAATATCAGGCTTTATCTTTTCATCAGGCAGTTGGACTAGATGATCATTGTAGGTCCCTTCTAACTGAAATAGTCTATTCTTTTCTGTCCAGGAAGCTATTCCACATCCATATTCCCAAAGGAGATCAGCATCTCATTTGGGCAGTTGAAGTCAATTCACCTCCGATAAAAATGATAGCCTCCGTTGAGATCAAGTTGATATTATTAAACTGGTATTCCCGGAAAGACTGTGAAGCTGATGGATTACAGGAAACTCCAGAGAAGGTCTACTTTTAATTAGGTCCCAAGGAGGAGACAGAGGCATGAATTATAGTGTTCTCTGTACCCCGCTAAAATTGGTAACTTGTCGTGTTACTCTGTGTGGCCATCAAATATTTATTTAGACAAAATATCAACTAACTTATTTTTATGTAGCTGGTAAACCAGCAGCTTTTGATTCCCGGGAATAGTAATTAGTAAAAATGAGGAATGGCCCATGTTTGGAGTACCTAGTACCCTCCATAGGGTCTGATTGAGAGGTAGTAAAGCAGAATATTGACTGGAAAGAGATCTCTCAACAGGAATGTAAACCCTGGTATCTTTGGCTAGCAGGACTATGCCAAGGTGCCAGGGCTGGCACAAAATTTACCATCCCCTCCCAATTAACTATAGCTGATGGCTGCAGGGCATTAAACCACCTGTTCTTGTTCAGTGAGATTTCAGGATCTTTTGGTGTGGAAAAAATAATTCTACTATTAAATTAAACTTGTTAATTACTGGCATGAAAAGCAGATGCATTTATTCCATTTGGGCTGCCAAACAAGTGTGCAGTAAAGTTTCTACATAACTGTATTCCTTAATTAGCATCACATAAATAATTTTAGAAGACTTTTTCTGTTATCTAAAATCTTGGAGGAATGCATACTGGAAATTTAAGCCCTCATAAGTGAATAAATAATATGCAGCCTGGTTTGTTTGCAGCAAACATCATAGTAGAAGGTCTTCCATCTAGAGGCTGAAGTCACACCATACCATGACAGTCAAACAGGTTGAATATAATTTCTTGATTCTTGCCATTTGTTATTTTATACAGTATAATTGTATGGAATTTGTTTAGTGAATTACTAAAATAATTTCCCAAAAAAAGTTGGGAAATTAATCTAGCACACGGGAAGGAAAAATCAAAAAAGTTAACTCATTTCTAGTTATGGGATTCATATATTGGCTCAGTTTCTGTTTAAACAGAATGTAAATTTAAACTTTGACTTGAGGTCACAGTACCCTCCCTGGATGTGTCATTTGCTCCATGACATAAAATAGTTCCTATAAAGGAAGTATTGCTGTAGTAATGGTGTTAAACCAAATAAAGGAATACCAGTAGGAATTTTCATCCTACCTACTTCAAAAGTAGGAGTTCTCTGAAAACACAGCCTGAAATAATACACAGTATTTAAACCAAGTGTATCTGTGTTTAGGTAACAGACTAGAAATCTACTAGAAAGTGTGTCTACTGGTTCAGAATTAGTAATCTAAGATACGTGAGCTGGTAATACAGCCCTTATTCCAGAAGAAAAGGATATTTATTTATGGAGGAGGAGTGAGAGGAGGAGGATGATAGTTGTCATACTTGTGCTTTTTCCTTTATTTCTCATTATGCTCTTATTTCCGAATAGCGTTTGAAAAACCTTGTCTTGTTCCTCTTCCTCCTCCTCTGCCACCTTCTCCACCTCCTCCTCCTCCTTTTTTTGCTTTTGTCTCAGGAGGCAATCTCATCTTCCTGTTTCTCCTCCTCATTCTACTCCTACACTTGAGTCACAACAACTCTACAGGCTTGGGGCTGAGTGTCTGGAAAGTGCCCATCAGAAAATGACCCCAGGGGTGCTGATTGACAGAAGATGAATATGAGCCAGCATGTGCCCAGGTAGTCAAGAAGGCCACCGAAATCCTGGCTTGTGTCAGGACTGGTATGGCCAACAGGACTAGAGAAGTAATGACCCCCACAGTGCTGGGCTGCACCTTGAATCCTGGGGTCAGTTCTGGGCCTCTCACTGCAAGAAAGACCCTGAGAGGCTGGAGAGTAACCAGAGAAGAGAAACAAAACTGGTGAAGGCTGTGGAGAAGAAGTCTTAAAGTGGCCATTTTTACTTACCAGGGCACTCTTCCGAAAAACCCTGCCTTTAATCTTTAATGGGTAATACTTTTATCTAGGTCCAGCCATTCACACATAGTGCAGATGTCACAGTGCACGTAACATGCTGTGAGTTTGGTGTTTCTGCATGTGCTGCAGTACCCATGCCACAGTGCTTGCTCCTTTTAGGGGAAGCATAAATGACTGCAGAAACATTTCCTGAATTGTCTGAAATTGCTTAGTAATCTTGAAAGATGATCTCTCCTTTACCTTCTCTTGTAATTTGCATGTAAAGTTAATTTGTCTTCGGGGCATTTGAACATTTCTGTCAACAGAAACAGTGGGGGCTTCCTCTCAAAAATCCTTCATTTTTTCTAAACCAGGAACATACCTCATCTAAATAGGTTTCTGTTAAGTTAGTTACCTTAGTTGCCTCTACATTTGCCATTTCCAGCTGAGCAATGAGCTCCTGGCTACAAAGCTTTTTTTGACTCAACCCATTTCCATTATGAGAAGAAAAGATGCTGAGTAACACACAGCTGTGCATCAGTTATTGGAATATAATTTCATAGGTACTTTCTTGCACTGTAGGGCCTTCAGGTATATTTTTAATTACAGCCTTGCTCATAAAACCTTGATTTCAAAAGCAGTGCACAGCTAACAACTTCTTCATGATGTGTATTCTAAGCCATAAGGGCAGGGGAATGAAATATATTTGTTTCCATTAACAAGACTTTAAGAGCATTTGGCATTTTACAGGGTTGTTTGGTTTTTTTTCCTTTTGATTGAATCTGATGTTGCAAACACTCCATCAGATATTCTATAAATATAAGCTGCATTTGCTCATAGCATTCAACATTTAGATTAACATTCTAATTAGTGTCCCATGGTAATTCTGTACTTATGAGACAGACAACAATGTAGCACTTCATGAGGAAAAGGAAAATACCACCTTCTTCAGAGAGGTCTTTTCACTTATACTGAACGAGTTTTAGTAATTTTGAATTTGCATAATATTGAAGACACAGAATATCTTTGTAGATATCTTTGATTTGGTGCTGAAAGGAAAAGGTGCTTGCCTACTGCCATCACAAGCCACGGAAGAAGAGGAATGACCAAAGACAGAAAAAACTCTGAATTTTGGTAACTTTAGCCATGGGAAGATGCAAAATTAAAGGAACTGCTCTGCTCTTTGACCAGTCTCTACTCCACTAGCAACAGTCATCACAGAAAATTATGTGATCAAGATTCTTGCCACCAGTGTCACACTCTCCAGTGAGGTTCAAACATATTTGTGAGGAAGAACTTTCATATCTGGTCTCACTTTACCTTCTTTTCCCAAGCTGAAAGTATGCTGAAATGCAATCATCTTCATGAATATGCAGCACATATCAGGGCTTAGGTAAGAAAAGGATAAATCCAACAGCCATCAGTATTTGGGCTCAGATGTTTGCTGCCTGTTCGAAGTTAAAGAACAGAAATTGACAGAAATGAACTCAAAGCAGTTAGTGGCAGCATTTCATAGAACTGGAGAGAACTGTCACCAGCTTGATGTCAGATTATAAGAAAGTTTTCAACAACTCTGTCTTAGATGTTATTGCTGGAAGCTTTTTATTTCACATCAGTGTGCAACAGAATCCTATAAAACTTTAAATTGAAACCATTAGTTTTACATTTCCCCAAGAGCTTTTGCTTGCTCTGGTGCCATCCAGATGCAGCACATCCAGACCTTCTATCGGAAGGTCCTGGCCACCACTGCTCCTGGAGTACACGGGACCCGTGGATGCCACCCTGCTCCACAGGAACCTCCAGATCCTCTTCATGGCTGGTTGGGAATGGGCACTGCACCCCCTGGCCTGGCCACAGTGGGCTAAGCCAACACTGGCAACTTCCCCAGCCCCTCCACAGCTCTCACCTGGCAGCCAGACAGGCTCAGCAGTTGGCTGTCACCAGTGATGCTCCCTGCAAGCTCCCACAGGTGATGGTGGCTGGATGCTCCCATGTGCCTTTTTGTGCTTCCTGGGCTCTTCCTGGGGCACCCTGGATGCCTTAGTGTGCCCCTCTCTTATCCCCTGAGAGTCCCTTTGAGGATATCACCAGTACCTCGTCACCATTTTGGGATGCCCCTACCCCTGGGTGTTCTTTCTGGTGCTCCCAGTTGTAACTCAGTTGCAGAAAGAGCAGAAATCTCTTCTGCAATAGGAGGTGGGAGGAGTTACTGCTGGCTCCCCTTTCATTGGGGACATCCCGGTGCAGTCAGGGAAGTGCTGCACCGCAATCAATGCATGTTTGCTCCATGCAGCCCTCGGTGTCCTCAGAGTTCAAATGTGGCTCAGGCTCTCCTCTTCTTTGTTTTCCAGGCAGTTTTGTACAGGTGAATTCAGGTAAGTGAATATAGTGTTACAGGGTCCTTTGAAGTAGTTTTGCAATTCAGGAGAAGAAGCAAAAGGGTGAGCAATGAAGGATATAATTTAAGGTGTAAGGGGGTTGTTTTTATAACTAAACAATGAAAATCTCTCTGAGGTGGCAGCATGTCAAAGAACTGTAAGAAAAGCATTTATTCAACCCTAAAAAACACAGGTTTTCTTCATGCACCAGCACCCTGCCACAATTCAGTGGTATTTTAAATAAGATGCCACATCCTATTTCAGCCTGCAAGAGGGCAAAACAAGAACTACCAAAATACCACAAAAAAAAAAAAAAAAAAAAAAAAAAAAAAAAAAAAAAAAAAAAGAGTTGGGGCTTGCTCGGTGGAGAGGTGTTGTGCCTGATGCACTAATTGAATTTAGGAAGGTAGGAGGGCTTGTCTGCTGGTTTTGTTTGCAGCAATTTGGAGGAATTTAATAGTCCTGCTCACACGGGAAGAAGACGCAGCTGGAGCTCAATCCCTCTCGTTTCCTGCCACCTAGTGGTCTTTCAAAAGAGGAGTTTATTTTGTGCAGTCTCTTACAGTGTTAAAAAGGGGATCAGAAACCAAGTAGGATGCTGTGTGCTCATGGCAGAGAAGACCGGGAGGCTGTAAGTGTGCTGTTCCTGCACGGCCAAGCCACTGCAGCGCTCCTGCATCTTCCCATCCACTCCCTCTGCCCTCTCTTCCTCTTTTCTCTTCAGAAGATGGCCAGGGGCAAAGGTTTTGGCAGCTTTTTCTGACCTTTTCTAGGCTGGAAATAGCTTCAAAGTTTCACCTGTGTGGTTGCAGAATAACGAAGCTGGGGTTTTGCCAGCACTGATGTGGAGGACGGTGATGCCACAGCACAGGTTTTATGGTCCTTGGGGTTACTAGGTTGGGTGGATCAGCATCCTCAGATCTTTAACAGCTTTAATACTCTGATTTGGTCAGCCTGGCCACAGGTGTGCATACAGCCACTACCTCATAGCAACAGGCAGGTAAAATGCTGGAAAACACTGAGAAAAAGATCCCTGGAGTAAGCAAAATCTCTGGAAGTCTTCTTTGATATTTGGCATGTATTTCCTCAGTGGCATCCACTCTTTTTTGGAGACTTACCCTCACTTAACTATTTGGGAACTACTGTTAGATTGAGATGGTGAACTCAGATGCTGATGTCTCTTAGAAGAGGAAAAGTGACTTGCAAATGTGGCTGAGATGGTTGATCTGACAGTTTTGTCACTCCTGTTTACTCAGTCATGGGAACTATAAAAGGTGTTCTCTCTGAAGTTTTGACATGTTGAATAGATTTCAATTGTATTACATTTTTTCCTGGAAGGACTTTGAGTTGCATCCAGCTTTTTTACACAGGCAGTGGCCCTGCACTTTTGCCTCACTGGACACATTATTTACAAAAAGTAACCCTGACCAGATCTAACCTTCAGGGTATTCTTTTTGCAAGCAGGTTCAGATTATCAGGTGTTTAGTAAAAACAGTTTCCAGAGGAAGTCGGATGCTTTGGCACATTCATCAAAAATTTCCATGAGTGTGGGAAATGAAAGACAATAGTGTTCATTACAACTCTGGTATTTTACACCTCATCTTTTATGGTACTGAGATAAAGTGAAAACAGGAGATTGTGTTTGCTTTTTTATTCATAACTTTTCCCCTTTCCCATCCCAGAGAATTCAGGGTATATCTTGCAGCAGTGGAATGGAATGGTAGGTGGTTTCCCTGCCTGTGCCAAAGCGCAGCAGGGCCAGGGAGTCCCTGGAGCAGCAAGGCAGGGTCTGGCAGCCAGAACCTGTCCCACTCCCCAGCCAGGAGCTGGGCATCCAGGGGACACTGAGGGCAGCCCCAGCCCTGGGTATTGGGCACCCCCATGGGGACAGGGATGGGATATCAGCCTACAAGTAGAGTCAGCCCCTTAGCTGTTCAAATCACAGGTGATTGACACACCCTCCAGGAGACAGAAGGGATGTGGTTATTGTGGCCAGAATGAGGGCTTCTTGGCTGTGGTTCTGGCACCAGTTTGTCTTCATGGCTTAGGTGCCATGCTCCTTAGCCTTTCTTTGCAGAAGTGCTCTTTCTGCTGATGGTGGTCCTTTCAGACCAAGGGAACAAGAGGCACCTCCCTCTTGCCTCTAAAACAGCCACCTTGGTGGTGGCTGCTGCAGTCCATGACCCTCTCCTAGCTATACATCTGTGGTGAGGATGCTCACCTTGTGTTCCTAGAAGCCTGTTTGCCAGATAACTTTTATGCATTATAGCTAAGGTTACAGAAGATCTAAGCTAAATTCTCTTTCTGGTCTTTCTTCAGACATGTGACTTGATCACCTTTTGTCAGGATGGAGTTTGCAAAGAATTCTTGTGGTTGCCCAAGCACAGGGCAGCACACTGAGCTATTTATGTGCCAACTCACCACTGAAAGACCTCGGATATATATTTGTCCTGATCAGCATGCATTTCTCTGGATTTGAAAGTGAGAGGGACATTATGTCACCTCTGCAAGGGAAGGAAAGAATAAATTATATTTGTAGCTCCTCTTCTGTCTTTGCAGTAGGTGTTGGCAGGTGTGCTTAGGTTCAGGGTTGTCACAACTCCTGGCAAAATGAATTAATATAATTTGAAATTTCATTTTTAGCTGTATGAAGAGTTTTCACAGCACATGCTTCCCTTGACATTATGGCCTTAAGATCGTTTTTATAACATTAGGATGAAAGCTTATTGCACAGTATCTGTCAGTTTTCTGGAATGAGAATGTTGCTTCCGGATGTACTAATTCACCATCTTCTATCTAGCACAGAGAACTCCTTGATTTTCTTCTCTCTAGTAAAGCAGCTAAGGAATTATTTGAGAATTGTCTTTGATGATTCAGAGATTTTAGAAGGTAGCAGGTCTGATTTTTAGGCATTATGCTTCAAGAAAAGATGTCAATCATTTTGAGACAGGTGAGAGAACAGCAGCAAGACTGAAAGATTTGGGGTCACTTAGTCTACTGTGAGATGTGATGCTTTCAGAGGTTGAAGAGGTAACCAGAGGGTTTCTATCCAAGCGAGATACGTGATTTTAAGTACAGTCCTAGATGGTTTTACCAAAAGCAGATGCATCATCTTTAGCCAAGAAAACCCCACAAAACACTTACTTTCAGCAAAGCAGTTCCATTTCATTCTTGGAACTGATAACCAGAAATAATTTGCCTTCCAAACAGTTAGCAGTCACACTTCCTAGATGTGGAAATGGGTGAATTTTTGCAAAACATGATGAGAAATATGTTACTTCAGTGATGAAACGACATTTTTTTCTCTTTTTTACTAGGGAAAAATGTTCCTAGGGTCTTCTGTGCTGGTGACAGATGCTGCAGTGCCAATTCTGATACCAGATATCCTCTTGCCAACAAACAGGTGCTGCAAACCTTCAGAAGACAAGAAAATGAAGCCCTGTACACCCACCTGACCCAGTTAAAATTTCTCCCTGAGCATCTGTCAGTTTGCACATCTCAGTGAAATCTGCGCTTCAGGAAGGGCTACACAACCAAAGGACAGTCACAAAGAAATGTGAGCTTCTTCAGGATTCCAGAGGGAGGTTTTGTACTTGTGTTCTTTACTTCCACACTGAATTTTCTTCCTGGAAGCCACTCCAATGACTTGAGGTCAGCCAGAGTACTTTAGCCCTTCTGATTTGTCTCTGGCTTTTCTTTAGTTTTTCTTTTGTAGGCTTAGACCTCTAAAACCCCTTCCATAAAGAAAAGAAGCCATAATGGAAGATGAAAGCCTCGCATGTGTCTTGAAACCTGTTTCTGTTCAACCTTTGCTTCATCATAAGTAGATGTCCAAAATTATTATTAATTCTCATCACTTACTTATAACATGAGACCCTCTGGTTTTAGTGAAGTCTCTTCCCAGCCTGCAAAGAAGAAGCTGGGGAACTGACAGGGGTTGTCAGCCCCTGAGTGAGGCAATTGCCCATCACATCCCTCTGAGACGTACCCGGCTGGGGAGCTGGGAGCAATACAGCAACCACAAGTTACATAAGGTTTTGTGTATTACTTACACAATTACTTGCAGAGGTTGTCACTGTAGTTAATGTTTTCAATATGACTTTCCTGAGAAACCACCACTTCCTCCAGAAAACCCTGACAAAGAGCACTACAAGTTATTTACTTAATTTTCTTATTAAATGCGATCGAAGTGGCAATTTCCAAAGGTTCCAGATCTCTGCAGAATTTGTGAAAATTCAGCTGAGGCAAAATTTCAGATGTAAAGTTTAACAACTGAAAAATTACTTAAATATTAACATCTTAAAAAAGGAAGAAAGAAATTTATCAGAAGCCACCCCAGCTTCACCATCATCCCTGTAATCCAGAGATGCTGTTAAGTATGGAAGTTTCTTAGTGCATGCTAGAAGTCAACAATTCCATCTCTTTTACTGAAGCAGACATTGTTTTAGAACAGGTAACATGAGAGAAAATACATGTAGCCTGAGAGACTGCAGCCAGAAATCTGTGAATAGTAACTTTATGGATTACCTTGAGCTCTGTTTGAAGAACTGTTGTCCATAAAACCTAAACACCTGCACACAAACAGGTGTGAGGTGAAGTAGCTCCATATATTTGATGATGATGAATCCCTTTGCTTTAGGTGAAAAGCTCTTTGTGACCACAAAGTGAACAGCACAGAGACCTGGAGAGATGAAATCTCAGTTCCAGGTCTCACCCAGCAAACATGTAGATGCATTTGGCTACATGCAGAAATGCTGCACATGCAGTAGGTGTGCCCTTGGTTTTGGATAATATCCAACTGAGGGGCAAGTTATTCACAGAAAATATTATTAGCCACAACTGCATTTGGAAATTTGTAGATAGAGGGCTATTAAAAAGTTTAAGGGACCCTTATGAGCCCAGGCAGCTTTATATTATGAAATGTTTAGTGCCTGTGCATGTGTCTTGGACCAGAGAGATTGTTACTCTTGGTTTCTAACCACAGTATCATCAAGTTCCTTATCATACACTGGTAGTGTGCTTGTCAAATATGCCTGCCTCTGAGTTCCTTTCTTCTTTCTGAAGCTGCAGTGTGAAAACTGAGTGTGTGTGATTCACTGCCAGCTGACAGGTTTGTGTCTCAGCAGCAGAAGTGGTTGAGCTACAGCAGACATCAGAGCACTGCTGGTGAGTGGCATCTTGGTAATGACACATGCAGACAAAAAATAAACCACAAAGTAATGCATATGCACTAACTACCCTAGAAAATCTTATCTGAAACGAGAATTTGAGTAGGTTTACCTGAGAATTAATGCCATTTGAGTGAAAATTCAGCTGCCATATGGCTATGTTAAAGCCAAGAAAGTTTTTCTCTTCAATCATATAAAATTATCATTCCCATATTCTCAGTTTAGCCTGGTTACATCTCATGCCAAGCATGTTCTTTACTCCAAATGTCAGTTGATTGAGCATGTCTCCTGACTAAAATCAATTATAGAAGACTCATAATTAATTATGCAAGTCTATTATAACATTAATTTCTCTGTCTCACAGGCCAAGATTCATAATAGTTGGAAGCTCAGCCTCTTAACAGTTCTCTTTCCAGTACTTCAAAGTTGCTATATCTATATCACTAACTATGACAGTAGTGTTCCATCCATGGTTTCCCAGAGGTGTTTATGTATTTTTAAGAAGACAGAAAGGGGAACAGGAGTTTGAAATTTGAATTTAGGCTAGGTATGTAATTGCAGTGGTTAGGACAAGAGGAAATAGCCTCAAGTTGAGCCAGAAGAGGTTTGGATCTGGGAATTACTGGGTAAAGTGAAACTAGGATGGTGTCACGGTTTAACACTGGCCCGGCAATTATACCGAATAACAGACGCTCTCTATTAATCACTCTCTCCTCCTTGATAAAGAAAGGAGAGAGAATAAGGGAGAGAGACTTATGGGTTGCAAACTAAACTACACAACTTTAATGAAACAGTAATGATAAATAGGAAAAAATTACTAAATATATACAAATATACAGGAAAATTGATACCATGTTCCTCCCCCTTTTTCCCCCAATAACTCTCACGTCACCACCGAGGCTGCAGGGCAGCCCTGGGAAAGTCCAGGCTGGACTCCTGGAGTCGGCAGCAGTTGGGAACCGGAGGCAGGAACACACAGATATGGGCTGGCACGGATCAGGACCACAGGCAGATGAACGGACGGACGGAATCCTCTCAGGAAGCCTGGTGAAGGAAGGGAAGCAGGAAATCAATGGCTTGGCCCTCTTGATCCCTCAAATTTATGCTGAGTATGATGTATATGGGATGAAATACTCTGTTTGGTCAGTTCTGGCATCTATCTTGTCTGTTCCTCCCCAAAGGAGGGCTGCAGGTGGGACCTCTTTCTTCCTTCTGGAGGGTAAAAGTTTTCCTCAGAGCTGAGCAGTGTCCTTGGCTCTGCACACCAGTCTCTGGCTGTAACTATAAACATCGAGTGTTATCAGTCCTAGAAGCACACACTGTCTGAGAGACTTGCTGTTAATTTCAGCAAGTGCAACTACTTACAAGAGACTCAGCTAAAAGCAAAAGTACAGGACAGAAAATCACCTTTATCCTGGCCCAAACCAGGACAGATGGATGATGTGCTTTACTGTATAAGAGCCCACTCATCTCATCGAAGCTTGTAAGAGGCTTGTGTGCTATGCAGGTTGTTGGGCAGGCAGTAACCAACACGATGTCCCTCCCTTGCAAGAAAACTTTGCCATGAAGAGCAGTAGTGTGCTTTGATGCTGTGAACAGATCTTCAGCTCCACTGGCTTCACTGTTTTAATTCAACGTGGGTTTGTGGGTGTAACAGAGCAACATGGCTTTGTTTCTAGTCTTTGAGCTTCCTGTGTGACTATACCTCTACAGAACATGCAGCACAAAAATAGCAAAGGAAAGAAATGTTTCAGATATAACATAAGCAGGTAGCCCTCAGATCAAGCTTTGGGGAGGCTGTGCAGGTGCTGTGGATCTCTCATGGAATGGGTGGGGGAGTCCATTTGTTTGTTGTGGCGCACTGTCATTACTGTGGGGTTTCACTGCATGCTTTAACCCCGTACTGGTTCTTTTCAGTCATGTCCTGAGTTCAGAGGATGAATTGTGAGACTGTTCTGCTCCCACTGGTGTCCTGCCCCTTCAGTGGGATGCTGCTCTCTAAATTCTGAAGGCTGCCCACCGTGCTTTAACACAACTGACACTGGGTGTGATGTTTCAAACGTGATGTTATGGGTATGAGTGCTTGCACTAGAGGATTGAGGTGAATATGAAGCACCTTAAGTGAAATAGCACTCAGCCCTTCAGTCCACTCTCCAGCTTTACAGCCAGCAGAAGATGGGAATAAGACTTTTTTTCTGTACTTTCAAAAAGCTATGAAAACTGAGTGAAGCCGTATTTATTCTTCTCAGTTTATGAAATTTTTTTTTTTACCTCCAAACTCCATAGTATGCTGAAGCATAAATAATGTGCAATATCTTGTGGTTTCCAAATTATTCTGAGATACCAGTGGTACCCAAAATGGCATTAATATGTATTAACATAGAGTAATATTTGTCTGTTGGGGTTTTTTAGCATTAGGTCTTTCTGATGTAACTGGCTTCCCAATCTACTTAAATATTCCATAACTTGGTGCAGCCCATCATGAGATAACCACCTCCATTCTACAAAGTATGAAGATAGTGCAAGGAAAAGTGCACGATAGTGTCATTGGTGAATGATATATGGCAGAAGGCTGGCAGAAGCAAAGAAAGGGTCAGACTTAGGGCAGTACTCTGAACTTCCAATAGATTTCTGTAATTGTAATTGTGAACAATAACCAACCATGAGTAAAAATCATTCTTCAGACTATGTTAAAGTGCTGGTATAGTATGGTTGCTAATGGTTCATAAATATAAGCCATACATCACTGAGATAGTAGAGAGCATGTCAGAAGTGCAGAATATACCACCAGGAGTTAATGTGATTGGGTTTGTCTCTTTTATGCTGAGTGCTGGACAGTCCTTGACCCCTAAGGGTCACAGATACTGTGACCCCTGAGAAGATGGATCTTGTTCAAATGGGAAGAAAGAAAGTGTAGTGTAACTCCATGAACTTGAATTTGCCCTAACTATACGAAACACTCTAACCCCATTCACAGTAATACAGATTAGTTCCTTTCTTTTAAAGAGGAATCAAGAAGCAGATCTTACTTTCTGTTGAAACCATGAGAATGTTTGCAGACTTTTCTGAAAGAGAAAGACAGGGAAATGAAACAGCAACCTGACATTTTGCACTGCAGTTGTGGTCTCTGCACCGCATGCTGAAGTCTTTACGAGGCTCCCCTTCAATCTGCTGATGGAAGAGGGAAAAAAATGCAACTGCAAAGGGTAGAGAGTGTTGAGGGAGGCAGGAGTGGTGCTTTGGTCTCCCACTGCTGAGAGTGTAATTCTATCTCTCAGACCTCTTTGGCATTAAAATAAATACATCAGCAGAATTGACCCCTCTTTGGGAATGTTTAGTTTGGAGAAGGCTGAGAGGAGACCTTATTGCTCTCTACAGCTACCTGAGAGGAGGCTGTAGGGAGGTGGGTGTTGGCCTCTTCTCTCAAGTGAACAATGACACGACCAGAGGTAATGTCTAAGGTTGCACCAGGGGAGGTTTAGGCTAGATATTAGGAAGAAATTCTTTACTGAGAGAGTAGTTAGGTGTTGCAATGCGCTGCCCAGGGAGGTGGTGGAGCCACCATCCCTGGAAGCATTTAAAAGCCATGTAAATGAGGCACCTTGGGACATGCTCTAGCGGGTGATACAGATATTGATATATATATTTTATTGGGAGAGGACATTGACAGTTGGACACAATGATCTTAGAGGTCTTTTCCAACTGTGGCAATTCTGTGATTCTGTGATTCAGAACATGTGCTTCTCAGGAAACTTGAATCATGTGTTGAGCATATGCAATGCCTGCTAGCATATTATAGCATAAATTTTGTTGCTGCTCTCTCTGTTGCAGCATTTTGTGTGGCAACAAACGAGGTTCTAAAGGTCATTAACCAGAATAGGAACTGGCAATAGAACAACCTTGGACCTCAGCTGCCTTCAGTCAGTAGGAAACTGTGGCCACACAGATCACTTTCCAGCTGCACATCAGCACTGAGGAGAGCACATGTGGCTCTTCATGACCCAGACTTGACATCTTGACTGCCCAAGTTAATGTGAAGGCCTCATTTGCCCTTAAGATCCTTTAAAGCTATTGTAAGCTTTCCTGCTTTTGAACATATTGATGTACTAATTTATACTTTCTCTCTGTTTGTTGTATGAGGGGTCATTCTCAACAAGATGACTGAATTGCTTTGTCCTCTTTATTGTTGTGTGCCTGCATCTACTGCTACTACATGACCATTTGCATCCTGTCTACTCTAGATGATGTATAACCACACTGTCCTCCCACAACCTCTGGGATATTTTTTTTATTATCATATTGGCTGTTAGGTGTTGGCAGCTTTGTTTTTCTCTTCTGTATCCTCCTGTTACATTTTTTTGTTGTTATTGTTCTTTCCTCAATACCAAAAAGCAGGATGGAGGCATGAAGAAGGTGGTAAATACCAGCACAATTGAGCTACCAGACAAACATGTTGGGAGAAGCCATCATCCAGCATATATGAGCTTTTCTTTTGTTTTTAAACAAATGATCCCTTTATAGGGGTCTTTCATAATACAGTGGGGGACTGGAGGATTGTTAAAATGCACCCTCTCCCTCTCATATGAAGTTTTCCCCCCCCTTTTTTTTTTTTTTTTCATATCTCAGTCAAGTTTGAAAATGAAGCATACAGTGCAGGTTTTCCTGTGTTGCTGTTTTCATAGACTGCTTCTGTTAATTTTAGATTATTTTTTACTTTACAGTTCTTGGGAACTTGTGGAAGTAAAGGTGCTTTTTTTTGGTAGAGTTTTCTTAAAACTGTAGTAATAAAAAGAACTATACTTAATACAAATATACCTTATCTCTATTTCTTGATTTTTGTGAACTTTTCTTAAACTCTGTGTTCAAGCTATGGTACATCACCTTAACTCTGGGTCTTGGTATTGAATGTCCAGACCTTTTATGAAAGATTCATGATTCTTGTGGTGTTTTATTTCTCTAGCTAAGTAAAAGTGACAAAACCCACATGACACTCCTGTGATCCCTACTTCCCTACTCAGTCTTACTGTGCAGTTGTTTGAACTGAAGAGAGTGATGCTTCCAAGAACAGAGAAAAAAACCCGACATTTATCTGTATCTTCTGATTGATAGAGGAGTGTATAAAAAGTGATACAATACATTGAAGGCAGGTTTTGTAGAGAGGATGAAGTTGCTGGGGAGGAAAGAGCAGTGTAGGGAGCAGAGGGGTCTGTCAGCAGCCAGCACTGTGTTAAGGAATGGAGCCTCTGGGCCCCCGGACAGCCAGCACACATAAATGTGGGATTTCCTTCACTATTAGGTGGGATTTCTCATTAACATGATGTAGCAATGAGATATATATATCTGGTGAATACATATATATACACACACACGCACTTGTGAATACCTGGGTAGTATATTCAGCAGCTTGGGATGGCCAGATTAATGTTTTCCACTCAGATAACCTCATTTGTAAGTCTTTTCTCTAAAAATCTCAGACTACTCCATACCATAAATAAATTGTACGGTACACATTGATACTGAGTTTTGAAAATAGGTACGTTGATAGCCTTCATTATAGCAGAGCTAACACTTTGCTACTGTTGGTTTTTCAGTTTACTCTCTTTAAGTTGAGTTTGGGAATGAGAGTCTAAAATTTAGGTGGTACTCATTTGCCTCTAAACCTATCAAATGTGCCTGATCTTGCTTGATAATGAGGAAAAGAGTGTATTCACTACAAGACTGATACTTGCAGCCACTGCGAGAACTTGTGGTCTATGGTACCTCTCAGCCACAAGCAACAGAGAAACTGATTTTCTCACATGACTTGTCATCTTGGCAAGTTTCTGCTTTGAGTGGTCTGAATCTGAAATCATCCTTGTATACTGACTTTCCTTTTGCCAGAATGGCTTTAAATGAGGATCAGTGTGAAGTGAGTAGAGAGTGGCAAAAGCACACAGGTAAGTATGCTGGACAAAGACTTTAAAATTAGTCCAATGGCATTCATTCGAGGCAGGATTACTAATGCTGGTTAATTCAGATCAACATTGGTTGTATAGTTAGTCAGAAAGGAAAATATCTTACTAATTGTTAAGTATTCCTCTAAAGAAATTATTGTCTTGCACTGGTCAGTGTAACCTAGAGTAACACTCGGTGGCAGAAAGTTGCAGAGAGGAAAAGGGGTGATACTGGGTACACAGTATTTAATTACTCTGCAGCCCCATGATGCATGAGAATATATACATTTCTCATGTATATAAAAGCAGAAGCCTTTACTGAGGTCTGAATATACTTCTAGGATAGTTTATGTGCAGCCCTTGCACTGTAGGTGAAAGTAGTTCAAGTGTTATAATCTTGCACTGACATCACAAAAAAAAATTCTTTCCATGCACATTCCTGCTCTATTACCAGTTAAGTGATAAGGAGCTATTCCACTGCTAATAAAAGGCTTCCTTGGTTACAATTCGTTTTGTTTTATTTTAAAAAAGACCAGCTGGCATTGATATTATTTGTATTACTTTTGCTCATATAATATACTTTTTAAAGAGTTCAAATAAAATATGCTAGTACATCTCTCATTCAGGTCACCTTGCATATTATTTCCCCTTTTTTCTCCAAGTACATATGCCAACATATGCCACACTTTTGGTTCTTCATCTTCTGGTGGTCATAATTCACTTTGGTGGTAATCATTCACCTCACTACCATAATTCCAAGATAACCAGGTCTGGTTCCCAGAGGAAAATTCCCTGCTTTGTAGCAGGCCTGACTCCATCATCCTTGCTTTGTCCAACAGATTACCTATGGAATATTCCACTGAGCTTTGGGAACTACATGCAGAAAAATTTCATCTACAATTACTACCCAGCCCAAGAGTGTTAGTAGTGCCTTCCCAGGCAGTAAAGAAGTTGAGCCCTTCTTTTCCAAAGACTTGCAGAGGCTCTTTCAGATGGGAGCCTGCATGTCAGAGGGGCTGCACACACCTGCTTGCTCCTGGCCTTCACTTGGCTGCTGATGCAGGTGAAAGTGTTTGGCAGCCTGCTGTCAATTAACCTTTGCCTAAAAATCCTCTTCCTTTTTTTTCTTAAAATAAGGGGAGTTTGATACTACTGGGTTTCACTTAAGTCTTGTACTTCCTCTAGTTTATAGTGCTTCCCCCCTTTCCTTTCTTTTTGCCAGTGTATCTAGAGACTTAGCAGAAGAAACTTAGTTTACTGAAATTTGATTTAGTTTTCTTAACTATACTTTGTGGATCTCTTGGAAGAAGCCTGTGGGCGCCAGGTAAGCACCACTATTTTTTTTCAATTATTATTTTTTAATTATTATTATTTTTCCTGTTGACCAAGTAGAGAATCTTTTGCACTTCCTAACAAGAAGTCATATAAGCTACTGCTTCCCTTTCAGTGTGTATGATAATTTGTAGACTGTCCTTAGAGACTGCAAAAGGGCCTTCCCTTCACATGCTTGGACTAAAGCAGTTGGACTTTAAACCACCTTTAATTAATTTTTAATTTCTCTGAGACAATGCTTGGAGCCTGAAAAATAATCACAATTGCTTTGTATGTTTCTGTGACTTCTTAATGACTGCTGACTGAATGATTTAAGCTTATGTTTTTCACCTTTTTGCTAGGAAGAAACTTAATCCTTGGTAAATGTTGCTGGTTTTCAACCTGGGGACCCTCTACAACAATGTCATTAGAAAAGATGAATTAATAGGCTTTGGGGTATCTTAGCTTGAATTATTTGCAATGTCAGTAACTAAAATTCTGGGCTAGAGACAGCCATTTCCTATAATCCAGCCTTTTTTCCTCTAGTAATTGAGTATGGGAATTCATAATGTACATACGTGTTTAACCTGTCCTCCTTCCCAAATCACACTTCACTTTGCAAGAAACTTTAAGTAGCTAAAAAGCAGGGGAGAAAATCCTTTTAAAAGCACAAAGATTTGGGACCTTCGTTACGTAAAATAAACCATTTAAGGCAGACTTAAAATATCTTTTGCAGATTTCCTATAGAGACCATTTGTCAGGAATACAGTGTCAGTGAAGATTTGGATTAAATAAAAATATAAACCGTAATATAGAGAATGAGTGATGCAATTTTACTTTATTCTTTTGTTATTAACAGGGAGAAAAACATCAACATGCCTGATAATGAGAACCATTGCTGCTCATTGGTTGTCATTAGAAAGACAAACATGAAATAAACTTTAGTCAGTGAATAAGCACAAACATGGCTTGGCATATTTTTCCTGTGACAGTCTGTCTTAGCATTTCCCAGGTGTTGCCTCCTGTGGCTCATGAGAAATTAGTGGCAGAGACACTGTGTGTCTATTATATTCTATATGTGCAAGCTCTTTCTGAGCTAAATTTAATTCCTTTTTTTTTAAACATTATTAAAGAACTCACCTGGAGCCAGTTACAAGGTGTTACACAGAATCTAAGTTTTCAGTGTCACATATATGGATGGTTGTAAGGAATAACTGAATGTGCAGTTTTCAAGAGGGTGAATGAAACTGTAACATATGAAAACTTTCTGTACCAGCTTCAAACTTGCACTCCTTGGTAAGATTCAAGTTGATTAAAAGCATGTTTTCTTTTAGATCACCTGTGTGTGTTCCTGAGAAGGCTGCAGTGAGCCAGGCTCCGTTGGCCCAAGAATTAATTTGCACAGGTAAGGAAAACTTCATGTACAGTGTACTGCTAGGATAAAGATTTCAAATGAAAGCAAGTATTCCATCACTACTACAGTAACAAAATACCCATAATAACACTTTCTCTTATATACATAAAAAACAACTTTAGGGGGTTTTATCATTTTTGTGTTCTAGAAAATGTAGTTATGATACGACGCATTAAGCAAACAAGAGATTGTTCTTTGATGTTAGAAAAGAGGCAGGGTCTAAATGAACTAAAATTGCAGGGGTGAGGGGTTAGAAGGTCTTCCTCCTTGTAGCTTACCAGAAATGAACTTAATTCTCTTTCCCAAATTTAGAAAATATTTGCTTGTTATTGACTTCATTTATTAAATCTGATTCATCAACTTTGTTTCTGTTAAGAGTAAGGGAAACTCTGGATAAATTTGCAGCATATGAAGTTTAAATAAGTTGGTTTCAATTTTCAGCTTACTTCTAACCAAAACAAAAGCCAAACAAGCTTGGAAAACTTCTTACTAGTATGTAAATACATTTTAAAATATTCACATCATGGGTCTATAGGGACTGACTGGCAAAACTTTTCTCTCTGTAATGCTCCAATAGCCATGATTCTGATATTTATAGTAACATGGGTGTCTAGAAGGAAATAGTATAGTGCAACTAATATTAGTTGTCAGAAGATCAAAGTAGTTTCAATGTACATCAAATAAAAAAATGTAGTAAAATAAATCCTGTGTTAAATAATAAGTCGCTATCTGTTTTAAAACCAGGATCTAGCAACTTGGCAGAAACCTGGGGATTTATCCCCGTATTAGTGAACTATACTGAATGATGCAGAGGTGATTGTGTGAGGGACTAACAACAGAGGCAAACTTGATGAAGCGAACAGAAACAGTTATTAACTCTTAGAAAGAAAGAAGATACTTTGGTTTATAGTATGAAGATACACCCCCTTGGGAAGCACATTAGTTTTTTCATTTGAAAATCAAATGCAAAGCAGTTCAACAGCCTCCTTGAGCTCAGATCACACTCTGATAAAGAGACAGCTGCATCTAAATGAGGTGGTAAATCATGTCTCCAAGCTAAATATTTGGGTTTCTCTTCCCAGTCAGATACTCTGAATACTTGTTTAATTTTTCCTATTAATATTAATAATCACAGCATGTTTTATGTTGGAAACAATGTGTTTAATTCATAAAGAACAAGGCATGTCAGAAGATGCTATAGATTTGCATAGTTAGTCATGCATTAAAACTTCAGAAAGACAACTAATTTTGTTTGTGGAGTTTTAGGAGTGCCTGACATTATTTTGATCAAATTATCAGTTTATATATTTGAAATCTATGAATAGCAAATTTGTTATCCAGAGCTATCATCCTTTCTGTATGACTGCTTTCCTTTCAATACCAACTCTTATGTGTCCTGTATCATATTAGTAGGGAAGAACTTGAAACAAAATTATCTCATTAAGCAGTATAAAGTAAAAATAATACTAGGAGTATAGTGGGCACAATGTAATCCTCACATCAGTCCAAACTAGGAGAACATCCCTACTTAAAAACTGTGGCTGTTCAAAACTGAAAGTGGGATGAAAATTAGAGAGTTAAGCTAAATAATTGAAGGTACACTTCTCTGCTAGGGATAATTTGACTGTGGACTGGATCTAATTGAAAGCTAGTAGGATTCCCAGATTTCAAGTAGAGGCTTGAAAGCTGCCAAATTCCCTAAAAGCAGAATCTTTGGCAACAAAGCAAGATGTATTTAATCTCCAAGTGCTAGAGTTCTGTTCTGGACAGTTAGTGAGTATTTCTCATTTATTATCATCCTCTTCAATCAAATCAGGAGTCTCTGATATGGCAATAGAGTAAGATGCATATTACCTCCAGGGTACACTAAGGATTTCTGTGGTTTCTCTTCTCCCCACACCATTTTAACCGCTGCAGGCAGGTTAATTTCTAAGACCACGTTTTACTGTAAACTTTATTGTTGCTCTGAGGAAGCACTGTTAGAAGGATGGAGAGTAATATCCTTTTCATCAACATGATTGTAGGAGTCTTTGTGCTCTGTGCACGGCAGGAAGAAGAGGTTCCAGTGGGTTTAAAAGCACAGTTCAGATGGTCTCTTGCATCTTGTTAGGTTTACCCAGGGGCTGTGTCTGAGCTTGACCCTTGTGATCCCTCAAATTTATATTGGGTATGATTCCTATGGGACAGAACATTCCCTTTGGTCACTTTTGGTCACCTATTTGGTCCCCTCCTCCTTAAAGGAGAGTTACAGGTGTGACCCCTTTGCTCCCATTCTCTTTACAGAGTATAACATGTTTTTCAGAACTGAGCAGTGGCCTTGGTTCTGCACATCATTCTCCAGCTGTAACTATAAACATTGAGCATTCTCAGTCCTAGAAGCAGACACTGGCTGAGAAAATTGATGTTAATTTCAGCAAGTACAGCTATTGAGAAGAGACTTAGCTGAAAGCAAAATTATGAGAAAGAAAAATTAGTTCCATCTTGACTCAAACCAGGACACAGGATTTTTTCAAAGTACTATTGTGAAGAAAATAATTGAACAGCTTTTAAAAATGTCATGATGTCAAGTATGTGATGAGCAGGAGAATCACTGATGTCTGTGAGAAACTGAAATAGCCTTACAAGAGCTGCAATCCAGCTAAAATGGAAAATATTTATGAAAGAAAACTCTCTGAGTATAACAGTGCACACAGTGTACTTCCACTTGAGACAAAATACTAGTACTGGGGATTGCATTTCTGTACATTGAAGCCATCTAGTGGCTGATTCCATAGCTACCATAGGCAGTAAAATCTGCCATTAAGGAATGTGCTTCCTGGCATTTCTGCTTATGTTAGTGCTGGCTTGTCCAAAGTTTCTGCCAGGAATGTAATACAAGTAGCTGGTACTTAATCTCTGTATTCTTATTAGAACTGACAGTTTTGGGCTGAGTCCTTTGCTACTGACTGAAGCATTTTCGTAAGACAAAGGTTTGTCTGTGGTCTTTTGCAATTTGCTTTCTAGGTGGATAATTTCTTGTTGGTAACTTTGTGGAAGCACTCTGAGCAGTAAGATGGGTACTAGAGTACAGCAGGGAGAGGTGAGGTGGGTCAAAGTGGCAGGAAGGAACATGTATTCCCCGTATCACATGCTATATGTGACCTCTCAGGGTTCCTTACTTTGTATAAAAAATACTTTTGTATTTTCAGTAGTAAATGGCTTGGACACTTATCTATCTGTGGTTTTGGAGATATTTTCTTAGAAGGCTTTGGCAAATGTGACTTGCACTATGACTGCTGAGACTTCATTGTTTCCTTTACCTGCTTTCTGTTTAAGAGTAGGATTGTGGCGGTTGTTTGGAGGTGGGTTTTTTTTTTGGTTTTTTGTTTGTTTGTTTGTTTCTTTTTGGTTTTAATCTGCTGGAAGATTTGTTGTTGTTATGACTTTATTACCTCCTTGAGACAGTTGTGGGAGCTTTTTTATTTTTGTGATATTATTATGCAATAAATGAGATCTTTTAGATCTCCAGATGGCAACTTAAATTCAATTTTTTTTAGAGAATCAGTCCCTGAATTTAAGACACTAAAATATTCTAGTTTTACTTTAAAAGCATGTTTATGAGGACAGTAAATACTAAGTAAATACAAGACAACTATTTACCAAAGAATGGAATGAGAGTCCTACTCTAAAACTGTATAACTAGGAGAGGAAGGAGCATATGCATTTTACTCAAGATACCATTTGAAGGTGGCAGAAAAAGATGTCACTAGATGGCACTGACTTCCACTATCTGCAGTAACTGTGTGACTACTTTGCTATATGCAAATCAGATCTCAGCTGAATCCTAGAAGATAGCAAGTATTTAAGGAATTAGGAGATTTCAATGCAATTAAAACACAATGATTAGTACAGTTTTGTGTGTTTTGGATACTATTTCTCAGGAAGAAGCACAAAAAATACAGATTTTTGTGTATCAGATTGAATTTTGAATAGTCTTAGGCATCTAAGGACTGGTATTAATAGAAACTTTCTTCACTTGATTCAGTCCACTTTGTCATATTTGCTGCTTCTGTGCTGAACACAAGTGGAAAAAGCCAGCTATATAATGTTCCCTCTGTTCCATCTCAGTTTTTGCTCTGACAAGACAAGGTTGTGTCAGGTTCCCCTGTTAAAGGGATAAATTACTTTATTTCTTTGCAAGTTCTTTTCCCACAATATAGCATAGAATCATAGAATTGGAAGGGACCTCAGAGATCATCAAGTCCAACCCTTGATCCACTACTGCTGCAGTTACCAGCCCATGGCACTGAGTGCCACATCCAGTCTCTTTTTAAATATCTCCAGGGACGGAGAATCCACTACTTCACTGGGCAGCCCATTCCAATGCTTGATCACTCTCTCCGTAAAGAAATTCTTTCTAATGTCCAACCTAAACTTCCCCTGGCACAACTTAAGACCGTGCCCTCTTGTCTTGTTGAAAGTCTTCTGGCAAAAGAGACCAACCCCCACCTGGCTACACCCTCCTTTCAGGGAGTTGTAGAGAGTGATGAGGTCTCCCCTGAGCCTCCTCTTCTCCAGGCTGAACAGCCCCAGCTCTCTCAGCCTCTCCTCATAGGGTCTGTGCTCAAGTCCCTTCACCAGCCTGGTTGCCTTCCTTTGGACCTGCTCCAGGACCTCGATATCCTTCCTAAACTGAGGGCCCCAGAACTGGGCACAGTACTTGAGGTGTGACCTCACAAAAAAAAAAAAAAAAGCAATTCCAGCATAATGAGATGAGCTAAACTTTGTTACATTAACATACACATCTTGCACCAGGTTCAGACTGAGGTGCAGACTGAGCATGGGCCTGGATGCTGTCACTGGAGGTGTCACTTCATTCAGTACAGAGCTGGCAAAGAATCTACTCAGGGTTTTGCTGTATACCAAGCACTTCATTAAGTGTAAGCATGGATATTCTAGTTTCTGGAGATTTGTCTTATGGTAATGACAGACTTCAGAAATAACGGGGAAGGAGGAGGCAATTTAAAGCTAATTAAAAAAGAATTAAGGTAAGGAGATCTCCTTTACTGGAATGAAATCTAGTAGTGAATTTGGGAACTACTCTGTACATTGAAGGACAAATCAAAAAACCAACCAACCAAACAAGCAAATGACCCAAAAAGCCCCCCAGCTTGAAGCAAACCAATATAAAAAACCCCCAGCAGAGCCTCTAAAGCTTCTAGTTATTTTCTCCTCCAGCTTTGAATAGAACTGCTGAATGATAGCCTCTCTCCACTGCATTTTTGTAAGCTGCTTTGTTGGTTAGAAGAAAATGGAATATTTCCTCTTTTTCCTCAGGGGCTCTGTAATTATTGCTGAAGAGAAGGATCAGATGAGAGGAAAAAAAGTAAAACCATCCACTGAAAGACAGTAGAAACTTCCCCATGAATGTAGCCTTGCTTTGGTGTTTGTGGAGCACACCTGAGAGTACAGGTGACTTCACTGGACTTAGGCTGTCATCTGCTTCTGCTTCCCCTTCCTGTGCACTACCAGCCAGAAGGTGACAGAAAGTTCAGTACTTAGATCCATCTAAAATGTAAATAAATTGCCTGTGATTGTTTGGCTTAGCTGAATAGGGGCTTTGCATACCAATTGAAACCAGTATTCTTTCTCATGCACTCATCCGGGTCTAGCAGAAATCTTCTAGCAAAATACATGCTCTATCACAGGACTAAAACCTCAGATGTTTCCAGTTTCTGAACCTAAAATGAGCATGGAGTTGGGACATTCAAAAGCTAGACAGAAAGGGACTAGAACAGCAATTGTTTATAATTTCTATTTGATACCTAGGTTTCTGTTTTATAGAACTGTATTAAGTATACTTAATATCTAACATTTAGCTTCAGGGCAGCACCGCTCTTGGGGCTGCCCTATTAAGTCTGAGTGACCACCAGTTGCTGTAGCTTTCTGTATCCTATCTCCGAGCCTGTACCTGCTGCTTCTACTTGATGTGCTACCTGCTTTTTAATATGAAAGATCTGGCCTCTGTCACCAGGAGGCCCACAAACCCCCTTCTAGAAAGAGAAGAGTAGTGGGGAAAAAATCCTTACCTGATATAAGCAGAACTGCCCAGATTGTCTATGCTCCAGTCTCTGCTGTCCAGCCTATGTAAATAACAAATGTCAAACCTAATTATCAGTATAAATATGGCCTGAAAGAAGTTATGTGTACTACATCCTACTGCATCTTGAATACGGGCTAAACAATATCATACACTTAGGGAAGTAAAATGTCATTCTAAGAATTTAACATGGCCTAATTATTAAAATTAAGATATATACTTCACCTGATTCTGATTCTGCTTCAGCTTCCATACAAATCCATGCTGTTACGTTGGTTCTGCAAGTATGAATGTGCTGTTTCAAAGAGGAATTGTCCACATAAGAAAAGTTCACAAAACAGTATGTTTATTTCTATTCCCTTTTTCCATTTAGTATAAAGGAAACAGTAGTGTGTTCTTAATGTGCTGTGACCTGAGAATGTCTGAAAATGAGACAGTAATAATTAATAAAATGGGCTGCCCAGGGAGGTGGTGGAGTCACCACCCCTGGAGGTGTTCAAGAAGCATTTAGACGTGGCACTTCAGAATATGGTTTAGTGGTCATGGTAGCTGGCTTTGGTTGGACTCCATCTTGAGGGTCTTTTCCAAACTTAATGATACTATGACTGTATAATAAGTCAAGATATTGCATGAGTTTATCGCTGATCCATCATGAGATACAAGAACTCAGGAAAAGAAATGTGTAAAAAATCAAATCTACTCTTCATAATTTGGATGGGCTGATAGCATTTGCTCAATTTTTATTAAGTCCCTATGAGAGACAGAGATCAAATTGTGACTGTTCTGTCAACAGTTTGGAAATAGCTGATTCTTCTATACTGCAGAAGCCCTTCCTGAAAAGACCTGAAGCATCAGGCAGCTCCAAGATCTTGTAGCTACAAATAGTTTACTCCAATGTAAACATGTGTAACAGTTCTTAGTGTTTGCTTGCAACAGAAGGTGTAATTAGGGAATTTCTGTCACCACGAAGAAGGTTGCATACTTGACAGGAAACAGGGGTTCTATAGAACCATTTGTGGAAAAGACTTCAGTGTGATTGTGAAGATACATCAACACACTGCTTCAACATATAGTATGGTATTTCCTTAAGGTGGAACAACAGCATGTGCATTCTTTATTTTTCCTGTCACCATCCATTTCTACTATCTTACATCATCCTTATACCTTAACTACCACATGCTGTTTATTTTCTTTCTTGGAAAAATAAAAGAACATTCATAAATTCTATGAAAAAGGAATTCCTTTATTTTTTTAGAAAAGGAACATTTTTTCATTACCAACTGAAAACTTTACAAAGTAAAGTATTTCTCTTCCAATAGTATTTTAATATAAAAACTTAAATCTCTTACTCTGGTCTTAACTGTTCTAACAGGAAGTCTTGTGGCACTGCAGGACCCAGGTATTTTCAGCCTCACTCTGGTATGTAATAATAAATCCATCACTTGTTTAAATAAAACCCATTCCTGTGGCTACTTACCACCAGCAAAAAATCCTTACCACCAAACCAAAAATAAATCACCTTCACTAGTCCAAGAAAGACAAAACTCTAATAGTATTACATGATTACAATGAGAAGCCTTGTTAAAAAAATTTATTCTGAAAGTTAGACACAACCTTAAAATTGTACAAAGACAACAAGCACTCAAATTACATAGTTAGCAGTGAGTACAATCTGAACACAACAACAGTGAGTCTTGTCTCTCTTTATATGTAAATATAAAGAGATTATCCTTGCCAAACTTTCAGCTCTCTTTTGTCTCGCCCCCTTGAAAATCAGATTATGCTGCAAAAGTTAGCAGGGAGCATTTCACTGTTCAGTTCAACAGAATTGCTAAAAGGGGCTCTGCCTAAAAATAGTCCTTCTATCATGAGAATATCCCATACTTTGCAGAACCAAGTTTCTCTCGAAATTGAAAAACAGCTTTCCCTTTCATTATGGCAAATGTTTCACCTCTAGGAGCCTGCCAGATTACAGGCTCCAAAATGCTTAAAAATATTAGAACTCACTCACTTTTTTTCAAGAACATGCAAGCTGAAACTAACACGGTGCATACATGTATTCACAAACCAGAGAATGTTCCTGTTTGCATTTTACTCTTTGTATTTTACTCTTTTCTCTGTTCCAAGAAAACCACTTCAGAGTAACTATAGCTGTAAGTTGGCTAAACTAATACAAGTACATGATCAGAGAAGAAATTTTTTTTCTTTGTAAATATTATGAGTTTCAAAGTTATTAATAAAACCACCTGACAAAAAGTATCCCTCATAGCTTGTCCCTACATATGTATGTAAAATGGTAAGCAAATATTGCTACCATCCTCCCTTTACTTCTGAGAACACTTGTTACCGGAAATACATGGAAAAATGATGCCATATTCTTGCCCAGAAAAAAGGAAAGTCCCGTGTAGACTGTTAACAACTTAGTCACAGCCTCTGTTTGAGGAATTAGCCATTACTTAGGTTTAGATAAAAAAACACAAACCCTTCTGCTGTAAATATTTCCTAAGATCAATTGCAATTAACCCAAGGTTATGATTTATCCAGCTATAGACACACTGGCAGAACTATGCTCTGAAGCTGAGTGTTTGTTGGACACTTCCAAGACTGAGTGGAATAATTTTTACTTTCAAAGAAAGTAAGTGTAACTGTCTTGTTGATGATCTGGATTATGTCCATGAACACAAACTTATTTATTATTCTTTCTAGATTACCTCGAAGTACTTTTTTTTTCACTGCTTTACTCCAATATAAATGTTTGTTGCAACAGATCAGTACCTTGATTTTTCAAAAAGCTTTAAGAATGTTGTGGGTTTCCTTTTTTTTTTTTCTTTTTTATAACCAAATATCCTATCAGAGTAAGTCACCAGCATCCTACAAAACTGCTGTGCCCTGGAATTAAGTCAGTTCCATTCAAATTTCTGATGATGAATTTTGCTTCTAAATTGTTCTGACTTGGTAGGCTATGGCTACACTCATAAGGTTTCTCACCAGGTTCATACCCTTGGCAGGATTTCTGCATAAAAAATAAATGTGTACTAGAAAAAATATCAAAATACTTACAGAATTATATTTATTCTATAAACTGAGGCTCTGTACACAGACTGCTTTATGAGTAGGCTTTTCAAAAACTAGGTGTCCAAATATTACTTTGCCTTATTGAAAATAACTTTTTCCTTTTTTAACTTAAGCTTTTGATGTTGCTGACTTCTAGTTTTATGTAAAATGAGACAAGAGTAAGTAACTTGATTTGTTGTGCAACAATCCAATTAATGGGATGCACCCATGGTTGCTGGGGGAACTGGTGGATGTCATTGCTAGGCTGCTCTCCATCATCTTTGGTAAGCCACTGGAAACAGGAGAGGTGACTGAGGACTGGAGGAAAGCAAATGTCACTCCAGCCTTCATGAAAGGCAAAAGAGAGGACCCGGGTAACTACAGACTGGTCAGCCTCACCTTCATCCCTGGAAAGGTGATGGAACAACTCCTTCTTGGTGCTGTCTCCAGGCACATCCAGGACAAGAAATTTATCAGCAGTCAACATGGCTTTACTAAGGGGAAGTCATGTCTGACCACCTGATAGACTCCTATGAAGGATTCTCTGAGGATCCTTCAGGTGGAAGGATGATGGCAGAGCAGTGGACGTAGTCTACCTTGATTTCAGGAAGGCATTTGACAGAGTATCCCACAGCATCCTTGGAGCTAAACTGAAGAAGTGTGGCCTGGATGATTGGGCAGTGAGGTGGATCGGGAGGTGGTTGAAGGACAGAAGCCAGAAAGTTGTAGCCAATGGGATGGAGTCCAATTTTAAGTCTGTTTCTAGTGGAGTCCCTCAGGGGTCAGTACTGGGACCAGTACTATTCAATATATTTACTTGTCATCTGGATGAGGAAATAGAGTACACTATCAGTAGGGTTGATGATGACACAAAACTGGGTGGAGTGGCTGACACCCCAGAAGGCTGTGCTGCCATTCAGAGGGACCTAGACACACTGGAAAGTTGGGCAGGGAGAAATTTAATGAATGATACCAAGGCTAAGTGTGAAGTCTTGCATCTGGGAAAGAACAACCCCAGGTACCAGTACAGGTTGGGGACTGAGCTGTTGGAGAGCAGCACTGGGAAAAGGGGCCTGCGGGTGCTGGTGGGTGGGAGGGTGACCATGAGCCAGCAATGTGCCCTTGTGGCCAAGAAGGCCAATGGCATCCTGAGGTGCATTAGAAGGGGGTGGTTAGAGGGTTGAGAGAGGTTCTCTTCCCCCTCTGGTCTGCCCTGGTGAGGCCACATCTGGAATATTGTGTCCAGTTCTGGGCCCCTCAGTTCCAGAAGGACAGGGAACTGCTTGAAAGAGTCCAGAGCAGAGTGACCAAGATGATGAAGGGAGTGGAACATCTCCCTTATGAGGAAAGGCTGAGGGACCTGGGGCTCTGCAGCTTGGAGGAGAATGAGGGGTGACCTCAATAATGCTTATAAATATTTAAGGAGTGAGTGCTAGGAGGATGGAGTCAAGCTTTTCTCAGAGGTGACTAACAACAGGACAAGGGGCAATGGTTATAAGCTGGAGCATAGGCGATTCTGTATAAATATTAGGAAGAATTTTTTCACTGTGAGGGTGGCACCACTGGCACAGGCTGCCCAGGGAGAGTGTGGAGTCTCTTTCCCTGTAGACATTCAAAGCCCACCTGGATGTGTTCCTGTGTGACCTGCTGTAGGTGACCCTGCTCTGGCAGAGGGAGTCAGGCTTAGATGATCTTTCAAGGTCCCTTCCAGCCCCTGACTTTGATTCTATGATTCTAATGTTACCATTCTTTTCAAAATATCTGTCAGTTTTCCCATCAAAGTGAAAACATGGCATCCTTTATAAAATGGTTATGGGGTGAAAAACATGTGAAATCTCATGCTAGCAAGAACTGAGCTAACTAGCACAAATTCCTACCTTTTAACCACACAATCTTTTTTGAATGCTTTTGTTTAATGGAAGCCTATTTTCTCATTAAAAGCATTGTTTTCTATTTGCTTCAATTCTAGGATAGCAGCCATAAGGTAAAAAACCAAATAATAATTTAACCGTGTTGTTTCACTGTGATGAAACAGCAGCTGTAAGAGAACACTTTCAATTATTGTCAGGGCAGAGAAGTCTCTTGGCAGTGTACCTTTCACTTGGCTTGAAGTTTTATATAACAGTACTAGCCAAAGGCAGTTCATGATGTAAAGGGCTGTTACAATTTTAAGGTAAGCTCAAGTTTGTGCAACAGCAAATGGTATTTTGGAAGGCATATTTTGACATCTAGGACTAGAGAAAAAAATGTTATTTCTGTCTGAAGTTCTAAACCAGCAACCAAAATCATTACAAGGACTGATATGACTGCACGGAGTCCCACTAGCTTCAAGAGGAACCAAAGGTGCAGCAGTGTTCTGAGTACCTGTGTACTGGTACACATGGGTAGGCAGCCTTCTGCTTTTTTAGTTTTGTCTATTTATTCAAACAAGTCTTATAGCAGAATGCTATAAGACATGGTTAGAATGGAACTTAAGTGCATTTCTGTAGAAGCTAATTGCACAGGAACCAGTTGTTACAAAGTCTGTAAGTCCCTCTTCTCCCAGTTTAAAAAAAAAATAAAAATATTGCTCTAGAAATAGTTAGGCAAATAGCTACAGAAACAACGTAAGTAGGTTATTTGTATCTCTTTTTAGCAATTACTTAGGATTGCTCTAAATACATGGAAAAAAGAAATGCTGAGAAATAGATACTGTGAAACTCTATGGGGAAAGGAAGCCTAGCAAAACAAGTGGCTCCACCTGAGGGAGTCCAAGCACACTTACACCACTGAATGCACCCAGTGGAGGATTTCTGTGCTGCTAGAGGATGCCTGACACCACCCTGAGCCTCCAGCACCTCGAAGAAACCTAGAGCAGGCAGAAGTTGGTTGTATTTCAGCACTTTGAACTCTGTCACTGCATTCAAAAACTTAGTTGAGCACTTACATCAAATGGAGTATTTGGCATAATAATTTGGAATAGCTCAGTAATAGGTTACTAGGTTTCAAAGAGTAAACATCACGGAAATTCTTCAATTCCTCATTATACCTTTTGTCAATCCAATAGGTGTGGCCTTGGCACAGAGTGAAAAATACAGCACAGGTCTGTAATTCCACTATAGCTTCAAAATATATCTGCTTTCCTATTTGCACTTAAACATATTGAATAGCCTTTGCAGTAACTATTTTGGAAACTTTTAATCACTTTACCTCCTTTGACTAAAAAGCTGAGGACAAGGCCAGACACAAAGAGGACCTTCAGTGAAAGTTAAAAAAGCTTTCTCAGCAAGTCAGCATCCCTTCCCCCCTGTTTTTGATTTAGCATCATCTGTCCCGCTAGTAGGAAAAAGGCATTAATTCTTTCAACTAAGATCTTGGTCCAGTATAAGTTTCACTTGCCAGGAGCTGCACTGCAAACCACACTCAGTAACTGGTTTGTCTGCTCAACTTCCAAAGATCTGCACTGAAACTGAAGGGGATGTTAAACTGAGACAATGAAACAGTGATTTGAAAACAGTGGGTGTGGCAGGCCTGCAGAACCTCCTAACTTCATCAGGAATAGTGTAGTTCAGAGGTCAATACAAGAGACCACCTATTTAAGCTGGATAATGAATACATCCACAGTTGCACAAAACAAGATAAGAGAGTACTTGAGAAGACAAATGTTTCCCATCTTAGAATGTAAACCAAACTTGAACAGGGATTTGCCAAAAATCCTCCCCCAAGAGAGCAGTTGTATTTTAGCTAACCATTCTACAGATTCTTGCATCTCAAACGTGCAGCACTTCTTGGTCACTCACGGGCAAGACACTGGACAAAGCAATCCACTGACATGATTTGTAATCCCTACAGCATCATCTTTCTTGTCCTTTTAGATGCAGCGTTCAGGTGAGTGCGGTCCTCCATCCAAGTGCCTTTTTCTTAGCATTAGATACAGCCAGACTGAACACACAGGTAAGGTGGACGCCAGGTATATTCCCTACATTCATCTCGAGCTCTACATCAGTGTAGCTCTGAAGGCTACAGCAGGGTTAGCAACAGCCTGTGGCATACCACTAAGTTCACAAATAGATTGTCATTTCTACAATAATACAAAATAGCTTGTAAAACCAATATGTAACACTGTATATATGCATGAATAGAAAAATAAACCACACCATCAATATGTAAAACTTCACAACGATGATGAAAAAGAGTGTTATTCTCAGCGGTCTTCAGTATTGATGAGCTGGTTCTCATTGTCATACCCATCAGGCAGGTACGCTTTCCTTAGCTGATCTGACTTAGGTATTGAACTTCCATTCTTGACATAGCGGGACAGGAAGGCTCGCACGGATGGGTGATCAGCCTTCTCGAGAGGAATATTAGCTTCCAGGCACATTTTCACAAAGTCCTGGATGACACTGGTTTTCTCTGTCTGGGCAGTACTGTTGCACTGAAGGGAGGCAGTTAGAGTCCTCTGCTTCTTCCTGACGTTCTGTTCTTCAAACTCTGCCCGTCGCTTTGTGTGCGTTTTGGACTTGAGGTGGTCGTTGATTGCAGACTTGCGAACGTGATTGAGAACCACATTGCAGGAAGTACAGAAGAGTTTCCCTCCATCTTCGTGCAGCTCGCTGCCAAACTCAGTTACACGATCCTGAGGAGTCACATACAAGGCAGTCTTCGAGCGGTTACGTGACGGAGCAGACTTCACTCCAAACCGTTCCATCGTGCTCTTCGATAAACTTCACCTGAAAAACCAAACCCCGAACCTATGGTTAGAGGGTGTTCATGATGTTCAGGATGCAATCTGTGTAATATCCAATACAGTTCCTATTGACACCTAAAAGATAGTTACATGTAAGCTGGATGTATGAAACTATTATTGAAAGGCTCTTCATCTTGCTGACTAAAGAGCTCGTGAGAGCAAAGCTCCTCATGGGTCAGAGTAAAATACTTTTTATTTTCTACAACTAAAAAGCTCAACAGAATGCCCAAAACTATTTTTTTTATCATTGAACTTCAAATAGAAAGGTTTTTTTCTTTTTCTTGAAAACAATTTCTTTCCTTTATCCTTTAGCATAAAGGGTGCTTTCTTGGTTATATTTTCAACCTGTTTGACAGTTTCGTAGTTATGTTGAGTCAGTATTTTCCTATTTACGTCCTGAAAATTTGTATTAGTTCTGTTTGAAAATGCAGGTGTCCAAATATCTGGCAAGAAAGCCACAACTGTCACTTACAAAAGCCAGTAAAAAAACCCACAAAACCCCAAGCAAGCCAAAACCTAACAAAAAAACCCAAGCTGGAGCTCATGTGTGAACACCCCTCACTTTTGTCCCAGCTCAAACCATAACTACTGGACAGAATCTTAACATGGAGTCAAAAGCAAGTATTTTTGTCATTGCAGCTGAAGACTGGTAAAACAGCCTAACGTGATCAGAAACTAGTACACATTTCAATTCAAAATAAGAACACGTATTTTCAAAGATGACAGCTTCTCTGAGGAAGGTAAAACCAAGTTTTGAACTGTAACTTTTTAACATCACTCTAAATGACACTATGTCACCAAAGCAGGCAATAGCCTAGTCAACAAGTGTGCTAGAATAGAACAGGACCTGCTTCTTTTTCTGATGTTGGGAAATAGAGTAGCTGGTGTAAATCTCGGTCAAGATAGTTTGAGTCCTTTTCAAAGTAAAGCTGGAGTCAAGAAACAGCTCGGTTCAGGTTTAAGGTTTTCTTAGCAAAACAGTAATTCATTAGCGATCCACTTCCTTATCAAAGGCAGGGTAGCAACCAGTTTTGAATTTTTAAGAATTTATTTTGGCAAATACTTTGAGGAAATATATCAGGTTGCCTGGGCATTGACCTATAGGTATGAATGACTCTGAAGAATTCAGTACTGTCTGTGCTCACAAGGCTAAATGAGAGATCCAGTACTTCTAGATTCCTTAATCTTAATTATTTATAGAAGAGTTTACTGTAGCAACATCTTCAAAGATCTGCATTAAAAAATCACGATTGCCAAGCCAATTTTAAGTTGAGCTTATCCACATCTAAGGATGGAATGGAGTCCAGAATGCCTGTTGCTTGCTCTAGCAAGAGAATAAGGAACAGATACTTCAATCTCCAAAACTGTGTTTTTTATTAAACCACAGCCACACTGGGAGCTGAAAAGGGACACCAAGATCTTGCTGTTAGCTCCTTGCCTAGTTATTTTTTCAATCTACCTGCTACTTTTGACAACTTTAAGCCTTGACTGCTATTGCACAGCACTGCACACTAAGATAAACAAGCTTCTTCAGCATCGATGGAACTTTTTTCATTCCTTTTGTTGCTTTATGCAACTCCTTCCCGTGTGTTTCCTAAGTAACTGTTCCTGGAAATCAAGTGGAAAATCAGACTTAACCCCACACGAACTTGTTGCTGGGGCTTCAGAAACGTCAAAACGAATCTCCTACCCAACTAGGTAGGGTGTGCAGTTCCGCTATACCAAAAATCCATACGAAACCTGTGAGCGCTCAAACTACCGAAACACGGAATTTTGGGTGAGGCTTTTTTTGTCTCAAGTTTTGGGGTGGATTCCTCGATGCCTACCGAAGCCTGAACTACTGAGGGCAGGGGAAGGTGTGAGTGAAGGCGAGGCACCAGGACAGACACCGATCCGCCCTCTGTCACACCTGCATAGAAGGAAAGCCCCGGGGAAGGCGGGTGCGCACGCCTCGCCTAACAAGTGTCACCGGGAGTAGAACCACTCCACGCGTGCCCGGGAACTCCCTGCCAACCCCAGGAGTATTTCAGGTACGGAGGGAGGGATCGGAGCTTCCAGCCGCCACACGGGTTCCGCTGCTCTCCTGGCCTGGAGAAGCAGCCTCCGACCGGCCAGCAGGACTCGAAGTGTTTACCCCCCCCCCCCCGGGCTTCGGACACCGGACTGCCGCCGCCATTTAACCCGGGTGGATCTCTGAGGAGCGGCGGGTTTCACGCCACGCCGCCCGCCTTTCTCCGCTCCCGCCCCGGGGGGCGCTGAGGATCGGCGCCGGCCCCGGCGCACACACGCCAGCCCTCCGCTCGCCGTCGCGGCGGCAGACAGGTGCGGCCCCTCCCGCCCTAGCCCCGCTCCTTTCCACCCCCCTTCCCCCGGCATTGAGGATGTTTCCATGGCAGAGCAAGGAGGCGCCTCCGCAGTCGCCGGTGGCCCCGCCGCCGCCGCCACCCTCCCCGCCCCCGCCCCGGAATCCCACAGGCGGCAGCCCGCGACTCCAGGCGGGCCCCGCCGAGGCAGAGCCGCCCGCCCCGCTCCGTCTCCCCCACCCCCCTGCTGGGCGCCGTTACCCGATCCAGCAGCGCGGCCTCCCCACGCCCCGCCGGTGGCCGCCGCCGCTCCTCCGCCGGGCCGCAAGCGCCCCTCCGCCGAGGGCCGCCGCGCAGCCAGCGCCGAGCCGCAGCCAGACGGACCCACCCACCCTGGCGGCCGCGGTAGGCGGGCCCTAGCAACCCGCCTAGCAACCGCCGCGCCCGCCCGCTGCCCGCCCCCGTAGAGAGGCGGAGGTGGAGAAAACCCTCAGCGATTGGCTCAGCCCGGCCCGGCCGTGCGGTGACGGACGGCGCTTCTGCCCAGTGAGAAGCGGAGGGCGGGGGTAAGCGCTGTGATGGACGCTCTCTCAGGCCAATCAGGGTGCGCGAAGGTGACGGTGGCGTCTTGCGGGCGGCGGCTTTGGCCGGAGGCTGCGCAGGGAAGTGTGACAGGCGGGAGAAGCAGCCAATGGCGAGGGCAGGACAAAGTAACGAAGAGACTTTTGCGCCAATCGCAGGGCGCGTCGGCGGGGCGGGGCGGAGGGGGAGGAGCCGGAGGTCGAAGGTCGTGAGCGAGTCCTCTCGCCGTGGGCCATTGATGGGCAGGGCAGCTGGACCAATGGGAGAGCGGCGGCCAAGGGGGCGTGGCCGGAAATGAGGCGGCGGGGAGGGGGGAGCCCCTTCCGGCGCGGCGGGGCGGGGGCAGGGGGGGTGCTCGGTACGCGCAGGGCGGCCGGAGCAGCATGGCGGAAGACGAGAGCGATCAGGAGTCGGAGCGGCTCAGCGAGGAGCTGGAGGCGCTGGTGACGCCGGGTCTCCCCGCCGGGCTGCCGGCTCTTCTCAACAGTCAGTACTACTGCCGCCGCTTCTGCCAGGTGAGCGCCGCCCCGCTTCTCGCCCCTCCCCCCCCGTCGGCGGGGGTGGGGCGCGACGGGGATCGGGCCCCCTCCTCGTCCCCCGGTCCCTCCGGCTGGGTGGGAGGGGGACGTCTCCCTGTCGGGGGACGCTGCCCCGCCAGCCCTTCGCGGGACGGGGGGTCGGGCCGCTTCACGGCGGCCTGGGGTCAGCGCCGGGGCAGGGCTGGGGAGGGCGAGGGGCAGCAGGCGAGGGACCCTGGCCCGGTCCGCTCCCGGATCCGGTGGTAGAGGAGGGGAACGGAGGTGAGGCCGGTTCTGTCGCGGGTCCGCGGGCAGCAGCTGGGGTGGTGTCCCTCGGTGCCCCCGGGCTGGGGGGTAGGGTGGAGGCCGGGCCGGGCCGGGCCGGGCCTGGCAGGGAGGCGTGTGTGGGGGAGGGTAGGGCAGGCCTGGCCCGGCGGGGGGGCGGGAGCAGGAGAAGGGCTTGGGGCGTCGGGGGGTGCGAGGCCGCTGCTGAGGGTCTTTGCCGTTGCCGTAACCCGGCGATCTGGGACGCAGGCGATGGGGCTGGTAGCGGTGTCGGGGCTAGTGGTGCTGTGGGCAGCGCAATTCTGGGGGGCTCTGCTCGGGCTGGGGGGGTACGGTGTGTGGCGGAGGGAGGGAAGCAGTTCCCATAACGGTGGCTAAATGAGACCAGGGTATTGTTTTCTTTTCTTTCGAAAGGAGCGTTTATTTTCATGCGGGCCCGGAGTTCTTGTGCTCTTTGCAGCCTCTCTGTCCGTGCCTTGCAAAGTAACAAGCAACAACAAGTTGCTTTTTCTAGTTGCTTTCATCGGGAGGTGTTGATGAAGCATTAGTTGTGCTGGGTAGAGTTCGGCCAGGCTGCTTGCTGGTTTCAGAATCGCAGTCTGGAGGTTTTATGTATGGAATTACTTCATTTGATCAGCTTCTTGGCTACTTACCACGACGATTGTTTTCTTCCGTTTAAATAAATGTGTTTCTGTGTTCTTATTTTGTTCTTCTCGTTTTAATGTTCAATGAAACTTATTTGAAGCAATTTTTACTCTAATACGTGTTTAAGATCATCTCGGCTGCCATACTGCTCAGTAAGTCAACAGGTTGCTTGTTGATTTTATCGATACTTTTATCTTTTCTTTTGTCAGCGATTTCCCAAACTTAGTATGTTTATACTTACATGGAAAAAAATTTTGAAGCCAGTAAAAGGAGAAGTAAATTTTTTTGGAAGCATGACATAAACCACAGTTGTAAGGAATCGCAACTGCATTTGATTGAGCTGTCAGGCTGGAATGACATTTGCTCCTGTGGAACATTTTGAATTTTATCTTAATTTTTTCTAGCTACATGTGCCACGTGTTGAGTCCATTGTGTTAAGGAGGAAATGTGTGCAGGGTGATAGCTTCATACATTAATGCTGATCCCTCTTTCCCACACTGTCACGGTTTAACACTGTTAAACCCGGCGATTAAACCGAATAACAGACGCTCTCTATTAATCTCTCTCTCCTTGATAGAGAAAGGAGAGAGAATAAGGGAGAGAGACTTATGGGTTGGAAACTAAACTACACAACTTTAATGAAACAGTAATGATAAATAGGTAAAATTACTAAATATATACAAATATACAGGAAAATGGATACCACATTCCTCCCCCCTCTCCCCCAATAACTCTCACATCACCACCAAGGCTGCAGGGCAGCCCTGGGAAAGTCCAGGCTAGACTCCTGGAGTCGGCAGCAGTCGGGAACCGGAGGCAGGAACACACAGATACGGGCTGGCACGGATCAGGACCACAGGCAAACGAACGGACGGGATCCTTCCAGGATGCCGAGAAGGAAGGGGAGCAGGAAAGCAGGAAAAGATCCGGAAAAGATCTGGCTCGGCCCTCCTGATGCCTCAAATTTATACTGAGTGTGACGTATATGGGATGGAATACTCTCTGGTCAATTCTGGCATCTCTCTTGTCCGTTCCTCCCTAAAGGAGGGCTCAGGTGGGACCTCTGTATCCTCCTGGATGGTAAAATGTTTTCCTCAGAGCTGAGCAGTGTCCTTGGCTCTGCATACCAATCTCTAGCAGTAACTATAAACATCGAGTGTTATCAATCCTAGAAGCACACACTGTCTGAGAAACTTGCTAAAAGCAAAAGTACAAGACAGAAAATCACCTTTATCCTGGTCCAAACCAGGACACACACAAAGCTAGAAATTAACAGGAAACATAAAGGACAAGATCAGGGAAAGAATATTTCTATAAAAGTGTTTTATCACAGCGGTTAATAGTAGAATACCTAAATCATTTAACCTTGACTTCTGCAGTTTCTTTTGTGTAGAAGAATTGCCAAATCCTCTCCCCTACTTTGTTGTGGTTTGCTTTGAGTTTATGAACTCTCCACTCCAGCAGACAGTTTCGAAGTATATAAAATACTCTGTAGCCGTTCTCTTTAACAGTGTATAGTTTAAGTAATCCTGATGTGAGTGAGTTAATCCATTAACATTTTGTTTCTAGGGATTTGTTTGTTTGTTTAAATTTGGCCTGGTGTGATCAACAATCACATGCTCACTCAAAATAAGGTCTTCTTGCTTAAGCATGGTTTTGGTAATGGGTTCTTCTACTTATTTAACTACATAAATGCAGGATCTTAATTCGTGTAGCGTACTGATGTAACAGGCTAGTAGCTGTGTGACAGTTGTGGCTTGACAGCAAATGAAGTTAGGTGTGCCCCACATTAACTCATTTACCCTCAGGAGACTGACAGCTGTGTGATTATATAGGTCTATATATACCTGTACATCCAGAGGGCTGATAGGTCCTTAGCCATAGAAATGATGAAGCATGTTTATAGTTCTTGTTCTTTAGAAAGTATAATGAACTTTAGGCCACCTCTTAGCATTTGCTGTAAAACAAAACTTCATACTTAAAGACTCTGTTACTTTTTTAGATTTTTTTTTTAATATATGTTTTCACTGGGTGTGTTTTTTCAGTTCAGTTTTCTCTTTTGGCTCTTGTTTTTGTCAGAGATGATTGCTTTGTACTTTTCTACCTGGATCTTCTGATGGTTGTATTTGGCTGATATGCAGATTAAGCCTCTCCATCTCATGCCACTCCACAGTAATTCTACAACTTGTCTGATATTGTTTTTGGCACCTCTGTATGTCCTAGTATGTCTTCTGTGGTTTTGTTTTTATGACAAAAGTTGAACAACTTCTGCAGAAATAGTAACTTGGGGATAATACCATCAGTTTGAGCTGATGTTTGAAACAATTGTATTTTCAGAATAATAAGCTATTAAAAGATATAACTCTGCTTTAATCAGTGATGAAGCTTGATGTCAGGTGGAAAGAATATTGGGTAGATTGCTTATAGTTATTCTGCTGTGTGAATTATGTGCACATTCATCTCTCTCTGTAGGAGCTACAAGAAAAGTGAAACAAAGTTTAAAACCTTTTTGGTCTGTAGAGAGGTTTTCTGTAGAAAAAAATCAAAGACCTCTAGACTGATCTTTAAGAGGGTGGCCTTGAAAAGCATTGGCCTGCATGTCTTTCATCCTTGAAATCTGTTAGAAAGGTAAGATAGCCAGGTTCAGTATTCTTGAGGCCTCAAGTGGTACAGCAGATAGGAAATTAACTAACTGTTACAAAAAGTGACTGGATTATCAGAGCATTTTGCTTAAATAAATGTATGATCACAATTTAATGATAGAAAATTAAGTCAGAACATGGAGTCTCTTAACCTGTCTGTCCTTTCTGGGTTCTCTTTTTTTTTTTTTTTTTTGTAGTGTCATGGTCATATAGAGGCATTACAGCCCGAATCTTCCCAGGCAAAGTAGAATAAAATGTTTTCATAGATTGATGACATGGTGAAAACAAAAAAATCAAGTTATCTGTGGTTGGGAATGAAAAGAGACAGTTGGGAATAATTGACGAGCTTATACTTCTCACCAGCTGTTCCTGTGTTACTTTCTAATAATTGCTTATCTAGCATTTCTTCTAATTTGTGGAGTTTGCTGTGTATTGAAACCACTTAGGTGTTGGGAGAAGCAAACCTGCTGTCCTCAGCTTTGACAAGCAGAAAAGCATGGCATCCATAACAAATTTGTAAGTTTAAGAAATTGGAAAGGGGGCACCCAGCAGAAATCCCCTCATTCTGAACACTGGAGAGAGTTGCATAAATTTCAACTTGTTATGGTATCTGCCAAATTTGAAATTACTTTCTGAAGTATTTCAGGGATCAGAGCTATGGAGAGGTTCCTGAGTGAGCGAAATACAAATGATGGAGGGCAGAGAGAACAGCATAGATGGTTTCCCTTTGTTGTGAGGGTGAAGGCATATTTTATAATTAGAAAGATGAATTTCCAAATTTACTTGATTTGAAAACAGACTTCAGCAGTGAGGTGGCAAATGGACATAGCATACTTTGTTGCACTTGAAGTAGGTAGTTTTGTCAGGGAGCTTGAAATTGCATTTCCTCTTCATAATATTTTTCCACAACATTAACTACTGTCAAAATACTACAAGTTACTCCCATCATTTCTGTAATTGTCCACGTGGCTGCATAACTTCACTAGGTGTTATTTTGTTTTGTTCAGTACTGACTGAAATAAACACAAGGTAAGCCTGATCTAAAATAACAAGGTCATACTGTGAGAGCTAATCACCACTCGATCTGCTCTTACTGTGGCATCAGCTTATGCCCATCTAGTATGATCTGACTTCCTGAAATAAAGATTACCTAGTTTGCTTACTTTAATTGGTGGTATCTTGAGTCACTGGTAGAAAAATAATTAGTGGGGTTTTGAACTTGAAAGCTAAGAAGTAAAATTTAGTAACGCACTAGAGAAGATAGTGTTTCTGGGATTTATTTTAGTAGGCAGAAAAAAAATAAAAATGGGTGTATGACTCAACTGTTGTCTGTCTTGCTTTGTGGGTATGAAGGTAGAAAAATATACTTCTTTGCTTGTTTTTCTGAGTTTGGGTTTAATGCATGTTCTCGCTTTTTGTGGTGTACTTAAACTTGAAAATACTTTCTTTTGACTCCTATTTTGAACTACAAGTCAGCAGTTGTTAAGTTGCTTTTCCATTTTATAAAAAAACCCAACCAAACAAAAGCTGGTGTCGACATCAGCTCCCTTGCCCCCAAACCTTTCAGATTATGCAAAAGTTTTATCTTACTATTTTTTTGGCCCTTTGGGAGCCATATATGAACTCCATACACTTTTCAGAAAAGGTTTAGCTACAGATACCTTGCTCACATGTGTACTGGAGCTTACTTCTTTGACCAGCTTTTTTTTTGACCAAGCTTTTTTTTTGTTTTTGTAATGATATGTGGTATAGGATTTTCTTTTAGTTTTCCTGAATAAATATGCTTTATACTTATATATCCCTTTACACTTCATATACATCTCAAATTTTGAGAGCACCATTGAAAGTCACATGTGAGTTTTTAACCAATGTTTTTTTTATTTTTTAAAAATGTGTGACATTGCTAGTCATATGAAAGCTTGTAAAGGGAAACCATACATTGCAGTAACTAAATTTAGCTGTGTATGAAAGAATTTCATAACTGCTTGAAGTGGTTTAAATTTGAAAAATAACCTGTTAGTGTCTTCTCTGTTTACTGGGTCTTCTTCCCGTGCTTGGCTGGTGAAAGAAGCATATTGTATTTGCTGGTTAGTACTTTAGTATTGTGCTTGAATGTGAAGTGAGGTTCAGGTTTAAAAGGGGGAATACTTGCAAAAAATAGCTTTGGAAAGCACCAGGTGGTGGTTCATCCCAAGCTGAATGCCAAGTGTGACTTCCTTTCTGTTGGGGATTACCTGTCTGCAAAGAATATTGTGTTCTGGGTCGTGGTACTTTCCTTTGGTCACTGTCACTCAGGACTGGATTGTGATGTATGTAATGCACTTGGGTGTTTTCAGTCAGCTTCTTGGGAGAATTCACCAAAGTAGTTGATTTGCAAGCTCCTTATTTGCAAATCAGTAGACTTAAGGAGTCATTCTTCCTCAGTGTTCCTGTCGTTAACATGATAAAGTCTTCTTATCCAAGTAGTTTATGTTGTACTGGCTTCTCAGCTTTTGTGCCTGCTGTCCTTTTAGCTTTACCCTGAGAAATTATCTCCTTGTTTTAAAAGTGGAATTAAAGAATATTTTTTAACAGGAAACATTGTGCAAATCTACAGATACATTTCTCACTTTTCTTAGTCTTACTTTTTTCTCCTTCCACGTTTTGGCAGCTTTTCTGTTACACGATTTCAGACTCCTTGGTATTGTTATTTCTTCAGTTTTTAAGACCTCATTTCAAACTTCAGCTTTTGAATGCAAATAAGCTTTTGACTTTTGCTTGGAAAAAATATATCAAGATTGTAACTTAAAAGGAGTTGCAGGGTTTTATACCTAAAAAGGATTGCCATTGAATGATGCTTCTGTAGTACAGTCTGTCTGGTAGCTTTGCTATGCATGCTTTTTCAAGTTTGAAGACGTTCAGGAAAAGAAGTAGTTGCAGTTTTTATTTGAAACACCTCTTAAGTTGTCCTTTATTGCTGTCAGTGGTGATCTGGACATAGGCATTCATGAGTGTGTTCAAGAGATTGTCAGTTACCCCTCTGTATTAGCAAAACTCCTTAAATTAGTTGGCTTCCACTCATTATGGGGGGTTAATCAAAAGCTGAGGAGGAATATCACTATCTTTCAGTCATAAAATCTTACACAGGAACAGTTACCACAGGGCTACAAGTAGCCACAACTGCTTTTCAAAGGATAACGTATAATTTTCACTGTTGTGCAAATGGCAGACTGAAAATATAAATGGTAACTAGCTCTTTGGGTGGCTAAATGTAGTGGGGATGCAGAGTCTTAGTTATTGCTCTTGCCTCGAGCAGGCTGAGGAAATGCTTGAGATTTTGGTGATTAAGGGTGGGGGGAAACATTTGGCTTTCAGGGTTAAGGTTTGGCAGAAATTTGTCTCAGAGGATGTGTCATACTGTTGCTGAGTGATGTTTTTTCTTTTGCCAGCAGTGTGATTATGTTTGGTTACTCCTTATGTAATATTCACGTGTGAAATGCAGTAAAGCTTTTGCTTATGTACTTTTTTAAAAGAAATTACACGAAATAAAACCATTTTAAACTTGTATGTGTTAAGTGATGTTTCATGGATAATGGAAGCCCTTTTGTTAGGACTCAGCTTGTTTGTATGTGGAAACAGAACAAGTTTGTCATACACTAAAAAGGGTAAAACAACAGCTAAAAGGGTGTGATTAATTTTTCTGATGTTTCAAGATATAATGGATTTAGTGTTTCTTAAGCTCTCTTCTAGAACTGTACTTTGGTATCCTGGCTGCTCTTCTGTATTTGCTGAACAGTGAACTGTGAAAGGTGTTGCTTTTAATTAGGGGTTATAATTTTCAGGAATTAATTTTTTTAAAACAAGCCCTTTTTTATTTTGGTATTTTAAATACTTTTTGGTTTGTTTTATTCTGTGACAACCACTGTATTTTCTTGTTATAGCCAATTACAAATAATTGCCAACTAACTTTTTTTCTGAAAACAAAATAGAAGCACTCACATCACTGTTGTGTTTTTAATCTGGTGCTGACTTCCTTTGCTATTAAATCTCACGTAAAGTTATGGGAGTGACTTCAGTGAAGTCCTACTCATGACTAAACTAGATTTGTTTCTTATTACTTTCTCTTTTTATTGCTTTGGGGAGGAGCAGGAAAAGCTGTAGGAACCTCAGGCATAACACTGCATAAAACATTTGTTTCTTGTGTCCTGCATATTTGCAAATCTAGTTATTTGCAATGTTATTTCTCTTAAGTGTTTGGATTGTAGTCAGATCACCCCATATATGCATAATGAGTTAGGCAAAATGCATATTTGATCAGTTAAGACATAATATTCCAGGGAAAATTAATTTTCACATTACTTCAGGTCTTTATAACTTTAACTGGGTGACTACTTGTAGGACACTCCTAAGTTTGGTCTTAGGAGCACATGTTGGAATTGTCAATTTTCCTCTGAGTTACTCAGACATGAGAGAGAAGAGGTAGAAATGGAGTGATGTGGGGAATGGTAGTGCTGAATTAAGGGGTGGGTGTTCAGAAAGATGCTTCAGACTCCTTTTCTGTGTCTATACTCAATGAGAAAGGGAAGACAGACGTCTCAGTCTCATCGTGGATTGCAATAAATTAGAAGGTAGAGACAGGCTGGGAAATGGAGAGTCTTTAAGTGTATGAAAATTGTCTCTTAACAGAATTATTGATGGGAATTTTCACACAAAGTCACATGAAAATGTCATGTCCTTTCTGATTTTCTGTTCTGTGTATTGGATGAAGAACAAAACACATCGTTTTGGCTATGTTATATGTTTCCTGTTTGGCTGACTTAATTATAGTGAAACTACTATGCTTGTTAAAAATAGTCTGATAGACTTGAAATAAAGCGTTTAGGACTCTAGCAGCATTTAATTTTCTGAAGTTTTTTGATGACACAACTTCACAGTATGGAGTTGAGCATACACATGTCCCTTCAACTTTTGTTTTCCTTGAAAAATGACAGAAGTAGTATTTTTGGGGTTTCATTTTTGTTTTGGGAATTCTTTTTGGTATAAGCCTCTACCTATGCTTCTATTTACAGTCCTGTTTCAAAGCATGGCATGTTCAGTGTTTTGAACAAAAAAAAATGTGCTAGTTTCTATTCTAGAAAAAAGCATTCTATGAGATCACTTAAAAACATCCATTGAAGTAAGCCTAGAATTGTTCATTCTCTCCCTCCTGTATAGAATATGTGTAGAGCATAGATTGGAATGTATTTTGTCCTAAGTTTTGCTTCCCCCTCCCCACTTTACCCTCTTTTTCTTACGATTGTTGTAAATCTGCTGAGAATTGACCAAATGTAGACTTTTTTTTTTTTTTTTCTGGGACTGAAAAGTGCATGACTTCAAGTATCAATACTCAGAAGATAGCTGTTCATATTCTTCCTGACCAGTTGATGGGGTCAGAGTATGGGGGGAGATGTTGCTGTGAATGCTACCTGGATATTTGAGTTGAGATACATGAGATTTAACTGTGTAATTAAGGCAATGTGGTTTTTGTGGTGTCTTCCTTTTCTGTCCTGCCTCTGGTACTCCAGTGGAAGGGTGGTAGCCCAGTTCAGGCAGCTGATGCAGACAGTGACTGATAGCTTTCTGTGAGAGAGGAAGCTGTTCTCTGCCAGTTAGTTCCTGAACTGCCTTGCTTAGGGTTCAGATGAGCCCTGTAGGCACAGCAGGGGCAACTTGTAGTGCTGTGTAGACCTTCGTGAAGTGTAGGCAGTAGGACTGCACCTTTTGGAGACTGAATTGTCTATCATCCTCAGCACAAGCCTTTTTTCAATTATTTTTAATTACTGACTGTTTGCAGAAGCCATATCCTAGGTATATGCCTAACCAACCCCTTTCTAACCATTTTCAGTTCAGATGAGTTACTGTAGTTAATAGCTATTCATGTAGTTAGAGCCATTCAGCATCCACAGCATCCCTTTAGTAAGGAGCTCTACAGCTTTGTTGCACACTGTGTGAAGAAATCCTTTCTGTAGTTTATTTTGATTCTGCTTGCAAACCTTGTTTGGTGTCCCCCCTGCACTTACTTCTTAACAATCTGAAGTGTCCTAGTGAGCCTTATGTGAAATTTATTTTGCTACTTATACTTACTTTCCTTCAAAGCTTTTTTTAAGGCCTTCTGTGTTCTCTTTTGAGATAGGAATGGTAGGCAACAAACCAGCATGCAGTTTTATAGATATGGGGATGTGTTGTGATTTTGAACAGCTAACACTCTGATTTATCTTGTTACTCTCCTAATATTTAATCTGCTTTCTTCACTATTTTGATGACCATTGAGGTGATTTTTTTCATTAAAACATTTACCATAACTACTGGTGCCCTTTTGGCTATGCTGAATTTCATTACTCGCTGACATAAATCCTTCCTACAGTTCTTTACACTGTTGGAATTTATGCTACCAAGAAAATAGCCCAGTATCATGACAAAATGTCTCGTTGCTTGAAATTACTTATGAACATATCTATCCTGTGCCTCTTGGCACACACAAAGTGTTGTGCAGCACCATAGTCGGAACTGATGTCTTATTTCTACCTTTGTTTGACCATTTGAAGTTTGAAACTGTTAAAGGGCATTCTTTTGCTCTACTTTTTCTTCTAAGTGTTTCTTTGTGTTTTCCTATCTAAGGGACCTTGCTGAAGGTATTTCAGAGAAATTGCAATAGATGTGTGAGGCAGTACTATTTTATAAAGTCTTTGTTCTTCCATGTAAGAGGAAGGCTATTTATCTCTAAGTCTGCTAATTCTCTTCCAGTTGACCTAGATATCTGCTGCATTAAACTAACAGATTTTCCATCAGGAATTAAAATAAATATGGTGAAAAGAGAAAATCTACCTACAAAAATCACAGCTGTGGGTGAGGAGGAAAAATTACCAGTTCCATTATCAGCAAGTGCTTTGTTTGGGAGCAGCTATAACCAAAGTCTCAGAAATGGAACTGTTCCTTCTGCACAGCCTTAAAGTTAAGCACATTGCTTTGGAACTAAAAATGTAGGTCACTTAACTTGACTTAGAAGACATTTATTTAGTTCATGGGGAATTAAACAAATCTAAGTGGGATTCACAGGCCTTGAAGTCAAATCCTAAAGAGGGATATATTTGATTTTTTGTTTGTTTGTTTGTTTAATCTGTGCTTTGTTGGCCAGCCTGGCTCTTTAGATAGGCAGCCAGGTGTAACTAAGATTGGCACTCGTGAAGTCAGTTACTTGTCTCTTCCACATGCTGTGGAGTGCTTTAGCTTTCTCTTTACAACATGGCTGATGGTATTATGTTTTCCTACCTGCTTCTCACATTCTCAGGATGTCTAAGATCTCAGGTTTCCTCAGGTGAAAAAGATGCCCTAGGCCCTGAAGCGTGCAGCTAGTTCACTTCTCCTTACATTGAAGCTGTCATCTTATGATGGTAAAATTGAGGCAAGAGCAAAAGGAGCCTGACTCTAGTGCAGTGAGAAGCAATGTGGCAGAACATGGAACAAATCCAGTTTTCAGTCTCTGCTTATAATACCGCCTATGAGTCACATTTTAGCTGTTGATTAAAAGAGGAGAGAAGACCCAAAGCCCTTGGCTGTCTGCTTGCTGGGGACCTACAGCATGGTGACTGTTACATAGACTGACAGCATAGTCTGTCACAGAACTGGTGGATACCTGGACAAACATCTGGTTTAATACTGTGCTTTGTGCTGTGTGTTTTAAATGTGAGGTGCTCTAAATGGACTGGGCCTTTCAGAATACTTCAGTGTAGGGATACTTATGTAGAAGTACCAGCTAGTGCTGAGTTACTGAGCCTCCCAGTGGGGGCACAGGCAGTGCCAGAAATTTGTATTTGTGAATACAAACAAGATGGGCTGGATGACCAGGAAAGGATTTTTCTCCATTAAAATACCTACTTTTCACCTTCATGTTTTTCTACAAGTAGAGATACAGTTCTGAAACTGTAGATGAGGGTATAGCTAGCCTTAATTCTATCATATAGATAAAAATGACCACATTTATCTATTTGATCAGAGAAGAAAGGAAGACTGTGTTTGTAGCTTTATCTACTGACAGAAAGGCTAGAAGAGCTGAGCAGTTATTTCCCTCTTTGAAAGGTTTAGAATGGAGTATCTGGATATTGTTACAGACTCTAATTTGTGTCCCATTGCAAAATTAGATGTGTTTAAATGCAGAGGGTAATACCTATTAGGATAGTATGTAGGATACTATGACACTATATAAGGAGAAAGTGTTTCCTGTCTTATCCTTTGAAAGAAATACTTAAAGGTCCTTTGTGTTGTATCTTTTATAACACAGGACATAAAGTTTCTTTTTGTTTGTTTGCGTGATGACACAAAATGTTCAAGTTTTTTGGTTGCAAACCCTACTTCGGCCAGAGAAGGAGGGCAGATAAAACGTTTACCGTATTAAGTACTTATTTCTGACTAAAGAAAATGTTTTCTATTGTAATATATATTTCGATGTTGGTTTTGTTAGGTTGTTGAAGACTATGCTGGAAGATGGCAGGTTCCTTTGCCTCAGCTTCAGGTGCTTCAGACAGCTCTCTGTTGTTTCACGTCTGCCTGTGTATCATTCCCAGCTGAATGTGAGCACGTACAATACGTATTGAGTAGCCTAGCTTTGTAAGTACATCCTATATTTTTTTACTACTTTCTTTACAATATAGACTGTGTTACTTTCACAATAGCAATAGGGTCTCAGAGATCCTCAGACCTCTTAAGAGGGGTTCTACCAGGTGACTTAACTATGTGGAATAAGGAATTGCAAACTATAGATAAAACCCCTAGAATTTAGTTTAGTCTTTTTGTGTCTTTGTTAAGTATTCAAATTGGCTCACTTAATGTTGTATCATGATGTTGTGTTCCGCCAGGCTATCTGGCAGAATGAATAATATTAATAAATGTAGGATTACCATACAGACTTCTTTTTGGAAAACTTACTTCAGAAGATTTGAAGACCACAGTACATAAGTGTAAATAAATTAACTAAAGTTTTTACTCTTCTACCTCTAGTGATGTAATAAGCTAAATATTTGTTAAGATATATTTTTACAGTGTCAAGAAATCAGTTTTGAAATGGGTTTTTATATTTGAGTCCTCCAAATGCGTATGGATGTGACTCGTTACACAATTAGCTAACCAAAAATCATACCCAGCTTAAAGAACTGCAGAATGTTAGGTCATAAATCTTGCTATGATCTCAGTTTTCAAGATGTAATGGTGCTTTTCCTGTGTGGAAGCTGGGAGTGTCTACTTATCACTAGATAAGTAAAAGTCACATGTTTTTCTTGCTCTAAAAACCTGCTTTTCAGAGTTCAAAACCTCAATGTTGCATGGAAACATGACAAACCCACAGTCATTAAGGGAGTTAGATACTTAGCCGAGATGCAGTGTTCTCTCAGCAGATGAGGACAAAAACTTAAAAGCTAACTTTAGTGTGAGTTTCATTTGGGTAAATCAGTTTCCTTGTCCCACTGCTTAAACTGCTTTCTTCTTGAGCAGCGCTTTCAAATATAGTTCAGTATTTCAGTTAACAATTTTGTGTGGAAATGTCTCACACTTTACCAAAAAACCAGAAATTAATGGTTTCCTAGTCTTCCTCTTAGTTTACTTGGTCAGAAGGACTGGGTTGCTTATCATTTCCACTCTTCTTGAGCTATTAGTACTAATGACACAGAAGTCAAGGTTTCATTCTGTATGTGCTCTTTTTAAGTGGTGATGAAACTTGACCAGAGAGGTGTATTCTTTTGTTTGTGCGAGACTATTTGATCTGTGATTGTTTATGGTGATTTTTACAACCAGAATACTCAGATATTGGACAGTAACTTGCAGTTGCATCAAAACATGGTGACCGCTTTTTTTTCACAGTTTTTTAGAGAAAAAAAGAACTCAGAAACTCTAACCACACTTTTATGTACTTTAATACTTAAAAGCATGGGAGGAAGAAAGGTAGAAATTTAGTTAATTGTTATATGTAGGGTGGTCATTTCCTGATAATCTAGAAGTGAATTCATCACTACATTCTTGTCAGTCCTCTATCTTGGTTTTAGGAGTTCACTGAACTTTTCTTCCATTCTAGAATACTAGCTTATCTTTTCTTCTGACTCTACTCGACTAGCATATTTTTGCTTGTGATATCAGAAAAGGATTCTGGGATGTTTTAATTTCAGTTACCTGTCAAACCTTGCTCAAATGTCCTTTGAAATTTTGTGTTTATTAAGTCTTAGTTCTTGGAGAGCAAAAATCTGCCTGAGCACATTGTCATACTTGAGTAAGATTTCCTTTATAACCAGACAATAAACTATTAACAGTAGTGACTGTTGCATTTCCTATAGTTATTAGTGTCATCTCTAAGCATGTGAAGGAAAATGTTATCAGGAGTAGAATTAATGGATTCACTTAAGGGGAAATCATGCCTAACCAGTCTGATAGCCTTCTATGATGGTATGGCTGGTAGGTAGGTGAGGGAAGAGCAGTGCATATTGTCTACCTCGACTAAACAAGGCTTTTGATGCTGTCATCTGTAACATCCTCATAGGTAAGCTTAGGAAGTGTGGGTTAGATCAGTGGACAGTGAGGTAGACTGAGAACTGGCTGAATGGCAAAGCTCATAGGGTTGTGATCAGCAGCAGCACAGAATCTAGTTGGAGGCCTATAGTTAGCCATGTTCCCCAGGGGTCCATACTGAGCCCAGTCTTCAAGATACTCATTGATGACCTGGATGAAGGGACAGAGTGTACCCTCATCAAGTTTGCTGATACAAAACTGTGAGGTGTGACTGATATACCAGAGGGCTGTGCTGCCATCCAGCGTGATGGACAGACTGGAGAGGTAGGTAGAGGGGAGCCTAATGAAGTTCAGCAAAGCCAAGTGTAGGGTTTTGCACCTAAGGAGGAATAACCCATGCACCAGTACAGGTTAGGGTTTGACTTGCTGGAAAAAAGCTCTGCAGACAAGGACCTGAGAAACCTGGTGGAAAACAAATAAACCAAGAGCCAGCAATATGCCCTTGTGACCAAGAAGGCTGATGACATCCTGGAGTGTGGTCAGCAGGTCGAGGAAGATCATCCTCCCCCTCTATTCTGCCCTAGTTGAGGCCACTTCTGGAGTACTTTGTCCAGTTTTGGGCTCCCCAGTACAAGAGAGAAAAGGAACTACTGGAAGGAATCCAGCACAGGGCTACAAAGAGGATAAGGGGACTGGAGCATCTCTCTTTAGGAAAGGCTGAGACACCTAGGCCTGTTTAGACTGGAGAAGACTGAGAGGGGATCTTATAAATTCTTATCAATATCTAAAGGACGGGTGTCAGGAGGATGGGGCCAGACTCTTTAGTGGTGCCCAGAGACAGGGATGAGGGGCAACGGGCACAAACTGGAACAGAAAGTTCCATCTGAACATGAGGACAAACTTCTTTACTTTGAGGATGACAGAGCAATGGAACAGGCTGCCCAGAAAGGTTGCAGAGTCTCCTCTGGAAATATTAAAAACCTGCCTAGATTCCATCCTCTGCAACCTGCTCTAGGTGAACCTGCTTTAGCAGGAGGCCTGGACTAGATAGGTGATCTCCAGAGGTCCCTTCAGCCCACACTGTTCTGTGGTAGTATGATACCAGCCTTGCTGTTCATCACAAATGAAGCAGCACAGTTGCTACTATTAGTATCAGGGAATTTTAATAAGTGTGCCAGCATAGTAATGTTTTTAGGCAATCTTCTGATGTCAGCAATACCTAGGTAGTGATTGGATAAATCTAGAAGCACTGTTATTATAAACAGATGGATCTAAATGTGGATAATCCAATAATGCAGGCTACTATAAGATAACTGGACCAAGTTGGAACTGACTATAGTAATTGTAACTGAATGGAGACTGGTGATAAGGAAATAGAAATATCTTGATAGCTTCCTTTATTAGTCTAATAAAGTGTGCATTTATAGGGAAGAAAGCTGTAGTTTACATTTTTTTCACATGTAATGTCCCGTTTTATAGGGTTTTAGAATAAGCAAATAACAGCACATGCATACATAATTTGCTATAACTGGTTTTGTCTTAGCATTGAAGTTCCAGTTTGACTGCTTTGCAGATCATGACATGACTCATGTCTGACCTTTACTGAGAGTCAAGTATGCTGCAAAATTTTGTTTATCAACATGTAATAACATAATGTTTAAGTACTCATTTGGGTACCAATTGTTTCTTTGTTCCATATTTGAGTTGAGATACCAGGAGCTACTCTGAAGAAAAATTCTGTTGTTGAATGCAATGAATGTGTATCTTAAATTTTGTAGTTCTGTTTTTTTGGCATAGCTTATTACTGCAGCATAATCTAAAGGAACACTAATTTAGTATTATTTTTGCATTGTTTCTATACTAAATTACAAACTTAAACTGTGAACACTATCTTTTACTGCTCACTATTTCTGAAAATATTGAGAGTAAAAACTGTCTTAAGTCTGCTTTTTAACTTCTTTAAATTAGCTTTATTTAAGATGAAATGTTTTATAGGAATACTTGGGTTTTGAATTGAAATACATTGGAGTTTGAATTGAAATTTGGGGATAATTGCAGTTAGTTTGGTTGCTCTGTAGAAGAGTTCCTTGAAAATCTGTCTTTTGTTTTAAGACAACAACAACAAAAGGCTAAGTGCTTGTAGCCAGAAAAGAAATTGCCATCAGCAAGATCTTGACTTAAAAACTTGAAAGCTGGAAGAATACTGGAACCTCTTTCAGGACTTACATTACATCTTCTCCCCCTCAGCTTCCTTATTCTCCCTTTTAATTTGAAAAAAAAAAAAAAAGTCCTGAATAATCTTACAGAAAGTTATTAATGTTTTATTATGAGACCAAAGACTTGGCTGTGCAGTCCCATTTCGGAAACACCACAGATGCATAGTTTCTCCTCCAAGTGTGATCTTTTCCTCTGGGATTTGCTGTTGCTTCCTGCTTTTCATTACTTTTTCATCCAGAAATTGCAGAATATGTTAGTGGAGTACATGGTAGTTATCTTTTCCAGTCAGAAATTAAATTTCTCAGAATCCTAAGGCAGAGCAATAGCAGGTTCATTGGAGCTGTCTGCAGATCCTGGTTCTTAATTGTATTGACTGATTTGCAAGTATTATCTGGAAATGTGCTTCTGTAAGTGAAGACCTAAGCTGACTCTAGCTCAAGTAAACTACTTTTTACCAGACTCACTGATTCTGCTGCCAGGATTGTTTGTCTCTTAGTCACTATATTAAAAATAAATTAAATGCTAGACAAGTATTTTCAGATTATGGAGGCCACGGGTCAGTTTGAATCTGAGCTGTTGTAGAATCAGTTCTTCCTACTCCCTTACCTGCCACTTCTTTTGAGGTGACATTTGTAAACTTGTGTTCCTGCACATAGACCTGTTTTGCTTCAAAACTTGTTGGTCTTAAAGTGGAAGTTTTTTCAGTTAATTTGAATACCACATGGAACATCAAGTGTAGCTCCGTTTGAAAATAATCTCTAAAAGCTTTTTTTTGTTTGTTTTTTTTTTGTATATGAAATTAATAGCAAAAAGGCTTTTATGTGGAAATATGAAATCAGTAGCACCTTTAAACCTGCATCTTCATAGGGAGACTTCAGTGGATGTTACAGCAAGACAAACTGAAGTGGAATAAATTGTGTTAATAGAAAATGCTTATCATACTTGAAAATATTAATTGGTAGGAATCTGCATTCATTAAACTTACTGCTTCTTGGATGTAACTCCTTATATTCTGTGCATGCTATAGCAACTTTACAGTTGTCTTCTTTATTCCTCAAAGTTACTGACAAATATCTGACAAATACTTTGTCTCTTGAGGAAAATTCACTTCTGATAATCACAAATGGGGATGATATAAGAGTTCTTGAGGAGGAATATCAGGCAGGTACTGTGAGTCTAAATGTCCTGAACCTATGAAGTATCCGGCAGAAGGGATTTGAAGCTGTGCTCAAGTATAAACTTGCTGATTTGGTCTTGTTAGTTTATCTATAGCTATATTATATTTACACTTTGATGCCTGATGAAAAATTTGTTTGAGGTGTGTGTGGGGAAGTCTGACTGCCAAAATCTAGCACAGAATATCATAATGTTTTTTAAATAGAGTGACTCTAGAATGGGAATGGGTCTAGAACTTATGAAAGTCATAATTTTGTTCATAGTGCTGTGAAAAGTAATTGACTTTCAGTAGTTTCATTTTTTTGAATGAACATTTTTAGTTTGACTTGTCACTACTTCTGTTTTTTAGGAGTTTTTTTGAATTGCTGCTGTTCTTTGGAAAGGATGAGTTCTATGAAGATCCTTTGAAAGATATTTTAGGTTCAATCCAGGTAGTGTTGCCTACTTTCATTTAAAACTTTAATATTTTAGTACATGTAAAGACAGTTTTTGTGGATGCCACTGTAGTGAAAGAAGGTAGCTGCTTTACTCATCCCCTCACCTCCCAAAAAACACAACAAAAAATACAAACAAATAAAACCCCAAATGAAAATGAGGGAGAGGATATTTGGAGGCAAAGCCATTTATTCTTACTTTTACTATTAGTATTGCTGTTTGAATCTACTTGGACTAAGTAAAATGTCCTTCTCTTTCTTTGTGATTCTAATCTTTCTAAAGACATGTTTTGTGCATTTGACATTGAGAATAGGGAAGCTTTGCTTGTTTACATATAATTAGATATTAATGTCATCTGGTGTTGCATACCTGTTCATCCCAAGCATCCTCAAGATTCTGTGGTTTTAAACAGTAAATTTGAAATCTAAGCTCCATCTCACTGATCTTTTCAGGTCAGCATAAACTTTCATAGTTTAAAACTGTTGCACTCTTCACTAGGCTGGGAAGAAGTTCTGTTTGCTAACAACTACATAAGATAAATGATCTTGAGTTTAAAATGTGTGGGGTTTTTTGCTAGATAAGGTTTTTTTGACCTAAACCGATTTTGAGAGTTGAATTCAGTGCATGGGAATACAAGCACTTGTGCCACTGTGAGAGGAAACTGTTGTAGGGAAAGGTGTAAAACAGTTTTTTCTTCTGTTAATACTGATCATGAAACTGCAGTTTGAGAAATAGCTATTCTTTTATTATTTTGATATTGAAACCTGTTTGCTACCGCTGCTATAAATAATGTCAGCACTACTTACCTTAATTATCAAACCAGCAGCCATTACATACTTGATTAGAAGTGGTGGAAGAATGGGGTCAAGGAGTGGTTTAACAGCCTAAGGAATGGTAGATTACCTTGCATAAGAGTAATGGAGCATTTGGCAGTCCTACAATAAGCCAATGAATAAGCAAGATTTTAGGAGAAAGTGTGAAGATGCATACTACTTTCTTCTCTGTGCTATTGTATTATAGTTCTCAATTGCCTTGACTTTTAAACAATAAGCATCCTTATCCAATTTTTTTAGATAAAGAATTTCTGAATCAGGTGTGTAATCAAACTAGCAGTGAAAACTGTTTCAGATATTTACCATTCTTTACCATCAGACATACTCATCTGAATATTAAAAAAAAAAGTTGAAACCAAAAATTGACAGCAGAAAAGCATCTGTGAAGTTAATTGTATGTGCATACAAGATGTTATTCAGTGTCATTCTTTTGTTTTGGAATTAGCTTTTTTTGGTCATGAAAACTCTACTGCAGAGGGTCAATATCAGTGTTAATTACCAGCATATAACAAGGCATGGTGGTAGGGGAGAGTCAGAACTTCGCATATGTGAAAACCATGGGAGGTAAAAATGAGCTTAACTTTGATTATGTAGAGATTTGGAGAAAAGTAATTGCTTGAGGGCTGGTGATTCACATGGCTTATTTCAGTTTTTCCCTCATAGAATTCAGACACCATCACTAGATCACAAATCCAATGTCAGCATATCTAAATCTGTGCAGACTTGCATGAGGTGAAGACTTCTTCTGCAACGTATGCCAGTAATATCTCCAACTCAAGGACAGGCATTTTTATTCTGTTATGCAAACAGAAGCCTCTTGCTTCATACCGAGAGTTGACTGTGGCTTGCACAGTTTGTATTGCTGTTTTTAGAGACAATAAAATGTTGCTTTAAGACTTTGTGTAGGTCTGGTTGTCAGTAAAAGAATCTGTAACTTGATCTGTTGGCTAAGAAAATACTTAAAACATGCATGGGTTTTCTTGTTTCATGTATTTTGAATGGCCTAACTTTATTTCTAGACAACTTTTTTTTTCTCTTCTTTCTAATAGTTTTTCTTTTTACATGTAGGAATGTCAGAACCTTCTAAATAGATACAGAAATATGAACTTGGAACTAGTGACGCGAATCATCCGAGATGGTGGACCATGGGAGGATCCTGTATTACAAGCAATTCTTAAAGCAAAGCCTGTGTCACAGGAATTAGGTACTTCATTCACCACAGCAACTTTTTTAGATCAGTGAAAAAATTAATTATACCTTTTATATTGGGGTCAGGTGTTATCAGCTGGCATTGCACACAACTGTTTTTCTGTGGTAAAATTGTACTGGCCCCTTTTCTATTTGAAATGAAAAAAAAAAAAATCTTTGCTAGTAATTTCTTTACTTTGACTTTTGTGTGGATATTAGATTATTCAGATGCAAGAGCCTTCTGAGCAATTACTTATAAAATGATTTACCAAATCCAGGCATTAAACTCCTGAAACAGCTTGGAGCATGACTTGATTTCAGTTAGGCTACTGAAATAACATGATCAAATGAGAATGTGATGTGTATTTCAGTCTCGTGGTACTCCTATTTAATTTTTCTTTTAAATTCTAAAAACTTGGGCTTGTGGCTTTTCTTGGTTCAATTCAGAGTGACACCTGTGACTACGTGTTATGGCTGTTTGAGAAAGGTACTGTGCCTAGAAATGAAATTACCAGAACATTAATAAAAGCTCAGATGAGGAAAAATACACAATCCAGTATAAAGTCTTTACTAACATCTTAAGCAATGTATTTGCTAGCAGTGTTTACAGCAGATCCCTCAAAGTTTGTTTCTATGTGATAGTCAAAGGTTTTTTCTGTTTGATAGTGATAGAAAATATTAGTTCTTCTCTAGTCACAATGGTGTAATCTATGATACCATTTCGTTACTGTGTTTATGACAAAGTGTTCAGGTTGTAGAGAAGAAGAGAACTAATTATACAGTCTGACCATCTCAGTGAGCTGACTTCTTAACCAGGGAATTTTTTTTTATAGCAAATTGCCATCATAAAGTGGGTAGTCTTTGACATTTTTCTTGTGAAGCAAGTGCTTGAGCAACATAGTTTACCCATTATTTTTATTGTGTATCTCAGATGTATAGTAAAACACCTACAGAAACAAAATAATTTTTTTTGTTCTGTATTGTATGGTGAACTCAAAGTTTTGGTAGTGGTGATCAGACATCAGGTCTCAATCTCCATCTCTCCAGCAAAGAGTTAGTTTAGTCCTTTGCTTTAATAATTACCTTGATCATCATGAGACCTCTGTATGATTGCTAACAGTCTGAGGTTTTTTTAGTTTTAGTTTTAACCTGGCTGTGTAGGAATGAGATTGGCTGTTGTCACTAGATGATGGTTTTTTCCTTTGTTGCAGGCCACATCCTCCTTCCCCTCTGCTTGAGGTATTTTTCCTCCTTTTATCTTCTGATAACCCCACACTCCCTCTTTACATAGCCCATCTGTGATGACAGACATTTTATTTTAGATAATATCTTTTTGAAGCTTTTTTTTTTCTTGTCTCACTTGAACTGAAATATGATTCTTGTGTATTATCACAAAAGCAAACATTCCATGCTGCTGCTTTATAGGCTAGCAGTAGTTGGTGTATATTTTGAAACTTGGCCATATGGTTCCCTCAGATCACAATTTTAAATGAGGAAAAACTGCTTACTGCTGAATCACCAACCATTACTTTCACAAGTCAGCTTGATAAATATGTACTGTCTGAACTGTATAATCCTGTCTTGTATTGATTAAGTACACAGAGAAGCTTAGGCCAAGACAGACCTTTCTGTGTCCATCTTTGCATGAATGGTAATATACTTTCAGATGCTGCAGTTCGAGATGGCTGGAAAGGAAGGCAGTCTTTGGGCTTAAAGAAAAATAGCATGGTTGAAACATAGAAATAAATTTCAAATAGATTACAGGGAGAGTAGGGCAGATTACAGTGAACATTCAGCAGAGAATATTGGCAGACGGAGGGTACACTCACATGTAAGCAGTAATTAACTTAGAAACTAATTAAGTTTCTAAGCTGATGGTTGGTGTCTTATCCCTCTAAAGCAAAGCATCTCTCATGCTGCCTGGACAAGAATTGATGTTGTTTTCCACAAGACATTTTAAATTTATCACAGACATAATGCTCCTCTAGTTATCAGTTGTCTTTTGCTTGAGGGGTTAAAAGACCTATAGCTCTTTGTGCTGCTTTGGGAAAAGAGGGCATTCCACTAGAGGGAAGGAGCACAATCCTGATAGTGGTGTAGCTGGAGGTCAGTCTGTTTAAACACAGCATTGGAGGGTGTAAGAGAGTCCTGTCCTTGGAGATCCTGCTGGCAGAAGTGGGACTCATGGATCAGAGGGCCATTCTGGAGAGCTGTCACACAGAGAGTGGGAATGATACACGTCAAGCTGTCTTGTGGACTGCAGTATTTCCTTCTTTAAGAGAAAAATGGTATTACAGCCAGCCAGCTCTTAGATATGCAGTATCATTTTTGACTTTAGCTCATAACAAAACTGAAGTATTTCTGGCCTAATTTTTCAATATGAATATTCAGTAATCTGTTGGGCGATGTTTGCGTATGAAACTGATGATGGGGTTTATTATCCGAAGTACATTAATTGAAAAATGGAGAGGCCTTTGCTTGGCTTTAAGGATCTTTCTGTATAATCTTTCTTGCAGTTAATGACCACGGCTAGACACTGTTTTTTCTTTCGGTCATTTTCTTTACTAAATTTGAACCCAGAACTGCCGATGGATAGTGAGAATGAGATTTCTCTCTTATGAGGGACCATATGGTACGTCTGGTAACAAATCTCATGTAAAACCTTATGTCACCTTGAATAATATTCCTTTAGGTGTTCATAAGCATATAGTACCATTCACTTGTGTAAAAATAAAGTTGCTAGAGAATTTCTGTTTCTGAGAATGAGCGATGTTTTTTTAAACCAAGTGTCCTTTAAAAAAAACCTGTAACTGAAAATTTGTTATACAAATATTCTTTGTATTTTGGGAAAAAAGTTTTCTCTTGGCTCTTCAGATTGTGGTCTTCAGTAACCACTTATTTATGTTATTCCTGTTAAGCATCTCTTTCTTTTTTGTTTTTTTTCTATTCCTGTTGCTTGTAACTTTCTTAATACAGTTTTCTTCTAAGGTATAAACTTTTTGTTCTCACTTCCAGCTTTTACTGACTTTAAATTGAGTTTGTTTTCTTTTTTCTTCTTTTAAAATATGAATCTCTATACAGTAATACAGGGTATGCTCTAGCAACTGTGGGGGTTTAACTCTTTCTTTTAAGGTAGCTGCTGAGAGTATAAGAGGATGATGAAGCTGTATTGTCCAATGTGTTACATAAATGTTAACACACTACTAACACCTCAGTGTGTTCATTTGCTTGACAAGATGAAAACAATTCTTAAAATAAAAACAATGTTATTGTATTTTGTGGCCCTGATTTGGTATTTTAACTTTAAATCCTAAAACATACTAGAATCTGTATCATCTTTTTACAGTAGAGATCTAAAACATGCCTTCTATATATTTCGTAATTTCCCAATTACTTTAATGTTAAGTTTGAGTATCTTGATTGAAATTATTTCATTCAATTATTAGCTTTAAGATTAGGTTTTAGATCCGAAAAGCAGATTTCCAGAAATCAAGGGCTCCAATTTAATGGTATTTAGGCATTTAGATATCTGAAGTCTGCCCAGTATCATTTTTAGAGGAACATAAAGTGTATCTTCTACTATTCCAAGCAAAATCAAGAGGTTCAAAGTTACTTAAAGCAAAAGCATGTGAATTATAGTTAATATTTTCACCACTGTTCCAGTTTAATGGATAAGGAGTATCCTGAGTTGTTTTAAATACAGTTTATAGTGTTGGAAGTGATGTCAGTCTTGTACTTCTGACAATCACTCAGATTCCGATGGTAATCTTCTGTTTCAGAAATGTTTGTATCTGCTTCTGTGTACTGTATATTTTACTAATCTCTTGCAGAACCTTTATCTAATCTGGTAGAAACAAAATACTAAATTAAAGTACTGGCATAAGAAAAATAATTTATTTTCCAAGCCGTAGGACAGATCGATAGTATTTAATATTTGATAGCTTCTTTAGCACAGCCTTTTTATTATTATTTGTTGACATTGCACTAATAAAAACAACATTACATTTATATATAATTGTTGTTTGGACTTCGTATTCTAATTACCTTTAAATCTTTCTTTTCTGTACAGTTAACAAATATTTAAGCTCTGAAAATCCACTGTTCTTTGAACTACGTGCCAGATACCTTATTGCCTGTGAACGCATCCCTGAGGCAATGGCTCTTATCAAATCTTGCATAAATCATCCAGATATCAGTAAAGATCTGTATTTCCATCAAGCTCTTTTCACCTGTCTTTATATGTCACCATTAGAAGATCAGCTTTTCCAGGAGGTATTGTTTGTCAGTCTACATTTTTTTATATGAAGTGGTACATTTTACTTACTGTATACAAGTTGTGAAGAGAAGCATACAGAACTCTGGTTTTGTAGAACCAAATGTCATAAAACCAGGGAACTACACTGATGTAGCTTAACTGAGTGCTGGCTCAAGCTTTAAAAAGTTAAATGTTAAGTGTCTACAGATTTTGTTGACCTAAATGCATTTTTTTTGGTCAGGTTTAGCTGTAGATGTACTGTATTCTCTAAATAACTCGAGTCATTAATATTTTGTAACTTTGACTATTATTTTAGTGAAAGCACTTGAGCCTAATTGTTGTCAGTCCAGTGTTCTGTACATTATATAATTTTATTAGCATTTTGTTGTATTTTAAATTATGACTCAGTGTGTAAAATTACACTCTGGCAGAATGTGGCCCTACTTTTACTACTGATAGCACTTACTAGCTGAAAATGCTTTTCTTAACCTTGCTTTAAAAACAAGCTACCTTCATGCAAAAAACTGCAGTTGTTAAGTCTTAAAATTTCTCAGACAATTATTCTGATTGTTATTACTCTTAGGAAGTATGAAAGAATGCTAAATATCTCCAAAAAGCTCTATTTAACCGACCTACACAAAAGCTGTTTCAAATAAATCCAATGTTAATATCAATTCTTGAAGTTTGCAATAGCTTCTTGATTACAGCAGGGCTTGATAGGTTTTTATTTCGTGTTAGTAAATTCTTCTAAATTGATTTTATTTTAATTGTATAGCACTTGTTGAGGACTGATTGCAAGAGTGGAATTGAGATCATCTGCAACACTGAAAAAGAAGGGAAGACTACCTTAGCCTTACAGCTATGTGAATCGTTCCTAGTCCCACAGCTTCAAAATGGGGACATGTATTGTATATGGTAAATATTTATTTCTGGTGAAGCAGCTTAGCAGATAATAAATGCTTAATGTTGCCAAAAAATGCAGCTCATCTGAGATGTAGCTCAAGTTTAAAATACCAGGTAAAACATTCTAACGTGATTTCTAAACATATCTAGTGGGTCTCCTACACCTTTTTGCTCTTTTACACACAGTCATGTATGGTGGAAGTCTACCTAGCACATAACACTTACTAACAATTTCAAAGTAACAGAAGGGTAAGGTTTTACCTATTTTAGGCTGTAAATACCTATAAATATGGCATTAATTATTTGCAGTGGGTAACAGTCGGCAGTCTGTAGACTTTCTGGCAACAGAAATAGCTTGTCCTGCTAGTTAAATGATACTGCTTATACAAACTGAATTGTAGTATGTCACCAGTGTGTTTAAAAAGAGAATGTGTCATTCTGAAAATGTGCTGTTAATTCTGGAAACTTTTATTTCACAAACAGAGCTATAACATCAAATGGTGGTCCTGTAGAAAACATTTAAGTTAATGTCTTCATACACACTGAATCGTTTTGATAGCTAGGCATTTTTATAGCTAAGAAGGACTGTCAAAACAAATTTCATCATTCTGAGGACTGAAAGATGTCTGGGGAAGATAATCCTTCTGTTTAGCCTGTATAATTTCTGTACCTAGAGAAACATCTGCATTCCTTGATAAAGTATGCTTAATTTGTTTGATTATGTGGTTGAAGCAAAAGGCTTAATATAAATTTGATTCTTATTAATCAATAGATATCAAATTAGTAGCTTCATAATTTTAATATGGAGTTTAGTCTATACAGGATTTCTATGTTCCCAGGCTTCAGGGAATTGAAAAATAGGATGTTTCTTTTTTGTTTCTTGAGGACATAATGAAAGTCAGACATGATTGAGTTTGGTTTGTTATTAAAATTTTTCTGTAATTATTGGATGAGTAATTAATTGCATTGGCTTGAAACCTTTGGAGTTATGACTGACATACATTTACAATACAGAGTATTGCAAGTGCCTGGTGGTGCTTTTCATTCAGTCTATCCAGAAAAAGGTGGATGTGGCTGTCCCAGTAGGACAGATGAAGGTCAACCAAAGAGTTGCCTACTTTGTGTGAGTGCAATGACCAATTTTGGAATGGAATCTGACTTGGCTCATTTGTGCCCAAATGCTGCATTTTCTGACTTCTTACTTACTAGGAAATTTGCAGATGTAACCCATGTGTATTAGCTACATGGTTTCAGGGATTCAATTTTTTAAGAAATACATTTTAAATACTGGATTAAATCTACTTTGTATATCTTTTCTTGTAGTAGCCTGTTAACCTTGCTCTTACCCAGCTGATCATGAAATTTTGCGTAATTAATTTTTAAAATTGCTTTTGCAAACAAGATGTCTGTTTTCATGTTCTGGCAAAGTGGATATAGAAAATGGAATTTCAGAAAAGACTGAAATACTGTCATTCAAGGAAACCATTTTGGTATCTGTTAGGATTTTAATTTTCTGTTCAGAATACAGGATTTGAGGATCTTTGAAAGAGTTCAGAGCAATTATGTCTGTGCTGCTAGACAGCTGTTTCATTCTTTACAGATGCTGGGCCTTAGTAACTGCCTACCCAACAAGAGAATTCTGCATAATCTTTAATAGATGATGTAAACTAGAACAAAGCTTGTGAAGGCATGACTATTGTAATTCAAATTTTTGAAGAAGTAGGAGCTAGGTTAAATTAAAACCACGTAAAATATTTTTCCATAGAGAAGATTTTAATATCTTCAGCACAGCATAAGTTGTCTTATTTTGCCTGGAATTGAGGACCTTCCAGATCTAGCAAAGATAAGACATGAAAATGGATTAGAAACTGTAAATAGCAGATATTTGATATCACTTCATATTAATCTATATGAAACCTTCAACCTGGAACCATTAGCTCTTGTAATATCTTGGAGGTTGATAAACCTTAGTAGCTTTGTCACAAAGCTCTTACTGTTTTCATTGACTTTAAGAATAAGTTTTAGATTCAGATGATCTGAATTATTTTGCTGAAGTGAAAGCCCAAGTTAACAACAAAGCAAACTGTGATTGGAATCAATGAAAGCATCTGTGTATTGTTAAGAGATCAATCTGTAATAATGTAATTAATGGTTTTCTGGTATTAAAAGGTTATGTCTCTTCAGAAGAGTAGGAAAAAATTTGATGGAATGGACATAGCACAACAGACTTGCCTTCTCTGCCAGAAAAATTTTAAGTGCTGTTTTGGCAGTTTTCAATTGGTTTCTATACAGTAAAATCAGTAATTCAGATACTTTTTCCCACAGATTTTTTCAGCCTTTGATCCTTAGGTAATTTTTGTGAATTGAATAACATTTTGTCTAAGTGTGCTATCCATATTTATGGAAAGATATACTTTGTAGTTATGGACAGTAGCAAAGGTTTTAGATCTAGCTATGGTAGGGCAGCCTTAACCATTGTCTTGTGTTGCTGGTAGAGGCACACAATGGTTTTGATACTTTGCAGAGGGTTAGCAGATTGGAACATCTGATTGCTTCTGGTAGAGGTACTGAGTACTGTGATCTCACAGGAACAATTTAAATTGCCCCAAAACATGTCCATAATATTTTAAGCACAGGTCTCAGTGTGAACTAAGTTTTACACTAACCAAGAAGTAAATGCCATTAAGTACAATAGTACTATGACATAATAATGATGCAAATAGTAAACTACCCCTGCCTACATTATCTCCAGTTTATTATCTCTGCTGTGGTCAGTGAGAGGAATATTTCAAGTGATCCTGACTTCAGCATTAAAGGTGGTATCCAGAGCATTTCAGTGATAGAAATTGAGTCCTATCAGCTCTTCAAGAATCCTTTAATCCTTGACGATTATCAAAGTCAGAAATGTGCTTGAGAAGGAGAAGCCTCCATATCTGCATGGAGGAAACTATTTCACATCAGGGTCTAGTCAAAGGCTGTCCTGCTTCCAGTTTTCTCCATTACTGTTTCAGCTCTTTCCTTGTGCCAGCTGTCACACCTTTCTAGACATGTCAAGCCACTTTAACCACTAATCCCTCAGAAGAATAGTTTGAGTTTTCTCCAGTTCTCTGGGATTAATGTTTAAATGGCTTGCTCTGTAATGGTATGAGACGAAGGAGAGAATAATTGTATTGACTGTGGTAACAATTAACAGCAAAAAAGTTATTTATTTTGTACTTCAGGTTGAGACTTTTACTGAATTTTTATTAATGATTTGGTGCACAGAGCTACTAGTTTCAAACTTGTACGTGAAGTTTACAAAGATTTTATGAATTTAGGTTTCCAACCTGATAAGGGCAGAGGTGAACAGCTTGTACCTTTAGTATGTTTTTAAGACTTAATTTTTTGTGGGTAGAGCTGCCTATAGAACTCCCTTCTCAGTTTCTCCTGTGTAAGTTTAGTCTTTCTTTCAGCTTCTGTTTTCTAGGGCTTTGAATGAAAGCAAAGAATCAAGCTCTCTTATCTAGCTCTTAATGTCAAGCAGAATTGTAGAACTCTCCTAAATTTAAAAGTGAAGTTGGTGTTTTGTCATAGGCTGTTCTGTCACTTCTGTTCATGCAGGCACTGACCTCACTAGGCAAGCTTAGATCCAGAAGTTTTTTCTGATTTCTTTCTGGCACAGACTGGATACTCTGGAAGATCAGTGAAATACTTTGTTGAGTAATTGGGTTTGTGTTTTCTGAAGGAGCTGGCTGGAGGAATAAAAAAGTGTCTTTCTTCAGAAAATGAAAGTCAGATTACTCTCCTGTGTAAAATCTTTGTGCTAGCAAATTTTCTTACAAGTTATAGCCCAGTTCCCTTTCTGAGTCTGAATTGAAGCGCATGGAACGTACAAGCTGTAAATTTAATTAGCTATATTTTATAGGCTAAATGCATTATCTGTGCTCTGCTGCAGGGTCTAGCAATCTGTTCTTGTTTCCTTGTATTAGTCAGAAAGATAAGTGATGACAGCAGTATTTAAAAAAAAATTTAAAAACTGTAATAAACATAGTTGGAGAACATCAATATCTCCTGCCAGTGACCCGTATTAGAAGCTATCTTTCTACAACACACCCATTTCCCACATTCAAGCACTTCTTTTCCTGAAGGACTCCTCATCATAGTACTGAAAGTAGCTTACTCCCAAAAGCACAGAGAGCTTGCTGTTCAGCCTGACATTTATTGCTTGTGGTGATAAGGGCTAGATGCTGTAGCATCTGATTTTATTATGCAGCTCTCTGATACTAAGCTGAATACATTAATATTTTGTTGAATATTTAATTGGTTCGGTGATAGGAAATACCCTGAATGCTTTAACAAAGTAATTAAGTTGCATTTTCCATTGTGCACAGTGTGTACAACTTGTGGTGTTAATTAGATTGGTATTACATCCTTGAATATGATTTTAGTTAGAGAATATGCAAATAGTTGTTCTTAGTATTGCACCATGCTTAATGATAGAGTTCTAAAACTCAATCTAATTGAAACATTTTGTTCTGTAATTATAGGGACCTGATCTTCATTTGGAGTAAACTGCAGCTTAAATCTAACCCATCTAAACAAGTATTTGTTGACCACTGCTACCAGCTTTTAAGAATTGCTACAAATGTCAGAGTAATTTTCCCCTTCATGAAAGTCATTAAGGATGAAGTAAGTTTTCTTTGTTTTACCCCAATCCCTATTCTTTTTGTAACGAGTTACAGTAAAGAGGAGGGATGTTTATATTATATAATCATCACTTTTTGTGCAAAGTTAAAAGAGGAGAGGGAAGAATGCAGCAGGATCTTAAAACTTTTGCCATGTTCCAGAATATGCTTCAATATTATTATTGCTATTAATATATTGTGGTTTCTTAAGGTTATTTTTTTGACTGAATTCTGAGTTTTTCTTTGTAGTAAGTTTGAGGAATGTAATATTCTATAAATAAATAGGAAATTTAATAACTACATGGAGTAAATATGGAAGGTGCATCAGTTGTTGTTTTTTTTCAGCCTAGCTCTTTAATGAAATTTTTTTGTAAAATGTGCATTCTTTAGGTGAAGTTTACTAGCAGGATTCTTTCTGAACTCTTATTTTATAAGTAGGTGAATATAAATACATGGGATGTTGATGTTTGGGAGTTGTTTATATTAGTTCTGTTGCTTTTTTTTCCATGGGAGTCTGGTTTGTTTATTTATTTATTTATTTTACGTTTAAGGTGTAGAATTTTTTAAGCCTATAAGGAAAATACCACTATGTGTAGTCTATAATTATATGCACTGTAATTTCCTTTCTGCAGGTTGGTGAAGATGGTCTCCAGATATGTGTCGAGATATGTGGGTGTGCTCTACAGTTGGACCTCCGTGAAGATCCCATCATGAAAAGTCTTATTTATAAAACAATTGCTCATTTTCTGCCAAATGACTTGGAGATCCTCAGAATTTGTGCACTCTCAATCTTTTTTCTTGAGCGCACCTTGGAATCTTACTACACTGTTGAACATTTATATAAATGTGCAGATGAAGAATACAATGAGTGCACTAGTTCTGTTCAAAACCGTGTACGTTTTGAATTGCTTCCAATTTTGAAAAAAGGTTTGTTTTTTGATCCAGAGTTTTGGAATTTCTTGATGATCAAGCAGAATTGTTTAGCCTTATTGGGGGATAAAGCCTTTGTTGGCTCAAGTGAAAGTACACTGGAAAACTCTACTCCAAATACAGAGAAGATAACAGAGTATAGTGCTCTGAGTGAGGAACGTGTCTGTTTAACAGATGTAAGCAATGGGGAGCTTGAACCTGAAGACCTCTCTGAAGCCCAGCCCAAAGGTAATGCCAAAAAGAACCATGAAGCTCTTGAGGCATCTGAAATGATGGATGAAACTGTACCAAGACACCGCTGTGTGATATGCAACAAGGAATTTCTTGGTGGCCACATTGTGAAACATGCACAAGCTCACCAAAAAAAGGGCAGTTTTTCCTGTGTACTTTGCACCAGAAAGTTCAGGCAAAAAGGACTCATGCTGAAGCACTTGAAAAATCATGTCAGGAAGATAGAAAGGCAACATCTTGCTGCAGTTCGTGAGGCTGGTCAGCAGGCTCCAGCTCTCAATGAACTAGAATGTTCTGATGTTTCTCTCTCACTTGAAAATGGGAATGCTGATGCTTCTAAAGAAAATGAACCAGAGACTGCAGTAGCTTCAAGCGTTGACCAAGTGATCCAAGTGGAGGAGGAGAATGCAGAACAGGTATTTGATGCAGTGGGAAACCACTTAAGTGATGAGGATGATGCTACTGAGAATAGTAGTGACAGCTGTTTTAATAATGTTCCAGATGCTTTAAGTACAGAAAGTTTGCCTGAAGATGATGAGAGCTCCAGTAAAGAGTCGCCTGTTCTGCATAAAGTCAATGGAGCCTTTTGCCTTCAAAAAGACATTGATGCTATGGATGAGGAAGGAAGCTTTAAGTGCCCTGCTAATGGTTGTGCTAGAGTGTTCAAAAAGATAAGATTCCTCAATAAACATGCAAGAAAAGCTCATCCAACTGATCTGAAGGTGCAGCAGCATATAATGAAATGGAATAAGGGAAAGTGCCGGTTCTGCCAGAGGAAATTTGCTGATTCCCAACATTTTATAGACCATCTGAAGAGGCACGTGTATCCAAATGTTTACTTTTGTTTACACTTTAATTGTAACCAGAGATTTAAGCTGTCGACTGAACTTGCAGAGCATACAAAAAGTCACAGTGTTTTTAAAGCTCAGTGCAATTTTGCAGAGTGCTGTGAGCTATTCGAAGAGCTTCCTTTGCTTTATAAACATGAGGCTCAGCATTATTTAAATAAAACACTAGAATGTTCAGAAGATGCAAGTGAAAAAGATTCTTCAGATGATCCTTCAGAACTTTGTAGCTACCAAGATGATGCTGAATCTATTAATGAGAAGGAAGCTGTAGATTTACCAATTCCAACTTGGAAGTCAAGGAAGGATTCTACAGAACCAAAGACATATATTCAAAGTGTTGAGAAGAAAACAAATAATGTCATTCACAATGGAAACGACAGCTCATCTGAGGGTAGTGCTACAGTTTCAAGTTTGATAGACCAAAAGACACCTGTATTACAGCCAAATTCTGAGAACTGTAATGTTGTTTATGACCAACTAGTCAATGGGCACAGTGACCTAGATCAGACATCATCGAAATCATCAGAAACACCTTTGGACAGAGTGGCAAGTGAAACAAGGACAGAAAATGGGTCGGTGTTACCAGTTTTACAGAATTGTCATGATGTACCCCAAAATAATGCTGCTGCCTCACAATTACCTTCTAAACCAAATCCACCAACAGAGAATACTTCATATGGTGTCATCTTAACAAAACCCTATGTTAGACCATTGCCTCCAAGTTACCTTGATGAGCGATACATTAGCATGCCAAAACGTAGAAAAATTTTGGCTGATAAAGTAGATGCTCATTCTGAACAAGATGAATTTTGTAGCAAAACAACAGAAAGATTTAGATGTGGCAACTGCTTGACCATCTACTGTAATTCAGAAGCACTTGAGGCTCACCTTGCACAAAAGAAGTGTCAGACGCTCTTTGGATTCGATTCAGATGATGAAAGTAAGTTATACACTCTTTCTGGGTTGGTTTTTTTGGAGGTAAACACCAGCCAGAAATTGTCTTTGAAAACAGGCAACTGTATCTGGTGGAACAGATAAGGCAGACATGACTTCTGAGCAATTGTAGTATGCTAGAACTTAGACAACTAAGTCACAATACTGTGCTAAATTGAGAGTTCCAATTGGACATGGTGTTTAGAGTAAGAATATTGGTGAGAATTTCTAGGCAACTGTAATGAAAAAGCCATCTCAAAACAGGGGGTAATTCAATTTGTCTTTACTTGCATGTTTCAAACTAAACATGCTGAAAAATGTAAGCAGTGTTCTAGATCAGAGAATGATTTCCATTGGTTGTTAGTCTTCATTGTAATCCCAGTGCATTCTCTTTTCCAGGTGCCTGATTCACTGTTGTGGGAAAATGTATCAGAGGAGTGGTGTAAGAAAACACTACGTGAAGAAGCATCAATTCGTTTCCCAGTTGGCCTTAATCATAATGCAGTCTCAAATTACTAAAGAAAAGAAACATGACCTTGGTAAAGACAAAGCACATTTTCTAGACAAAACTCACAGAGGAATAATAGGAGCTCTGCAGGTCTTGAGTCCAGAAAGACTGCTACAAAATCCCCAAAGTACCAGTTATCCTAAAAGCCACATTCATTCCAAATCTGTGATTGAAACTTAGCGGCACGGTTGTATTGTCTTGCCACCTAAAAATGTTTTGTTTGGGATACAGAGAGCTGAAAATTCTAATGTGATTGTAGGCATGGAAGCTGTAGTGGTGAAAACTGGTGCGTTACATACAGATGGAGTCATCACAGAAATGTAGGACAGCAAAGACCAACTGTTCCTGCTCAGCTAGTTTGCTTACTGAATACTTCATCACACTGCATGTATGGCAAAATAAGGTGATAACTTGCTTGAATCAACAGATATATAAAAACTTAATGAGAGGAAAAAAGAGGAAAAAACAAAAAGGTACTTAAGATCTGTTCATTGTAGCAATGGCTCACACTTGCAAACCTAAAGGTTTAATTGTAAAATAAGCTGTTAAGTAGTTCTGGAACTTAAACTTAATAACTCAGTAATGCCTCTGCTAATAATCCTCTGTGAAATTAAACAGATATTTGCATTAGTTCTGCTTCCTTTTCCCTTCCTGAGAGGTAAAAAAAGAATGCAAATTTCAAATCATGCTTTTGAATTCTAGAACATTCTTGCCTTAATTTTGGGTTGGATTAACATAGAAGGTTATAAAATTATGATCACAGATATGTGTGCATTACATTAATAGAGACAGTTCGCCCACTTTCAGAGATCTGTATGATGTTTGAGGCACCAAAGAATTATTTTTTGCAGTTGCAAAAAAAAAAAAAATTGATTTAAAGGCATCATTCATTATATATACATATATACACACACTATATATATATTTACATATATAAATACATTTAAATTTTTTAAACATTAATGGGAACCTTATCAGCCAAATGCACTTTCACATTTTTTGCTTTCAAGTTACCAACCAACCTGTAAGGACCCAGTTGTTATTTTGAATGTTCCCAGGCTCCCCTTTCTATGTTCAAGATTGCTAATCTAGTTAAATTTGCTTAAACGTACTTGGAAAAACAAGGTTAATTTCTAAGTATTACAGTTTTAAAATTCTGAAAACTCAGTCAGTAGATACAACAAAAATTTCTGTGTAAAGTCTTTTAAATGTACCTTTAATCTTTGGTGCTTTTTTGCTTTCTCCTGGAGCTCCATGTGTTTCAAGAGGCTTTAGAAACATGATTGAGAATTGTGTTTTTTTGGTTTAAAGTGTGTATATAAGTGCATCTGTGTACATGCATAGACTGTGACCATAATTTTTTGTACCTGCATTAAACTCATTTTTGTTCAAAGATGCTTTTCTTGGACACCACCATTTGTTAATACCATGTGTTCAGTATATACACTGTGGGGAACTGGAAAACTGAATTCTTACATAGGTAAACATGAGCATCACCTAACCACCTGTCAGAAATACACTAAACTGACTTAAAGTGGCGAGTGGGTGGTAACTTTTTGTTTTAAGTTATGATTTTAACTTCTGAAGACATTTCGTTTTCTTTAAACTACTCTGATACCTGGTATTCTCAGATACTTGCAGTATTAAACAACTTTAATTGGGAGCAAAAAGCTAATCATAATTCATAATGTGTAGGTGATAATTCTACATTCTTTTAGTATGTTGAGTACTGTAGCCCTGTACTAGGCCTGCAACTTCTAGGGCTGAAAATTTTCCAAATCCAGAATTCAAAATTCGTTGGGGGTTTTTTGGTGTTGTCTTTTGTTTCTTCTTTTCCCAGGCATTAAGCATTGTATGATACGATTGGAAGTACTTCTTCAAGATCTGTCACTTTGATTCAATAAATACAGAAGTACATGTGTAATATAAGCATGCAAGTATTTAAAAGCTGCCTGCAGTTATACATGAGCTTAGGAGCTTTGTTGGATCAAAGTTTGTCCATTTCATTGCTGATAATCGTATTCTAATAACATTCCTCCAGGTGGCTGTTGCTTGGATTTAGACTTTCATTTTTAGACTGTCTGCTCTAACCTGAACCTCACAGTTCCCTGTAAAGGTCATGTAAGTTCTAATTTTCAAACAGTTGCCGCTTGGTAGGCACCTTTCACAAAAAAAAAAAAAAGACATGCTGAAAATAGGTTGAAAGTGGTCATATCTGTGGAGAAAGGTCACTGGTACTTTGGTTATTTAGCCATATTCATTAAACTATATAAATTGTATAGTTTGGATAATTTATAACATTAAACTTTGTGATTTTAATATCACATTGAAGGTTCGGCTGTACTCGTTTCTTTTATTGTTTAACACCAGTGGTATGGACAAAAGACTCAAAGGGGGGTGGTAGTGTTACTATTTTCTTAATTTATTTGGTACTGTATAACACCTTTCTGAATAAATGCAGTGTATGCATTTTGGGACTCTGTTAATTTGTAAAAGCTGTTACAGGTTCAGCAAGAAAGGAAATTTGTGCTTCCTTGTTGAATGTTAAATTATTTTACTTTGCATTTTATATAAGAGTACAAATTAAAACTGAGCCATCAAACTGCAATAAATCAACAGTAGTGTTTCATTTTAAAACCTTTTTGTACTGTACATAGATTTGTTCAATAAAACATTGTCTTTGTTGTTGATAGAAATTGATTTGTCTTTTGGGGAATCACTCTGAAAACACTGCTGCAACATATTTATAGTTAGCCTGTGCTGTTTGGTATATGGTTGTTGCACAGCACCTTTGTAAAGCTGCCAGGTCTTGATGTTACTTCCAGGTGTGTGGATATTTGGATTTGAACAAACTGAATATGTTGAAGTATATCCAAGAATGTCCAGGACTAGCAAGGAAAATAGAACAGAACTGTCTCTCTCTTCCCCCCACCCCCTCTCTTCCTTCTAGCTAATACCTGCTCTGGTAAATTTGGGACCTCTTATTTAACTAAGTCTTCAAACGGTCATATTATTTTCACAGATTCTTTACAAATAAGTAACTGCTAAAGAGAGAAGCGTGGCTGTGTGTGAAGGAGAGGAATAGGTCATTAATCTGAGATGCATGAAAACACCTACTGCAGGAAAAGCTTCCCTCAGCATTTGAACCATAGACACCCAGCCATCCACTACTCAGGCTTGACTGTCTCTAACCATCTTCAAAACACTGGCAACTTTAAGATCATTATTTAAATCATTAAATAGTTGGCCACGTGCACTGGGGCCCAGACTTTGTCTTTACTGATAGGCCTATATAATGTACAGGCAGCATTTATTGTTCAGATGATGCACTCCCTGATAAATGGAATCTATCAGCACACCAGGGGAGGTTGGAATCTGCTCAGTGATCACTCCAAATCTGGGGGGCAGTACAGGCCCCTGAAATTTCTGACCTGGTGCTGCATGGCTTAGGTAGAGGTGTTTTTACATGTGGAGAATGGTGTAAGGTTGGCAGGGCAAAGATGGAGGCAGTAGTGGTTGGAAGGACTACTAAAGCTTGCAAGGGAAAGTTGCATATGGTGTTTAAAGAAAACTGTGTTCATTTTAATGGTTTGTGTGGTGTTTACCCCAGGGGAATAATGATTTTAAAACACGGTGGATGTTAACCACCCTGAAACTTGTGTAGGGCTTGAAAGCCAGTCCTGGTGTCACAGACAGGTCTGGATGTAGCAATTTCAAGATCCCTCTGTTTCTAACTTGTCTTTTTCCTGCATTAAATTGTTAAAATTCTCCAGTGGCCCTGCAGTACAAGTGCCAAATGCTGGTTGAAACCTCTTTGGAAGATTGGCTGGCAATAATATATGGAGCTGAGCCTCAGTTGTTGCACTTCATGAGTTTGTTTCTGATCATGTTGCTAAGAGAGGTGTGGGAACCTCTGGTGTGATAAACTTGTTCCCGTTGCATTGTTTATAGTCTCCTCCACTGAATCCTGTAGTACAGAGAAAGATGGTATAATTACACTTTCTGTTGCTGAAAAAAGTTCAATGCTGCCATCAGAAAATGCTGGATTATTTAGATCTATTATTCACAGTCCTGTAAATTCTTAATGTTCTTTGATTGCAGGTTTCGGATGTCATAGGCAAAGTTTTAAAATGTTTGTGGTTTTTGTTGTGTTTGGGCTTTTTTGTATGTAGCTTTACTTTAAACTTAGCTATACTTTCTACAGGGCAATGTATTAGAATGGCAATGTATACATAAGCCATTTGATAAATTAATTGCAAAATATATTCATATACCAAATGTAAACTTTTATGCCCTGGATATTGTTTTAATTCTTTTGACAAGAATTAATTTGTAGACAAGAGGATGACCATGAGCCAGCAATGTGCCCTTGTGGCCAAGAAGGCCAATGGCATCCTGGGGTGCATTAGAAAGGGTGTGGTTAGTAGGTCAAGAGAGGTTCTCCTCCCCCTCTATTCTGCATTGGTGAGGCCGCACCTGGAGTATTGTGTCCAGTTCTGGGCCCCTCAGTTCAAGAAGGACAGGGAAGTGCTTGAAAGAGTCCAGCACAGAGCTACTAAGATGATTAAGGGAGTGGAACATCTCCCTTATGAGGAAAGGCTGAGGGAGATGGGTCTCTTTAGTTTGGAGAAAAGGAGACTGAGGGGTGACCTCATCAATGTTTTCAAATATGTAAGGGGTGAGTGTCAGGGAGATGGAGTTAGGCTTTTCTCAGTGGTGACCAGTGATAGGACAAGGGGTAATGGGTGTAAATTGGAGCACAGGAGGTTCAAGTTGAATATTCGAAAAAATTTTTTTACTGTAAGGGTGACAGAGCCCTGGAACAGGCTGCCCAGGGGGGTCGTGGAGTCTCCTTCACTGGAGACATTCAAAACCCGCCTGGACACGTTCCTGCACGATGTACTCTAGGTGGCCCTGCTCTGGCAGGGGGGGTTGGACTAGATGATCTTTCGAGGTCCCTTCCAACCCCAAGGATTCTATGATTCTATGAAATAACAATTTCTGAGTAGAACTCTACCCAAAGCTGGCAGCCAAATGCAGTGTTGTAACTTTTCTCATCAGTGTGGCTGGTAAAAAACACAGGAAAGCTTTGGTGACCAGTGTTAAATGACTAAACATTGAACTGTGAGTCCAAGAGGAGTTGGTGCTTGGGTGAATGAAGCACCAAACAATTAGAAGCAGCTGGACAGACCAAAGTAGTATTCAAGGGCACTAGAAATAATCCATGTAAGTTCAAGACAAATGTCAACTTTAAAGTTGTTTGGTGGTTAGATGACTTTAAGCATTTAAATTTTGTATGTTGAAAATTGAAAAGGTTATATTGGTAACTTTTGTTTTAATTTGTAGAATTATCTAAGAAAAATGACATCAGTGATGGCAGGTAGGAGGTACAGTATCAATTTAAGGTTATGAAATTGGGCAGCACAGTTAAAGTGAACATGCTTCATGTTCCTTTTTTGTAATCTATTCTTTCAGGCTACACATCTCTATCTGTCAGCATTAATTTACACTACACAAGCTAACTTGTTGAAAAATTTAGGATAACAGTGGCAAAATAAGTGGATGCAATTGCCAGAACCATTTAACTGCACGTGAGTATCCTCAGGTTGTTAGAGTTTATGACTGTGTCCACCTAAAAGCAGCAGTTTCTATGGGTGACTGTAAAATTTATATCTGTGTTTGCTTTTTTTATGGAGGCAGTTTGAGTAGCTTTCAAAGGAAGGAAAAAGAAGTCTGTACCTGGTGGTTCAGTTCAGTTCCTGCCACTCTAAATAACCTCTGATATGCTTTATGCTCTTTTGCTGGTATTAGAGCAGTGCCTGTGTGGCTTAGAGCAGTATTTAGCACTGGCTGAAGCTCTCTTCACGTGTCTGAGTGCCATTAAATCCAGTACTGTCTGCCTCAGTGCCTGACTTCTGCACTGTGCTCATATAAAAAAGAGGATGATTGAGTTTTTATGGGTGTCAGTTGCAGTAAATAAAATTCTGAACACACGGAGAGGAGGCAGGACAGGGGGAAAGGATCACTCGTAGTGATTCCTTGAGTTATGACTGCAGTTTAATTTTACAAGAGTTCTACTTACCTTGTGTTTATATATGCTGATAATTTTGCTGTTTCTTCCCCTGTAGGAATGCCAGTTTACATCCCTTGTCAATGATCAAAGTCCATTTTGAAAGTTTAAATTATTCTATGGGCAGTTCTGAGTTACAAGAAAGAAAAGAAAAGATGAAACAAAAAACTATTTCTGAGATTTTTTTCCTTCATTCCTCCTACCACCTCCAAAGGGGAAGTACTTCCAAGGTATATTAAAAAAAAAAACAAAACAAAAAAACCCCCCCACAAAACAGTCAGTTCTAAACATTAAAGAAGCTGTCCAGTCTCTGTGATGACAATGCACTTTTCTTCTCTAAGGATTAATGGAATTGTGACCATTCTAAGGCAACCTGCCAGTCTAAAAATAATAATAATAATAATAATAATAATAATCACTGAAAACACAGCAAACATATCAAAATAATATGATTTTTTAAATGTCATCTTGATCCTCAAGCTTCCCCTCCCCCAAATTCTAGAGTATTTAGTTAGCTGTTAATCCTCTAAAGGCTGCAAATCTAAACAGGTTTATTGAAACAAGCAAAATTAATTTATATTTCTTGAATGCATTTTCTGATTTTAAGCTTGCAGGATGAATTTTTAAAAATCAAAAAGTTCAGCAAAATTTCCTTGGTGTCCTGTAAGCTGTCCAGTTTTTCACTAACCAGTTTTTCTTTGTGAACTCCATCCTGAATATGCAGAATGGTGGTGGGAGGTATTTCTTTTTCATGAAGGGCACACAAGTAACTGGTTTTGCAGAACATGTAGTAGATGTATGGCAGGGGCATGTACATTATATATGAGAGACAGATCTTGTCAATAGAAGCTGCTACATGCTGCTTGAACTGCATAAAGAATATTAAATCAATGTACATGTGAGGGAAAATTTGGCACAGCAAACGTCTTGTTGAATCTTTCCAGATGCTATAGAACAGAATTTTTATCTGAATGTTGGACTTAAAATTATTGAGCCAGATTGATTCAGCTGTTTCTGGTTTATTTTGCTTTCATTGCTGTAGCTCAAGAGAATAGCTGCTTACTTTAGCTGAATGTTGCTTGTTTGCCTATGATGAACCTGGGGGAGCTGCATGAACAGTTTTTTTAGACCTCAAAGAAGAAGCAATCTGCTGAAACGAATGTATGTGTAACATGCAGGGTAGAGATGTGTTCTGTGTTCATGCAGATGTTCTCTGTCTTAGGTTTACAAGATCTTGAGGGCAGGCATTCATTATTATTATTATTATTATTATTATTATTATTATTATTATTTCAAGCATTGGAATGGGCTGCCCAGGGAAGTAGTGGATTCTCCGTCCCTGGAGATATTTAAAAAGAGACTGGATGTGGCACTCAGTGCCATGGTCTAGCAACCACAATGGTGGTTCAAGGGTTGGACTCGATGATCTCTGAGGTTCCTTCCAACCCAGCCAATTCTATGATTCTATGATTATTACAGGTCTGAACAGCCTACCATAAAGAAATGTTCCCTGGCTTTGTCATCTGTTGGAGGAAAAGCCTCACTAGTAATTTTAACTCCCGTCTTCAAGCAGTGGTCTGTGTATCCTTACAGAATCTTGGTCTCCCTGTTTTAGAAACCCCAAGCAGCTTTAGCACCAAAAGGTGCCAGCCTCCTTCTGCTACTCATATTGGAGCATGGGTTCTAATGAGAGTGCCTGCTTTTGCTGCCACGGTGAGGTCAAGCACTCCCTGCATTTGTATTTTTCTCACTGTTAGTCCTCATCTAGCTTACAGTCCTCAAGCTCAACTGAAGCTTCTGTTGTTTTCATTTTTTGTTCATCTTTCCTCCTTTTTCTTTTCCCTCACAACCCCCCAAAGAAGACCATTGTTTTTTTGTCTGCCCTGCACTGAGCTAAATGCTGCTCCTCCAGTTGGCAGTAAAGGTTCAAGCTTCACATGCAGAACAAAAGCAGCTTTGGTTTATAGAAGTTAATTTCCTGAGGGAGATGCTGCACATTTGTGGACATGGGTAGCTTGCTTCGTGTTGGCTCCCAAGGTGTCCCAACAGCTCCTTTAGTGGAAGATTTACTCCATCCAGCAGTGGCTGCATCTCAGATACCCAAAGATGGTACCACAGCTTGAGGAAAAATCATGGTTGAACAGTTGTGGGTTATGGGGTTTCTGTCTTCATTTGCATCCTCTGGCAGGGAGGTGAAATCCCCACACACCCGGGGGTCAGCAATGGGGTCAGAGCCTTTGTTGTGGTTCTGCACTTGGTTTAAGGAGCAGGGGAAGAAAACCAGGACGGCAGCTTCACAACCTGACGGCAGGGAGGCGCGATACTTAAACGCAAACTCTTCATATATACATTTAAATTCACTTTCTTGTGGCCTTCCCTTCCCCCTGGGACAGGCTGCAGCTCTTGGGCTCTCATCTGCCCGGCTCTTGCTCTCCACGGACAGCTGCAAAGATGGCTTAGGATGCTCCCGCCCTCCCGTCCGCCTCAGTGGCCCGCAACACGGGGAGGTTTCTCGCTGCTGGAAGGAGGCCGGCGGCCCGGCATCACGGCCCGACATCAGGGCCCGAATACGGCCCGGCATCACGGCCCCTTTCTCTCCGGCAGCTCCTGAGCGGAACCTCAGTGCTGGCTACTATTTCCACCCGGCGCCTATCACCGTCACGGGAGGGGCCGGTTAGAGCGGCGCACAGGAAGCTGCCGTTGCTAAGGCTGCAGTTGGGGAAGCGGCGGCGGCTCCGGCGAACCCGGCCGGGGCGATGGCGTCGCTGGGGCTGAGCGAGCGGGAGCAAGCTGGTTGCCGCGAACTCCTGGAGTTTCTGGGGACTAACGACCTGATGGCGCTGACGGACACCGTCACCAACCGCCTGATACACCCGGAGAACCGCCAAGGTGCGAGGAGCCTGCGAGGGGAACGCTGACTCCTGCGGCGGCCTTCCCGGCCCGACCGCCTTCCGTACCGGGACGGTAACACCGAATCTTGCCCGTCTGTCTGCCTTGACGGGCGCGGCTACCTGACCCCTTCCCGGCCGGCCCATGGGCTTATCGGCCGCTCAGACACGTCCGGGTCGGACGTGGAAGCAAGGGTGGAGGCTGCGGGCGTGTTTTTGCTCCAGCGCCGCGGACTTCGGGCCAGACTGGCTCAGAGCTGTGGGCTGGGGGGGGAGAAGACTTCGGCCGGTGTGCTGCAGCTGGCTAGGGGGGGTTCGTAGCGCCCTGCCCAATGAAGGCTGCGCCTTTTTCGGTTGTAGCTGCTCGGAGCCTTTTCCTCCAGTGGTCTGGGTACATCGGAGCAGCACCAGGATGTGGCCGGTGGGAGTTGTTTTAGCCAAGGAACTTGCTAGTGGCTTGTAGCAGATTTTCAGTTCTCAAGAGCTTCCTTTTCTCTTAGACCGCCCTCCTCGGTGAGCCTCACATCCTGCTGTGCCCCGGCTGTGCCCTGTTAGTGCTTAGAACGTGTTTAACCCATTGTCTGTTGCTGTTTGCGTTAATGAGGTTTGCTTTCAGGTTTTGAAAAGGTAAAACAAAGATTTAATATTGAATGTATTTTTTCGTAGAACACGGCACTTCCAGGTTTGACCATCCCCCAGCACTTCATAGATGCTAAGATTTGTTTCATCCAACTTGATTTTCCACAAGACTTACCTGAGGCCACTTAATAAAATATTGCCCTGAAATGTAGTCATCCAGAAATCTTGAATATGTTTCATGTGATGTATCTCAGGCCTGTAAGATTTCTCAAACACCAATCTTGAAAAATTCTTATGCCTGTAGTTCTTACCTTTTATTTTGCAGTGGTTGTAAGTTAAATTAGAAATTTTTTTTAGTTCATTCTGTTTTGTTTTTCCCCATCAGTTATTATCTCCCTGCTTCAACTCACAGATTTTATGAGTAGAATTTTAAGTACTCGGCCTCAGTGCTTGCTACCACAATTACTTTAAAAGTGAATTGCAGTTTGTTATGTTTCCTAAATTGAACCAGTCTTGTAGCTGATTTTTTTTAATGTTACTGTGCTGTGATGCATGGTGTTTTCTCATGAACCTGGAAGTATTAATTTTATTAGCATGAAAAATAAAACAGATTTAATTCTATTTCCATCAGCCTTCAGAAACCCAGATGGAACCTCATTTTAACAATGTGTTACCTGAAAAATAGCAGACTGCTTGTGCTAGAATTCTTGTTCAGCATATGAGTCATCAAAGATTATCTTAGTTATCTTTTTGGATTTCTGTCAATTTTCTGTTAATGGGAAAAAATTGAAAACTTGGAAATTTTTGAAAATAACAACATGTTCTCTGACCAAATCATCTGAACATTTGATACATAAATTAAGATTCACATTCCATATTCAGAAGAACCATAAAAATTTTATCTAGTTCTTCATTCTCTGTGTCATTTTTATCCTAAGAAGGTAGGTGGATTGCTTATTTGGAACTATCTCAGAGCTTTTCAAATGAAAAATGAAACCAAACTCAGCTACGTGGAGTTGCTGTATGGTGACACAAAGCAGGAAGTTGTGGGTAATTTCCTGTTACAGGAATTTGTTTTGAAGGCTAGCTGCATCTTGGGAAGTACTGGTGAAATAACATTGTGTGCAACAGACTTTATACTTCTTGAAGTAGTCAAAATTTCTATATAGATTGAAAATACTTCTAAAAAATGTTAGAAATTTAATTTGGAAGAGCTGCATCCTTTTCATCAAACTCAAATAATGCATAATAAGTTCCAAGCAGCCATTGATACTGGAGGAAAATAATTCTGAAGTAGCAGGGACTTCAGTATAAACAACATTGTTTCAAAACGTGTTCCCAAGTCTATAGGTGTCTTCTGTGTCTAGCAGGAGGAGGTCAGATTTCAGGTTGAAAAAAAAACTTTAAAGTATTTGCATTTCATTTAAGCATGTTGTGTACTTTATTTGGAGGTGCTGCTCAGGAGTTTAAGGAATGACATTGGTATGGGATTTAATAATGAGAAAAGCAACTGTTAACTCGAGTTTCTTTACTTGCAGAAGCCATTCGTGCCATTTTGGCTTACAGCCAAAACGTAGAAGAAGTTCTGAAACGCAGAAAAGTCTGTCGAGAAATCCTCTTTAAGTATTTGACATTACATGGAATTCTAGTGCCTCCTTCCTCTGAGAAGAATCAACTCATTGAACATGTAAAGCAGTACTGGAGTAGGCAGCTCACAAGATGTGTCTCAGAGTCAGGGGAGAAAAAAACATACACAGAGGTGAGTACTGCTTTCTGAAAGACCTGTGGGTGTTTAGCATTGCTTTTGCAGGATAACCAGGGTAAATGTTCTTGCATGCATCTAAAAGGTGGCTTTTCACTTGTATTTAGGAATGTACTGAATCTCTGTAACTCTTGGGTTTGTTTGATTTTGGTTGGTTGGTTTTTTTTTTCCTCTTTTAAAAAAATTACATCATTTTAAAGTCTCTGTGCCAATGTATCACTTTCAGAGCACACACTTCTCAGTCTTGCAAAGTGTATGTCACAGTTTAGCCACATCTGGTAACAACCAGCCCTCTTCTCACTTACCCCTCCCACCCCCACTGTGGGAGAGGGAGGAGGAAAGACATTTAAAGGCCATTAATCAAGACAAGGATAGGGACATTTTCACTGTACTAGTCCATGGGCTGCTGAGGGGCAGCTGCCATCTCACCATGGGCTGCAGGGAAATCTCTGCTTGAGTACCTTTTCCCCCCTTCTTTCTCACCAATCCTTTTATCTCTGCTCTGGCATTACTCTCACTTCCCCATCTACTGTGCTCTGTGGGTCTTTTTGTAGTTTCATTTTCCCCTATGTCATTCACAGAGGCACATCCACCTTCCCACATCTGCTCAGCCTTGGCCAGAGGCAGGGCCTGAATTGGAGCCAGAGGAGCTCCCAGCAGCTTCTCTCAGGAGACACCCCTGTCACCTTTACACAATCAAAACCCTGCTGCACTAACCCAAGACACTATATTAGTGTGTTTGAAGTCTAATGTGTTGGGTCTTCTGCATACTTTTAATATTTAAGTTGTACTGTAAGCTAAAACAGAAGCTATTTGCAACTAATTCTGTGGATTTAAGGACAACTGAAAACAGTTTTAATGGTACAGAAGTTCTGCATAGTCCCTTGTCATTTTTTCATCATAAACTTCTGGTATAGATTCGGATTTCCTATCATATTCCATCCACATCAGGCTTTAGCAATACCATTGGCAAGATGCACATCAGGGCAGAGCAAAAAGATGCTGTTGGTAGCAGATCATAGGGTGAAAACATGTCACACTTGGGTCAAAATGTTGCAAGGGAGGGAATGGAGAGAAAACTTCCACTTTGTAAGTGGCCTTGATCTACTTCTAGAGACAGTGCAATCAAAGCAGCACTGTCTGTAAGCTGTATTTTGTTCAGTTAAGAGTGCAGAATGGATTTTAGCTAATTTTTATGTCACTGAAATGAAAAGCCTATAGCAGTGCTGTGCCTGTGTCATTTTTTTGCTTTATGCTAGTAATAAACACAGTATAAATAAATGTGTTTTGGCAGTTACAGATTGTTTTGAAGTTCAAAATTTTGACATTTACATCCATCCTGGTAGTGTCATGAACTGCCAGTGTTTTATTAGTTTTATTATAGTTTATTATTTTATTAGTTGGGGATCTTTACCGTGTAGTTCGGAATGGCCACCTTGCTCTTTCCGTGTTGTACTTCAGAAACCTGATGGGCAACAGCCCCACCAGCTGGACTGGGAGAGCTCTGTAACTGTTGATAGCCTATTGCATTGAGTTTTCTCTCAGGGATTAACTGATGAGAATTATGATTTAGCTGAAGATTGTTTTCAAAACAGTTTTTAGTGTGAGTAGCTTTGGAGGAAAAAAAAAAAAAAAGAAAAAAAGTCACTTTTGCAAGAACACTTCCCAAATGTTACTCTAATAGTTAAGTTTTATGATGAAAGGTAAATAAGTTGTCCAAAGTATTATTTATTATTTTGAAGTTATTATTATTATTATTTATTCTGGAAAACAAGGAAAGTGGCTTGTCTGTAACATATGGGGAACTAGTGGAAGATCTGCTTTGAGTAGTTTCATTGTTTCTTTTACTGACCCAGTCTTCTCTAAGGCTTCCACAGAGTTCAAGAATCGTAAGACCAAGCCTTTTCAAATTATTCTTTGAAGGTCTGGTTATCTGCTAGCAATGCTTACTTTGTGTCAGTACTTAATTGTGCTTTCTCATCAGTTTCAGTGTTGAACAAAGGATTTTATAACAGTCTGAAGGCAGGATTTTTTTGATGGGTTGACTGGAGTTTCAGTAAGCCTATGATGCTATGTGAAAGTTCCTGCAGCACTCCTATCCCAATGACATATAGACTGGTTTAAGTGATTAGTTGTAGAAAATTAACTGAGCTATTCCTCAAGACTTTAGTCTGTTTTGTAGGAACAATGGTAACATAGATTACAGTTTTCTTTGATTTGGGCTCTTTTCCTGTTAAGAAATACGATGAAGACTACAAATTCACTCATAAAAGTGACCAAACATCTTACAGATGATTTTGGGCAGCTAAATTCAGGTGTGTGATCTAGTGGACAAAAAATTCTGGAACACATTAATTCTTTGATTCCATTGACATAGGTAAAATATCCAACCAAATCTGAAGTATTCTGTCAGCTGCAAGTTATAGGATGTGCGTGTTCCAAATGTGGCTTTGTGATAAGACCTATTTGTTCTCATCAGTTATATAAAGATGCAGAAACCAAAGCAATTCACCAGCTTAGAAAGTATGAAAAAGAAGAGCCTGAAAATTACAGGAAACAGGACATGTCAACATAATTATTTATAAGCACTTTTTAGTTGATATGCCTTAATTTGAAATTATCTTTTCAGATTGGGTCTGTCCTTTTTTTTCTGTAACCTTCTTTTGGAAATCAAAGTTGGAAATAAAAGTTAGTTAATAACTTTCTACTCAGTAGAAATTTTGTCTCAGTGTGAGAATCCTGGTCTCAGGGAAGTTGTTCAAAAATCCTTCACCTGCCCTTTTTCAGTAGAACCAGCATTTTCCTCTGTATAGGAATTGTAGACCAACATGAAACTGAAGGACTCCTCTAAATATGATACAAGGCACTGTGATTGTCTAGATAATCATGATACTAAAATGAAATAAGATGTTATTGTGTTTCTTTTATTCAGGCATTTCCCTTGAAGAAGATTTAGTGTGCTTAAAATAAGGATTTGCATGATTTTGTGTTGTTATAAATGGTTATATTGCATGGTAAGGCTAAATAATTCTAAGGGAAAAATGTGCTTGATTGCAGAGTCATGGAGAGAGGAAAAAGCCACCACAAAATGACATTCATCATCTAGGAGAAGAATTCTGTCAATGGTTCTTTGAACTCCTGAATTCTCAACATCCTTTGGGAGTAAAATCTGAAGGAAGATGGGGACCAGAGCATTTTTGGGAGGATGCCAAAATGAAATTTTGTTACAACACATTAGAAAAAAACACAGAAGAATATGTTGGTGCAGAAATAGTCAGCCTTCGTCTGCTCTCCTTGGTTAAAGAAGAATATCTTTTATTCAATCCTAATTTGCGTGCCAATGGACTAAAATGTGTCATGTCTCCACATGGGTTGGTACTGATAGCAGTGGCTGGTACAGTACATAGAGAAAACACTTGTTTGGGCATCTTTGAACAAATTTTTGGACTTATTAGCTGCCCTCTTAGGGACAATACCTGGAAAATAAAAGTTGTGAATCTTAAAATAGTGGGACAGAATGCCCTGGACCCTGGGATGCAAATGGAAAAACCGTCCATAAAGTATGACTCAAACCAACTGCAACAGTTGTATGATGGGAAAGAACTGACTGTATTTGAATGTCAGAAATTCTGAGTAATTCTTTCACAACTGAACAACTGGGGTGGGGGGAATGTACAGCACTTGTAGTGCTTAGGTGAATGTTAAAATGGTTGCAGCCATGTGATGTCTCTTTTTTGAGTTAGATTTGCCAAATGACAAACGGATACAGAGTCTAAAGTATTAAAACAGGTGATGCTTTTGGGCATCTTTCCAAGAGCTACCAAATATTTCAGAGTATTACTTTAGATTTTGTACTGTAGTTAGGAATGGAGTTAGTTTGGTCATCCTCAGTTACAAAACATGTTTCCATTTAAGAACGAGTTGGCAGCAGTGTGTAATGAACCAGGTGACTTGCGGTTCACAAGCTGCATCTTGCTTCTCTTCAGCTCACCAGTTTAAGCTCTTTCTTGAGTTGTAATAGGACATCATTGCCTCTGGCTTTTGGAAATTGGGGTTGATTAGTGTCTAAATGGACATCTAAGCCCCAAGAAAATCTGCCTTATTTCTGGAACTAGCAGGCAAATGGAGACTGCTGCCATTTAGGTTCTAAATGTGGTTCCCTCACTGAACAATTAGAAGTAGCTTAATGGGACAATCCAGGGAATTTAGCATCGTTGAAGTCTTTTCTTTGGGCTAATAGCTTAATTTCTTTTTACTTTATGGTTCCCACTTTGCAATGAACATAAACTCTCAGTTCTGTTGCAAGCAGACAAATCTGAGGTGGTGGCACAGGCATCTGTTTCTAGCACTCAGATTAAGTAGTTGATTTCATAACTTAAAGCAACACTGTATAAACCAAATGCTTTGATAATTATTTTGTACATACTTACTACAGAGTTTTTATTAGAATAGTTGTGATTTTTATATGTTCTCTCAAAGTAAGAATTCTATCTACTTTATTACATTTACTAGAAGTCAGTTTTACACTGGGAAGTTACGAGGTGATCTTAAGTATATCCGATTACAACTTAATAGCTGAAATTGTTGCCTTTGCAGAACTTGAAATTTTTTACTTTTTAAAATTATTATTATTGTTATTATTATTTTTAAGGGATTCGAGTTTCAATGAGGTAAAAACTCCTTTTGCCACATCTTGTTTGGATTATCTGTGTGTTTTATTTTCATTTTATAACTTCACTAATAGAAATCATGAAAACAGGAACGTTACCTGTAACACAGAACAGTTCTTTTGGTTTTGATGTTTTTGTCAAAGATAACAAATGGTAAAATTATGGGTGAGTGTGGAGAAACAAGAAGATTCATGTGTGCACAGAACTAATTTTTACAAACACTCTGAATTATCAAATTATCTTTAAAATTTCTAAAATAATTTCATTTCTTAGCAAAAGTTCAAGTACTTTGTTGGAATGTTCCTTCCCAATAAACAGTTGAGTTATGGCTTCTCTAGCTGCTGATGCATAATAAATAAAAATCAAACTGAATTTAAAATTCAGAAGAAGCAATTGCCTTGTGTGTGTTGAGAATTGCATTCCTCCTCCTTCAGGTAAGGTTAAGGCCTAAATGTGGACCTTTTCACCATTCAATTTGACAGTTCTGTATTTCAACTGAATGCTTTGTCACTTGCAGAAATGTAACTGGCAGCAAAGCTATTACTTTAGTCAGTGTGTTAATTATGAACATGAATCAGAGTATAAATTTCATTACTGATTTAAGCTGAAGTGTGCCCACCCCTTTCCTAGACTTGGGGACCTGTCCTTGCTTCATTCTTGTATCAGCTGTAATGCTGGTGTTAACTGAACAAGAGGGGGTGAGGACTGATCCAAGTGAAAACCAGCTCGTTGTCAGAAACCCTGTAGGCTGATCAGCTCTGTGGGAAGTCTGGCCACACAAGTGCTAGTGTCAGCCTGAGGAACAGAGAGGAGAATTTGTATTTCTTTGGTGACAGCCTGAATTTCTGTGGGATAAAGCAAATGATCAAGTGGCAGACTTTGTTAATTCATACATTCAAAATGTTTGATAACTGTTCATAGAATCATAGAATCGACTGGGTTGGAAGGGACCTCAGAGATCATCAAGTCCAACCCTTGATCCACTACCGTTGCAGTTACCAGACTGTTTGATATATTACGTTAATAACATATGCTGATATGTTAATAATGTTTGATATGCTTGATAACTTTAAAATTCTGGATGCAAGGAGTATTGTGGTAAATCAGCTTTTTACTAAGGTTGGTACCAAATGACCTTATTCTTACTCTTTCAGTTTTCCTATGCTCAGTTTGCAAGAACATGTCAAATGTCACATTCTTGTGACCTCTATGTAAATCCCTATTCTGTTGCAGAGTGGAGGTGGTGCTATAGGATTTACTGATCACCTGGTATGACTTTTTATCCTGTGATACACTTTCCTGTTTTTTCTCCCAGGGCAGCATTGCTCTCTCAAAACCATGCTCATCCCTTCTAAATGCATTTTGTTTCCACTTGGAAAAATGTCTTCCAGTTTTATAATGCTTCTTCAGACTCTCCATCCTGCAAGGAGACAGAACTGCCTTTTGAAGGCTGCTGCCTGTTTGGACTTGGAGGGGAGGCAGAGAGGTGGCAGTGCCTCTGCTCTTTTCCATTCCATCTATGTAGAATCATGCTGTGCCTTGGGAGAGTTGTGAGGTCATACTTGTAGTACTACACTACAAGAATGTCAGGGATTTTTCTGGTGCTCTGATTATTGTTTCTGATATATATCCTTACTAAGAGTTGAGAATTCAATTTTCAAATCATTGTTACATTCAGAATATTTTAAGAATAGAAAAACATGTAATTGCAGGGTAAATTTGAGGAGGTACTTTTAGTTTAACCTTGACTTCAAGGAAGAAGTTGGGACTTGTTTAAATGGAGTACAGCCAAAAAAACTTGACTTTTTATTGAAGGGAGTTCATCACTCCCTCTAATTGCTGCTGTTCAGAGCTAAAGTATCTTCTAATTGGTTTACCTTTTGAAACAATGGATGGTGTAGTTGTATTTAGGAGAGTCAGAAAAATTAAATTAAACTACTTTAAAACTCTTTCAATCAATTTTCCCTTGTAGCACTTTTTATTGAACACATTTGTCTTGACCTAGACTAACAGTTTCTTCTGTGTATCACTACTACTTAAGCTGAAATGCTAAACGTGTATTTTATAGATCTGTCTCTGAAGAGTAATTTTTTAGCAAAATGCTGACTTGAAACAAAGTGGACAGAACCTTCTGAATTGCATAAATATTAACAAGTGGAAGACATAACCCTCTGTTCTAGTCTGCCAGACCAATTGGGTTGAATTTTTTTGTCTCTGAAGTAGGAAGCTTCTATGTCTTGAATCAATATATGAGCAAGACCTCTGTGATTGTATAGGCCAGCTACCTTACTGCAGGTTTTGCTGTATGGCTTTGGCTGTGCTCACTCTCCTTCAGGGGAAGAGAAGACCTTACACAGTATTAAATGAGTTCTGACTTGTGTCTTGTCATCTCACCAGCAGTGACTCTTGTCATCAGTATCCAGCAGTGCTCAATTTACATGATATTTTATCAGGCTTGTAATGGTAACAAAAGAAATGTGTTTTCTTTGGATGCTCACTTCACCCATGAAATTAAATTTTAAAGTGTATTTAGGAATTTGTGTCTAATGTTCCTCATGTATGTCCTGCTGCCTTAATAACCTGAGGAACACATCTGAATGTTGATGACTTAAAATACTTGCTAGGTTGTGTTTCCTCTCCCCTCCCACCATAAATTACAAAGGTAGGAACCATGCCTTTGCAGATTTTGGTGTCTCTCTCTCTTAATGTTTCATAATGTGTGTATCATCAAGCAAGCTGTCAGTTTGACTCTTTTCTACATCCAGTTCCCTGAAGTTGAAAACCCCAACGCTTTTTTGTGGTCCTATTTCAAAAGGTGTGAATTTTTCATTGCTGTTGGAAAGCCTACTTCCCACCTTGGATTAGCTCTATCTTATTAGTTCTCAAATTTATTGTAATACACTCCAATGATGGCTGCAGAAGTAGCTCAGCTGTTAAACCACTGGATTGAGGAAAACAATTTGTTTGTAGTTGTGATATCTTTCTCACCTGAGATGTTTGCAAGCAAGGGGCATGTCTCACACTGGCTGCAGAGTACCTAACATCCCTCTTCGTGTATCAGAACAGAAATTAGGCAGAATAGCAATGACAAAGTTTCCCTGTTAAGCACTCTATGGAAGTGCACGCTTTTAATTCTGCGGGGGATCTGGGTGGTTCTAGAAGTGTAGGGACCTCCTGCTTGGTAGCTGTGACTTTGAAATGGGAGGCTAAAGCTACACTCGACACTAAATGCTGCTAAGGATATTTCTTTAAGATAAGGGGCCTGCAGATCAGAAGTAAAGCCCTACTGTAGGAGTTGAGGGCAGGCAGATGTCTGCAGGAGAACCAGCCGTGCTAACCCATCTCCTGCCCTGTTGCTTGAACAGGTTCTTGTGCTGCGGTTTTCAGAACAGGCTGGAGAAAGTTGTCGTAATGCAGCGCACCTCATGGGCGTGGATTTTTTGCTTTCCAAATAACATGAATTTGATTTTATTTGTAAAATCTTTACTAGTGGTTTTTGGCAGTTTAAGTAATTTGCGTAAGCCAAATGCCTTTTGTGTCCTGTAGCTGAAAATGGATTTAGTATGAGTTAAATAATTGTTTAAAGAGAGCGCCAGATATAAAGATGGTGGAGTGGTAGAGCAAATGTGTAGAGTTAAGTTCATCCTGCAGGGTGATGCCATGCAGTAACTGCTGGCAGAAGTCCTAGTGCTAGAAAATTTGAAAGGTGATTGCAGCAGCAAGACTGTGTCATTGCAGAGAACTGTATCTTTACACTCACTGTGTATTATTCGAACTGTGAAGTTCTAATATTACATTTAATGTGCAAATGCAGCTACTTTGCCACCATGACATTGCTAGGAAATGCAGTGTTTTCTTGTATCTGTCTATAAGCATCACCTCATGAGATTTTTTTCAGCTTGTGGCTACATTTGTAATCTCTTCAAACTAAACCAGAGAGAGCTGGAGAGGTTTAACTGTTAGGTCTGAAGAACTGCAGAAGAATGTTTAAGTAGTGATTTTTTTTTTCTGCTTCCTAGTTATTTTTTACAAATGTCACAGACTACTCACAAATTGGTTTTAAAGAATCACAGATACTTATTAGAGTGGAATTTAAAGATGTTACATAATTAACACCATGCTCTTGTTACTTGTTTCCTCTAATGCCTGCCTATCCTTGAAATTTAGTGTTGGAGCACTTCCAGGATGATGAGTGACATAAGCAGTGGTAAGGCATTCCAGGTGATGAACTTTATTGTTCTGTTTGGGTTGGTTTTGGTTTGTTTTGGTTTTGTTTGGGTTTTGGTTTTTGTTTGTTTGTTTTGTTTTATTTTGGGGTGTGTGTGTGTGTGTGTTCTAATTGTCTTCAGTATGTCATGAAATTTTCCATGGTCCATTGTCATGAGGTACTTTCTTCATTTCTTTCTGTTTCTTGCACTCCATTATCTATCTTGATAGCTTGTTCTTTTCCCCCTAAGTGTTTGAGGAAGGGTAAATCCCACAGGGTGATCAAGTTCTTCAAGAAAGCAAAAACCATATATTTGTCTCATATATTTGTCTCCTGTGACATACTGCATCATTCAAAAGCTTTTGTTTCAGAGGACTTAGTGAAGTTCAAAGTTTCTTTTCCCAGGAATCAGTAGGAATCTTAAGTTCACAGAGTCATACCGTGGTTTGGTCCATGTCACCTACACAGATGTTAAACAGCATTGGTCCCCATGCTGATCCCTGAGGAATGCCCCTTGTCACTCATCTCCAAAGAGATTTATTAATAATAATTGGTAGTTTGTGTCTGAGAATATAAAAAAATAAAAGGAGTGGTTATGTTCCCTAAAGGCAGCCCATCTGCCCTTGATAAGAGATTTTAAAATAATTTTTGACCACAGCTCTTTGAGTGCCACCAGGCAGCCAGTGCCATCCACGAAGTGCATGTCTCTCTCATTTACAGCTGAATGTAGTGCTTCTCTCACAGCTTGGAATTAACAGCAACTTGTATCAACAACTTTTTTTTTTTCCCATGTATTTCATTATAAACCCTCAGGCTGTCATACAGAGTCTGATATAATCACCAGCACAGAACCCAGGGCTCTCCTGCCTTCTGTACAATGCTGGCACAGTTTCAGTGCAGATGGCAAGTGAAACACTCCTACTGGCAGGGATATGGAGTAGCCAGGGACAGGAAAGAGTGAAATTCAATAAGTCTGCCTATCAGTAAAGACTGTTAAAGGGTGAGGAAGGCAGTTTATATTCCTGCCCATGGACAGGAAGGTTGGAGGAGAAGTAGCTGGCAACTGAGAGGTGTGCCCACAGCAGTGCTTGCTGGAGTGCCTTGTTAATCGAGGAGCAGAAGACATTAAAAAGCGGGATTTTATGTATACTGACAACATTTCCATCAGTGTTAGAATCCTTCATCTGAGATTTTGAGTTTCAGTTTGTGATTGATGTGAATTTAAGCCTCTCCCTGGGAAGATTACTTAGCCTGTATGCCATGTTAGTCAAGCAGGGTTTTGTAGTGATGCCAGTCAGTTGCAAGGAAGCCTCTTTTTAGAAATCATTTTCAGCTGTTAGCAGTAGGAAAAATACGGTCTCATGAAACTATAGGGGTGAAAATACCGTTTTCCGCCTATTTGCAGGAAACCCAAAGTCTGGGTTAGACTCGGCAGGCGCGATGGCCTTCTGGTGACATCTGGTGGCAGATTCCTGGCGTGCCTGTAGCCGTACACTTGATGGCACCGAGCGCTGATGCAGGCACAGGCACTCGAGGCTTGCTCTGGAGATGGGAGGAAATTCCTGCTTTATCCCTGCAGTTCCTGGCAACGAAATGGGCTGACATTGCCAGTGGCTCCCTTGTCTTGATCAAAAGGATCAAGGTTGCCTGCCCCAACCCTTGGTAGTTTGCGTCTGAGAATAAAAAAAAAAAAAAAAAAGAGTGGTTATGTTCCCTAAAGGCAGCCCATCCGCCCTTGATAAGGATCTGAAGAATGTTTTAAAGATTTCAGCCCATCCTGATGCCAAGCTGTTATATTCAGGAAACTTGTTGTTCTAGGGTTGTAGAGGGAAACATTATAGTGATAAGGCAGCTTCCTGGCAATAAAATGTGTCCAGTTCTGGGCCCCTCAGTTCAGGAAGGATATCGAGGTCCTGGAGCGGGTCCAGAGAAGAGCAAGGAGGCTGTGAAGGGATCCAGCACAGATACTATGAGGAGAGGCTGAGGGAGCTGGGGGTGTTCAGCCTGGAGAAGAGGAGGCTCAGGGGAGACCTCATCGCTCTCTACAACTCCCTGAAAGGAGGGTGTAGCCAGGTGGGGGTTGGTCTCTTTTCCCAGGCAGCTCTCAGCAAGACAAGAGGGCAGGGTCTCAAGTTGTGCCAGGGGAAGTTTAGGTTGGATATTAGAAAGAATTTCTTTACCGAGAGGGTATGAGTGCCATGGTCTGGTAACTGCAGCGGTAGTGGATTAAGGGTTGGACTAGATGATCTCTGAAGTCCCTTCCAACCCAGCCAATTCTATGATTCTATGACTTCTTAGCAAATGCATTTCTTTTGGCATCTGCTTCCCTGTTGGTTTTTTTTTTTTCTGGTGTTTTTTTTTGTTTGTTTTTGTTTTTTTTTTTTTTGTTGTTTTTTTTTGTGTGTGTGTGTGTGTGTGTGTATATTGGGTTTTTTTGGTTTTTTTTCCCCCTAGAATGCCTCGCTTGAGTGACTGGAATCCTGAAGGTATCACAGTTGCTGTTTCTCAATATTGCTTGTACCTGTGGCTCTCAGGCCCAACCAGAGGAGGATCAACTTCATTCAAAGAGAGTCTGTAGCCCTCGGTGTCATGCTGTGTTCACAGTGTATTTTTATTTTTATTTTTTTCAAGGTTCCTTAGTCTTTCTTGGAAATGCCAAGGAAACAGACAAATTAAATATATTAGAAATTATGATTGAGCAAAGAAACTGGACATGCCCAGCCCAAGACATTTATCATAGAGAGAAGAAAGAAACACATCGCCTTCCTTTGATAAATTTACAATGAGAACAAAAATATGAAATATGTTGGACTTGTTGTAAGTAGTAATTGCCCTTACAGGGGCTCTTTGGAGACATGGATTATAACAAAGCAGAGGTTTTTGTGATTGTCTTATTTGTGCAGAGGCAATGGTTCAAGTTCAGCTGTAAGATTATAGTAAAAAGGATCAAGAAAGACAATAACAGCCATTAGCTGTTGAAGCAGCTGCAGTTGTTCTTCATACAGGTGGTTGTGCTGCTTGCCAGGCAGGTTTATGCAGTTAGAAAGGAGAGGGGGAACAGCGTGCAGCCTGATGATTCCTCCCTTCTGCTCTATGGTCTGCTTGGCCCATGTTCTCAGAGGCAGACGTCTGATGGAAGGAGCAAGGGACATGTAATTCATGCACACCCACCTCTTCTCTGCACTCCCAGAGCATACTTGCAAGGGGAATAACATCTTTTAAAGATATTACACTTTTGAAAATCACTGAAAGCCAAAGCTTCTCATCTAGATGAGGTTTTGGTGTCTTGCCAGCATTTTTCCATGTGAGACTACTGAGGGAAAGGAAATTATGATTTTTAATCACTTGACTGATATAACAAAGCAAAAGAGAGGGCCGTCCTTTATCTCAGAGCTTTCTCCCTCCTCAGCTGCTGAAGTCTGCCACAACCCTTGGTAGCTTGTGTCTGAGAACTGTAACAGAATAAAGGAGTGGTTATGTTCCCTAAGAATAAAGAGGAGCAGCTTTCAGATAAGGAATCAGTGAATAGACTAAGGCTCCACTGGGAAAGGTGGAATCAGAGAAGACTAACTCCCTACCTCTTCCACTCTAAAAAGTGGGAATTGAGTAAAACTTGCAGATAGCAGCTAGAAAACAATGAAGAAATGCTTCTTTCCACTTAGTGGAAAAGTCCAGATCACAGCATCTCAGCTCCCTGGACAGGCATTTTCGGTCTTCAGATGTATTGCAACTTGTCTGGGGACACCTAGGTGCTCTACGTCCTTTCAACTAAACAAACCAAGCAGCTCCTGTGGTAAAAATATTAATAGAAAATTGGCTTATTTATGACTGTTGTCTTTTTCATGTTGGCATTTCTAACTTTTTTCTCTCAAGTTACTCCTCAAAGATAATAGGGTGTGACTAGGTTTTCTCTTGTAATATACAAAGCTTTAATCTCCTGTGAAGAAGCACAGTGTGTGGCCATTGCAGATCCCATCATGACATGAATCTGCTCTTTGTTTCACAACCGAGGCACCAGGAATTCCCTTCAGTGACGTGCCAGTGAAATTAAGGAGCAGTGAACATACTTGGTTTGGGTGGAATTTGTCTCAGACCACACTGAAGCCTAGAAAATATCATTTCAAGTGGCCATTGAAGTAGCCTGACTAACTCCAAGTGTGCTATTTGAATAACCATGTTATGATAGGAAAAAATCAAATAAAATATTGGGTTTTTTTTTCCTCTTGGCAAACTTCAGAAGCTCACAAGCACATGGAAAAACATGATTTTACTTTGTCTTGACAGCCAGTGTAGCCAAATGGTACCAAGACCATTATTTTAGATACTCTTCATTATCACTGGATCATCTATGTAATGTGGGTGAGTGATGCACTTAGTTTTCTGGGGTGTCTGGATTTGTCTTAAAGTGAACCATCTACAGTGCTCTGAGTGCTTCCACTTCAGGAAGCACTTTAGTGGAAGTCAGGAGACTGTTTTTGAAGAAAATTTCACATTCGCTGCCACACACACAACCCCTGTGTTTTGATCCCCATTATAGAATCACAGAATCATAGAATCGTCTGGGTTGGAAGGGACCTCAGAGATCATCAAGTCCAACCCTTGAACCACCATTGCGGTTCCCAGACCATGGCACTGAGTGCCACATCCAGTCTCTTTTTAAATATCTCCAGGGATGGAGAATCCACTACTTCCCTGGGCAGCCCATTCCAATGCCTGATCACCCTCTCCGTAAAGAAATTCTTTCTAATACCCAACCTAAACCTCCCCTGGCAGAGCTTAAGTTCATGCCCTCTTGCCTTGCTGAGGGTTGCCTGGGAGAAGAGACCAACCCCCCCTGGCTACACCCTCCTTTCAGGTAGTTGTAGACAGCAATGAGGTCTCCCTTGAGCCCCCTCTTCTCCAGGCTGAACACCCCCAGCTCCCTCAGCCTCTCCTCATAGGATCTGTGCTCGAGTCCCTTCACCAGCCCAGTTGCCTCCTTTGGACCTGCTCCAGGACCTCAATCTCCTTCCTGAACTGAGGGGCCCAGAACTGGACACAGTACTCGAGGTGTGGCCTCACCAGGGCTGATCTGAGCATTACAGAGCACCCTTGGAGCATGCACTCTAGAGCTGCCTTGGTACAAAGTCAACCTAGAGAGATCCATCAGTCCTGCGCCTAAGGTACCCTGCTTACTGTCAGACAGGCCACAGGATCAGCCTGGACCTAGCTGGGGGTAACCCACCCCCCAGCCCCAGCAGATGTGTGGTTTGTGTGCTGGCACTATCTCGGCAGCAGCTGTTTCATGCTCCTGTTGTACAGCACTGTTTGCTAATGTAAACACAGTTTAAGGGTGTTGAAAATGGTATTACAGCCTCCTTAGGATTAAATTAAATTGGTTTTCATCATAATGTGTTTTTTAAATGTGTGCATATATGTACCTGCATATTTTCAACAAGTCTTTCACTTTCTAGCACTTCCCTTACTAGAATTACATTTCAAATTGAGTAATTGTCAGATTCTCTTTAATAGCAATAAGTGTAAGACATCATGTCAGTACTTGTTCATCTATTCCTTTTTCTCAGTTCATTAGAATTATTTATTGCATGGCTGAATTTTGAGTATTAATGAATTCTTCTCAAAGTTAGATTTTTTTTTTTTAGATAAATTGATCCTTTTGATATATCCTCAGTAATTATGGGTTTAGATCTATTTGCACAGTGCCCCAGCCCTAACAAGATTAATGGCAAGAAAATCCCATTTTGAAGATTAGTGTGATGTATTGAGTTGAACTTTAGGATTTTACTCTGGTGTTTTCATCGTGGAGGTTTATTACAGAAAAACACTTCGTGTTCAGTTCCTTGCTAGCTGAAGTACATCTGAAATGTCATTTTTTTGTGAAATTAGAAGCTTCATCTTATGAGGTGCAAATGCTTTACACGCTGCTATTAGAAATAGTTGACAGCACTTGCTTCAGCCCAGTGTGACACATTTACAGCAGGCTGGTAAGCAAGGACATGCACATGGGAAGCTTTGTCACTGGTGTGCTGAGCAGTGACAAGGAAACAAATGGATCACAAAAATATTCTGTTGAAGTGTTCTAATTAAAACACCATTAGAGGTTTTTTCATCAGGTAAAACCAAACACAAGTTATCAAAGTCTCCACTGGGAGAAACTGACTTGGAGATGGCTTCTTTCAGTGGTACTGTGACACAAGGGACAGTTCTGCAGCTCCTTTGAAGACCAAGACCACTGACCCCGTCCTCCAATAGCCCTGGGCAAGAGGTATGAGTGCCTGGTTAGCCTGAAATATGTTCCTTGGATGTGTGACTCCCAGGGTAGAAAGCTGCTAAGCAGAAGCATCCTACAGCTTGCTCATAATGCACTGTTTCCTTCTGCACAAATAAATTAGCTGTGATTTCCTGTGTTGTGGAAGGCAGAAGCAAGCTATTAATTTGGAAGTTTAATTAGTAACTATGCCACGTTGCAATTGCATGGAGGTGGTGCAGTTCCCTCAGTAGTGTTTTGGGACAGCTACCTGTGTCTAATTAATTTGTATGCAGAGTGCCCTAAATTTGGGCTTTTTGTCAGAAGTCATAGTTATATCCCACTGTGTGTTTCCCTTGGCCTCACGCCCTGTGGAAGGCCAGAGAGAATTAGAGACCTTGTATTTTCCTATCTGCTTATAGTAACTAAAATGTTAAAAAATACAGACTAAGGTTAGAAGAAAACTCTTTTTACTTTAATTAGCTTCGGTTTCTCATCTCCTTAACTTGCATACTGGATACATTTCCATGTTTTTTCCCTTACTAGTTTTTGTTTCTTTTTCTTTTTCTCTTCAACATAAGAGAATTATTTAGCTAAAGACAGATTAACGCTTCCACCTTGAAATCCTGAGCTCTTTACTTCACTTACAGAACACTTCTACTTCCAGTGCCCCCACAAGCTAGTAAAACCCTCTGTATTGACAAATAGCTAAATTTTTTAGTGCATAAAAAGGAAATGTTAGTTTTGGAAGGTTGTTTCCCTTTTCTCAGTCCCAGTGGTTGCTTAAAGAAAGTTTCTCCTCCTCTGAGCTAGTTTTCTGTTCCCTCAAGAGAGCAGATAACTTTCTACTTCTTCCCACTGGATACAGGGTGCTTAGAACAGCATAATTAACAGGGAGAGTTCAGTGAAAAAATAGCTAGCAAATCTGTCTTGGATCCATTTGAAAAGAATTCCATCACCTAAAGGGAGTAATCTCGGTGTGAGATGGTGGTTGCTCGAGTCACTTGCCACACTTCAAATCTTCATTGTCTGTTTTTAATCTGGCAAATCCTAAGTAGGTTAGGTAGAATTGCCAGGTACAAAAGTGAGTACTAAATGTACTACTGTTTGTAGAGAGAGGGGTTTTTTGTAGTATTACAGTTTTTGAACAGAAGTAAAATTGAGCCAGAAAAGTACAGCTTCAGATCCCAGGCAAAAAGTGAAAGTCTGCTAGATAGAATTTCTATTTGTAGCTACTTTTTTGTGGCATAGTTTGATCTCTGCAGGTCACAGTTATCAGAATAACTTTGTGCTCCTGAAGGTATGGTATTTGGTAGGTTTTAATTTCAATTTCACATTTTCTTGCATACGTTCTCTTCTCTGGATGAATATGTAGCCCATTCACTGGTTTTTTTGTTGAATCACATACTGCCCACTCTCCTACCCTCTGGCTTTGGTGCCTTATGGAATATCTCAGCTAACGTGTGCCCACTGGGCAATGCCCTCAAGGAACAGTGCCAGACTGAGTATTGCAAGATCATTAGGATTTATTTTTAATCTTCTTTTCATTTTAAGGGATGTGTGTCAAAACCTAAGGTGAGCAGAAGGGGAAGTAAGTTGTCTCTTACTGTAGCCCTGGTGATTGCTGTCTTGTTTTTTTAAGTTAAATGTGTCTGAATGCATTTGCACTCATGTTTGATGCAGAGACTGAGGTGACCTTTTTTCTTCTCAACTGAAATAACATTTCACTTTTGACATAGAGGTGAAGTTGCTTTGTGAAGGATGTTTGTTGATCTGGAAAACACCAGTTTAAATGCTGGAATAAATCTGACTTCCTGTGATCTGGTCAGTCCAAGGAAAGTTTATGTGCCTGCAATAGTAATTTTCATCTAAGTAATGCATACACAGCATTCAGGCATGGTCAGGAAAGCATCTTTTCAGCATGAAACTAGGTGGCTTTCCCTAATGGGGGAAAGAATTTCTAATGGCTGTCCCCAAAGTATCTGTCATGTAATCAGTATGTTTCTGCTGTCAATTGCTGCAAGGGAGTCCATCTTCCCCAGCTGCTGTTAGCAGGAGAAAGCACTTAAGAGTGGTCCATGTGTGCTTTGCTGGTGATGCTGGAGTACAAAAGAAACCAAAGCTTTGCCTGGAAGTAGGCTGCTTGGCCAAGGTGTTGAGCAGTGTAACTGTGAGGAAGAGCAAAGGGTGGGGGTATGGGCCTCTCTGCTCTTAAGAACCATAGGTTCTGCTTGACCTGAGGAGAAAATGTGGGAATATAAAAATAGAACATAAAAATCTATAGGAAGCATTAGGCACCTTGATTTTGGGAAGACAGGGAAAATAATATTTTCCATCACTTTCTTTCATGTGGCTTCTTTCATACTTTCTAATTGATAGATGAGTCAGGATTTGGAAGGGTAAAAGTTTGTTTTGGTTGGGTTTATTTACTTTTTTTTAAGGTTTTTTTTCATGTCTCACACAGAGAGAAAACTCTGCAGAGACTCAGCTCAAACCTGATGAAGTTGAACTGACGACTGCAGCCAGTTCTGTTAGCTCCAGCCAGAGGGTGGGAAAGAGTTGAACTGTTTTCTGAGGAAGCAGATTTTGCAGACAAAGTCCTGTAGGAAGAGCTGTGAGTTATGAGTTCTGAGCGAAAATGTTTCATTCTATTTCAACTGGTGAATTCCAGCTAAAGAAAGTTATATTTTCCAGCTCTGTTGATGTGTAGGAGCAAAGAAGAAATGCTCAGTCTTCTCCTTCACCTCCAAATAAAAATGGGATCAGAGGGAGCAAACCCAACTTATTCTGTAGTTCTTAACAGCAAAGGGGTTTGGCTTTTGCTGTGCTCCCATTTGCATTCATGTTTGTGAAGGGAAAAAAATGTTATAATTTGTTGTTGGATTGTAGATACAAACTTTCTATTAGTATGACAGCAAGAGTGTGGTTTTTGTTATGAGGATAGCCTTTAGAAAAATCTCACATCTGAAGATGTGAGAAATCAAACTGCACTTGGAAAATCAAACTGTACTCCAGTGCAAGTGACTGTATATGATGTAGCTGTTAACTCATTATGAAACAAACCAGTGAATGGAGTTATTAGCAGATACTAAACCATGTAAAGACATGTTTCTTTTCTGTTGTATTTGCCCTGTAATGCAGGTGACTGCATTCTGGTATGATCAAAGACCTTACTAAAAATTTACACTGCAAATTTCTCTACAGCACAAACAATCCTCAAGTCTGTTTCTTTTGGCAGTAGATGGTGATGGTAAAAAAAGATATAAAAAAATTAGTCATTTGCCTGGCAGTATTAGACTTTTCTCTACTCCTTTAAATTAATTCTAATGGCTGTGGTATCAATAACATCGAATGGGGCTCTTTGGGCCAGGGTAATGGTAGTATAGAAGCAGCAGTAGCATTGCAGAGGGTTGGTGCTGAGAGACTGGATGGAGGAGAGTAGAAAAACGTGACAACGGAGCTAGAAAGAGTCAGACATGAAAAAAGGCATCTCCTGATCCCCCTGAAACGTGGTAGGTGTCGGTGATGATGGCAGGGGTAGGCAGAATGGATGTTTTTTTCAAACCGAGCAGCTTCCAAAAGATGGCTAGAAAAATATTCAGAGATAAAAGTCAGAATTGGGACCAACATTCAACTACACTTATTCAGAGCTGCACTCCGCAACAGCTGCAGTTATAATACAGTTTTGCAGATCTAACACTTCTAAGATGTGGAAAATAAAATTCAGGATGAATTTTAAGAATGTAATAGAAATAACCAGAATGGCAGATGTAGATTTAGGGTATTCTGCACATTCTGAAGGATTTGTTTTTAATGTGAAGCATGTACCTTCACACTCTGTAACATGTGCTCTGATTCACTGACAGATACGTTTTGCACAGTCCCGCTGGAATATTGGCACTCACGCCATCTATAAACAGACAGTCAAGATTTGTGTCTGTCAGGACTGTACTTCATTTTATTTACTGCATGGTCTTTGGGAGTGGGAAGAAAAAAGAATTAATCAAAAAAATCATGCGGTTCTCCCTCCTTCCTTTTATTTATTTTTGAACTTTAAAGCTTTCTGAACCCTTCATTATTCCCAGAGTTAATTTTTTATTCCTTTTCCCAGTAGGAAAGCAGCTGATCTCAGCAAGTGAGGGGCAGAGTGATTAGCTGTTGAAGACAGAAGGCAATTCAAGAGGCCATCAGAGATAACAAGCCCTCTGGTGATTGCTGATAGGGTGCAAGGGAACTAGAAGGGTGAGGAGTATTTGGTTGTCTGCTAGCTGGGGGAGGAGGGTACCATGGGTGAGCTGGCCGAGTCTGGCACAGGGTATGGGTTTCTGTGGCCCACAGCAAGGAAATCTGCCTTTGTACACGTAAGGTGTTATAGCTGAGCAGGCTGTGTGTTTTTGTACCTTCTGTGTGGCAAATTTCATGAAGAGAGACACCACAGGGTGTGTGATGTACCAGAGGTGTTTCTATATGGGATACTTCATCTGTGCTAGCTTGTCAGTAAGACAAAAAACCCTACTCCTAGTGCAAGTGGTAGGAGACAGCATGTAAATCTTGCTAGATTCATACTAGATTTATACTTATTAAAAGTAATCTGTAATGTCTTTCAGGGTCTTCAGTGAACAAACATCAGTAGATCATGACTGGTAGCACAGAACCATGCAATTCCACCTAGCAGAAGTTCACTTTGAGGATGGGCCAAGTCATTGCCTGCAGAAAGCTTGCAATAACAGTTTCCTCTACAGAAAGTAATCTCTTTCCAGGACAGAGCCTTTCGGATTCCATTTGCAACAGAACAAGCCAGACTTGCAAAACTGCAGTGGAAACCAATATTAAAGTTCAGAGTATGGCTAGTTCAGAGACCTGTTTTCAGAGGCAGCGAGTTAAGAAAGTTCATCCTCATTTGCTAATTGCTATTTGTGATTTACTGAAGTTTATTGTAAAACCCGGATTTGCAGCAGTTAGAGCTGTGAACCCTTGATGAACCACGCCTTCGGTATTTCCACCACCAGCGAAGACGACTGAAAGGAGGGGGGAGCAAAGGACTGAAAGAGGAGAGAGGCAGCGAGCGCACCCCAGTTCCTCTCGGCTTCTCTCCTCCCGGCTCAAAGCCGCGGGTCGACAGTCAGATTTCTTTCTCCCTCCTGCATCAGTGCCTGCAGAGATCCCCCCCCACCAACCCTTGGGCGGGAGCGGCTTTTCGAGGAGGGGTCCGTACCCCAGTCACCCCCTGCACCCCTCCCTGCAGCCATCCCCATCCTGCCGGCGCAGTGCGGGCAGCAGCCGCGGTGCGGAGCTCTTGCCCCGCGGTGGCGGCGGGCGGGCGGGCAGCGGGAGCCCCGGTGCTTCCCTTCCAGCCGCGCTGCTGCTACCGCGGGGATGGGGGTCCGGCTCTCCCGGCCCTCGCAGCCCTGAGGGGTTGAACCTACGGTGTGTCCCTTCCCTTGGAGGCCACGGAAAAAAAACCGAACAAAAAAGCAACAAAACAAACCAAGCAAACAAAAAAGTAAACCAAAACAAACCATTTATTGCGATTAACGTAAGGAGCTGTAAGTCTCTGCCCTGCAACTACAGCATCTGCCGCCCGAGCATATTGATTAAACCAACTTCTCTGCCGTAAATAAGAGGGGCAGGAAACGGTAATGAGTGTTTTAAATCTCCATGTAAGGGAGGTTGCACTTGGAGCTGCTCCTGGCTGCATTGTTTGACCCAGTTACAGCAGGAAGCATTGGGCAGCCTGAAGCATCACCATCTCCTCCTGCCCCCATGGCCCACCATGGCCCCTGCACTGTCCCCCCTCTATCCAGGCAAGAAAGGGCAAGTTTCCCACACAACACGTGCCTTGGGGTGACAGCAGCAGTATATGAGAGTAATCATCTCCTCCTGCCCAGGGTGGACCTTGCCACAGGATTTCATCCACACAACAGGCATCTTCTTTGTGGCTGGCGATGCTGACATGTGGAGCTGACTCTTGGGGACATCAGCAGAGAGATGCTTGGCAAAGTGGCACCTACTGGTGTTTACTCCTACCTGCACAGTTCAATAAATGCACTGAGCTTTTTTTAGCAACCATCTACCTACTGCTGGCTGCTGTCACCTGAACTTGTCACAGCACTGTATGCACGGCTCAGCTGCAGTGGGTGAAGCCTGTGGGAGATGATGCGTGTGATTCCCTCTTCCCCTTCCTCACTCTACATGAAAATAGGAAGCCACTGTGATACTTCTGGCTGAAACAGTAAGAATTACTGACCCAAAACCAGGCAGTTTTACTCTAGAGCCTGAAGACAAAGTTAGGGATGAGAGTTGCCTGGGGTACAGTTGAGTGGTTATTTGAGCAACAGGTATCAGATGCACTGAAGAGGCAGCAGAAAAGATGATGACAATGCTTGTGGCATACTTGCAGTGAAAGCCAAGAGAGGATTTATCTTGCTGAGGTGACTGGGAAGGGCTTTGGCTCACCAGTAAAATCATTGCCTGCTCTTGTGTGATTCCTCCTGTGCTCAGGGACAAGCTGTTTGAAGACTTTCCTGACTCCATCACCTGATTCCCTTCCTCAGGGGCATTGTTGGCATGACTCCAAATCTGGCTCATAGCTCAAGTTGAAAGAGGAGTGGTACCAATCCTGGTCAACTCTGATATTCCTGCTGAAACCCTGGCTCTACAAAGCTTCATTCTTTTGCAGTGCTCACCCCATGCAAGGATATTTGCAACTCAGCAAGTCTCACTCTGGTCTGCTTTTCTTCCAAGTCCAGTAACTTCTGACACAGGGAAGGGCATCTAGTCTTGATTTGAGAAATTTAAGCAAAAGAAAGCAACACCTTCCCAGCTTCACCCCCTGGCAGTTCATTTCAATGGGTAACTGTTCAAAATGTGTACCTTGCTTTTCATTTTAATCACCTGGACTTAGCTTCCAGCCACTGCCTGTGATTATAGCTCTCCCTGCTAGTCCAAGTCACCCTTTGCTACCTGGCATTTCCTCCCCTTCACAGCTCTTTGTATACTGTAGAGTGAAGTGACTGAGGACTGTTTGTATTAGAGAGAAATTGCTGGCCAAAACCTCAGCCCAAAGTTTGTTTTCCTTCATCAAGAAAACAATGTTTATGCTGTTGGCGATCCCCATCCCACTATAAAACCCTCATCCTGTTCCTGCTGTGAAGATGACAGGCTCCAACCTGGGATAAATCCATGGGAACAGCAGTTTGGAGGGCAGTGGCTCCCGCTCTCACTGGAAAAGCAGCATTTGCTAGAGGGAGTGAGGAGCTTTTACCTTGGCTCCAGCCCACAAGCTTTCTTCAAAATATTCCTTTCACATGGAAATGCCTGCCAAGTGAAGATTGCTAGCTCTGGCTGGCATGTCAGCCATGGCAAGAGACACAAAGGTTTTGTATCATTGGATATACGTGACACAAAGAAAAGGAAAGAGGTTTGTTTTGTGATGGCTTCTGTAATCAGCCAGCGGCATGCAGGGAGTCTTTGTGGAAGGGGTGGGAGAAGGGGGAGTAAGCCTAGGAAAAGAAAGCTAGATTTATTAACATTAATTCCAAATAATCAGTTTTCTGCTGAAGGCAGAACGTCTAATCTCAAATTTCCCTGCCCCAGAGTCACTACTTGAGTCCCTTGCCTGCTCCACGTTAAGCCCCAGCCAAGAAAGCACACCTGCATTAACTCTGCTGCACATAATTTATTGAGCCAGTTTCACCACAATACTTTTCTTGTTTCCCATCACCAGCAAAACAGAAGTCATTCCTAGCATGGCCATCCCACACATTGGTTTTCAATCAGCATTACTCTGTGCAAAGAAGGCAGATGCTGCTTCGCAGTACAGTCCCCGCACCATGGGTGTTTCTGGAGATTTTCTCCAGCCAGGAGACCCAAGCAGAAGATCAGGAAGGTCTCAGACATGCTGCCCTGATGCCAGGAGGCAGCAGGTTACCTCCTTTGTGGAACTTCATCTATGGACATCCAGGCTGCTGGGTGGGATAGATGTGATGCCCGCAGAGCCAGCCAGCTGCTGCAAGAGCAGCAGGAGTTGCCTGGCAAGGCAGGGGACCAGAACAGCATGATGGGCTGGAGAGTTTCAGTGTCACCAGGAGAGCCCTTCAAAAAGGCGACAAGTGAGTGGGATTTGAACAGAGTTGAATATGCTGGAGGCTCAAAGCACACTGTCCAGCTGCCTGGGAAGAATGGATAGCAATGGATTTGCGAAGTTTTTTTCCCTTTACAAATATTAGCCCCTCTTCTTCTTCATTTTTTTGTTTGTTTGTTTGGTTTGGTTTTGGTTTTTTTGTTTGTTTGGTTGGGTTTTTTTGTTTTTTTTTTGTTTTTTTTTGTTATTTTGGTTTTTTTTTTCCCGGTCTGCCTGCATCTGCAGAACATCTCCACAAGCTCCAAGGTGTTTTCCAAAATGTAACATATACAAAGCCTCATAGGAAGGGCCAACAGCTGCCTCCTGCCACAGGATGAGAGCAACAAAGGGGGATGTCATCACCTAGCATCATGGGTCTGTGGGAAGATGGGAGGTTTCCTATGTCAGATTGCTAGGTGATCCTAGGAATGATCAAATCAAATCAAATGATACTGTAGCTTGTGGAAGAAAGTTAAGAACAAAATGGCCCCAGACAGCCTCACCTTCAGCAAGACTCCTTACCTCAAACCTGAGAGTCAAGCACTGAGTATGAAAAGCACATAGTATGAGCATGAGCAAATTCCTAACTTAGGTGTCTGGTAAGTTTTTTAAATGTCACAGCAACTCTGAAATTTTACTGAAAAAGCCAAATTACATGTCAACAGAAGAAACAAAGTCCATACTGGACTCTGTGCATGACCACTCTGCACCTGTACATGAGAACCATTGCAGCATGAACATGAGAGATTCCACTTCTTCTGAACCTGCTTGGAGGCACTGAGGGTCTGCTATCACCAGCTGAGCTTTTTTCTTTATGAATCTCTATTTTGTTTCATATTGGGTTACCAAACGTGTAATGATGTTGCAGAGATTCCTTATCATCTTCCTAGACAGGCTACTTGAGAACTTAACTTTTCTGATTCTTACCAACTTCCAACTTCTCTCCTTGAAATCTCTGTTCTTCTAAGTTTTGGGTTTTTTTAAGTCATGCTGAAGTGGGAAAAAAAAGACTTCTTTTGAATCTTTGGTAATTGTTTTTTGCGATTTCCTTTTCTTCCTTCTGCAACACAAATTTAATTTTTTTCCACACCTCATTTCAATTCTGTGGTTGTCCAGAAATTTATAGAGAATAAAACCTGAGCAGTTGAATTTGTGTGCATTTTAAATGTCTGTCAGCATCAGCTTCTGCTCGTTGCTAGAGGCTCACATGGTGCTGAGTCTCCACGGGCAACTCGCAACAAGAGAGCTCACCACACCTGAAACCTTCTTGATAAGAAAAGACAAATGTTAATGGGAACAGCCCTTTTCCTCTTTTCTCCTAATTCTTTTCTGTAGCTCTCTGCTGGCCTCACTTTTAGGCAAACATGCTTTACCCTGTTTTCTATCATTCATATTTCCTTCCCTCTGTGTTGCTCACCTCATTGTAAAGCTGTCAATATTTCTTTTGTAATTCTCACTGTTCATTAGGGTATTTAGGCCTCTTCCAGCTGCACCAGCTGTTTTGGGGGCTTTTTTTGTTTTTGTTTTGTTTGTTTTGGTTTGGTTTTTTTAATTGGAACAAGTATGCCTGAGGGTGGAAAGAAAGGTGATGAGGGAGTGAGTGGGGAGAAAGGTGTGGTTTGAAAGAGCAGAATACAGGGTTTTACAGCTGGGAGAGAAAAAGCTTTCCTGCAAGCAATAGCTCATCAAGAGAGGAGGGAAAATGGAAGGGGGGGAGCTAGGTGAGAGACAGGTGAAAGGAATTTAAGAAACACTGATTAGTTAATGTTTGTAAAGTGTTTCTGAGAGTGCATGGTTATATGTATATGCTGATTTACTAATTATTTTGTGGAGTGTCTTGGTTTATGATTAATCACAGCTGACTTGTCAATAGCAATGAATGATGGGAGTGTAATACAAAAATTAAGCAGCAATTAAGGTTGAGCTCTTTCTTTCTTCCAGAGCCTGAGGGAATTTCTGTGAGACTTACTTGGAGCTTTATGAGATGATACCCTGTTTGAGTGGAGAGTGTTCTTCCTCCAGTAGAAGGATCCCCTGATTTTGCCCTGATGCAGAGAAGATGGATGGAACTGGGTGAGACCTTTTTATGGAAAGGGGTGCAAGGATTAATTCTGTAATGTTTTATTGTAATATCTGATACCATGGATGAAAATAATGTGGCACAAGTCTCACTTCATACCATATAAAACCTTCTGCCATTCGGTTTGCATGAATTAAACACTGACTGGGGAAAAAACAGTGGAGGGAAAGAATGTTTCCATGTGGCTCATACAACCACTAAGACATCCTGAGTGAGCTGGAAACCTTACACTTCTTTCTGCTCTTTGGTCTGTCAGGTGTCTGGGGGGTCTGGTTACCAGCATTAGTATGACAACAGCCATAATGGCCAAGGGAAGAGGCTACTGCTAGAGGGAGCCTGTGTGATCGGTTTCAGAGGCAGGAAGAAAGACTAACTAGACCTTGTTTGTGGTGAGATGTTGGAGTAAAACTTCCAAGAGTATCTCAACAAGGTTCTAACTGTACTGGATGGTAGAATGAACTTACTCCTGGTTGACCTGGTTTTTCACTGTCTTGGTGGAAGCTCTTCCTGAAGAGAAGAGGCCTGGTGGGCAGCAGCTGCAGTCGTTGTTGTTCTCCCTATACCTACAGGAAAAAAAGGGAACTGAACAATGGGGTTTGCCACTGAGCTAAGGTATTCTGAAATGATTCATAAATGGCAGAAATGAAACCTGGCCCTGAAGTCCTAATTCTGATGTATTCTAAACACAGATCTTGTGGTTTAAAGTGCTCTGAATTTGAGAGATCTGAGGACATGCTGTGAGAGAGACTTTCCTTAGAGTAGCAACAGTAAAGGCTGCTATGGTGCTTTTCAATGTGATGAAGTCCTGGGTCCATTAGTGGCTGCTGAGTTTTCTGCTATGGTCATGGCACTGCTGAGTATGATGCATTTTTTATTATGTGTTTTGTTTGGAAGTGAATTTATCCTCTGTGCTAGTGCTTTTACACAGCTGCTGACTGTTTTGAAAAAAAAAAAAGCAAACCAAAACTTAACGCCTCTTCTGTACAATCTGTGATAAATCCCTTTGTAGAGCCTTGGTGCTCTTTCTCTCTCCTGTTCCAAGCCTTTAATTTATCTACTCTCTTTGTAACTTTAATTTCAAGTGGTATTCCTCAAGATCAAAACAATCTCCTTTTTAAACAGAAAAAAGATAATCTCCTCTTGATGTAAGACAAAGGTGAAAGAAATTAAAGTTGAATCTTCAATGTTAATAGGATAGTTAAAGACTGGTGGCCTTCATCTATTGCCTTTATGCTTAAAGTACAAACTATAAAAACTTTCTGAAACACACGTATCTTTACAATAGATGGTATTTAACTCTATTTGTGCCTGAAACCTGTTCATCAGAGTCTCTCATGAGAGTTTTGGGATGTATCAGCTAGATTCTGGGTGTTTTTACTGACACAACATGGCGTAAGTAGCTTGGAAAGGTGAATTTAGTAGTGTGAGGTAATCGGGACAAGGGTGTCATACAGGTGGTAATAGGAAAACACTTCCTTTTGTGGCACACACAGACTTAAACAACACCACTTATGCAGGCTCCATAGTGAGGGTGTAACTGGGACACCTGAACTTGAAGATGAACTACAGCAGCTAAGTCAGCATAGAGGAAGGTGCTAACGACATACAACTTCATCAGCGTTTCAGTGGCAACAAGGTAAAGAAAAAACCTGCCCTTGCTACGGGCCAACTTTCGAGTAAGACTTCTTTTGTGCTTGTGAATGCCTGCAGAGGTAGCAGCACTGCTTCCTTGCATGTTTGTAAGGGGGTGTGAAAGGAAGACTTTGTGTTTTGGATATCATAGTGACTGCGGTCCTCCCCCTGCCCCTAAAGAAAACTTACTTCTCGGGGGAAAATCCTAAATGTGTCAAAGCAAAACAGTGAACTGTGGATAACGTAGTTTTCAGACTTGTGGTGTTGAAGGAAACTGGCAGAGAAGTTTTTCCTTTGTGGTGAAAAGTTGGATGATTGACATAATTTTCAGGAGGGGAAATGGAGAATGAAATATTCCTCTCTGGAAATATCAGATGCAGGACTCCTAGATGACAACCAGGGCAAGGATACTTGGAGCCTCCTAAGCTTCTCTGCTGGGGAAGAACATTCTTCTCACAGCCTCCTCAGGTCTTTGTGTTCAGTGGAATAGAAGAGCATGTAAGGATTCAGACCAAAAGCCTGAGATAGTCTGTCACTTCAGAAAGCCTTACCCTGCTGCAGTTCCTGTTCAGCATCTGCAGAGAAAAATTCACCAGCAATCTGCCTAGCTAAACACTGCAGAGGTGAACACTCATCTGTGAGTCTGTTGAATAAACACCAACTCAACTAAATATTTTCATCTCTGGCTGTGAAATGCAATTGGTGAGTGTCCAATGGGTGCAGTGGCAACTCTCACTGGTTTTGTCCTAGTGAAGTGGTGAAATGATAAAATGCAAACACCACATACCTGTATTATTATTCTATTATACACTGCTACAAGACTCTGTGGGTTTAAGAATATGATCTTGAATTCTTTACTGGGAGAGAAAAATCACAAGTTCCCTGTCCTAGCTGGTATTGATGAGAAGGCTGCTGTGGGTCACCAGGTCATCCCTTGTAGTTTCTGTGGCTGATAGCCAAGCCTGAGATAGAAGAGAGCACACTAATTGAAAATCACTATTATTGTATTAGAAAGACACTATTTACTTTTACTTCCCCAACAAAGACATTATAGGGCAAGGAGAAAGCTGAGGAGATGGGGCTGGTGGGATATAGGGAGCCTTTCTACACCAATGCCCAAAGATGTACATCAGCTTGAGACAGAGTACAGGAATTTAACCTAAGCCATCTATCAGATAAACCTTTGGGATGGGATCACTGTTGGAAAAATGAATTGCTGCAGGTAGACTGCTTAGTAGTACCTCTGGTGTCATGGTGATCTGGCTTACAAGTTACTTGCCCTACGTTATGTGACCTATATTGTAAAACCTAAACTAAGGTAACTATACACAAGTGTACATATAATGTGGAAAAACAGATTCTTCAGAAAGTTCTGTTTGTCAGGAAAATCTGCAGCATTTCTGTTAAGATTATTTTAGGGAAGGGAGAAGATCTTGTGTTTCTTAGAGGAACAACTTAAAAAACTAAAAAAGTAAGAGTTCAGATTGCATTCACTGTTCCAGTAAACAGATCTCTTTAAGATCCTTGTAAGGAAGATGCACTCTCTTCCAGTACATAAGGCTTCATTGCCTTTGTGTGCTGCATTTGCTCTCTCCCTAGCCCTTCATTCCAGAGCTCTGGCTGGGATTCCTGCCTGGGGAGGCTGGTGCCAAGCAGGGCATTGCTGGCAGTCCCAGCACTGGCCGTGCTGTGCTCTTGTGAATTGCTCACCCCAGTTCCCAGAGTTGAAGTCTGGCTGACTTCTGACCTTAAGCAGCTCCTTCAAGCCTCTCCTAGTGGGGACTTAACTGAGATGTTTCAGGATAATGTGTTTACAAAGGTGAATTCCTGCTATGAGCTGAAAAAATGTGCAATTTATTCTTTTTGACCCTCCTCCTCCTGCTATTTCATAGGAAAGAGAGATACTGAGGTAACAGTAAAATCTTTTTAGGATTTACATTGAAGGTGGCTTGGATACTGTGCTTGGGAATCACACCTTTTGACTTGTGTTCTTTTTGCAGTCCTCTAGAAATTTCTTCTTATCTTCATCTCAAAATGTGCATTTATTAATAGAAATACTAATCTTGATTAATATCTATAAAGGAAACTTCACCAGAGTTTGTCCACTGGAGTCTATGCATGTTCACATTTTTGCCAATGCTTTACTTTATGGGGAAATATTATTTAAAATAAGTGTGGGTTTAGTTTTCAGGATTTTTTTTATTTGTTTTACAGAAATACCTCAGGTTTTTCTTCTAAGCATTTTAGTTGAGCATTAATGCTCTAATTAATTAAAAATGGGAGAAAGGGAGTACAAGAAAACAGAAGGGGCATAGACTAGACATTTGTCAAGTCATAGAAAAAACTATAGACCTCCTGAGGGTTTCACTACTATCTGTGACCAGGATTTCATCTCCAATAAGTGTTGAGATTTTTTTCCTGTCCTCACAGATTCTTCTTCAGCTTGAAAAAAGTTATTGAATTTCCTCTTGGATATATGGATTTTTCCTCTAAGGTTTTCTTTGCCATAAGCTGCTAAGTGAAGAAGGGAGCTGAATTATTTTGGTTTCAGTGCCAGTCTAAAAATGTCAGGATGAAAAAAATGCATGGATATTGGAGTCAGCTGTTCCTTTCTTTTCCTTCAATATATCATTGGGAAATATCCCTGGAATGCGTTTTTCTATTAAAAAATAATTTAAACCCAAGTCATGCATCTTTTGTATCGGCTATAAGCAATCTGAGGAGCTGATCTTTTGTCTGTCTGTCCTGCCAGCAGCCTTGGTCAGCTCAGACATGCACTTACAATTGTTTCAGGTCATCTGCGTAGTCTGTCTTAACTCATCCTATTTCCTTCATGCAGAGCAGAAAAAAAAAATAAAATAATAAAAAAAAATTAATGCCTTTAGCACAATTTGACTGTTGTAGAATAAATATAATGCCATCAGGAGACAGAGTAAAAGAAAGAAACTCAGCAATGAACATGAGCCAGCAGTGTGCCCAGGTGGCCAAGAAGGCCAATGGCATCCTGGCCTGTATCTGGAACAGCGTGGCCAGCAGGTCCAAGGAAGGGATTCTGCCCCTGTACTCAGCCCTAGTGAGGCCACACCTCGAGTACTGTGTCCAGTTCTGGGCTCCCCAGTTCAGGAAGGAGATTGAGGTCCTGGAGCAGGTCCAAAGGAGGGCAACCAGGCTGGTGAAGGGACTCGAGCACAGACCCTGTGAGGAGAGGCTGAGGGAGCTGGGGCTGTTCAGCCTGGAGAAGAGGAGGCTCTGGGGAGACCTCATCGCTCTCTACAACTCCCTGAAAGGAGGGGGTAGCCAGGTGGGGGTTGGTCTCTTTTGCCAGACGACTTTCAACAAGACAAGAGGGCAGGGTCTTAAGTTGTGCCAGGGGAAATTTAGGTTAGATATTAGAAAGAATTTCTTTACTGAGAGAGTGATCAGGCATTGGAATGGGCTGCCCAGGGAAGTAGTGGATTCTCCGTCCCTGGAGATATTTAAAAAGAGACTGGATGTGGCACTCAGTGCCATGGTCTAGCAACTGCAATGGTGGTAAAAGGGTTGGACTCGATGATCTCAGGTCCCTTCCAACCCAGCCAATTCTATGATTCTATGATTCTATAATTGCAGCTTGTGAGGCATTTACTGAATTACTTGGATTCTTTCTTTTTAGCTTAATGTTTTGCTGTGGGTTTAATGTACTTATTCTAGAATATGTGATTCTACAGTAGCAGGCTCTGTGTGTTGTCTTCTCCCAGGGTTTTAAGGTATTGTTTGGGTGACAGTCTTAAGGCTTTCCAAAAAATTTGTTGTAGGGTGTGGTTTTTTTTTTTCCCTATGAATTATTTTTTTATTGATAGATTTCTGGGACCAACAAATAGAGCTAAGAGACAAACATCTAGGTGAACTTCAGGAACTTGGAATGTATTTTAACCTCTCATGCATACGAACATTCAGGAATTTTGCATGATTGACTATACATATTTATTTCCAACTCTTTTCTCCTGTATATAACTCTTCCCTAAACCACTCATTATAAGGCATTTTGTAAGTTTGACTTTTTTTTCTTTGTGGCCGCATTGCATAGATAGTGCCTATGTAATTTGTTGTCTTCAAACACCAGCCATTCAATATGGCACATAGGAAAAATGTTAACTTACCATCAGTTTCATATCAAAATGAGTTTTTTGATCTTCCTGGTATTTAACTTCTTTGCCCAGGTTTCTTCAGTGTCAAAATGCTTTTCTTCTGGGGGAGAATGAGGAGGGATAGGAGGTTTTGGAATTAATTAATTAAATAAATAAAGAACCCCAGCCAAACCCAGTGTGCAATAAGATAAAAATGAATGAATGAGTTTAAACAGAAAATCAGTCTTTGACTGAAAATGTTTATCATATGCTGCTTAAGTCACCAGAGCATCATCTAGAGATTCTAAATGATGAAAGGCAAGATTAGTCAGTGTGGACCTGATAATGAAATTGTAATTTTATTAATGTCTGCTGAATGTTTTTACTGTTTTGCAGAATGTGAAAAGTAGGCAGGATGTGTGTGGATGTTCATGGCTCACTAAGCTTTCCTATGATTTACTCGTATTCAGTGTGTTTTGTACAGTAGTCTTCAGTGTTGGATGCAGAGGGATGTGAACCTCCAAGCTTTGTGCTTGAAGAACAGTAGCAGAATTATTGGCAATTTCTAGACAGGAACTGCAAAAAAATATATACATAATTGCATGAAAATGCTGGTAACTTGAAAAAGCACGTGTTGTGTGACTTGAGATATGAAAAAGCTAAGGTTTTTAGCCCCAAAGCTAAAAATACTATAAAAAGTGGGCTTGCCTAATGGGGACAATAAATAAATAAATAATGCTTTGCCACAGATTAGATCAGAGGCAAATGCTGAAGGGGATCTCATCATTATTCCGTCTTCTAAAAGAAGAGAAAATTGAGGGACAGCAGCCTTGATCTCATTGAGGAGAAGATTGAAGGGAAAGACAAGGTTGGTTGTTCTTACTTCAGAAGGCTCTGAAAGCTGAAATTGCAAAATCAATTTGCTATCGCTACTGTAACAATTAAATTGACATGATGAAAAGATGGAGGAGGAGGAGGATGGATCAGATAATCCACCCCCACAAACTATCTGTGTGTGCAGGTGGCAAGTGTGAGAGCTGCCAAGGATGGAGCTGCCACGACTGTCTCTCCTCTGACATGACAGGCGGCTGCCTCCTCCCCTTTCTCCATCTCCTCCCCAGGTCTGTGCTGGCTTCTCTGAACACCTCCTCAGGGCTCGGCAGGATTTCTTCCTGTGGAAATTTTTTTTTTTTTTTAAATTTTATTTTTATTTTTATTTTGAGGGGGGGGAGGGGGGTGTTGTTAACCCCCGGGTTTTGTTTCCTGGGTGTCCCTCAAACCCAAGTGTTTTCCCTGGTTTAGCCTGCCATACTGCTTGTGTTTGTACAATGTAATAAGACATCTGCTGCCCACCAGCACTCATCTGGGCCCCGGCGGAGCGCTGCAGTTGACTGCTATCCTATTTATAATAATTGAACACGCCGTATTCTGCATACGCCGCTGATTACCCTCATTTATTTTGTCTCCTAAAGACCCAAGGATTTCTGCTGCTCGCCTTTACAGCATTGTTTTACTCATTTGGCTCCAATTAGCCTCAGCTAATGAAAATACATTATGCTGAACCTCTTGTTACCCGTTGCTGTTTCTAATGACATAATTTGTGAGTTTTGAGCCTTTTCAAGTAGAGACATTAGGAATTGCGTTACAGTTTCTTCGGTGAGGTGGAGAAATATTAATTGCAGGCATCTGGGCTCGCTCCTTTAAAGAAGACTGGTGATTTTTACTTAACTAATAGATGTTGACATAATCAGGGAGCTATCGGCACCATATGTTGGCCTTTTGCGAGATGCAGATCTTATCCCTGCCCGGCTGGGCAAGGAAATGCTTCAGTGTTAGCACTACGTCTTGGTGTATTTTTAAAGCATCACTCAGCACAGGCAGATTGCTGTGAGAAAGAGATGAAGCCTATTTTTAAAAACAGGTGGGCTGTTTCCCCAGCCATTCAGGTGAGGGTGATCTTTAATGATAAACAGATGCCAAAAGCTGCATATGCAACTGTCCTTATCTAGCATGGTATTTGCAAAGCCCCTTTTTGTTAGCAGAGCTCTGCCCTGGGGACTTTTCTGGTGCGGGTGGAGGGGAGCCAGATCGAGCAGTCAGCCGTCTGTTCACTGGGGGTGTGCTCCTCCTTTCTGCTCCCTCCCTTTCTCTTTCGGGGACATCGTGTGCAAACATTGGGCCCTGAGGACACAGTTGCAATTAATGAGATTTGAGGGTCAAATCTGAAGGAGAGGTGTGCTTCTGCCCTTCGTGGAGGGATTGATGCAACTTTCTTGCCCAACCATGCCAAGGAATTAAACAAAGAGGTTTTGTTAATTCAGGAAAATATATCAAGATTTAAAAATAAATACATAGATGTGACATGTACTGCCAAAAAGCAACAGGCAACAATCATTACTTCATTGTGTGTAGTCCAAGCTAGCTTTTGGCACAGCATGTTTCATTCCTGAAATCTGTGCACATCCTCCCTCCTAGCCCCTTTGTTACCTGTTGCGTAACTGTCTCAGACAGGGAAGCTTCACAGGACCTTCTTCCATCTTGCTCTGTCTTTTGTAGGATTTTTTTTTTTTTTTAATTTTTAAATTGTTGTTCACCTGGACTTGCTTGATTTTTCTGAGAACGTTTTATGGCCCTGTTTCTGGAAGAAAGTGGATGTGACCTGGGTGTAGTTAGATGGATAAGGCTGACGTACCTCGGGGATGTTTTTCCACTGTCAGTCTTCAAAGCGTGTGGAAAAGGAGGTCGCTTAATGCATAAGTAGCTGTTAAAAAGGAAGAGCAGACTTAAGAGAGGGAATGTATGGGGAGGCATTAGAAGCTGTGGCATGATTTGAGTGACTGCCTGGTAGCGTTACACATAGACCTCTTTGTTTAAGGCAGTAGTTGGCTGCCTGACAAGGACTGGGTGGGTCAGTTCTTCTGCATTAATCACCTCACTTTCCTTAGCATCCGTGCTACTCCAGGCAGGGCCTCTACAGTCATGGGGAAGGATTGGTTTTCCTCAGCATAAGGTGTCCTGTTTCCTCCATTAATGTGATCAGTCAACCCTCGCCAGCTCTACAAGCACAAGGAAACTGTGGGGTGGCAGTGCCTGGCTGGCTGAGTCTCTTGGAGCCAAGCATTGTTGCTGTGAAGCATCATGCCCTCTGCAGCAGCACCTTGCTCTTGTCCTGAGGAGCCTACAGCTTGAACAGTGTTGAGGGGAGGTGCTGGCTTGTTGGGATGGACAAGTGGTGCTACTGGAGTTGGTTGCTCTGGGTTCATGGAGTGGACTGCCTTCTTGTTATCAGCTTTGGTCTCAGATGTTTTCATCTTCTTGACAAATGCATAGCAATAGAATTTATGCAACAGAAAAAGCTCACTGTTCGTTCTTCGCTAGCTTAAAATTGCTGTAGGTGTTCAGAAGAGGTAAAATGGATTCTTTCTGCAAATATGCTTCTTTTGTTTTTGCTCCAACAAAACTGAGAATTATTTAGGAAGCTGTTATCTTGATGCACTCCAAACACACTAGGAAGATGTGTTTACTTGATTTGTTGGTTAATATTATTTTTTTCTTGCCTAAAAGCAACATGGTAGCTGACATGTCAAGAAGACAAGCTGCAGAGCTGAGTGAGAAGATTATTTTTATTTCATCATTTATTTATTTATTAATTCAATAAATTGGTGTTCCCTCAAGTAGCTAGTCCCATTTTTACATTAACTGCTGGTACTTCTTCCACGTGCATCAGAAACCTAGGGAAATTCAAGCCTATGGTAGGTAACAAAAGACCAACATTTCTCAGGGAGTAGGAAGTCTGGCTGGGGAACGGTCCCAGCTCTAATCCCTTATATGTGGTATGTGTCTTCTTTGAGCAAAGAACTGCCAAAGAGGATTAGGTGATACAAAAGTAACTTTTTAGCTGAAGAAGGAGGAAGAAGCATAGACAGATGCTTCATAAATATTCTGTAATACAATACAGCACTAAAATATTGAGCATGATGACAACCCTCATCTTTGTTAGGTTTTCACTAGGTTGTAGTTATGTCCCTTACCATCCTGCAAGTTTATCTAGTTTGTTATGCAATTTGCATTTTGGCAATGCTCAGCCACTAACTGCTCAGTGAGAGCTTAGAGGTGTTATCTGCACAGCCCTTTAGCTCCTGCCCTATGGGTAACCACAGCTTACTGCTTTACCCATAGGGTTTGTACTAGAAAGGCTGCTAAATTGCTGTATTGAAAAGGCTGCTAAACTGCTCCAAACCCCATCTCCACCTGCAGCCACAGAGCCCTGGAGTAGGGAGGGTGTGGGGAGCTCCCCCATGCAGTCCTGCCTTTCCCCTGCCCAGTGTGCTGGGAACATCCTCATCTACATTGGTCTGGACATCAATTCTGTCACTGTACCTCTGTGAGCAGCTGTCTCCATTGGTTTTATTGTGCATTTAAGTGTGTGCTTGAGAAAAATGGCCAAAGTGTGTTCCTGCATGCTGATGCCTGCTTTTGCCTTCTGCTAGTCCTGAAGCACCTTTGGGGGCCTTGGTCCTTGTGTTTTCCCAAGGGTTAGAGGAAAGAATGGGGGCACCATTCACCCCTCCTGGTCAGTGAGACAAACCAATGGTTTCAGGGGTGACAAAAAGAACCCCCTGGTAGAAATCGTTGTCTTTAGTGGCTGGGGTAGTTCCTTTGGCTGAGGTGGATTGGTGTCTCCTAACTGGGGGTCTTGGTAGCAAGATTTGAAGGTGAGGACCCTGTGAGGGGGCTCTTAGTGGCAGGTCTGGTTTTGGAGCCCTCACCAGGGGTCCTTTTTGTTCTTCTGGTTCTGCCAGTGGGTTTGCAGAGCAGTAACTGACTGGAGGCATGTGAAGGAGGAAAAGGAGAAGGTGGTTGAGGTGCCACAGGAGAAGATTTGGCATGTGGAGAGAGGCAGGGAGCCAGAAGGGCTTGTTCTCCTCTGCTGGCACTGCGACTCTGAGCATGCAGAGCAAGAAAATTGACTTGAAAAATTACTTTTTATATGAAATGTGTCATTTAAGTAAGAAAGCAGTATGTGACTGCTCTTTTCTATTAGCATGTAACACAAACATTATCCTGTAAATGCAGTCTGGGGTGCCCAGAGTACCACGACCAAATTTCCTCTTGATTTTTGCCCCCCCGCCTTCTACCCTCCATTTTTTTTTTTTTTTTTAAATGGGGAAACACGGTGATAGAGTCCAAGAGAACAGAAAATACTGGGCAGCATTCAGCAAATGTTACACCATACCTTTAAATAAAGTCACCCTGTCACAGGGTGGAATCTAAGTGGAGGAAGAGCAAAAGAGCCTGTAAGAGGACAAGCTTTTTGATCAAGTAATGAATAGCGTTGTGTTAATCTTGCTGAGGCAATACCTGAAGACTTACGGGATCTGGCTTGAGGTAAAAGAAGTGTGCCTGTAAATTCATGTTTCAGTATATTACTCTAGCCACATTTTGATGTGCTAGCTAAACTATTATGGCTAGGCTGCATCCAAACTTACTGCACTGATTTGCCATCTCCAGTCCCACTGTCCATCTCCACATGTTTTTGAGGAGAACAGGAGCTTATTCTTACAGATATTTGATTGCTCCTTTTTGACAACAGAAGGGCATGGAAAATTATTATGGTAACTCTGTTAGAATGAAGTGTCTGAAAAAAAAAGTTTTAAAGTTAACCTGAATAAAAGACTTACCCCGCTGTTGAAGCTGTTGCTGGTGTACCCAGGAGCCTGTCTGATGCACCCGAGCTAAGACCTGATCTCTGTGAAATATCCCACACTACAGCTGGTAATTTCTGAGTGCAGACCTAAGATGGGTGTCCTCTGTTCTTTATTAAGGATGATGACAAAAGTCCTCTCTATATTAATTAGCCAGAAACACATCTATTGTAACTGGAGGAAAATCCAGGAATCTGGGTGGAGTTTATCTGCTTACTCAAGGCCAAAATCTGTCCTAATGGCATTTATTTGAATGGAGTCTAAGTAATGTCACCAGCAAGTTTCAGGGCAAATGCCCTGGAGTTGCCTCCTTGATTAGATATTGCATTATCCCTCCCTGTTTTTAACTGAGGGTTGCTCTGTCTGGGCACACTTTACATCCTTCAGTGTAGGAATAAAAAAGTTTTGAGGAGTTTATTTTTCAGAGGTTTAGTGTCACTGTTCTTGCTGGATTGATAATCTTAATGGGATATGTTTGGAATGGTTCCAAATTCTAATTTTGGAAATGGAATTGTTTTAGTGATTAAACAAAGTAACTGAGGGCATCACCCTATTAAATAAGATATTTCATGCATGTGATTAATGGTAATCTCAATATAAATCCTTTTGATTTAGAGATTAATGTTGATTCTTTGCTTCGAATTTACTGTCCATTTGTTTTCTTAATTAAAATTAAAGGTGGAAGACAGATAGCAGAGGAACCTCTTCAGGATGTTGATGTTCACTTTGTTAAATAGAACATTTTTCATTAGGCAGCTCAGAAGTAATAGGCTTGGTATAACTATATTAACCTCAGACAATAGAGGATAGATTGTATGGGTTTTCTCTTGCTGGTGAAGCTTGTCATGCTCTGGATCCCTTTAAAAATATTGGTAGCTGGTCTTCTAGCTTGAATGAAGTCTTTTTCAAAATTAAAAGGTAGCATTTGAAAAATAGCTTCCTGCTTTTTAGAGAGGAAATTTCTTCATCGTGCTTCTTGTAGAGACTATGTTTCAAATTGTCATGTTTCCAAGTCAAAATAAAGTAGTGTATGAGGGTAGAGGCAAAGTCCCTGATTTCCCATCACTTTCACATGGGGCATCTATACCTGGTCTGAGTCCAAATGGATACGATGTCATATCAAGTTTTATAAATGCTTATCTTTTCATTGCTCAGCTGTTAGCCTAAATCCACTGGAGTGTGTTAATGCACTATGCTATCTCGGAGTATGAAAGCCAGAAGTAGTACAAGGGTGGTATTAATGCAATACTTGTTCTTCCACAGTATGTTAAGCAAAATGTTGGCTTTGTGTACCCACAATACTTTATGCTACACAAAGAAGCCACAGAAGGCATTTGTCATACTCGTGCAGAGGGAATATAGAACAAGTGATTTAAAATTAAAAAGCTTTTTAGTGAAAGGACATCCAGCTTTTCTTGAAAACACATATTACTGATAAAGGTATAAAGCTGCTTTGTATTAATGAGGTATGGCATGATAAAACATGATGATCTTAATTCATCTTAATAAGAATGCAAATTATTAAGACAGCAAAACATTATTGAGAATCATTTGAGATCAAATAATGACAAGTAATTCCCATATGTCACCACTCTCATGCCTAATTGTGGCTTGGTGCTGCCACATCTTGTGCTTGACTTCTAGAAGACTTAGAGATGGATTGATAGAAGTACAAAGATGGAGGTAGCCTGAAGAAAAATTAGCCCACCAAAGTGCTATCAAGGATACTGAAGTCAGCCTTGATGGAAGTCTGACTGATCTGATCCTTAGCTGCTGCTTGCTTTTTATGGAATTCGTTCCTAGCATCCCACTTGTCTTTTTTTTTGATGCAAAAGAAATGTTCTCTGCCTGTGGATGTGTAGACCACATGCCCTCTAGAATAGTAGAAATGTATAGAAATTATCTGACTAAGGCTTACAGCCCCTTGCATTCTGCCAAAATCCTCTGGTCTGCCTTCTACTGCTATCAAGGTGATACTGATGAGAGACCATCTTGTGTGACTACTAGTGACCAGACGATATCAAGCCAATTTGCCATTGTAAGCTTTTGGAACCGGTGCTTGTGGGCTGCAGCATTAATGAAATAACTTTTTCTAAGAAATGGAAAATTACAGTAAGTATAAAGAGACTATAGTTACCATTTCAATAACAACAGTTTAAAATGTAAAATTTATTCAATTGTGGTTAAAAATTCAGATTTGATGCACTTCCTGACATTACTCATGCAGTGAATATTGTTAAGCATGCTTAAAGCATAAATCCCATATAATGTTTTCTATCTACTATCATGAAAGTATATTTCTCCTATTAAAATTGATTTAAGCTAATGTTTTAAAGCTAAATCCTCCATCATTTTCACTTGACAAAGAGTTTAATGTTTGTTTAAAATCTAAGGAGCATTTTCAGAAATCCTCCCATTAATGTTCCCTGGATGTGCAATTCATAAACATAACAACACATAACTGCTTGTCGGTGAGATGTAAGATTAAAAGCAGCTTCTACTGTCTCAAAATGTGCTTTCTCATGTGTCCCATATGACTATAATTTTCTTAAAGATCTGTTACTTGTTGTAGTTTACCTCCCAATGCTGTTTAAATTTTTCCTCCTTGTTTTCCAGATGTGCATATACTGTGTGTTTATGAGACAAGTAGGGTTTGGGCTCCAGTCCCGAGTGCAGCCAGGAGATTTCATTGGGTCCTTTTCAGTTGTGCAAACACAGCTGGATTAGAGATGGCAGTTAAATGTTTCCTCTCTGTGATTTGGTTTCCCAGAGAATTCAAAGATAATGACAGGGGAATGCTGTCCTAATTTAGGTTCTATTGGAGCAAACCTACCACTTCATAACCACTACAGAAAAAGATGTGTGCTTTTACAGGTCCAAGCAGCATGATATTTCCTAATTATCCCCTATCAATGGAGAACTTCCCATGGAGATCAAGTAGACACTGAGGAACAGCAGAGAAGTACCTGCCTGTCTATCCCTTCAAAGGCCTTGTATTAGGAGGGAAAGGAGTAAAGAGGGAGCAACAGCTGAAGAGGAGACTTTTATCATGTTGTCACAATTAATTTAGGAATGTAATTTCTGCAAAGCTATCCAGCTTATCAACAGTAGGACCCTACCAAATGAGTCAATTGCATTTTATCAAAGTGGCATTCCTTCCTGACAGACCAGAGGAAACCTGCCCCTTTTAAGCACATCAGGTGCCAGGTACCAAGAGTGCCAGGGTTTGACAAAACCAGGGTAATCCTCATGGTGCTCTTAGGTGGGGCATTCAACTGTCCCCATAAAAGCAGTGGGTGCTCTTTATTCAACACAACTTCGTGCTGTGTTTGCCCATCTCCAGACCTCTGGTCTCTCTCTGTGCCATGTTGGTTTGCAGGGGTGTTCCTGACTGCTTTACCAGAAGCTTCTGGTATCTTCCAGGGGAATGTTGTCCAGGTCTGACAGCTTGCTTGAAACTCACCTATCCATCCCTCTGTCTGTGCTCCCATTAGTTATCCCATAATGCTGAGGACACTTCCCCTTCTCATAAAATCCATAGCACAAGGGAGTAAATAATCTCTTCAGGAAGAATGTTTTACTTTCTCTTGTTTCCTCTTAGAGAAGGCCAGTGAAATTGTTCTTCATGCTTTTTTTCTCTTCCTGGTTAACTTTGTTTTGTCTTTAATGTGCTTTGATTAATATTGGTTCTTTTGCATTCCTCAGTCATGTATACTTGTTTTTGACATATGATTTATGTTTCTTTCTTTTTTTAAGTGCCTTAAATAACTTCTGGCATAGCCTCACGGTCTTGCTGTGCATTCTGTTCCTCTATATCGGAAGAAAAGCTGTTTTGCTTAAAATAATTATGTATGTCTATACACATACTTTTTTGATTGCTGTAATCCAAAGTGTTATTTATTACCCCCATATGTCAAATTCTCAACTGGTACTCTCATGTTAGCCAGGACTGGAGCTCAAACAGCTCCCCTCTAGTACTTCCTCTGTATGAGGGTTTTTTTTTTTTTTTTATATGATACAAGTAGGAAGAAGGTGTCCTGGTTTGGGCCAGGATAAAGGTGATTTTCTGTTTTGTACTTTTACTTTTAGCTAAGTCTCTTGTAAGTAGTTGCACTTGCTGAAATTAACAGCAAGTTTCTCAGACAGTGTGTGCTTCTAGGACTGATAACACTTGATGTTTATAGTTACTGCCAGAGACTGGTGTGCAGAGCCAAGGACACTGCTCAGCTCTGAGGAAAACATTTTACCCTCCAGAAGGAGTAAAGAGGTCCCACCTGAACCCTCCTTTGGGGAGGAACGGACAAGATAGATGCCAGAATTGATGCCTTTCTTTATCAAGGAGAGAGAGATTAATAGAGAGCGTCTGTTATTCGGTGTAATTGCCGGGCCAGTGTTAAACCGTGACAGAAGGGGAAAGGTTATTTGGACAAAGGGTTATCCCATTGAGTTCACTGTGTTGCTGTACTTTACCAAGATATGTAACTGAAGTTTTCTGCCCTATGCATCAGAGAACAGTGGCTTCTTTTCTGATGTGTTTTTAATTTGCCCACAGTAAGCCTCCTATAATGACACAACTCTTGGGTTTTGCTTTTTTTTCCTTTTTTGTCCTCCTTTCACTTTTTATACAAAGCTCTTGAAATTTAATGTAACTTATTGTCCTTCCTATAAAGTAAGTTATGTTATACAAATTCACCCCAGAATCTCTCTTCTAGTACTGGTTCAAGTATTAGAGCTTTTAATTTCCCCTTTTCTCTTTTCCACTTTCATAGGGTTGTTATATAGACATCTAACTAAGTTTCCCAAAGTGTCTCACTGCTGCTTCTTCTGATAAACGCTATTACAGGTTCTTATCACTTCCCCAGATTTCAGCCCTCTGGGCCAGATCGTTGCTTTCAGAACATGAGAATTTTGTTATCTGCTGCTATTCAATCTGGCTTAAAAATCTTTCCCACTTGATAGGCAGGCTGATACTTCCTACCCTCCTCTTCTTATCTCTGTTCCGAGACACTTCTTTGTGGGATAACATCCTCTAGTTACAGAAGCCAAAGAGCTCTTGCTGGTGCCATCTGTACAGCTACACACTTGTTTCTGAGAGGCATCTGTCTCTGCCACCACCAGCCCTGGGTGAGTGGGTGACTGGTACCCTCCAGCTCCTCTGCTGAGCATCACTGGGCTGGGTTGAACAAAGAGGGGAGGAAGGCAGGGGGGAAAGCTTGCTGTCAGTATGGCTTCAGAGACTTCTGCTCAGTGCTGAAATTCGTAAATGGGAGTAGTTTAATATTAGCGCGATGTAATTAGAAAAAGTTTATTAATCAGGACTCTGAGTTGGAAAGGAAATTAAACCCTTTAACTGCCTTAATGGGAAATGCCTAATCATTGAAAAGGATAGTGCTGACTCTGACCTGGAATCCTCTTTAACACGGCTTTTCTTGCATAAGAGGGAAACTACTTAGAATAGGAAAGCAGGCTTTTTCAGTCAATTAAGTGAAATATATTTATTTTATACATATATATACATACCTACATTTTTTCCCTTGTGTCACTGCTTATTAAACTGAAATACATCATCTTCATTTTTCAATGAGTTGTAATTTAACCTTACGCTCTATGTAAATATTCAGTTCTCCATATAGCAATCAGAAGAAAGCCCGGTGAAGCTATGAATAATGCAGCATGTAATACAAAATATATGCAGGAGATAATTGGTGAAATGACCTTTCTTTTGTGGCAGTAACTTCATATTCCTGCTTCAGAATTATTTCCTTCCTCCCCTCCCCCTCTTCAAGCTTGTTGTTTTAAATAATGACATCTCGCAATTGGCAGATATCGGATTTGAAGGAAAGACAGTTTTTTAGGAGCTGAGTTATACCCTGTAGACACACTTCTGCCTGGAGTGGAAGTGCCTAAAAGCTTTTCAGTAGATGAACCTGGGCTGCAGTGCACACTCCTGCAATTGCCCAAGCTGGCAATTTCAGCAGTGTGACCGCAGTGTGAGTGTGCCCTAGGACACTCTTGAAGCATTCTTGTTCTTAAAAATGTTTGCAACTAGTAGAAACTGAAGGAGCTTATTATATTTCAAGAGTTGCCAAGTGCTGCCAGACGCCCAGGTTTTTCAGGGCTCTGTGAAGTACCGTGGCAAGGAGTTAAATCCCAAGTCTGAGGACTCTTGTGTAGGCACGATGTGCAGATCAGGGGATGGATGTCAATCGTGGAAACAGAGTAATGTGAAGTATGTCTGGAGGTGGCTTCCAGCAACTGGAGCTTTGGGATTTACTTCGTCACTGGAACCCTGCAGCAGAGGAGCCATCCCTTGCCAGCTGCTTTACCATGTAATTACCCGTGTAGGGGGAAGCAGACATTTCTGTTCTTGATGTGTGAGTGCAGAGAGGGGGCAGCAGGTCTGGAAGTCAATGTGAGAGGTCAAGGGTTTGTTTCTTGTGTCTGCAGAAGGATGAAGGGAACCACCTCATCTCCCTGGGGAAGTTGGCCCTATTGGCTGGAGTCACTGTGGTGAGAAATGGCAGCTCATGAGGAGATGCTTAAATGCTGGGTGGTTAGAAGAGTGTGTGCTTAAGGAAATGCACTGCCCCACATCCCTGGTTTTCTAGCTGTGGTAAATAGAGAACTGCCAGGATTCCCTGAGGGCTGAGGTTCCTGAAGGCAGCTGTGGCTGTGGGCAGCACTCCCTGAAGCTCAGCCTGGTTGTCTCCTGGGGACAGGCTGGCTGGCTGGCTGCTCTTGGAAGACACAAGCACTGTTTTAAAGCAGAATATTTTCCATTAGATGGGCTTACCATGATCATCTAGTTCCACTGCACCACATCTTGTTGCTGTCTCTCCATTTGCACAGCATTATGTGTTGTGCTAGCAGAAGGCACTGTGCTTGGACAAATGTGACTGTCTAATTCTTGCTGACCAGCTTTAATGAAATGTGATGAGACCTTTGTATAAAAGGAGCTATACAAGCACAAGATCAGGAAATGGTGTATCTCACAGGCAATTAGTGTGTTCAAATGAACAGAGATTTTGTGTGCTTTCTGTACTTGAGATACTTGGACACGGCAGCTTGGGTAGTTGGAGCTTAATTGTTTATCCCTATTTAAATATGCATTGTTGCAAAGCACATTTCTGAACTGTTTACACTTTGCTTCAACACTGTAGGGAGCTGAAATTAAAAAAAAAATAACTTGGAAATGAAAGTCTGAGTTCCAAAAGCTGTAAGAACCTCAAAGAGGATTACTTGTTAAAACTAGAAATAAGACTGATGTGTTTGTTTTCAATACATTAAATTTATTACCACTACCTCAGCATTAGACTCTGCTGTCCTTTCCTTATCTTTCTATTATCATGTATGTAAAAATAAGCTATGTGATAAATGGACAATTTAACATCTGTTTTACATTGGACAGAAGAGACCAGAAAGCTTCATTTAATTATTAAAATCTTCTATTTATGTTACATCTTGATCACTCCTGGAGACTGCAGATGACCACTGTTATACTGTAAGCAGCGAACCGTGGATGCCTGGATGCTGGTGAGGGTGTATGGTGCTACAGAAATGACCATCTGGATGCTCAGCCCCAGAGATGCCTTGCATGAGAGTGGGTGAGGATCTTGGCTTACACTGTGAAAATAGGAGCTGAGAATTGCTCTTGCTTGTGAAGCATTGCTCATTGAAGGAATCCATCAGTTTCTGTGCAATTATTCAGATGAGGGGTTTCTCCTTGGCTATTTGCCCTAGCATCTAACTGGAGTGAATATATGTGAAATTATCACGATAAAGATATGGTATTTCCAATTTCTAGTGACATTTGTATCATGTGTTTATCCCTTCTATGTCTAGGAGCTTTGGAAAAGCAAGATAAATGAGATTTTAGGGACTTGGGACGAAGTTTCATTTCTTTATTTCTCCTTTTGTGAGAAGGAAATTGCAAATTTTCACTGTAGTCCTTATGCCTCATGAGTAGCTCAGAAACAAGCAGAAAAACCTCAGCATGTTTCTCTTCCTTTTTGGCCATTTAATAAGCATGCCTCTTAATTTCTGTCTGATATTAGCGTGCTGTGCTTTCTCTTTTTCTTAAGAAAGGTGAAATCTTAAGGGTTATGATGAAGATAAGCAGTACTGGACTTAAAGTCAGAGACAGACAGACCTGTTTCCAGGTGATGTTTGCTGAATCCTAAAACCATTGCAGTGAATTAAGCAAAAGGTTTATATTTTTATGGCCATATAGCAAACTTTACAGAACATAATGTAAAGTTTTCTTTGGAGCCTTTGTGATGGCTCACATCTAGGAAATAAGTGCAGCAGCCCTGTATTACTGACTGCCTCCCTGCTCCGTGGGAACTCTGAGCACCCCTTGTTGCATCAACAGTTCCTGAGTATGCTACAAAGGCCATGTGCTACAGGAAAAGTTTGAATCTGGGTATAACCTTGGTAAAACAGGGCCTTCCTGAGAGAATTTTTTAACCCATGCACTGTTCTATGTAGGTAAAATGGTATTTTCCATCTGTTTCCACGAAAAAGAAATGGGAAAGGTGGTATGGCACAACTGGAATGATTTCTGTATCACTTGTTTCGGGCTAGATAGCATGATTTATTAAAATAAACCTGTTTTATCTTCTGCACTGTTTGGGATCTTAAAAACAGAACTCAGCCTACTTTTTCTTGTGACAATTTTTTCCAACAGGAGCCCTAACAGACTTGAAAGTGCGAGATGAACATAAAACTGGCCACATGCTCTTGGAATACGAATTTTGTGTGCTGTTTTTCCTGGTGTTTTGAGCACGGAGTTTAGATGTATTTGTCCTCATATGATTAATTTTTGACTAGGATATTAGCAGGTTACTACTATATCTCAAAACACATGAAGGTTCCATAATATATGTAAATCTCATATAAACATAACCACCCCACAGAGTAAAAGCAATGAAGAAACAGATTTTAAAAACAACCCACATCATTAAGCCTAATGAAAATTAGCTGCATTTTAAAATTTTAGCTGCATTTTTAAATTTTAGGCCAACCTATTGAGAACAGATTTCTGTGGAGAGGGTGAACCTTGAGAAAGCAGGAAAGAGTGGAAGTCCACTGCTGGAAATGGTTTAGGAGGGACTTGATTCAGTCAGCACTTATTATGCATTTTTGAAAGTAGTTGATACTATATATTGGATGTGTGGGGAGAACTCTGGGTAATTTAACAGAAGAAAATGCAGAACTAAATGGCATGGGTGAGTCGACATGATTCATACCTCGTGACTGGCTGCTGTCCCACAGCTGGGTTTTTCAAGCTGTGGTGTCTGTGTTGTGTTCTGCCTCCTGCCCTGCCTCCTCAGGATAGTACTTAGGAAGAATGTAAAAACTGTGGTCATTTGTCTAGGATTTCTCAGTGGCCAGAGCACCAATCTATGTTGTGGATATTAAAAAATGCTGAATAAATGACCATTGCAAGTGTACATGTAAGTTCAGCTACAACACTGGTTTTTCAGTGGTGAACAAGGTGGTTTAACATGGAGAATAGCTAATGGACTGTAGCATTGCACAAGAAAATTTGATAGCCCTACACCTTGCTGACAGGAAGGGTACCTAATTTGGCTAAAAGAGGGGGGGAGAAACTATCTTAAAGTTGTTTTGCATGCATAGCTGTCCTATTGGAGTGATATGGAACTCATTATTTCCTTCTGTCCCCAGAGTGTATGGAAAAATAGTGTACTATCATGTCTGTAGTTGTTCATGACGTTTCTTAGCTAGTAAGATATGTAGCTGGAAAGTTTAAGGTTACAGCTATAAAAATGTCATCTTTTATTTAAAAAGAAAAGTAAAGTGATGCATTGCTTTATGATAATGAAGCACTTTGATTAAAAGCATCCAACAGCCTATGATGTATGGGAGCTAGCTGCAAGACTATTGGAGTGTAATTAATTATTAGCTGTTCTTTATAAGGTCTAGTTGCTCTTCGCAGAATTGATTTTGAATGGTGACAAAGAAGCAAGCTCATGTTTGTGGATGCTATGCAATTAATATATGGATGTTGGCAGGAGCAGGTGGTGTGTGATGGGTGATGGACTACAGAGCCTTTCACCTGCAAGCACTTTCTTATGTTGAAGCCAGACAAGTTGTTGAGGTGACAAAGTCATTGCTGATGGACTGGTTGGAAGCCAGCACAGCTTGTATGTGTAGCTCTGTCTTAAAATATAATAGCGGGACTCTCTGCAACAGTGGGTCTGCATGGGCTTTACTTTAATCATAGAATCATAGAATAGGCTGGGTTGGAAGGGACCTCAGAGATCATCGAGTCCAACCCTTGATCAACTACCACCACAGTCACTAGACCATGGCACTGAGTGCCACATCGAGTCGCTTTTTAAATGTCTCCAGGGACGAAGAGTCCACCACCTCCCCAGGCAGCCCGTTCCAATGTCTGATCACCCTTTCCATGAAAAAATTCTTTCTAATATCCAATCTGAACTTCCCCCGGCACAATTTAAGACCATGCCCTCTTGTCTTACTGAGGGTTGCCTGGGAAAAGAGACCAACCCCCGCCTGGCTCCATCCTCCTTTCAGGTAGTTGTAGAGAGCAATGAGGTCTCCCCTGAGCCTCCTCTTCTTCAGGCTGAACAGCCCCAGCTCCCTCAGCCTCTCCTCATAGGATCTGTGTTCGAGTCCCTTCACCAGCTTGGTTGCCCTCCTTTGGACCTGTTCAAGGACCTCAATATCCTTCTTGAACTGAGGGGCCCAGAACTGAACACATTACTCAAGGTGTGAAAAAGGGCTGGGGACAGGCTGCCAGAAAGAGACCAAAGTGCACCTGCAGAGCTGTGTCCTAGTTACTATGCCCATCACCTCTCCTCTGTGGTTAAATAGAGGGGCATAGTTTACACAGTTTATTCCCTTTCATGAGAACTATATGTACTTTAAGGGTTTTGGAAGAGATTGGTGCTTATTAACTGGAAGACAGTCACTAGTAGCTGATCATCTAAAAAGTTGTTAGGTACTGCAAAGGACTCTCAAAAACCTTAATTCAGTAATTTGATTTAAGAAAACTAAAGTAAAGTAATAAACTTTTCTCCCTCTTTTCAACTTTTGCACTATAAAATCTTTGTTTCCAGTGAATGCTTCTTCCTGCAGAGGAAAAGAATTCCTTGCTAAGAGTAAATTTGGAAGCATCAGGAAAAAGAAACTTAATCAAAATTTTTGCATGGGTAAAAGACCTCAGAAGTAGTTAGAGTCAGTGTTATATATGTAGTCTTACTATCCTTGTCTTACTGCAGCTGTGGCTAATCTGGCTACCTGAGCTGTCATCTGCCACTCAGGTCAGCCAATGTGAGTGAGCTACTTAAGGAGCTCTTCCTCCCCTCTTCTTCCAAATACTTCACTTGTACTTCTGCCCCAAAGTGCACCTAGAAATAATAGATATGCATTCATACAGGCACAAGCGTGTATGAGAAAAGGTGATTTGCAACCATTCTTCTGCCAAAATATACAAATCTTTTACAAAAGCATGTCCATTTGTATAGAGGAACCTTATTCAGACTAAGAGAATGGCATGACAGAAGAGAAACTCTTGAAGAAAACACCCTGAGATACTGTAGGATCTTGTTTATAATACAGATGAGAAACCTGAATTCATTGAAAGTTGTGAAATGACTTTCAGATGTACTTTTCCTGAAGACGACTTGAAGGGACATCTCTGATATGATAAGAGCATATCCTCTGCTGTGGAATTACATGAAAACGAAAAATCAAACCAACACCAAACCTAAAAGTATGTAGAGGTAATTTGAAAAGCAAACTGAAAAGCTTTGTGAATTGTAGCAGATCTTGGGAAGCGTGTGAAAATTTCATGCTAAGTATATAGATATCCCATGAAGAAATTCATGGGATTTGAAATGTTGAAACATTTTGAAATGTTGAAACTCTCTATATTTAATCTCAGCACTTGCTACCCTTAGTCTAGTACTAAATATGCTCTTACACTATGCTCTGGTCTGTTTCAAAGGAAAAAAATGGTGCAGTTAGACTGAAATTTTGTTCTGTTACTTTTGGATGACAAACTTTGTATTAGAAGAGTTTTCATAAAAAGCCATGTTAACTGGAGCGAGTGAGAAAATCATAGGCAGTATTTACCCAAACAGTCCTTTGTGTGATGATTAATAACAACCTAGAGAGCACTGACTGGCAGTCAGGGTTGAAAGCTTTTTTTCTTTTTCTGGAAACATCTATTTGGGGCAGCTGTAAGGAAAAGATTCTGGGGAAGAAGCAAAGCCAATGTGACTGGGAATAGCTTTTATTAAATATGTGAGAGAATGAAAACCCTGAACACTGTCTCTGCTCTGATGATGTGAGCATGAGGCTAAGTTTTCAGGACTCTCTGAACAGCCCAGGATTGCAGCTCCACGTGTGGCTTTACTGGATGTGGTCAGGAGTTTCTAATCCTTCAGCTGAAACCTGGAAGTGTTTGGGCTGCAGATCTCCAACATAACACAGTGATTCCTAAAGGCCCAGCCTCTGGGAGAGATGATGCTGGGAGGTGAGGATTTCTTTCCCTTCCTTTGGATGGGAAATGGATCTGTGCTTGGAGGGGGGTCTCTTCCTTGCTATTCAGATGGGAGATACCAGAATGCAGCTATGGTAATACTCAAGGTCTTTTTTTCCTGAAACATAGTTTTCTTTTTCAGTCAGTGCAGTCCCACTGCCACTTACTGTGTAGCTTATTTCATACATGAAAAATAATAGCTTGTAAATTACATTTGTGGTTAACTTTTGCTTCTATGTCATAAAGAGAAATATCCTATAATTATTATGGTCCCCTAGTTATTTTGACCATATGGATTACACCATATTTAAGGTCCCTGTTCAATAAAAGTACATCTGGTTCCTGCACTGAAAAAACCTATTAAAGACTGAGGAAACCATGCAAATAGATTTATATGGTCTTTTGTTGGATTTTACAGTGTTTAATTGGCCTCTCTATTGAGGGTAACCATGACGAACTTCAAATTCTGGGAGTAGCTACTACAAGCAATAGTCCTTTAGTTAGTACAGAGTTAACATCTGCCATTTTTCTGCTAGTACATGGTTTAAAGGTCTCACATGTTGTAGTCTCCTCCACTTCCTTTGGGAGAATATTCTACTGTCTCATAGATCTCAATGTCAGGAAGTCTTTGACCACAATTTATGTAACTGCATGTTTCGTATGGATTCTTCCTTGGCCAATAGAAAATATGCCATAGGGCTTCATCAGGGATTTAAAAAACAAAACAAAACAAGCCACAATAAACCAAACCAAAAACATGAGTGATGTGAAGACTACAGTCTGTAAGGCTGTTTTATTAAAGGAGTTAAAAAGTGGTAAAAGTAATGGGGTTTTTTTGGAGGAGGGGTTCTGCAGCTGGAAAAAGCAGCAGACCTGTAAAGTTCTGCTAAAGGAAAGAAGTTTACCAGGAAAAATGCAATAGATGAAATATTTTTTTGCTGCTTCTCCACTCAGAAGATCCTGGCCAAGGAGACTGTATTGCTACCACACTTTTCTGATGTTCTTGCACTTCTACCAACCATCATTTGCAAAGCAGGTATTTTTTCCCCCCTAATTCTAATTTACAGATTTTCCTATCTTCGGAACCTTTAAAGAAGCACTTAGCACATCCAAGTTTGTTCTGCATATTTACACCAAATTTAAAGCTTGCTCCTGGTTTAGGTCAAGAAATACTTGTCCCCTATCAGAAATGCGTGGGCTCATGTGGACCCCTGCCAGTGCCTGTGAAATTGTGTGTGGTCTGGTCTTTGATATCAGATAGAATCATAGAATCATAGAATCGGCTGGGTTGGAAGGGACCTCAGAGATCATCGAGTCCAACCCTTGAACCACCGTTGCGGTTGCTAGACCATGGCACTGAGTGCCACATCCAGTCTTTTTTTAAATATCTCCAGGGACGGAGAATCTACCACCTCACCGGGCAGTCCATTCCATTCCAGATGTGAAACCCATGCTAGAGACCAGAACTTGCACTTCAGTTTTCTCCCATTTACAGAACAGATGTAGGTTAGGCTGCCTGGAAGTTTATTTGAAAAAAAGTTAGTGCAACTACTTGCCTCAGCTCTTCCCTTCCTTCTTCCAATGAAGATCTTCATCTTTCATGAGGATATGACTCATTTTATATCTCTGTTTCTAAAATGAGAGGGGAAAAGTTTTATTTTACTTATTAAGATATTGGTCTAAGATGGTTCCGGATCATTTTCTTGTCAGTTATGATGATGATTTTTTTTTGCTTTAGGCTCACTCAGCTGTTATTAAAGTCTGAAATGATAAACTATTGTTATCTGAAAAGATGTTTCAGACTTAATCACACCATGTACTGAGATAACATTAATTTCTGCTAACCAGACTGAGTTAAAGAAGTGAAAGTTGAAACTTTTTATAGCATTCTTTGACTTCCCCAGGGGAAAAAAAAACCCACCAAACAAAATCAGCAAACCCAGCTTTGTAGGAAATGTGATACACGCAAAAAAAAGTAAAATTACAATGCATGTAGGATGCCCTTCAGAATACAGCTGAGTTCCTATGCAGTCAGCTTATTCTAGATAGGGGCAAAATAGGAGTGGTGTCCATAGGATTCACTGACTCTTGGAGATCACCAATTTCCCCAGTCCAGGGGCATGGACTATGCTATAAATTCAGGAATATAAACAAGCTTCTATTGTTTCTTCATCTGAAAACAAATGTTCAGACAACAGGCCTCTGACCTTTGATTCTGTTTGTGTCTGAGGTGTAATTTCTGTGTACAGAGGAACATGACTTCTTTTGTAATATGTAATATGTACCCTGAAAATGGTTTTGGTTTTTTGGGGGAGGGTTTGGTGTTTTGTTTTTTGGTGGTTTTTGGAATTTTTGTTTGTTTGTTTGTTTGTTTGTTTGTTTTGGTTAGTGGTGGGTTTTTTGGTTGCTTGGTTGGTTTTTTGGGTGGGGGAGAATTGTCCCTGTGAATATAGAACAGTTTTGGTGTGTAGAGACAGGTTTCACTCACAGCTACTGCTGGCAGAGTGATGCGAGTGAGGGAAGGGATTAAAAAAATAAACAAAAAAACTCAGCCCGCCCCAAAAACCCCAAACAAAACCAACCAACCAAAAATAACAACAACAAAAAAAAAACTTAACAAAACAAAAAACCCACGAGAAGCCACGTTCAGAAAGAGACTTAGAGAAAGCAGGAGGGGAAGTTCTGTAGGCTTTCCAGCTTCCCGGGAAGAAAGATAGATGAGAGGGCTCCAGCAGCAGGTCGCCCAGGAGCCAGGCTGGGCTCAGTGTTGTGAGTGAGGGAAATGAGGGGCAGGGCAAGGCAGGGGAAGCAGCTCCTGCCCGGGAACGGTGCCACCGGGAGGGAGCAGCTGCTCGGCCCGATCGCTCTCCAGCTTCGGTGCTGCGGCTTTCGCAAGGGAGGATGCTTGCCAGGGAGAGGGGGGAAGAGGGGTAGTGCTCAACATATGCCGCACTCCCGGCTTCAGGGCTTCCCACGAGTGGCTTTTCATGGGAACATAGGAGTGCTTGCCTCCTCTCTGTGCCTCTTCTCCTCTAGTGGCAGGAACGATAGGAAATGATAATGTTTAGAAGGAGTGACTGGACCAAAAAAAAGCTACCCAACTATGTTATTTTGCTGAAATGCAAATGTATTGCGAAACCGGTGATTTATTTCCTGTCTTCCAGCTCCCCAAGTATGTCTGGAATGAAATGTTTCCTTTCTTGTCAGGGGCAAGAGTTTGAGGGTTTTTGCAAATCAAAGCCTGCGGTTGTGTAAAGGAAGAGGGTAATACAAATAAGTAGAATAAAATTCCCCACTGAAATGAACATGCAAAATGTATCTTTGTGGTAGTGTTGTCTTTGTCTTCGTATTCAAACTGACAACTTCGAAGCATTTAGCTGAAAGTCTGCTGAGTCCCTTACAGTCACCTTTTTGTTCCACACACAAGAAATAAAAGGTACTACCAAGTTTGTTTCCTTGGGCTTTTTTCACTTTGTGTAAAATGTGCAGGTATACTTGATAGCAGAAAAGAAAAAAAATGGGCCTTAGGAAAGCAATACGATTAAGGTCAGAACATCTGTCTTTAATGTAAATTGGACTATCTTCAGCCATTTTCTCATCTGCTGCGTTTGCACGTTTTTGTTTATTATTGTCAGATGAGCTGCCTTTATAGAAAGGACATGATCTATTAACTATTTACATACGCACATCTGTCTTGTATGGAAATCTACTGGCACAGGAAAATGTGTCATAGCTCATAAGTATGCAGGATCAACAAACTGCTGCTCTTGTGAACTGCAAATCGTCCCCTTTTTAAGCAGCTTTTTAGCAGCTCTCACAAGCAACGTTTCCTCAGCTTTGCAGCTGTCTTGTAGATGGTCTCACATGTATATTCTTCGAGGCTGTAGTCGTGGTCTTCACAGTTTCTAGGGGAATGTTTACATTAGGATGGTTAAAAAAAAAAAAAGTGTAATTAAATTTTAAAATTAAATAAATGCTAACCAGATGTAACTATGCAGAGGTATGCTAGCCTGGTTCAACAATTCCAAGTTTGGTGTCCAGGACCTACAAGATACACTTTACCTTTTTGGTTTTCCTTGGAGTGGTTTTCTAGCCCTGTTCCAGCTCACAATTGTCAGCCTTTTCAGTCAAAGAACAAGAGAAAAGAAAAGAAAAAATGGTATTTTTAATTGAACCCAGAATTTCAGGTAGGCCTACCTGATGCTTCATTAACATTTGGGCTTGACAGCAGTAGGGAGGCTGAAGTACAGAACCTGGAAATCAATGTTTGATGTTTTCTTAAGATAATATGCTTGTTGCTGCATACTAGACATAATTTCACGCATAGATACATACCTTCACTGGGCAAGAAACATTCTGTGTGTTGAAGAATAACAATGAGGAGAGAGGACTGGAAGTGAAAGAGGTGTCACTGTCTTTCAAAGTAAAAGCAGAAACACCAGCAGCACATCTATTGGTGAGCTGAGTGGAAACAGGAGAAGAGATCTCTGAGTTCAGTCTCCTCTCTCAGCACCATGAATCCAGAGCAGCCCACAAAGTACGTGGGTGGTTGATAGTGCTGAGATCCAAATCCATCCTTGCAACTTCCTTCATATTAAAAAACCACAGAGAGTGGCTTGCTGATATGCTGCATTTTCATAAAGTGAGACTTTTTTCTCTTTCTTACTACTCTCTCCAGAAAATGACATAGTTGTGACTTCTTGCCAAAATCACTAATACAAAACTCATCCATTTTTTCCCAAAAGACTATTTTCCCTTAGGAAAGTTAATTTTATGTTCACACTTCTTCTTTCTAGTGATCGTGTTTTAGCACATTACTTGGATTCTCCTTATTTCTTTGTGGCAGAAGCCTGCAAGTCACTTGAACTAAAAAGACTTTTAAAAGACAAAACAGAATTTACATCTGGGCAGCTTTTTTTTGGTAGGCTACAGACCAAGTTTGTGTCAAGTTTGTACAATTTCCTTGGATTTAATGGAGTTGCCCTGTATTTCTGATACAGGTATGTCAATAGTGGTAGAGTTGACTTGTGGTCCCCTCTTAAAATATGTCACGGTGAAGCAGCTGAAGTTTAATTCTGGGTTTGCATCTCTAGGACTTTTAAGCACTGGCACCTCCCTTCTGTGTACAGATAGATCTCCTCCCACATTTTTCTTACGGAAGTGCTGGTAGAACAAATTTTAATTTTCTTGTACATAACACTAAAAGGTACAGAGGGCTGATGAAGTATAATTTGAGCACATGACTTCCCATGAAGAGAATTTAATTTGGCTTTCAGATTCAGAAATTTCATGTGAGTCTCCTAGGGAGAAATCTGTATTCCAGCATCTTAGGAGAAGATAGATCTTCAGCCTCTTCTCTGGTCTTCTGTGGTGTGTGGTTCTGGAGTAGCATTAAATCTTTGTGACCATGTGGTGGTGGGTGGGGTGGGTTGGGTTGTTTGAGTGGTTCAGTTCAAGTCTAGTTCTGCCATAGCTGTGTGGGTGAGGTGTTTTTGTTCCTTCCATTGTTCCTCTCTGTTTTATGAGGTGATATCTCAGCTTTGGAAAATTTTTCTGACTTGAAATTTGTCACAGATATCTTCAGCCAGAGCAAATTTGAAAAATATGGTTTTAAAACATGCTCAGATTTTTAAACAGCTCTCTCAATGCAGTATGGTCTATGCACCAGTTCAGTCAGTGACACAAAGTGTATAATGTGTATAGATATAATTTTTATTTTGGGTGAGTATTTTTCTATAGAAACTTTTTATAGCTAGTGATCTTTTATTTCTGTATGATTGTTTTTTTCTTTTCATCAAGTATAGTACTCTTTAAAATGAGAGGTCATACTGGTCAAGATGTGTTAGCTGTGCAGGTGAGGATTATCACCCTTTGCAGGGGATCTTATGAATGCTAATGGGATGGGACCTGAATTGGTAGGATTAAATGGTGTAGGGTGGATCAGGGAATATTATATTTATTACTACACACGCATATGTAGTGAGTTAGATTACTATAACTAATGAGTTTATTAAAGGTGCAGTAGGCAATGGTGATATTTGTAGCATATTTGTGCCAACAACCTTTTTTTGGAGTGAAGTCATAGAGCTATACAAGGAGAAATATATTTTTTTTTACTGAGAAAAAAAATGAAGTTAGATGTCTGTTTCCATTAGGCTTTTTCATCCTTTCATGCCATTTATGGATAATTGTTATTTATGCAGTTGTTCAAGTAAGCAAGCTTGAACTCTTCCCCATAAAATCCTAGATCTTTCTGCAGCCTCTCACTGTTTGCTGTTTTGTTGTGAGTGGTCTCATTGAAGCCAGGGGGATTATTTGCTGAACAAGAGTTTCATCCAAAGATGAGAGCTGAACAGGCTAGGTCAGAAACTGTGTAGTCTGCATGAAGTACCATAAGTTTTCCTGGTGTGCCCAAGTTCCATGCACTGCCTGGTACATTGAAATCTTCTGTGATGGTTATAGACAACGAGCCTTGTGTCCCATGGGCACGCTCAGCCAGTGCACTCACTGCCTCCTCCAGACAGAGGCAGCTCATGTCCCACCAGCTCCCAGTGGTGGGGGAAGGATGCACCCATAGGTTGGGGTCAGCCTGCACACCCCTCCCCGATGGGTTCTGAAATTGCTAGCCCATGTCCTCCCCTCTACTAGTAACTAAAAGTGCTGCCAACAGGAATTTCTGCCTTCTTAGTCTCCAGTCTTTTCTTGTTGAAAGTTGGAAAAGCAAAATTCAGCCGATAATTATTTCTGTATCAGGCTATCAAGGTGCATGTACTGTATTCCCTCTTAAAAAAACAAAAATACAATATCCAATTATCTGATATACCTCGGAAGGGAGATTAAAAATATTTGAAAAATCAATTGAATTTAGTTATGTATATTTTTTAAATGTGGATTGAATGCAGCTGGCTCTGGCTGTGTTTTTTCGGCTTGCTGACAGCCTTCAGAATACTACTGTTTTAAAGCTGAATAAATATCTAACAACCAGGAGATATTAAATATGTTATTTAATATCATATTCCCAGTGGCTTAGGAAAGGTTACAAACCCTGGTATCTGGTTAGTGGCCCCAATGGTTTTCTAGCCAGTTACTTAACTATCCATTTATTCATTTAATTTATAGCAGTTAATGAGAGCTAAAATGGAGCCACAGGATTCAGGTTCCCAGAAAAACAGACATAAATTATGACCAGGTTTAAAGAGTATGACTTATCAAGCGATCATCCTGGTAACCACTGGGAGTTTGGTGTCTGTACCACAAATATTTATGGTTAGACAATTCTGCCTTCCAGGACAGAGTATTTTTTTAGTTGGTTTTGCTACTCTGCGAGCTCAAGGGTCATATTTTCTTCAAGACAAGGAAAAATTTCAAGTCAGGCATTGCAACACACAAATAAAATGCAGTTAAAAATGCAGTGGGTGTTTGTAAATGGGTAGGATAATTCTGTGTGCCATACTTGCTGTCTGATACATGCTACAGAATTGCAGATACCTCTATGTGGCTTTTGAAAAACAAGAAAGCGTCCTTGTTATATTCTTTTATCCTAGATCAAAGGTAGTTCACAAATAAATCTTTGGCATTATGGAACATCTTTCTTAAATCTTAGTATAGTTCTGTCTACTATTTGTCAAGTCTTAAGGTTCAAGTGGCTCAGATTTTTATATATGGTACAGGAAAGGACATTCATTTAATTATAAAATTCTTGTAGTAATAATCAAAAATGTTCAGGTTGGCTCCTCTGAAAACTCTTGGATGTGGTAATAGGTGTTGGTGAACCTGTGGTTCTTGTGGAGCTGGATCCCCAAAAAGATGGTTGATTCCATGTTTAGTTTTCAAGGCCTATAGGGACACAAGGGTTTATATAAGATTATGTATAATGAAGTTAGTGGTATAGAATTATGAGATATTTGATTAAATGAGTGCTTAAGTTTTCAAATCCTTTATGATGAGCTTAGTCTAGATATATGAAAACAAGCATTCTTAATGTATGTCATTATAGTTTCAGTATTGTAACCAAATATATCTGTGTGTGATAGCAGTTGTAGAATAAAGTGGAAAGTGAAAATTAAACAGGGAAAAAATTATGGCTTTCTCAATCATGCTGAGTTATTGTAGTCATGTAAGAACACTTAGAAAAGCATGAAGTAATAGAAATTTGGCATGCCAACTATCTGGCAAGCAAAACGCCACAGTATTATATAAGTTCATATTTCTTGCTACACATTGACATTTTTGTTAAAGCTTTTAAATTATTTTAGACTTTAATGAAGAATGCACATACCTCTTTCTGCATTCCTGGCATCCCTTTCAAGTTATTCAATATGGAGCTTACTAGATTGTGACCTATGTGCTTGTAACTTGGTGATTTTAACTTCGGCAATGTTGATTCAACTAACGTTGATTCCTTGTAGAAGTTGGGAACACCTCTGACTTCCTATCACTCACATGTATGTTCCTTTTCCTCTATTCCTACTCATCACTGATGAACTCATGTTTATGCAGTAGGACACCATGTGTGCAGCTCTGTGGGCAGCTTTTCTCAGCACGCCACAGGATACAAGCCAAGGTAACTCGTTCTCAGAACTTGAGGATTTGCTTCTGCTCTGCCATCCAGTCTGCATGCATTGCTTTTCAGAGGTTGATAACAGGTGTTCTCCTTTATCTAAATGGAACTGGCTTCAGAAATGAGCCCCTTAAAAGCCCTATTGGACCTCTACACCAAAGAAGTGCTGCATAGGATCAATGCAATTCTCCCAGATCCATCTCTGGATGCTGTTAAGTGTGGTTTACTCTGGGCTTGACAGAGAAGGATATTAAAATAGCAGAAACTAAGGATTGTTCTGCTGTGTTCTGCCTGGTGACTGACCTAGTAACTCTGCTAGTAGTAGTCCCTGCTCTAGACCATGTATTCCAGTTTCAGTATTTTATTGTTTAGAGACAGCACTTTCATCTTATGACATGATTAAGGTCCCTTCAAACTGCTGTAATAGCATTGTAGGCAATGATCCTGCTGAAATCTGGGAGAGAAACACAACTTTGGAGGGAATACAGAAAATGTTTTGGGAAGCACAATTAGGTCATCTGGCTTTGTTTTTTGAAGTTAGATTTCAAGAGGTGAACAATGTACTTGGATATAATACCAACTTCAAGTTAATGATCTTGCCAGTGTCTTGTTTAAGCCTAGTGTTGTAAAAGTATTTTGGGTACCCTAATGACATACCAACAGTTTGAGCATTAGAAGACAGGTGTATGCAACAGAAACTCTACCTGGGATATAGAGAAACAGGTGGGTAAAATCTTCGTGGCTATAGCCAGAGTAATTCCTCTGAATACATCTCAGACTAAGGCTTAGGCATCTGCCTGCATACAGTCCTCATAGAGTCCAACCTGACAGGGGGCCAACCTGATGATATCCCTTCTGGGCCTTAAGAGGAAAGTAAGGAAAAGAGACTTACCACTAGCTGTGGATCGCCAATTTCAAATGAAATAGGAAACAGTAATCCAGTTTCTCTCTTTGCACTAAATGGCTACATATTAAAGAGAAAAATAACCAAGATATCCAGACAAACGCAAGATACAAAGCAGAGAAGGTGGACAAAAACCCAGAGAGCATCCAAATAGTGCTATCTCTTAGTTTTATGAGAAGTTCCCATCTCAAAGCAGAGAGGGTGACAAATTAACCCTGGCTGTAGAACAAGAGAAAGGTGTTTCTGCTTTGTGTGTTGGAAGGCCTGCTAGATGTTGTGCAGTGTGTGCACTGATAGGTGGTGAATGCAATTTTATTAGTGAAGACCAGCATGCCTGGGGCTGGATTCTTGAGATTGAAATCTGCTAGTAAAAAAAAAAAAAAAAATCAGTCAAGTCCCATAATTGTTTCATTAATGTCACAACTTGCTGACTGGTGGCTAAACTGACACAACCAACTCATGGGCTTTGGATGCATCTGTTGTAGGAACGGTTCTGTGAAAAATTGGAACAATAATAAGTACATATCACAGAAACATTAAAACGGTGTAATCTAGGCTGTATTTTACACTTATCTGCTGTTTTACTGGTCACTGTAGACTTACTGTGGTTGTTCTTTGTTCAAAATGATGCCTTGTAATCTCTTGGGTCTGTTTGCTTGGTACTTTATGACCACCTAATGAAAAGCTCGACTAAAATAGTTTTAATTCATATGATAGATTTAGGATAGATCTTGGAAGCTGCTAATAAAAGTTGAAGTCTTTTTAGTATCACGTACATAGTTTAGCTACCTTGGTTATGTGAGAAGTACTAAAATTAATTATTTGTATCCATGTGAACCTCTCCAGCCTCCCCTCCTCAAGTAACAGTGTAGGCAGAGAGAAAAAAAGGTTTATTTGGAACAATTTCTGTCTCAGGCTGCGTTGTCTGCACTGTCATAAAATGAGCTGATTCACACACCATTGCTGCTGTGAGATCTCTGTGCCTGTAATCTTGGCTTGCTGAACACCTGCATCTCACCACCTGTTCTCACTCAAACAACAACAAAAAAGCCCCAAAGCCCAAAAAACAGCGAAACCCAAAAATACCCTAAAAACAACCACCCTGCTCCATCCCATGATACAGTTGATCCTAAACTGCTCCTTGAAATATGTCTTACTAGAATAAAAGAGAAAGGGTGGGTAGGAGTCCAAACATTCCAGAGATATTATTTTATATTACTGCTGGAGAAATTGTTGCATATTTTCCATCTAGTGTGGGCATTCAGAAGACAGTCTGCCACCTTACCTATTTCTAGCTAAGTTGCAGATGTTTTCTGACAGAAATCTTCATGACCAGAAATATGATTGCATCTGTACTTATCTTCGAGTTATTTGACCCTACTCCTGTATGCTTCTTCTCTATTTGCTTGCTTTGTTTATTTTATGCTTATTTTTTAGTAAAGTTAATTAACTATTTTCTGAGACATACGTAGGATACAATTAGCAATATATTTTGCTGTTTTATTTTTGACAACAGGCAGATGATTACCTTAAAAAAATAATAAAAGATTTAAATCATAATAAGTATTTAAATTATGGTTGTGAGGTAAAACAAATTCAACTAATCCTTATTTGCATGTGCCAATTAGCTAAGTGTTAATCAATCTCCTATATAAATGAAAATGAGAAGACTCAGCTCTCTGGTAAGATAATGTTTCTCATTTAGAAGTTAAACCTCCTATTGCTATTGCAGGAGAAAAAATTCCTGCTACTCTTCCTATTTTAGAAAACGAACAACAAGAAGACACAGCTATGAAGTAATTTATGAACAATGGACCCTCTTTAGTCTTAGTATTGCAAAAATGTGTCAAAAGTTCTCCTTAAATTTGTCACTTGGTCCTTAGCATTGTTAGTGCAAGGCATACAACGTAGAGTAGTTAGTTAGAAGCTTGCTTAAAGACTATACAAAACATCCCAATGAAGCAGATTATCATAAAACTATCATAATTTATGTGGGCATAGAAAGCAGAATAGTTGAATAAATCCAGAGTTGTGTGGGTTTTTTGTTTGGTTTTTTGTTGTTGTTGTTTCATTTGTTTTGTGGTTTTTGGTTTTTTTTTTCTTGGGTTTTTGGTTTTTTGGTTTGTTTTTTTTTTACAGTACTCTGTAGCTTGAATTTGGTTTTCAAAATCCAATTTTGTATACCTGGATGTTGATATACTTTGGGTCAAAAAATATTTATGACAACTTGTGAAAACCAAAAAGAATGCAGTGATAGCTTAATAGGTTTGCACTATTGTTCTCCACCTTCCTTCCCTGGTGTTATTGAATAATTTTGAACAATATATCTTAGTACAGACACCATTGCCTGGGAGGTGTGAGCCTAGTAAGCATAGATTTCCATATGGGAAATCATATGGGGCCTTGCAATATTGAGAGTATAGTGTTCTTCTATGGAGAAGCCAGGAAAAAACATTTTAATGGCTTTTTAGATACTGCATATATGAATGGGCAAATAATGATATCTGCCCTTTCCCATCTTTTGAGAAAGTTCCTGGATACTTATAGTCCAGGCTGGAACTCAGAAGAGAGTAATAAGGAGGTGAAGTAACCTGTCCAAAGCCGATGAGGAAGTCTGTTTCTCCCTCAGCATCACAACTCAATGTCTTCAGTTTACCACCTCTGTGTTTGCCTCAATGAGTTGCCTTTCCACCCCACTTTTCTCCTTGTCTCTTGTGCCCTTTAAAGACACAATCAAGGGGCAAGCTGTCCCCAAGGACTGCTGAGAGTCACTGGGCATTTGGATTTTACCGGGCATTTGGGTTTCCCTGGGCACCTGCTGTTGCTACAGCAGAAATTCAGGGCTGAAATGCATTTCTTTAAGGGACTTTAATGCTTTTTTTTTTAATGGCAGACAGGCTGGAGTGGGGGATCTCACTGCTAGCTGGCTGATGTCTCTCAATCTGCATACCAAGCACATGGGAATCAGTGCTGCTGGGAAGGTTCCCATACCTTTGGAGATGGCTTGATGCTGTTGTGCTGTCCTTGTGTGCATCCAGCTTGGTGGTGTCTCCCATGTGTCAAATCTCCTTTACATCCATCACATGCCATTGGGCCCTTTGTTCCCTGGCAACATCAGGTCTGCTGTACGTGCACCACAAAGAACACGTGTTCATCTCTGTGTTTGCATAAGAGACATCAGATTTCAGAAATCAAGGGCTTATGGTTCTCCTTCTGAAAGTATCCTGGAAGTTAAAAAAAAAATAAAAATCCATCCTATTCTGTGCAAGAGGAAGAGATGCGAACCAGTATTTAATAAAAACTCTATGAGGGTAAATGCCCGCTTATTCTGTTAATCATTGGGTATTACAGAGACCCCACTGGAACTAAACATGACTATGTCTAAAAATATTGGAAATTGCTGCACATACCAGCAATTATTTTATAAGCAGAATCATATCAGACTTCCCATGTTTAAGGCACCGTCTGCATCGTCAAGCCACTTCAGTGGACATGTGATTGTGAACATGTGAATACTCCCAGGACTATTTATACAAATTAATATGGAAGTATTGTTTGTCTGTCTCTAGCCATCTTTGTCATATTCAGTTTAATATAAATTTTTTGTGTGGGATTTGGCAGGTACACAGGGCTCTCGCAAGCCATGAGAGCTATGAGCTGGGACAAGAAGGGGTGTTCTTTTAGAGACACTACATTCTGTAAGCACTGAAATAAATCAAAGGGAAAGGGGGCAAAGGTGCAAGTTGCAGAGTGAGAATTCAATATTTTTCTCTTGTTTTGTTGCACTTGAATACAGTAAATGAGCATTTGATTGCATGGTATGAGCTGACACTAAGCACATATTTAATACCAGCAGTGAACCTCACAGGCCACCTTTGACCAGGGCTGATTTTTTGTATAGCTACTCCATGGTTTTGGGCAGTGTGTGATTTCATCTGTATTTTCAAGGGTGTTTTAAAAGACAGAACTAAAACTCTATTTTGCTTCTTACTGTCTAAACCTATAAATAATTATGCATCTGTACTGATTATTCATACACTTGACATGAATGTCAGTATTTTAAATATCATTCTATTGATAATTGTCCTTTGAGTACATCTCACTTTCTTCTGGAGCACAGGGAAAGCTGGTATCAGAGATGGTGGGCCCCAGTGTGTTTTCATATGTAACTAATGAACCTTACAAATAAGGGCTGTTCCAGTAGCTCAGATAGAGTCAAAACTGCTCAGGGCTAGGTCCAGGTGCAGAAATAATAGGTAGTTGCCTTTGGCAGTGGAAGCCTGTGAGATTTTGGGGCAATGCAGAAAAAAGCTGTGGATGTTATTTTGCTGGTGGCAAGGGAGGGGCTAGTTGTGGCCCTCCAGATGCTCTGAAGGTGATAGATCCCTGGGCTCTCTGTGGCCTTTTCCTCCTTTTGTTCAAGCTCTGACCCTTTATTTTCCTGCCCTTTTGTTTTCCTTGGTACTTTTGTCTCCCCTGTGCAGCCTTCTTACCTGTGGGGAAAAAAATCTGTTTGGCTTATGCTGTTGGGGTTGCTTTGTGGTGCAAAGCTATTTAATGAGTGTAGCCCAAAAGCCCCATGAGATGGAGGCAGAGGAGTCAGGGAGAGACCATAGGGGTAGCTGCAAACTAAGGAAGTTGTAGAGTCACCCAGTACTTCCTTTAGGAGCCAGATAAATAGCATACATGCCAAATTGGTGCACTAAGTTACATTTTCATGTAGAGAAGGTGGACAGTAGAGTCTATAATCCTCGTAGGTGAAGGGCAAAATTTGTATGCCCTTCATGCTCAAGATGAGTATGAATGTATTTTACCAGAACAAATTTTATTCAAAGAGCAAACAAAAACTTCCCAGTAAATTTTAAATTTTAAGTTTCAAGAGTCAGCTTTAGCATGTTAAAGCATTGTCACTGAAAATGTCATTGTGAAATTTTTTAGCAGGTGTCATGATTTTGAGGAGTCACTGTACAACCATGTAGCATTTAAAAATTCAGATATTTCTTGTGGCAAGCTATTAGCTTAAAAAAAAACAAATCAAAACAAATGAAACCAAATCAAAAACCGACACTTCAAACCAGAAAAGTCAAAACAACATAAAAACAGACCCCCCCCAAAAAAAACAACACAAAAAAACCACCCCAGCACTGAATTCCTCTACCAAACCAAACAAACAACTATCCACTTTTAAATCTTGTGCTCTTGGTTGTGCCAGTGTAAGCATGAAGTATCCACAAGCATAAAACTGTCAAAAGAAGGAACAATAATTTTCTGTGTCTACTTCAGCATTGTGGGAAAAATACAGGTAAAGAAATTCTTCACTGGGAGAGTGGGTGAGAAGTTGTGGATGCCTCATCCCTGGCAGTGTTCAAGGCCAGGTTGGATGGGGCTTTCAGCAATCTGATCTAGATGGAGGTTTCCCTGCCCATGGGTTTGGAATTAGGTTATCTTGAAAGTCCCTTCTGACCCAATCATTCTATAATGCTGTATGAGACCAGGTTTTTGTTTTTTAACTGTAGTTTGGATGATGGATATGTTAACTGCCATATAACAGGCTGTTGTTATCTGACTTTCCACTAAAGCCTTCTATGCCTGGTTATGAATTATCTCTGAATGTGTGCAGCAGTAAGCTACTGAGTAGCCTTAGAAAGCCCAGTGGGAGTCATCCTGAGTCTACAACTATATGTGTTCTTCTTAAATCGTGATGTTGAATACCAGCCCTAGAGAGTGATGTTAAAAGGGACAACAGGGAAGCTGTGGAGAGACTAGGAGGAAATGCTTCTTTCATGATCAAATGTGAGGTGGGAAGGGACCATTTTGGGCCAAACTGCTCTCATTGCAGGGTCTACGTGCTCAGTAGCTGCTGTCCCTCTCACTGGCTGTGCCTGGGGACACAAGTCCTCACTTCCCTGTAAGCACATCCATCTGATGTGCTGGGAGCTTGACTGATTTGAAAAAAAAAAAACAAACCCAGAGGATTTCCTTATTTCAGAGTTCTGCTCTGGTTCTAAAGATGGACTAGACGCATGATCTGGCTCACAGTACAGCCTTTGCAAGCACTTGTAAATGTACTGGGGAGCAATAGCAAATGTTGGGAGGGTAAAGGCTTTAAGCTGGTATTGCAGACCAGAGTTTGCATTCAAAAATCATGTCCTGAGTTAGCCCCTTCCTGACCCACCAGGGCACTTGAAAGCTGAGCTGCGGACAGGACCTGGGTTGCCTGTGGTAAGATCCAGATTTGGTGCCCTGTGCTGTCTGTGAAGCTTTGCTGCCAGGGGGCAGGGTGCTCTCTCCCTCCAACACAGGGGTTTGTCTGCAGCAGTGAGGTGTGGGCAACTTGCTAAGTGGTCCCATTTTCTGTTTCCAGCCTCAGAAAGGCATTAAACTGTTCCAGTAAATAAATTCATAAAATTATGAAGACCTGATAATGTTCCTAAACTGTAATGTATGGTATATTTCCAATGCAGAGGCATAAAAGATTTTTTTTATTTAAATCTTCAGACTAGACTAAATTTTCTTCAGATGTTTTTTGCACTCTAAAATGTCATTTAATTATAGAGTTTATATTAAAAAATAACAGTACAACTATTTCTTTATCCCCATCCCCCAGCAAGAAAGAGAAACAATTTTGAGCAAGAACCCCCAAACCAATAGTGAAAAAATGGTGGTACTTTGAGACACATCAGTTCTTCTATTAATATTTTATGGGCAAAGAAACACTGAACATGAGCCAAGTTTTAAATGTCTACAATAAACCACTACCTCTTCCCCTACTGACCTTCTTTCTTTAAAACAAAAGACCCTACCAAAGCTCTTCCCTAGGTTTCATTAGTTCTCAGACTGGATATTGATCTCACACCAATTTCACCTCAGTCAATTTGACTAACTTGAGCAGAATTGCTCTTGATTGAGAGCAATGGGGAACCAGAGACCAAAGCCATCACCAGTGAGTTAAGTATGATTACTCATTCTCTTCTCAGTGTTCTGCAGTTAATGTTCAAGTTAATCTGGTACATGGCATGCCTATTATTTTTACTTTTTTTCTTCTTTCTGTGTTTTACCATGAGTTAAAGCAGCAATTTCCTCATGTATTTCACAGTAAAGATAGATACAACCATTTAGCCAACTCTATATACCTTGGCACGAAAGACTCGTAGGAAACTGGAATAAGATATTTTTCAAGTATATGTGCATTTTCTACTAAAAATCACTGCTGCAAGGAAAAAAATCCCCGTTAATATCCAAAGAAGTTATTTTTTGAGTTGGTTGTTGTGCTTACAGGAGCCTTTTAGGTTACGAATCAGAATCTGTTTCATTATTATACCATGTAGTGTATGAGTAGGTGATAATCCAGTACTCATGATTTCCTTCTGACCAGTTGAATGTTCTTTGTTTTCTCTTATTAGAAAGGTGAAAATGTGAAGCAGCCTTGAAGATTTTAAATTACAGAACTCTGTGGACATCTTTCCACACTTGTTTGAGACTTAGATTTCCATTAATTATTTTTCTAGAGAGCAAGCTGTTTTCAGAAGCATTCCTGAGGGAAAATTTTAGTTTTTAAAATAATATGGAAGAAAATGCATGGAATTTCAACAAGTTCCCACATACAGAATGGATGTGGGACCTCTGGTCATGGAAAAGTGTGATCCATTTTTGATGTTCATGTAGAGTGTCAACGATTGAATTGCAGATATAACTCCACACTTCCATACTAATGAACAAATCCAACGATTTTTGTATGAGTCGCTTCAAGCACTGCCTTGTTAAACACAAGGAAAAGCAGTAAGATAGCTCTTTAACTATCCTGCTTAAATTAAAAAATAAGTTTCAGCCCCCAGAGTGCCCTCTTGTTTTTTCTCTGGGTATGAAAAGACCTTTCCTTTTGCACTTCTTTCTTGCAATTGTCATCAGTCTCATGGTATGTCACTTTTACCTCAGATATAGCTTGATGTATGGTGACAATGTGCTATGGAGCCCATGACATAGGGTTGTTTTTGTTGGTTTTTTTTTGTTGGTTTTTTTTGTTTTTTTTTTTTTAAGTCTTCAGCTTTGCTACACTTATTTTCCCCAAACACAGTTTCATACCAAATTTCTTGGTGCACTAAAAATAATTCCTCTGTTTCCCATCATGTGCTGCAAGATGGTATTTGCAATTATTAGACATTAATGAGAAGGGGACCCTGCTTCAAGATTCACTCTTGTTCTGTGATTGGCTGACTTGGACCTTCTGGTGAGTAGAGAATTAATGGCAGAGCAGGACTTCCCTATTAGTATGTACAACTGGAAGTCTTTTTATGGATTTGATCCAATAACGGTAGAATTGCAGGCTTCCTTTTACTTAAACAGGAAGGAAAATAAATATCCCCAGTAACAAAATAAGAGACTTAAGTCACCCCTTTGGTCTAGCTAATATTGGTGGTCTTGCTGACTTCAGTGATGCTGCTTGAGGCAGTGTGGTTATTGATGTCTCCTCCTGCGGGGTGAGGTCTGAAGTTAAGTGAATGATGTGAAGGAGAATGCTGATCAATAAGGGGCAGGCATGACAGAAAGGAGATATTATTTAGCTTTGTAACAGCTTGACTTTTAACTATTCCTGCGTTTACTTGGGTCCCAGTGTTGATACTACGCTGAGATGTTTTTTAGGCTTTGCTTAAATCCAACCAGCTGGAGCTGGAAATAAATGTCTGGTGTGACAATGAAAACCTGTTGGGTGTTTCTGTCTGTCAGCAACTGGGTAATTTCCAGATAATAGTGTCGGGAGGATCCCAGAAAACATTTGCAAGTTGTTCTCTGCCATCCAGGTACGTCATCAGACTGCTGTTCTGAATCATATGGGATGTGTTTATCAATGTCATGGTGAGAGAGTGGTACCCCACACAAAGATGATGTTTTCTATTGGCCTAATTTGGACTGACATGGCTTAAAATATGCAAGGTGGAAAATATAGTAGTGCATTCAGACTTTTCCATACACATCATACATACAATATTGACTACTGTCTCTAAAAGCTAAGCTGTAAACAGAAATCATTTATTGCTATTAGAGCACAGCAGCTTACTGGGGACAGTGTCCAAGAGACTTGTGCTGTTTGGATTACACACAGCAGCTAACCTAGTTTGAATATAAACCCTATTTTTGAATACAAGAATTTTCTATCTGTTAAAGAAAGCTGCTGGTTTCTGCCCCAAAGCAGTTAAACCAGTTCTGTGGTTCTGGATATATGACCTGAAAAAACCTACTACTGTCATTTGAGTGAAGTGGTGATAAATATTCCTTAGCTAGTAAGTGGTAGAGATCATGAAGCCTTAATATTTGCAATTGCTGTCTACTTTTGCAGTTTTCAGGTAAAACTCACTGGGCTATTGTCAACACGCTTTAAAAGGGTTAACAGAAAAAAAAAATGCAATATTTTACCACAGGAATTTAATCCAGTGGCTTTTCTGTATTATAATGCCATCCTTGTACTGTATTCAGCAAATCTTTTATGAAGGCCTAACAGCATGAGACAGCTTTTACCCAAGAGGAGTACTAATTGGCAATTTGAGAGAAATGTTAAGTGTTTCCTCCATTCTTTGATTCTCTCGTTCTGCTTCTATGGTAAAAGTGTGAGGAGACATACCTAGAGGAAGGAGGGACCCCCAGTTAGTAAACTCTTCACTACAAGTATGTCTGCCAGGAATTAGATCAATGAAAATTAAGTCACTCCTACAATGATAATTTCCTCACTTAATTTCTTCATCTAGCATGAGTGTGCCTCCTCGCCAGCCTGTTTTAAGAGCAGTAAATCAGTTAAGCCTGCTATTCAACATAATACTACAGAGTTCCTTATATTCTTAGAGTTGACTGATGATGTTTTCTCTCCTGTTCGTTTTTCTGTGGCTGAAAGTGAGAAGAAAGCAATACCTGTTGTGATACTGTGGCAATCTTGGTGCAGATAGCATGTTTGAGAGACTTCAAAGAAACTTCTGTTTTCTGAGCCAATAACAGATGATTTTTTCACTTTCCTGATGCTGCAGACTCTTTGTTAAGTCACTCCAATTTTCTCCCCTTTTGCCTCATGTGGGACAGCAGGGACGTTTAGCAGTTCTGTCCCTTTGTGAACATGCAAGTAATGAGAGGGAAAGGGGATATTTTGTGCTGTGTTTCACTTATTAAACTCTATTAAAAGTCTAAGTTACAGTGAATGCATTTCATCTCCAGTGACTGCTTTCTGTATGATGGAATGGCAAAAAGGTCCTGGGCTGGAGCTGTGATTTTTGTCATCTGCTCAATGGATTGTCTGTCTTTCTGAAATCTTACAGTAACAAGTGGGTGCACAACCCTTTTCTCTAGTATAAAACAGCAAGGGGTCAATGATACCAGAACGTCTAAGCCTACTGGCTTGCTATTAAGCATTAAATGGTCTTCAGAAGGCCTCAAGCCGTGACTTTCTGAAGATGTCCCAGGCAATGCTTTTGGTTGCTAATAAAGCTTGATGAAACTGTCGTTATTCAGGGATGTAACTTGTTGCTGCAGAAGTTTTCCACACCTGTTAATCTCTGCTCTTTGTTGTACCAGCACATTCTGTACCTGCTGTAGTCAGAAGGCAGGAAAAAACAGTGTCCCTAGGAAAATGTAAAATCTCGATCACTTCCAAAAGTAGCTGATGTTGGTTTGCAAAAGCTGTTTGGTAGCTTGGCATCAAATGTTTTCTCCTGAGCTAGTAAAAACTGTGAGGCTATGATTAAGTGTTGACATTTCTGTTCCTCAATTACTGTTTTCTTCCAAGCTATCTCAGTGCAGTTACCTCACTGTTATTTGGCTATGCTGACCTATAGGGCTTTCTTAACCTTTTTGTAAACTCAACTGCCAGTCACTAGGCTGGATATAATTACTCTTTGGTGCTGAAATAGACCTTTTCTCCAACTTTGAAGGCTGAAAGATAGCCTCAGGTATTTAGTTAACTGGCTGAACTTTTTTAATTGGTACAAACTGTCCATAGCAATTCCAGTTTGTCTACTATGCAATGGCTTTGCTATTTTAAGTTGATACATTCATTTTGATTATATTCACTGATACATGATGCTGCTATATGAGCACTGATGCTCTGCAAGATTTTGAGACATCCCAAGAGGCTATCGTTTTAGAATTAAATAGCAATACATAACTTGGTAGCAATTAATTTAAAGTTCATATGATGCATTGGCCAAGTTAATGCTTAAAATTTTATTCTCTTTTAAATGCCATTGAAGAGTTTATTTCCCCTTACTAGTTTATATGAAAAGCATATTAAGGAACCCTCTATTAATTGCTAAATTACATGCTAAAACTGAAAAAAGCGAATGTGACTAAAATTGTATGAAATACAAAATCATAACAATCCTCTCTTCTTTAAAGAATGTGGTTGCTTAAATAATAAGTTTATTTCAGCTTTGTGGAATAATGTCTCAAAAATAAAAGCTATTAAACATCTGATGATCAATTAAATTGCACAAAATCAAGTAAACTTGCACATTAGCAGCTTTGTCCAGCTGGATAGAGACTCCACAGGCACTTCTTCCAAATAAAAGAAAAGCAAAAGATGAGAGACTAATTTTCATGTAGAGAGACTGATTTAGTGACAATATTCTACTGAGGTTATTTGACCCCTGTTATGTCAAATGATTTATCTTGCTCCGGAACAAATCCACAATAAAGTAGGGTCTGTTGATCTAATAAAAGAAACCATAATAACTATTTAGACTTAAAGCTTTTAGGTGCCTAAAACATTCTTTTTGATGTATCTGCTTTGAATAGCAATTCAATAGCTTTTTAGAAAACAGTTTGCTTCTCAGAACAGTTAAATTCTCGTTAGGGGGAATATATTTATAGAATCGCAGAACTGTCACAGTTGGAAAAGTCACTGACTGTGTCCTACTGTCAACACCCCACCCTAAATAAAATATATATGTATCAATACCTGTATCACCCACTAGAGCATGTCCTGAAGTGCCTCATCTAGTACTTCCAGGGATGGTGATTCCACCACTTCCCTGGGCAGCTTGTTCCAATGCTTCACTAGTCTCTCAGTTAAAGGAATTCTTCCTGATATCTACACTAAAGCTTCCCTGGTACACCTTCATGCCATTTGCTCAAGTCCCTTCTTTGTTCACTTGAGAGAAGAGACCTTTCAGGTAGTTGTAGAGAGCAATAAGGTTTCCTCTCAGCCTTCTCTTCTCCAAACTAAGCATTTCCAGTTCCCTCAACTTCTTTTCATAAGGCTTGTTCTCCAGACCCTTCACCAGCTTGGTTGCCCTTCTCAGGACTTGCTCCAGAAGCTAAATGTCTGTCTTCTAGGGAGGGGCCAGGAACGGAATACATTCACATGACTCTGGTGATTGAATCCTGTCCAGAGAAATCTATCATTCTCTTTCAGAGGAAGGGTGTGCTTATGACTGCCATATAGAGGGATGTCTTCTGGCATGCGGGATTCGATATTGATATAATTCACAGGCAAATTTGGATAATGAAGCAAGCCTCTTAAATGGTCTGTGCTCACATTTTATTTCCTTGCTGCAAGATGATGTGCTCTGTGTCCTATTTTCCTATCTTTTTTCCCTTTATCTTTGTTCCTTTAGGTCCAATTCTGCAACTGATCTTGTGTTAAATGTCTGTCTGCTTCCAAAGCCAGACTAGTTTAATTGTACTTCTGAAATGGACTGAAACCTGGGTGGAAAGAGTCAAGAGACTGTACATCTATATACTAGTCTATCATTGTGGTCACTATTCTTCATGCAGTACGTTGAACAACTCTATCTTTCTTCTACATGATGGTGGTCATCCAGTGGCTGAGGTGATGCTTCTAAGTGGTCAGAATCTCTAATGTTTTTGCACAGTTAGAAGTACCATGATGGGCTGGCAGGGAAATGTGTTGTCTTCATAATTAAGTGTTCCTGCAGGTTAAACTATTCCTTACAGCCAGTGGAAAGTCTATAGTTTTTCCACACACAAAGTTATTTTTCATTCAAAATGTCTAAAATCTAGGCTTTTGGAAACAACAACAAAAAGCACAGACTCTCTAGGACTGAGTGGTTTACACAGGATCTGGGAGAAGACAATTTTAACACCAAGTACCAGAATTGTTGGTTAGACACTTAGTTCCTGAAGGGTGGTCTTGACTCTCATGACATTCATGAGACAGAGAAATAAAAATATCTTATATGCATATGCTTTTATATAAAAAATATATGTACACACAAATACATAAATATTTACTTTGCAATCTTTTTGCTACAAGTAGATAGTAACTTCTTCTGTGAAAGATGTTGTCATGAACTGACTGATTCTCCTCTTATTATTCCAGAAGCAGTAGAACAGTTTTTGGAGCTGAATTACTCTCAAAAGTAGTGCATGAACTTTAAGGGGATTAAAACCTCAGTCAGAAGGAGCAGTTAGGCAGTTCTTGCCAAGATTTGGAGGAAAAAAGTGCCAAAATATAATCCAAACTGAAATTGCTCTAAGACTTCTGTCAAACTAATATTTATCAGAGAATGCTTTCTTGCACTTGATATTTGACTAGCCTCTCATATGCAAGTTCATATAAATACTTGAAGACTTTGATCCATTTACAATTGTAAATTCCATACAGTGCCTGAACTGTGAAGCAGCTTGGCATGAATAGGCTATTTTTTTCATTATGCACATTATGGGAGTGCATTTACATGGAGAATCTATGGAGCTCCAGTTTTACCTTGGTTCTACACCTCTATGGCTTTTTTCTTTTAGTAGATGGAAAACAACAAAGAAAGTTTTAAAAAAATTAGTCTGAAAAAGATATATCCAAATAGAATGAAAGACTTGAGAAACAAAACTGTGCATATAGAAAGTAGAAGAAACTAATAAATAAGGTTATGAAATTAGTTTATATGTTGATGATAGACTAGAGATTAAATTATTGCAGGAAAGAATGGTTACAGGAACTAAGAATTATTTTAATCTGTTACACTCTAGATCACTGACTGGCTCACCTTTGGCTGTAATGGTAGACATTATTTAATGGGGGTTTTTTTTGGTTTTGTTGGGGTTTTTTGTTTGTTTGTTTGGTTGTTTTTTTTTTGAGAGAGAGATGGGTAGAGTCGGACCGTGAGTATTCCCAGTTTTGCTGTGACATCGTAGATGACGTGCAGGTTAAAGCAGGAGAATTCTGCCAGCCAGGTAGCAATAGCAGCAGTGAGCTGTGGCAAGGATGCATGCAAGGGGCAGTGCTGTCACTGGGTGCAGACCTGCAGTTCAGCAGTGAGGGGAGTGGTAATAGTACAGTGGCTCAAAGATGATGAGATGGATCCAAGGCTAAGCTGATGAGTTCTGAATCAGTGAGGCACAGGCATGGCAGAGATCTACCAATGTTGCAGGAAGAGCCTTTCTTGCTCCTGAGGCTCAATGAGCTGCTGGCCTCTTCCTTGCCTCGCAAGAGAGTGAGCTGAGCTCTGTGGGTGTGTGTCCCACCTTTATTGGCCCCCTGGTCTTGCTCATGCGCAATAGGGGGCCTGTCCTAACCAGGCACAGGTGGACTCACACCCACTCACTGGCAACTCGAGGCACCTGGATGTCTTGTTTCTCTACATACCAACAGTGTGGGCCAGGCAAAGATCAGGCCTTGCTCTTTGTAAAAAAAGGGAATGAGAAAGACAAAGAGGATCTCCAACTGCTTTTCAGGAAGGCTTTGAAATGCAGGAGGAAAACACCACCTCTGGGTCTTTTTGTAAGGGCTATTTCAGCAGCACACAGACTTGAAGTCTCTGTACAGGCTGAATTTCTCCCTTCAGTCTAGTGTTCATCCTTTCATATTAGGTAATAATGGAGGCAATAAAATCCAGCAATTCCCACTAGAAGCCTTTAGGTCACCTGAAAAGTGACCTGAAAAAGCCCTGTAGTCCCACAGTTCTCTGGTTATTGCATGCCTCATAAACAGGTACCCTGACTTACACTGCTGCCAGAGGCCCTTCACATCAACTACTTGATATCTCCTTCAAAGTTCAAGATGAGATCTCCTTGGCAGAAGGAAGGGATCTATTTTTTTTACCACCTGCTTTTTATATTTTCCTGTCCTGTGCTTTTTTCCCTGCCAAGCCCCTCATGCTTGAGTGGAGTTCTTCCTAGCAATTCACAAAGCTACTTCACTATTGTCCTTTGAAGACGTCTTTATAACTCCTACAATACGGTGATCCTTGACAGTTGTTAGGCAGCACTTGGAAAGCAATTCTGATGAAGTGCTGAAAGCATGGTCTGTCACAGTGACCAGTATTGCCTGTCATCCAGCCCTGTATCCAACCCCCTGACAGATGGACACGGTCATTCCTCAACAGCTCTGCGTGCTCATACCATACATCACTGCTCTCAGTCAAACCATCACAAACACCCGTGACCATTTTTGCCACCTCATAATTGAGCTTTCAGTGTGTTTTGTTGGTGTGCTGAGGCTTTTTGGCCAAACGCCACATCTTTCTTGGCAGTATCACTGACCAGACAAAGCACATGTTGGGCCATGAGTACCCATACATATTTTTCCTTTTGTACCCATTCTGAGGTTGTTTTTCTCTCAAATGAACAATGAGGATGTTGGGTGGCTGCCTGTTGTTTTTTGTCAATGTAGCAGAAGGATGAATACCCTTGAACCAAGCTGAGCCTGTGAAGCCCTTGTGCTGGATCTGGCTTTGCCAGTAGGCTCTGGCCCTCCCAGTTAGTCTCTTGTGAGCTACCAGGTGGCCGTGCAGGAATGCTGCTTGCATACATTGAGTGATGCCCACAGCAGAAAGAAGAATACTGGGTAGAGGAAGAACATGGCTATTCTAGGGTGACATGAAATGTACCAGGACAAACACTCTGGTCTCAATCTCTGTCCCAGCCAGCCCCCATTGTTGGACTGATAATTATTTCACCTGATCTTGATCTTCTTTGCAAAAGAAGAATCTGTCACACTTGTTTTAAAGGAACGCGTGCCTGGGATATTGAAATGAATAGTAAATGATGAGACAAATTTTCCACTGCTATTGCAGAGCTGTGCACAAAGAGTACAGTAAATCTAACTTCCTGCAGTGCTCTTGTGTAGTGGATTGGGAAGCATCAACTACCAAGGCCCTTTGCAACATTATACTCTGGCTAGTATGAGGCATATTATAAGGAATTCTTCTCCGTGACAAAAATAGGAGATGTGAGTGGTCTGCTACTCCACCAGATGTGTCCAGTGAAACTAATGGGGCAAGGCTGCTCATCTGAGGAGCTGAAAGGGATGTACGGGAAAAGGAATTTTTTTTTCAGAAGTGGCAGATAAAAGACAACCATCAGATAACCTCCCTCCACCTCAAATTAGGTGTTAAAGTTGGGTGAATGTTTGTTTTTGTGCTCCAAGGATGGCAATACTTATCCCATGGCCTTGGGGATAAAGGCAGGCATCCTTTTGAGGTGGTGGGGGTAGGGGGTAGGGGATAGGAGGCTGCGGTGGAGCTCAAATCAGGCACCTGACACAGGGTTTTAGTTAGCTGTAGCAGGGGGGCATTAAGGAGAGATGGGTGTACTTCTCTGCTGTCCTACTGCTGATGATCTTTGCATATCAGATATCAGAGGAAAATGGCAGATTTTGCCCAAAAGCCCAACCCCATGAAGTTTTGTAGGAGAACTACCTGATTCAGAGTAGGGTGTCTCAGCACTGTTGTCAGAAGCCCACCTGTTACCCTAGGGCTGGGGGAATGGACTGTTGTGCTCTGTCAGCAAACCAGAAGAGCAGAGGCTGGGGGGAGTTTGAGAGGCTGAACAGAAAATGTGACTTAGCTTGGCCTAGAAAAACAAGATGCAGCTCAGGATTTCTTATCCTGTTCAGCCCTAGGTGATAGGTGATTAATTAACACCATGGGCCCAGGAACCTTGGGAAGAGTTGGCTCTTCCCAAAGGAAAGTATGGTCCTGTTTGAAAAATTACCATTTCCAGAGTCTGGCCAGTTTCTGCACAGGCCACCAGAGGCCAGTGTTAGTTGTCCCATCTCTGAATATCTGCATCTGTCTCCTTTATTTTGTATTTCTATAATGCCTAGGGTGAAGGGGTCCTGCTTTGTAAAGGCACATCAGTATGAGATTTATGGTAATCCAGTTTTGGTCCTTTGTTCTCTGAGAGTGACCTCAATGTGATCTCTCAAGGCTGTAAGTAGACTTCCAAGGCACCAACTTCTGCCCCCCAAAATTAACATTATATTACAATTCAGAGCTCAGGAATATGAGATATCAATAGCAGTGGGTTTCTCTGAGGTATATTATGTGTCTGCCTAATGCGTGCTTTTCTTTGTGAGCAGTGATTTTCCTCCCTTGATCCTCAGTATTCCCTGTTGCACGTGATAAGGGGTATTAAAAATAAGTGAGCGTGATATAGCCTTTTTCTGTTTTAAGAAGGCTAATTGTTTCCTGATAATTTGATTCCAAGTGAACAGAATAAAAGCTCCTAAATTTTGGAGACACAGGTATGAAAGCAGCAGAGGATCGCTTTGAACTATCTTGATCCATTTCGACCTAAAATGCAGTTGGATTTAATAATTTTTTTTTTTCACCAAGCCCAGTGAATGATGACTGAAGCATAGCACTTCTTTGAAGGAAAGAGTTGAGGTTTATGGTCTTGATTTAAAAACTTATGTTTAGGGATAATTTTTACATCTCTTGAATGCCTATCTGTATTATTACTGTTTTCAAAATGGAAGAAAACTTGAGCTATTTAAAAAATGTTCAGGAGCAAAGCTGGGGAGCGAAGATGTTGTTTTCCTTTGCCACCACCAAGAGGCCTTTCTGGTTCTTCTTTGATCTTCCTAACATTTTTCGTTTATGTTGGAGCTAGTTTGTAGAGCTGGTGAAAGCAATTGATTATTATCTTCAGATATAAAAGATGGATCACTGATGCATTGCAGTATTAGAGCTCTATTTAGGACATGTAATAAAGCTGTATTTGAGATCTAATAAAATTGAATGACCTAGGATTATGTCATACCTGTCTGTCTGGCTATGGCTCTGAGGCTGTTTTTGGGGGTGGTGAACTCTGCAGTGTGGCTCTGGCTCTTGGCTTGTGTGCTCCAGACCCTTCCCAGAAGTATGTGTGGGTCTTAGCCTAGCACCTGGAGAATTTCCCCTCAGATCTGTGCATGTGTGGCATTTCACTGTTTGGGCCTTCCTGGGCCAGGCCCTGTATACCAGTCCTGCAACCCTAATCCTGCCCTGTTGTGCCAGCTGAGTCCTATGCTTAACTGGACAAAAAAGTAATCACACTGTCCAAAATCTACATGTTTAAAAAAAAAAAGAGCAGAAAGTTTGATAAAAGAACAGATAAGTACCAGAAAATTGATATTCTTCTTAGAGCTGTTAGTTATTTGTATTCATTACATTAAAGGTATTGATGTCATTACTAACATCACCTTCAGTCTGTGCATTGTACTTAGGAAACCAACAGGGAAACCTAACTAAGTAGGCATTAGAGGAAGGCATTAAGAGTGGAAGAAAGAGGAATTGTGTTGTATATGACATAATTCACAAGTACTCCTCACTAATCATTAGCATCTGATGTGTCTGCAATACTACATCTGTAAGTAAACAGGGAAGGGACACATTAGAGTCTAAGCAGTTGTTGCTCCTGGGCAAGCTAACAACAAAAAATGTCTGTTTCAGTTCTTACTTTCTTTTACTAGGTCTATCCCAAGAGAAGTAAATCTTGAAGCTATTTTAAGTCTCATTTTTACTAGTACTATTGCATTCACCTGGTATGTAACTGCTTGAGTTCTCAGCTTCAGGGGTATAAAAAAATATTTTCTCACACTTGATCTGTAACAGGTTAAAAGGTTTCATGTCAATCACTTCAGCAAAATGCAGTCATACTAGTGGGCTAAAAATGAGGAAAGTAGGACTCATAATGAATTTTAATCAGAGCTTTATAACTTAACTGTAAAGAATTTGAAGGTCTTCTCATAATGTCTTCTCAAGGTTCAGTTGCACAGATTTTTTTGTGATAAAATTTGAGCAGATGGTGATGAATTATCAAAGTGTCTCTGTCCTACACCTTCCACTCCTCTTGTCATTGTCATATATGATTGGGATTGCAAACAAGCCATCTTTACTTAGCCAAATCTGTCTATATTTGGATGGACCAATGTTGCAATGCTAGCTCGGGTTGTGGTCTTGTCTTCTTCCCCTCCTAAATTTATAAAAAAAAAACCTGACAGTACATCATAAGGTTTTTTTTTTTGTTTTTAAAAATATTTTTATTAATCAACAAACTGCAACTCCTAAAAGAAACCAAACAAAACAGCAAAGAAACCCCCTCAAACTCGAGACACCAAAACCACCCCAGTGCTTCCAAAATCCTGAAACCAAAAGCAAAACCTCCCCAACAACTTGTCCTTATTAACTGCAGACAATATTCCCTCTGGAGGTAGCTGTAAATGAAGCACAACTAAAACCTGTTTCAACACGTTTGTCAAGGGATAGGTCAACTCAATTGTGAAAATGCAATTTCTCATTTCTCATCAGTTTCTTCAGAGACAGGACAGTTATTAACTGTTTTTCTATATGTTTTTGTCTTCATCTAGGTAAATACTTTTTGTTTGTTTGTTTGGCTGTGCATTGTAACGTCCTCTCTGAAGTTTTCTTTGTGGTTGCCATTTAGAGACAGAGAGGAGTCTTGCACTGTTTTCCTTTTAAAGCACAACAAAGCTGTAGATGACAGTACACAAATTCTCTGAGGTCAGGGGCAAAGGAAACACAATCTGAAAGTCCCTGGCTGTCCTGATGCCTTTAGAGGAAAGGTGGATGAGTACCTCCAAGGTTCCCCATACCGGAGAGCAGAGCTAAACCTTCCTTGGGCAGTGATGAGAGGCAAAAAGCCTTTTCTTAGTCCCTTTTCTTAGCACTGATCACCCATCTAGAGGCTACCCGTGACTGACAAGCTACTCTCTTCCAAATGCCATCAAATTTCTATTACACTTAAGAAGCCCCAGCTCATTTTCTCTGGCCTGCCTGCTTGAGAGAGTGTGCTTGCATTAGTGTGAGCTGTCCCAGAGCCTGACAAGCTTCTTTCCCTGCAGCTTTGTGAAGGAAAGGGGTGCATTAGCATACAGTTGCTCTTTGTGCATGGAAAAACATAATAATCCTATTTCAGACCCAGCACTGCTCAGACATTGAGACCAAGGGGTTCATTCTGTCATTTCTTTGCCTGAAGAATTGCTATTACTAATAATGGAAATAACATACTAGGTGACTAGGTTACCACGCCGATCATATGAAATCTGTGCAAACTGTTCCTATGGCTCATTTAGTTTGCAAGATTTCACACTCTGTGAGGCTTCTCACACTCAGTAGGAACTGGCACGGCTAAGCAAAACCATATTACAGGCAAACAGTAATGAGGCAGACACATGAATTGGGAATATCTGCTTTAGACAGGGGCCCAGCCTTTCAGGGAGCAGGAGCTGATGTTTGTACAGACATTTGAAGTCATGCCAGTAGATTTTTACCTGATTTTTCTATTTCTTTTTGGGTTCAATATTGGTATTTTTAAAGCTGTTTTATGAGTAGCTATCAATATAGGCTGAATCACTTCTTTAGATAAACCGACTTTTAAGCACACATTGACAAGAATGTGCTTTGAAGCTTCTTTCCACAGATACTTTCCCTAGTAGGGTTTTTGTAAGAAATCCAGAGTGTTGAAGGATCTTGGAGCTGTCCAGCTGAAGAAAGCATTCTTTGTCCAATAATTTTTTTTTAGACTGGGACAGAAATATTTTCTTTTAAAAGGTAGTGTATACACATCCTCTGGGTTATTTCATTGGGCATCTGTTCTTTTTAGTTCCTGCAAATATTTATACAAATCTTTGTGCTTTCCTGTTCACTGTCAGATTTTACTGGTTTGCTTGTCTTGATTTTGTCTCTTTCACTCTCAAATCTTCCAGATCAGCAGACAAAAAAAATACATGGGGAAACACAACCACTGCACATTACAGATAGATTTTTATTTTCTTTTGGCTCCAGTGGAAGAAAATCATGGCCTAATGTTTGCAGGTTCTAAATAGAAACTACTTAGAAATATTTGAATCAAAAGGTCCGGTTAAATATTTTCCTTTTATTTCTGTATTATATTAATCACATGCCATGACAGGAGGGTGCTGATGGCAGAGGAGATGTCTTTCAGTAAATGAGAGTTGTTCATTGTAGTGCTCAGGCTCTTCAACAATGGATTGTCATCAGAGTATTTGGATGGCAGGGTGTGAGTCAGGTTACAGAAATAAGTGTAGTGGAATGGACTGTGCTCTGTCTCTTGCAGTTAGGGTACCTTGTTCTCTTTGGTTTTAATTGGATGAAATACCCAAGTGCTTTGAGCAGGCGTTTATGATAGTGATAAAAGCAAATACACTACTTTCGTAATCTCTTCCACAAAGAATTCCCTTAGAGTGCATACATATCTGTTCCAGCTCCCTTAGCTCATTAAACCATATGAATACTGTTCTTAAAATCTGAGATCTTATCTCTTTCCCAGGATGGAGAAGGGATGAGGGAAGTCCAAACACCATCTCCTTATGAAATCCTCTTTAAAAACTGACTTTTTTTTTAACAAGGGAAAATATTCAGTATGTTTATAGAGGTGAGCTTTATGAAACTGTGTTCAAAGAGCTCAAAATAAAATGCAGTGAGTCAGTCCTATTATGGTACAACTATTCTCACTATTCTGTGGGTATTATCAAGCACAACAATTCAGTTTTTTCATAGTAAAGGACACTGCCTTCTAAATAAAAATCCATTTAAATTTCTTACTTGTGTTATAGTAAATGTGAATGAAGTACTGTTAAATCATCTGGTGCCCCAGGACAGAATACAGAGATTTTGCTCTGTTCCTGTTCAGAGACTGACACTAGGTAGGTAAGTAAAGCCTGTGTCAGGAGGACATATCAACTTCAGCAAAACTGTATGATCAAGTAGGTGAGAAACTAGAGCTGAAGACAAGCTGCTTGGTTGCCTTCCAGATGTGTACTGTAGCTCAGATAGGGACACAGGAACAAGGACTTAACTGTTTGCTGTCTCTTTTGCTATGTGTAAAATAAGTGCCAGAATCAGGAGAGCTGCTACATGATGATCTGTGACATTGTGAACGATAAGTGGAGGTGAGTGTGTGCCTTGATTTGATAATGGAGACTTTTTTAATAAGATGCTACTTAGGAACAAGTGTAGATCTAGGAAAATGGGAATAAAAGGGTCAAAGAAAAACACAGTACTGGGAGTCAAACAGGATCAGGACCCTGGCTGGTTCAAGGTGATATTTTCTTTCGACGGGATGGGATCCTGTGCTATACTTTGACTTCTTGCTACCCACACCAGATCTAAAGAGCAGCAACAGCTAATGTTCCTTTTACTAGTGAAGAATAAACTGACCAGATGAGAGCTGTTTCCATGGAATTGCAGAGCAACTCTCTGTGTGTACCACCCTTGCTTCTGTACTGCCATGTGCTGCATTCCAAAGCCACACATGGCTTGTTGAGCTTGGCATAAGCCAAAGGTCAGCTTTGGGGGGAAAGGACTGTTGTATCTTTGATTCCTCTTCTCTCATGGTAGAAATCTGTGCTATATCACTACTAATTGTATCCTGGAAGTTCCTGCCAAATATCTTGTTGATTTCCCATTTAAAAACCCTAGAATGCATCCTGAACTTTCTGTTGTTCTTCAAAGACCAGAGGCAGTCTGTCCTATCTGTTATGCACATAAACACTGAGCTGGAAAACATAGAACATTAGGTGATCCAAGGTAACTCAGTGTATGTCCTGACCTTATGAGATATACAAATTCATTTATAACAGAGTTAGCCTGTAATCAAAACCAGGACAGAACAGATCTGAACTCATTGCTGCTCATATTGAGCAGATATCTTACCTCTGCTGCAAGCTTAAAAAAATACATGTAAACTGCTGCTGAGCCTCAGCGGGTGCTTTGTGTTGTTGCTGTGAGAGAGTTACAAGTCAGGCCTCCAGAGGCACATGAGAGCAGCACTGGAGAGCTGGAGCCCAGCTGGGCTTAAGCTGGAAATCCTACTTTGACAATGGATAGAATCCCATAAGTACATCTGGCAGGTCTGGATCCCTAGTTGAGAACATGTGCCCATTTTGCCTGTTAGTTGAGAGAAGAAAGAACACATATTTAGATCTAATTTAGAGTGTGCCATCATTACTGGAGTAAAGCTTAATTGAGTAGCACTGGTCTTTCTCAGAACTAGAAGAGACTTTCACATTCTTGGGTCTGTTTTTTAGTTCCTCCTTTGCATAATGAGATGGTACCTGGGAAATGGGACAGAGAATCCTTTCTCTGCTGTTTCCAGTTTTAACCGAGTGCTCCAGAAGATTTGTAGCTTAGGAAATGTGAGAGAATGTTGTTTTGAATGATTATGTGATGCTACTCACCTTTTACTGATGCATAATTATCTTATACTTTAAGAAAATCTACACAGAATACCAAGACTTTTCTATCAAAATCCTTTGGATGAGTTTAAAAAAGAACAAATAGAAAAAATCTCAGTTCTCAAAACCTGCGTATCACCTGAATTCTCCATGCCATAAATTAATATTTGCTCAATAGTTGTAGTCTTATTGTAATTTCTTGAAATATTTTAAGTTCCATAATGTATTCAGATATTTCAGCAATATATCAGATATATTCATGGAAATTTCATTTTCTTGTTTTGAATAATTAGCAGAAATATGCATGCTTTCATTGTGGCCAGCAGGACTGCACACTTTACCCACTGCTCATATTAATATAAATCCTGTAAGAGCAACATACCTAACATCATTCTGATTGCCAGTTTTTAATTTGAAGTAACATTTGAAATGGCAACAAAAATTTTAATGGAACATGCACCTGTCTGGGGACTCCTGTTTGAACTACGAAGCTTTTAGGATCTGTTATTTGTGTTATTCTTACTGAAACAGAGAGGCAGTTGTGACATGATATGATATTGCCACTGAATTCAGAGGTATGTGACAACATAAACAAGTGGAGGACTGATCTGTTGTTTTCCAGTCGTGCTACAGCTAACAAGGGATCCTAGAGCTTTCCCTAGGGAAGCCTGTCCTCTTTGTCAGATTCAATTGTTTATATCCTTGAATGCACCTCTATCTTCTAATAAATACTGTAGTTCACATATGTCCAGTGTGTGTGTGTGTATGTATGTGTGTGTGTGTATACATAATCTTGGCATAATTTTTTTTTTTTCTGGAAAATGGATGGTAGCAAAGACCCTTAGAGCACTGCTCTGAAGCTCATTGCAGCTTGGAAGATACAAAAGAATTTAACCTTGCAGGCTGAAAAAGCCTAGACCCTTAAAATCATTTTAATGATTAAACTGCATTTCAAGCTCAGTTCTTACAGTCATTCTCCTCGGCCCTTAAAATTAATACTTTTGTGTGAAAAGTCTCTACTGTCATTTAAATAAAAGAAGTTTAAAAGTCTCTTGTTTTAGGCAGTAGTCTCAAAACCCAGAATGAATACAAACACGTTCACATAGGCAGACATCAGATTTTGAAAACTAGGAAAGAACCTGGATGATCTTAAAGGCCATCTAAATGGTACCAGATTACTCCTTCTACATATGTTGCTCTAGATAGGCAGTGTTCCTCTTCTGCACTGTTTCTAGGTGAAGAAATGTTTGGTTATATCAACTACTTCACAGAATTCTTTCAAGCTGCTCTTAATATGAAAATTTTATTAGGTCAGTCATTTTGCTTTCAAAGCTCAGCTATGAAAAAGATGTGTGTAAATATTGTTTCTATGTTTGCTTTTTTTTTTTTTTTTTTAATTGCCCTTCTGAAAAAAACGAGGCTAGTATAGAAAAACTGTGTGTGAGTGAACCAACCTGATGAAGAATGAATCCATCTGAATTCCCTGATGAAATCACATTGATGTAACAGGGTAACGAACAAAAAGGTTTCAATCCTATTAAAAGGAAAAAATCAAAGAGTAAACGAACTATCAAAATAAATATGTTTTACAATATTTTATAAAATAGTCTTTAATGTTCCTGAAGTTAAGTTTCTTTCATTTCACCAGTTCTTTCTCATTTTGCATGGCATTGTAGCTGAAAAACATTCTTTTGTTAATGTAACCTCAATGCTGAAGTAAACCATTCCACAAAGCCCTCAGTTTTACTGTAGCTCAGGCAACAAACCCAGAACACACTAGCACTGATTTACCATGGTTCTAATCAGCATTTCGCACATGGAAAACTCACCATGTGTTTCAGAAACCTTTGACACTCATCTCTTTCTAATACAAGTGCCTGTTTCTCCCTCTGCTGGTTTCGGAATAAACGCCTTGTCAAAAAAAGAATTAGATTTTGACAGCTTTTTTCCTATGGTTAATTGAGGTGATAGATATACTTGACATTTATCTCAGTGCAGAAAAGAAGATTAAGACATATTTTTCTACATGCATTCTCTGTATTAGAGGAGGTCACTTTCCAGGGTCTTTTTAATATGCCTGTGCAATTAATAGTGGTGATAATTCTGCTCCATATCACAGCGTCTTTAAAGTTCTTTTTCAAATTGACAGATAAAACTCTCTCTTCTGTATATAGGACTTGAGTTAGACTAATCTTTTTCAAGTTTGCCCTCCAGGCCTTCCCCCACGCAGTCCTGAAAATTAATACTTTCTGAAAAATACAAAGGATATTGTGCTAACTCACTTAGTTCAAAGAAAATGAAAAAAAAAAAAAGTCACATTTCAGATTCCTTTTAATTATCCTCCCTACATTTTTGAGGGCATTCCCCTAAATTGTTACTTTTCCAGTAATGCGATTTGAACGTTCCACTTGTTAGGTGTCCAATCACATTGTGAGGCATTTTCTGTTCCTTCTTGTAATGCAGAGCTGCTCTCTTGATTTTTCACTGAGGTTACTGGCTGAACATAAAGTTTAGATGCCCTAGCTTATGTAATAGGGTTATATAATAATAATAATTTCCAAAGTGGAATTAATTAATGCTTTTCAGAAGACTGCTGATTAATTCCTACAGTGAAACCTTATTAAGCAGAGTTATTAAAAGATTAAAGCCTGCATATCACCCTCTCGCATCCCCAAGACTGCAGCTACCCAAAGTCTGCAGTTCACACTTGCCCAGTTTTGGGTTAAGGGCTGATAGATATGCTTCCTGGGTTACATATTTATTGTTTTAAATCATGGTATCTAACAGGACTCTGCTATAAGGTAATATAATATTTTTCAAATATATGCTTTTTCTAAGTCTGATGGTGTCTGATATCTGCATTAATTAATTGGTTTCGACATAACTTTTCCCCTTACCTTTCTTCTTGTTTTAAAGCTTACCTTTTGTAAGCTAATAAGTTCAGAGAACATGCTAGGTTGGCTCTTTGAATCAAACATGGTGCCCTTGGACATTGCTTGAAGCTACAGCTAGATGAAGAAAACCCAAATTTTAGATATTAGATTGAAGGGTGCATAAATATGGCAATGCTCTTGCAGACAGGAATGCATAGATCCTTGGAGAGTTTATAAATCTCAAGTATTCCTGCTATTTTCCTCACAAAACCCTTGCTAGTTCTTCAGATTGTTGGTGGTACTAGTGAAAGATGTAAGAGAAGTGTTTGAAGGATGAAACATTCATTATGGGTAGGCTGTCACTCCATTTCTTGTTTAATTTTGGGAAAATATCTTTATTCTTCTTCTCTAAATATTTATAATTTTTTACTCAGACCAGGAATTTGGCAAAATAGTTAAGCATGTGTTTGCTTGGTCCCTACTGAGAAAAGCAGATGTGTGAAGGTCCTTTTGATGTGAAAAGTATTTAAGAATTTATCAAAGGATTTTTGTTGTACATTATTCGTCAAGAACTGCTTCGCTCTAAGTTCTGATTCTGCCAGCAGTCCTTCAGGTACACTAAATGCAACCACTGCAACAGTCAGTGCTTAGGAGTTGGAGTCCTTAGATTCTTCTTACCAAATGCAGCTGTTTGTAGATCTGCATAGAATACTTTCTGATAAGCAGTTCTTGAGTAACTTGTCTTCAGACTCATCCCTCAATAACTGAGCTGCCATGAATTTTAGTTTGAGCCAGCAATTCTGTTGGATTTTTCTATAGATATTTCTTGAAAGAAGTCATATTAAACCCTGGAGTTAAGTAAAGTATTTGCATTCCAGTTGTCACTCTTTTTTTTTAAAGTGTTTCTAGCAGATGCTCATTCATTTCATGCTCCTGAAGGAATTAACTGGACTTTGACATATAGCTGCTTGCTGCTGTTTCCATGGAAACAGAACTTTGAATTAAGGGTTAATATATTAACATCTTGTGTATGTGTATGTTGCAAGAAAAGGCAGGTATCTTCTGTTGAGTGAAATGGGCAAAACTGGCATAGCTCTTAAGGTCTTTGACTAATGAATGCAGGACAGTCAGCAGCAAACCCCAGATCTCTCCATCCAAGGATCTGTTTGCTACCTGCTTGCTGTAACCTGAAAATGAAAGTTCAATTATAAAATTAAGGGTTTACTTCTGTGTGTTAGTAATAGGTTTGACATTTTGTGGCCAAAGCTAAGTGCATATTTTTATCTGCAGGAAAAAAAATGCTTGCTCTGGAAATGTATCTTGCGTATTAGAGTTTTGTTGTCTATCTCAGCTTCTGTAGTGCTGGAAGTACCTGGTATTTTATTTTTTAGTTTTTCAAATAAAGCAGCTAGCTGATTGAGGCACATTGTATGGTGTTATATTTTATTAGCTGTACCAAATTTGAGATACAGGAGATCTTCCTGTAAGGTATTGACTCAACAATGCACCTAAACCTAGGAGCAGCGGAGATTTGGAGGGACCCAACAAGAGTACTAAGGTACTGTGATGCCTTCACCACATCTTGCTAAACAACCAAAACTATTCACTGTGGTTTGTAAATACCCTACAAATTCTGAAGTTCCACTGTTATTGAGAACAAAAAGCTTTTTCTACTGCTTTTTTTTTGCCCATGTAGTATGCCATTTACTTTCTGAATTGTGTGCGGGCTTTTTGATTGGAGCTGTTTTTTTCTGTTGGTTTGGGTTTTTTTGTTTTTTGGTGTAGGGCAGGGGCTGATTTTTACGTTGTGGGATTTTTTTTGGTGGGTACTGGGGGGTGGTTGGTGTTTTGGTTTAGTATTTTGTAGAGGGTTTTTTTTGTTGTTCTTTTTGGTTTTTCTTTTTGTGTATGTGGGTTTGGTTTTTTGTTTGTTTTGGGGTAGTTTTTTTGTTCTGCTTTGGTGTGGGTTTTTTTGGTTTGTTTTTGGTTTTTGTTAGTTTTTTTTTTAATATTTTTTTAGTTTAATTTGTGATCTGTCCTTACCATTTTAGGAAACTAAAATACCTGGGAACAACACATTCACACGTGTTGTCTTGAGAACAAGAGCACCAAAACACTTTGGTGTTAAGCTAAATTCAAAGTGATATATTCAAGAAAGAAATACATATTTCAGAAAATATACCTTTAATCTGGTTATCTATATGATTTAGTAGCTATTTACACCTTTGATTAAATGCCTACAGAAATTTTTCTCATTTGAAGGTATCCTGATGTCACAAAACTGGGCAATGTAGGTGGCTGTATTTTCCAAGAATGTTTTTCTTGCCATGTCCTAGCTTTAATAGTTAATTTTCCAAGGTGGAAGTTTATTTCTGTCCTGGTGATGACCAGATTTTACAAATGCTGCATTCTCTATTGGCTTTTGAATGTATGTGCCAAATGACTATTTAGTTATATAGGTATATATAGCTATAGGTAGCTAATGCACAGATCTCTGTGTTTAAGTTTACTGCAGTTCTCAGTTCCTAAGTGTGAGAAAACTAGAAAAAGAATACTATGCTTTTCAATGGTTTGCTTTAAGAAAAATACTTACCTGGAACGGGTACATGGTTTTGAACTCTTCTTTATCCCATTAATAGATATTATTTTGCTTTTTGTCTCCAGCTGTCAGGCAAAAGGATACACCCTTACTTTGTACTGCTCCTGCTCTGTAAACAGTGCTGGAAGGGACAGTCTGCACTGCTTGTTCCTTGTGGGACTGGCATATTGTACCAAGTAAGACAAGGACTTTGTTCTTAGTGATTTATCATTAGCTTCAAAGTTTTTGATGTCTTGCCTGACACCAGCTGCTTCTGGTGGATTTGAAGGCTGCAGAGGGATAGGTCATGTTTTACAAAGGGAAGGCAAATTTCAGATATCTCTGGAGAGGTCAGTAGGTGTCTCCTAAACTCTGTAGAAGCTGAAATTCTGAACATTTAACATCAAGTGCCAGCTCCTGTGATCACAGTTGTGAAGTAACTATTTTTAATTAGAAAAGTCTTAGGTCATAGAAGAGGAAAGCATGCAAAATGATAATAAAAGATACCTTTGTTTCCCTTTGCTTCACTTGAAATAAGTAAATTACTTAAAAACTTGCATATTTGAACACAAATATGATATTTGTGACCAGGAAATCTCCATCTCTGAGTTCTTTTTAGGCATTCTTTAACAGTTCATGATGTAACTTCAAAATTTTCTGGTAAACATGTGGTTGGTATCAAAGTTCTAGTAAAAAAGAAAATCTTAAGTGTTACTACTGCTGAAGAAAAAGAATTTTTAAGGCAACCACAACCATTTTTACCTTTGGTTATGGAGCTTGTAAAAAATGATAATACCTTTCATTACTTTACATGCTTCTATGTCTTAACAAACAAGAAACATGGTATTGACCAGCGGTGTATCTGACAAAATTTGTTTCTGTTTCTCAGTTAAAACATTCTACTGCGATCTCTTTTTCTAAATAAAAAACTAAGTTGAGCTTGTGAAAGGAGGATTGTCATGGGACTCCTGGAAACTGTAACTCTGAACTCTACTAAAAATTTGCTCTGCCTGCCTTTGCCCATGTAATTAATTTCATTGCTCTATTCTTTGATTGTGTTAACAACCAAGGTAAACTTGCTCAGCAGAGATGTAACGAGTTAGCATATTTTTACACCTGAAGATAGAAGGTGCTATGTAAGAATAAGGTATTGCACATTCTATCCCCAAAACAGGTGCCCTTACCATCTCTGTGGCTCTTTGCAATACTTTTAAGAAGTACTTTAACTTGATAAAAAGTAACACAGATGACAGTGAGAGTCAACTTTTGGAATTAAGTAGCTCTGAGATTTGAGAGTAGATTTCTGTGCAGAAATCTGGTGGGTGTATGTTTGAGAGGAAAAATCCTGTTTTGGCAAAATGTTGGCTGAAGTCTCTGTATTAGTCTGTCTTCATGAAAAAACAGACGTTAAGATCTCAAGCTGGCATATGTTCATCTATCCATTAAAATTCCTTCTGCTGGAATAGTAACAAGGAAAGAACATACAGGGGTAAGCTTCAACCATTCAGTGCTGGTTAAAGTGGTAAACTGTAGATGAACATAACATGTTCCAACTTTACAGGCTCAGATATTTGCAAGGACCAAATCACAGGGTGGTTTGGGTAGGAAGGGACCTTAAAGATCATCCAGTTCCCACCCCCTGCATGGGTAGGGGCATCTCTCACGAGACAAGGTTGCTCCAAGCCCCATCCAGCCTGGCCTTGAACGCTTCCAGGGAGGGAGCAGCAACAATTTCCTTGGGCAACCTGTGCCACTGTCTTACCACCCTTAAATTAAATAATTTCTTTCTAATGTCTAACCTAAATCTCCTCACTGCAAGTTTTAAACCATTTTCCTTTGTTCTCTCACTTTGCCTGTTTACTTTCTACCATGTAGTTTATATGCTAAGAGGAAAAATACCACCAAAACTTATATTTACTACTTAATTCAGGAAATAGTTTTAAGTTATCTTTGGAAGCAAAGCTTTGCAATGTTCGGGGTTTTTTGGTTGGTTGGTTGTTTTTGTTTGCTTTTTTTTTTTAATCTGTTGGGTTTTTTGAAGTATCTTGCTTTTTGAATGGGCTTAATATTTTGATTAAAAAGAAGGTGTTTCAGTTCAAGTAAAATATTTAATTTTGACTGAATTTGTTGCTACTGTTTGCCTCATCACTGGAAAAATCAATTATTTACATAGGTCTACTCGGGAATATTTCAGGACACTATGAAATCTCAACGATATTTCCACAAAGAAGTTCAGATCCCTTAAATGTAAAACTTGAATCCCTTAAATACCAGAACTGTAGCCCATATCTCACTAAGGACTTCTTTTGGATTCTAGTCAAGAATCTGTTCATCTTAGTTAAAGTTGTCATAATCCTGGATGCCCTATTCGCACAATCAAAATCTGCTTGAAAAGTTTGATGTTAGAAGTTACACTTCCAAATTCAACGACTTAAATTCCTTTCTGCCATCTTGAGGAATTGTGTCAGTGTGCTCTGAGATGAAATTCTAAACTCATTTTGCTAGTAGGGGAAATACTGACAATTCTCAATTTTAGGCTCAATGTCTTTAAAGATAACAGTCTGGTTTATCCAGCTCCTTCCCCTTAAGTGCTGTCAGATCTCCACTTTTGTCCTTTGGCTGATTTTAGGCTGCTTTTTTAATTTCTCAGAGCTCTATGTAATTTTTAGAGAGCTTCAAGTGTAGTATGCTGATGATAGAAATGATATAATCTTGTAATATAGTAATATCAAAGGATGAAATGTTCTGCAGTCATTGCTTATCTTACAAGCAGATCATTAATATTGCTCCTGTTTTACACATGCTTAAATCTGGATGCAGGAGTTTGATTAAAAGATTTGGGCATATTTATATTATTTTTTATGAGTAGGGTTGATCTGGAGCTGAGTGTACAAGCCTTTATTTAGATCCAGGCTTTTGATGAATTAATGGGTGGTGGTTAAATAAGCTGTATTGACTACAAGCAGTGTTGGCCATTAGGATGTCTCTTCCTACTCAGGTCACATCTGTGTGGCCAAGGATTTGACCTGGGATAGTTAAAAAGACAACTGTCATGTGTAGCAAGGTGTTGAATAATCAGTGCTCTTAGCCTTAGGATTTTAACCCTGGGAGGATGTCAGGAACAGCCCTGTGCCCTACTGAACCTTCAGGGATATAACATGGAGAGTCCTGAATGCCTCCCAGATGCCTAAAGACAGTATTTTCATTACCTACTTATAAACCAGTAACCTCAATTTATTTCTGTATTTAGAAAAGCATAAACACTAGTAGTGCACTTTTCATCCAGAAGTGGTAGTTGATCAAATTTTTACGTGGCACTCTAACACTTGGCACTGCAGTGTCATTTTTCTTGTTGATGAAAGCATGGTGGCGTTTAATGTAATGGAAGTCATAAAATCATTATTGAAAAGCTCCATAATTTGATCAGAGAGAGAATCCGTTTTGAATACTCACTGGTGAGCCTGGGCTTCACACCACACAATTATTTTAAGGTACTTAGTTTACTAGATGGCAATGTATTTTTTTCAGTCACAGGCAGGCTTACCTTGCATTTTATTTGCAGGCTCATGTACTGTATCATGATTATTGGTCTCAAAGTATGCGACATCTTTTAGCAAAGACAAGCAAGTTTTTAAGTCACTGCTATAGAATTAATGCTACTGATCAATAATAACTAAAGATAGCTGAATTTTTGCAGGGCATAAAGGCAACATGCTGGCTCAATTTGATTTCCTGGTGTAACTTAGGCAATGATCCTTCACCAAGGAATTCCTGCATTTCTGCTCTTAATTTGTGGCTAAACAGGATCACATGTTTCAGAAACATCTCCAGCTGCCTCACTGGTGGCTGTGGTCAGGTTTAGAGATCAACATGAGCTCATGTCTTGTAGAGCAGATCCTGCCTTGTGTACCTTTCATTTTTCTTATTACTGAAAGTGAGTACAGATTGTTACCAGACAGAATTATATAGACTTCTCCAGGCTCTTCACTGCTTTTCTGATGAAAGCCCAGTTCATCTTTGCAGCATGTGTCTGTCCCCCAGTTCTTTATTTCTGTAGGAGCTTCAGGAAAGTTTCTAAAAGCAACCTGCATCCAGAGTCCCAAGGGACTGGAGCCTGAATATGCTCCAAATTATTGGTGCTGGGAGGAGAGGGAGGAGTTGATTTCATTTGGCTGTTCTTGATCAGTATGATCAATTTTAGGTTGTCTTTATTGCCTAGAGCTGTCCTGCTCATCTGTGGCTTTGAGCATCTCTGAAGTTTCTCCGTGTTCCCATGCATGCTCTGTGCTATTTTTTCAGACCTGACAGCAAGAGGAAGACATGGCAGGTTCCTTTTCTGTGAGAAAAATTAGAACAGATTTAGTGAATTGATTCAGCCACAGGTGATAACATTGTAAGATGGTGAAGGGTCTAGAGAACAAGTCCTGGGAGGTGCAGCCAAGAGGAACTGGGTTTGTTTAGCCTGGAGAAAAGGAGACTGAAATAAGACCTCATTGTTCTCTACAACTAATTTGAAAGGAGGAGGGGGTTGGACTCTTTTCTCTAGTAAGAAGCAATAGAACAGGAATTGACCCCAGGTTGTGCCAGGGGAGGTTTAGATTGAATATTAGGAAAAGGGTTGCCAGGCACGGGAGATGTTCAGAAGTCATGTATATATGGTGCTTAGGGATGTTGTTTAGTGGTGGATTTGGCAGCATTAGTTTAACAGTTGGACTTGATGATCTTGAGAGTCTTTTCTAACCTAAATGATGCTGTGATTGGAAGTGTGGCCAGATTACTGTGACTTGCCAGCTTCTGCACCAGCAACAGCTTGAAAGTGAAATAAGAGACAAGGAGTGAAAAATTAAACTTATTACTATTAACTGTGAATTGTAACATATGAAAGTGATACTTGAAAAACAGACAGAGCCCGGGGGGGTGCTAATGGACCCAAGTGTCCTTGCCTGGCTTCCCCTGATGCTGCTCATGGCTCAGGAGCAGCTGGGCTGGGCTGTTTGGCCTGTCCCTATCTCCAGGGAGGTGCCAAGTACCTGGGGCTGGGGCTGCCTCCGCTGTCCGTCGCTGCTGCCCTGCTCTTGGCTGGGGCAGTGGGACAGCCCCAGGCTGCCAGGCCCTGCCCAGCCACACAAGGGAACCAACCATGACTCCTGGGCCCTGGAGATACCCCTGACCCCTGCAGTGTCCTGAAGGAAATCAACAGACCTGATGGCTGCCTAACAGGGTGATAAGGAAAGCAATAATTCAAATAATTCAGGTTGTGTGACATGGTTCTGAGAAAAATTAGAACAGATTCAGTGAATTGATTCAGACACAGGTGATAATGTTGTAAGATGTTGAAGGGTCTAGAGAACAAATCCTGGAAGGAGCAGGAGGGAGAAACACCACAGCCCTGCAGCACCGCAGCCACCACCCAGCTCTCTCAGATGAGGTTTGTAGAGGTGGTTTTTTTGTTTGTTTTTTTCTTCCCCCAACTCCAACAAATCCAGGTGTGGTTTCCAAAAAAGCAAAAGCTGCTGCTGCTGTTGTCACAAGGGCTGCGTCAACAGAGCGGAAGCCCCCCAGGAGGGACGGGGCTGCTGGGGTCTGTGGCTGTGCAGGGGGTGTGACCCGGGGACAGTGTGAGTGGGGTCTGTGCACGATGCCAGCAGGGGAAGGATTTGCTGTGCCTGGTGACAGAGCTCAAGGAAGAGGTGGAGAGGCTGAGAAGCATTTGGGAAAGTGAGAGGGAAATTGACTGCTGGAGTCGCACCCTTTCACCCCCAAAATAAGTTGGTGATGACCTCCCTCTCCTGCCATCAGGCGGATGGAGCAATCAAATAGATGGGGGAATGGAATCAGGTCCTTGACCAGAGAGGTAAAAGAATCCCCTCCCAACACCCACCACCACCTAGGGTGCCCTTAGAGAACCAGTACGGGGCCCTGGACCCAGAGAATCGTGTAGAGGACAGGCAAGAGGAAGATGTGTCTGGAGGGTCTCCTGCTTGCACCCCATCCACCAGCTGGATCACAACCACAGCCATAAATTAAAAAAGGAGTTGTAGTTGGTGACTCTGTTCTGAGGGGAACTGAAGGCTCTATGTGTTGAGTGGACCCATCCCACAGGGAGGGCTGATGCCTTCCTGGGGCCCAGGTGAGGGATATCAGGAGGAGACTTCTTGAGCTAATTATCAACCACTGTTGGTAGTCCAGGCTGGCAGTGATGACATTAACGAAGAAATACCATGGCAATTAAAAAAGATTTCAAGGTGTTGGGTTGATTAGTCAATGGGACAGGAACACATTGTGTTTGCCTCACTTCCTGCGGTAGCAAGGATGAATGAGGAGAGGAATAGGAAAACCCATTTTATCAATAGGTGGCTAAGGGACTGGTGCCACTAGCAGAATTTTGGGTTTTTTGACTATGGGGCAAATTCCACGGTACCTGGTCTCCTCAGTTCAGATGGGCTTCATCTGTTTAACAGGGGCAAAAGGACTGTAGCCTGTAAGTTGGTGGGGCTGATCAGGATGGCTTTAAACTAGGTTTGAAGGGGGAAGGGATTGAAACCGGGCTCTCCAGAGATGAGCTTGGAGAGCTGGGCTGATTCCAATGGGATGAGGTTCAACACGGCTAAGGGCTGGGTCCTGCACTTTGGCCACAACAACCCCATGGGGAGGTCCAGGCTGGGCACAGAGTGGCTGAGAGCAGCCAGGCAGAAAGGGACCTGGGAGTCTGGATTGACAGGAAGCTGAACATGAGCCAGCAGTGTGCCCAGGTGGCCAAGAAGGCCAATGGCATCCTGGCCTGTATCCAGAACAGCATGGCCAGCAGGTCCAAGGAAGTGATTCTGCAACTGTACTCAGCCCTGGTGAGGCCACACCTCGAGTCCTGTGTCCAGTTCTGGGCCCCCCAGTTCAGGAAGGAGATTGAGGTCCTGGAGCATGTCCAAAGGAGGGCAACCAGGCTGGTGAAGGGACTCGAGCACAGACCCTATGAGGAGAGGCTGAGGGAGCTGGGGCTGTTCAGCCTGGAGAAGAGAAGGCTCAGGGGAGACCTCATCGCTCTCTACAACTCCCTGAAAGGAGGTTGTAGTCAGGGCGGGGGGTCAGTCTCTTTTCCTAGGCAGCTGTCAGTAGGATAAGAGGGCATGGACTTAAGCTCTGTCAGGGGAGGTTTAGATTGGATATTAGGAAAAAAATCTTTACAGAGAGGGTGATCTGTGCACCACACCCCTGCCCCTTCCAACTGCATAAGAAGCTAAGATGTAAATTCCTTGTTAGAAAATTTGTAAGTTGCTGCTCTACTGTGGAGTGTTATCCTACCTTAAATATACTGTTGCATTACTTTTCCTCTGGTAATTATACAATAGTTTGCTATGGATAAATCAGCATGAAATATTCTGCTAGTTGACTCTTGACTTCTTCAGATGCTGTCTTGCACTGAAAAAATATCCAAGTGATTTCATTAGAATGGGGTCAGGGCAGAGTTAAAAATATTTCTTCACCCAGCTGAGAAATTCGGAGAAATCTTTGAATGATATCTCACTTTTTCTCTTATAAACTTAAAGAGAGATGAAATTGTACACTACGTCTTCCAAAGAAATATATAAGATGGAAAAGGCGTCATCTCCAGGAGTGCTTTCTTTCTCTTTTGCTTACTCTCTCCACAGAGACTCCCAAAAGAGAGAAGAGCTCTGCTGTGCATAAGTTTGGCTTCATAGCTGCGGTGTGTTTCTTGTTTTAGGATAATTGTCATATCCCTCAGTATGTATCAGGGGCATAACACAGCCAAGCACAGTTTTTCTTTTAGCATTATTGGAATACTTACTAGACTTTTCTTTACTTTTGTAGCCTGGGAAAGGAAGGACACTTTCCTACTCCTTCAGTAGCTTTATGTCAGCCCTGCTAGCAGAGAACGCTAAAAATTATCACTCTGAGAAAACATTTCTGAGGAGACTGTTTCTTTTGCTCTTTGGGATGCTGATTGCTCCCTCTCCATTCTCCAAACCTGTTTCTGAGAGGGCATAGCATCAAAGTAAAGAATGATAGTTGAAACTCATAGCTTGGAAGAACTTAATGTTTTTGAGTATTTACTCAGTACTTATAAAGGAAACAGAGTTTTCAGAGATACTGATTGTAAATGTTGAAGTGCTCTGGGGACTGATATTTGCTAGTGTCAATCTTTGTCTTAATGATGAACTGAGAACTTCTGGAAAGACCTTCTAATAACTTATCTCTGTTTTAATGAATATTGAGTTTGTATTTGGAATACTTTGTAGAACTTAAACTCTGAATAGTGGTGTTTGTGTTTTCTTCTTGAAAAGTATTTCATAGAAAGCAAACCACAGATTAAACTGTTTCTGGACTTAGTTAGTTAAACTACCTGGTGTCAGAAAATGTTTTTTTCAGGGTGTGTTCTTTGGGATTAACAAATCCTGTAACTCAAAACCTCTTGTATCAGAACACTTCAGCATTTCATGTTGATCTGATATCCTACAGGCTTCTCCACTCCATTTTGCTGATACAGTCTTCTGGGGTTGGTAATGTGTCCTTTTATGAATTATGTGTCCAAAAGATCTAACACAGTAGACACAGGTACTAATGTTGAGGCTTAGTTATGATACCAGAAAGCAAAATTCTGGCGTTCTTTCATTTGTATGGGATCTAGAAGGCTATTGAATTGAGCAATTGCTTCCCTATTATATTTTCCTCTTAGAATCAAATCCATGTGTAGTTATACTTTTTCTTAATTGGGTGGCTGAATTTAACTTCTGTGGTGCATTAAGTTATGTAATTAAGGGTTGATTAAAGCTTTGTTCTCAGTTTAGAACTTAGCCTGAAGAAAGCTATTATTTTAATAAAACTCATCACATTGCTCTATTTGTTTCCACTTTCGTATTTTCCAAAGACTGCATTGAATTAAAAGTCCTGGGTGTAACTTTGTGAATGTTTGAGACTGAGATGTTTGCGACTTCCTGTTGAAACATATTACATTTTCTATATGTCCCATTTGCTCATCTGTTTCTACAACTGCTGAAACAAGGGTCAAGGATATATCAAATGCCTAGTAGGGTTCATAAGTTACTAAGCAAACAACAAAAAAATGCCATAAAGAGAACAGAATATTTTATTACAAAGATTGAGTAAAGAATGTGTACAATATAACTTTCCAAACATGGAGTTAGGTCAGTTTCTGGCAGATTTTGAAATTCTTTGGTAGAAGCTTTACCAGATCATACTAAAAAATTTCATCAAAGACCAACAGCGCAGCAAAGCAGGAAACTCTAATCCAGGAGGTCTTATGTTATTCCCTGTTGTTAGCTGAGTCCTGAGCTGAGACAGAGATCATAAAAAATGGTAAAGCTGGAGAAAAAGAAAAAAAGTAGGAGGACTGGGGGACTTCAGCTTCGCAGGTGTCTGCTGGAAATACAATATAGCAGAGAGGAGAGTCCCAGAGGTTTCTGGAGTGTGTGTAAGATACTTTCCTGACAGCTGGTGCCATTTACAGGACAACCAAGTGATCAGGCCCAGTCAGCATAGATTCATGAAAGGAAGGCCTTGCATGACAAACCTGATCTCCTTCTGTGACAAGGTGGCCTACTTATTGGATGGAGGAAAGGCTGTGGATGTAGTCTGTCTGGATGGACCTCGGTAAAGCTGTTCCCCACAACACCTTCATGAATAAAACCGGCTGTCCAAGGCTTGAATGAGCATGTGGGTCAAAAACTGTCTGGACAGCCAGGGTGTTGTTCAATGGAGTTCGATCCAGTTTGTGACTGGTCACAAGTGGTGTTCTTCAGGGCTCAGTACTGGGGCCACTCCTGTTCCATATCTGTATCAATGATCTCAAGGTGCTTCCTCAGTAAGTTTTCAGATGACACCAAGTTGGGCAGGAACGCTGATCTGCCTGAGGGCAGAAAGGCTCTACAGAGGGATCTGGACTGGATGGATCAATGGCTGAGGCCAATTCTATAAGATTCAATGTGGCCAAGTGTTCTGTCCTGCAACTGGGCTACAGCAACCCCATGCAGTGCTCCAGGATTGGGAAAGAGTGGATGGAAATGTGCCTTATGCGATGGGAAGTGGAGGTGTGTTGATGGACAGCAGGCTGAATATGAGCCAGAAGTTTGCCCAGGTAGCCAAGGTGGCCAACAGCATCCTGGCCTGCTGTCACCCCCCACAAGGTGGGTGCAGCACTGTCACATCTCACAAAGCGAGCACAACTCCCCAGAGGTGGGGGCCAAACACAATATCACGTCCCATGTAGTGGGCATGTCTCTATGTCCCACAGAGTGGACACAGGTAGGGTTTCCCAGAGTGAGGATCTACTCAGGGAGATTTGGACTGGATCCCCTTGCTTTCTAAACTCCCTCAGAGAGGAGATTGGGTATGGTTGGGCACAATCCTTCTCCTCCTCTAATTAATCTTTTTAACAGCCCATTTGGTGAGATTAAGTTCGGGAATTCTCTGTGCGGTACTCAGGAGTAAGGTTATTAGCCAGGATGCTTGTATAAAACACGACTTTACTTAAAAGTGAGTAAGATTATAAAGCATGTGAGATTACAAGGGGCAGATTTATAAAGGATGGTACTTCCAAAGCAATGGATTGCAATTTAGCAAAGTTTAAGGAAGTTGTCAAAACAACAGGTTACAACTAACAAAACTTAACAAGCAATTTGTAGTAAAACTTAAAGTTAGAAACTATGTTACCCTCGTGTGCTGAAATAAGGTTAGAAACAGAGACACAGAGAGAGAGAGAGGGAGAGGTAAAGATAAAGATAAGGAAGAGACAGAGAAGATATCACCACCCTTGGATCCAGCAATGATTTTGGTAGGAAGTTCAGGTCCTTGGATGGTGGACACACATTCAGCATTTCAAGTCTGCCTCTTTTATGTTGCCTGACCCTACTGTGCTGGGGGGGGGGCTTTGACATACCTTGCAAAGCCAGGCGTTCACTTGGGCCCCTCCAGATGGGATGACACAGCAATAACCCTATTTCTGCGCACGTGCCCTCTCCAGTGGCTTTACCCGGGGCACACACAAGATGTCACTCTGTCTCTGCAGGGTGCAGCTTGCCTGCCCCTGTTCCTTATGGAATAAGGACAGTGTCCTTCCTGTCAGGGTGGCCATCAGACAGAACTCCCCTTGCAGGGACAGTGTTCAGCTGATGGGATCTGAGAATAGGGCCCTGTTTATCAGTGTGGTTACCCAAATGAGGGTCTCTCCTTGAAAGAACAGAGTCAGATGGCTATCAAATGAGGCTTCCACCCTAGCACAGTGTCCACTTTTTCAGGGCAGCTGTTGCAAGACAAAAATTGTTTTGGGGATTCTACACCTGCATCAGAAATAGTGTGGGCAGCAGGAGTTAGAGAAGTGATTGTCCCCCTCTGCTCTCACTGGTGAGGCTGCACCTCAAACACTCTGTTGAGCTCTGGTCCCCTCACTACAAGAGGGACATTGAGGTGCTGGGGGATATCCAAAGAAGGGCATGGAAGATGGTGATGGATCTGGAGCACAAGTCTTAAGAGGAGTGGCCGAGGGACTGGGGTTGTTTAATCTGGAGAAAAGGAGGCTGAGAGGAGACCTGATAGTTCCAGACTAGTATCTGAAAAGAGATCGTAGCAAAGAGGGGGTGAGGCGTGTGCTGTTGGTCTCTTCTCACAAGTAGCTGCAATAGGATGAGGAGAAAAAGCTTCAGCTTACACCAGAGGAGGTTTAGGTTGGAAGTTAGGAAAAAATTCTTTCTAGAAGTTGTTATCAAGCACTGGAAAAGGCTGCCTGGAGAAGTGGTTGAATCATTATCCCTGAACATGTTTAAAAATCATATAGATATGATGCTTTGGGGCATGGCTTAACGGTGGGCTGGTAGACGACCTAGGTTAGTAGAGTTAAGTTAAAGTTTGGATTGGATCACCTTGCATGTCTTTTCCAACCTGAATGATTCTGTGATTGCCTGGAATTTTTGAAAGTGAACCAAAATGAAGGCTTAAACAATGAAAAGCAAAAACCTGACAGAGATGGGTACTCTCTTAGATCTCATATTTAAACTACTTAGTTTGAAGAGCCAAATCATAGTAAAGCAGGAAAAAAATATCAGGAACAATGGGAAAATCATTGTGAATACTCTCTTTGTTAGGAGGTTTCTGGGTGACTCGATCCTTCTTTCCTGAAGGCTATTTTATTTCCTTGAGCTATAACAGTATTTTGCATACACGCAGCTCTTTTAAAAACCAAAGTATCTTTAATTTCTTTGCAAGTAGCTTCCATGGCCAATGAATGCAAGATACCATGAAGATCTACATGCACAGGCACACAAAATTGCAGGGTTTTGTGTTCAAAGCTGATGTTTTCTACATATACTAATGGCTTAAATTATGTTTCCATGTGCTTAGGTTCTGCTGGCTTAATACATAGGTCACGTGGACTACACATACTTTTAAGGTTTTTCAGTTTATTACTGCTGAATTTTAAGTTGATTGAACTGAATTCCAACATTAATCATGGCAGTAACTACAATGATAATCTTCCATCAAAAATACAGAGACTGACAAAATCACTGCCATAAAGGTAATAGAGTGCACCATGTTTAGAGCCATTCATAAACGTCACTGGACTATGACAGTTGTTTTATACAAATTGTATAATTTTAACCCAGGTTCACTCAACTGAAATGTCTCATTTTAGCAACCTGGATCCTAGAAATTTTTTTTTCTTGGAAAGAGGATATTTTTGTTCTGCAGCCACTGATACACTGCACTGTCAAAAATGTTCTATTAACTAGGAAGTAAGAATACCTGAAAATATAAAAATATCTTGGTTTTGCATGTTCTGCAGTTTAACTATATGCTACTTAAATTGATGATGTTACTGTTGATTTCAGGAGAAACTTTTAACAAATAGAGGACAAAAGTAGCTATCTTCTTTCAGCTAATTTCCTGATTTATATATTGCACGTGCTGCAAAGTGTACTAGATGTAAGTATGTAAGTCAGCATCTGATCTTGATGGTAATATAAGGGAATGTATTTCTTATCTGCAGAAACAGTTTCCATATAACAGAAAATGACTATTTTGTCAGCTTTCAATTAATGAACATCCTCTGGTACATCCTCAAAATGTAGTTTTTCAGGTCTTACAAACTACCTGGTTTGCTTTTTTAAGTTTTTCAAGATGGTTGTGGATAAAATGCTGCAGAAATGTTTTCATAGATAAAATACTACTTTTTTTTTCTTCAACAACATTTAAAAAATTTTGTGGTGCTCTTTCATCTATATATGAAGAGCTTTTGGTTTTAAAACAGAAAAATATTCTGTCAAAAGATACTCAACAAGCTCTACTACTAAACAAAAATTCAATATTTTGAGAAAATATATATTCTTGGTGATACAATGTGACAGTGAGCTCTTGGAGTGATTTGAGGTATGTGGGTATTTTTTAAATAGGCACCCAATTAATAAAACCCAAACCATGCTCTTCTTTGTACAGTTTCTGTATATAGCAAGGATTCTACATAGCTGTAACTTCATTGTGCAACTATGAAAATTCTCATACAGTCTTTTAATATATGACAATATTTACAGTCCATGTACTTGCATATCCTGCGGAAAATCAATATAATCATGTCATGAGACTGCATCATAATAGGTTTCCTAGCTCAGTAGTGTTTTTTTAAAGTGCTGTTGGATTTTTCTCCCCTTATGCTATGGAAAGGGAGACCTAAAGAAGGAAGGAGTTACTAATCAGAAGACTTATGAATTTAAGTCAACTCTGAGAAGGAAGAGAGGTATTTTGATTTATAAAAGATAGGTGAATTTCAATAATTAGAATTAATCTGACAGACTGTGGAAATTGCCTATACTAAAAAGTGAGAATGACATTGTTTTTAATTATTTTTTATTTTTTTAACAGCAAAGTTGTTATTTAAAAAAGATGAGAAGTCAAGTTCAGTCTCTCTGAATTCAGAAATATATTTGCTTACATCTGAATTTGAACTTATATTTGAATCTGTGGGTAGGCTGAAATCTGATTTGTCGTCTTCTGCCGGCATAAATGGGAACAGTTTGGTGTATCACCAATTCATGCTTTTCAGATGCACTTCCTAATGTGATCATTTTACATATAGTCCACATAGACCACATTGTGGGCAGCTGCTTTTTATGTGCAATTACTGTATGGACAGAGACAAAATGGCAACAAAACAGATGAATATTCTGTGTCCAAAGAACTGCTCTTCGCTAGAGCCCTTGAACGCAACCTTCTTTTTCCAGTGCCATCTAGAGGAGGCACATTTTTTCCTGGTCTCTTACTTAAAAGCTCAGGAAACACCCAGGAGAAGATGGAGTGTTTTTTTCCCCAACCTCTGTCAGCCTCGCTGCTCTGCTCCCAGCCCAGGGATTTGAGCCCTCCTCCTTGTTAGCGGGGGCTCTCCTTCTGTTTTGATGTTTTGGTGGTTTCCTGATTGCTACCAATTTCCTGCAGCCAAAACATAAATTTGTCATAACTCTAAGCCTGTGAAAACTAATTGAAATAAATCATCCGTGACCACTTAGGGCCAATTGTGACAGTTAGAAAAGGGGTAATGGAACATCATAATTAGTTGCTGTTTCACGGTGCTCACCTGAATTTTTTGCACAGATTGGGGCATGCTGGATTGCTTAAGTAAGTATTTGCACGCAAACTAGTGATATTTGATCCACGTCAGTGTCAAGTTCTTCCATAACTTTAAAAATTAAAGAGGTGGAGAGTCTCAAGTGGATTCCAGTCGGCAGTTTGATTCAGATTTTATTATCAGCAATGGGTCTATAATAAGCATGAACTGTCCTCTCAGATTAGCTATGCCTCAGCAAATACCCGCTCTACATCTCCCTCCTCCCCTGCCTTTCCCTGAAAATGGAAGAGGCCATCTGCAGGCTTTAACTTGCTATTCAAGCTGGCTGCTAGGATTCTGGATGAAACAAGGCAATATATGTGCTCAGGATTCTGGATGAAACAAGGCAATATATGTGCTCGTCTTCCCACAAAATGATCTTTCTTTCAGACCTGAAAAAAATTCCTCCTTTGCCTTTGCCCTTTTGCCCCTCACTTTCTCCTTTGCGTGCTTTCCGTGCTCTTAAATATACAGATTGCAGAATGATAAATGCAGAAAAAGATGAAATTTAGTCTAATGAATGGGATTTTCAGTGGAAAACCAGTGGGATTTTTCTCCTCCATAAATAACAGAATGAATTGTAATGGTAGAACTTTAAAAATTATAAATAAATTCCTTAAGAAGCTGAACATACTTGTCTGATTTGCAGAAATTGTACTTGGTACAATTCTTCTGCCTTACAATTTAGGAGCTTATAACTACAATGATGAGCATGAACTGTATATAATTGTAAAGTGTAATAACTGAAAAAAAAAGTTTCCTTTAGGTACTTGCTATAATATTGACAGATTAATTACCAAAATGATTAATCTCTGGTCTTCTTCCTTTGGTAAAGTCTGGGGTTTATTATTAATAGCCTCTGGTTATGGGCATTATGAACTTGTTACATTGAATGTGCAAGAAGTCTGGAAGTAAAAGAGCTTGAGTAGAGCTTGAAAAAAGCACCAAAAATAGCCAGCTTCTAACAGAAGTGATTTTTTTCCTAAATTCCCTGAAGCCAACATCCTGGAGACATTTTGTGGCGTATGAGGACATTTAAGTTACTGAAGGAATGAACTCCTTCTAAATTGGTTAAAACAATAAATTTGCCAGGGGAAAGAAAATTTTGAAACTGCTTGATCTGTTACATAGCAAATGGAAAACATGGTTTGAAGAGATATGTAACCATAAAATACATGTTAGCACGTGCAATTAAACATAACTTGCATTAGAAATTCTCATGACAAAGTGTGCTGCCAGATAGAGGGCCATGCTTTACATCAGTTGAGGAATCATAAAGATTGTTTTGTTGGGTTTTTTTTTTGTTGTTTTGGTTTTATTTATTTTTTATTATTATTTTTACATGTGTGCAGTACAAGTGAAAATAGTCTGCTTTGGATCGTGATAGTTGTGGTGAAAGCTAAATTGTAAACTTTCAGTTATTTTGTAGCTCTAAAGTCAGTGTTTATATAAAGAAGCATGGAGTATAAACATGTATGTTCTTTGGTGTCATGATTTTCTATAAGAAATGGATACTGTTTTGAATTCTGTACAGTACAAAACAACACAATTTTAAGATTCTGTAGCCCATATTTGTATGAATAGTAAAAAGTTGTTTTAAGGAAAAAAACCCCACAATCTATTTATACTGAATTTATGAAGCATTCAAGGTCAGGTTTGTTTCTGTAAATCATATTTTATTCTTGAAAAGAGAGTGCACAGTCCCAAAAGAAAACCTACAATCTGTGGACAGTGTAGAGGTAATTCAACAGACTAAGCATTGACTTATAATTTTGAGGAGATAAAAATGCTCAAAACTTAGTTGTTTTGGCTTTTCACATCCATAGGTTTTAAATCCTAACTAGCAATGTACTATCTAAAAGTCAGGCCTTTGTATATGGCTCACCAAGAATACTTAGTGTGTGTGAAAGCAGGAGAAAGAAGAACTGGAAATCCTCTTTATAATCTTATGAAGTATTCTAAATATTTGTCTATATATACAGGGTTCTTATACAGGTTTTCTTACTCAAAAAAAAAAAAAAAGTCTCTTGAAAGCTGGGCTTGTGTCTGTTTTTCTTGGAGATACCAGAGAAGGAAAAAAACACCCTTTTAGTTAAGGACTGAGTAAAAGGTGTATTTAAATGCTTTAAAACCCCCAGAAAACAAAGTAAAATACCCAGGAAATTGATATGTTGCTTATGTATATTATGGTTGTTTAAAGAATGAAAAGTCAAGAGACCTGTAATATGTTGTGAAAGCTTTGTACTTGGCTTGATGCAATTATTAGTATTATAAAATGTATTTGCTTTCAAGAGAGACTGTGCAGCATGCTGAAGAACCATTAGTCATTTATCACACTAATACTCTGCTGCAACTTGGTTCATATGGCTTCTGAACTCAGATGGAAGGGACTGGATGCTGATATAAATCCTGTTCCATTAATTTTGATTTTAGTCTTGAAGTCCTTATTTTATTTTTATTAAAAATACATGACTAGATGAGTTGATGTTTTACCCTATGAACTAGAATCAGATGCTTTGTTTAATTTCCAAATTAGACAGTATTTCTTTTTTGTTATATTGTGTGTGCTAATGGTCTTTAAGTGTGAGGTTTTATTTGGAAAAGCGAGGCGGGCAAAGCAAATAATGTAGAATGCCATGCCTGTCTTGCTGAACTCTCCCTGGTTTACTGCATTATTAAATATTGCATAAATTATTCAATGTCTTTTATATCAAACAAATATTTTTTGCAAGCAGTACTGTGTGAACGAATGGGTATTAAATAAAACCCCCAGATAGAAATGAAATTATGTTTCTTTCTCATTCCTTCTAAAGAGCCACTGCTCTTTTTTGTTGTTGTTGTTTGTTTTGGTTTGTTTGTTTGGTTTGGTTTTTTTCTCATTCATAGAGGGGAAGCAAAAATTGATGTGAAGCACTCACTTTTTGTGTGATATAAAAATACTCCCTTTCTGAGGCAGCCAGCATCTGGTACACTACATTACCCTCAGCGGAAAGGCAAATGCAGCACATTAGGTTTAGGCTGTGCTTGGTTGCTTGCTGTGGCAGGTGAGTTCCTCTCACACAGGCAAGACAATGCAGGTTTTTTGGTTTTGGCAACAGCATCCCTCTTACTATGAGCGTGGCCTCATTAGCTGCTTGAAGCATGGCCACAAAATCTACTGCAGAGGGAAGGCTTGCTGGGAGCAGGAGATGATGCCACACAAAATACAACTGTACCTATGTACTCAACCCTAAGTATGTACAGGCCAGAGACTAGGTATTTTTATTTTGCTTTTTAATGTCTTTCTGTAGGCCTCTGTTATTCTCAGACAACTCAGAGCTTTCCTCACTCACATGAGCAGTCCTGTTATATGCACGAAGATGACACTCCTGAGTGGTTATTTGAATGTGCAAAAGCACTAGCTGGTCCAGGCACCCCAAAAAGACTTAATGCTGAGGAGGTTCTCTTGAAATGGAGAGGCATATTGAGAAGGGTGGAGGGGGGGAAGGCCCAGGATGTAATAAAAATGCTTTTAATGTGCATGGAAGGTGGTTGGAGGAAGGTTTTCTTTTTTTTTTTCTTTTTCTTTTTTCCTTTTTTTTTTTTTTTAAACAAAAGAGAAGGTTCCCTGTATGAGCACTTGTTCAGAATGTTGCGTGGTCAGATTAGCCATGCTGCTCTGAGCAGTTTAAGGAGGTCTGGGAACTTAGTAATACCTTCCTCTGCCTCCCCCGCCACCCTCCCACCCTCCCCACCCATAGCAACAGCAAGGAGATGAACTAAATGGGAGAGAAATAAGGACCCAGAGATGAATAATGGCCCCTAATTCTAGAATGAGGAGTTATGAATGCCTTGCTGAGGTTTGTGCATCTTTCCGTTTCAAATAACTGGAAACGTCTTTGGGGGAATCGGGTTGGGGAGTGAGAGGTCAGGAAGCAGGGAGACCCTGGGCTTCATTACTGGATTTTGTTTTTCAGCTTTTCACAAATGAAGGGGTTGGTAGAGGGAATTCCTGTGCCTGATCTGCGGAGAGCTGGAAAGGAAGCGAAGGTTTATTAAGCCGCTCTTATTGTCGCTTAAATTTTCTTTATAAAGATGTTGGTTTTACAGAGGGCAACCCCATGACTTTTGTGGAAAGCACTTTATAGATTCACGGCTTAACACAGAAACAATCTGATTTTTATTTAGCTTTATTTGGGGGGGGGGGGGAGGGGGATAAAGCACATCCTCGTTTCTGTGTGTGTGAATTCATTTTGCTATGGTTTTCCTTGGAGAAGATGACTGTCTTCGGTTTGTTTTTAGTCTCTGAAAACACTTGGGGTAGATTTTATCACTTGGCCTCAGCCTGCCCTACACTACAGGCAGTATTATGAAAACCTTTTATAGCAGTATCTCTGTTAGTTGTGCTCAAAGGTGAAAATGAAGTGGCATTGACACATTAGAGGCTGTGCCAGCATCCACAGATTTTCCAGTTGCATCTTATTAAAATAAATACTTGACTTCACATACCATTTGATTTCTGAGCAAGAGATTTGCTGTAGTTGCTGTTATCAACAAAGCTATACTGTACAAAGGGAAGTGTTTATAATTATTTACTCTGCTGCAGCAACATCCACAGGGTGTGAGCAGGAAGGGGCACTCTCCCTGCTTCATGTCATGTAAACAGAGGAAACCATAGTCCTGGCTTCTGGAAAGTTTAGAGCCTTAAACCTTTTTTTTTTTTTCTCTTTTTGGACCCTATCTCTTTAATCCTAAATCATAAGCAATAATCAGCTATTTCTCATAAAGAAATTTTTTTCTTAATGAAAACATTAATACTTATATCAGACAGTAAAGTTTAAAATTATTTGCTGAATTCATCTGCTCTGTGATATGAGATATAACATGGGCCAATATGGAAAAGAGCATAACAGTGGGATCAGGGGCAGGTTTTTAAAATAGAGAATCAAATGCTGCTACTTAGGAATTCAATAGAATTATTTTTTTGTGGACATTTTTCAACACTCAGAAAAAACAAATCATTTCGTTTAGACTTCTAACTAAACATTGTTGCTCTGTGTGAAATGTATTCAGAGAACTATTTTTTTGTTGTTGTTGTTTCACTGCTCTGAAATCACTCTTGGTCTGATCCTAAACTTCCATCTGTTTCTAGTGTTCTTCATCAGAACTTGATTTCTAAGAGGCTCATATTAAAGGCTGTATGTAGTACACAAAATATTTTGACTGTTTTCAATTTTAAATTAAAAAAAATTAATTTTCTTGATTGTTATTGCAGATCATTGTAATTTTTTTTTTTTTAATTCTGAGTTATAAGAAAGCTAAAAGCAATGAGTTCTTCCTTTGTGGATTAACTGCTAGTTCCTTTCTGCTTCTCTCTTAGATGAAACATATTCTAAAGAATGGGCTGGTTTTAAAAAATATAGTTAGTACGTTTTGTAAAAATTTTGGTGTCTAGTATTTATCATTACTGAGAAATGATAAAGGAATTGGCCCTTTTTTCTTCAGCTTCACTGGTTACACTTTTCATATGGAAAGTCTTACTTACAGGTTTAAATTATAATAAGGTATATTGAACTTCCATACTAACAAGTAATATTTAATTTTTTTTCACTTTCTTTTTTTCCTTTCATTTATATCTTATATATTTGTGAACTTGCTAGATTATCTTTGTTATTTGAATGTCACATTTGTGTTTCTGGTTGTTCTGCCTCTATTTTAAAAGAGATATATTTTCAACGAGATAATATTGTAAATCTGTGGTTTTGTGTATTACACAAAAAACAAAGACTCCTGAAATTATAATCTACTGATAAAGAATCTTGTCCTCTAAATGTTGTGTGGTTTGACCTAATGGAAGCTTTGTGGCTTGAGCATGTGCAGAATATCATTCAGCAATTTTATATATGAAAGCCAATAATTGCACTTCTGGCAGAAGAGTTCAGTTGATATGCAACTTCTTGGTTTTTTTTTTTTTTTCCTGAACTCCTCACGGCATTTTTTAAAAGCACACACAGAGAATTCCAAAAATCCTCTGCCAATAATTTATTAGGATGTAAATATGTTTGGATTCCAGGTTGCAAATTGTGTTCTGGGAAAATCTTCATGTGCATATACAGAATATTTTGCAGATTTATGTGCTTTAAAAATAAGTCTTTTTTAATAAGGGGATAAACTACATTTTATTTGAGACAGTACTCTGAAGGCTTTTATTGCTTAGGGTAATGGGAGGAAAACATGGAAAAAATACATTAGAAATTAATTTGTTTTGATTATATATCCCTTTTAGTTTAATATTTTTTTGCACTTCCGTGTTGATATTTACTTCATTTTACCAAAAGAAGTTTTACAGAATGTTTTCATTTATAGAAATTAAGTGTATTTTAGATTTGCTTCAAAGACCAATGGGAATAAGACATCTTCAGGAATTTGTTATAATTACATTATATCCACATGAGCACCAGAAGAATTTAGCATGATTAATGCTATTATAAGGCATATGAGGGTCAGGAACAATAGTTTGCTCCCGTTCTAAAGAGAATTAAGTTCCTGCACAAGAAGAAACTCAAATGTTTGAAAACAGCAATTATTTTTTTCATATATATTTGAGAAAATAGAAACAGTAGTTGTTTCAGCACCTGCTTAAGCCGTTGCACAGTGAGGTGCTTAATAGTAAATACTGACAACCTTGATTTAGTTTTGTGGCAGATGTAAGCTGACAAGTGGAATAAACTTGAAGAGAATTCCAGAGCAAGCTTTTTTCTGTTTTAACCAGTGCACGTTAATTGAAGTGACTCAAAATTTATTCCACTTTGTATTAGAACTCCCACAATAAAATAACGTTCTGTACGTTTAAAATAGTATCTTTCTGATAATGTGTATATATTATATATGATTATATTAATGATATGTGTATATTATATTAAGGTAAGGCTTGTGAATGTGGTTTTTTTCCTTGGGTTCCAAAAAAAAAAGACAAAAATTGGATTTGAGCTCTGCCTCCACCATAAAACACCGCGGGTCAGCCCCACATACTGCTTCGTCCTCTCCTGATGGACCCAGCAATGCATCCTGTGGCTTTTATCCTCCTGCTGGCAAATGTGGAGTTCAGTACAATTCAGCCTCGATGCTTTTACAGATTGAAAGACAATTAATAGTAAAACAAAAAATAGTAACCCAAAATCATGTATTTAAAGCCCCAAACACCTAGAAATCTCATGGAAACGAAGAGTGAGAAAGCCAAAGTGTGGTGCAAGACCAGCTGTGTTTAGGGCAATATGATCAAAGTAGCCATTTCCTTTGTAAACTTCCTGCTTTAACCCTAGTTTTCACCCATTAAAGGTTGCTGTTGTCAAAGGTACTTTAAGCACTAAACTGTGCGTTTTCTCACTGTGGTTCTCCCGATCATTTGCTTCCTTTTGTGAGCGAGGGAGTTGTTTTATTACAGGGTGGAGTTTGCCTCCCTGTGCATTTCTTCTGCAGCTTTGTGTGCTGGATGTGCAGGAGAATGTACACCGTGCCCTGACAATTTTGAGTTAACTATCTTGTGCAGCATTGTTTGGTGTCATCCTGCTTTAGTTATCCACAATCTGTGGACTTGTAATTATCATTAGGTGTTTTTTTTGTTTGTTTGTTTTGAATACATTCAAGATGTTCAAAACAAGTATTGCTTCTTTTGCTTCTTTTTCTGGAATTAGAAGTAGATTGGTTTATTTTTTCCTTTTTTTTTTTTTTTTTTTTTTTAGATTCTCTGTAAGAGAAAATTGGAAGACTGAATTTTAGTCTATTTACTTACTCATTTAAGAGTGATTTCATCAGGTAGCTGTGGTGATTAGCATAGTTGGCTTTCATACTACTGTAAAATGATATTGTGACTGAGAGTGTATTCTTACCTCTGGTTAATCCACTTTAGAAAAAAGTAGAAGCTGAGTTCTTCATTGTGCTTTGTATAACTCTACTGTAGTTTGAGGAACTGATGGAAATTTGCTTTGGAGTAACTATGGATTGTGGCTCGGTCAAGCTACAAAACTATTTTTTAGTTAATGCTGCAACTTAAATCATGAATGGAACTTCATTGCCAACGTGACTAACCATAAATTTTTTTTCCTCTGTTCTATGCTGATTATTTTTACACTGTAAATTCTCAGGGCTGTTTACTGATTATTCCTCCCTCTCCCCCATCCATCCCTGGTGATAATATAGAAAATAAAGCAGCAGGATAAAGGAACATGATAAATGGAAGTTTTACTTTAAAGAATTTTAATCTTATATTTTGACATCTTTTCAGTAAATCTGTTGTTTTCATAAGTGGATCATCAATGGTTTTATTATTTACTGTTACATAATTCTAAATGCAGTTCTTTGTGCCATAAATATTTTTATTTTTTATTTTCCTCTCAGTAGGTTAAGGGAAACATGGAAAAAAACTCTTTATAAGGGAACAAAATAGTATAACTTTTTCATGAATAGTTACACAAAAGGCATCTTTAGGTGGATGACAAAGAGGCAAACACAGTCCAAGAGGACTGATAACTGCCAGCAGACAGAGCCAGAGGTTCTGAGTAAGGTGTAGTCTTGAGGAAAAGGGGTGTAACAGCAACTTCTGTCAACTTCATCTTTAGCCCAGAGAATATGAGTATTTTCAGCTACTTTTAATTTCAAAGTGTGCTTGGAAGTCCCCCCTGTGTGTCTTCTGGAAAAATGTGCCCTGGAGTAGTGTTGTAAACTGGTCACACCCTCTAGCTAGTTTTAATGTCTGTAATGGATACATGCAATCTGTTACTAGTCTAGACAAAAGATAATTTTTTAAAGTTACTTTTAGTTGAAGTTTGTATTTGATGAAATACTAGAACTGGAATACTAGAATAGTAGAACTAGAATACTAGGTGTAAAAATTTTTACTCAGACTTTAAACATTTGTCATTTTAATTGCTAAATGTAATTTTTTTCCCTGTTATATTTGAGCCTTGTCCTACTATTCAGATGCATTGAAATTGGGTAATGCTGATCTAAAACCTGATGTAAGCAGCAGTTCTCTATGGTGGGGCAGGAGGAAGTTCCTTCCTAAGAAATATTTGCTCATATATCTTTACACAGTTAATTGCAGGAAGGATTCAGTGTTAATGTTACCATTTACAAACACTGAGAATTCTCAAATGAGATCACACCCTGAGATGAATTTAAAAGTTCTGAGCTTGAATCACAGGACTGAGGTTGGAAGGGACCTCTGGAGGTCACCTACAGCCAGATGCCCAGGTCTGTGAAATGACTTGGTTTGTATTGGTCTAGTAACAGTTGGGTCTCTTTATTTTTTTGTTTTGTTTTTTTCTTGTTTTCCCCCAGCACAGTATAATATTAAAAACACCTTCCTTTTTTAAAAAAAATGAAGTTTAAGTGTTAAGTGTCTCTCATAATCATACAGCAAATGTTGAAAGGGACCTGGGAGGGGCATTTCATCTGGGGGTCCATCAGGGAACAGAGAGGATAGATGGGCTGTGGGGGTTCTGTGTGTTGGAATCAGAGCTCAGCGAGCACACAGTCATGTTTTTGACTTGCTCCCTTGATCAGGTCAGCAGGAATAAAATGGCTTTAGATTATTGCTGCTTAGCATCACCTGCATGCACATGTATACTTCTGCTGGTGCAAGTCATGCTGAACATGTATTTATTAGTAGGTGCTCCAAGAGGATATACAGTGAGATTGCTATCGAAATTGAGTAGAAAAGTTCTGTGTTTTGTACATTTTATATTGGTCTTTAGGCCAGTGTATTATACCAAATGGTCACATGAGTTTGGTAATACTGTATTTTATTCCATGCATTTTGCATGATACATTGCCTTCTAACAACATGCTTGGAGCAGTGATGTGTTTTACATTTAGGTGTAGAATTTGTTTCTTTAAAAGCTGTTTTACCTGGGTGTAAATGTAATTTATTAGGTACAATATATTCATTTGGTGACTTTTGCCTGGCAGTTAGAAAAAATTTAATATCACATTGGAGCCAAATACTGATTATTTTCTTTTTTCTGTCTCTAAAAAACTGTCAGAAAGATCATAGGTGCAAGTGGATGAGATGCATGTGTCCCTTATGGCCTTTGTAAGTAAAATGCTCATTAGACAAACAGGAGAAGTGGCAGTCCCTGACATCACCACTTTTATAATGACCACAATTATAATTTAACCTCGGTTTTACTTAGTTATTTTCCATCCAAAACCCAGGAAAACTTGCTGGACTTCTGTTTGTTGAAAAGGAGCATTAAGTTCTTTGAGTTTGGGGCTGAGAGGGTTTGCTATCTATTGCTTCCACACCTCCAATTTGGATAATGCATGCATTTACCTAACTTGCCTCTTCGTGCGTAAGGCTCCTGCATATTTAAAGGCTGAGTATTCAGGGATTATCTGTCGTGCTTTTTCTTTTTGTTTTGATCACGCAAGGAGAGGATACTAGCCCACATAACCAGAGCAGAAGGGTGGGTTTTTTTCTCCTGTCATGGTTTGTTTTGTTTTTTCTTCTTTTTTTTTTTTCTTTTTTTTTTTTTTTTACTTCCTTCCTGAAAACTTCACTCTTGCCACATATTCTCCCAGTTACAGCATCTGGGGGAAGGAGAAGTCACCGGACTGAGAATGCAATTTTATAAATCATGTGCCTGAAGAATACTTGTTTCTTAACACGCACAAGGCTTTTGGCTTAAAGGCACAATATTCCTGTTTACTCAGTCCTTAGCAGTGAAGCAGGAAATCTTGAAGGCCGGCATCTGAAAATTGGAGCAGGGTTATGAACAACTGCCAGTAGCAGGAAAAATTATAACTATAATTAACATTCAAGGAAAAACACAACTACAGAGTGCCTCGTAAGGCATCAGTTGATTAAAATTTCATGTTTATATATGACAAAATTGGAAATTGCAATTTTTTTTTCTCTAGGAAAGCTGGGAAAAATTACGGTAACACGGAGCAGTATATAGTAACACTTAATTAGCTCTTCATTGTAGACTTGTTGCTCTACTCCTTAGTTTATATTTCAAATGAGATTCAAACTATTATATAAGTAATTAAAAACTTACTGTACATATTTTCCTTCATAATCATTGTAGCTCTTGTCTTCCCCCCCCCCCCAGATAATAGTGCCAGGTATTTTGGCAGAATGAGTTAATGAGATCAGACTGATGTATCAGAGAACAGGAACATTTTGCTACACACCTTAATTAAGCACCAAGTTGGGTAAAAAGAGTTCCATGTTCTCCTGACTCTCTGACCCTTGATTTCAATTTAACAGATTTCTTTTTCAAATGAATGTAACTGAATTTAAAAAAAAAAAAAGTTGTCTTTGGTCTTTTTTCTCTTCAGTGTTAAATCCTTAATCTCATTTTAAGTACTAGCAGCATTAATGGCAGTTAATAGCAATTACTGGATGTGTATTTTGATTCAGAAAAAAACCCCAGAAGTTTAGGGATTGATATCACACTACTAGTATTCTGTGTTACAAATTATTTGCAGATGAGGTTAATTGAGCCATCTCACTCCCTGGCTTTTATTCTGACATGTAGGTCACAAATTGAATCATAAGCTTGTACAGTAATAATCAGCATATACCCTCTAAAGACTATCCCTGATGAAACTCAGTATGAAATAAACAGTTGCATTTCTCAAAGCCTGCTCTGAATTAGCATCTATAGCACAACCCAGTATAGTTTTTAGTATTTTTTTTTTTGACTGCTTTGGTATAGATGCACACATATTTTCATGTCTTAATGAATATACCAATTTACAATAATGATAAAAAGTGGAATAATTATTTTTATTCAGTTTTTAATATTTGCAAATTTCTTGAATTATTCTAGGATTTTCTTACGTTTAATTGCTAATTTCAAAGCCATGCAGAAATTTAGCATAGAGTCTTAAAAGATCTTGTGCTTTGCACTGGTACAAAATTAGATTCCCTTGATTTTCTACAAACGTGTGTGCAACCAAAAGCCATAATAATTGCAGCAAATGATCTCCAATGCAATGGAAAACAATGTAAATGAAGCCAATTTTGATAGTTTTCCATAAGAAACTACTTCTAGTGTGGCTCGCCCATCATTGTACCCACCATGAAAATTTGTATGATATACTTGTGGCTTTGGAAGCATGAGAAATATATGTCTTACAATACAAAATAGGAAACAAAAGAAGTAAAGAGTAATTGAAGCAATTCATTCCTCCTTGTAAGTATGTTTCACTTGAGAAATACTTTGGGAGTGCTCACAATATTCAATCTATATGGCAAGATCTAATTTGAACTTTAAAATGTTCAGACTTTCTAAAACTTGGTGCCAGGGGGGCATATATTTCCTAACTCAAATTATCTCAGTTATTGAATTATGTTGACTAGAATATATAGAGTGTTGACTAGAATATATAAAATATATAAAGAGTCTATATAGAGCATAGAATCTCGTTTCACTAGAACACTGAGAGGACCCACAAGAACCATGAGTTTGTGGTTGTCTTGTAACATCTGCATTACTTAAAAACATTTTGTAAGTGCAAGGCAATCTATACATGCAGTACACATTAACGAGCATCATAATTTAAATAAATGAGGCTTCTAGACAACACATAAACTCTGCAGGCAGGTTTGCTCCTTTGCAAATAAATTCTAATCACAGTGCATTGAGGAGCATTGGTAGTTGTTATACTTCCACAATTTGGCATCGTGTCACTTCAGATGTATAAGAAATATGATGTTTTACTATATAGTCCAGCAAGTGCCTTTGTAGGAAAGTGCTTTTTTAAATTCTATGTTGCTTTTGAAAAAACAAGTCCTTGAATTTGCAGTAAAAAGGCAGTGTATTATCACATTGTTCTTTTTTCAGTGCAAGGTCAGAAAAATTAAAAGCAATGGATGACACTTTTCAGTATAAAAGCATGAAACGTGTGGCTGTGTAGCACAAAGGATATTGGCTAATCAGTTATTCTGCATTTAAACATGGGTTTAAACAAGATTAGGAGTTCAGACTGTGCAAGAGATTTTCAAGTCCAGAGGTCAGAAAACATGCTAATAAGATAATAGGAAGTATTCACAAAAGCTTTTCTGCATTAGAAATTAACTTCTTAAAGAAATCCTTCCACTGAAATACTTTTGACCATGTGACTTTGACCTGTTAATGCCTAAATTCTATCAGACTGTGTGTTAATTGAGAAATAATCCCAGCATCTTGAGGAAAAATCTGAGTATAGTGTAAATCTTTCTGTGGAGGGCTTTAAATACAAAACTGTTTGAGATTTTTGGTGGAACTTGGTAAGTCATATTTCATAAGCTGCATTCTCCAGTACTTCACAGTATAAAGCAGAACAAGCCTGATTCCTATAAGGTGTCAATGATTACATAAATATGTTACAAGAGTGCCAGCTTTATTCTCAGTTTGCTCGGTTAGTTTGTATGCAGGAAAAAACATCCCTATTAACCAGATTATTGATAATGGCTATAGTGAAAAGATTATTTAGGCTTGGTCTTGTGATTTTACTTGAAGTTGTTTTGAAAGCTCATTTCAGAATACATTTCAGGAAGAATTTCAGAACTGGGCCATAGAGTAAATTATTGCAGGTAGCTCTGCTGAGACTGTGGGATGCACAGCCATTCCTAAAGGGGAAACCTAATTTCTAATTTTATCCACCCAAAATCTAGTTACCTTTATCATTCTTAGAGATGAAACTGTACAGACTTCTCTGGTGAAAATAAATGATGAAACAAGCAGACAAATAGGAATGTTTTTATAAAACTAAAACCCACACTGAACATTACTGTACTATATTTTTCTATTTTAACTTTATTCAGTTTATTTTGAAATTCTAAAATTATGTCTTTAAATTGACAGCAGTTTCATTTTGAAGAGGCAACTAAAAGTCTCCATCTAGCATTTTGAAAGAAAGATTCATATTTGCATTTTAAATCAGCCTAAAAACTTTAGAGCTTTTTGTTTTGTTGGTTTGGGTTCAGTTTTTTTGAGAAGTCTGTTAATATGCCCTGTTAATTGTGGAATACTTCTATAAACCATCCTATACTGTGGCACAAAAGCAGATCTATTAACCATAATAAAACCAGTTGGAAAATGCAGTGAATGTGTGGTAAAGATAACCAGGCACTTTCTCTCAGCAGTTTGTTCAAAAGAGTGGGAGTTGTCCCTGTTATGGATAATATGGAAGAGAAAAATATGTTTTAATTTCCCTATAAACTTTTTCTGAATGGGAAATATTTATGTATGCATTGAGAGACATCATTATGAAAAAACAAAACAAACAACAAAACAATAAATTCTGTGGAAATTTGTTTCGATCAAAGACAAAAATACTTGTGAAAAACAGTTCCCACCAATGTGGAATATTTTCTTAATCATTTTAGAGGTCCTGTGGTTAAAAACCAGACCAAACAAAAGATCTGACAGAACCGTATATAGCATTCTGGGTAAACTAATTCAGAATGGGTAAATTTGTGGGGAAAAGTCATTACTCCAGGAAATGCATAATTGTTGATCAGCCATGATTACACATAATATAAAGGCATGCTGGTGATGTTTTTGTTTTTCTCCATGGCTGGGAGGGTTGGGAAGTGGTGGTGGTGGTGGTACAGCAGGAGGAAAATTTTGCTGCTTCTCCTTTGAACCTCTCCCCCAAGGAAGCCTTTTGCAAGCCATGCTGGCTCCTCAGGGCATGGAACTCCAACAGGATTCAGGTGCTCTGCTTTCATGGAGGTGTGTGCTTGGGCTTCCCATGCTCCTGGGTCCTTCTCTGGGAAAAGTTGGGTGAATCAAAGGGCTTTGTGAAAAGGGTCTCCCTGTCGGGAGGCTGGGACAACCCCCTGCAGCAGGCTGGTGGGGGGTATACAGGGGCATAAAACCCACAATATTTTCCAAAGCAATTGTCCCTCCCCCAGCTTTGTCTCAGGAATGAGATGTCATCCATAGCTGAGTCTGCAGCAATCGTGCTTTTATGAGCAATTAAATAATTAACAATGTTGACATCTAAATTATATTTGCTTGGCATCTGAGTTAACCCCTTACTGAGACCTCCAGGAAAATCACACTTCTCTGAGCCAACGCTTTATAGAGAGGAGCAAACATTTCTGCTGCAGTTCTGTGGTTTCACATTCATGTTTTCCTTCCTGCTGTTCCACCTGGAGATTTAGGAGCTGATTCTGCAGCGTATTTAGCACGTTGATACAATCCAGTGAGATGTTCCAGTTTTTTCCTCACCAGAAAAATGAAAGTGCAGTTTTGTTAAGCTACAGCAAAGACATCATCTCTTTGTGCATATTTCAACCTGTCCTCACTCATTCAGCCTTTGGATTACAAAAAAACCTTAGAGCCTGGGAATCAAATGATGGTCATGTGTCAACTCACTTGTTTTTTATATCTTCTTAACTGATAAAAGTAATATATTCTCTATTGTCTCAATGCATCTTAAACATTGAGAACAGTGTTGTGATAAATTCAAATCACAGCTTGTTCCTCAACAGGAGATTAAAGAAGAGAAATCCTTCCCTCGGCTTTTTCTAGTCATTTATCTCAGCAGTGCAGGCTATTATCAGGAAATAAACTCAGATCCAATTAGCTTTATCACTTAATTAAAGACATATTCTTGGATTTATGCTTTACTGCCCTCGCTGCCACTGAAATGAAATTATTTAACCTCTGAAAATACCCTTTGCAAGTTCACACCTCTCCATTCATTAAATTGTGCTCTTTGATGCCAGTCAGAAAGTTGTTTGTTTGACTCCAGAAATAGTATGATAAACATGTTTGGGTAGTCACTGCTTTACTCAGCTCTAGGGGATTAATTCATTCATTCTTTGCCTGTCTGTCTGTCAAACACATACATAGTGACATTTTCTCCCTCTCCTACTTCAGCACCACCACCTTCTGAGAAATAAAAAGCACTCAGATCAAAATAGGATACTTCAAGAACGAAACCATGAGGACCTTTGGAGAGTCTTGCCTTTATTTAGAGACTGAATAACTGTGTTACTGTGGTGTGGTTGTATTTTGTTTTGTTTTGTTTTTCCTGCTTGTTTCTTTTTAAAATAACACTAACTGCTTTTTTAGTTGTGAGGTTTACAAGGGATTTTTAGATTTTTGGTTAGTTGCTTAAGGTTATGCTAGGTGCTACCAAGCCCAAAGTCTAAGCAGTGCTTCTTAAGGCTTGTGTCCTAAGGATATTATGTTTGTGTTACTGCTTTCTCAGTTCCATCCTGCCTGTCTGTTCTCCCCTCCCAAAGTGTTTTGTAATGTATTCCCTTTTTAACTCCACTTTAAAACGAAACTGAAGTCTCAAAGATTACTGCAAGTACAGTAAGTTTCCTAATAGATATCCATGGATAGGAGAAAATACCCCCAATACCCTTCAGTTGAATGGGAAAGGGTTTAACTCCCCAGTCACACCTAACAGCTGCTGACCAGCTGCTCAGTGTGTGCATAGGTGCTTTGTGCTATATCTTAGGGAGGATTTATTTTTATTATGGCCAGTGGGGGAAAGCATCCCTCAGGAGAGTTCAGAAAATGGCTTTGTGACTTTTGTTTAGGGAATTAAACAGCCATACTACATCCCAGACCATTTTGTTCTCAGAACCAATGCAATCAATGTAGAAAATCTTAGCACGCTCTCATGTGCTCTCTCCAGGAGATTTCAAGGTTTTGGAGCTTGTTCATTTACTTTCATGTGTTATAGTTTATGTGATACTCCTCGTGCCCATTGGTGGGTGGGGAAAAGCAACTTGAACACAGTGTGAGGGTTGTCCCTCCAGAACACACATCAGAGCATTTGCATTTAGGGAAAAAAAATGATGTGTCTTTCCACATTTCAATCCCATTAGTCCACCAGCAGGAGATAAGAGCTGAGGTCCCTGTGGCTCCCTTCTCGTTTAATTCCATAATTTAAATTCACCTTTTTCTTCCAGGACGTCTCCTTTTTGCTGAGTTCTCTACCCATTTCTTCCTTCATGTATCCTTTTCATACAAGCTAGGTGTTTATGGCACAAAGCTTTTGACTTTCCATTTGGAAATAGGGAATTTTTTCAGAATAAGTAGAAACCTAGTAGATGAAGTTTTATTTGTGTGTTGGTTGGGTTTTTGGAATACAGTTTTGTTTTCTTTTTTTCCTCTAGCAGAAGAGAGAGTTCAAAATGGGTTTTGCTATGAGAAGCTATGGAGTATCTCCACAGTAGAAAACAGTGCAATTTTTGAGGAGAGCAACATGCAAAGGACACTTGGTAGAGCTGAAGGTCAGAAGGGACTAAGGATAAACATATGTCTAGAATTCAACTGATTAGAACCTGTTTCCCTTTCAGGTATTTTCTGCTGGGCTACAGGGTGAAAGAATAACCAGCTAGAGTAACCAGGTTCCTGTAGGGAAGTGTGGTTGTGAAGAGTGGAGTACTCTAAGCTACAGCTTATTTCATGGGAGCCCTCTGCTTCATCACACTGGACCAGCTTTATTAGTCTTATGAAGTCATAGTTTTGTTGTGTTATTTTAATCCATCTGCATATTCACCATCTCTCCCTGATGTGATGTGATTAATGCTTAAATATTTAGCAAGTGTGTATGTTTACATACACTCCTGGTTTACAAGGAGGCAGAGAAAAGAAATAAAAAAAGCAAGCTATGCACAATTCTTTGCTTAGAAATTGCTTTTTGAGATTTGCATTCATAATTATCCAGGAATCGTGCACGTACTCTAGGGCAGATTCACATCTGTTGGTGAGAGTTTAGCAGAATTAACCCTGTCAGGATAGATTATAGAATGGTCTCTTAAATTCAATCAAATCTGACCTGTAATTTTGTTGTTTGTTGTTGGAGCAGTGATTTTTAAGCATGGATTGAGAGCCAGCAATGCCTGGCTTCTAATCCTGGCTGTCACGCTGTCCAGGCTTGACCTATTGCACCTTCCTGTTGTACTCCTTTTCTCCTCCTTGGCACAGGAATGACACTACTTACCTTTCCTGACATGCAGTGTTATGGTCAATTAAGATATGTAACCTCTCTGAAATCTCTTGCTGAAAGGATCTGGGGAATCAAATCCACTGTTTTTTCAGCCCTGCGTGTGGAGACTCTGTTTCTTCTCTTTAAAAGACATTATATTATAATCAGCATTTCATTGAGTATTTCATCTTTTAAGCTGATTTGAAAAGCTCAGATCCTTGGTTTCGATATTCTAATTGCATATTAAGTTAGGCTTTGAGATCTACTAAGAAAGTAACTTCAAATATAATTTATTTTGCTGAATACAATGGGAGAAAAGCTATGCTACTACATGCTCTGTGTATTTTAAAAGAATACATTGCACAGCAAAAAAAAAAAAAAAAAAGAGTCTTTTCAGCAGTTAAGTTGAATTAAGGGCTAATGTGAGCGGTGCTGTATCACTTTGTGGTTTGCTCCTGCTGTATCCTCATCTTGTATTTTGCCACAAATAGTTTTATACTTGAACAATTCCGGGACTTTTCCAGCTTTAAAACGGATCCATTCTTCTATTGGAGGCAATTTCATTGCTTTCAACTGTGCCTCGATTATTACAGGGAGTTCAGTCATCATTCATGACTTCAAAATGTTTCTCTGTCCTCTCATCCATGTGCTACAGCCCAACCCCAAAAGGCTCAGTCTTTGATGTTGTGGAAGTGGGAGCTTTCCTTTTGAATTCGGTTCCGTAGGTACTTAAAGGAAAGGGTGACAAATAGGTGTTGCATGTAAATGCAAGAGTAAAGTAGGCAGTTAGAGGTGCAAGAGAAGGAATAGTTAGCAGGGGTGAATAATTCACTGAGCAATTAGGAGAATCTGTGAGAGCTGAAAGATGAGTCAACACTGCAGTTTTCCCCAGCCTTTGAAAGGAGCACCTGGGAGCCCTGGCGTCATTCCTGACCAGGTCATGTTTGTCCGGCTGCTACACCATCCATCTTGCAGTTATTTAATCCAGTTTAGAAAAAGGAAGTTAAATGTTTTAGCTGGTTTCCTAAGGAAATGAGGATTAAGCAATCATTCCACATGCCAAATTTGACAGAATTTTGTGGAAGTCAGCATCTGGGATCAGAAGAGAGGCTAAATTAATGTCAACACTAGGAAAAAGCAAGGCAGCGGTCATTAGGATGGTTGGTATACCAAAGCCTGAACTGGTCACAGCACATAATGTTTCTTGCCATGCTTGTCCAGAAACCCAAAATTTTATGCTGAAGTTATGGGAGGACAGTTAAAAGTGTTGGAGCAAAAAACAAGAGGGAGGAAACTGGGATTAAGACAGTCACAGGAAGGATGGCATGAGACAGAGAAACATAAGGTTAGGCTAGGAGATGTAGAAAAGGTCTAAAGGTAGTTTGGTGGGGGTGACATAGGAGACCTGAGACAGAAGTCTGTAGAAAATGAATTTTCCATAGTCCCATAATTCTGATATCATGTCCTTTTCTGTCCATAGACAGCATGAAAGAACAGGTAACTCTGTAGGAGATGAGAATGTTTCTGAATTTAAAGTGGAACGGAGAAGAATGATTTTTTCTTGGTGATGCTAATGCCAGTTACTGGCAGCAATGTGGGTTCAAGGTGCCCGAGGTCAGTTTCCAAGTTAGTGTGACATCTGATGCAAACATCCTCTTCATACTTAGAAAACTGGATTTCAATCTTCAACTCTAGATCTGTCCATCTTAATTTTGCACCTGATTCCCCCTGCACCAAAGCACCATCTGCTGCAGCACCAGTATGATGTACACATCATGGCACTGCAGAAAGAAGAGGAATTTGGAATGAGGTGGTGAGAGGAGACTGGAAAAGAATTCAGGAATGCATAGGGGACTATGTGCGAGTTGTGTGATGAAATACGCTGCCCTGGTAATAGAGATGGTGTAAAGAAAAGAAATGAGAAGCCAGGGCTTCAAGTAGCAGAAGTAGTCAATGTGAGATAGGTGAAGGAAAGATGAGCATTTCTTGGAGAGGGAGAGAGAATACTGTCAGCAAGGAAGACTGGAATAGGTAATTGAAATGCACTGCTGAGCACAGAGAACCAGGCAGGGAGCAAGACCAAGCTTTTCGTTGTTCTGTTTTCTGGTGGGGTGACAGAAAAGAATCTATTGAAGTCAGAACACATTTAAGTGCCTTTTGAATATTTTCTGTTAATGACCCTCTTGGCAGTCCTTCAAAATCCATAAGCTTGTTGGTTTAAAGAGCTTTTTTTATTAACACACTCTCCTTAATCACTTTCTGTTGTTCTCCTTCATAAAGAGGGAAGAAAAAAAAGGAAAAAAAGCATGAGTCTTCCTAAGGGGAAGAGGATTTACCATCTACACAGGTGATATATTAATTTGAAATATGAACTCTCAGCTATATGGTGATACTGAACACATTGATAAGACCAAACTGCTTTGCACATTCCTACTGTTACAGAAAAATGAAAATTCTTTCAGCTTTGTGTGCTGGGAATAGTCCTTTAAGTAGTTTGCCATAAAAGCAAGATAGCCTTTTAAAAGGGATATGTTGTTGAATAAAAAAGTATTTATACACTACAGGTGAAATCCATGTGTAACCTATTAAATTATCCACAATTCAGACTGTGCTCTCAAGTTTTACACACCAAAATGTCTAAGCTTAGACATGCAATGTAATCAGCAGGTCCCCAAACGTGTAATAATGTTCTGCATAGGGTTCTTCTTCTTGTTTGCACAGCTGCCAGATGGTGTATGCCATATCCCATTTCACCACATTATTATTATTTCTGTCTAAAGGCTGGTGAGTGCTACAGGCCGGATGGGATATTTCACAGTCAAAGCTTGTCTGTGAGTTTGATCCGTATATTAACAAAGACTGAATCTTTGCAAAGTTCCAGGCTGTGCAACAAGTTCATTTATGAAAATTGTGAGTACTGTGTAGGGCAGATTGTCTTAATTCCTGTCCATAAAACTCCTAATAAACTTAGCCCAGTGCCTGCCTACCTTTCTAATCCTTGTGCTCATCTTGACAAGCAACTTCTAATCAAGTTTCTTTTCCAATTAAAAATACACTGTGGTCATAGAATAGTTTTGTATAAAGGATCACCTAGTCCATCCCCCAGCCTGCAATGAGCAGTGATAAGATGAGGGGTTCTGGCTTTAAACTGGGAGAAAGCTGATTTTGTTTAGACATTGGGAAGAAGTTCTTCACTATGAGGTTGGTGAGACACTGGCACAGCTTGCTCAGAGGAGTTGTTGGTGTCTCTGGCAGTGTTCAAGGCCAGGCTGGATGGGGCTTGGAGCAACCTGGTCTAGTGGGAAGTGTCCCTGCCCGTGGCAGGGGTGCTATAGAACTACGTGATCTTGAAAGTCCTTTACAACCCAAAATGTTCTATGATCTTCAATTGGATCAGGTTGCCTAGAACCCCATTCCAACCACAAGCATTTTATCTTAACCCTTCCATATCTTAAAATTAACCACTTTCTCCCTCCCCTCTGAATTCCTTAAATGACCTCTCCAAGACAACTGCCTAAAGTTTTTGTCCTTCAAATTCACTTCATTCCCTCCAAATGTAACCCATTTCTACACACTTCACTGAAACTGCTCTGCCTGCCACACCTGTGTGCTCCTTAAGTGGACATTTTAGGGAGATCCCTTCATCTTGTCTCCATCTATCTACCTCCTTTCCCCCTCCTGTTAGAGACCACCTTTCAAAACTAAAACCAATTGCTTGCATACCATCTTTGACATAAACCTAATTCTTGACTGCATAGAAATGGTGGCTAAATCTTGCTCCTAGAAACCCATGTTCACGCAGTCATATCTTGCCATTTTTTCTTTTGCCTTGATTGCTGCCACTGTGCTTGGCTCACTTGAAATGCTGTAGCTAAAATAACCCTGTTAGTACATCACACTGGTTAGGTTAACTCCCTTTTTTTATTCATATCAATGATTCTCCTTTCATCTCCTTAGATGACCTCAGCCTCTGGCATGTGCATGTTTTCAAAAAGAAGTCCTTTTTCATGGTCCATGTGCATGGAGACATATGCAGTTGTAAATGTGCACTGAATCAAAGGCTTGGTCCATGAATGTACAGTCCTGTTTTCCCAGGAATAGGGAGAGAATGAATGAGTTATGCTGCAGTGATCAGCATATGGATGTTACTACCTTCTGTTTCTCTCTGTGTTGTAGCTGCTTTTTATGATATTGGGGAATTCATTTTATATCTCTGCTTGGTTGTTTCCCTGCATAACTGAGAGAGTTGTAATTGGCAGTGCTGTGGGGCTAAGCTCAATTGTGCACCATGAGTTGCTTCTACAGTATAGTCATAAGCATGACAGCGAATCCTAAAAGAAAGACTGTATACAGCTTTTCATAGATGATTTTCACAGTCTTTCCCTGGTGTGTGTGTCTCTGTGTGTGTGTTTGCTTTCACAGTCAAAAGCATTCTTGGCAAAGGTGATCTCTGAGTGTAGAGAATACCCCAGCTGTTTATCTACTATGGCTTTTGTCACCAGGGAGTCAAAAGTTGGACTCCACAATAAAGCAATCACTTGCACAGAATTTGGCCAGCTCTAATGGGAAAGGAAGACAGCAGCTAAGTGGCTATTTAAAATCTCTTTGAACAGATTAAAAAAAACCAACCCAAAACAAACCCAGAACTTTTTATACAGTATGTATCTTAGTTTTTGCATTATCAGTGTTAGTGTTTGTCTAACTGCTGAAGAAAACAACTGTTCAAAGGAGTTAGAAAATAACAAGATCTCTTTACCATTTTTCCAGTAAGTAATGAAAAAAAGTGAATTTCATATTGGAATGGACTGAGGCTCATCTGTCAGCATGCAAGGCTGATTTCACCCATCTTCAATTTCTTGTACAGATGCGTGTCACAGCCATTATTAAGCTAAGAGCATCTTACTTCATCTGCTTCTTGTCATCAGATTTCAATAATTCTCCAAAGACAGATATCTTATTTGCATCCCACAGGACAAAAGAGCGCATGATCCCTTGCAATATAAGTGGTAATTCTTTTTAACAGCTTGTATACTGACAATAAAATGGGAGCACTCTTTAGTATACCTAATTTGTAGTTTTAAAGTTTAGGTTCATTTTTCATCTGTTGTCAATTCTATTCACTTCAAAGTCATTCCAGTAATTCTCATGGGATTAGTCTTTAACTTCCCATGTTGCATCCTCTTTTGTATTTATACAAGGGACAGGATTGTACAGTCTGAGTGTCATGATATGAGGCAGAATTTAATAGTCAAAACTGCTGACTAGCCCTCCCTCCCAGTACTTTCAATAAATTCTTACTCCCAAATTTCTAGATAACTGGGTAAAATTGTTTAAACGTAGTGCCTTAATCTGATCCATAATCAAACTCTCAGAAAAACCCCAATTCAAATTTTCAAGACAACAAGTGGCTCCACACCAATGCAGAAACTTCTATTGGTATTCTGGTTGTTTCATTAGCTGTCTCTGCAGATGTATATGTACAGCTTCAGGCACTTTGTTAGTTGTAGCCAATCCTGGGCAAAGCAAGGGGGCAATTTGTTTTGTAAAATAAAAGATGACATCAAATAGTGCAGAAAATCCTGAAAGAAGCAGGAATGAAAAAAAAGCTTAAGTTTTGTTTATTCCTTGCTCCTATATTAATGCTAACTCTTCTCATGAAATTACCACTACAGTTCAAAACTCCAGTTGGTAATGAAAGCTTGAGACCAGGTGGAACTTAAGTAAATGGATCTGCATTTAGGGTGAAGGTTGTAGCTTCAGGGTGAGCTAAAAGACTAATCTCTTCCCCCTGTTTCCTTCCTGATTTTCTTTCTTTTGAATAATACTGACATAAAACCAGAAATATACTTATGGTGATTGTCACGGTTTAACACTGGCCCGGCGATTAAACCGAATAACACCTTTATCCTGGCCCAAACCAGGACAGGTGATATACTGGGTCTAAGGGCCAAGTTGCTGGCATCTAGGAGGGCTGCAGGGGTGGCCTCTGTGAAGAGAGCCCAGAGGCTACACTGTACCAGATACATCTGGTGCAGATGGACCCATTGCAGGACATGTCTTAGCCTATCAGCCTCTGTAGAGATGTATGTAAAAAAGTAAAAATGTTGCCAAGGATTGGAGGGAGAAGGGGAGAGTGTAAGAAACAGGCCTGAAAATACCAAAGTGGGGGAAGGAGGTGAGGAGATGTCCCAGATACCAGAGCAGAGATTCCCCTGCAACCCGTGGAGAGGACCAGAGAGGCTGAACCCTGTGGAGAACTCTATGCTGGAGCAGACTGAGATGGCCTGAGGGAACAGTGGTGTCTGGAGATCCCTCACCAGAGGATCCTGAAGCACTGTAGCCCATGGAGAGGAAGCATTCTGTCATGTGGAGACGAGGGAGTCAAAGTGCAACTGGATGGGAATCTGGTAGCCAGCCACTGTCAGACCATCACAGCTGGAAAAGACAGACTGGTTCTGCTTTGCCCTTTTTCCTTCAGTATTATGAAATTGTCATGTTGTACAAGTAGGAGAAACTGAACAGGTAAATATAAATATTTGAGGCTACTCAAGTCTCCTGTTCTGTGAATTTAAACTAAAATGCAACGTGACCCCTGGACTATACAAAAAAGCCCCACAAAAATTAAAATCACAAATTATCCTCAACTACCATTTAGGCTTATCTTGTACTGTATCAGCACTGAAATGCACAGTCATAACAGGCACAAATTGATTCATATTGTGTTTTATTTCCCCCCAGTCAATAAGAGTTATATTTTAAAAAGAAATATTACTTTAGCTTTCAGCTATTTTACAAGCTTATTTCTTCTGGGTCCAGATCCAAGTTTTGATTTAACATCAGAGGAAGTAAAGAAGTTATATGTTGATAGGTCATTGAAAGTAATACCCACTTGAGCCATGTTCAACACAAAATTCATAGACATAAGAGTGCTATTGATCATTTCTGCACCACAGAACGAAGCTGGAGCTCTGGATGGACCCTTGCAAAGACTATGTGAAGGGTATGGCCATGAGGTCTGTCTGGATGTTTTTCCTTGCAGATGAACTGTAACTCCTAGTTTGAATGTTTGTAGCTATAGCTCTCTACAAATAGCAACTAAAAAAACTTCTTTCTGCTTTTATATTTTCAGCTAATGTTTGTCTCTGTTTCTTCTCTGTCAATGAATCAAGGTACTCTATTGGAACGTAGAGCTTCTGAGGATGTGCCCTCCTCCAGTTACTCAGGAGGAAGGAAACTTAAAGCAAAATAGCATGGATATTTTAGGGGGATATAAAAATAATTTTCCTAGGGACTGTGAAAAGTATAAGGGATTATGAAGCCATGTTGTCTAGTAACTTTCATGAAAACGTGAAATATCACAAGAGCAGGACAGTAATTCAGAGAGAGAAAAACATCTGCTTTCATGTGATAGTGCCTTATTTTATAATTAATTGCCTTTTATTCTTAGCAAATTTAACAATACTGCAATACTTAGTACCATAATAGTTTTCTAATTTTTTTTTTTTTAGTATCGTGGAATATTTAAATAAAAATTAAAAAACTATGCTTTACTCTGGAAATTTCCCTGGAAAGGAAGGATGGCAGATGACCTTAATGTGCATATGTGGTTTTGTGGCTATCACATCACCTGTAAGGATGGAGTACTGAAGTTTGGTTTTTCCCCCCTAACTGAAAATACTTTTGCCTGAATAAAATTTAATAAAGTAACATTGTCGATTAACCTATATGCTAGGGTTGGGAGAAAGCATTAGTTTGCCTGTTTTTCTTCAGAAATACAGATTTTTGAAAAACCTGTGGTCTGTTGATTTTCACAGTTATCTGCCTAAACTTCAATAATTTTTAGTCATAAAAAATGCATCAGAATTAGTTTTTCAGGTATTAGCAGCAGAGACCACTACAGTTTGATGGAGAGATGCAGAAGATAGCCGTAATGTGAGATATTTTCTTTTTCTTGTACAAGAAGACTTAACTGATTCTTTGTAATGTGAACATTTGCTTAAATTATTGCAAAATACCATATAATGTATGGAAAAGCACAAAGTTCTCTCTGAGGCTGGTTGTGAAAGGAGTTGCAAATGCCTTTAAGGTACTGAATGAAGCAGAAGGAAGTGAAAAATCCAACAGATAAGTGCTCTTATATAAAGTGCTTCACTTAAAGATTTTATACATTCTTCATTGTAATAACACAAGATATTTATCTGGAGTTTTTTGCCATGCGTTATTCACACCAGAAACAAGAAAAACTATTTTAGAGGTTTTTCTAACAATCTGTTTTTATTGGCAAATTTGCTTTTCCTGATCAGTCTCTTTTAAATGCAGGCTCAAGTGTAGTTTGCCTGAACTGAGCTTACAGGTACCTCAAAACAAAAGCTCTCTTTTGATCATTAATAGATAAGTTTTGTGATTTTGAACTAGCCTGCCCTATTGAAACTGATCTTGGAGCTGTTATTTCATGTTCTGGGAGCACTCAAAATGTCAATAAATTTCAACAGTCTGAAACAAAGTAAAAACTGAATGTATTTAATGACTAAGTGATGTAAAGAGAATTTATCTCTCTTTCAATGGAATCTGATTTCTGTGACTGCAAATTACTTCAGACAGATAACTTGCATTACTCACAAACTAAACAATTCACATAGCAGTGAAAAAGAAAAGAAAATCTTTCTATTCTGAGGAAAATCTGTTCACTTTGAAATGTGATTTAACAGTTGAAAGATTTGTTCTGAGTTTTTTTAAAAAATATGATTTAATAATCAGAAATGTTTTTAATTGTTATATTAAGTACAAATAGTCGTATGTGGCAGAAGTATGACTTTACAACATAGCTATTGAGAAAAATTACAGTGGAATACAGTAATATAACCTAAGGCATATAGAAAATGGTAAAAAGCAAACAAGACAAGAAGAAGGAAAAAATCTTAATTTTTCATTTGGCTTTTAGATATTCAAGGCATTCTACTTTTGCTGCACGTTTAATGGTAGAGGGACAGGAGTAGGGCTCTAGCCTTTTTTGCTGGACAGCAAATAAAATATTCACTGATCAGAATTCATGCATGTTGTTTATGTCATAAGGTCTGCAATATTTCAGAGAGCCATTGTCAATGAGTGTCTGAAAAAAAATTAATTCCTGAAGTTAGAGCACTCAATACAATCTCAGCTCAGAAAAGCAATCACAACACAGTACTTCAGTTCTCTGCTTCTGGGCATGGTTTTGTTTGGGCTCCTTTTTCATGACTCCTTTCCTACATTTTAATGCATTGCTTATACAAACAAATTATATTTAGTTTTTTTTTTTTTTTTTTTTTTTTCTTCTTTCTTTCAGTGCTTTCTACTCCCTCTGTAATTTAAATAGCCATTTTCCAGCCTGACTGAAGAATTTCTGAAGCAGATTGAAGTTCAAGGGGATGTAAGTCTGTGTCTCTGTCCACACTAGTATGTTTTTGAAAACATGAGGGTCTTACTAGATGAGGTTTCTATCTCCCAGTTGTGAAATTTTGACACCTTAATTGTTGCTTTACATACTCTGTAGTATACATTTCCATTTTCATAATTTGTTTCAAAATTTCAATTTGTATTGTTGCTTCTGTGAAACTGCCTGTTTCCTTTCCCCTCTTTCTTTCTTGTCACTAAAAAACTCTAATGTTAAAAGATCTGACTATACACAACACTTAATATTTTGTAAAAGTCTTTTAAATATGTAGTCTGCCAAAAGAGAGAAGAGAAACTGCACTGCAATGCCATTACCACTGGTACATGCATTATGGTAGCCAATGGCCAGTTTCCTGATTATGATTTTTGACACTTATATTCTCCAGCTGTGTAATGCAGTTTTAGCAAAAAAGGATGGAAATTCTGCTAAGAGTGAAGACTAATTGTCTGAAACAAGTCATGTCTACCTTTTACAATTATATGAAGCCTGTTATTTTACTGCTCTTCTAGAAGTTGAAAACTGTTTATTTGATGAGAATACGCAGTATAAGTGGCTGATTCACCTACCAACTCTACACTGACCTTTTTTGACTTTCTTATTGCTGAGGGACACAAATTCTGTGATCCTGTCTTCATGCTGTTCCTTTTTTGTCATTATCCATGATTCATCTTCCCTCTGACCTGTCAAACTTGAGTTATTTTTAATCCTTTGCTGGACCTCCCAAAAGGCATTATATCATATCTCTTGACACTGCACATGATCTCTCAGTCCCTATTGTCCTAACCTATTCAGATTCTTTGTGTTTATTTCCTGCTTCTGACATGGTTCCAAATATTATTCTTCTCTTTTAATAAATCTGAAAATTTGGACAACCTACAACCACTTACATTTTTAAAAACAATTTGTATGAACCCATTAAACAGAATCATTTACAGGACCTCAGTTGTTATCTTTCTATTTACAGTAGATTATTCTGGAACACAGTTTCATGACAAACTATAGTTTAGATGGTTTACTTTAACCTCTCACTTCATTAACTGGAGTAATATCTGGAACAGGTTGCAGCTCTTCTCACTATGTAGATTAACTGTTTCTGGACTTGTTAAATGCAGACTGTGCTTAAAACAAAATATAGCTGTGGTGCTGGTTTGTTTTTTTTTAATTACTTGTTAACTACATTAAACTGGGGTGTCTTGTAGAGGGGCTCCATATCCCTTATGTGTTTATCCAAGAAATGTAGCATTTGCAAAGCTTTTCTCAAAATAAGACCTTTGTACACTAGTGTGACCATTGACTCCAAATTGCAATACTGAAATGAGACTCAGATCTGTTTGCATTTGTCCCAGAAATTAAGTGAAGATGGAAGTAAGTTTAACTTTTTTTTTTCCTTCATAATGTAATAGTTAAGCTCTTGCTCCTAAAAGTTACAAAAATGTTGACGATTCTGCTAAAAACAATCTTTCTAAACCTCAGTAATTTACAATGTAATCTCATCTTTAAATAAGCCAAAATACTTTCAAAAGCAGGAAAAGCACAGTTTAAACATCCAAGCAGTTGTTATTCTGCTGTGTCATAACTGTTCAGTCTTGCTTCCATGTAAATTACTGTTTTCAGGATGTAGAAAATTGTATGCAAGTGGTAGAGTTGTTGATATTCTTGCCTTTGTTTCAGAAGTCAATCTCAGTGATGCAGGGGATCTGCTTAAACCACTTGGAAAAAAAAAATGGAGCTAAAGAATAAAAGCTATTTTTGATGCTCCATTCAGAAATTATATCTTTGTATACTGTATTTGACTGACAAAATCTGAATATACAATAATAGTAAATGACTGATTTCAATAGGAATTCATGTTTCAAGAGCTGTACAATTTATATGTAGTCCAGTGGAAGTTGAATGGCTGTGAAGAAAGTCATATTTTCTGTTCCTACATAGAATGACAGTGAATGTGTTTGGATACCCACACCAGAGAGTGTTTAAGTGGCATGCTAATGTTTTTGTTGTTCTTCACTATTTTTCTTGCAGTCTCTACAAGATTAGATAGAGATGAAACATTTGTAACAAAGCTGTATATTTTTTATTTTGTATTTGTTGGTTTTAACTATGTGAACTACAACTCTTTGTTGTGGAATTGCAAAATATAAAGGGTAAGTAATCATCCTAGGGATGAGGCAAGGTTTTGAAATGCTATAGGCTATTCAGGGTTACAAAAAACATTTTGAAAATAATTATATAAACTGGATATTTGATTTCTTATTTCATCGAGCATGAGCAACACTGGGTATTACCTGCACCTGATATTCTATATATCTGTGTCTGTGAGTATTCTTTTGACTACAGACTGATCACCAGGGTCTGAAAAGGCCTGAGACTAAGCTGGTTCTCTTTCTGAAGATGAGATGCATGCTAACCCCTGAGATGGGCAGTTCAGAAACCAGGGCATCTGCGTGGCTGACCTTATATCCAGTCTCAGTCCTGAAAGATGCTTGGCAGGTCTCCCCAACTAAGTGGTGGTCACTCTGCTTTTCAAACTGCCCAAATCTCCAGCTCCTGAATATTCTCTCCAAGTGCAAATGTTCAGTTCTAAAAAGTAAGGTTAGCATTTTGGTTTTCTAGGTTGATTTTAAATGGCACGTGCCTGTCACTCAAGTTTTGGAAAACACTGACATCAGAGTCAATGTAGATCTGACTGTTTTTATATAGAAAAGGGCTTGTCCAAGGTAAGCTTGTTTCTTTGTTGTGGGTGTCAACACTTTTTGTGTTGCTAAACTCAAGCATGTCCCTGAATTTCATTTTTTCACCCTGTATGCTGCCCATTTCTCTATCTCACCCAGTTAGTGGCTTTTTTGGATATCCAGCCCATAACATACACTGAAATAAATTACTTTACTTTGAAAACCTGATAATATATCTTAAAAAGACTAAATATTATTATGTTTCTGGGACATATCTGGAGGGAAAAAAAGAAAAGGGAAAAAAGCAGTACTGATACAAGGCCAGGGCCATGAGCAGCAGGGACAAGAGTTTTGCTGTGGTTTCCAGCCTTCTATTTAACTATTTCTGTAGCTTTTTGGCCATTACAACACAGTGAGGTGGAAGGTGATTCAGGAAAGAGCAGGCATTTATGTGGATGGATGCATCTACTTCTCTTTGCAGATCAGTTGAGACAGAAGAAAAGGAATGCTAAAGATTGATGATTAAATACTTCCCAAACTAGTGGGAAATGCTCACATAAACTTGTCAGGGGTAGTTGAATGAATTATTGAAAAGATTGCTTGCCACCAGCCAAGCAATAGGCAGTAACAATTTTTTTCTCGTTGGTAAGAGGCTTCTGGGTAGAACATGGTCTTAAACTTTTTCTGTTTCTCAATCATATGAGTTTATGGATGAGTACATTTTAGTATTTCTCATTCACATGCCTGGCTGGCAGTGGGTTATGAGTCTTAGAACTTGATAGTTAAGCATCTGGCCTTTACTGCTTCTTTCTTGCACTCTTTTGGAAATCCTGTTTAATTTTATTCTGTTCCCTTCTTTTTTTGGAGCTGTTAAATACTCAACACTGAAATCATATAAATGATGTGAATGTTTTTGTGGTTTTTCAGAGCTAAAATTGCCCGATCTGATCTTGTTTCACTTTTTCAGAAAATAAACAAGATACAATAGATTTTTATTATCCTCTGTTTCAAAAATTTGTCAGATTAGCTGCAAAAAAATTTTCCTTTGACAGTGTTATATAAATACTTTTTCTCTGAATGGTGGTGATTTAAAAACAAAGGCTTTGAAGTGTTGTCCAATTGTTTCAGTATATACTGCATGAAGAAATGTTTTAACTTTTGTAGCTTTGAAGGGTGTGTTAATACTAAGCAAATCTGGTGTTCTTCTGCACCACATGGAAAAGAGGAAATATTCAAAAGCACTTTTCCTCTCTGATAGTCTTTTATTGGGTGATACTGAGTGACCACTTCAAAGATGAAACCCCTGCATTTGTGTGTTTTCATAGATCACAGCCCCAGCCTAACTGAGGCCTAAGGAACTGATGTAGTACTAAAAGACTACTGAAGTTTTTAAGGAAAAGAGAGATGTTGTAAATAACATTTTGGGAAATTGGAACCTCAGTCTCTTATTGTATGAAAGAATGGGCTGTATGGGTTGCTTTTTACAAAATAGGGGGAAGATTATTTGAGAAAACTGAGTATCAGAAACAAGCAGATAAAAATAATTCAGAAAAGGGAGTAAAAAAATGTATCCTGTTATATTCCTTTAGCCGAATTTGTTAGCAGAGGGGAACAGAAATAAAACTAGTTGTGAAATGTTTAAGAAACAAACCCAACACAAAAAAAGAATTGAAAAAAACCACCCCAAAAGCTCTGTGGATTTTCAGCTTAAAAAGCATATCTTTAAAATCTACTTCCAGCTAAAACATATAAGCTGATCCTACTGGTATCAGCACTTGTAAAAAACCTATTAATTTTCAAATTCACCAGTAACCCATTAGGTTTACTCCTGCTGTAGTACAGTGGTTATGTTGCACTGTGTTGAAATACCTGCAATATTCCCTTCCAGAGGTGTGCATTTATTCCTGCATTTGCAAGGACAGGTGTAGTTTGAGGATGAAGGCTGTCTGAGTCTTCAGCCCATGTGAAGAACTTGAGAGGAGAATCACTGAGTAGGATCTATCCCTTTCCTTTCATCCCCTTTTGCAACTGGGGGACTCTGGAAATGAAGCCTGAGGATAAAAGTAGCAAATAAGCCTATTCATCTGCCTTTCAATCAGGATGTGCTCTGTGGTCACCATCTTCTTACATTAAGGTGTTTTTCATCTCTGTGAATTTTTCTTTTAACCATTATGAAAGTGGATCAAAAGGCTGAAGGTTTTAAGTAATATTTTGAAGTATTGTTTTAAGAGAATGGTGAATTTGATGTAAAGAGGGGTTTTTGAATGAACAATTCAAATTCGATGAAATTTTACATAATTGGTCAATAGTAAGTGGAAAGTTCACTTTCTAAAGCTTTCTTATGTCTTCTAGCAGTCTCCCTACTCAAAAATAAACCACCAAAACCCCACCTAAAAAGCAACAACCAAACAAAAAAACCCCAGCAAACTATTAGAGACTTTTCAGAGTGTTCAATAATACGTATTCTCATGAAAGGAAAAAATATTGTATGTCAAAACACAAAACAAGAGCAGGAAGAAAAGTACTGCTGTGATTAAAACTGTTGGATGAGGCTTCATTGAAGACATATTTTCCTAGATTATACAGCAGAGAATACATGTTCTGCATATGGATACATATATTTAATGTAAATTATTTTTTCTCCAAGTTCTCAAAGATTAGTTTTAAAAAAATTGTAGACATTTATTTAATTCTCTGACAGTATGTTCTGTTTTTCCACAGAATCACAAAATGTTAGGGGGCTGGGAGGTACCTTGAGAGATCATGAAGTTCAGTATCCTTTTTTTTTTTTTTTTCTGCAAGATGTACTTGTAAAATTGTAAATCTCTAAGGGAGATTTACTTGTTGTTTCAGTATAATTTCAATATAAAAATACCTCTGCAACATAGGAGACAGTGCTGTGTGATCCAGAAGTACTCTGTATCATCAATCAGACATGAAAGCTAAAGATAATTTCAGACAGAGATAAAAAAGGCAGCCAATATAAACTATTAGAGTGGTATTACCTGAAACAGAGACTTTTGCATGGTATTCAGTTCCTTGATGCCCATTTTTTCATCCTTTTACAAATCTACCCACAGAAGACTCATACAGCAGCTGGATCCTGGACATGTGAACCAAACTTCATGGAAATACATAGAAACCAGTGTGAAAATAAGCCAAAGGAAAGTTCCTCTTTGATTTTCTGGATATTTAATGTGTACGATTTTTATCAAGAAGGTTTCTTGCTCATTAGAAGAAAATCTGGAGCTAGAAAAGCCATTTGATTTTTAAGCTAGTCAATCTAGTTGAAGGGCCCAAGTTTGCTCTTCCTGGTCTGTATAGATTTGACATTACAACAGCCCTGATTGCTTTCAAAGAGAGAAGGGGTATTGCCAAAAGAGGTCAAGAACATACATTCCTACTCTTCCTGTGATTGTCTTGATAGGAAAAATAAGCAGAGTGGGACTTCCCAGAAGAGGGGAATGAATTGCATCATTAGGGAGAATATCTTCAGAAGTGTGGGGCTCATCCCATGACAGCCCATGGGTGCCACCAATAATGATGACACCATCACAGTAGGATGGAAGTGCAACGTGAGATCTTTGCTCTCTGTCTGGGGACTGTCTGAAGAAATCTTTCTTCCCAAACACAACTGAATTTAACTTGTAATCTCTTTCATGGATTCTAGGCTGACATCTGTTGCACCTCCTGCCTGGTCTGTCTTTTTATCATTGGCAATATTTTGATGAGTCCCAAAGCAAACGCAGAAGAGGAGGATGAGAGTGGCTTTGCCAATACTGCACTTTTTAGATGTATTTCCTTCAGGTGGGCACTGTGCTTAGAGTATTACTTTGGCTTCTAGATCTTCTTAATTTTCAACTCTTCTTATTTGAAATTCTGGATTTCCTGCATGACTGACCTATCACTCTGTCCTAGGTTCCTCACTGAACTTGTCTGAAACTCGGTCTCCCTCTTCACCATCCTTTGAAGTATACCCTTTTAATGTGAATGGACTGCTTCTAGGGCAAGACTTAATTACCTTTCTATTTTCACTCCTTTTTTTTCTGAAAATGGGATTGCAATCCCTTTGATTTTCCTGCCTTCGGATGTTTCAGGCTGCTCTGAGTAAGAACATTTGAAATTATGTATTGACATTTCAGATGGATCACTGGCAGCCTTTTATGGTTACTGATGTCAAGCTGTGATTTTACACAGTGGCCTTCAAGTTGCTTTGGAACAGCTGCATTGCTGTGTCAGGTGTTCTCCTGTTGTTTATTACCTTAAGCAGAAATAGGTATGCAGGGAGTAGTAATTAAAGAGGATCTATGTGCAATGAGTTTATGAAAGGTGTGACTGAAGGCAGAGGAGGGTGACTTTTCTGTGAAGAACGTCCTGGTGGCACAGATCTAGCTCACAACAGCTCCACGCTCTTCCTGCTCTACACCCAGAAGCAGACAGGTGTCCCCAGGTCACATTGCTCTGGTAAAGATAGGAGGTGACTTTCAGTGTTCAGCAAGTAGACTATGTAATTGGCTCATCTGGTGAACTGCTTTCTGTATGATTCTGAGCTGGCTTTATTTTGGAGAGGATAAAGTGTCATAATTTTTCCTCTCCCAGTGTACCACTTCTCTGGACCTCATTATTCGGTGGTAGGGTTTTCAAGTAATTTGCTGCAAGCAAACTGCTGATGTGAAGTTTTAATTGTGCTGGTTCTGTGGAAGGAGGTGTCTGCTGTTTTTCCTGCTGGAGTGAATATATTGGTAGAGATCTGTGTATTCATAATATAAAAAGACACATGCTGTGGTTTGGTTCACAATGCCATGTATTCATGTTGGCTGCATTTTTATAGATAGGTGCATTAACATTTTTTTTGGTGTGTCATGAGAAACCTGCAAAACAGCAGTAAAATTAAAGTGGCAGTACTTGTATAGTTTCATAGAAAACCTGGATTATCAGCTTCAGTGTTCAACTCTAACTAACCCTGTTCTGCAAATGGCTCCCTGGGGGCAGGAACCTGTCGAAAAGTTGACAAGAGTTGACTGCATATTGTCAGCAAATCTCTCTCTATTAACAAGTTATATTCAACCAGATAGGTTGAAACGAAGTTATTTCTTTGCAGGAATGTTCATAAAACAACCTCAAGAACTGGAAGAGATCAGAAAACTCTATCTGCTCAAAACCTGACTTTTTTTTTGGGACTGGGTTTTGTTATTCAGAGAGGGACAAGGGTGAGGGAGAATGAGCTTGTATACAGTCTCGGCAGAGTCTCAAATGCCCATGCATCTTGATTGCCATACTGAGGACTTCAGTCACTGCTCTTGCATCTTATTCCTGGATTGTGGTACCAGACTGCGCTGCCAGTGTAGTGCCTTTACTCAGCACTGGAATGTTGAAAGGTTTCACCTTCCTGAGTTTCACTGTGATTTCATCTGTTTTTTTTTAAGAGAAATCTTATTCTTTTTAAATGTATAGATGGAAATGCATTGTATGGAGAATTAGACTAAAGGGAGACTATCTTCTTGTTGCCTTATGTTATACTAAAGACACACAGTACACAATTTCTGTAGTGCTGGCCCTACAGCAAAGTGGTCAGTTACTAAAATGCTAATTTAAACAGATATTCCCTTGTAGACAATGAAATAAAAGATACTGAGACAGGCAATTCTTTCACCCAACGTTAATGCACATGTGAGTTTTGATGCCAAACTCTGAGCATTCCATTCTGTAAATTCTGTTCTGTGCCTGATATCTTCTCTCTACTGCTTAGATTATGTTACCCTGTACTGGAGAGCTATTTCTAACTCAAGGATAAAGTAACCTGAACCTCAGGTACTTGTGCCAACTATAATGGTTCTAGTAATTTCAAGCATTAATGCAGACTACTGTACTGAAATATTGGGATTCTATACACATATATGTACCTACTGTCGTGGTTTAATGCTGGGCTAGCAGGTTTAATGCTGGGATGACAGATGCTCTCGATTAACCCCTCTACTTTCCCAGAAAAGGGAAAGGAGAGAATAAGGGAGACAGTCTTATAGGTTGGATACTAAACTAAACAGCTTTAATGAAAACAATAATGATGAAAAAGAAAATAATAAAATAGGCAGAAATCAATACAAACCCCACTGTTGCTTTCCCCTGCAATAGCACTCACATCACCATGAGGGCTGCAGGGCAAGCACTGGGAAAGTCCCTCGGCTTCTCTGCTTAAACTGTAGTAAAGGCTCTAAAATTCTAGCATGAGGAGGCCTTACATTTTTAAAAGCTAACAAAGTATTTCCCTGTTATTTGCAGTATTTACTGCATTTTTTTTTTTTTTTTTGACAAGAGGAACTCAACGGGCTGAAACTCATCTTTCAGTACTGTGTGAAATTTGCACAATACTGTGCAAATTCACTACTCATTTTTTTCCTGGAAAATTGTAATAATTTGATAATTACTTTCTTTTAAATATATGTGTTTAGGGCCATTTAAAGGCTATGTTTTATTTTAAATATATTACTTGGGGGAGAGGTTGTTTGGGGTTTTTTCTTTTGTGTGGTGTTTTGTTGTGGGTTTTTTGTTTGTTTTTTTCTAATGTGGTTTTGTAATGAATTTTTTTTTCTTTTATTACAAAGTTTATTGTCAGTTTTTATCCATGTATATGGCAGGAAAGATTAGCTTTTATCTCTTTGGTCTCTTTGCTATATTCACTGAGGAGTTAACATTATTCTCTTAAACTAGTATGTGAAGACTTTTTCCAGGATTCAACCCAAACATCTGTATTTTCTACAAACAAGTTTATGAATACTCAAAATCCAAAAACTCTGTAAGAAAAACTTCCAGAAGCTTTCCTAGGAGTGTTAAGTGTGCTTGTACTCAATAATTGCTAGTTTTTCTTTGTTAGAGGGAACAAAACACTTTACAGAATAGAGAGATACAGCAATGCAATGGTGAGCAAATATAAGCAGAGCCTTCGGTACCTGCCTGATCCTGAAAGAACTGGATGATAAAAGTCAGAGTCAGACTTTCTTCTAATTGATGCTTCCTCCCTGCCTCAACTCCCTAAAATTTTAAATGAGGTGTGGAGGACCAAGTGTTGCCTTGCTACTGGACTCATGTTGTACCTCTCTGGGTACTATGGACCCCCTCCTCCCCACCCCCAAACTTTGCTGCTGGTGTTGGTAGCTGCTCCCTGTGCTCTTGTGCTCCCTGCTGCAAGATCCTGCATTTATTTATCTTCAGAGTTTCAAAATGCTGGAAAGTACTCATAGAAAGGGCACTTCATTTTCCTTTTGGAAGATCCCACTTCATCATAAAATGAAGCCATTATCAGGCCTTAGCCTGTTGTACATTTTATACATCTGACAGATGAGAAGGAAATGAATTACAGAGGGGTGGGTCGTGGGTCTTCCTGCTGTTAGCTTGTTTCATAAAATCACCTTGTTAGCCTTCACCTTTTCCTCCTGTTGATGAATGTGCTGGCCAATGCCAACTCTCTCAGGAGCAGTGAGTCCCATAGGAATGCAGTTCCTGGAAATGGATGCTGCTCCATGGAGCATGTCATCACCTGCTGGCACCTCTGTCCTCATCAGGGCATCTTCCTCCTTGTCCCTGGGAGCAGGAGAAGGAGGGAGGATGGGAGATGAGTTGTAGTGAGCACAGGAAGGAGGAGGGGACTGTTTCAATGGCAGGTAATAGGGAGGGGGAGTCACAGAGCATTTTTTTGTTTGTTTGTTTATACTTAGATTTCTCATGGAATAACTGTTTTGGTTTTTAATGATGTGTGAGGAATGCTGCCAAAAGGGAAAACACTCATTTGAATTTTTAATGAAGTTGATTGTAGCTCTATTCCATTTAATTTCCATGAATATTCTACAGAATAGAAAGGGAATATCCACTGGAGCAATAGATGTTATGCTAATTCTGTGGGACAAAAATGGGAAGTGCATTTTGAATCCATAAATCTGAGTATTCACAATGGTAACCTGTTTTATACAATATCCATTCAAAACCATGATTCATTTGCATTAAAGTCAGAGACTTAAGTGTGTTTCTAGACTTCAGGGTATGTGAACACCTTCTGCAGACTTAGGACATGAGCAGTGAATCAAAAACACACCAAGCAAGACTGTATAGCAAAACTATCACAATTTTTAAAAGAAAACTGAACTTTTAATTGCTAAAGTCATACAGTTAACCATCTTGATTATATGAAACACTTCATTACTCTTGAACAAATTTTAAACACTGGAAAAAAATTCTTAGGAACTGCAATTTCTTATGGGTTGGGTTTTTTGTTTATTTTTGATGTTTTTTTTTCCAACAAAAAAAATTATTTATAAAGACAGGTATTCCAGACACAGCAGCTGGGGAATAGTAGCTCCTTTCACCAACAAGTCCAATATGAGACCCATGATAGAGGGGAAAATGGGGGGAAAAGGTACAAATTAAATATGGAACAGAATGAAAGAAATGGAAAAACATCAGATGTTTAATCCCCACAGACAACAGGTTTAGTGCAATGCTTCTGACCAAGCTTATGCAAATTAGATTTGACTTCTTAAATGTGTTAATATTTAAAGTATTTTTATATGATACACTGCATTCATTTTTGCATATATTTTATATAACTAATAGCTAATAGGATCTGCTTGGATATTATTATGTTTGCCTTGGTTTTGTTCCAGTTCTGTCTAGGTAGCCATATATTTTTGATATGAGATATAAATATAAAATCTATAATAATAATATATATATAATGTAATATATATAATATATATAAAATATAAATATCAGAGATAAATCACTGCATCTCTTATACCACTCCTATGAGTTGTCTTACAGCCTTGTGTAGTTTTTCAAACAGGAAGGAATAATGTTTCTAAGGTTTACTCTTTGTTAACTCATACTGATTTTTTTTGCCACTGCACTGGTGAATCTTCTGGAGTTTTTTGCTGGTTTTTTTTGTTTTTTTTTTTTTAACTTTTATGGGGCAAAGAGAGTTTTTTTCTATAAATTCTTGCAGTATTTGATATCATCTCTAAAGTCTGAGTTTGTGAGTCTGAATTCACCTCCAGCATTTTCCTTCTGCTGAATATTCAATAAATCAGATAGACTATTTGCATAATGTTATTAACAAACAGGGTTTTTTTATAGTAGCAAACAAACCATTATCTTACAAATGACTGGTTTATAATATGCGATTTGTGATTTTGTTTTCTGAGCTTTTTTAAATTAAGCATAATTTTAATAGTTTTAATTTTTGGTGTATCTTCAGCTTTTTCAGCCTCCTTCAGTGCAGACAGGTATTTTGACACTGCACAAGCTAATATGTTTTTTTTTAATCTTCAATGGCTAGTGCCTTTTATTTCAGTTTGGCCAGGCACTCTGAAATCTGCAATAAGTGTCTAGATAGGAAAAATTCAGATTCTGTTGCATGTATCCACCTAAATGCATACCCTGTTATACTGTTATGGGTTGGGTTTTTTTGTTTGGTTGGGTTTTTTCTTCCTTATTTAGAAAGAAGAAAACCTAATATTTACAGGCTGCAAGATTTTAAGTCAGTAAAACCCCAACCTACAGCCTATATGAGACCAATGTATTGAAACTTCAGCACCAAAATAGCTTGTTTGCATTTATTATTTCGTATGTGCAGTTAAGTGGTTTTAGACTTTCAAATTTTATATTATATATATGTTCTGTGGCTGACAGAGTGGTTGTAAGATACAGCTGATTGATACACTCTCCTTTCACCTTTGGAGACCTCAGTTTAATCCAGGCATACATAGGTCAAGCCGGAAATTAGTTTTAGAGGCATTTTTTACTCTTTAATGCCTCTTTTTCTCTCTCATAAATCCATCAAGCAACCTGATGAAGTTAATATTGCAGACAAGGTGGTGACCAGATGAGCAGACAGGATTTTGAAGAGTAATTAGTGTCCCTTAGAAGAACTGTAATTGTGAGAAGCCAAGCTCAGTTTGTCCCAAATTTCTGGTTCTGACTCATAACTCAGTTATTTAGTTTTCATATTGAGCCAATGTATGTACTTGGGAAGCAGGATTTGCTCAGTTGCCTTCCTGAATGAAACTTCTTACTGCAGGTTTTCAGAACCTAGGGTTCCTTCTGTAGAAAGAGCACTTTGATATAACTGGGAAGCATCCTTTTGAAAATATCTCTTGTTGATAATCTAAACTTTAAAGTCACAGTGGCAAAATAAATCCAACCGTAATGTTCTCAGAGGTGATGCTGATTTGGATTCTAACCCGTGTTCTCCAACCCCATCCCAGGTTAAGTGAGAATCCCTGAGGTAGAGCTCAGCACTGAATCCAGATCTCCACTACAGGAGTAATGCCTTTCTGTGACTCAAGTGCAGGTAAGAGCTTTATTATTTCACACGCTCTGTACATGACTTCACCATGCACACCTCCTGTTTCTCATAAACTTACTGCATGCTGAGCAGCAAAAAGGAAAAACTAAGTAGAAACTGGTAGGGATCTGTCTGCAAGAGGCACTTGTGCCACTTACACATGCAGGTGCAATAGCCTCATCAACTGCAGTACCTCTGTTTCACACCGAGCCTGCTTGCGTGAGTAACCTTTCCAGGATTTGTTGCTAGGCCTTTTATTTAGCTTTTAGAGGTATGGTTGTATTTCTGACATGACCACAGTGTAATCACAGGGAATAATTTTAATGGATATCAGAGGAGGAGAAAGAGATGCTCACTGAGCGCAGCTGATGCATAAAGGGTCGTTTATGTCTTGTCCATAAACATATGAAGTATGAGGAGAGACCCCTGGGAGGCCAGTGACACTAATGGAAAAGTTAAGTGTGAGGCTGTACAGCTGGACTTAGATGCCTTTTATTCAGAGTTGTTATCAATTTAGACAATGCAATCTAGAGCTGTCAGGGGTGTAACCTCTGTATTCACCTCTGTAAATTATTGTAGCTGCTATCAGCTCAATTCAGATCTGGGTGTTTGTCTTAGAGGTGAGACTCAACCTCACTAGGTTAATTTGTGATTTGAAAGGAAGCAATTCAGTGATGTTCTTTTTCACTTTGTTAGCAACTGATCGTCTTGAAAGTGGTAGAAGGTGAGGAAGTGAGCCTACACCAAATGCAACCTGTTGTGTAATAGGCATTAGCCCTTTGACTAACCAGGCTGTCTATATGGTCATCAGGGGAAATACCGACCAAGTTCCAAATATTTGTACCAATTTTTGGTATTGTAGATCTGTGGTAGCAAAAGTGAGTTTTCATTCTCACTTCCAGTTACAGTTGCATACCAGCTGTACCCTGTTACAGTGGCAACGTTTTTTTCTTTAAAAGTGAACATCCTTCACCCTGATGAGAATTACAGCCTAAAAAGACCTCTCTGATTCAGTGATCCCAACTGCCACCTCCCTGACCTCACAAAATAGACTTTTCAGCTTTTGTATATCACCTCCTGCCTTCTCCCTACCCTCTGCACTCTCATCACATCCTCCTCCACACTGACATTTGATTCACTGAGCTGAATTCTGACAGATAAATCTCATGTTAGCCTCTCATCTTGTGAGTCTGACAAAGCCTTCATGGCAGATAAGCTTTCTTCTGAAATTTGAAATAGCCCAGTATATACCTGCCTTTTTTTTGTGATTCTGCACCCTTTGGGTGGGGGCAGAATGCAGCTTAAGAACCAGGGCATCTGCTTTATGATATTTTTAAACTCTGCCATGGAGAAGCAGAAGTGATTTCATGTAATTAAACAAGAGCTAGCTCTCTTTCCTTTTCCTTATCTAAGGAAACATAACTCATTCTGTGCCTGTGTCCCTAATTAGTAACACTTACAAGCCTTGACCTTTCAACAGAGAGCTCAGCTCTGCTTCATCTATACAGAATTGCCCCTATAATGTAGCTGTGCATAATAATAAAAACAATTTAAAACACATTAAAACATTAAAAATAAAACACTTAAAAGCTTAGGCTCAGCCTTTTCCACATTTATTCATGTTGAGCAGTAATTTGCTGTGGTAATAGCCCCAGTGAGACTTCAGTGAGATACTATGCACTGCAAGTAAGGGATGCAGAGCATTGCTTAATAAATAAGCAGCCGTGTCCTTATGCTTTGCTTGTTTATGGCTCAGTGGTCTTTGTGTCCAGGGCATGATTTCTTCCCAGGACCAGCCTAGTTTCAACAGCCACCTTCTGGCACTTTTTATGTAAATATGCTCATTTGGCTTACTTTTTCTGATTATATCTCATAGCCTGGAAGAAATTATAGAAGTTAAAGCACTAGCTGGCATCTGTTTTCATCCAGACTGGTGTCACTGTCAGGGAAGACTGAAAATGTTTATTTTCCAAGTGACAGTGTAGGCGTGCTCACTCTTGTGGCAGATTTCTGGCACAGAAGGACCGAGTCCTGGCAAGCTCTGTGAAATCCAGTCACTGATACCATGATCCCTCATGTATTTGTTAAACTTCCAGCTTCTGCAGAAATTGGTCAGACTTTGGTAACAGTCCTTTACTTTGTCTCCTTTGCCTCTTCAGCTTATCTTACCTTTATTACCTGCCTAAATAGCAATGAGAAAGAAGCTCTGTGTAACAGTAACCCTTTTTAGTTTTTCTGAGTTTCAAATACTTTCTTATGCCCAGACAGTGGCTGATTTGCCACAACCATATGTTGCAAGGCCTAATTTCCCTACTACAGGATGTGAAAGTATCTTCTGCCTGAAATAATTTTGAAATTTATCAAACTTACTCAGAAACTTTACTTTATTATGCTGAGCTATCTAGCTCAGAAGGAAAAATAGCAGCCGGACTCCAAACCAATATGTTCTCTCAGCTGGTTCTGTGGCCTAAAGGAAGTCAACACAATATGCAACTTGTGTCCTTTTGTACCAGTCAGAGTGCTCATCCAGGGACTTCCATGGATTACGTCTCTGCTTACTCAGACCTGAACTGCTCCCTTTGCCTCAAGCAGTGATTAGCCAAATGGTGAGTGCTTACAGCTCCAACTGAGAGAGATGTTGTTGGTATTACCTTAAATCTAACTTGTTCAGGTCTTCCTATTCCTTAGTTTTCACCTAGTCTCAAATAGGAAGTAGTGGCTTTCAGTTTTATTTGGAAAGGAATTGATGGCAAACATTTATGTCAGCTGAAATATGTTTAATTTGTTAGGAAGATGAAATTACGGTGAAATAACTTCATCAGCTTGAAGGTTTAAGACTTTAGAGAGGAACATTTCTGCTTTTTAAAAAGAGGTTTTACTGTTATATCAGCAAAAATTGAAACACAATCTGAGTATGTTTTCTCTTTATTTATTTATTTTTTTTTTAATTTTGGAACAAATAATACTGGTTACTCATTCTCCTAAAAAATAATATCACGATACAACTGTTATACTATGAGGCTCTTTGCAATGGAGACACCAACTCTATCCCCAGGCAGAAGGTAATGTTTTAACAATATTTCAACTTGTCTTAACCCCTTGAATAACCACGGTGTTTGCTCTGTAATCAAATTCTTGCTGCCTATCATGGTGTGTGACAATTTTCACAAGTCTTTGATTTGAAGGAATCTGTTCTCTTAAAATTAGAAAGTATGAGCTTGATTGAAAGAGTTTATCCTCTCCAAGATTAAATAATAAATATAAGATCCATCAAGATGGATCCTATAGTGAATGAAGTATGTGTTCTATAGAGATCCATTCTGGAGCAGCAGGTAGTTTGGGTAGGCAGTTCTGAAAGCAACATCTTGAGTCTGCTTTTGTCTGAGCTGTTGTCTCTCACCCTCTCCAATAACTCTTCCAAGCTAGTATTTCAAAGTGAATATGGGGTACACCATCTTTTTATGCAACTTTATTCCTATACACTTCATATTATTCTTTCACAGGCTTTTTCCCCCAGTATTCCTTTTCCTTATAATGTTCACAAAGATTAATATTGCTCTTTTTGAGCTAGCAAAAATGGATGTTCCTCTTTAGCTCCTCTCATTTTATTTCTAAAGAAATAATATGGGTTTTTAGTAACTTATTTCTTCTCAAGTGTTTCATAAGTGGAGTAATGCTCTTACACTTCAATTTAAAAATATTTTTTTAAAATTCAGCATATTTTTTCATATTTAAGGGATCTGAAAAACTGACAATGAATGTGTCTACATATACATCGCGGACTCCTGGTGTTGTAATAAAAATGAGATTAAAAACCAAATCATTGACAATGAAGAGGTTCAACAATTTAAATGCTGATTTTTTGGTAGATATTAAAGTATCCTTTGCTGTTTCAGCAAAACTGGTTAAGTTTTCTTCTGTCTTGTATTCAAAACTTCCAGAGTTTTGAATGAGCAAGGCATCACTTTCCTCTATGTGTTATTTAGGATGCTATTTCTGTTTTTTACAAACTATTAATGTTTGATCTTTTGCTTTTGCATTTATATCTTATATTCTTGTGAGTACCTGCTCCCTCAGCTATCATGCAAAAAGTTTTATATTTTGGATGACTGAGATCATATCAACTCATCTCCATTAGAAACTACAAATTCAACTCCTCCTCTCCAACCGCTTGACCCCAGCTCCTTCCAAGCTGGGGAAGCAATGCAAAAAGAAAGCAGGTAATGATGGTAAACTGGGGTGTCATGGTTCTTTTTATGTAGGGCTATTGTAATACAGATAGAGCAGGCCAGCAGTGACTCATCAGTAGGACCAAGCCTGCAATTTTGCTGTGTTTGCAATTTCAAAGAAGAAAAGCAGCTCACAATTACATATATTAATCTTTCAAGTGATGCAGAATTATGATGTATCTCGCTTATATTATCAGTCAAACTATAAGGAGAGAAAGCCAGGTCTTTATGTGGCCCAGGTGCACATTTCTTATAATTTAATCAGCACAAAGCACCCTCATTTCACCAGAGAACTCTAATTCATGCTGTAAAAAACACACCATGCCTCCTTCTTTCTCCACGGCAGTCAGTAAATTACAACTAGCTATTACCTGCATTTAACCTAGTTCCTCTTGCAGTGGGTTCAGCCAGCTCTGCTCTACAACCTGGTAACTTCATACAGAATGCCATGCATTATCTTCATGGAGATTATGGATATCAAAAGGGACTGCTTAGGACCCCCCCCCCCCATCAAAAAACCAAAACAAAACAAAAAACCAAACCAAAAAACCCCCTAGCAAACTAAACCACACCACAAACAAACAAAAAGACCAAAATCCCCCCCAAAAACAATAAGTAATTTGGTTTAGCCAAATGCATGTGGGAAATGCACTCACGTTGATCCCTGGGAACAATGTCCCTTAGCTCAGCAAGGATACACAAGTGGTTAGAGAGAGCCAGCTACCCATCTGCATTCCTCTTTTCTTCTTATTGCCATTGTTCCCTTTCTGCCTCCTTTCCTCTCCTGCTCTGTCACAGGCCAAGGTTTAAGGTAACAGGCAGAGGAAACTGATGGGCCAGATCCTGCCAGTAAAGTCAAGTATGGAAACCCAAGTGGAGAATGATGGGGCAGAGAGGTGACCAGGGTTGATGCTCAGGGGAGTTGGAAGCACTTGCTGGGTGCAGAAATGTGATGCAGGGTTGGGAGCAGGTTTTTTGTGTGTGTTCTTTCTGCCTGGAATGTGGTTGTCAAGAGTTTGCTGTCTGCATGGGTATGTGTTAATTCCTGCTGCTGATGGGTCATCCTTATGATGAATGTTAGGAAGGGGTGGAGGGCTCTGAGGTGCCCATGGGTGAGGAGCTATCTACCAGAGCAGAGTGCTTGGAGAGAGCTCTGGCTTGTGCCTCTTTGCCTGCACATGTTGAGTGTGCTGTGCCACTCCAGAAAGCTCCTAATAGGTGTCTGTTCTTAGAGCTGGAATGCCCACCTTTCTGTAATCCAAAAAATGTAAGGAAGAAGGTAGGGCTGCTGCTTTGAAAGCTATCCAAAGAGGATTTGTATGCACAGTTCTCATTAAAAGCTGGCAGGAAAGCAGATGCCAAAATCCTGGCTTTGACATCATAAATCTGCCTGCACTGAACAAAGGCAAGAGAGAGAGCTGGGAGACAAATGCCTCTTCAGTTGACAGAAACGAGCTGATACCATGTCAAGTTCAAAGAATTTATTTTTCTCCCCATTTCTTCTCACCTTTGCCTACTTCAAAATGAAGGGTAAGGGTGAGAAAAAAACCCCAGCACCTAGAAAGTGTAACAGTTTTTTTGATGTTTCTCATTTTGGAATTATATTATTGTATTTAGTTCAACTTAATTTTGGAGGCAATGTAAGAACAAACACTAGTCAATAAAAAATTAATTTATTGAACTGTATTAGTTAAAACTATTTCTGGGTACAGGACCTACCAGTCTTTCTGTGGATTAGCATAAACTAGGTGAAAATATTAAAAATAGGGGAATATACTTTTTTTTCTCACCAAAGAATATTTTTGCATTCAGAAGGTGTGGGAAGAAAAGTTAATCAAAATTTAATCTCTACTTAACAAATATTTCCATCAGTTTACTTATATGCATAATTCATAAGAATTGAATCATAACTGATGAGTTAGAAAACATTGGAAATTAAGATAAACATTAACTGCTCCTCCAGTTACCAACTGTTTCTATGTTTCACTTTAAAAGGGCACAGTTGAAGGTAAAAATTCTGTGGAGTGTATGAAGGACCAACACACCTTCATACTCAGCTAAGAGATAAGATCTGTCTTTCAGCAATCTAGGTAAGTAGAGCATGTTTTATGAAAGAAAAATAATTTCTTCTAAAAAAATAATTATTCCTGTTTTGGCATATCTCTGATCATCTGAAATTTAATAAATTCAAAAGATAAAAAACTTTCTTCAGAAATTGCAGAATATCTATATTGGCTCATATTCTTGTGGTATTCTTGTGGTGAGCTCAAGAAGATCAAGTAGGCATCATAAATCTGAACTAAATCCCACTGTTTAACTGTATTAATGAAAGTTCATCTATAGGACTGTAGGGAAGTAATACATATGATGTCCTGAGATGCTTAGGTATTTTTCACCTTCAGTTTTAAAAAATTTGTTGATAGCATCACAGACAAAGATTAACAGGGCTCCCAACACATGAATGAGGTAATTTGCTCTTTGAATGAGGTAATTTGCAGGTTGCTGCTCATCATGTGTACTGGCTAAAGGTAACTCTGACATCTTTTATTTGATCTATTGATGTTCTGGATAGTATTGAGGCTATCCATTCTTTGCCCAGGTGGCCAAGAAGGCCAATGGCATCCTGGCCTGGATCAGGAACAGCGTGGCCAGCAGGTCCAAGGAAATGATTCTGCCCCTGTACTCAGTGCTGGTGAGGCCACACCTCGAGTCCTGTGTCCAGTTCTGGGCCTCAGTTCAAGAAGGATATCGAGGTCCTGGAGCAGGTCCAAAGGAGGGCAACCAGGCTGGTGAAGGGACTCGAGCACAGACCCTATGAGGAGAGGCTGAGGGAGCTGGGGCTGTTTAGCCTGAAGAAGAGGAGGCTCAGGGGAGACCTCATCGCTCTCTACAACTCCCTGAAAGGAGGGTGTAGCCAGGGGGGGGTTGGGCTCTTTTGCCAAACAACTTTCAACAAGACAAGAGGGCACGGTCTCAAGTTGTGCCAGGGGAAGTTTAGGTTAGATATTAGAAAGAATTTCTTTACAGAGAGGGTGATCAGACATTGGAATGGGCTGCCCAGGGAAGTAGGTGGATTCTCCATCCCTGGAGATATTTAAAAAGAGACTGGATGTGGCACTCAGTGCCATGGGCTGGTAACCGCAACGGTGGATCAAGGGTTGGACTTGATGATCTCTGAGGTCCCTTCCAATCCAGCCAATTCTATGATTCTATGTTTTAGTTTATACAGAATGGCAGAACTGAGCTGTTTGGCTTTATGTAATTCTTTCTTATCCACAGTTAGCATCTCTTTAGTGGGAAGCCCATTGCTGCGGTACCAGTACTATCCAGTATTTTGCAATTTAAACTCTTCCAAGTACTATCCAGTGCAGTTTATTACTGTGAGAGAAGAGGTGGGTAAAATGGAGAAACAGGTTAGGTTGCACAAATCACAAATATAGATCAAATCACTGGAAACACCACTGGGCTGGGAGTTTCCAACAAAAGGCTGTTCACAGATCTGTAAATAAGGCTGAATGTGTCTTACTGTAATGGTGATACACAACTCTGTACAGGCTTGACTAGCTGTGCCAGAGAAGCTGAAAAATCATGTTTTTTTACTGAGGTGATGTGAGCAGTGTACAGATACAAATACAGGTTACTGATTTTGTGCAATGTTTCTGGGACATATGATTTGTATTGTCTGATACTTTGCCAGTGGTGAACATGTAAAACTTGAAATCACTTGAAGTTTGTGAGACCTGTCAGTGCCATAGAAAGGCAAAAAGTTACTGCAAACCATTTTCCCTTAGTTTCCTTACTGAAGCACTTCCACTTACTTATTTTAGAAGGACCACATATTCCTGCAGACAATTTCTTGGCTTTCCTGTTCTTGCAAATGCCATATGTCAATGCCAGTGCCAGATTTTTCTCCCACCTATTGTGGTTACAGTATTTCTTCTACAGAGCTTGTCTGGAGGCCACAGGGTAATTTTACTAAAGTCAGTAGACAGGAATTACATGGCACTGACTCTTGGGCCCTCTTTGTCTGTTTCAGATTATAACTATTGACCTAGAGGTGAAAGGCTCTATATCCCATTACCGACTCCCTGAGTCATACAATTCCTTATAACAGTGCTTTAAACAGATGATGCAGGATACAAGTATTCAATAGCATCTGTACTAATAGCACTTAGTAAAATTTACTGGCAAAGATGCCTACCAGATTTTGGTTTTTGAACAACAAATGAATATCTATATGTAGCTGCACTCATGAACTCCTTAAGTCTGTATGCATCTAAACTTTTTTTCTGAAGAAAAATACCTTATATGAGAGTTAAAGACAAGAAGTTCTAACAAATATCTTAGGAATTAAAGATAAGAAAATCTAGATTTTCTTTAGAATTCTGACATATTATTCACAGTAACACACTGGATAGGATAAAAGCTTCAGATTCAGAAAATCTTGGGTATCACATTTTCTTGTTTTGAATGCCAGTGTAGTCTTTTAATTTGTGATTGGGACTTAGCACTCTTTTTAGTTACTACTATTTTAAAAGCTACTCCTCTTTGCATTTCAGTCATATAATTTAGTATATACATCTGAATAGAGAACAGAGATATAAAAGAGCAAGTTAAGCAGAAAGAAGGGGAGCCCTTCTCACTATTTAATGCACATGGAAATCTGTACCATCACCAGTTATGTACATCGATTTGTTTGTTTTTTCCATTTTTTTCCAATTAAAACATTACTTAAAACAATAGATGATGCGTTCCATTCTGTATACATTATCCCCTGACCAGGTTTTGGTTACCTGATACAACACAAATGAAACTGATATCCATCTCAAAAATTAAACTAATTTCTTATATTTTTGTATATGATGTGTGAGATCGGATCCACTGAAGACCGATAAGCACCAGAATTTGGTATGGAAGGACTTGGGTTTTCTTTCTTCAATCTAATTTCATCTCCAGGGTCTGTTTTTTTTTAATTTTTATTTCTTTCTCCCATAACTACTGCTAGAATACCTCCACTTAAATCAGAAATGTTACAACATCAAAAAGTTAGTGTCAAATAAGTCATTTTGGGCCTTATAACAAAAATTTACTTGTATAATTCACAGCATTTTGTAGAGTTATATGGGAAACACAGTTTTGCACAGTGAGTTCCATAAATTAGAGTGGTCAGTTTCTGATTCATGTTGAACCTTTTTTTATAAAAAGTAACCTCTGAAAATAAAACTGCCACCAAACATACTTAAAGCATTAAATTGTTTTCTTGTACTTTAAAGTAGTGTATGTAGTTTAGACATAAGATTTTTAAGTTACCCGCATTCCTCAGGCATCCATGAACTCATTACTTCTCATGATGTGTGGCCCTTTTTTGTTCTTGGCCTTATTTGTGCAGTAGAAAAATTTTAATCAATCAGCAACATGACAAAGAAATAGCTTTCTGACCTTACCCTCAATACATTTGGTTAACAACGAGTTAGACATTTGTATAAGTAATTCTGAAGGACTAGAGGAAATATCTGAAGATGTGTAAGACCTGTAAGCAAGTTCCTGCTGGGCTAAGCATTTAGCATACTTATGTGTAGTGTAACGAGGCAACCAGCTGCCCCTAATTGCCAGGGAGTGAGCATGAGCTTGTGTCAAGCCCACCTGTGCCTGATTAGGGCGGGCCCCAACTGCGCATGAGCAGGACCAGGGGGCCAATAAAAGGCGAGTCCTGAAGCACAGGCTCAACTCAGTCCTGAGCATGTCTGCAGAGAGGCCATTTGCTCTTGGAGCACTGTATTACCTTCATTGCGCCACTAGCGCTCATCGCCCTCAGGGTGAGGCTCTGAGGCACCTCGAACCCGGGGCTTCGGCATTGCAGTACTGTGTCTTAGCCAGCTGCACCACCAGAGCCTCACCTTGAGGGCGCTGAGCGCTAGTGGCGCAATGAAGGTAATACAGTGCTCTGAGAGCGACTGACCTCTCTGCAAAGCGTGCTCAGGACTGAGGTGAGCCTGTGCTTCAAGCCTCACCTCTTATTGGCCCCCTGGTCCTGCTCATGCGCAGTGGGGGCCCGCCCTAATCAGGCACAGGTGGGCTTGACACAAGCTCATGCCCACTGCCTGGCAATTAGTGGCACCTGGTTGCCTTGTTACACTACACTTATGTTTAATGCTAGGAAACAAGAAACTGATAAAAACTGAAAAATAGACCACACACTGTTAATGGTAAAGGACACTGTAGGTGTAGAGCTACAAACAGTAAAATGAGATCTAATTTTCCCAGCATTTTGAATGTACAAGCTTGAAGAAGCAATCGTACGATTTTCTTGCTTTTATATTATTATATCTGAAAAGACAATCTAATTTTGGTATAACTTTACCTATTACTATAAAAAAGGTGTATATCAAGTGTGCAAGTGTTGACTGAACTTGTCTAAGTTTTATTTGGTATATCAACAAGAAAATTGCTTAAGTGAGGAAAAATCCAGGTTTGTAGAAGGGGTCAGTTGGAGATATTGTGTAGAAATGGCAGCACAGAAAAGTGCTAAGGAAAGAGTAAAAGATATGAGTAAACAGTGAAACAGAAAAAGATAAGTTAAAAGAAGCCAGAATTAAAAAGAACTTAAATAAAATGGGAATACAGTACAGTGAAGCAGCTGATTCAGAGTAGCATTTCAGGTAATACTCAGAAAAAATCCTGGACATAGAAAAAGAGGTGTTTAATAAGTCTGCTTTTGTATTGAAATATTGAAGACAAAAAAAAGAATCAAAGAGCAAAAGACTTTTTAGACAGCTTTTATTTGAAAGTCACCATTTAATGATATTTTTACCATTCATCGTACACCAAAATAAGAAACAGAACTCAATTTCTGAGTATGTTTTCTCCTCCTGTCCTCACTGGCATGTTGAAGCTTGTGAATAGAAGTCTCAAAATGTTAAGAAAAAACAGTTTGGAAAATCTCAGTTAAGAATGGCCAGGCTTTCAAATGAGATGACTGCTGTCAAATGAGAAGTGAAGAAGTGACAAAGGTAAAAAAAAAAAAAAAAAAAAAAAAAAAAATCTGAAGCTTTCAGCAGGTTCATTGTCATTAGTAGTGTTAACTGTGAAGTGGGACAGTCTGGAAGGAAGTGGGCAGATTAAATATAGCTAAGTCTGCCATCTTTCCATCTGCTTTTATGTATCCAAAACAGGAAAGAGCCACCTGCTAATCAGAAGTGACACATCCCATTTACGAATGCAATTAGTCTTTTTTAGTTAATCATCTTAATTAGTTTTGAAATCTTTAAACATACGGGAAAACAGCAGAAGATCAAAAGATAATAGTTCTACAAATGAAAGTCATAAAAATATGATGAGTAATCAAGTTCAGGGTAAAATAAAGAAAACTGCAGCATAAACAAGATTGTGGTAAAAATAATAATTAAAAAACAGCCAATATAAACAAAACCTCATCTACACAAAACATATGTTAAAAATGAAAGAAAGAGAAAAAAAGTAAAATTTATCTTCCCAGTGCCTTAGTACCTTCCTTGCCTCCAAAAACCATACAATATAGGCACAGACTGAGAAAAAGGCAAAGGAAACAAGCTCAGTTCACCATCTTGAAGTGTGTTGCTTAATTGCACAGTGCTTCTTTACCCAGGCTTCAGATGGTTCTTTTTAGACTACTGGATTTGCTTTTCCAGGTACTTTTATTTAAAAAAACCCCACATAACTGGGGTAATAGCATATGAAACCTTGCCACTAGAAGAAATGATAAACAAGTTCCTAGACTTGTGCTCACTTTTGGGGGTTTTTTTTGTTTTGTTATTGATATAAGAGTGAGCAGAATAAAATGCATCCTGGGGTTCCATCCAAAAAAATGGGGTTGCAGTTCTGTAAAACCTTTTGCTGGAAGCTGTAGTTTGGTGTTTGGTACAGGACTGGATTTATTTTTCAGCACTGATTTCAACCTGTTTCTTCTGGACTGATGTTAGTTGGAAGCAGTTTTGCCTTAGTTTTGGTCAGTCAGGTTCTTAACCTTCTTGGGGTAAAATTCATACCTTGAGTAACTTCAGTGAATTTGCTGGAAAAGACCTTTTTCTTTAAGTGTTTTGCATTGCTATAATGTATCCATTTAAGAGTTCATTTCCAGCCTTATTCTCCCTTCACTTTCCCTGGCAGCATTTGCTCTTTCTCCTGCAAATCTGCACTTTCAGGGTGAACTCCTCCTGGGGCCAAGAACTAAAGGACATTTATTTGATACTTTGGGGTGTGCTGAAAGTGAGAGGTTGTATTCATGAACATCCTAATGAGTAGGACTGCACTGGTAGGTAGTGGATAATGCCAAGCCCATGGCCTTGGCAGCACCAGCAGCCCACATGCATAGAGATGCAACAGCACTGAAATGTGGGCTCACCCACCCAGCTCAGGAGGGCACCTGAACCCCCTGTCAGTCAGAGAGTGACCACAATGTCACTGCATCAGTAAGAAGAGTGCTACATGCCTTTTCTGAGAAAATACTTCTTCACACAGCAGAGCAATACTGTCATTTTTGCAGGTGTTTGCTACGAATGTGTTCCTGTAGTTGAGTTCAGGACGTGTCTGGTCATGTAGAAGTCCCATTTTACATTATGTACAGGCAATCTATTTTCCCTATGAAAAAGAGCAGACAGATAGTCTGCAATATATATATCTGGAGTGCCAGGGAATCAGAGAAATATTGGCTTTTAACATGAGACAGACTTTTGGGATAAAGATGAGGAACGGCGAATTTTAATTAAAAATCCTCTCAGCTTATCTTCTCATTCAAGGGAATATGTTTTTTCAACCATTAAAAGCAACCAGAGCATTGCAGTCTTTTTTTTTTTTTTTTTTTTTTTTTTTCCTAAAAGGAGAAATAGGGTCTAATAGAGTGATGTTTATGCTGTGCAACTCTGCAAAATTCAAATGTGCCCCATTTGCTTTACAGTGCTGTGTACAGGACATGGTTTCTTCACCCAGACTTGCCTGCAGTGTTGGGATACAAGGGGGGGGGGCTAAGCACACATAGCCCACTTTTTCCAAAATAGCCTGGATAGCAGCTGGGAAGATGGTAAGGTAGGGAGCTGTAAGCTGTGTGTGCATGGAATGCCAAATTCCCATCATATTAAAGAGGGAGACAACCATCCTCTAGATTGAACAGTAAGCAGGGAATTCCAGAGAAATTTCAGAAAAAGGCATCAGCTTGAAAAGGAGCTACAAAATAGTGTGAAGCCTGGACAACTGTGCAAATGAGCATTTTGTAAGTGTTCATTGCAGGGATTCACCTGCTCTATTGTGGGCATGAATCCTGAACATAGAGGTCTCTAATCAGCAGTTATTTAAAAGTTCTAATAAACCAGTAAACTCATGTAAACTATGTGAGTTGAGTGGTTTTTTTTGTCTGTGCTGCTAGTGAACAGCAGGATCAGACTGTTGTAAGAGGATAGAAAATGAAAAGACTGAACTTCAGCAAACATTTTGCTCTCTTACAGCAATGCTGCTTAGACATATTATGGCTCCTCCATGTGTTTTTGCCTTAAATTATATATGGGTTGTACTCATATGGTTGTTTCTTTGCTTTGTTGTCACAAGAAAAAAAAGTATTTTAAGGCCTTTATCAGACAACAAATTAACTTTTTTCCTCTCTATATACTATTTATTGTGTTAGGGATGAAAGTGTAAAAAGCAACACAAATAACTCCACAAGTCTATCCTTTACTTCAATTACTGGAAGAAAGGAAAAAAAAGCAGGTGTTTGAAAATCCCTGTCATATAAGATTTCTACTTTCTTTGGAAAGTAAGAACATTGAACTGAATCTACAATTGCTGGTTTCCTCTGGAAACAGTAACACTGACCTTCCTCTAATCCTTTTGACCTACTATTGTAAGGCTGCTTAAAAACAGAAATAGAAACCACATGTTGTCAGTAAGGACATCCTTAATTTCTCATCCCAGGTAAAATAAAACTATATGCTTTGTGAAAGGGATCATAATTTTGCTCCTTTCCTGCAGCTGAGAAAGGATTATAATGTAGAGCAGCACTGGAAAATCACAGGCAGATAAAAATTGTGGCAACACTTTTTAGAACTGAAAAATAGCTATCCAAAAGATAGAAGTATGTGGGGATTTTTTAAAATATTCTCTGTGTGTGAGAGTGCTCCTGTGAACAGCTTCTCACTTATCTGTAAGTGAACAACCTCCCAAATAGAAAATTCCTGAAGGAATCCATAAGAAAACACTGAACAGCCATTGTTCACATTCATGGGGACACTTGATACCGCCAGCATTTTCCTCCTTGTTCTCCAGTGTCCCAGAGAGGCTGGTGGTGGCAGATGCAGGGGGAAGGCAGATGTTCTTTTGGGGATGGAGGAGCAGTGCAGCTTTAATGTGAACATAGGGACAGAGATCACCATTTGGTCATCCCAGTGTATTCCATGATAATTGTCTGTCTGATTTTTAGTTCACACAAACTAGATTGCCTTAAACCAAAAATAAACTGATCCAAGTGTTTGCTAGAGAGGAGGATGTGTCTGAACCAGCTGCCTTTTTAAAGCCATCTGAGCCATGCATGCAGTGGAGGAGCAATCCGACTGACTGTAAGCCAAAGCAAACCCCCAAAATTCCTGTAGCATAGATGTGAGGACTTCAGAAACTTGTGTTTCCACAGGGAAATCTCCCTTTTATGCAGGTTACTTTCTTATGTAGTCAGAGCCCAAAGTAAATTCTAGTTTGAAGGACTGGGTATCATCATAAATTAATTTTGTTTATGCATGTAAGTATCATCAACAAAGAAAGGAATAATTATATAGAAAAGCAGTTTTTAGAGAAGTCGGACTGCATAAGATGTCTTTACAGATAGTGTCCAAGTTGGAACAAAATCAGAATTTGCATGTACTCACAAATACTCTATCAGAAGGGTTCATGTGCTTAACACCTATAGAAGATTACATGATTAAAAAAAAAAAAAAAGTTTTGACTATTGCTTTTTAATAGCTAATTGGTATTTTTGCTAGTTTTCTAACCTTTTAGACCTCTTGCTTGTCATAACTGTGCCCCAGGCCCTTATCATGGCAGTTATGCGAAGGCATTTCTGGTGATGTAAAGGAATGCATTGCAAAATAATCTCTCAGGATTGAGTTAGATATTAGAGGAGCTTGCTTGTAGGGTTGGGGGCTGTACTAAATCAACTTTATTGAACCTTTGGGGATCTATTTCTTGGTATTATTCTGTATTTTCTTGTTAGTGATTCATGGTAAGATACTGTCTGGTGTCTTGTGTATCAAGTAGTTTGGATGATGGTCTGCCATCCCAAATATCAGGCAATTCTAGTGCTGAATTTCATCCCATGACAAGTCAGGACCAATTGCTCCAGGAGTCAGAGCAGAACTGCTGGTGCAGCCCTAGTTCAGAACAGCACAAAGATTATTTGAAACCGTGTTTCCAAGAAGTTCCTCACTTGGTCCAAAGTTCCTCATCTAGAGCAAATAGGTGTGCCTAGATACTTAAGTGTTTCTACTGTCTCTGTATCTGAGTGTTTAAAAAGTAACAATGAAACCAATGAAAATCAGATTTGAATGATTTTTTTTTTGTTATTTTTTACTTGGAGGCCTGTGATTATTTAAGGGATCAGTCTTGTTTTCAGGAATATGGAGCGACAGAAAATGACAACTTTTCAGAATTAGCATTGCTCGTAGGAATGGTTTTGGCTAGTAAGCTGAGGGCTGAGTTGTAAGAGGAAATGCATCTCAACTCTGAGGTCAGCTTTCTCCTGAAAGAAAAGTAAAACCCATTAGTTACATATAGCAAAACCTCTGTATTTCAGATTTTCAAGCCACAGAGCAGATTCAGGTGCTAAGTCTTTGTGTGTTGGTCCTACTGGAGAGCAAGAATTGGTTTTCCCACATCTCAGACTTTAGTATCCAAAAGATGTGTGTGCATGTGTCTGTTTATACAAAGTGGAAGGTGGTCACTAAGAAAGACTAAAATGTCCCCTATTATTAAGAAATTGTTATATAGGAAGGTACTGATTTGTATATTTCCCACAAGTCACCATTTATTTAGACAAATTCCACATTAAAACCAAATTTCAAGCAGTTGTTTTTTGAAAGTTACAATATTTGTCTATTTTTCTTCTTCAGGTTGTGCTTTAAAGTTGCGAGAAGCGATTGGTTTGGGGAAGAAACCTCTGCCAAGGTCATTTGATTTGCTGCATAACTTGCAGTTGTTCACTTACATCAGGAGGACCCTGCAGTGCACAGCAGTACTTTGAGATGACAGTTATTCTGATTTGGAATTTTGTGTACAATAATTAAACAGTCAGGTACCAGCAGACATGTGTTACCCTGAGATAACACACTCCTTGGAAGTATCATGAGGCAGAAGGTGAAATTAGGGCCTCCAATGACCTGAGAAACACATTATCTCACCACTGCACAAGCTTGAGGGCATATTGTTACTGTATACCAAACTCTAAGTGTTAGTTGCATCATGATTGATTGCACCATGTAAAACATATGTTAAAAACATGTTCGCCCTTGTGCATCATGCGATAATTATGTCTGACTCTGAAGGACAGATGTATCAGGTGTGAACTGATAGCAGCAGGAAGTATTGGGGGCCTTTTTTTTGCTGGGATATGCAAGCCTGGCAAAAAGTTATCTTGAGAAGGCCTTTAGCATCAGAGTCCCACAGCTTCAACAAAAACCAACATCCATAGATGAGAGAGTACTCGCATGCATCAGCTGAAGCGGAGCGTCCACAACCTCTGTGTATTTTGGCTATGTAACGCATTCTTATGAATAGATGCGTGCATCTGTGTTTGCATGCCCTGAGTGATCTTCACAGTGTTTATTTTTAACAAGCTATTATTTTTGTCCCCCCTTTTCATGCCCAGTGCTGTCAGTTGTTTCATTTTTCAGGCGACTGACAGGAAGCATTTTTTTTTTCGCTTGCCAAAGAGCCTGGCACTATCCCTGGGACATGGCTGGGCTGGTTAGTGCAGCCCTGGCAGACAAAGGGCTTTGTGCTGCTTGTGCCTTCTTGCCGCTCCACAGCCAGGCACCACATCAGACAGAAGAGAAGGTCTATCTTTAATCTGAGCTACTCGGGAAATCAAAGGGGATGGATTAAAACAAGAACGGTGACTGATTCCCGTAGGAGATTGCTTTCCTGTTCCATTTGGTATAACGAACAGGATAATCAAAGCAAGGTTACAAACCCCCTGTACCTTTTCTCTGAGGATTTTTGTGATGTCAATTCACAAGGTATTGCAGTAATTGAAGACACGTGTGATAATGATTTAAGAAATGTTTTCCTTTTTTACCTTAGAATAATTTACATATAGATTCTCTGGCAAGGTGCATGTCTTATGAGTCATCAGACTTGTAGTTAAACATCTTAAGCTCTATTATACCTGCAGCTGTTTGTTTCTTTGCATCTTAGTGTCCTTTGGCCTTTGCTAAAAATAGTTACAGTGCCGACAAAAGGGCTGCATTTCAAAGGTACGGTCGGATGTTTCTTTAACGTTTGAAAATCCAATAACAAAGCAACAATCCGGTTCATGCTCGAGTAAAAGAGCACAAGGAGAAAGGGAGATACTGTGGAAATAGACACCAGGTTTGGCTGGGCTGTAAGGTAACAACCTTCTGACTCATAGTAATTGCTCTTTCCTTTTAAAACTGCTGTGCTGCCAGGGCTCTTTTAACAAGGACCCCAGGAAGGACAGGAACGAGTTGCTGCTCATGTCCTGCCAGTGTGCTGCAGCCAAGCCCTCTTGCAGTCAGTAAACACAGGGTGGGCTGTCCCTGGGGCTTCCCCTGTGGCTCCACCTCAAAGCCCCTCTTTGGATGCCCTTGCTTAGTGCTTGGGGAACACAGCCGCAAGCATTTGCTGCATTTTCCCAGGAGAATCCCACAGAAACATTTCTACTAATGCAGCGACCCTGGGCCCCCGCCACCTCTCCTCATAGCTGGTGCCATATGAAAGCATATGTAGTGCTTTAATATGAAGAGGAGTGTCACATCCTTTATTGGCAGTACATCCTGAGTAAGTGAAGCATGCTGCTCTAATGGTTTTTAGGCAACTTGGTGGTGTTTGGTTTTTTTTTTTTCATTTTTTTTCTTTCTTTTTTACAATGAGGTTAAGGTGGCAGTGCAAAATCTAGTTAATTCTGTGTTGGCTTTCTTTGCACTTCAGTTGAATCCACACGGGATGATGATATTCAGCTCTGCGTTACTGCTATTTCTCACTTTAATGACCCTGGTAAATCTTTAATGATTGCCATCACTGTCAGAAGGGCACAAAGGGCCCTCGTCTGTCTTCATGCAACCTAAGAAAATATGCTCACAGATGTCAATTAAAGTAATGGTATTGGTGGTAGGTCACTTGTATTTTATGGACACCCACCTCTTCTTGCAAAAAAAGCAGTATAAAAATTCCGCTCGTAATCATTATATTCCCTAAAAAAAGCTCATGTAAATGTCGGAGGTTTTGTTTTGATTAAGCAGGGCAGCACATTCCAGGCAAAATGAATTGGGACAAGCACTTCACAGAAAAGGGCCTCTTCATTTCAGTAAGCCTGAGCATCTAAGATACAAGTGGTTTTTTTAAATTAGGTATTTTGAAGTGTGAAATTGTCATCCTGTAATACTTGCTTGAAAGTGTATGTTAGAGAAATTCATTTAACGTTAGAACCAAGATTTTTCCACCAGTTAAACATTGTTTCATCCTGAGTGATTTCTCTATCATGGTACAGCCTTTAAGACATAATTCTCTCAAATTATGGGGTATGCTAGTGCCCTGCGAGCTAGGAACTGGATATACAGATCTCCTGCTTTCATTAATAGCAGTTGCCTGCCTAATTCACTGAGCAGCACAGAGAAAATGTAGCCCCATGGGTCAGCATCAATGGATTCAATGAGGTCTTCACCCTCTAAAATTGTCATTAGTGGGAGTAATAGCTGGCTGTGGGCCCTAGTGCTTGCTACAGCTGCAGCAAGCTGATTCTCTGGAGACCTGAAGTCTGATGCAGAGGTGCTTAGGCCTATTTGGGAAAATTCCCATTCACCATTTGCTGCTGGCTGGAGATTTGGGGTCTGAAGAAGTCTGTAAACCTTTTTGAGAGTTAGACTTTCAGCCTAAAATTAAGCTTGCCTCCATGAACCATCAGCTGTATTTGACAGGTTGTGAAGGATGTCTAGCAGTTTTGGCCTTCCTCCCACTTATCCCGTATTACCAGTTCACATAAATGTAAGGATAAATCCTGACCTATTGCCACCTACCACCACCCCTCTCAAAATTAAATTTTCATGCCAAGCCAACCTAGGTCTTGAGGAGGGTGGCTCACTGCCCATCAGGAGGTTTCCCTACGTAGATTTTCATGACTAGTCCAGTTGCAAGGCTTGAGGACTCATTTGGCAGACAATTTGAGACACTGAGCTGCTGGAGCATGTCCGCAGAAGAGCAACAAAGCTGCTGAAGGGTTTGGAACATAAGTCTTATGAGAAGCAGGTGAAGGAGATGGGGTTATTTAGTCTACAGAAGAGAAGGATGAGGGGAGACCTTAATAACCTGAAGGGAGGATGTAAAGAGGTGAGGATCGGTCTGTTCAGTGAAGTTACATGTGATAGGACAAGAGGCCCAAGTTGTGTCAGAACAGATTTAGATTGGATGTTAGGAAGAATTTCTCTACTGAAGAAGTTATCAGATGTTGGAACAGGCTGCCCATGGCAGTGGTGGATTCACCATCCCTGGAGGTATTTATGAGTTGTATAGACATACTGCCTAAGCATATGGCTTAGTTAAGGCCTTGTCTGTGTTAAGTTATGATTGGACTCAAGGATCTTAGAGGTCTTTTCCAACCAAGTTATTCTGTGATTCTGTAGGTGAAGGTTTGTATCATCACCTCTAAAGCAGGGGCTTAGTGGTGCCACTGCTAAGAGATGATGGAGTGTGGGATTAGCTTAATCTGTTTCTGGAGTCAAAAAGTTTGGAGTTGGGTGTCTTTTTTCCCTATCATAATGTATTTAATTGCACACTGAAATCTAAATTTTCGTAGAACATGCTTTCCACATAAATTTCAAAACACTGCATCGCTAAACCTGATCAATGAAATGTGATTTTATATAGGAACCCAGCTTCCTATGCTGAACTTCAAAACAGAGGAAACTTGACATTTTTCTGTATGTGGCAGTTAATACCTTAATGCATACAAAATATGAGCGTGAAAGCAGGGAAGGGTGGATGACCTAGGAAAATACTGTGTGTTATTAGTCTTGTTTGAAAAAAAAACAGCATTCAAGCATTAATATTTGACAATCTGCATCATTATTTTATCCATAAAACATATATCCAGACTAGATTTTTATTACATTTCTAAGTTTGCAGTCTCTTTTGATTCTGGATTTTTTTTTCTGTAGTTATTTTCCACTAATTCATTTGATCTATGTTTTCCTTTAGACCTCTCTCTCTTTGTATAGATTACTGGAAAGGAGCTCAATTACTATTTTGTCTCTGATGTGGATATTTCTTTAGTGAAGGTTGTACAAAGACACGTCCTTCCTCAGGTTCCCTTTCAAACAGGGCTTCAAACACAAATAAAAAAAAAAAATCACCAAAAAACCAACTAATCTGAGTAGACCAAGACATGCTTAATTTCAGCTTTCATGAGAATGTGCTTGACATAATATCAATAGCAAGTGTTTCACCATGTTGAGTGGTACATGATTTGAGTAGTCCCAGGTCTGCTAATTCTATACTTGTAGATTTTATGTATTGCACTTTAAAAGAAATAGTAGGCTCTTGAAGTCTGTGTGATAACACTGAATTCAATTGCATTTCTAGGTTGCAAATTCCCTCTGTTAAATATGCATCTTTTGCTTGGCTGTGGGTTTTCCTTTCTGCACCTTGTATTTTTCTTCTGCAAATAAACATATCGCAAAACTTCACAGTCTTATCATAAGAGTATTCTTGTGGGAATACCTTTTTCACACATGTTTTAGCCATGAAATAGTCCCTTAGTTAAAATTTTCACTGAACATATTTTAACCTGCTGGGTCAGATATGAATTACAGAAAGACCCTTTACCCTACTTTGATTGCTGGGTGAGTTCTGTGAGAATTTATGAGTAACAGTATTAATTAGTTGGGCTATGCATTTTATTAGATATCATTTTCCAGTAATATAATTCTTGAAATTTGAAAGATAAAAATTAAACTACTTGGAATTTATTCTAAAGTCAAGGCTGTGCCTTTTTAGTCTTTCTCTGTAGGTATATTTTAATGTAAGAATATAATTATTTGCATCCATTTCCATTTTATGTTGTAATATTTTCCTCACATTATTTTGTCTTGAAACACTTCTGAGATGAGCATCTGATCGATATAGTGCTTCTTGCTTGAGGAAAAGAGGGGTGCACAGCTAACCTTTCCCCAGATAGTTACTATATAAATACTAGATTAGGATATTTATTTTTTAAAAAAAAAAGTTTTGGACTTCAAGGTGTTAAACATACAAATCCCTCAGAGGTAGCCTGCCTTTGCCTTCAAAGTTCGGCCTTGACTGTTCTGCAGGATCCGTGTTCATTCTGCATAATCTTCTAAAGGAAGAATCTTGCTGTTACCCCATTTTAGTGCAATTTACAGCTCTGTAAACTGGATGGAAAGCACAATAAAACATCAGCTCTTTCCATCCTTCAGATGGCAGGTGGTGATAGAAGCTCTGCTGCACTCGTACTTTGTGGGACCAGGAATTGCCACGCTTCAGGGAAAATGTCACCTGTTTTTCAAAATATCAAATTCAAATCTGACTGAAAAGCTGAATATGCTAAATGACTGGTGGGTGTGGGGGAGAAGATGCTTTAATATTACATAAATTAAGGAGGACCCAAGTGGTTTGTACAAGCTGAAAGCTGAAGCTTGCATTCCCAGCTACTTGGCTGGTCTGAAATCCCTCAGCCCAGGGGACTCCGTGAGCCTCAGTAAAGGATTGATGTGCAACAGACTCTGTCAGGCAGCCAACACCTCAGGTGCCATTTCATGCTTCTACTGTAGGTTATATTTGCTTATGGATCTTAGTTGTGCAACTGAGAAGCCTGAGCATGTCTACAAGCGTTTGGGATTTTATAATTGAATTTCAAAGTTGCTAACAAGATAGGACTCTCTCGTTGTAGCTTTTGTGTTATGGTGAAGGTATGCCTGAACAGTAATAGCAGTTGCATGTGAAAATTAAAGAAGAGAAAGAGTTTCTATCTGATTTGTTTACAAATGATCTTTAAAGGATAATTTCCTTAAAAACATCAAATAAGTTGAGAACCAACAGATTTATGCGTGTATATATTAGCAAATGTTGACATCTATCTTGTCTAATTCATTATTTCTCCTTTTCCAGCCATCAGAAGTTCTTGATTTACTAAATTTCTTGAAGATATGTAAAACTCATAATGTAAAGGAAAGCCCAAATGCACCAGCTCTTCGCTCAACTTTTATATTTTTTTCTTCATAGAAAACACATAATATTGAATTTTGTAGTTGATTTTAGAGTTTGTATTTCATATTTATAATCTGAATCCCTGTATTTACTATTCATGCTGAAGAACCTGAGGATAAGAAGTTAATGAGAACATTTCATCATCATTTTTTCATGTCTTTAAAACTCATTTTGAGTTGAAAGTGTGAAAGATGTCAGCTTACTGGTACTTGATGTTGTAACTCAGCCACACTTTAAATCAAAACTGCTGCCAGAATGAGCCGTCTTCCTTTGCTTCCTCTTCTGTTCCAACAAAACTGCTTATGACACTGAGTGATGATTTTTTTCAGTCTTGTTAAATTTGAGTGCTTTACAGACAGATTATAGAGGCTTTTGAAAGAGAGGTCTCTTGATCGTATAGATCTTTTTTTTTCTATTACAATCTACCATGAACTTCAGCCAGAGTAGCTCTTGAGTTGCAATTTGCCAGCAGGTATTATAAGCATGGTGTATGGCTGAGCAATTATTGCAGATGACTGTGTTTGGAAAGGTAACTGTAAAGATTCCACCAGTCTTTGGGCATTCATTCTAAAACATTGTAGGCTCTATAATGACGGTTAATTTTTATCTGTACTTCCAAGAAATATTTAAGAATATTTAACTATTTATGCTAACTGGTTTTAAAGGTTTTTTTCCAGCTGAGAGCTGGAGGGGGGGAGGGGGGGAAACCGCTTGATACCTACTGGAATTTTAAATTGTGAAGCTTTGAGTTTTAACAGACATCAGCTGTAAGGGACCTTTCCCAGGGCATACACTGCTTCCTGAAGTCACCTACAGATTTTGACCTACTGGCTCCTACTGTTGCTGTCAAAAGTGGCTAACAGATTAGTGAAACCCTTAATCTCCTCCAGTGTTTCTCTGTTTTATTTAAGTAGTGCTGGAAGGAATTCATAGAGGGCAGTGAAATGAAATTTGTGCTTAAATGTATATGGAGCAGATGATCTGTCCATCCTTCTGGACTAAAGCTCAGCCATTTAAATGTTTCTGTTAATGGGAGACTGGATTGATCCTGTAGATCCCTTCTAGCTTTGTATTGAATTTAAGAGGGATGAACATTTGTTAAAGCTGCCTTTTTTGTTTTGTTTGCTTTGTTTTTTTTAATTACAGATGCACTTATTTTTGTAATCTCTGTAATTTTCCCTCACAAGATTATTATCTGACGTATAATTATGTGTGTTATTTGTTTTCCTACATACGGTTTTGCTGGATGTGGGATTGGAGATTTGCTAATTGTTTGGCCCTTATAAATATGTAAGAATCCATTTCTTTCCTTATCATCACCTCACCAGCATCCCAGCACAAACGAGCATAGACCTCATGAGTGCATTTTAATTGCAAGTGGTAGTAATATCATTTAGGTTTTCTTGGACAATGGGGTCCTGTACGATGATTATTTTTAGCAAAGATGTTTCATGCACAGGATTCCTGAGTTTGTAAGTGTCATTATGAATTCAGATGTTTTCACCTTTAGCACTAGGGGTTGAGAAAATGCCGATAGTTGTGATAAATGTTTAGGACAGGAAGATAATGAAAGGTGTTGAGTTCTTTACGTGCAAGCTGCTCTCTGTGCCTACTTGTATATTATTACTTACGTGTCCTCTTTATTTCTATGTTAATTTTGTAGGGCTGATGATGTGATGACAGAAAAACATCTGCTCTGTGTCCATCAACTTGTTGTTTTTTGTTTGTTTGTTTTTTAATCCTTTCCCCTGCTTCCTCCCCTTGACATAAGACTCAATTCACTTTATTTCTCAGACCTCCTCACTTTATTTGTGCATGTGTAAGAAAGATGAACTCCCCTGGAAGTATGCTTAGGAATACATTAAAATCTAAGTGTTTATACCCTGGTGCAGCATATTCCACTTTGGGAAACAAAGTGAACTTCACAGGCCTAACCCTGATGTTAATGCAAAACCATGGTCACATTTCTTCTTGCAGAGAATACTCTGTCAAAATACACAATTACTGCCCCTAGATTGCTCTTAATCTTTTCATGACACCTCAGCTGGCCTAAAAAAATCTTGTGAGAGGTCTTGTGTCCACAGCTTAGAAGCTTTTGCATAAAGTTTGTCTCACTTACTTTCTGATATTTCTTTAATAGATATATCCACATGTTCAATTTCCACAACTATTCTCTACTACTAAACTTCTACTAAATTTTTTAAGATCAGCTAGTCAGCTGATAACACTGACATCCAGCTGGTCTTGTTTTATAGAATTACATCAAGTTCTTATTTGTCTGCCTAAGTAGACCCTAAGTAGACCCTAAATCCATCGCATACATTCTTTGGAGCTGTTATTGAAAATGTTTTAACTGATTAAAATCATAAAATGATTTAGGCTGTAAGTAACCTTCAAAGGTCATCTAGTTCAACCCCTCCGCAGTGATCTGGGACCTCTTTGACTAGACCAGGTTGCCCAGAACCCCATCTATCACCTCTAACTATGACTGTTTCCAGGGATGAAGTATCTGTCACCTCTCTGGGCAACTTATTCCAGTCTCTCAATACCCCCATCATAAAAAAATTCTTCCTAACATCTACTCCGAATCTGCTCTCATTTAGTTTAAAATCATTACCCCTTGCCCTGTCTTGTCTTTTCCCATCTCTTTTTATAAGCTCTTTTTCGGTACCAGAAGGCTGTTATAAGGTCTCCCTGGAGCCTTCTCTTCTCCTGGCTGAATAACCCAACTCTCAGTCTGTCTTCATAGGAAAGGTGCTCCAGATTCCTGATCGTCTTTGTTGCCCTCCTCTGGACTCATTCCAACAGCTCCATGTCCTTCCTGTATTGGGGGTTTCAGAACTGGACACAGAACTACAGGTAGAGTCTCATCAGAGGACATTGGAGGGAGAGATTCACCTCCCTCAACCTGCTGGTGACGTTTCTTTCAATGCAGCCCAGCATATTTAAACCCAGGCTTAAGTGGCTTTACACTTCCCTACTAATTATTAATATACCAGTAGATAGGCACCTTAATCTTTTTCATATCACTACAAGTCTTCAAGAACTCAAATGTGCCTTTATGTCTCAGTACAACAAATACTCCAGAACACTATCTTGTATCATTACAATTTTATCTTTTTTGTTATGCACCAGCAGTGTTTGGTAGGCTAAGCATTTGTTTCTCTGTGATATCTGAAGTATTAAATAGATGATGTGTGCTTGTTTCAAAGATAGTATTTGCAGTGCTTCTACTCTTTTAGCTTTATCTCTTTGGTGCAGCTTTGGAAGAATGAATTGATACGGACTATTTAACAACCAAAATCTGAAACTCAATTTGTATTGTAGACTTTATATCAGTGCTGGAGGAATGGGAACCAAAAAGAATTCACCTTGATAGCCTGATCATAAGAAATGATCACAGATTTTGGTGGCAAGAAAAAATCCAAAAGCCTCAATCTGAATTTGTATTGTTTTAGGATATGTGGCACCACTGAGAAACAATAAATTATGTGTTTGCAAAGTAAATTAGAGCTTGTAATAAAACATTAACCTTAAAGTCTCTCTTTGAACAGATATTAATAGAAGCAAACTTTCTGAATTTTTTTAATGGCTCTTTTACTTCTTGTGTAGGATGCTTGGATCAAAGGAATTAAGGACATAAATCACTATAATTTGAACTGGAGATAATGAGGGTTATACCCACTTACAATAGAGATGGTTTTGGCCTGGTGTCTTTGTAATCATTCTATACACAAGTCTGAAGAGGAGTGAAATTATCCTAATTGCTTTCTTTACTATTTGATTTACTAGGTTCTAAATTAGGAAATATGTTGTCTTCCCTTTTTCCCCAGATCTTCTTAATGGCTGTTTTTGTACTTCATAGAGTAAAATTGTTACTATTATTAAAACGAGAAATACTTTTCAGCACCTCACCTTCAAGACAGCTTGGGGAAATTTTCCTTTTCATCTTCTCTCTGTTTTTTTCACCCTTATGTAAACTTGGATTTACACTCCATCTCACGCTGGCAATCTGCCACGTCCTTCTGTGTTCTCTCTTACTTGTCCCTTTGTTTCGCTGCTATCTTCTGATGCCTTTTTCAGTAAAGTTAACAAGCTTTTGCTTACAATACAGCTAAGTTTGGTCCATTGAGTGATCCAAATGTTATTATCTGTGTCTGGAATGACCTCTTCTTTAACATTGCAATTAGCATTGTAGCTGGTTAGAAAATTAAATTTTTTCATTAAGAATGTTTCAAAAAAAATGAGTTTCTTGAAAATGCTTCCATAGAACATCATAGAAGTATTCCCATTTTCTCTCTAGAAGGTTTCAAACAAAGCTAGAGGGTTTTTATTGTTGTGTTGAAACAAAAACAAACAAAAAACAGTGAGAGAAATTGAATTAGATGGGGTTTCTTAAATGCAGCAGTCATAACAAGTGTAAAAATACTTTTATATTCAAAAGTATAGAAGTCACTATTATATTTTAAACAATCACAATGGGTGACAGTAGTGTGCCTTGCCTACTATAGACTGATTTTGGTTTTCCTAAGGAAAATTGCCCTGTTGAAAACCTGTATGAATTAGTTTTATTTCTCAAGTTTTGGCAAGAAATTTTATCAAAATGCTTAAAATGTTCCTTCATCACAGTGGTCTATTAATTTCAAAGCACATCACAAATTAAATTCCTAATACAGGACATCTGGATGATTGTAGTCACCTCATCTTATAGTTTCTATGGCTAGAGATTTGTGAACTATGACTAAGTTTTATATAAAACTGGCAATTATTTGGGAGGGGTACAGCAACTCTAAGGACTCTGTAAATGATGTCCTTCTCCTTTACTTCATCTTTCCACTGTGGGAAGTAGGCTCTATTAAACCTTACATAGTACACCCCAAATCAAGTACAATTTTTTTTAAACATTTGCTTTTAAAACAATCTGTGAAGTTTGAAATTAAAATGGGTTTTCTTAGTCGATCTGTGCAGTAGTATAGATGCAATAAGGGAAATAACCTAGTGGGCTGGCAGAGGAAAGATCCTCTCTCTTGAGGAATATGGTGTCAAACCAGCCTGGTGGTACTGGAGGAGAATCGGGTGGGAATGGTCTCATAATTCCTTCCATAGAATTATAGAATGGTTTGGGTTGGAAGGGGCCTTCAAAATCATCTACTTCCAACCCCCTTCATATGGGCAGGAACACTTCCCACTAGGTCAGGTTGCTCAAAGCCCCATCCACACTGGCCTTGCACACTGCCAAGGAGGGGCTCAACAGCTCCTTGGGAATCTGTTCCAGAGCCTCACCACCCTCACAATAAAGACTTTCTTCCTTAAAACCTATTCTAAATCTGTTCTCTTTCAGGATGAAACCTTCATCCCTCATTCTATTGCTACAAGCCCTTGTAAAAAGCCCCTTCCCAGCTTTCCTGTAGGCCCCTTCAAGCACTGAAAGGTCACTATGAAATCTCCTCAGAGCCTTCTCTTCTCCAGACCCCAACTCTCTGAGTCCACACTCGACATAGTCATCACTCCAGTGCAGAGTGGAAAAAGAGCAGTATTGCTATTCCCAAGTGTCAACACTTTCACTCTCTGCAGAAGATAATGCAGCATATTATTTCTTCAGATATAAAAAAAAAGAAAAAACTTTCCAATCATCCATAAGTGATCTGGTTGAAAGGCCATCATAGTAGGCTGCACGTGCCTTCTGCAGAAAGAAATCTAAACCAGAAAACACTGCACCTTAGCTTTATCTGAGCAGGCTGGGGGGATCAGAATACTGATCCTGTTTGTTAACTAAGCTCTGGTACATAGGTATATTCTGAGGAAAAAATCCCAAACCAGCTACCTGCTACACTCTTCCTTTCTGTGTCTGATTCAAGCACATAAACTGAATTAAGCCCATTTATATAAACTGTTACAGACAAGCTGACAATGCAGCCTTACTGATGCTAGTACTGAAGATGGTGTTTGTCATCCACCTGTTTATTTTCCATAACATTTAATACACTTGAGAGTCATTATAGCACAAGCTAGCATTGTCAGCCTTCAGATGAGGTTTTGTCTCTTCCTAGCCTTTGCTGTGTTTAAAAAGCTGTGCAAATACCCATTGGTTCTCAGAGCATCACTGTGAAAAAGCATAGAGAGAAATTTCTGGACTGCTTCATAGATGGAAAAATGATGTTGTGCAAGAAAGGAGCTGCTGAAGGTCATGTGCCCAGCCAGTGACAGAAACTGGATCAGAACTCATGACTTGGCTCTTAAATTTATTTCCTTTTTGGTTTTGTCCACATTTTTTCTTTGACCTCCAAAATCAATGTGGTTGTGGATAAAGTAGGTCAAAGAGACCGAAGCATTTTCAAAATAGCTGAGGAACCTGCTACTAACCCTTCAGTACTTAAGTAACATTCAGTTACTTATTCAGAGACTTAATGCTATATCTTTAGTATTTATGCTATAGCAGGGCTTTGTAACCCAACAAGTAGGAAACACATTGCATTGAAGTATGTCCATAATTTAAATAAGTAGTTCATGCCCTGAAACAATGCAGCTTCGGTCATAGTGACTGTTTTGGATCCATAGTAATTTCCAATGTTCTGGTCTGGACCAGGAGAGCCCTGTTTGTCATTCTCAGCTTTTCTTCAGATGTCCTTTGTGACATTGGGGAATTAATATTCTGCTTTTCTATAATTTTTCCCCCTATCAAAAAAAAAAAAAAAAAAAAAAAAAAAGAAAAGAAAAAAAAGAAAAAAAAAGGGAAAAAAAAAGAAAAAGAAAAAAAAAAAAGAAAAAAAAAGGTCTGGGTTAGGGTCTCTGATGGTGTGATCACAAGCAGACAAGCTTGAAAAATGTAGTTTTTAAGGAAAATAAACCAGTAAAGGAGGGACACTAATGCCAGCCACTATTTAGGTCTGCTATTTTTCCTTCATTTTATGTCATCCCATAGAGAACTGCAAAGGCCCACCTCTAGTTTCTCTTTCTAGCCTGGATAATTCAGACCTCTGCATGCTACTGACATGTGATGCTTTAATGATATTGCAGTTTTGAACTAAATACCAACATATTTTTTTTAATGTGATTGGGATCGGTGAAGTCTGCTTCAGTAGTTCAGCAACAAAAGCAAAATCTGCCAAATTATTCAAAAATAATTAGAACAGATGGCAAAAGATGGCATCTCAACTGCTCCAGAAAGAAACAACTAACATACTGCCTGTGTTTCATAGTATAAATGTAGACTGGAATATAAGCAGTAAGGCACTTTTTATAAATGTATTGACAATTTTTGTTTCCTACAGACAGGATTATTTTTAGTTGTTTTAGTAGACAAATTGTAATGTAACTTTTCAGACAACTTTCACAAACAAAATCAAATAACACAGATGATTGTAGCACCTGTATTCCTTAATTTGCAGTTGTTTAGCATGACCATCAAGACAGAAATAAATTGCCACAAATGAGTCTAATGCCTATTATGCATTTTTTTTTTTTCACAGAAGTAATTTTTGGTTCTCTCAGCCTCAAAACTTACGTAAATGTCTGGCCAAGTGAGTTGACTTGCAACAAGAAGTCTTGTGAGGAATCACACTGTGCAATCTGAAGTAACTCTTCAGTCCCTTTTGGCTTGTCAGATCTTTCCAACCTCCTGCTGCAAGGTAAAAGTTGATCAGCATCTGTGAAGAGGCTCTCCATCACCTCATGGCCAGAAATGGCCTCCTTAATCATCACTTGGAGGGCATTTCAGTTCTACAAGAGTCAGGAGTTTAAAGCTATGAAATAGGAGGAAGGGAAGAAAAAGATTTTTTTCTATCAGCTTAATGGCTTTAAAGTTCACTTCAATAATATTTTCAGGCTTAGAGGGTCAGGTAGAGGTAGTAATTCCCAAGGTGAGTGGTGAGTGAAAATGAGAAAGAGGCAGATGAGCTTTTCACTTCATTGCTAACTTTTAGGAACTACAGTTCTAAGGAAAGCAGCAAACACAAGATCTACCACAAAAAATGGTGGTGGTGTCAGCAATATACAGATTCCATTGGTTCCAGTACTCTTTCAACCAAGAAGTGTAGAAGAAACCTCATTTTATTTATAGGATAGATGTAGGTGAAAAGATAAATTCTGCTTACTGCTGAATCCTGTTTGTAGAGATGAGGAAATCATGCCATCACTGGCATTTATAGCTTAGGGACAGATTTAAGTTACTAAGTCCCTACACACACTCTCAAGCTGAAGAAAGATAAAAAGAGTTAGAAATTGGCAGTTCAAAATTGAGCAGACAAGCTCTTGTGTTTTGAAGAGCTGCATTGTAGGAATTGGTGATATCATGAATGGAGCCAGCAACTACTTTATGAGCTCCTTTCTATGCTGGGAACACTGGAAGTGGAGATGAATGTAATTTTAAAAATTTTATTTTAAAATAAAGGGGTTCAGGAGCTCTAAAAATGTTGTTGGTAAGCTGAGTTTGTTAGCTTAGTGAAAAGCTTAATATATCTTTCTTAATGCAAATAGATAATGTGCCAGAATAGGCCAAAGGGCTCAGGTGAATATTATCAATCTCTAGCTCAGGCCTTTAATAATGAAAGAGGAGGTGAAAAATGCAATGCTGTAGGGGGGAGGATAGGAAAAGCAAATTTTAACCAGTTTCTAGTTGTTCTCTAATTCTGGTGGTACTTTGGCTAATTTGGGCTGGTTAATGAAGCAGACCACTGCTATCTGTACTGCTCCAAAACGTCTGTCCTCTGAAGGAAAAACACTTGAAAAATGTCAAAATGAATGTTGCAGGGATGTGTGATACTTTCAGTCTGAAAATTTAGATCTTAAATAGAATATGCAGTGAAATTGGGAACAAGGGAGAGTTAAACCTGTTACAGGGAAGAGCCCTTTCAAGGTCCTGTTATGAACTTCATTCAACAAACCAGGAGCTGCATAGCATGCTCATAGTGTACACAGTGCTATGTACAGAAACTTGTTGGGGTGAAGAGCTGCTTATGAGCTGCTTATGGAAAAATGGAGCAGTGAAGCTGAGTGTTTGGCAGGGCAATGAGAGCACATTTCCCAGGTATGCCTGCCAGAGGCCCTTGTGTTCCCAGTTTGCTTTGAATCAAGCACAGCTGGAAGCATAACCCAGATCATTCACATTGCAGGTGGGTGTTTTATCATCAGCAACACAAAAGCTGCTGTATGGTCCGAAATGACCCCTCAGTCAAATGTCAAAACTTTGAAATATTTTCTTAAAAGGTATCTTTTTTTTTTTTTCTATTTTTTTTCCAAGATTATTCTGCAAGACATGGAAACAGAAACAAATTGCTTCTGGCTGCTGTTTTTTTCACCTGAAAATCTGTGAAGTTCAGCAAGGCAGTTCTGAGTGGCCATCTGTACAGTCAAGCACCTGGGAGGTAGCACGGGAGCTCTGAGAGTAACCTGCTCCCCTGGCAGGTCTCCAGTATTTGGAGGGCTGGTGTAAAGGTGGAGGCCTGGGCTCAAGCTAAGATATACTGAGCACCACAGGTAATGAACTCTTTTCAGAAGAAAATGCTTAATGGAGGATGGAGGGTATGAAAAAGCACCTGGACTTAATCTCTCATCTCTCCTCAGGACTCTCAGGTGTTTCCCAGCATGGTGGTCATTGTGTTTTGGGGATGAGAAATATTTTGGGTGGTCTGGTTCATGTTCACTGCTTCTTCTGGGAGGCTAGAGGAAGAATACCCCAGACTAAGAGTCAGCATCAGCAGGGATACTCATATTTACTTCTTTCGTTGGTGAAGTCTACTAGACTAAAACTGAGGTCCAGGGTTGGGTGCAGCAACTGGCTTGGGAGACAACTGATGTTGCAGAAAGGTTCAGAAGGACCAGAGAACATAGTAGACATGGTAAGAAGTCTTCATTCATTTTTGGAGCTGGTTGACTTCTATGTGTGAGAGTGAAGTGCCACCATCTTATCCTTAGGGTTGCTAGGAGATGCTCTAATATGAGTTTGGTGTATTTTATGGCATTAGGACTGTCACAAACTTATTTCTATGACTTAAACTGAAAGAAGCTCAGGTGAAAAGGGTTTCAGGTGGCATTATCAGGAAAAAAGGTGGAAATTCGTCTTATAGGGCCACTGTTAGACACTGTGATGTGCTATGGACACAGTGCTATGTCCTTGTGCTATGGACAGAGACAGATTTAGGGGATAGTGCTGAGCAGAGTACCCAGGCTAAGGGAAAATGCTCATTGTTGTTACTTAGAGGGGCTGCAGGTCAGTCCAAAATTTAGGGCTGGGTTGTGTGAGGCCCTGAAAAACAAAAGGGGAGAAATTGCAGATCCTCACAGTTGGAGTAAGATTAATCTGACTGCGTTTAAATTCTGTACTATTTAACTTAACATGAATAAGTTGATGCTGAATTATGTGTGGAGTAGGACAGCTGCATCACTGACTGCACTTTTGCAGTGAGTACCACTAACTGCACTTTTGCTTTCCAACGTAGCAGCTTTAGTTGAGCTTGGTCCCAGAGGTAAATTTAAGGCTCTGGAGACACCATGTGAAATAATGTGCTGTATACACAAACCATGCTGCCAGGTTGAGGTTTTTTGTTTTGTTTTTTATGGTGTTCAATTTTTTTATTATCATAATTGAAAACTGCCTGCATTGTTTCTTGAAACCTGGAGTGAGGCAAGACAGTTACCAAAGTAACATCATCTGTGTATTTCACCAAGTCTCCACAATGAAATTGCCTTGCCCTTAACATGTTAAAAGGGTAGTGAAATGGAACTTTACTCTGAGAAGAAAATAAGTGCAGGTTGCAAGTAGGACAGGATTTTGTGCCATTAAGTGGATTATACCCCATCAGGGTACTCCAGATTTTACAGACACAAATCTGAATATAACATATGGCCTCAGCCCTGGGCCAGAGTCCTATTTGAATTATTTCAAGCTTGTACGTGGAAAGCTGTGCTCCAAACATGAATCCAATTACCAGATGCAGTCAGGCAATTGAACAGCTACAGAAGAAAATACTCTAATAGACAGGGGGGAGGGAAGCAGGGGGAGGAGTGGGGAGAGGACTATGATTTGTGTGGTAATCAAGAAGGGAAGGTCAATTGTAACAGAACAGGCTGGTTTAGAAGACAAAGCTAATGCAGGATGCCTTCCACTCCGTTGTGGGATGCTATCAATAGATCTGCTGCTTTCATTACAAAAAATGTCACTAACTGACAAGATGAATATAGGCAGGGAAAGAAGGGCTTTTGATGGATCAGGTGATTAAAACCCAGGCTGCAGATGAGCAATTAGCAAACGCCAAACTGATGACCTGTACAGGAACTTAAGTACATGAAGGGAGGAACGGAAAAGGTGCAGCAGTGCACACATACACACACGCAGCTGGTTTTGATTGATGTCACTGAAGAGGCTTTTAAACATGTTTTCTACTACTGTGGGCTACTGAATAGAAACACCAAAAATGCCTATTGTCCCCGGAAAGCACATGCTTTAGTTAACAATTTTATTGTGATTTCAGCAGCTAGTGTTCTGCTTTTCTAGAGGCAGCAGGACTAGAAATGCTCACCCTTTGTATGATGACTGTGCACAATAGCTGTTCAGAGCCTGGTTGAAGTGTCTGCTGTGTCAGTGCACAAATGCACCCATTATACATTTCAGCTGCTCATTTTCTGACAGCAGCCTGGGCAGCTGACACCCACATTCCTAGGAAATTGCTTACTTTATTCCCTCTTCTTCATCCCCCAAGATGAGGGCTTTTGAAAAATCTGAGGGTATGCTTTCTGCTAGGATTGAGAAATAGCATTTGAACATTCAGTGAATTCCTCTAGCCTACAGATCAGGTTATAAATCAGAAAGAAAAAGGTTTTGGATACTTATGTTTGTTTTATTGCTGCTTACACAATGCTATATGTGATTCTTGAGATATGGCAAATGAGATAAGAGTTTTATCAGTTTTAAAATACTGGCATTAATCAATTAAGAAAACTGATTTTCACAAAGCTTTTAGAGAAGTGCATATCCAGTTTACAGTTGAAAAAATACTTTGGATTTCTGCAACAATTTCTGGGATTTTAATTGTGTCTTTCTTAATACAAAGCCCCAAACTACAAGATTTGGGAAGAACACAGGAAAACCTACAGGTTTTGTTAGAAACATCTGCATTTTCATTTCAAAAGAACCAGCTTTTAAAAACCTGTTATAATGAAATGTCAAAAGCTATTTATTCTATAAAAGCATATGGTGTTAATGTATCAGCACTGATAAATCCATCATGGCTTAATCTGTTGTGCTCAGTGTGGTAACGGGACAAGAAACAGCCATCTGTTTACCATATTTGATTGCTGTTTCTTTGCACAAATACAGTCCTGCTTCCAGCACTTAAGAATGATTAACTGGAACTTAGGGAGCTTGCTGTGGTGTACCCACTGAGTAATTACTGGAGAAAGCTATCACAAGAGCATCTGAACATAGGGGCAAATTGTTATAACTACATTTGTGACAAGTTTAAGGTCTAGCAAATCTCTCTATCCATGTGCCATAAGGGAAAGAAAAAAGGGCAGATCACAGTCTGTAAAGGACAGGGATGTCTATTACAGATATTTTCCAAAGCCTGCTCTGCAAAAGCTTGAAAGGCCTCATTTCTTGTCCCTCCAAGCCCCCGAGGCAAAACAGCCCTTGATTAAAAAGGGGGGGAAATTTTAATTGCTCTCTCTTTCACATTCCTAGCTCAGTAATTTATTTTTCCAGTAGTTATGCAGGATCAGGGGAGGGGGCTTTATGCCCCCATCAAGAAGCCATGGGACTAAGGCAGTGGTGGGGCTGAGGCACAGGCAGGAGAAAAGCTTCCGTCCCACAGCTTTAATGTGTTTTTGTATTTAATATGTTAAAAGGGGCTTGTTATCCAAAGTCTTTCTTGAAATTACTTGTTTGGAGACACCCACTCCTCAAACTGAACTTCCTTGCACCCTTATCCTGTCCAGTGATTTTATTCAGCCGAATGTTTGTTTACAGAAGGGTAGATTAAATGTACAATGAAAGAGAACTGATTTAGCTGAACAGGCTAAGATATTCAGAACAGGTCCAGTGTGCCTCTTCAAGAACCAATTTTATCCTATTTTATGTTTTGAAGTGGGATTTGAGGTTTTCTTAGAACTACTTATGGTACTTTGAGCAATTTTCTTTTGATTATCTATAACTCTTACCCTACTCTTTTGCAGCATTATACTACCTTCTCTCCCTCTGACCAAAGACCTCAGCTGTCATCCTTTTCCCCACCTTCTCACTCTAAGGGAACATTAAAATGAAACTTCATCTTGCCCGTCACTGGGCTTTCCTCCAAAAAAAGACTTAACTGTGACTCTAGAGTTATAGTGGTCTGAAACAAAAATTAAGTTATCTTAAATGCATGATGAAGCTTTTTGAAGTGCTTTGGGATACATAAGAGATTCCAGGTGTCATACAACTAATGTACATGCATTTTCTTGCTCTGATAATGGTCAGCTCTACCTCAGACTTGTTCTCTCCGTGGTCACTTACACAGAGTTCTTGAAGCAGGAGTAGCATACATCACCCAAATGGCAGAGCTCTTAGAGTTGCAACTGTTCCTAAGGGGACTGTTCTGATGTTATTTTGAGAAATAAGACCCATTATTGTGCACTTATGCCCACATAAAGTGACTTTGAAGGTGGTGGTGAAGATTCTCTGGTGCTCCTCAGCTGTGTAACCAGCTGCATGCCAGAGCACACCTTAACAAACCTGGGTGAGCAGACAAAAGAAAAAAGACGATTTTTATATAGTTGTTGATTGTGATGCTTCTTTGGAAAAAGGTGAAAAAGCAAATCTTTCCTTCACAAGTTCCCTGGGTAAGGATCCTCCTTGACAACAGAGACTACTGTCCAAAGCAGTCAACCAAATATTGAGCCCCAAGCAGTGCAACTACATGCTGGTCCAGAGCCTTTGCCCTGAATAGGGTAAAGATTTGAGGTCAACATAGCAGTTCACAGAATGACAGCAGAAAGGTAGCAAGCATTCAAACTGGGTGGAAAAAAAGAACTGTTGCAGTGAGTTTTGCCAAGAGCAAGTAGATAGAACTTTCACAATAGAAGAAACACTCATGATTTCCAGTTCAGAGGAATTTGCCCTAGTTGCTCATTTGTAGCCAGATAAGGCTTTGTGTGTTGGACTGGCTGTGTGGGGATGTGGCTCAGCCAGCAGTCTGAGGCCAGGGCAAGAACCATTGCCTTTGGTTTGGGAACAAATCAAAGTTACAAGATAAAACCAAGCAGGCAAAAACTCAGAAAGAAAAAGGAGAGATGTTAAACAAATCTTCCCTTGCTTCCTTTGTCTTTCTCAGGGGGGTTCTTACTGCCAATTTTCAGCCTATTCAGTTACTAAAACACTGTTTCCTAGGGATCTGGTTTAACTTCTCTCAATGCAGTTGTCTCCCAGCACCTTGAAAAACCTTTTGCTCTTGCCATCCCCTACTCCATGGCACTACTTATTTCCCAGCTTGCTCCTCAAGGAAAGGCACAATCTGCGTTTTTCTTCCTAAAGGGAGGAATATAACATGTAGGCACACAAGACAAATATATCAGTTAACTGATGTTTCATAAGTAGGTTTACTTGATTAGCTTTCTAGTTCCTTTTCCTCAGCAGAAGGAGCCCATCCAGGTTCAAATATTGGCTTGCTCTTGGGGACAAAAGCAAGTCAGCCTGTATGAAAGGATCACCAGAAGTGAAACTGTGCATTGTCAATGTAACTTCAAACCTTTAAGCCTGGTGAAAAGGCTTAAAGTGAAAAGATCCCCTTGAAAATATTTCAAGTGTTTCATTCTAGTTTAGGATCTGTTGTAAGAACAACAGACGTAAAAAAGATGGAGAGGTGCCAGACAGTTTCCTGTGGCAAAATCAAGACCAAGTCTTGATTATTTTGGAGTAACCAGATCCCTTTAAATCAACTTTAAATCTCCCTTTTAAATCAACTTAATGCTACAGTAGATGCTTCTTTCAGCATCCAGATGTATTTTTATTTCTTCACACATTTTTTGAGTAAAGGTTAAATTATTTTTATGTATCTGGTGACAGAATTCATGTGTGATCTAGAAGAATTGAGAAGATGGTTGCCCTAGGCTACTGCTCTTTCTGCCTCGTGGTAAGCTCTTTGCATTCAAAGTATCTGAATTTTCTTTCCAGGCCATAACTCGTTGCAGTACTAATTACTTTTTTGCTTTAAGAGCTGGGGTCACCACTACAGAGTGATTGTGTTGTTGCTCTTTACCTTGACTGAGAAGTGGTGACTTTTGTTTGCTGCTGTTGACTGGATTTGTGCCAGAGCCATACAGCAAATTAAATATTATATATCTCCCATATAAGCCTGGATAATTTAGATCCAAAGTAATTGCTTTTAAAGTAATTGATTTACATCTATGGCCAATATTTCTGTGTGTCTTTTGTTGTTTTAATTATCTAATGATCTGATTGTGCAAGCAATACAGAATAAAGACTTCATGTTTATTTCGTTTTGCATCACTGAAAGTCAACAACTTGAAAAACAGAGATTTGCAGTCCAAATTGCATAGGACCTTTAGCTTGGCCATCAGTTTGACCAGCACCACTCAACCCTCAAATGACATGCCTATGTACAGGCATTACATATAAGAAACATCCTTATGTGTTGCAAGGAAATAGATAATTCCCCCATTTTATATGTGATAGTAGGATTTACTTTTTATCATTAAATGAATTTGTGTAATATTTTTTTTATTAAGGAAAAAACAACATTGAGAAAAGACTGTCTGGAGTTTTGGTTAGTGGTGTGGTGGGTGAGTTTTTTGTTTGTTTGGTTGGTTTGATCTTTGTTTTTTTTTTTTTTTTCCCAACAATACTATTATTTGACGTGGTTTCACAGTGTCTGTTTTTGAAGTCTCATAATAAGAGCATTTGAGGACATAGGACAGTTCTTAGCTAATGACTTTAGCTAGTTTACTATTAAGTTGCAATGCAACCTCTTCCAGTATAGCAATCTACTGTCTGTGTCATGCCAATAACAGTGAAAAAATGAAGCAAAAAGGACATAGGAGTTGTGGAAGAATGGAAGGTGATGTTACAATTTTATTCCATCATTGCTGTTTGCAGGATCTGTCTGTGATGACAAATAGGAAGGCAAGGGCTGGAGGGTGGGAATCCAGGTGGAGGTCTGTCACTTGGCAGCAGTGACATCAATCTGAAGGTGAGAGGGCAGAACACTGATGTTGCCTTCATGGAAACCGGAGTCAGGATGGAGACCATAAATCACGGCATGTAGAAACTGAAGATGTCAAAAAGGACAAGGGCGATGAGAGAGGGGGTGAAGCTGATACCAAAAGCCTCTATGAAATACATGAACAGAAATTATTGTGATGGTCTGTGCTATCAAAATGATTGAAGAGAGTACGTGCCCTCAAGCACCTTGTCAATAATCTTATCTGAAATCATCTCAGTTCTCACTATGTCAGAATGTATTTGAATCACCATTTAGCAAACATTTCTGGAGTGGCATGGAAAGGCATTTTCTCCCAGCACTATTCTAAGTAACCTTTCTTTTGTTGCTGCAAGATGGAAATGAGAACAAAATTTTGAGAATTCTGCTCCATTAGAGGATGTTTGTGGGTAAGATTAAGTAAGCGGTTGTCAGAGCCATGGAATTTCACCAGATTTCTGCAGATTATATTTCTGTTAAATAAGCGATCTGATAGTATTTCCCTCTTTCATTTCTTTCTGTCTCTCATACATGCTTCACATATTCTGCTGCTTGCACTGAAAGAAGGATCCAGGTGTGGTTTACACCAATATTGGACCTGTCACAATGGCCCTGGGCATGTTTCCCAGAAATGTTATATAGTCTTTCTGCTATTTAATCTCTTTGGCCTTTTAAGTAGCTGCTTGTAAGTAAATTTACAACCACCAGAATGTCTTTCTCTATCCTGTATAGTGTCCCTGCCTGACAATTAAAACCATATCCCCACCTATTTTATTGATGTTGAATTAGCTATAGCTTTTAGTTATTATTATTTTGATAGATACTAATTTTTTGTGCTGTTTCCCATTGCTGTAAATTGTACATATTGTTTTACAAGCTTTACAAACTGCTTCCATAACTATAAAATCCATGACTGCTAGTTTGACATAAAGTCACACAGTGTTCTAAAAAGTTATTCTCATTTTATAGTCAGTTGTCAGGTGATCAATTTAAAGGTCTTCTATAATACCATTTCAATATGTAGTTGTAATTCCTATAAGCATTAATAGGATTTACATTTCCTATTCACTGGGGATGATATTCTTTAAATTATTTCTCATTCTTTCAATGCATAGGTAACAGGAAACTTGTATAAGGTAAAATACTACAGGATGCAGTATTTTTGCAAGTATTTTCAGTATTTCATTTTACCAACTGCTTCTAGTCTGAGAAGTGGAACATAAAAGCATTGTTTTTATCACATCTCTTTCCTAATAACATGTTACAAGGTAATATGGCACCCTCTCTGGGTTTTATTTCATAACTAATATACTTAGAAGGACATAAATCTGACTCTTGTATTGATTACTCAACCCAGGGAAAAAGACTCGGTGGATTAAAATTCTGACATGGGAAGCCAGGGTCATTCCTGAGGGAGCTGCTGTCAAAGCATCCATCCAGGCAAATTAGAAGATGGGAAATTAAGAGAAGAGATGGGGCAGGTGTCATCCAGAGAACGGTGAGTACGTGAAGAACTGTAAACTAAACTCAAAAACCTGTGCTGAAAACAAAATCCCAGCATTTCTAAGAAGAAAAGTTTTTGGAAGACATCATTGAAAATCCTGGATTAAAGACATTTAATTTCCATTTTCATTTGCAGAAAGAGGTTAAGTTGAAAGTGACTCTACTGTCTTGCATTGGTGCTGAAGTTGGGCCTGACATCTGGAGGCTACTGCATTATCCAAATTTTTTTTTTATAAAAAAAGGTAAAGCAGTATTCTTCCATAGTAAGGAAAATCTTTTGTGTTTCAGATGCACTTTTGCATAGGCAGGGGTTTTTTGAGAAAGATTGAACACAAGAAGATATTTTGGTATAAGTGTGTGGGAGAAAACAGCAAAATGAGTTTAGGTGCTATTAAAATTGCACTGAGACAATGCTCAGACTTCAGCAACTGCATCACTTATGCAACACTAGTAACTGTAGGGCTTTCTACAGGCTCCATTTGGTAAAATGTGTTTTCAAGGTTCATCAGAACCTTCAAATAGAAGTTGACTGAAAGCCACTAAATTTTTTTTTAGTGTAACAATTCCACAGCCATTTTTGTACCCTTTGGTATTAAGAGTAGCTTACTTTTCCTTTTGGTTCATGGAGAAAAGAAGAAAAATGCATTTGCTAGCTAACCTTCTCTCCTTGCCTCCGAGCTTGACTGATCATTTCTTTCATCAGAGGTCATCTGTGCTTCTAAAAATGAAACCTGTGTGGCCGTTGTTTGTTCAGTTGTTGCATATTAGCTCCTCAGTGGTTAAAAAGATCTGAACAAATAAGAGGGCTTACCCTACATTATATTACCCTTTATTAGTAGGAAATTGAAGTCTAGAGATTATTATTAAGCCTCAGCCACTGAAGGCTACCCATATTCCAATAAAGACCCCTCCAACTGACCCTTGATCAAGCTGCATTAGGAGGATTTTACCCTTGTTACTAATTAAATAAACAGATCTGATGCTATTATTCTTCCTCATAGCCATTTCATGACATCAGCTCTCCGTGGCACCCATGGACAAAGAGAATCAGGTTCCTGCTTGAGACACAATGGTGTATTAAGGGCTGACACCGGGCCATCCACTCCTAGCCTGCCCTGTTATGTTTAACACACTGGTGTATCAAGTGTCAGAGGGCTTTTCATTGAAGTTTGGGGAGAGTAAGGACAAGGTTTCCATTAAAATAGAAACTTTGCGGATTTTGTTTTCCAAATGGAAGAAAGGCAATTTAGTTCCTGCCTTGGTGTGCCAGAAAATACAGAAGGAAAGAGGTTGGTGAGTCTGAGGAGCACAGATCAAAAAAAAGAAGGTATTTGGGTAACTTTGGCTGCCTTTCTACTACTTAACTCAGCTTTTTATTAAGGATGTATCTTTGCAAATAACTTTCTTCACTTCAAGGTAGCATAAAGTTAAGTTAGAGAACCCTTATATTTTTGCAGTATTTCAAATGGGTAATTTTATTTTGAAGGGCATAATCTCTGTGCCAGTGTGACCTCCAAGCAAATAAATTCCAAGAACAGTTTTTATTATTTTCTGGGTAAAAAGTTGTCTCTACTTTAAACAGATGGAATTTGCTGAAAAAAAAAAAAAAAAAAAAAAAAGAGAGAGAGAGAGAGAAGGACCTGGGGTTTATTATGCTTTTCTGATTTCATCTGAGTGAAGGTAACCCTTAGGTTTACACAGAGCTCTGACCAGATCAGAAGGTCCAGCCTGGTTAATAGAAATATTTGTCTCTCAGGATGACATAAAAGATCACCCCACTGCTCTCCTGTGGTCTCCACTGCCTTCCACTCCTGATTAACATATTAACCATATTCCAGTCCTGATTAACATATGACCATGTGACTGAAAATTTAAACATTCATTTTATCAAAATAAACAATCATCTCTTCTCCCCAGCATGATTGTTTTGGGTTTTCTATCTTTTGTACAATGTGGTCTTGAGGAAAAAATATGGTCCAGGACCTTGGTTCTCCAATGAAATGGAGAAATGAGTGAAAGTCTTGAATTCAGATTCAGTATTCAAAAGAACAAAATCCTGATTTAGCTAACTAAGAAGGAGCCATCACGTATTTCTTTTTGGTCACTACACATATCAGAAATCTTAAGATTTAAGTGAAATGAATCTTGCTTCGATCAGAATATTTTTAATATTCAAGGATACTTCTAGAGTTGTTGACAATTTCTTTTAGTTGCTAATTTTCCCCACCATAAAATGGATTGGCTGCATCTGATTTTTCTTATGCTATACTTTTTTCTGATATTAAGTTCCACTAATTATTTTTCTTTCACTTCCTGTGTTCCAGGCTGTAAAACCCCTCTTCAATCAAATTTCTCATCTTCACGTATGCATATGCAGCCTGTGGTAGGCACTCCTTAATGATTTCTAATTAGGTCAAGCTACTTGAGCCTGTGACTATTTTCCAGTTCATTAATCATTCTCATGGCTCTTCTCTAAACCATCTCTTTACTAACACCTTCATCACTAGGGCACCCTCCTGCAATGCCCTGCTGTGTCCCTGCAGGTTGTCATCCCAGGAGTCTGACCCAGAGCTGGCACAAGTGGTTGTCTGTCTGTCCTGTCTCTCCCTCTTTCCCATTTCTGAGGCATCTCCTCCAGCAGGAGAGCGTGGCTCTGTCTGGATGTCAGCGGGCTCCATCACTGGTGTCACCCACCCCAAAATGCTCCTTTTGCATTAATCCATGGTAGGAGAGGGTAGAGCAGCTCTCTGCTGCTCCCCCTCTCCCAGAATGCCCATTTTATTAGCCTTTAAATTTACAGGATCACAGAACTTATTTTTCAAAGCAGCTGGTATTGCTTAGAAGCTGTCACGTTTTAAACTTGTCTGTGAAAGATGGATTTGTTGAAAAATTCCTAGCAATCTATAAATCGTTATAAAACCAGGATCAATGCTGAAGTAACTGTTTATTTTATTGCTCATCTATGTCATGGTAGCTCTTGATGACATAGAACTTGAAGTGCAAGAAAGATACTGTTTGTCAAACCCTATAAATGATCATTAGTAGCGCTTGGAAATTTTTCTTTGAAGCGCTTTCTACTAGGAAACGAAATTGTGGAAAGCAAAGTGTTTTGTAGAAAAATTAACTGAGATCAATTTTTTTTTTTTTTTTCTTTGCAGGAGAATAGTTAAAACCAGCAAGCTTAAAGATTTCTATTTCAATATTTCTCTAATAAATATTTTTTCTTTGACAGGAAATCTACAGGAAAATTCATTATTAGCTCAAGTTTTATGCTGGTCTAGTTCCATATTTAATTCAGTTTACAACCTTCCTCTGGGAGGCATTTTACCTACACTTCTTTGAGGAAAAACTTCATTATTTTAATTTTTTCTTTCTTAATTCATTTGTCTTTCCCCCTTGTTCTTCTAGGATAATAGTCCCTACTGCAGAATCAGCATTCATTCATTCAGAATTACCAAAGCATGATGTCCGAGATACTGCTGCAATGATTTTTCTGAATATAAGTAGACCACTGAATATCAACTGTCATACTTTAGGTAGTGATAAAAGGCATGAAAATACTTTCTGTAGAGGCATCATATTCTAACAAGGATCATCAGTGTATATTTTTCCTAGCTTATAACTGGGCACATAGATTATGTCAGGAGAGGATATAAATTCTTTCTGAGTACTATACCATGTCATAGTATAATGTCATGCGGTTTATATTTATACTGCATAAATGTCAGACTGTCACAATGGAGAAAATAAGTAGCCTTGTCCCAAGGTAGCCTGAACCTTTCTTTTGTTTCTTTCTCTTCTGAGTTGATTTTTTGTTTTGTTTTGTTTTCCTTTACCTGCACTGGATGACCTTGCAGCTTCAGTGGAATGTGCATGTAGGACACATCCTACATTCCCGTACTGCAAAATTTGGTGCCCTCTATGTAAATCTCTGCTTGAAATACAGCTGTGTTGTGAGTTGATATGACTGATGAAATGTTGTGAAGGCAGAATGAATCATAACAAGGTAGTTATAAGGGATGGGAGAGTGTAAATAAATCAAAGCAAAGACACTAAAGCAATCTTTTAACCATAACATTTCAGAGAAAATGAAAGAGGTGGGGAACACTTGGAATAGTTTTTCTGAATTTTCCATGTGTCAGTTGTTAAGCTGTCCTCCAAGAAATCCTCAGGTGTTAGCATGCACTGGTTGAGAGAGCTCAGCAGTGCACTTCTATATTTCATATTAATGTGAGTATCAAACATCCAGTACACAGTAAAATTTTCTGTGAATCATAAGAGAGGCAGAAATCTCTCTGCTTTTCCTAAGGCTTCTCCAAGGAACAGTGCCTACTGGAAAGAGGAACTAAATCTTTGTATATAATTACAGAGATTCTATTTAGTGTGAAGAAATAGGCTGTTTGAATTTGGTTCTGCCAAATCAGTTCAGTTTGGTTTGAATTTGATTTAAGCCAGTCTGTAATTCATGAGGATGCTCACTGAATCTCTTCACAAGTCTTCAAATCACAGGGGTTTTTTTATTACTTTAGATTAAGGCCTTGTCTTGCTTAACTGATGCATTTCAGTAAGCATAAGGTATGGAAAAAATCACTAGCCATAAGCCTGCACATTTATAGCAGTTAAGTGAATACATTGTTTTACTTTCTTCCATATCCCAAAAGCAATGACAATTATAAGAATACAACCTACTACCTCCTCATGCTATTGCAGATTAGTAACTGCCTTAACATTCCCTTTTCTTTTCAGCTTGTTTGAGAACCTATATTCAAATGTAGCAGGCAGACATAAAACTACAGAACTTTGCTCTAATAGCAGGTGTTTGGTTTAAATGCATACAAATGCATATATATATACAAATATATGTCACCAGGCTGCATGAAGTCAGTAGTTGGAAGCTATGTTTCAACACCTTCAATAACTTAATCTATATTTTCTCTTTATCCTGGTTCAGATAGTAGACTTTTGCTTTTATCTGCTTCATTGTGTAATGAGACTGACTTTTGCCATCTGCTAATTTGAGTCTGTTCCCAACTAAATCATTTGGGGAAGAAATTTGGATCTTCTCATCTTGGGTTTTAGAAGAAATTCAAAGAGTGAAATTGCATTAGTTTTGCTGCTATTTACTTCCCTGCAGGCTGTCCTTAAGATTTTTTTTCTTTATAGAAAGTTTTCACTTATTCCATTATACCTTTTTAACTCTTCAGGGCAATGATGAAATGAAATTTTATATGGCAATACAAATAGACTTTCCAGAGAAGCTGATTTAGGTTTCCTCTCCAAGATCAAATGCTGACTTTAACCCAAGAGGCTTAAGAAGGACTATGGATTTTATACAACATTTTCAGGTATTGAGGTGAGATGATTAACAACATGCTTGAATAACAGGAGAGAGCAAAGATTGTAGTGTATATGTACTAAAAAAAACACTAAGAGCTTGTGATTATGAAGAAACCCATATGTTTTGAATTATTTCAGTTGCCTGCAACAGTCTGTACACTACTGGTTTCATGTATTTATTGTATTGTCTATGGTGCATTAATACTTCATAGACCTGTATAGTAAGTGATGATTGACAGATGTTTTAAGGTCCTGATTCAAGAATGTATTTTGGCTCATGTTGATGCCTGTTCAGGTAACAGTCAAATAAGTTAAAGCATTACCTTAGATGGAGTGAAGTCTATGCTTACGTGCCTTCATTAATCATGGTTTAAATAATATTCCCTCAAGGTAAATCAAATACATTCCTTATTCTTCTGCAGTGGAAAATGTAGATCCCTAGGCTTTGTCATTCTCTTTCTGAGTGACTTTGATTCATACAAAGAACTTTCTTGAACGTTATCATTATGCTGAAAAGAGGACAAAGCAAAAATTGGTAGCAGGCCTTTCATTTGTATATAAGCAAGAGCATTAAAAAAGAGTTACCTTCCTAACAAAGTTGTTATGCAAATGTCAATAAGCAGAGATGCAAATTAAATGATCTTGTTGGTATTTTTTTTCCCATTTTTATTTCCTAGCCGTATATAGGAGGAAATACATTCAGCACATCTTAATGTTACGTCCGTGACTGTCACTTGGATGTCTTTTAAAGTGTCAAATAGATCAGTAGGACTGCCATGGAAGGGGCTCCTATACTTAAAATGAGATATGGACAAACAGTAGTGTCCATGCTGAAGATATACTGCAGTGGACACCTCCCTTCCTGAGAATAAGCTGTGCTACAGGATGTTTGGTAGCAATTTGAATGTTTGGTCACACCATGGTGGCAGCTAGCTTTTATTTTGGCCTGCCAGCCATGCCCAGCCTGGAGGGTTTTAATTGCTGGCAGGGGCTGCCCTTTTGTTTTTATGTATTCCTTCTCTCAGTGTGCCTTCCATTTTGGTTTGTTGGCAGCTCTGAAATGCTGGTGGTTCCAACAGTGATTGCTTTCATAAGAGTCATGAGAGAGTGCACCTTTAATATTATCTGCACCGTAGGTAGAAAGCAATAGTTATCCTTGGCAGCATGCCAGTGAATAGAAAGTGACATTTTAAATGGACACTACTGGTGCATCAAGCAGATGAAATTAAAGGGAGGCTGTGACAGCTAATGAAAGGCTGGTATGGGAAATGTCCAGGGTGAATTTGCTGTTTACAGGCAAGTTTACGTGATTGGATGGGGACAGAGCTGATTGCACGTCACAGTGGGAATAAGGAGCTATTGCGTGACAAATGCAGTTCTCCCAGGATGGCATTAGTTATTCCTTGCCTGTGGAGATTCACAGGTTAAGAAACTGCATCTGAAGTACTACCAGCACTGACTGGATGTTCTTTGACTGAGGAAGAAATCCTTGGTGCTTCATATTCGAAAAAATTTTTTTACTGTAAGGGTGACAGAGCCCTGGAACAGGCTGCCCAGGGGGGTCGTGGAGTCTCCTTCACTGGAGACATTCAAAACCCACCTGGACACATTCCTATGCAAAGTGCTCTAGGTGGCCCTGCTCTGGCAGGGGGGGTTGGACTAGATGATCTTTCGAGGTCCCTTCCAACCCCAAGGATTCTATGATTCTATGATATGTGGGGAAAACAGCCTCTTGCAGCTAATTTCCAGATGTTAATAACAAAAATAACAATAGCAACAATAATAATAGCATAAGTACACAGAAAAGGGAGTTTACAAGCAGATAAAATTAACCTGATTATCTTACCTTCATTGGGAAAAAAAAAATCAGTTTTAAAGGCATACATTAAGATAAGGCTCATTAATTTGCATTTACACACCTCATATCACTTGCTAGCGATTGCTAAAAGTGATTTCTGGAAAGATATTTGTGTAAAAACATAAAGGGATCTACACACCCATTTTAAAAAAAAAAAATCTGTGCTGAGTTCTAATTCCTGTGAAAAGAGTGGGGCTTTAAGTGTTGGCCCCAGTGTGATCATTAACTAGATCAAATTGAGTATCCAGTAATACAGCACTTTATTCAGCAAATTTTCAGGATTAAAAAAAAAAAATCAAGATGAAACTTCCAACACACAGATCCGAGCTGGATCTACAAAGGTATTTACCAAATGTTAGGAATGAAGACTAGGTGTGTCCTGGCATTTTGGAATGCTAAATTAAAGCTCATCACACCTTTCTCAAGTTTTCCAAAAGTTTTTAGGAAGTTGCAAGTTAAAAATTGACCTGCCTATGAACATTTGGGAGGTGGAAAGGGGAAGCATATGCATATTTACCTAAAAAGTAGCAAATTTTCTTGTTCCCAGTAGGGAAATCCATAATAACTTTAGATGCACAGCTTATTACTTGATGGATAGGATTATGCCAGGTAGTTTATCCAGCAGTGATGTTTTTGTTGGCATAAGGCTGGTTCTTCCTTTGTGGAGCTGCAGGACCAGCAGATGTTGAACTGTTGGGATTCTGTGTGATTCTAAAAAAATATTGCTTAGAGACAACACATACCTATGGCATCCTAAGAATCCTTAGGTGGTATTCAGCATCAGTTCATGTTTTTAATTTAACAGACTAGTGGCAACTTTAGAAGGACACAAAAAAAAGAGACAACAGTAGTAAAAGCTCATGAAATACAGCTGTTGCTAATAGACATGATTATTTCAAGGCATGATGTGAAAGGATTTGGAGGTATGTTATTTTCTGTCAGCTGCATTCTTTGCAACAGTGGTCTTTTGCTACTGTATTATTTAGGATCATGTTGTTTGTTGTGATCAAACACAGTTCACATTTAAAAACCAGGAGGCCAACAAAAATGAGAAACTGGGACTTGAGAATAAATAAGGATTTGAGACTGTCATGAGTTTTAATCCTGTCTCTTTCCTTTTGCTTGTGCAGCTCATGAACACAACTGGCACCTGGGGAAGGCACTGCTAAGTCTGACGATTTAGTTTTGTTGGCCTTAAGACTTGAGCTCATTGCAAAGGGCAGATGCCCTTTCTGGTAGTCCCTGCATGTTGTTTGTCTGGGGCACTCTGAAGAAAATCCCTTCTTCATTTCCTGCAACCCTATCCTTCCCTGCAGAAGCACAGGAAGTCAACTCACCTTGGTGCTAGAGAGGAAAAGAGGGAACATTGCCAACTGCTGGGCTGATTTCTGAGCCAACTACCTGCCAATGGCACAGAAACAGACAGGGAAGAGGCTGAGGGTGGAGGGTGTCAACCAGCTAGCCAGGAGCTGCTGCAAAGGGAAACACCACTCTTTCGGAAGGGAAAGCTGTAGGAGAAGATCTGGGGATGTGTTTGTGGGGGAAGCAGAGTTGGGATAGAGGATCTGCTTTCCTCTTGCTGCTCCATAACCACAGTGCAAAAAGCAAATTAAACAGTAGATTAAAAGATTCACAGCTGAATCATCACAGTATCTTAACAGCTGTGGTGGCTGCTACAAGACATTAAAAACCTCCTTGATGAGGACTACTGTCCTTTTCAGGGAAGCTGGGCTGAGGCCCACACAAACAAACTCTGGGTAGTATTTGGAGCTCTGGGTTCCAGTTATGGTGCAGGCTGAAGAGCTGTGATTGAGATTTTACCTCTGACACACAAACTGTTGAATTATTTTCCAGTACAGATTAATTTCTGGGACTGAATTCTAAATACTTGATATTTTTAACAGAGAAATGAAAGATTTATCTTTGCTTTAAAACAGAATTCTTCCTGATGTGTAGCTTGGCATGTGGGAGCCTTATAGGCTGATGAGGTACCATTGATCTACAGTACTTCAGGAAATACTTAGGTTAATGCCAAATTTGAAGGCAGATACTTTCACCGGTTCAAAAATGGACTTGCATTAACTGAAAAATGGCCACTTAGACTGGAAACTAATAAAGGTACGTATGAATACAAACTGGTTTGCAGTTGCATGGCTGTTCATACTGAAATTTGTAATGGATTAGCTGTGTTTCTTAAGGATGCAGAGTACCTAACACAATAGAATGGTGTAGTGTCACAGTTTAGGCCCAGCTGGTATCAACTGGGCCTCTGCTCTCTCACCTTCCCCCCCACACCCACCAGGTGACAGGGAAGAGAAAATCCACCTTAAGGTTTGTTAATCGAGACAAGGATAGGGAGGTTTTCATTCCCCAATTACAGTAACAGGCAAAAAACAGACAGGTTCAACTTGGGAAGGAAAAAAGCTTTCTTTAATCTACAAGAAGAAAGAGAAAACATGGCCAGATCTTAATACCTTCTCCCCCCACCCCTCCCTTCTCCCCGGTCCCGGATCCCTTCCCTGCTGCCTCCCCCTCAGGGCACAGGGCAGGGGCAGGGGGGCCTTAGGGTCAGTTTCCCACACGCTGTTTCTTCTGCTCCTTTCTCCTCAGGGAGAGGACTCCTCACAGCCTCACCCCACTCCAACGCGGAGTCCCTCTCATGGGAGAGTCCTTCAGGAACCCCTGGGACATGAGTCCCTCCCACAGGTGCAGTCCCTCAGGCACAGACTGCACTGGGTGCCCCTGATTCACTTCCTCCCCCATGGGCTCCTCCATGGCTGCAGATCCACATCTGCCCCTCCCCATGATCCTGCACAGGCTGCTGCTTCATGTCTGCCCACCTGTGACACTTCGAGGGCTACAAATCCACGTTTACCCCACCGTGGTCCTTCAGGGACTGCTCCACCGTGCTCCTCCATGGGCTGCAGGGGCACAGCTGCCATCTCACCATGGGCTGTGGGGAGATCTCTGCTCAGGCACCTTTCCCACTCCTTCCTCACTGACCTCGGGGTCTTTTCTCTGGCACTGCTTTCTTGCTTAATTGTCTACTCTGCTCTGCAGGTTCTTCTCTTATATTTCTACAGTTTCATTTTCCCTTTCTCGAATATATCACTCACAGAGGCCCATCCAGCTTCCCAGATCTCCTCAGCCTTGGGCAGAGGTGGGGCAGGGAATGGAACAGGGGGAGATTCCAGGAGCTTCCACAGGAGCCACCCCTGTGGCCCTCCTGCTGCCAAAACACCACTGAACTAACCCAACACACGTGTGGAAAGTTGGAAGATGGAAAGCTTACTCTTAGCAAAAAGATTGTTCATAGTGAGCTCTATGTAATTTAGTAGACAAAAAGCATATATAGTGAGCAGAAGACATAAATTTGTTTTCAAGTAAACCAGGTAAAAGCCAGTTTCCCTTGTTTTCATTATACAGAAACCAGAGATGCTTTCTTAGCATGCACAGCAAATTGAAAGTATGCACGCTTATTTACAGACTGAAAATATTTATATTTCTATTCTAAGTGTATAAAGAGCTTGAGGTTGGAAGTTGTAGCTAGCAAATGTCTGTGAGTAGAAGGGGGAGCAGGAGAATAATTACCTGGGAAAAGTAACTTGAACCATCTACTCAGAGCACTTGAATTGCATTTCCTGTATTTTCCAGATGTGTGTCTTTCCTTGTGCATGTTCACTTCTTCCTAAATCAGAAATAATTTAATTCAGTGCGAGTGTGTTTTTTTGATGACTAAACCCAAATTTAGAGCAAGAAAAAAACCTCCACAAACCACTCTGAAAACAAAAAGCTTATGTTATTTCAACTCATTAGCCAAGTAGAAATGTTATCTGGATTAAATCAGGACAACATGATAAGCTTTGCCTCATGGCTTCCAAGCAACAATTAGCTGTAGGAGCATAGTCAGGAGATTTCAGTCAACTGCTAGAAAAAGCAGCTCATGGTTTGAAAAGTTCAGAAGGACCCTGAAGTAGCCATACCTAACTGATCCTTGTAGGATTGGAAAAGTCTGGGATGCTTTCTTTGCTCTCCATGCCATGTCAGTCTGAAGCAGATTAAGTGTTCAGGATACTGGTGGGGAGAGGAAAGAGGACAAGGATGTCTTTGTGAGTTCCTGCAGTGTGTCTGCATATCTACAAACACAGTTGCATTTCTAAGCAGGCCTGTGGCAAACAGGTGACTTGTTAGAGTGAAATGATAAGCACAAAATTAATTATTATAGAAAAGATGCAGTAAAAATCCCCAAAGAATACCCAAACACATCAGTTTAAATTTTGTCTCATTTGTGATTCTTCGCTGGTGTCTTAAATTCATGTGGAGTTTCTCTACTTACGTGACTGGAGGAGACCCAAGGAGAATGTCAGTCATAGCCTGATTAGCATGAACTCCTTAAACTAAGGCTTCATCTCTGACAACTGTGATATAAACTTATTCTTCCAAGAGTAACCAGAGGACAGGTACCTATGGATGTCATCCATCACCTTCAGATCTTCTGACTTCCTTGCAACCTGCCTTTTTAGACTCACTTTTTATTCATTGACCTTGGTTAGACTTTTTTTAGAGTTTGAGCTCTGCTGGACAAGTTCTGGCCTGAATAAGAATTTTCTTCTCTTTGCAGGAAGCTGTGGAGACCTAATAATTGAGATGAAAAAGTCATCCAGATGTGTATCTTGTGTGGGTTTTTTTTTTCCATGTAATAAAGATACATTTACGATGCTTCCTCAAACCCCTGGCTGTGGCATCAGTTTTTTTGCCTGCTTTGATTAAGTCACAGCTCTCCTTGAAAGCTGAAAAGGACCCTCAGAATGCAAGAAGGAAAACAATGCTCAAAGCCGAGAGGTTGCTGATATGCAAGCAGGGCATATCACAATATTTTTCCTTTTTTCTTGGGATGACTAATTTCATGAAAGTTTTAAGCAAGGTCAGATACCTTCATCCATAGTCTCAGTTAATATTTGATGATAATCCCATCTCAGGATAGGATTTTCCTGCCCTTTTTGCAGATGAGAAACATCTAGAAAGTATTGCAAAAGACTAACCAGGTTTTAGGGTTTGCTGACCTGGTACTCAGTGATTTGGGTTTCACTTTGGGATGTCTTTAGTTAATTTCAACAACACTAGGAGCTTCTGAAGCTCTGGTGATCCCCATCTCTGCTGAAATATTAAAACTTAAGGGACCCTAGGACAGTGAGGTTGTGTAAATTTGAGCTTGAGTGTTTAATTAAAGCCTTCATATTGGGTAGGAAGAAGGATCAGAATCAGAGTTCTGTAGTTTCCCAGTTTTCCTGTTCAGAGTCTTGTCCTCACAGAAGTGACAAGATGAAACGTTGGTGTCTTCTTTGTGAATGAGTGAGACAAGTTGTTCCATTGCTGAAGTCACAACACAGCTCTCAGAATTCTGCTTTCTGAGACTGTCTTCTAGCATAAGAACTCTGGTATTAAATCCAGCTCATGATGTCACTCAATCTGTGTCAATCAACACACACAAATTAGTGTGACATGGAGGTGCAATGCAGGGATGCTGCCAAGTGCCACGGGCATGAACTTTGGCTGGTCCCTGCCCAAAAACTACCAGCTGTTGCTGTCACTGGTGCTCTGTCCAACCATATATGTTCATCTCAGTTTCAGAACTCTTTATCCCATTAACAATATAAACTCACAGTCAAATGCAAAATTATTTGTTAACAGCAAGGTTGGGACCTGAAGGGACCTGGACCAGCACACGGTGAAATCCAAGCTACATCATCTACTCTGCTGACTGGGAACTGTGTTAGCTACTGGCACAGAGTCTCCTCAGGTATGTAAATAGGACTACGTAGTTGTAATTGCTTTTTGAACAGTTTTTCTGTCTTTTTGGATGGTAAATTGCTGTCTTTGCAAATTTTTATTTTGCATATATTCCATGTAATTCTTCCCCAAACCCCATGTGTATTTCACCTTTCAGCCCCTCTTCTACTTTAAAAAGCTCCAAAGGGAGCTTGGATAGGTTGAGGGACCCGATGGAGGAGCCCTCTCCCTCTTCAGCTGCTCTGCAGGGAGTGGGCAGGAGTGGGTGCCAAGTCACCTTTGCAAAGCCTACCCCCATCCAAATCCTCATCAGCATTTCCAAAGGGATTGCTAGGGAGAAAGGAGACAGGGTATTTGTATGTCCTAGGGTCTGACAGAGATCCAGATTGGAGAGCAAGGTGGGTGGAGGTTTGCTCTGGTTGTTCAATCTGATATGCCTCAACCACGCTCACTAAGCCAAACAGGCCTATAACATGGGGGGCTGCACTGGTGGGCGTGGGGAGTCTCATCAACATCAACCCTTCCCTCTTGGCTGGCTCAATGCTTGGATCCAGGAGTGGTAATTTTCTCACTTTTTTTCTCTTGCTCCTGTTCTGTCTCTGAA